>NC_133169.1:56038533-57288533 GCF_040802235.1 Manis javanica | reverse complement strand
ATTTCTCCAGTGGATTCCTGGACTTCCACAAGGACTCTCTCATCTGTGATTATCTAAGTCAGTGTTTCCCAGGGGTTCATGGACCATAGCTGAGTGAGTCTAATGCCAGTTCATGGGCCACTTGAGGGTCCACAACTGGGGCCAAGGTCTGCCTGTTACCTGATGTACAAGTAGATGGGAGTCCTCCTGAGTCCTTTGGTATATGGCACTGAATCTCACAGCTTCCACAAAGTCACTTTTGTTCATGGGTTGGGGCCAAATTGTTGTTGTGGGGTGGCAGGGGAGGGGGGATACAAAGAGCTATATCTTATTAAGCCATCTTACTAACATCTCTCTACAATTTTTTTTCTTAGTGTAACGCGCAGTAAGAAGTACATTTTTCATCATGATGAAATTCATATCTCTATATGTGTATATAATTCGAACAAGTTTCACAAAACTACACTTATTCTTACTACATGTAATGTCCTCTGAATTTTCTATTCTAGTGCTTCTCAAACTTTAATGTGCATATTAATCAACTAAGGATTTCATTACTATGTGATTCTGAGTCAGTACCTTGGATGGGCTCTATATTTTAACCAACTCCTAGGTAGATGTTTCTCTTTCTCAGACACACTTTGAGCAGCACAGTTGTATTATATTTCATTTTATTTAAATATGAAATTACTTTTATGACTCTCGAATGTATCTGGATGTCAGTTTATAAAAGCACTGCTGGCATATTTCCTGGAATAACACTGTTTGGAAAAGCTCTTGAACCAACAACATGCCTACTAAGATAGTCTTATAAAAGTCCTGTGGGGTGGTATCATGCTTGGAAGTGGTTCAACAGAAACCTGGCTTCATCTTTCATATAGCAAAACCAGAAAATGATAGAAGTAAAGAGACATTTATCTTCCTGACATTGCTTTTTAAAAACTGTAACATCTGACACAATAATAAATCTATTTCAATTTGGAATAAGTAAACCTAAGCAATCTGCATAATGAGGACTCTCATAACTGTGTGTGAAAAGAAAATTACACAAGATGATCAAAAGGGACTGTGGCAATGATATGAGTATAAAGAAAAACACCAACAACATTTCCTGTGGTGTGATCTCTTTTTGTCTGCAATACGAATGCTTGATGTGTCAGTCAAGGGTCTTGTTTTCAAATAGTAAAAATCAACTCTGACTAACATAATAAGAACAAAACTGGGGGAGGCTATTGAGGGACTCTGAAACAGATGGGAAGCTGTGAGACCAAAGTTGAGTATAAGAAAAACCCTAGAGAAATGGGATGGGAGAATCAAAACCAACGGATCAGAGCAGAAACAGCCTGATCAGCCTTGCCCACTGAGATGAATGAACTTGAACCATTTCTTTCCTTAGTCCGGACATCACACTCTCAAGATCAAAGTCAAATGGAGACAGCATCCATTTGGCTGAACTTAGATTTCTGCATTCCCCCTTGGCTGCCCTCAAACAGCATAAAGTATTTGGCCCATCAAACTTCCACAGGGGAACAGGCGTCTGATATACCATTCCCTCTAAGAGCACAGAAAAGTGGGGAGAGAAAATGTCCCTAAAGAAAATCAGGGAGTTGTTGGGAAGAGGAAATAGATGTTAATCCGCTAATAACCTATGCATGACAAAGCCCTGTGAATCAGTAAGGGCCCCTATTGCAAATATAACAGGATGGTGAATGGGGTTTTCCCGTTTGTTTGGTAATTGTGGCTATTATTTCAGAGCCAAGGAGGCTAAGTGGCCCACATTCTAAAGAATGTATCCAAACATAACCTTGTAGCACTTAATAAGAGGCAAATGAAAACCAGCTCTGATACCACTACCCAGTACTGTCACTGCCCTCCCAATCTCTATCCCATAAGGAAAAACTAAAGAATTCCTGAAGAGCTGTCAGAATTCCTACTGTATGGAAGCTGTCGCCCAAATGGTGACTTTTCTCCTCTCCATATTATAAGGGAGGGGATTATTTCTTCCCTTCCTGAGGCAACTTAACTTAGATGGGGGGTAGCAGGGGAGGAAAACAATCACAGATCGGAGGAGTTCTAGCCAGAGGTGGAACCTGGCACCCCCACCTTCTGCTTATGTAGAGCAGGCAGATCTCTCCACGCATCAGAACAGGAGCAAAGGAAATGGAAGGATATAGCTTCTATTGCCACTTTTGGTGAGGCAAGATTGCCTGAGTCTCCTCAGGCCAAATGGATACCCCTGGAGAGTATCTGTGCATAAGCCATCTTGTCACTGCCTTGCCTAGGAAAGGTACCACCTAGTGGGGAGACACAGCCATGGAGCAGAAACTGAAGGGGCAGGGAAAAGAAGTCAGGTTGTGATGAATCACCCACAGCAGAAGCTGTGCAAGTCACAGCCCCAGAGGTCCTCTTGAAAAGCCCACCATGCACTACACTTCAGCAGCATCCAGATGTCTCCTCTATAGGAGGGACTGACCATCCAGTGTGGACCACAACAGCAGCAGCTAAGCAAGGTACCTTCGTTCCTTTCCCCACCCCTCCTCCAGCACCCCAAATTTGTCAGGGCAGAATCATGTGCACTACTGGGCAAACATATCAAGCCATCTGCACAACTGGACTTGGGTGAGGGAGGTGTGTAACACTGGATTTGAGATTCAAGCTGCAAACTTGATTGCACTGACATTGATGTTTTAAGACCTGAAAGTGTCTGCAATGCTATAGGAGCTACCAGAGATGTTGTGAGGGGGCAGAAAACAACTCTTCATCAAAGCACACCTGAAAACAATGTCAGAGGAATAAAATAAAAGAGCTTCATGTTAGTATCCCACTGAGTTCATACTCTCCAATTAACTGGCTCTGCAGCAAAAGAAAGGATTTTCCATAATCTCAGCAGAAAATGAGTTTATGGAGAAGCTACTGAGTGCTTAATGAAATGCTAGGAAGGCTGGAGCATGAGGTTAGGAAGGCGTGCAAGGACACAGATAGGTTCTGCACCCAGAGCTAAAATCACCCTTTGGAACTGGTCTGGGGAAGCCCTGCCCTACCACTGGATGCTGGATGCTGGAGGTCTCACCTTCAACACCTCCAGGCCTGGACACTGACTAAGGCAAGCCCTGCCTCTAGAAATTGGATGTTACTGCCTTCCCTGAGCTGCCAGAAAGCATCCTCCATTGTCCCAGTTCCCAAATCATAGTCTATGGCAAATGCACCTGAATAGCTAAACCTATGTCCTATGTCCAAGGCCCAGCTACCAAGGAGTCTGAAGAAGCAAGAATTTGTGCTTTGTGCTTCTATCCTGCAAGGAAGTCTCTTCTCACCAAGTCTCATAAACATGATCTCTTAGCCTGTACAGTGCTTTGCATCAATGAGGAAAATGCATGCCCCTAGTTGACAAAATTAGAGAGTCTTTCCTTTCTCCAGTGATTACAAGCTACTGTCAGGGCTCAGGGGACAGAGCATGCCTGGAGTCTAACCCTCCTTGCCCTCTCTGCTGGAAGCTTCTCTGCAGAGCACAAACTGGACAACTGTATGCAGTAGCCCTGCTCGTAAGGTGAACATCACTCAAATACAGAAAGGGGATGCAGTTGAGATGACAGATATATACTAGAGGGAGATATCCAGCTTAGGGAGACATAAGGTTAACAGATAATGGGAACATAGCTTGGTGAGAACCAGTAGAGAAATGCTGTCTTGAAACCAAAATAAGTGACCAAAAGCTAGTAATCACAATGTGAAACTGAACCACCATCATGAGGAGTCTCTTTCTGCACCAAGTGTGGAATTTGGCCATCAATGAATGGAGGCACCATGTATTATTGACCAGGGTGGGCACATTTGAATAATCATGTAGAATTACTTGGAGCCATTAAGAATTTAAATCAGTACACTATGTTAATTATATATCAACTCCCTTCCTGGTCATGAAATAGCTTTCTCATGCCTAACAAAAAAGGAGAAGAGTTATGAAAAAAATTATATATATTTTCATGTTAAAATTCATGTGCAGTTGGCCTTTTGCATATCTTCTTTGGAGAAACATATTTTCAAGTCCTTTGCCCATTTTTTAATTGGGTTGTTTTTGTTGCTAAGTTGTAGTTCTTTATATATTCAGCTGTCCTCTTTCTTGCTCATTGCACTCCACACACATTGGTCTCTTTTTCACCCTCAAACACATCAGGCAGGGATTTTTCTCCCTTAGGGCCCTTGTAATTCCCTTTGCCTAGAATTGATGACTTGTTCCCTCTTCTCCTTCCCATTCAACTTGAGCTCTCAGTGAGCCCTCCTACCAAATGTCATGACTCACCCTGCCTCCCCCATATACCTAGTTCCCTTTAAATGCTCTTTTTGTTTTTCTTTTTTTATATTGCTTTTTGCCTTCTAATATCCTATATAATGAATTAATTTATTATGTTTGTGGTTTGATATCTGTCTTTCCCCCACTAGAATATAAGTTTTTAAAGGGCAGGGATGTCTATCATATTTACTGATATACCACAAGCACCAAGAGGTGTCCTTGTACATAGTAACTTCTCAAAAATAGTGAATATTTTTTAAACAAGTTTTATAACTCAGTAGAGGATTTTTATTTTCCATTTAGAAATTACCTTTCCTAAGTAGAAAATTATTTTAAGAGGAGATACTTCTGAACATGAATTTAATTCATTGAATACATTTGCCTAAACCAGAGATTTGAACAAATACGGCTCTCAGTAGATTCAGTCTTATCTCGCAGATTATAATAATTATCTGACTCTTGCTATA
The DNA here is from genome assembly GCF_040802235.1 of Manis javanica. Lineage (NCBI taxonomy): Eukaryota > Metazoa > Chordata > Mammalia > Pholidota > Manidae > Manis > Manis javanica. Next base: position 57,283,796 of record NC_133169.1, on the reverse strand, counting down.
AAAGTAGAGAAAGGGAGGAGGAGATACAGATAAAGAATTAATTAATCAAGCCCTGAACTTTCTGAAAACCCAGGAAATTTTATCAGCCTGCTTTGTTATTTCTCTCTGGAATATTAGTATTGTATCCTGAGATTTATAGCTTTATATGGCCATGACATATTCACACAAGTGAAGATCAAGTGCCCTGAAAGAGTCTTTTCTTACACTTCTTGAACAGTATTCACTTTGGAGCCTTCACATTCAGGAATAACATTCACATTGAAACAACAGAAGATTGTTTCCCTGAAATAAAACTTCACAGCCTTTTTCACAATACACTAAGAGGATAGTTATGTTTACATGGCATGCTGGGATAAACAAGGAAACTGGAGCCCTTGGCAAGGTTCCTCTCGTTACCCAGCCTCCTCAGCCACTCCCAGCCACTCCCAGGGCTGGCTGACCCACCAGTTGGGAAGTTCTGCTAGATTACATGATGTCATAGGAAGTTAATTCTTACCAGCTGGTGGGCGAAACCAATCCTCTAAGACAAACATGGTTTACAAGTTCAAATTGTTTTCTTCACCAAATATTCTAAAAAATATTTTTTCTACATAGCCTTAAAGTATCACGTCAACAATCCTTGAATTTTTTAAATAAACATTTGAATCTGGTAGGAAAGCTCCCTTGTGTTGGGTTTGTCTATTGACATCTAGTGCACCATCCAGCTTTAAAAACTCTTCTCCCTCTTCCTTCCTTATATTGCATATAAGGCTGGAAGCTGAGAAGTATGCTTCTCTGACACTCTAACTAGCAGAGTTCCAGATGCATTTTTAGGCCCCATCTTACAGATTAACTCACATTATACTTGAAAGGCACCAGGGAGGCCAGAGTCATTTTTCGTCTTTCTATGGCAGCAGTAGAAGGCAGAGTGTGGACCTTCTAAATGTGAGTTTCTGGAGTGGTTTCTCTTTCTCCTGACAGTCCACCCATCTTGGAGCTATAACATATGAAGAGATACATAGGAGTTTCTTGCATGTTTCTTGACTCTGGCAGACAGGTTATCTAACTTTCTGCAATGGTGCACCTTATTAAAATAATAAAAATAAAGGGTGGTCTGGAACAGAATAGAGAGTTCAGATATTAACCCAAACATATATGGTCAATTAATATAAGATAAAGGAGCCATGGACATACAATGGGGAACTGACAGCTGGTGTTGGCAAAACTGGACAGCTACATGTAAGAGAATAAAACTGGACATTGTCTAACACCATACACAAAAGTAAATTCAAAATGGATCAAAAACCTGAATGTAAGTCATGAAACCATAAAACTCTTAGAAAAAAACATAGGCAAAAATCTCTTGGGCATAAACATGAGCAATTTCTTCATGAACATATCTCCCCAGGCAAGGAAAATAAAAGCAAAAATGAACAAGTGGGACTATATCAAGCTGAAAAGCTTCTGTACAGCAAAGGACACCACCAATAGAAAAAAAAGGCATCCTACAGTATGGGAGAATATATTCATAAATGACAGATACAATAAAGGGTTGACATCCAAAATACATAAAGAGCTCACCCACCTCAACAAACAAAAAGCAAATAATCCAATTAAAAAATGGGCACAGGATCTGAACAGACACTTCTCCAAAGAAGAAATTCATATGGCCAACAGACACATGAAAAGATGCTTCACATCACTAGTCATCAGAGAAATGCAAATTAAAACCATAACGAGATATCACCTCATAGCAGTAAAGATCTCCATCATCCAAAAGACAAACAACAACAAATGTTGGCCAGGTTGTGGAGAAAGGGGAACCCTCCTACTCTGCTGGTGGGAATGTAAATTAGTTCAACCATTGTGGAAAGCAGTATGGAGGTTCCTCAAAATGCTCAAAATAGACATACCATTTGACCCAGGAATTCTACTCCTATGAATTTACCCTAAGAATGCAGCAGTCCTGTGTGAAAAAGACATATGCACCCTTATGTTTATCACAGCACTATTTACAATAACCAAGATATGGAAGCAACCTAAGTGTCCATCAGTAGATGAATGGATAAATAAGATGTGGTATATATACACAATGGAATATTATTCAGCCATAAGAAGGAAACAAATCCTACCATTTGCAACAACATGGATGGAGCTAGAGGGTATTATGCTCAGTGAAATAAGCCAGGTGGAGAAAGACAAGTACCAAATGATTTCACTCGTCTGTGGAGTATAAGAACAAAGAAAAAAAACTGAAGGAGCAAAACAGCAGCAGACTCACAGAATTCAAGAATGGACTAACAGTTACCAAAGGGAAAGGGACTGGGTAGAATGGGTGGGAAGGGAGGGTAAGTGGAGGGGGGGAAGATAGGGGGCACTATGATTAGCATGTATAATGTGGGGGGGGGCACAGGGAGGGCTGTACAACACAGAGGAAGACAAGTAGTGATTCTACAGCATCTTACTACGCTGATGGACAGTGACTGTAATGGGGTATGTGGGGGGAACTTGGTGATGAGGGGAGTCTAGTAAACATAATGTTCCTCATGTAATTGTAGATTAATGATACCAAAATAATAAATAAATAAATAAATAAGGGGTGGTCACTTGCCTCACCTCCTTCAGTCCCTTTAATGCTCTGTAGCCACTTGCATCCTAGTATTAAGGGCTCTGCTTAAAACACCTATGTTCTTGTCTGAGCCATGAGTGAACTTCTTAGGAAACAGTTACAGAAACTTCACTTTTGATATGAAACACATAACAAACATAGCTTTAACTTTCATTTTGTGGTAACAGATATGTTAATACGCTCTAAACTTTTTTCCTATTTAATAGGATGTAATGGCTAGCATACATTGTCTTATCTGCTCACATTTCAATAGACTTCCAATTCTTTAAATGTCCTGTTAAACTACCAGCAAGAACTATGGTTCCTAGCCATTATTTTTTTAGCCAAGAGTAACTGAGGAATATCAAACTTATAACGTTCTTCTTCTGTACTACCCAAAACACATGATCTGAAAATGAAAGGGAGGTGGACCCCTAAATGAAAATTGGGGTTCTTTCTAAAAAATATAATGAATAGACTTAGAGAGGCAAATGGCAAATATTCACTACCATCTAACTACCCAATAATAAAAGTAATCTTTACCTTGTATATTACATCAAAACAAATTTCAAATAGATAAAAGACTTAAGTGTTAAAAGAAATGACACATTAAGATCCTAGAAAATAGTCTCAGTGATTATTTTTTAAACTCTTCTTTAAGAAAACATTTTCTCAGTGTGATACTAAAGGCAAAAACCATTTAAAAAATAAGTTTTCAAAACCTTTTTCATTTTAGTAGTTTTAAAATATACCAAAATTAGAAACAATAGCACCCATCACCTAGATTTAACAATTATTTATATCATGCCATAGTCACTTCATACTTTCTATATTTTTTATTATATCATTCCAGAGTAAATGAAAAATACCAAGATATTTCACTTCTAAATGCTTAGGCACAAATCTCCAAAAAGGGGAATATACACTGAGAAAACCACAACAGCTTCATTGCACCTAAGAAAAATTGACAGTAATTCAGTTGTCACCTAATATCTAGCCCATTATCAAATTCCCTCATTGAAACAAACAGAAAATCTTAACTGTTCCTGTTCAGACCAGGATCAAACATTACATTTGGTTGTTATCTCTTAAGCCTTTTAAAATCTGGAACATTTTACCCCTATTATTTTCCCCCATGACACTGACTTTTCTCAGAGCTCAGGTTAGTTTTCTGGTAGAAGATACCACATTTTGCACTGATTATTTCTTCATGGTATTATTTAACATTACTTAAGATTGCTAGATTCCATTCTGAAAAAAGGAAAGAAGTACAACAGACATATGGAGCTCTCCAGTAGAACTTTCATAAATGATGGAAATATTCTAATGCCTATGCCATTCACCATCAGAGCCACTAGGCACATGACTATTCAGCACTCCTGGTGCAGCTGAGGAACTAAATTCTGACTTAATTTAATTTTAGTTAATTTAATTTTTAAGTTTAAATAGCCACATTAGCTAATACCTACTGCATCATATGTGTAACATGAAAGTGGATATAAAGTGCCTACATTCTGCCTGTACAGGGAAGATATTTGATAAATGTTGGCATTCCTCTCTTTCAAATATATATTTTTTAAAGCCTGCAATGCAATATACTACCATATAGATTTGAATGAAGCTGTATGTTTGATCTTATAGGGTGATTAAGACCTTTTCAACAGCAGAGAAGTGAAGGCCATCTGTTTACTTCAGGAATCTTCATGATCAGCACCAATTGCTATAGTTACCAGGTTATATCCAAGATCCACATGAAAAAGAAAAAAAAACCCTCAAAAATAGTGCAGTCATTCTGTAGTTGTTATCTGCATCTTTAATGTATATACATAAAGCCAAAGAGTTAGAATTTACACTTTCTGAAGTAGCTGTTCCTGAAAAATCAATACATTTCTTGATTTTCCTAAGCTAATTTGAACTGTGCTTCCCTCTTTCATAGCTGAAACAGTGCTGTCAAAATGTAACAACTAAAAGAGCATAGAATTTGGAATCAGACAAACTAGATTCTAACATAGCTCTGATCCAGTTTCCACATCTAGAGAGAATAACACTTTCCTCTTAGGATTAAATGAGATAGTATGATCTACATGTAAGAGAGACTCTCAATAAGCTAGCTCCCTCTTTGAATTTCTCTGGGGAGCTAGATTGATGTCATACCCTTGAGTTCTCACTGTTTTCTCTTCTATTGCTCATTTAAAATTTCACTAATACTCATATGTAATGTGAGAACCTAAATTAAAAATGGAGAGGAGCATTTCATACCATTGGCTATGGAATGTTCTTCATCTAGTTTCATAAGATAATAAGTGTAGGAAGGAATAATATTTGTCCTTGGATATACAGACCCAGAATGATGTCTGTGAGTTTGTGTTTCTCTTCATGTAGTCTATTCCTTTTTGGTTTCTGTTACCAACATAATGGGTATTTGTGTAGGCTCTGGTCACCTGGTGAATTTTCTTTTGCCTTCTTAAATGTAACCATGTGTAGAATCTCCTGCACTGGCACTGAAGATTTACTCACTTTTTATGATCCTACTGGATTAAAGTGAAGTACCTTGATAATCAGACAGAATATAATTAGCTAATCATTTACAGGATTAGCTAGGCTAAAAACTGACACAGTAAAATGGAGTAAGCATGTTTATGCCCACCTAAATCCCTGCATTAATAAAGGTGATCAGATTATACAATTCAAATGCACTTTCGAGAAAAATCCCTGGCATAGAGGATTAGAAATCTGTTTAAGCTAAATTTAGAATTCAGGAAAAGGAATCCTACAGCTTACTTTCCATTCTTTTTTTTCCTTCAACTAAGCTCTTAGGCAGAATAAATTAAAGTCTCCAAGATGTTTAAACAGTTCAGTCTATATTAGCATGCTATGGGACATTATAAAATGTAATTGTAAAATCATTGCTATGTTACCTCTATTACTTGCATAGTAATAACTAGAAATCTCTAGCAAAGGCAACAATATCCTACTTACCTATTAATTTTAGCTCCTTATCTATAATTATTCATCTCACCTTTGAGAATCTGTCTCCTTTCCTCAAAGGCTCATCCCTGTCTCTGGAGCATTGCATCACATTAATGAAACCACATTGCCATGCTGTCACGCAAAATGCTGCTTTCTATTATCTAATAGTCTATCTAAAATATTATCTTGTACCTTTAAGATTTTTTTCATTTTTTTAAAAAGCTTATCATAGCATGTTTCAAATTACTTTAAAATTAAGAAAAGCAATGTAATATATCTTTAAAGGTAGGCAACATCTAGTACCACATATATTTCTTAAAGCAGTAGGAATTTTTTGTTGTTCTTTTGTCTTAGCATGGCCCATATTGTTATTTTCAGCAAATACTATAAGAATTCACCCTACCCACACACTCTTTATCTTTATTTCCAACTCATCAGCATGACCATATGTGGCAGGATAATTAATCCAAAATTTTCCCTATCTCTATCAAGGGCTCCCTTTTTCATCCAGGAAGTTTGACTTAAGGACACAACCTAGGAGAGGAAAGAAACAGAGCTATAGAACAAAAGCATGTAAAACAGACTATTTGGGAAGATATATGCCTGAGCATCTCTTAGAATTTTAGAATTGTCTGGACTGAGGAGCAGGAAGAACAAAGAAGAGAGAAATAGAACAAAGTGAGTTGGACTCTATATCCTCTACTCCTCTCAAGATTTGAGGGTGATAGAAATGATCCTAGACAGGTTTAGGATCTTTGGTTAAAAGGAGACTTGTGGCCTACTCTCTAGACACCAAAGAGACAGAAAATCCCCACAGAAGGCTGATGTTTATTCTAGTTGTTTGCTGGATACTTTGGGGTGGTTCCCATCCTCCTAAGGTCTCCTTTTCACAGGGGTTAGAAGTCTGGAAACTACATTTCCCAGTCTCCCTTGCTAGGAAGATTTCAGTCCAAGACCTGGCAATGGAGAAGAATTGCACAATTAAAGTGATATGCTGGGATAACTGGATAGTCATGCAAAAGAATGAAGTTGAACCCCTACCTCATGCCAGTCACAAAAGCTAATTCAAAATGGACCTAATACTTAAATCAATGGATTAAAACCACACAATTCTTAGAAGAATTCACAGAGTAGACTGGAATGATCTCTGATTTTGCATGATTCTTATATATGATACTGAAAGCACAAACAGCAAAAGAAAATAACACATAAATGGGACTTTATCAAAACTGAAGACTTTTATGTATCAAAGACATTATCAAAAATGGAAAGACAGCCCACAGGGTGGGGGAAAATACTTGCAAATCATATATCTGATAAGGGACTTACACCTAGAATGTATCAAGGACTATTACAATTTAATAATAAAAAGACATATAATCTAATTTTAACATGGGAGAAGAATCTGAACAGACATTTCTCAAAAAAAGATATATAAGTGGCCAATAAGCACAAGCGAAGATGTTCAACTTCATTAGCCATCAGGGTAATGTAAGCCAAAACTACAGTGGGATGCCATCATGTACCTACTAGGAAAGCTATAATCAAAAACACAGATAATAACAAGTGTTGGTGCAAATGTGGAGAAATGGAACCCTCACACACTGTTGGTAGTACCCACTTTGGACATAAATGTAGCAGTTCTTCAAAAGGCTAAAATTTAGGCTCACCATATGACCCAGCCATTCCTCTTCTAAGTATATACCCAATATATATGGGTCTAAACAAAAACTTATACATAGTATGTGACAACCCATCCCATTAAAACAGGACCCTCGTCAAATAAAATAACCCTCATGAATTGGCTGAAAACTCCACAGCAGGGCAACTGACCTGCTGTGAATGTTCACAGTGATTAATAATAATAGAAAAAAAGTAGAAACAACCCAAATGCCATTAACTAATGAATTGATAAATAAAATGTGGTATATTCATACAATGGAATTCAGCAATAACAAAGTACTGATCCATGCTACAATATCAATGAACCTTGAAAATATTATGCTAAGTGAAAGAATCCAGTCATAAAGTTCCACATTTTATAAGATTTTATTTGTATGAAATGTCCAGATGAAGCAAATCTATAGAGACAAGAAGTAAATTAGAGGAACTGAGGGTTCAACAGGTGTGGTCTTTTCTAGGGACAGGAGCAGCTTCCTGGAATTCCTGGACATTGACTGACATCACCTTACCTCCTCCTTTTTTCTTCCAATAATTCTATAGCTTAATTCCTGGGTTAAATATTGCTCTGCTTGAAATTCCTAGAGCAGTCTGTTTTCCTAACTAAATCCTGACATTACTGCCTAGAGCACCCATCCCCCTCATTCTTTTCCTAACAAATTGCTTATTTCATTCAGGTATTCACCCCTCATCCATATAGCCAAGTGCCTCAGGAGAGAATGATTTCACTCTTTAGCTTCAGGGTTCAGCCTGATTTTGGTCTAAGGGTAATGTGATTCCTATTGTTAAAAACTGGTTCAGAAATAGGCATATGATTAAGTTATGCCAACAAGAGATGAAGAAGGGTTTGCCAAAGACTTCTAGGGAGGTTCTTCTTAAGAAAGAGGCATGAAAACTGATTAGATATAAAAGAGAAAGCCCTAATTTCTGTAGGCAGCTGTTACTCAACCAAGACAGAGGCCTGCTTTAGAATGAAGATAACAGGCAGAAGGCAGAGCAGAAAAACAGAAAGAATCTAAGTCTTTAATTGTATTTTTAAACTGTTGATTCAACACACCACGAAGCTCACCTCACCTCTTGACTTCTTATATGAGCTAATAACTTGCCCTAAGACAGTTTGAGATGAGTTTCCTGTCATAGCTGGAAATATCTTAATTTACGCCCTGGGCCACCTTGAAGCGGCAGCCTCTCTAGGCAGAGAGGACTTGTGATAACTCCCCAGTTTCCCACAGTCCCACAGTGGCATGAGATATTATCCAAAAGTTACCTCTAAAACCTGAGAAATTTAGCTGAGAGGGAGCTGGTAGACCTGGAGTGGCTTGCAGCTGTGATGAAAGGGCACAGCAGCATGAGCCACACAAAACCAAGTTGATGTAAGAATGTGGAGGTCATGACAGAAGGGTACTGATAACCAGGACCCAGATGGCTTCTTGCATCACAGCAAATGCCACATAGGACAGATAACGACTTGGGACCATACACTCCCCATTTGATATCTCAGTACAACTTACGTCTCCCCACGTCCTTCACATCTTGGGAAGAGTATAATGAATTGACTGAGCTAATTTTCTACATCAAATAGAGTAGAAACTCAAAACATAGACTATTGGATCACAGAAAAATGAAAGAAGTTAACAGATTGAGGAAATCCTAACCCTAGAAGTATACATCCCAATTATGCACTACCATTCTTTGGCCATTGAGTGACAGGCGTGGCATGACTATCCTGATTACCAGCCCAATCCCATATTTGCCAATCTTACCGTCATGGAAGGTCACAGTCAGCTTTGTCAAGTCTTCCTCTGCTGCCCATTCTCATCTGGAATCATTCAGAGTTCAGGCTCAGACCATCTCACAATGGAATTTATATTGCAATGGATTCTTGGTTGCAATCCTGATCAGAGGGCTTACTGTAGAACTCTCCAGCAACCCTCAACACCATTTGTACTCCTGATCAAAAAACAGATATATAATTAGATAAGAGAAAGTCAGAGAAATGCCCGGAAATTCTGTCCTGCAACCCCAGGCCTTCCTCCTTATGTCTCTCAAAGTCATATTGTTCCCAATCTGAAGAAAAGAATGTATCTGAAATAATTACTAATGGATAATATTTAACTCACAGTTGGCCTAACTTGGAACATGAAAGTACTTACAACTCTTTTTTCTGACTAGTTTTGTATGATTCATTATTCTTTATTTTTTATGATGTTTATAAACATGCTTTCCTTATAAAAAGTTAAATCTTTACCCAACTGTAAAGACTAAAAATGTGAGGCTATACCTTCCCCACCCCATGCCCAGTCACCCCAGTCTAACAGTTGGGCACTTTCATTTCAGTATTTTTCCTACACCCTCCCACCTTCATATGAACACACATGTGTATGGGTGTGTGTATACATGTAAAACAACAAATGGAGGAATTATCCTGAAACCTACTTTTTTTTCACTTTCCTTAGAAAGTATCCACACACACACACACACACACACATATATATATATATATATTACTAAAAATGTGAAATATATATACTTCATTCTTTTAAATAGTTGTGTGATGTTCAATATTATGGCTTTACCTTAATTTATTTAACTGCTCTTCTAATGATAAGAAGATGGCTGGTTCCCATTTTTATAAACAATCCCAGTGTGATCATTTTTCTACATAGAACTTTAGGTCTATGTGCATGTGAAATATTCTTTAGAATAAACTAAACATGGAATTGTTAAGTCAACAAAAATCGGCAGTTTTTATCTTAACTGATCCTGGAAAAACTGCCCCTTTCCAAAAAAAATGTTTGCCATCTTACCCTCATACCCAAAGTATCAATGTGCCCATTTGCCACATCTTTACCAACCCTGGGTTTTACCAAGCTTTTATATTTTTGATAATTTGATGAGTGAAAATTGTTTAAAATGTATCACATTAATTTGCATTTCCCTGGTTCCCAAAGAGGTTGCACATTTCTGTAGAGTTTATTGAATATTTGTACTGTTTTTTTTCCTATAAATTGCTTTTCATATCCATTGCTCATTTTTCTATTGGAGTTTTTGTCTTTTTCCTATTGATTCATATTGATATTAATCCTTTATTCTAATGCAAATATAGTCCCAGGTGTGTCATCTATTAATGCTGTTTATCATGTGTTTTGCATACAAGTTTCCTTTTTAATTTTTATATATTTAAATACGTGATTATTTTCCTTATGATTTTAATGTTTTATATCTTGCTTAGATAGGATTTCTTCACCCCAAGCTTATGAATATGTTTTTTCTATGCTTTCATCTAGTAATTTTATGTTTAGTTCTTTGGACGTGGTATAAGGTACATGCCTAACTACATTTCTTTCAAAATGGACGACCAATCACCCAAACTGTTTTTTTCAAAATAGATACCCAAAGTTCAGCCTAATTGGAAAAGTAATTCATTATCTTCCTACTGATATGTTTACCATCTTTATCACTAAAAGCAGCAAACACTTACATAGTTCTGACCATATTCAAAGCACTCTTCTAAGCGCTTTTTGGATATTAACTTATTTAATCTTCACAACAACCATAACATATACATGGTATAATGGTCCCTATATTTCACATAAAGAAACAAAAACATAAAGAGTTTAAGTAACTTGCCCAAGAATGCAGAGAGACTTGAGATTCAATCTTAACTACTATGCTAAATTCCAATGTACAAAGTCCTGCTCCTAAATTTTATTAATCAGTGTCTCTGCTTGTAGCTGCACCAACTCTATATTGTTATAAATCTGTTTTCAAGTATGATTTAATTTCAGGAAGAAGTTTCTCCATTTTTTTATTTCTTAGGATTTCCCAGGCTATTACTTGCTATTTTCTGTACATTTCTGTACTACAGAATCAGCTTGTTAAGTTTTATAAATAGTGATTAGAATTGCATTGCATTTCTAAATTAACATGGGGAGAACTGCTGTCTCAAAAATATTGTCTTTCCGTTTAGGGAGAGGCTATGTATCTGCATTTATTGGATCTTCTTTTATTTTTTCTTGTAGTTCTCTACAAGTAGCTATACTTGTAGTTCTCAAGATATGAATCTTATATATTTTTGTTAGACATCTTATAGTTTTTATTGTTATTGAGAATCGGTTCCCTTTTCTGTTTCATTAGTTAATTTACTGTTGATAATATATAGGAAAACATTGATTTTTCTATGCTAATTTTATATCTAACCATCATACTGAACTCTTGATCCTAATAATTTTTTTTCTTGGATTTTTCAAGACAACCTATTGTTTACAAATAATTAGGCCTGTGTCTTTCCTTTATAATATTACATGTCATATTGCTATTTTTTGCCTTATTGCATTAGCGTTAGACTCTCCATTACAAGGTTAAATAGCAGCAATGATGGAACCAAATTTATCTTATTTCTAACATTGGTAGGACTGCTTCTAATGTTTTATATCTAATGATGTTTACTCTTGGTTTATGCTTACCTTTAACAGCCTAAGGAAGCTTCCTTCTACTGCTGGCTTGCCAAGACTTACTGTTTACTTGTTTTTAATCAAGAGTGATTATTAGATTTTAGCAAATGCATTTTTGCCCATATTAAAATGTCTTGGGTTTTTCCTCCTTTGATCTATTCATGTTGTGAATTACATTAATGGATTTGCTTGTGTTGAGTCAGCCTCACATTAATAATAGTTACATGTGCCAGGAGCTATTTAAACACAGTTATTAGATAAATACACATTTAAGATTGTTATACCCTCTGGATGAACTGGCTCTTTTTTTATTATGAAATTTATTATTAATTGGAATATTTAGTGCATTTCAATTGAATATAATTATTAATAAGGTTGTGTTTAACTCTACCATCTTAGAATTTGTTTTTATTTGTCCCATCTCAAGTTTGTTTCTTTGTTGGTTCTTTTCTTCATTTTCAGGCCAATAAAATATTTTTTAGTACTTCACTTTAATGTCTCTTTGGTTCTGTGTGTGTGAGAGAGAGACAGTGCACATGTGTGTGTGTATTAATGATAGCTCTAGGGATTACAGTATACATTCTAACTTATCAAAGTCACTTCTAATTAATATTATAACATTTCATGTAGTGTATAAGAATTTTCTAACAGTCATATTCCTGTTATCCCAACCAATTCTTAATGCTATAATCACAGTTTACCATTACAGTTAGAAAACACACAGTTATTATTTTTGCTAGAATCAGTCAAATATCTTAAGGAAATTTAAACATAAAATATAATTTATTTATATTTATCCACATATTTACCATTTTCAATGATCTTCATTCCTTCTTATAGTTTTAAGTTTTATCTTCAGCCCAATGAACTTTCTTCAGCATTGCTTTTAATGTCATGACTACTGTAAAAAACTTCTTTCAGGTTACATCCATCTGAAAATATGTTTTTAACCTTCATTCTTGCAGAATATTTTCAAAGATATACTTCTTTGGATTTTATGAGCTCCATTTATTCACAGATTAATATTTTTCACCGTTTTTAATATTTTTGTTAATTACTTTTTCAAATAGTTCAGACCCATTCTCTTTTTCTTTTCTTCTGATACTTCAATTATTTGTGGGACAATTGATATCATTCCACAAGATAATGAGGCTTTGTTTATTTTTAAAAATCTATTTTCTCTCTGTTTTTCAGTTTTTATATTTTCTATCGATCATCTTCAAGTTCTCATACTTTTTATTCTGCAGTGTCCAATCTTCTCTTAAGCCATTGATGGAAACTGCCATTTCTAGGATTTTTAATTGATCCTTTAAAATAGCTAGTTATTCTCTTTTGATAGCTCCCACTTGTTCATTATGTCTATGTTTTCCTTTAAATCCTTGAACATATTTATAATCACCGTTTTTAAAACTGTGTCCTAACTGAGTCATTCTCAGGATCTCTTTCTATTACCTGCTTTTTTATCTTGATTATGCATTCCATTTTCCTGATTCTTTGCATACATAGTACTTTTTTATTATATGCTGAATATTATGGGTAATATATTGTAGAGCATTTGGATTATGTTTTCTCCCTCTTAAAGGTGTAGCATTTGGTTCTTGCTGGCAACAACCTAACTGGTTCATCCTTTTGATCCTTCAGGCTTCATTTGGTGAAGTCTATATTGATTTTTTTTTTTTTTTTTTGAGAGGGCATCTCTCATATTTATTGATCAAATGGTTGTTAACAACAAAAAAATTCAGTATAGGGGGGTCAACGCTCAATGTACAATCATTAATCCATCTCAAGCCTAATTCTCGTCAGTCTCCAATCTTCTGAAGCATAACGAACAAGTTCTTACATGGTGAACGAATTCTTACATAGTGAATAAATTCTTACATGGTGAACAGTACAAGGGCAGTCATCACAGAAACTCTCGGTTTTGATCATGCAATATGACCTATAAACAATCAGGTCGAATATGAATATTCGTTTGATTTTTGTACTTGATTTATATGTTGATCCCACATTTCTCCTATTATTATTATTATTTTTATTTTTAATAAAACGCTGAAGTGGTAGGTAGATGCAAGATAAAGGTAGAAAACATAGTTTAGTGCTGTAAGAAGGCAAATGTAGATGATCAGATGATCAGGTGTGTGCCTATGGACTAAGTATTAATCCAGGCTAGACAAGGGCAGCAAGACATCCACGGATGCAGAAGATTTCTCTCAAAGCAGGGGGCGTGAGGTTCTGAGCCTCACCTCTGTTGATCCCCAAATTCTCACCTGATGGCCCCCCTGCGACTGTGCCTGTCTTAGGTTGTTCCTCCCTTGAGGAATCTTACCCATCTCTGGCTAACCAGTCATCTTCCGGGGCCATACAGGGAAATATAAAGTTGGTAAGTGAGAGAGAAGCCATATTGTTTGCAAAGGTTAGCTTTTTACTTCTTTGCAGATTTATGCCCTGTGGCTTCTATGCCCAGCACTTGTCTCGAGGTATCTTTACCACCTGGAGGAATTATGATACTCAGTAAATTCGATATGAGGCACGAATTCTATTTAAGGGTTGTAATTAGGAAGGAAGAAGAAAAGCTATAGATGTAGCATATGAAGGAAACTTGGGAGGATTGATTATTTCTTTGACATATCTTCTTGTATAGTACCTTAAGTATGTATAGGTTTTAAACTACTAACTAATTTGCACACACATATTAACATAATAGGAATACGGTGACATAAACAAAGCAAATCTATAATTACCATCCATCTCCAGTGAAGCCAAGAAAACCATTTAGGCACCCTAGGCATTTGTGAAAATTTATCTATGATATGATGGATATTGTCCAACTGTACTTGAACCATCAGACAAATTAAAGCAGCCCATTTCTGGGATCTGTTCACATTCCATATGTTCTTTTAACCATAGATAGTCTATAGTCATGAGATTTTGGAGTGCTACAACTTGCACCCCTCCCAACTCCTGGTTGAGTTCCAACAGTACAGATCCGGTCAAATTCGTTGTCTCACTGTATGCACATGCCAGCCTAGACATCTCCCTCCTCATTCCTATGGCAAGTACAGGAGACGGTGGGCTGGATGCAGCCACAACCGCAGCATCGTCCGGATCCCTGTGGAGGCTTTTTGATGATCATCCCCCGGCACCAGTCCTCCAGAGAGTGCTGATGCCGGAAGCTCCTCCTCATATCGTATCTTAGTTCATTTTCTGGGTATCCAAGCTAGGCCTTGATCTTCTGCATAGAAACAAACAGACCCTTTGCCCACACTTTGACATGCCCTCTATACCACTGTGCAGAACTCATTGGAGGTCAGCACACAGTAACTGCTTTTTTTTTTTTTTTTAAATTAAGAGAAAGGAATATTATCAGAAAAGAGTACCTCCATAGCTGATCTTCTGACACCCTTTAAGTGATCAACATTAAGGATATTTAAAGCATGCGTTGATCTTTGATTTACCAATAGTTTTATCCTGTTAAGGAGTAATCCCCCTTATCTTTCTTTCTTTCTTTCTTTTTTTTTTTTTTAATTTTTAATCTACACTTACATGAAGAATACTATGTTTACTATGCTCTCCCCTATATCAGGTCCCCCCTAACAACCACATTACGGTTACTGTTCATCAGCTTAGCAAAATGTTGTAGAGTCACTACTTGTCCTCTCTGTGTTGTGCAGCCCACCCTCCTCTTGCTCCCTCCCCCCCATGCATGCTAATCTTAATACCCCCCTTCTTCTTCCCCCCCCTTATCCCTCCCTGCCCACCCATCCTCCCCAGTTCCTTTCCCTTTGGTACCTGTTAGTCCATTTTTGGGTTCTGTAATTCCACTGCTGTTTTGTTCCTTCAGTTTTTCCTTTGTTCCTATACTCCTCAGATGAGTGAAATCATTTGGTATTTCTCTTTCTCTGCTTGGCTTATTTCACTGAGCATAATACTCTCCAGCTCCATCCATGTTGCTGCAAATGGTTGGATTTTTCCACTTCTTATGGCTGAGTAGTATTCCATTGTGTATATGTACCACATCTTCTTTATCCATTCATCTACCGATGGACATTTAGGTTGCTTCCAATTCTTGGCTATTGTAAATAGTGCTGCGATAAACATAGGAGTGCATCTGTCTTTCTCAAACTTGATTGCTGCGTTCTTAGGGTAAATTCCTAGGAGTGGAATTCCTGGGTCAAATGGTAGGTCTGTTTTGAGCATTTTGATGCACCTCCATACTGCTTTCCACAATGGTTGAACTAATTTACATTCCCACCAGCAGTGTAGGAGGGTTCCCCTTTCTCCACAGCCTCGCCAACATTTGTTGTTGTTTGTCTTTTGGATGGCAGCTATCCTTACTGGTGTGAGGTGATACCTCATTGTAGTTTTAATTTGCATTTCTCTGATAATTAGCAATGTGGAGCATCTTTTCATGTGTCTCTTGACCATCTGTATTTCTTTTTTGGAGAACTGTCTGTTCAGTTCCTCTGCCCATTTTTTAATTGGGTTATTTGTTTTTTGTTTGTTGAGGCGTGTGAGCTCTTTATATATTCTGGACGTCAAGCCTTTATCGGATCTGTCATTTTAAAATATATTCTCCCATACTGTAGGGTTCCTTTTTGTTCTATTGATGGTGTCTTTCGCTGTACAGAAGCTTTTCAGCTTAATGTAGTCCCACTTGCTCATTTTTGCTGTTGTTTTCCTTGCCCGGGGAGATATGTTCAAGAAGAGATCACTCATGTTTATGTCTAAGAGGTTTTTGCCTATGTTTTTTTCCAAGAGTTTAATGGTTTCATGCCTTACATTCAGGTCTTTGATCCATTTTGAGTTTACCTTTGTATATGGTGTTAGACAATGGTCCAGTTTCATTCTCCTACATGTAGCTGTCCAGTTTTGCCAGCACCATCTGTTGAAGAGACTGTCATTTTGCCATTGTATGTCCATGGCTCCTTTATCAAATATTAATTGACCATATATGTTTGGGTTAATTTCTGGGGTCTCTAATCTGTTCCACTGGTCTGTGGCTCTGTTCTTGTGCCAGTACCAAATTGTCTTGATTACTATGGCTTTGTAGTAGAGCTTGAAGTTGGGGAGTGAGATCCCCCCTACTTTATTCTTCTTTCTCAGGATTGCTTTGGCTATTCGGGGTCTTTGGTGTTTCCATATGAATTTTTGAATTATTTGTTCCAATTCATTGAAGAATGTTGCTGGTAATTTGAGAGGGATTGCATCAAATCTGTATATTGCTTTGGGCAGGATGGCCATTTTGACGATATTAATTCTTCCTAGCCATGAGCATGGGATGAGTTTCCATTTATTAGTGTCCCCTTTAATTTCTCTTAAGAGTGACTTGTAGTTTTCAGAGTATAAGTCTTTCACTTCTTTGGTTAGGTTTATTCCTAGGTATTTTATTCTTTTTGATGCAATGGTGAATGGAATTGTTTTCCTGATTTCTCTTTCTATTGATTCGTTGTTAGTGTATAGGAAAGCTACAGATTTCTGTGTGTTAATTTTGTATCCTGCAACTTTGCTGTATTCCGATATCAGTTCTAGTGGTTTTGGAGTGGAGTCTTTAGGGTTTTTTATGTACAGTATCATATCATCTGCAAATAGTGACAGTTTAACTTCTTCTTTACCAATCTGGATTTCTTGTATTTCTTTGTTTTGTCTGATTGCCGTAGCTAGGACCTCCAGTACTATGTTAAATAACAGTGGGGAGAGTGGGCATCCCTGTCTGGTTCCCGATCTCAGTGGAAATGCTTTCAGCTTCTCGCTGTTCAGTATAATGCTGGCTGTGGGTTTATCATATATGGCCTTTATTATGTTGAGGTACTTGCCCTCTATTCCCATTTTGCTGAGAGTTTTTATCATGAATGGATGTTGAATTTTGTCAAATGCTTTTTCAGCATCTATGGAGATGATCATGTGGTTTTTGTCTTTCTTTTTGTTGATGTGGTGGATGATGTTGATGGATTTTCGAATGTTGTACCATCCTTGCATCCCTGGGATGAACCCCACTTGGTCATGGTGTATGATCCTTTTGATATACTGTTGAATTCTGTTTGCTAATATTTTATTGAGTATTTTTGCATCTACATTCATCAGGGATATTGGTCTGTAATTTTCTTTTTTGGTGGGGTCTTTTCCTGGTTTTGGTATTAGGGTGATGTTGGCTTCATAGAATGAGTTTGGGAGTATTCCCTCTTCTTCTATTTTGTGGAACACTTTAAGGAGAATGGGTATTATGTCTTCTCTGTGTGTCTGATAAAATTCCGAGGTAAATCCGTCCGGCCCCGGGGTTTTGTTCTTGGGTAGTTTTTTGATTACTGTTTCAATTTGTTTGCTTGTAATTGGTTTGTTTAACTTTTGTGTTTCTTCCTTGGTCAGTCTTGGGAGGTTGTATTTTTCTAGGAAGTTGTCCATTTCTTCTAGGTTTTCCAGCTTGTTGGCATATAGGTTTTCATAGTAGTCTTTAATAATTCTTTGTATTTCTGTGGAGTCTGTCGTGATTTTTCCATTCTCATTTCTGATTATGTTGATTTGTGTTGACTCTCTTTTTCTCTTAATAAGTTTGGCTAGAGGCTTATCTATTTTGTTTATTTTCTCAAAGAACCAGCTCTTGGTTTCATTGATTTTTGCTATTGTTTTATTCTTCTCAATTTTGTTTATTTCTTCTCTGATCTTTATTATGTCCCTCCTTCTGCTGACTTTAGGCCTCATTTGTTCTTCTTTTTCCAGTTTTAATAATTGTGATGTTAGACTATTCATTTGGGATTGTTCTTCCTTCTTCAAGTGTGCCTGGATTGCTATATACTTTCCTCTTAAGACTGCTTTCGCTGCATCCCACAGAAGTTGGGGCTTAGTGTTGTTGTTGTCATTTGTTTCTATATATTCCTTGATCTCTATTTTGATTTGTTCATTGATCCATTGATTACTTAGTAGCATGTTGTTAAGCCTCCATGTGTTTGTGAGCCTTTTTGTTTTCTTTGTAGTATTTATTTCTACTTTCATACCTTTGTCGTCTGAAAAATTGGTTGGTAGAATTTCAATATTTTGGAATTTACTGAGGCTTTTTTTGTGAGCTAGTATGTGGTCTATTCTGGAGAATGTTCCATGTGCACTTGAGAAGAATGTATATCCTGTTGCTTTTGGATGTAGAGTTCTATAGATGTCTATTAGGTCCATCTGTTCTAGTGTGTTGTTCAGTGCCTGTGTGTCTTTACTTATTTTCTGCCCGGTGGATCTATCCTTTGGGGTGAGTGGTGTGTTGAAGTCTCCTACAATGAATGCATTGCAGTCTATTTCCCTCTTTAGTTCTGTTAGTATTTGCTTCACATATGCTGGTGCTCCTGTATTGGGTGCATATATATTTAGAATGATTATATCCTCTTGTTGGACTGAGCCCTTTATCATTATGTAGTGGCCTTCTTTATCTCTTGTTACTTTCTTTGTTTTGAAGTCTATTTTGTCTGATATTAGTACTGCAACCCCTGCTTTCTTCTCACTGTTGTTTGCCTGAAATATGTTTTTCCATCCCTTGACTTTTAGTCTATGCTTATCTTTGGGTTTAAGGTGAGTTTCTTGTAAGCAGCATATAGATGGGTCTTGCTTTTTTATCCATTCTATTACTCTATGTCTTTTGATTGGTGCATTAAGTCCATTTACATTTAGGGTGACTATTGAGAGATATGTACTTATTGCCATTTCAGGCTTTAGATTCGTGGTTACCAAAGGTTCAAGGTTAGCTTCTTTAGTATCTTACTGCCTAACTTAGCTCGCTTATTGAGCTGTTATATACACTGTCTGGAGATTCTTTTCTTCTCTCCCTTCTTATTCCTCCTCCTCCATTCTTCATATGTTGTGTGTTTTGTTCTGTGCTCTTTTTAGGGGTGGTCCCATCTAGAGCAGTCCCTGTAGGATGCCCTGTAGAGGTGGTTTGTGGGAAGCAAATTCCCTCAGCTTTTGCTTGTCTGGGAATTGTTTGATCCCACCATCATATTTAAATGATAGTCATGCTGGATACAGTATCCTTGGTTCAAGGCCCTTCTGTTTCATTGCATTAAGTATATCATGCTATTCTCTTCTGGCCTGTAGGGTTTCTGTTGAGAAGTCTGATGTTAGCCTGATTGGTTTTCCTTTATAGGTGACCTTTTTCTCTCTAGCTGCCTTTAAAACTCTTTCCTTGTCCTTGATCCTTGCCATTTTAATTATTATGTGTCTTGGTGTTGTCCTCCTTGGATCCTTTCTGTTGGGGGTTCTGTGTAATTCCATGGTCTGTTCGATGATTTCCTCCCCCAGTTTGGGGAAGTTTTCAGCAATTATTTCTTCAAAGACACTTTCTATCCCTTTTCCTCTTTCTTCCTCTTCTGGTATCCCTATAATACGAATGTTTTTCCTTTTGTATTGGTCACATATTTCTCTTAGTGTTGTTTCATTCCTGGAGATCCTTTTATCTCTCTCTATGTCAGCTTCTATACGTTCCTGTTCTCTGGCTTCTATTCCTTCAATGGCCTCTTGCATCTTATCCATTCTGCTTATAAATCCTTCCAGGGATTGTTTCACTTCTGTGATCTCTTTCCTGACATTTGTGATCTCCTTCCGGACTTCATCCCACTGCTCTTGCATTTTTCTCTGCATGTCATCCCACTGCTCTTGCATTTTTCTCTGCATCTCATCCCATTGCTGTTGCATTTTTCTCTGCATCTCTGTCAGCATGTTCATGATTTTTATTTTGAATTCTTTTTCAGGAGGACTAGTTAGGTCTGTCTCCTTCTCAGGTGTTGTCTCTGTGATCTTTGTCTGCCTGTAGTTTTGCCTTTTCATGGTGATAGAGATAGTTTGCAGAGCTGGTACAAGTGACCGCTGGAAGAGCTTCCTTTCTTGTTGGTTTGTAGCCTTTTCCTGGGAGAATAGCGACCTCTAGTTGCTTGTGCTGGGCAGCTGTGCGCAGACAGGGCTTCTGCTTCCTGCCCAGTTGCTTTGGGGTTTATCTCCACTGTTGCTGTGGGCTTGGCCTGGCTGGGGCTGTTCCTCCAAAATGGTGGAGCCCCGTTGGAGGGGGAGCGGCCAGGAGGCTATTTATCTCCATAAGGGGTCTCTGTGCTCCCTGCTGCCCAGGGGGTTAGAGTGCCCAGAGATCCCCAGATTCCCTGCCTCTGGTCTAAGTTACCTGTCCTGCCCCTTTAAGACTTCCAAAAAGCACTCTCCAAACCAAAACAACAACAGCAACAATGAGAGAGGGAACAGAAAGAAAGAAAAAAAAAAAAAAAGGAAAAAACAAGCGATTTTTTTTTTTTTTTTTTTGTCCTCAGGTGCCGGTCCCAGGCACCCGCTCACTGGTCCTGCTGCCCTGTCTCCCTAGCACCAGGGTCCCTGTCCTTTCAAGGCTTCCAAAAAGCACCCACCCACCGGTCCCGCAGGGAAGGAACGCTCGATATTCTTTGTCCTCAGGCACTGGTCCCAGGCCCCCGCTCACCAGTCCCGCCACCCTGCCTCCCTAGCACCGGGGTCCCTGTCCCTTCAAGGCTTCCAAAAAGCACTCACCAAAAAGAGAGAAAAAAGGGGAAAAACGTGCGATTTCTTCCGTCCTCAGTTGCCGGTCTCAGGCACCCATCCACCGGTCCCACAGGGAAAAACGCGGGATATTCTTTGTCCTCAGGTGCCGGTCCCAGGCACCCGCTCACCAGTCCCGCCGCCCTGCCTCCCTAGCACCGGGGTCCCTGTCCCTTTTAGGCTTCCAAAAAGCACTCGCAGAAAAGAGACAAAAAAAAGGGGAAAAACGCACGATTTCCTCTGTCCTCAAGTGCCAGTCTCAGGCACCCGCCCACCGGTCCCGCAGGGAAAAACGTGGGATATTCTTTGTCCTCAGGCGCCGGTCCCAGGCACCTGCTCACCAGTCCCGCCACCCTGCCTCCCTAGCACTGGGGTCCCCGTCCCTTCAAGGCTTCCAAAAAGCGCTCGCCAAAAAGAGAAAAAAAAAAGGGGGAAAAACGCGCGACATCCTCCGTCCTCAGGCACCGGTCTCAGGCACCCGCCCGCTGGTCCCTCAGGGAGAAACGCAGGATATTCTTTGTCCTCCGGCGCCATTCCCAGGCACCTGCTCACCGGTTCCGCCACCCTGCCTCCCCAGCAACGGGGGCCCGTCCCTCTAAGGCTTCCAAAAAGCGCTCGCCAAAAAAAAAAAAACCGCTCCGGTTTCTCTCCACCCGCCGGGAGCCGGGGGGAGGGGCGCTCGGGTCCCGCCAGGCCGGGGCTTGTATCTTACCCCCTTCGCAAGGCGCTGGTTCCTTGCAGGTGTGGATGTGGTCTGGATGTTGTCCTGTGTCCTGTGGTCTCTATTTTAGGAAGATTTTTCTTTGTTATATTTTCATAGCTCTATTTGTTTTTGGGAGGAGATTTCCCCTGCTCTACTCATGCCGCCATCCTGGCTCCGCCCTCCGTCTATATTGATTTTGACCTTAATCCTAGGATATGATCTTACTACTTGTTTCTAAAGACTGGCTTTTCTGAGGTCTCAGTGAATGCCTGATGTGCTCAGTGAAGTCTTTCTACTATGGTTGGAGCAAAACTCTAATATACTGCAGCATTGCATGACTTCTGGCATTTCCATTCATTTCTTAGCTCCACAGGAGCTGCTGCATTCCAGAATCTTGAGGTCATGCAGAATCTTAACCTACACATGCAAAGCCCAGAGAAGATCTTAGCCAAAGAGTGAAGAATCTGCAAACAGACTTCTAGGACCTCCCTTCTGTACAGCTCACTCATCTCTGGAATAGTACCCTGAAAATTCCATCTGCTTTTTTGTCCCTTCCGTTTCCATTTCTTCCTCCTCAGCTCCAAAGGAACTTATGTTCTTCACATAGGCTCCACCTTTCTCTGGCATATTCTAGAAAGTGTCTCCAGACATAAAATCAGGTTGAATGTGGTGCTCACCTCATGTATTTACTGTCTTGCTAAGACTATAGTCCTGCCTATATTTCCAATTTCCAATGCCTAAAAATAGTAATCCCATATTTTGCTTAGTTTTATAGTGGAGGGGTAAATCCAATGGCAGTTACTTCATTATGGCCTGGAAGCAGTTGTAATAGAATAACCCAATTAACATGTTTTTTTTTAGTTCTCTGTCTTATTTCATGGATTATTTGAATTATATTTTCTTGCCACTCCCCTCCTTCTCTCTCTCTCTCTCTCTCTCTCTGTCCTCTCTCTCACACACACATACACATACTTTGCCATCCTTCAGAATAGTAATACCTTCTGTGGTTTTTTTCTTTCTTCTCTAATGGTCTCATTTTAAATTGGTTTTGTTTAAAATTTTTAAAAACATGTTTTAACTTATTCTTCACCAGTGTAAACAATGCAGTTACAAATGTGGGCCTTCCTTGTTCCATAAAAATCTTACCATACTTTACTTCCTCTTTCTCCACCTCTCTTCTTACCCGATATTCTCTAGGGAACTTTTTAAAACAACATATATTTTTTTTTCTTTAAAATTCTCTGTTATAAATTGCACTTAGTTTCACAACCACAAATTGTCAGATTTACATCTGCTTGATGCTCTTTTTTTGTAAAACATGTCTTTACCTTTATTAAATTCTTTCTTTTCAGCTGCGGAAACTGTTTTAATTGTTTTCTGCTTCAAGGTTTGCTTTAAGTTATATTTTTCAAAAAGTATACATGAGTCACATAATTTCTGAATTTTTATAAATCTGAACCAGGCCTTTATCTGCCCTTGCATTTAGATAATACCTTAGTTTGGAATATAATTCTTGGAACATAATGCTTTTTCTTTAGAAGTCTATACATTTTCACTGAGGTTTTCTAGCTTTAATGTTACAGATAAGCAGTCCAGTGTCATTCAAACATGTTTTCCCCTTTGGTAACTCTTTTTTTCTAGTTGGCTGCTTCCAACATTTGTTCTTTATCTAAGGCATGAGAAACCACATGAATATGATTCCTTTTCATTAACCTGCCTAATCTTTGGTAATTTTTTTCTATATAAAGACTGAATCTTTCAATTCAAAGAAATAATCTTCTTTTATTTCTTTGATTATTGCTTTTCATTTAACCATATGAGATTCTCCTTCTGGAACTCCTATAAAACAATATTGCTTCTCCTGTTTCCGTATTTCTTGCTTCTTGCTTTTTCTCTTGAATTCTCAAATCTTGTAGTTTATGCTCTGTATTCCATAAGAGTGTCCCATACTTACTCTTCTTTTTATTTCCAAGATCTATTTTTTATCTGTCAATTTATACTTTTTATGTAGAAGTCTGCACTTTAAAACAACTAATACAAGAGCCTTTTGAATCTAAGAAAATTAGCTCCCCAGCTCCCAAGTCCTACCCTTTATTCTATGGCAAGTCTATTTTACTAGAGATTATTAATCTGAATGCTTACATTAGATCTCCTTCATTTGAACTACTGCATTTCTTAATTTATCTGGCAATTTTCCTCTTATTCTTACAAAGGAAAGATTGGTTCTTCCCGGATGGACAGCCAGAATGTAAATATTGTCTCATTATGCCCACCATTCACTTCCACTTGTGCCATTTCCAGCTAAAATTCCTCAGCTTCATAGATAAGGGTGAGAAGATTCTGTTGATGATGAACAATGATCTTTTTATATTCCCTTTACATTCCTTGGGTTGTTTCTTTCTGAAATGAGAAAAAAGTAAGGGATTAAAACATGTGATTAGGATCCCATCTTTGTCACAGAAGTTTCCATTTATTTTTCCTAGACTGCAAGAGAAATTTTATATTTGTCTCTCACTTAAGAAAAATAAAATTCTTTAAAAGAAAAGTTGGCTATACTTCAAGTTTCTCCCCTATAGAGAAGAGGAAAGTTATTTTGATTCCAACATTCTTATGAAAAAAAAAAACATTTTGGGGGGTGGGGGTGGGGGAGGAAGGAAATTTTAAGTTACTTTTCCAGCATTAAAAACATTTTGAAATGCTTCCCTTGAAACCACTTTTTACTATGCGGAATTTACAGTGAACTTCTGTGTCCAACTCTCCAGAAAGACAGGGAAATATGCCCATGAAAGTTAACCTCTGCTGAACACAACCCCGAGGCAGGAAAAACACTGAGAACATCTGTATTGTATCCTGCCAATATGTTCTCTCTTATTTGGGAAGCACAGGATGTCTTTACTCTGTCAGCTGCAAAAATATTATCTCTCTGCAGGAATGAAACAAGTGTGGCATATATATTATGCTACCACATTACATGCATACCTAAGCAGAAAACAAAGAAAATAGCCATTTAATATATAACTCAATTTCACCTCCTGGAACAGATAAAAATTTTTATTCTAATACCCAAATGGTACAATACATAAATACACATGGGAAATGTGATCTGGTAAGTTAGGCTCTTTGGGCTAGATGCTGGTGGCTAAATATTTATCATCTGACCCCCATCCTAATCTTTCCTTCCCATAGACATGAAGTAGGCTATATTTTTTATGAGAGCCAGGAATTTAAAGCAAGGGAGACCAAAACCCATCACCGTTTTTCAGCAGATCATTAATTTCTAAATGTCTGGGAAATAACTATTGGCTTATATCTTTTAGTTTCATTTCAACATTATACCTTATACAGTTTGCTTAATAAACAACCAAGATAGTAAAAAATAAAAAGCATAACAGTAACTAAATTGGTAATTTAATAACTTCAGATGATTCTAGAGGCTTAGTGGTGTTTATCCTTTTTGAAATCAATAACTTTTCATTTGGAATCTTAAATCCACTTTAATGAGCATTCTGCTGGCAGCAGTTTTATTTAGGATCAAAGCTTATACAAACAAAAGTAATAGAGGCTTTTACCTAGATAACAATTTACAGTTGACTTTTGCAAACCACACGGCTTATTTGAATGTACAAATTCCTGCAATTCCACTATATATGCTTCTTAAAATTTTTCAAAAGCTTTTAACCAGAGAAGAGGTTATATTGGAAGAGTGTTTCCAGTGTGAGAAATCTTGATGTTTCTCAATTATTTGCAAATGTCTAAAATGACTGTTCTAATAGTGGCTTTACCTTTGAAAGCCCAAACAGAGCAATAATATGACTTCCTTATAGTCAATAAAAGAAAAAATATACTATGATAATGCCACTGGCTTTCTACATAAATTGCATGTTATTGAATTATCAAATTGAAGTATTGCCAACGCACAATATTCTATTTCTTTGTATCTTCATACTCACTCTGATTTAACTCTGACAATGTCTTCTGCATTGTTTCTCTCCCTGTAAGAAACTTTTTGGGGTCATGTAATCTATTCATATAAACCTAATTAGAAACACCCTCCATAAAACAAGGGGCTAAATCTAGTGTTGCTGTAAAACATATTACTCTGCCTCTGGGTCCCAGAGACCCAAACAGCTCTGGAAGTCTCCAGAGGGTGCTCAGGAATGAAACTAGCCTTTGGGCTCATCATTCCTTCTGTGTGACATTCTTTCCTGTCTTGCACAGATGATGTCTCCTGGAACCATTTCAAAGCTATCACGCCCTCAGTGCACCAAACTGTGCCGCATTCCTTTCCAAGTTTACAAAAACCTTCATAAAAACAATGATTTCACCCTCTGTTTTAATTTTTAACTTTTCACAGAAGCTCAAAAACTAGTCCTTGGGCCATGCAACGGACATGGCACCAAGTGATGCCTCCCACCATGCCCACTTCCAGTGACCTTATAACAGAACCTCTCCTTAAGCCAAAGAACATAAAAAAGTGCAGATCGCACCGACAGGCAGGCAGACTCCAAATTCTTGTTTAGGCTCTGCTGGAGCCCAGTTGCCCCATTTGTAAATATCCGAAGGTCACTCTACATAAATGAATTACCTATTGTGTTGCTTCATGAGCCATTGCCTTGCAGTATGTAAGGCGAGTGCTTAACTGAGAATGAAGCTAACACAGAGAAAAGCAAACCAGGACAAGAGGAAAGGCCCCTAGCCACCTGAGTCCCTGAAACCAGCATCCACCTTTGGTCTCCTCACTTACATTTGCCAGTAAATTTCCCTTTTTGCTTAAGTTAGAGTTTGGTTTTATGTTACTTTCAACTGAAGTAATCTTGACTAATATACTAATAATTACCAAATTTTATTGGGTTATATAAATATCATTGCCTCAGGAACTTGAAACAACACACTGAAGGGATTTTCAACCGTGAAAACTATAGTCTGATAAGTGATTTAATTAAACATGTACATATAGATCATTCCTGGAGTCACATATATAGAAATGAAGAGAGATAACTTTGAAGGAGAAACAAAAAAAGCATTTGTATTTGAAACAATGCATTAAGGAGAAGACATCTGCCCAGTGTCTAGGACTGGAAAGATAAATGATTCCATTTTATGTTGTTATTGAATTGCATTACTCTTCATTAAAGTTAAATGCATTTAGAAGAATTAAGCTTATCAAAAACTTGGCAGTGTATATAAGCGATGATTCTTTGCCTATTTGACAACATCCTCCTGTGAGTTGATTCATAATTTTAATTTTGGAAAACAGTATTTCCTTCATGAGGACTGACAGAATGATGTGAACTGCTGCAGCATTTTCCATGGAGTCCTATCGACTGTGAAAGAAAACAGAAGCCAAGTGACTTAACCAATTTTTTAAGGAGCATTATGACAACGATGTTTCTATACTGTCAGAGGGGATCACATCCACTTAAGAACTGAAATGAGCCTCAGTTAAGGAAAAAAAGAATTGAAGTGAAGCTTCAGGAGACAATCTCCTATCTTTTAGAAATAAGTACAATGGACCTCTATAAAGACAAAATTTCTACATAGTTATAGTGAAAAAACTGTTTTTAAAGATATACACTAAAAATAGGTATCAATACCAAGCACCTACCATAGACACATGGCAAGCAAAACAAATACACGAGAGAGTTTGCAACCTAGGAAAAGGAAAGCCTCAATCCACTCACACAGAATCATAATGCCACCTGGACAAATGTCAGCAGAGAAATGTGCCTCCTATCAGAGAAGCCCAAGCTGGGGGCTCCACCCTGAGCTGATAGGCCAAGAACAGACCTAGTTAAAAAGGGATATTTGAAGAATAAATGAGCACTAAGTATGTAAAGAGGGAAAAGAGTATTCTAATGACAGGGACAAGCCTCTCTGTACATGTAGGGAAGGATGGGGTAAGAATCAGATATCTAAAACAGCTGTGAGACAGGAACCCAGGAACGGGAGGTGCAGGGGTGGTGAGCTTCCTACTAAAACAATGAGCAGATGTTGATCAGTTTTAAGTGGGGCTTGGTAAGAGAGATTTTGCATTTTTAAAAAATCATCACTTTGGCTTCAGGCTGGATAATAAATGAGAGGGTGGAGTAAAGATCCAGGAAAGGGAAAATGGGTATCCAGGGTGGATAGGCATAGGGGTGAAAGCAAGATACAGAGATGTAGAGGATCTTCATAGAAGTTCCTTCTCATTATTTATTGAGAATTGGCACCATGAAATCAAAATGAATCTTTCTGTTTTTTAAAACTTTGTATTGGGGAAAATTTCAAATATATAAAAAAAGTAGACAGAATAATATAATGAACTTCTATATACTCAACACCCAGCTTCAACCATGCCCAGTTTTGGGCTAATCTTGTGTAATCTACATCCCCACTGATTTCCTCACTCCCATATACGTTTTTAAAAATTATGAAACATTTCAAACCTTCAGAAAAGTTATAGGAATGGTACAGTAATAACCAATTTATCATTCATGTGGATTCACTGTTAACATTTTGTTAACTTATTCTGTGTGTGTGTATTTACATATACACACACACATATATATAATCTACCTCCCAAAACTAAAGGCATCTTCCCATACTACGATTACATATCTGCTCCATGCAGGAAATCTAACATTATCTAATATGCAATCCATATTCAAAATTACCTGCTTGTTCCAACCATATCCTTAATAGCTGTTGTTTCCCCTGATAACAGAATCTGAATAAGAAGCATGCATTGCGTTTCACTGGCCTGCCTCTTTAGTCTCCATCAGTCTCACTGTGCTGCTGGGCCTTTTCGTCTTTCATGACATTGATGAGTCTTTGAAGAGTCCAGACCATCTACTTTGCAGCAAGTCCTTTAACATGTGTTTATCTGTTTGTGTCCTCATGATTAGATTCAGGTGACACATTTTGGCAGTACTATCACATAGGTGATGCTGTGCCCTTCTCAGTGTGTCCCATCAGGAGTCATATGATGTCAGTTGTGCCATTACTGATGATGATTCTTTCATTTTCCCTAGCAGTTGAATTCATATCCTGTAGACATAATCCATTACTGAGGAAAGCAGACAAGGACTGCAAAATATAATTTCTATTTCCCCTTGTGTTGTCTTAATGTCAAGAGACATTAACACAGGTCATTTACACAGACAAAGCTTTATCGGTTTTATTCATGAGAGGTGGCTATAGATCATAAGTAGACACCAACAGGGGATGAATATCCTGCAGTAATTAGGGGAAATCAGCACTTAGGAATTAGAATCCTGAGAAGCAATAAAGCACAGGGGTGGAGCACATGGCCTCCCTGTCAGGAGTGTCATCCTGGCTCTGCCGCTCACCATCTGGGTGACTTCGGGCAAGCTACTTCCCCTTTCTGAACCTGCTTCTCCACATGTGATGGGGGCGATCCTAGAACCCATCTGAGATGGTTGGTGTGAGTGCTGGGCTGCCACACACGCGATGTCTGGCACACATCAAACTCTAGGTCATGTGATGATAATGTCTCCGGGAAGAGTCACTATGCTCCAGTGTTGACTAAAGAAAGCCCCTAGGTCTTCTTTATAAAAAATATTATCTGTAATTTGGATCCTGTTAGAAATGGGAAGTGGTAAAATGTCACCATGTTTGCATAAAGTCACTAACAACGTCATCTGATGAGAACTACTCAGGGCAGAAGTTTCATTTTAATGATCAGATGACAAGTACTGACATTTCCTAAATAATAAACAGAACCTTAACAATGAAGTATGCCTGGTGTCATTTCCCATGGAGGATGGGTTTACCTCCTGTTCCTTAGCGATGTGTGACTTGTATCTGTTGTGTAGGTGCACATATAATGACACTCCCACAGAAACATCTAAATCATAAATAGAAAGAGGCCTGCTCAGACATCTAGTAGGGTCTAGTCTAGTCTTAAATCACTCCTTAAATCTAACAATTACAACTCGGTTTTAAAATTTCAAAGAAATTTTTCTGTTTAGGAAACTCAGCCATTACCTTGTATATGAATACTTGTGTGTGTGGTGGTGCTGGTTATGGAGGTCCTAGGAATTCTACCTGATTTTATCCCATAACTCTTTTTGGGAATAATGATTCTTTTCTCTATAGGATTTTCACTATTAGTTATTCATGGCTTAATAAAACTACCCAATTTTTAATATACCCTTTTCCCTTAAATGAAATAATTGTATATCAAATAGAACCATAGTGCAATCCTAAACTTTGTAATTTTATGATTTCAGTTTTCCTAAAATGTGTAGTCATAGTAGAAATCTTTTTTTTTCCTTGTAAGAGATACAGAAAAAAATTTTAATTTCTAAAATCTAAAAGGGACTTGAATTAATATTTTGTTTAAGAAGTAAGGGATCAACTGACCTACATCAACACTTTAGACTAGAGAAAAGGAAAGAAAATTTAAATAGGTAATACAACATATACTTTGGTACTACATTGTGGCTAGCTCAGGAGAACACAGGGCAGGGTAGAAACATCTAGAGAAAACAGAAACAGAGGAAGGGAGCCGGAAGAAAGAAGGTTGTTGGGGAGGAGCAGGGAGAGAGAGGGAAAGCCCAGTATCACTGGCTCCAGGGACCCCAAATCTCACAGTGACTACCCAGGGCCCCTGGCTATTGCCCCCTCCCTACCCCTCTGCTTTCCACCACTCGGTTTGCTTCTCTAATTGCCCCTCTGGGCTTCATCCTGCCTCCAAACCCAGGCTTCAGTTACACTATCTCCAACTCAGTCTACCTACCCATGCCCCAAATATACACAGTATGTTTTCTTATTTGTCTTATATTTCAACTGATTCCTTCCATTTGTCAAAGTTAAATAACTTCTATCACAGGCATAAATTTTATAGTCACAAAACCCAGATATACAAACATAAAACTCCCTTTATTTCTTCAAAACTGAATTAGCTCCTAAGACCCTATTTCCACAGATGGAAGAATATCTCTCTGCCACTCTAAGAAAAAATTAGGCATTTCTGGGATTTTTATTTTTCTGAGTGTCCTTGGGTAAATACAAAGTCAATATGAAATTTATACTTC
The DNA here is from genome assembly GCF_040802235.1 of Manis javanica. NCBI lineage: Eukaryota > Metazoa > Chordata > Mammalia > Pholidota > Manidae > Manis > Manis javanica. The sequence goes on along the minus strand of NC_133169.1, from coordinate 57,252,836 downwards.
TTTCCATCAAGTCTGTAAATATGGTGGGTAGGAGGTAATAATTATAAGGGTAGAGCAGCAAATGCTGCAGAGAAGAGCAAGCTCAGTCTGGAAGAGAAAACATGAAACAGGCAAGTGCCCATCACTGCACACCCTCCTCAACGTGTTACGGTAGCACAGAGTGAATATAAACAAGCACAGAGGGAGCAGACAGACACATGCATGCCGCCACGGGGACCAGAGAAAGCTTCTGAGAGGAAGCGATTTTTATCAGGTGAGCAGGAGTTAGTTGGCTCAAGACAGGGAAGGGAGTCCCAGGGAGCGTTTGCTATGGCATGGAATCACAGGACAGTATGACACGCTGAGAAATGAGGCAGTTCTGTATGGCTAGAGCACAGAGAGTGTTCAGAAGAGTGGGTAGGAGGTGCATCTAGAGAGGTGAACAGACTGGATGTCAGGCCAAACAAGTGGGATTCTCTAGGCCAGGAGTTAGCAAACTGTATGTCACGTCCAAATTGGCCTGCTGTCTGGTTTTGTAAACAGACCCACTCATTTGTTGCATTATTATTTATAGCTGCTTTCACATTGTAACATCAGAGTTAAGTAGTTTTGACAGAGTCTGTATGGCCACCAAAGCCTAAGATATTTATTATCCAGCCCTTTCCATAAAAGGTTTGCTGACCCTGTGCTAGCACACTGGGTGATATATGCACCCTCTTTAAAAGAAACAGTTTTCATAGACCTGAAGTGCCACTTAGATGTTTTTGGTATATTGCTATTTATATTTGAACAGACCTAACTAGGTGCAAGCATCTTATGCTTACAGCTGTTATGCAACTATAAAAATTTGCATATTAAATTTAAACTAAACAAAAATGATAACTCTCCAATTGATGATATTAATTCAATGCAACAAATGGTATCATTTGTATAGAAATGGACTTCTACTCTTAACATCATACTTGTGCTAGAACAAGTTATTTTTAATTCAGCAACTTAACCACTTGGGCCATTGTTTTACTTATTTGAACTAGGGTAAAACCTTGTTCATATAACAAAAGACTGTGACGTTATTGAACTTTGTCCCAAATGCCTCATTTGGGGGTGCAAAAACCCTCTGCCTTCTTTTTTTGTGTTAGTTCTTGATAATTATAGTAATGCCCATTGGTACAAAAACACAAATGCACATGCAGACACCGAAATCAATTGTCAGCACTCAGTTCAAAGACAGACATTCAAGTGATACACAATTGTTTATATTTGTAAATGACATCTAAATGAAAACACAATCATTTGAAAAATATCAGAGAGAGCTGAACATCCTGGGTCACAGACAAAACTACTAAAGAAATCTAACATCAAGTGGTTGTAAGGAGGAAAGAATGTGAGGGAGGATTTGGGAATGACTTCCAGGTTTCTGGCCTGGGTGTACACTCATTGAGGTGAGCAAATCAGAAGGGGTAAAAGTCAGTTCATCTGGGCACGTTCACATTAAGGCGCCAGTGAGACTCTTTATACTGAATGAAGTTAAGTATGTCAGCTGCACAGGCATGGGTGAGGACAGGCTCAGATATAAAGATCTGGCAGCTGGAAATATGTGGCTGTGCAAGTATTTGCGTAGATGAGATGGTCTGCACAGAGAAGTAGAAAGTGGGAGAAGAAAGCACTAAAAGATGCTTAATAAAGAACTGGGCATTAGAAGCAGCTATATATGCATCCACTAAGACAATTAGTTCAGGATGATCTATGCTAATGGAGGTAAACTATCACATGAAAATATGAAATACCAGTACAAAAAAATCACTTACATGCTTTTCTGTGGGTGCACGGAGAAAAGTTTGCAATTTACTTTTGTTTGCAAAGACTCGGTTTGCTCCCCCAAAAGGTACATTAGCTTGAATTAAAGGGCACAATGGTATGGAATGTGGCAGTCACTGCTAATTGCCTACTCAATATCCACCCTCCCTTCTTCTTTACTAACAGAACCTTAATTTTTCTCACTGTGGCCATGTGCCTAGCTGAAACTGCATTTCCCAGGCTCCTTAGCACCTATGAATGGCCATGTGAGACAGACAGTTCAGGCCAGTTAAATAAGGTGGAAGTCACCAGATGGAACTTCTGGGAAGGCTCTTTAAAAAGCAGGTACACTCAGCTGACTGGATCCTTTGTCTTTAACCTTCCTCCTGCCTAGAAATGTATTCCCACCTTGATGCAAAAGGAAGGCTCTTGACTGTGTGACTAGGCCTTGATTAAACAAAGTATGGGGAAAGGAGGTGGACAGCCCAGCGATTAGCTGGCAATGTTAAATGGGTTCCCTAAAAGATTGTGTCCACTAAATCTAAATTCTAGTCATCCAAATTCTAGCATCCTTCACCACGTTTTCTTTTTGGTTGGCCTTTCCCCCATCATCCTTAACTTAATGGAAGAAAAAAAGTGAACAATAAACATGAATATTATTACTTACTAACCTTCAGGGGCTTCTCATTGTCCACCCCATCAAAATAGGTAGGAAAACTCACTGAATTAGTAATCTTGCTACAAAGCTCCCCTCAGGTAAGGCAGCAGTTAACCTGGCTACTTGCTAGGGACAGAGGAGGAAAACCTCGTAATACGCAATACAAGGTACAAAGCTTTGTGCTTTGAAAAGCAAGTTCCCTACAACCCTTGTCTGCTGTTTGGTCTTTAAGAGCTTAAGTTCCCGACATGGATCATGAAGCTGCAGGAGGGAGGCAGAAGAAGATGCTGCAAAGGGAAGAGCAGAGATGACCCTATACTAGGAAGGCATGGTGGTTTCCTCAAACAGCAGGAACCTGTGTCCTACTCCTGGCTGGTAGTACCAGGGGGAAAAGACAGCGCCTCTGACAGGCATGACAGTGTGGTGAAACCAGAGACTGTTCTGCTTCTTAAGGCCCAGTGCCATTTTTAATGGTCTGTGACAGTTTTACAACAGGACTACCATAATGAGCCAAAAATTAGGGGCAAGTTGATCTCTTTTTCAAGGAACCACAAAAGTCTCTGAGGTACTGAGACAGGGAGAGAGAACTCACAAACTGCAGGTCAAATTTACTTCCAGCAAGGTGGGATGAAGGCTCAGAGGAATATCTTTCACACTCCAGTTCATGATTCAAGAGTTATTCCCACTGTCAGAACCATTTCCTGCTATTGGAGTCTGAGCCCCGAAGCATGAACTCCTCACCCTGGTGCTCCAGACACGGGCTTTTCTTCTCCTGCATGAATCTTATTTGCTAGGCTCTTGCCTCTGCTTTTGCTCAACATTTTCTGCCCTTGGACAAAATGCATTCAACTTATTCCATAAACAAGCACCCATTTTTTTCTATCCTCACTTTCCCCTTCACAAAAACTCTCCCTGACCATGAAATTTTAAGTCATAATTTGCTCTTTTATATCTCCAAATTACTAGTTTACACTTCTCTTGGTACATTTACCCTGTATTCCTTTGTGCTACAATCACCTATCTGTTCCCCTACTACATACACCTTAAAAAATGTATTGAGCATCTACTATGCATTCTGAGGACAATGACTGCCTGTTCCCCAAGTACCTAGTGTAGTACCATGTATGTATTCACTTAAGCAAATATTTTTTGAGGGCCTACTCTGCCTTGGCCCCAGAACACTAAACTGTGCAGAACATGGAGCCTGTCCTCAAGATCCTTGAAGTCTGTGTAGTATGGCCAAGGCCCACAGGCTTAAACATAATATGTTCTCAGTGAGTATTTTGTTGATATTAATTCTTAGCATTTTAAGGCTGCATTCAGCTACTTATAGGAAATGTAAGCAAAATGAAGAATATAATACTGTTGAGAAGCGAGCTTCCTTAAACTTCAGAATATATCACCTAGACTTGGGGTTGGGGAATGAGGAGATGGGTGACCAATTCACTTACCAGAAATATAAAATAGCAAGAAAACTTAGAAGTGTGCTTTCATCCTTTCCATTTTGAGAACAAATGAGCAAGATCATTTTTATTTTCAAGGCAAACGTGCAAATAAAAATATTATTGCCCCTTATTTGAAATCCATAAAAAATGCTGAGATGAAGAAACCACTTTTCTAAGGCTACTTTCCCTCCTCAGGGCTTTGTTTCCTTGGCCTTCCATTCTTTCCCACTGTCCCTGCTGCTTTGGAATTTGTTGTTACGTGTAATCAGACTCCATTACAAATGTCTGTGGATAAATCAAGAAACATGCACTGGAGATCCTGGCACAGGCCACAGACAAGCCTCAACCCCTGGTGTCCCTTCCCACGCTCCTCATCCCGGGCAGGCTCGCTCTCCTCTTCCCGATGCTCTGTTCTCCTGACTCTACCAGCCACTGGGGGGCAAACCTGTCTCCAATCTCCCAAGTACATCACAAATCTTCTATCTTAGTGGGCTAGTGAAGGAAGGAACACTGACCTGGAGTCAAGAAGCATGAGTTTACTTGCTCATTTATTTATTCCAAAAATATTTTTAAGAGTTTTATATGTGTCGGGCACTGGTCTAAGGCTTAGAAAACAGTGATGAACAAGGCAGTAAAGTCCCTACCTTCAAGAAGCTTAGATTCCAATGGAGAAAAACCATAAACAAGTGCACAGATGCTCAAGAAGATTGTAGATACTAATAAATGCTAGGAAAGAAAAAATGGGGTGATGTGATAGATAAAAACTATAGTGTGTACTTGGAGCCCTCAGAGAAGGTCGTTCTGATATTTAAGCAGAGACTTGACTGATGGAAAGGCTTTGGCCAGATTTCAAGGAAGAGCATCTCAGGCATCTCACCCTGAGATGAGGAAGAGTTTATTATGTCTGAGGCACAGAAAGGAGGTCAGTGTGGCAGGATGGAGAAGGACCCTGTGTGAGGTCACTGGAAAAGGATGGCCTAGCAGCCTCAAGTGAGGAGTTTAGATGTTAACCTGAGAGTATGAGAAGTATTTGATGTGCTTTATGCAGAAGAGTGACAGACTCCATTTTCTAAAAACCATTATAACTAATGGGTGGAGAGTGGAGTTAGAAGTACTAATTAGGAATGTTAAACAGAAAGACACAGGCCCAATATGGTGTCACTTCTGCTAGGGCAGGTCACCAAACCGGCATGTAATACTTAACCTAATTGCAGCTTCAACCTTCCCCCACAAACGTAGTCAGTCAGGAATCTTCCAGTCATCAACAATAAGATAATGTCACACATGCCCTCTCCATCCCCAAAGGAAGACAAGGTCATCCACCTTAATGAGACTCTTATCCTTGCCTCCCCTCACACACATGGACAGCATCAGACTGCCCATAGCATGACCTTTTAGGAAACTAACTAGATGCATCCATGCCACACTGCTTGTGGTATTGAAAGTTGCAACCAACCTCCTTTCTGCACATATCCCCTGCTGTAGAAAAAAATATTTAAGATGTCTTCAAATAAAGGGGTTTTACAGCAGTTTGCCAGAGCATTCCAATGGGCTGTTCAGAGTCATGGGCCTCAGGAAGACTACTGAGGCACAGAGGTGATTCTCTGTGCCTCAGTCTGAGATAGAGTAAACTCTATCTTTCTTAAATATAACAGTCATGTTGATCTCAGTCCACAGGAGACTACTACATAAATTCAGGAGAGAGAAGGGGAAGGATTCAATACTTTAGAGTTGGAACTTGCTGGTCTTAAGATGCATCTCCCGTGTGGGATGAAGGAAAGGCGCCACCAAGATGGCGCCCGGATCTTCAGCCAGAAGACTTGACCAGCTAGCAATGCCCTTACTGACATGGGAAAGCATTCCAAGCCTTCCTTGCCTGACCATGGGCAGCCTGGTCTCCTCAGCTCTGAAATAAGATATTGAAAGGGATAAACTAGATGGCCTCAGATACTTACTCAGCACTAAAATATTGGATAATTAGGACAGGATATGTTTTTCTTCTTGTTAGAATAACACAAGCGTTGGAACAACTGAGGCTGGGAGCTCCATAAAGCTCCCACAAAGCTCCACAAAGTTGGGTGATTCTCTGTGCCTCAGTCTCCTCGTCAGCAGAATGAGATCATAAAACTGACTTGCTTCACTAGGCTGCTGGGAGGGATAAGTAATACAATCATGTAAGACACCTGGAATATAATAGTGCTCAGTGATTCACACATTCCGCCCTCCTGACAGACTCAACGCTTCTTTTGTTCCTTCTCTTCTTTCATTGACTTCACTTTGTAAATCTCTCGGCTGGAGGATTTTTCTGAGGATGAACTAACTCCAAGATTGGGGATTCCTAGAGCAGAATTTCTCCAGCATCCCTCCCTGTGACAGTCACTCAGCCCTAGACCTCTCTGCCTTCTCACCTAGAAGCAGAGCATTGAAAGAGGTGGGTAATGCAGCCAGCCCCCCACGCCTGTGGACTCCAAGGGAGGAACACTAGGGTTTCAACGTTCAGGCATAACTTGGCCTTATTCACCTTTCCCTGCCTGTAGTTCCAGCCCACTCTCTGAAAAATGGGGCTTCAAAGTCATGGTTTTTTTAGAAGAAAATATAATGGAATGCTTCAGGCTGCTGGTCAGAGAGATCTCATGCCCTGAAGCCCCACCACACCTTTTTGCTGCTGCTGACCATATTACTTGACGCTTGGGGGATGAGACATGCATACTACAAGAAAGGATATGATGGCCTTATCTGCTGCCCACCCCATGTTTTTAGTTACCAAAAACTAAATCTAACCAGCATAAAAATTCACTGATGAATGAGTCCCTTCGCTCTGTTTGCTGTTGTGTTTTGATTTTTGGTGTTTTAAATTTATGCCTCTCTTTTTCATTTATCTCATTCAACCATTTTTCCCTTTCAGGAAAAAAAACAAATAATAGAACCCCTCAAGTGTCAGATGCAGAGGCCAAGGGCAGGCTGCCCCAAGATGTGTCACATTGGTACAAAGATTATATGGCTCTGAAAACAATCGAGGCCCAAAAGACTCCAAAAGAAACTTTGACCATCCACCTAACTACCTAAAAGAATTTATACAGAGGACCTGCTCCAAGAAGAGAGCTAGCGCCACAGATAACCACATCGCAATACGAACTAGGGGAGGTAAACAAGGAGGAATGCAGCAGTCTGACAAAATTCCTGTCTATGGTCCCATAGCCAACAACTGTTTATCAAACACTTACTCTTTCATCTTCCTGTGAATTGCTTTCCTTCCCTTTGAAGTCCCAGATGCCCACCCCTTCTCCTTAGTTCAGGATATGTGTTCCTCTTTTTGTACTTCTTTCCCCTAACTTTGAAATCTGTTTATGGATTCCCCTCGTGTGTTTGTGTATGTATATATATAATTAATGTTTTTTTCTCCTGTTAATATTTCTTATGCCAATTTGATTATTAAACCACCTAGAAGAAGAACCTTGAAGGACAGAGGAAATTTTTCTTCCTGAGGCAAAACACCTGTTTTTCTAAAGTTTCTTGCTGACCAGACAGAAACCCAGGTTACACTGTAGTTTCTGCTGTGGCGGCTAGAGGGCAGTGTGAGTCTCTCTTCTTTCTCTCTTTCCCCCTCCCCACCGGCACCCCCAGCATCCCCGCCCTTCCACCACCTCTCACCCTCTGTCCCTCTGTCCCTCGCATTTCCTCCCATCCCCTCCCAGTTAAGAGCAAAGGAGAGACACAATGGAGGGAAATACCCACACAGACCACAGGAGCACAAGGGGAAGTGACTTTAAAAGACACAAGCAACGTGGAGTTCACAGCTGTCATATCCTGGTCTTCTTCTGCCTCCTCACACACACACAGCATTAGCTGCTTTCACACTCACTAACACAAGCTTCACCTTTCCTCAGCCTGTTCTACATCTTCTCCCTACACCCAATTCTTCAAATTCTTCAAATGCAAGCTCATCTCAGCCCCACCCTTGTGTGCTCACACACAAACTCACTCAGTACCTCCGTAACATGCTGGCAGACCGCTCCCTCTTCCTCCTTCTCCAGCTCAGTGCTGGCCTGAAGCCCTGTGAACCTCACTGGGAGAGGGGACTGAGGCTGACTAGGTCTTGGTGCATGACAGTGAAGCAGACCATGGTCAGAGCCTGATTCCAGAGAGGCTGGCTGCTGGACGGCTGCCCAGCCCCACAGCAGTGAGGGTGTAACTGGTGAGTGACCCCAGTGACTGCTGGCAGACACTGACAGAGCCAAATGCATAAGCGCCCAAGGTGCCACCCAGGTCACAGAAGAAACAGGAGCAGCTGGTTTCATGGGCAGGGCAAGCTGTGAAACTAGAGCAGGGGTAAGGGAAGCCACAATAACATCGCCTTATTTTTTTGTTGTTAATTGAAGTACAGTTGAGATAATATTGTACTAGTTTCAGGTGTACAACATCATAATTTGACATTTATATACATTACAAAATGTTCACTACAATAAGTGTAGTTACTATCTGTCACCATACAAAGTTAATACAATATTATTGATTGTATTCCCTATGCTATACCTTTCATTCCCATGACTTAGTTAACTTATAATTGGAAGTTTATACCTCTTTACCCCTTTTTCCATTTGCCTGCCCCCCCACTTTGGAATCCACCAGTTTGTTCTCTGTATCTATGTGTCTATTTCTAGCTTTTTGTTTGTTTATTTATTTATTTGTTTTATTTTTTAGACTCCACATATATGTGAAATCATATTTGTCTTTCTCTGACTGACTTACTTCACTTGGTCAAATACCCTTTAGGTCCATCCATGTGGTTGCAAGTGAAAAGATTTTGTTCTCTTTTATGGCTGAGTAATATTCCACTGTGTATACATACCACAGCTTATCGCAGTTGCTCAAAAAATAGAAGTACCTATAATCCAGTAATTTCACTGCTAGCCAAGATCAAGGAGAATAGGAACAACAAATGCTGGTGAGGATGCAGAGAAAGGGGAAACTTCCTATACTGTTGGTGGGAATGAAGGGAAAAAACACCAATTTTTTAAGATATTTGCACTCGTATGTTATTGAAGCATCATGTACAATAGCCAAGATATGGAAGCAACCTAAGTGTCAATCAATAGATGAATGGATGAGTTGCTGCATATACACAATGAAATACTATTCAGCCATAAGAAAAAAAACAGATCCTACCATATGCAACAACCTGGATGGAGCTAGCAAGTATTATGCTCAGTGAAATGAGCCAGGCAAAGAAAGACAAGTACCAAATGATTTCCCTCATTTGTGAAGGAACAAAACAGCAACAGACTCACAGACTCTAAGAAGGGACTAGCAGTTACAAAATGGGAGGGGTGGGAGAGGGTGGGTGGGAAGAGAGGGAGAAGGGGATTGAGGGATATTATGATCCATCCACATGGTGGGGCTGGAGGGTCACAGGGAAGACCGTGTAGCGGAGAGAAGACAAGTAGTGACGCTGTGACATCTTACTACACTGACAGACAGTGACTTCGATGGGGTTTGGAGGGGACTTGATAAAATGGGTGAATGTAGTAAACACAATGTTTTTTATGTGAAAAGAGTGTATGTCACTGATACCTTGATAAAGAAAAAGAAATCATGGAGCAAATTTATGTAGGCTAGCGTCCCTGATAGGGCTTAGCAAGGTGAAGGGAAGATTCCTCACCTTCTCAAATACATTAGACCCTTCCTGTGGCCCTTTAGTAAAGGCCTACGTGGTCTATGGGAGGGGCAAAGAAAGAGATATGGGGAAGGCTCAGAATGTGACCAAATGGGAGGGCTTCACAGAACCCCCTGGGCACCAGCCTCTCAGGACAGGTTTTAAAGCTGGAATGGCCCCTTCTCATGGAATGGAGAGTCTTTATTGCCAGAATATAGTAAGTGCAAGAGCTCACTGTGAGGAGACGGTGGCCCATCCATTAGAGATTTTTGTCTACAGGAAGCTTCTTTCTTTGCAACTCAAAAACAGAATGTATTGATAGCTTTCCCCTTCTCCCCTCTAGTTTTCAGGGAGAGAAAGAGAAGATAAAAAATGAAGGATATTTTAGTATTAATCAATGGTTTAGAATAAGAAATGGATGTTTTAGTTTTGCTTTTAGATTGCTTCTCCTTTCTAAAGCATTTCTTTCAAAAAATTAGTGGGAGTCAAGGTGAGGTGTTGCATTCTATATTTTTATATCTACTCTAGTATATTTTAATACATTGTTTTGACTCCCTTTTTAATTTCTCTATGGCCTAGGTAAAGCTGCCCTGTTTCAGTTTCCACATTAGTAAAATTTAAATTGTAGCTTCTGTCTGTATCATAAATATGTTATGTGGGGTTGATGAAGTAACCTACTATAAAGCCATATTTATAGTAAGGTTAAAATTAAACTATACTTCTCTAAGATTTCAATACCTAAGTGTCTTTGGGAAACTACCTGTGAGAATCTGTTTGTTTTCCTTTTAATTAGGAATTTATTTTATGTTACTTAAAAATAAATAACTTGTAAAGAGCCAAAGTACATGCTAGTGGGAACATGAGTCATGAAACTGGTTCACAGGTGGGGATCACATTTCTTCTTTTCCCTGCCTGAAGAAATGACTTCATTCCTTAAGAGTCATCCAAGTAATTGACTACTTGCTGACCTGTTGGATATACCATAGACTCTTTTGAACTGGTCCCCTGAAGACTTATACTTCAGGATGGCATAGTTAGGGTATATTTACTTGCACTCCCTTGAAAAAATCACGTGACACTTAAGTTAAAGAAATACGGCAGGAATAAAGTCATGACACCATTGTGACTAGGAGGAAGCATACTACTGAGAAATATAGTTTGATAAATTTCTTGGCAGCAGTAAAGAGGGCAGGACCCCATTACTGGACAATCCAAAGTGAAGGGAGCTGAGACCCAGAACACAGTTGAGGAGGGATACAGCAGAGGTGGGAGCTATTCTTCATGGCAGAGTGCTAGAAGACTTTAAATGTGTATATGACAAGAAACAAAAGCAGAAATAGGATGCAAAGCAGTAATCCAAGCAGTAATCTGTGTTATTATTTTTACAGGCTATTTGTGAAATATCTGGTCCAGGTAGCTCCTCCTACACCATCCCTGTCCCTTTGCATCAAAGCAAAGCAATTAGAGACTAGAATTTGAGCTACAGAACCACAACCTTCCTACTCCCAACGTGCATGCCCCAAAGGAAAAGCTTCCTGTGGTCATGTCCACCCACAGAGCTCACAGTCAGACTGCTGAACTCTGAAACCAGTACAGCAGTATGACGATAATCTATAGAGTTGATCACTAACACTCAAAGAAATCTACAGCAGGATGAGAGATTTGAGGAGACATACAAGGCAACTTCTGGGTTGATGAAGCTATTCTCTATCTTGATTTTGGTGGTAGTAACATAAATGCATCACTTACAAAAACTCATGAAACTGAATATCTTTAAAGAGTGAATTTTACTGTATATAACTTATGCCCAGAAAACCTGAACTTAGAAAAGAGGCACAAACCGTGAAAGGAAAGAAGGCCAGAGTTGTTGACATCTGACTGGGTCTGTGACAGTCCCAGAGTGTTCATCCACTTGTCTAATACACAGAGGAGTGGCCAATGGAAAGGCTGGCTCCATCTTAGCAAAGGTATTAAGCTAGCCTGATTGACTTAGAAGCAGAAGGGAGAGAAAAAGTCCTACAAAAACCAAATAGCAGACATTCTGAGGGACCTTATTTTATTTAATTCACAAGACAGGGGCTATGACTAGGTTGGGAGATGTCCATCATTTCCCCAGTCAGGACTATTTGGGGGTGTCTTACATCAACCTATGCTACCTAAATAGGAGCTTAATAAATGTGAACTACAGGTCACATAAACAAAAATAAAAAAAGAAGGAAGCTTCTTATAAAAAGGAAACACCAGAAAACAGGAAAGGGTTACTGGAAATTAAAAATACAGTTGCTAAAAATTGTTACATGTAATAGAAAGAGATGAAAAATAAAATCAAGGCAATCTATTAAAATGTTAAACAAAAAAAAATAAATCAAAGATATGAAAGAGAAGTTAAAATCATAGAAGATCAATATAAGAAATCCTACACTCAGCTAACAAATACTGCTAGAACATGAGAACTGAAAAATGCACAGGAGAAAATAATTAAAGAAACAGTGGTTGATGAGTAGATAAACAAAATGTGGCTTATACATACAGTAAAATATTATCAGCCATAAAAAGGAATTAAGTACTGATATATACTACAACATGGATGGCTCTTGAAAACGTTATGCTAAGTGAAAGAAACTAGACACAAAAGGCCATTACTGTATGATCCATTTATATGAAATACAGAGAAGAGACAAAGCCAGACAGAAAGTAGATTAGTGGTTGCCAGAGGCTACAGGAGGAAGGGAATGGGAAATGACTAATAATGGTTATGGGGTTTCTTTGGGGATGATGTAAATGTTCTAAAACTAGAGAGTGGTCACAGTTATACAACTTTGTGAAAAATTAAAATTAAAAATGTATCTAATTGTATGCTTCAAAATTGAATCTAATGGTATATGAATTCAATGTTAATGTTTAAAAAAGAAATAGGAAATTTCACAGAACTCAAAATAACAAAAGAGATTTAAGATTGAGTATTAAGCAGAGTAAATATATAGATGCTCATTCCCAAGTCCATACCTAAGAAACTGAACACCAAAGAAAAAGAAATAAAAAGCTAAAAAAAAATCATTTCCAGAAAAACTGAAATAAAACTGACATCAAACTTCTCATCTGCAATACTGTTAGAAGACAATGGAACAATGCCTTTTCATAGATCTGGTGTAATATATTTTTGACCAAATTAGAATGGAAGTCAGATACCTATGAGAACAATATCTTTTAAGAAAGTACTTTCCATTCAACAAATAGTATGATTAAGAAGCTGGCATCTCACTAATACAATGAAAACATTTGCTTTTCTACACTCCATAAGAAAAAAGTAGGGCAATTAGCAATCAGGATTTTAAAAAACTCAGTTGTCCAAGAAACCAGTGTACAAATATGAACAACTAAAGTATGGCATGATTTTGAAAAATCTGAGTGTGAAAAAAGAGAATCCAATGCCTAGAACATGGTCCCTTGAATAGTTCAGGGATAGAGTACTGCTTCCTTTTTCTGTGGATTAAACCACTTCATTTGATTCTGCACTTAATGATATTTATATTGTAAAAATGTGGAAAGTTACATTTATGATTTAAAGCTATAAAGGTAACCAATAGAGGAAATGTAATAAATATAGGGAGGGAGCAGAAATTTGAAGATAAATTCCTTACCTTTCAGAGTGGAGAGGCAATAAATACTATCTAAATAGTATGTTCATAATAGAAAAATAAGCAAATTACTCTAAATTATAGTGGTAACCACTGAGGACTAAAAACAGGAGCAATTAAAAGTGGCTTCCTCTGAGGAGGGTACTGGGAATTGGTACAATAGATGTTCATTTTTACTTAATGATTTCATATACTGCTCAACATATTGTTTTACTACATGCAAGTATGACTTTTGTGAATGTAAAAAACAGACTGAGAACAATTCCCAGGCCTGAAAACTTAACTGGCTGTAACTGTTAGGAATACTTCCAGCAGTAATATACAGAAATGTTGACTAACAGTGGCTTATATGATGACATCTGTTATTTGTTTAAAAAGAGATCCAGAGGTAGGCAAAGTGGTTGGTGAATTGATAACATCAGGGAGAACTGAGGATCTTTCCATCTTTCTTTTCTGCCAGCCAAAGCACTGGCTAGGTCTCCACTCATGATCCCAACGTGGCTCTGAACTCCAGGCACCAGTTTTCTTACAGCCAAATCCAAAATCAGGAATGCAGTTAGCAGAAACACAAAGGACTTACTCCCAAATGATGATCTCATGTCTTCTCTAGAAACCACTCCCTTCTCCCTTTAACCCATTCAACCCCCACTTACATTTCACTGGCAAGAATTAGGTTGCCCCCATGCCATTAAACGATTCACAGGCAAAAGCTGTTCACCATAATTGGTTTAGACCAATCATATCTCATCACTTGGGCAGAGCACATTGCTCCCCCCTCAAAATCATTGTTCTTTAACAAAGAAGAGAAGATTGACTGTTGGATAGACAATAAAAGAGTCTACTAAGCTGACTAACCAACTACCATCCTTCATGAGGAGACCCTGGCAACATATCTGTCAGAATCACAAAGCCTGGATTCTCTCATGACAAAAGTCTATACAGTCACGAGTCCTGAGTCCTATGTTGATTTAATGTGTATTAATCTTTAGAGATAAAACCATTAGTCATGTGTTGGCATCTGCAAATTAGCACTGGCTTCTGGGGAGAAACTCTTGAGAGGAAAAAAAAAATCACACCACTGCATTTTTCAAAGGTTCAACATCAAAAATTTATCAAGTGTAAAAACACAGTCTGTTTGATACTGTTAAAATGATTAATTTTACAAATAGCTACCAGAAAGAGGGCACATCTGACAACCTGAAGAATTAGAAGAGGAGGCAGACATTTTCCTTTCTGAGTTAAGAAAAGTTGGTCCTATCATTTCCATTTTCCCTCCAATGTGTCAATTTAGTGTCCCTGGCATATTTCTTAAGTCAAAGACATTCCTAAGGATTCCATGTATCAGATAATTATTGGCTTGCCTTTTGGCAACTCTATCATGGCTGATTTACTAATATGAGCTATAGACTTCCTGTGAAATCTATACAGTGAAAGCCCATAGTGCCTCATTCCCACGTATTTTAAGTTAAAGACTTAATGCATAGATGAGATCTGGCTTATGAATGTTGCTCACCAGCTCACTGTCAGAGCAGGTCTGAATAATTAGCACCAGCAGCTCTTCTTCCCAGATATTAATACCTTATATTATAAATGTCAAGCGTAGCACAAAGATGCTACTAGAAAACCTCCAAAGAGAAGGGAGCCCATAAATCATGAAGGCTTCACTCTATTTTCCTTCCATTTTACTATCAGAAAATAAACCCAGGATGGTGAGATTTAAAATATTGACCTCCTCTTATTTATTATATATCACTGTGGCTTCCCTGAAGCTGTACCCTGGAGGGAGGGCTGAGAGGGGAGAAGATTGCTCAGCTGGGGAAGGATAATGCTTTGTTAGGTGGCTAAAAAGGGTGAGTGAATAAACAAAACTCACAGCAGTGCTCTGGGACTGTTCTGTGCCCTTTGCCCATGATGCTGTGCCATTTGTGCATTTGGGACATGGAGGCTGGTCAGTTGCAGAATGCAAGCCTGTGGGAGAGGTGTTTCCATCTAAAAAAATCATAGCGCCAGCCCTGGTCAGTGGAGAAAACAATCTCTTTTATGGTTAGAAAACAAGTGTGAGAATGAATGCTGTAATAAAGTTTAATGAACTTGCTGAGGACACCAGGCCCTAAACAAACACCTTATCCAAACCAGGCATTCATTCTAAACAGCCAGCCATGTCCAACCCCACCTCCAGTAACAGGCATGACTCTTCCAGCTGCAATCATAGGATCTCTTAGATATGAGGGAGGCTCTGCTTCCAGAAAAACAAATTATTCTGCCTTTAGAGAACTTTGGCTATTAGGAGATTCCTATTATATTGAGCTGAGGTCTGTCTCCCTGAAACTCCTGTCAGTTCATCCTATTTCCACCTTCTGGTGTCCCAGTGGACAATTCTCTCTCCTTTTTCTTCTAGAAGTCTTCTGTGTTTTTGAAAAGTGAAGTCTCAGACCTCCTGTTTATCAAGCTGACCCACTTCAGGCTTTTTAACCACTCCTCAGGCCACAAACTTGCATGTTCAGTGTCTCAGCTGAATAAGGCACAGTCTGCCTGTTTCCTTTAAAGTGAGTTCTCCCAACAATGAGCAAAACACAATAGCAATAATAATAACAATAATATTTATTATTTGTTGAGCACTCACCATAGGCCAGGCACTGTTACACATTTTATACTCACCATCTGATTCCATTCATACAAAAATATCATGCAGCAACTGGTTTTATAATCTCCAATTTATAATGAAGAAACTGAAACTCAAAGACATTAAGTCACTACTCTCAGGCTTACATAACCTGTGTAGAGCAGAGCCAGTCATCTTCTACTCCAGAGTCAGAGCTATTACTTCCTTGTACCACCTTGTACTCCACAGCCAGAACCACTACTTCTTTTATTCTAGGCTCCCTACTTTTAGAAATATCACTGAAGACTGAATTCATTATTTTTGTTGGCTCACTGAGTTCCCAAATCTGTATCTGTAGCCCAAATCTTCCTCTTAGGTTCTATTTTATATCCAACTGCTTGCTGGGCATCACCTCTTGGTCAATATCCAAGTGACTCAAATTCAGCATGCCCAAAACTGAATGCATCAACCCTCTCTCCCAAATGTGATCCTCTCCTGCTGCTCCCCAATTCAGAAAATGTTTTCACTAACCACTTAGTTGTCCCAAGACAGAAGCCTGAGAGTCACTATGGAATCCTCTCTTGCCCACCATTCAAACCATCGCCAAGTACTTGATTGCTCTTCTGTTATTTTTCAGTTCTGCCCACTTCCTCCCATCTGCACTGTCCCTAGTGGAGGTCACTAACATCTCTCTCCTCAGGGACGACTGCAACACCTCCTAACAGGTCACCAGGTACCAAGCTCTTCTCTATTCTGCCTCCTCCCTTCTGTATATGGAAACCTTCCAACATGAAATCTGATTAAGTCACTTCCTTGCATAAGACTTTTTCATGGTTTCCCACCCCACAAAAATACTTCCAAGGTCTTTAAGTGACTTGCAGAAACCATTCCAGACCCACGCTAGTTCTTCCTCTCCAATGTCATCCCTCATTATTTCCCCCACCCTTATGTCATAGCCTTAATGAAAACCTCCTCCCATTCCTTAAGTGTTCTGTCATTTTACCTCCAGGCCATCACACATGCTGTTCCCTCTTATTAGAGCATTATTTTTCTCCCCATTGCCTAGCAAGCCAACTCCTCATCCTGGAGATTTCAAGTTTAATGTCACTTTCTCAAGGTAAACTTCCCTAAATGTAAAAGCTCTCTCTATTCCCTAGGATACTGTTTTTAGTCTACCATTGCACATGTCATCCTTTAGTTTTATTTCTTATGTAATTGTTTCCATAAGAAAAGGAATTATGTCTATCTTGTCCATCATCAAATCCCTAACTCTGAGCAAAGAAGGAGCTTGAAAAATATTTGTCGAACACAAGAATGAAGGCATGACTGACAGTAAAAATCCTATGGTGGACCTAAGCATGTCTCCTTCGACCTGTATGTGTGAGACCAGTAGTCTGGACTCCAGAGAGGACAATAGCATTTATTCCTTGTTAACCTTCATGTTGTTTAGTTCACTTCATCATTTCAGATTGTTTATGGATCCTGATTCTCTCTAACCTGTTATCTAGCATATTAGCTATCACAGCCAATCTAATGTTACCTGAAAACTTGATTGGCATACCTTCTATATCCTCATTAGGAAAGGACAGAGCCTAGTGACACCCATTTGACATTCACCTCCATTAATCAGCACCCACTGAATATGCTAATTCAATCAGGTTCAAATATATTACATTTTTTCCCTCAAATTGAAGAATATCATGGGTAAGCTAACCAACAGGCTTGATGAGGTCCAAATAAAGATTACTATAAATCTCTAACCCCAGGATTCTCAATTTTTTTAGCCTGTCACACTGACAGATAACATTCATATAATATCTCTGGGGACATACTCAAGTTTTTGTGAAATGCCCGGAAGCACAACTAAAACTCCACCTCTTTCTCTCTCATTAAAGAAATCACACTGGAGAGCAACAGGGTGACTGAGATGTAACAGATGTAGCAAGAGTCCTGCTCTTCTGGGGCTGAGGCTCAGATCTGTGCCTAGCAGCCCCCTGGAGTGGGCACTCCCACCTCCAGGGCATTTGTTCCATGAGATCGTGGGCAGTCAGTCCTGCCATCTCCTCCAAAGACAGTATGACTTTCCCTATCCCTTCTCTCTGGCCCTGACTCTGCATTCTTCTCATACAGCACTTCCCTGCCTTCTGACCCAGTCCCCTGCTGGTCTGAAAACATACTGGACTGAAAGGAATGATGTAGTTAAATGGATCCTATTAAAAATCAGTAAAGACTAAAAAGTGCAGAGAATTTTGATCTGGAAAACTAGATGTTGCACTGAAACAACTGTGCTATGAAACAATGCATCATCCCCATTGCCCTAGCTGGCAACCTTTTAAGTCCTGGAATTGCATGAGGCGATGAACACCAGCGTGGACCACGTCCACAAATGGAGGAGAGACCAGGGAGATGGGCATCTCCCACAGCACACACTCCTGGTCGCAGAGGCCACCAAGCAAGGGAAGCAGAGGAAAGGTGTTTGTTCTGCTCCAGGGAGCTCACTTGGATTACTGATACTAGGTAAAGTCTCTGTGGCTGGGTCCTCAAAAAAGCCAGAAGTTGAATTTCCTGAGAGAATGGCTATGTAGAGGTGGGATAGTGTAACATCCCCTTTCCAATATTCCAGGCTTTACAGATTAAAATTCTATCTACACACTAGCAATCAGATCAGCAGCAAACAGAGAAAAACAGCCAGAGCACAGGGATGCCAGATGTCTAGGCAGTGAAGGGAGGTGAATGTGAGACTGGAGTGAGGAAGGGCCAATGTCTGGGCATCTGATTGTGGGGAGTTTTGATTCAATAAACTCAGAAACAAAAACTAAAGAGAACTTTAATCCACGAGCTCATGAGACAGGGGGACATGAGGGTAGCCTAGCTGTGGCAGACACCACTGGTTGCTTCCACAAATCTACTCTCCGCTACTTTCTTGTAAGAATGTTTTTTTGGAACTTTTAAAAGAACTCTGAACTTTTTTTTAGCAGGATACATTGCTATCCAGCTAAAAGATGATTTCCCAGCTTCCCTTTGACTCAGCTTAGGACATAACTAGTTTTGGCCAATGAGTTCAATGGAGAAGTGTTCTGTACTAAGTTCAGGAAACCTTCTTATAAAGGAGGGGGTACATATTTTCTCTTACCATCTTCCGTGCTGCTGCCTGGAATAGGGATACAATGGCTAGACCAAGGCGGCCACCTCAGACTGTGAGGTGATGTTGAGGGTAGAAGCCACACACAAAATACAGCAAAACAAGTACAGTTGCCTGACACTGTTGTTGCCTCATTGGCCCTGAATCACTTTATCTTAGGGTTTCTTTTAAGTGAGAAAGATATAAACTCTCTTGTTTAAGATATTATTTTCCAGGGCTTTGCTACATAGTCAAACCTCCAAATCATTGCTGCTCCCTCTTCTAAGTGTTCACAAAAGACCTGAGCTCAGCCTCACTCTCTAGCTGCCCTGGCTTGTCACAGGGAGATCCAGGCCAGTTAGGTCAAGTCTCACTCTTACAAGAGACCCCAAATGTAGACTTTTAATCTTTTCTTCAAATTAGATTATACATAAAGTCTTTGTGGGGTTTCTGATGGATTTTACAAAAGCATTGATTTGCCTGATATAAACCAAATGTGCCACAGTGTTCAAAACCCTGTTTTAGCAAATTTTAATTTTTTAATATCCCAGGAACCTCAAATAAAGAGAAGTGACTCAGAGACTAAGTGGGACCTGGCTTGCTGCCATCAGCCTCCTACCAGCATTACTGTTGGAACCTGTTCTGAGACTTACTGTCACTCATTCCCCTACCTGTCTCCATGACAGGGTCCTGAGCAGAGGGCTGTAACACCCACATTACTAGGGAAGTTAAGGTCTGATCATTTAAACGCTTGTGTTTGAGGAAAGGGAGAGGAGGACAGAATCACTGCCTAGTTCTATACATGTGAACAGGGGAGCAGGTGAGGTGGGCCACATGCCTCTGGTGGGGTTTAAGGTAAATGGGAAGAGGCCATGTAAGAAAGGAGTTGTAACCCAGCCTCAGCCCTCACTCAGGACCCTGGACTCCCTCAGCCCTTGTTGACATGCCCCTTGTTTATCAGGCCCCACAGTCACTCCCTGCTGGGATAGGGAGCAGAGATCATACTCAGGGGCTATGCTCTGCAGGACACCTCACCTGTGGAAAGAGTTCCCAGAGAGCCAGAACCCTCCACCATCTATGGGGAAAGACGTAATGGGATCACTGTGCACCGGGGGGTGAGACCCTCCTCCAGTTCCCCGAGTGTGTCTACCTTGTACTCAGTGGAGACCCTGTCAGCCTGATGTCAGAGCCAGCAGCTCAGGTGGCCATTCTTACCACCCAGCTCCAGGAATGATGTAAGCCAAAAGATTGTCAATCCCAAGAAACACCCTGTGGAAAGAAAAGATTGCCTGTCCTAATGTTAGAGGGGCCAAAGGCATATCCTTCCAAGTATCTTGGTTCCACTTACCAACAAGTGTAGCTCCATCACGAATTTATCTACAGCTTTCTAAAAATCCTTTAGTTCCAGGGTCTTTCCTCTTAAGTTAGTAAGTTTCATGGTCTTATTATCTATTGCATACAGGACTGGGTAGTTCCACTAACTTGTTCTAAACTCATTCAGCATTTTCAAGGCTGAATAATGCAACCTTTTTAGGCAGGTCAACTATCAGGTCACCATACCAACCGATGACAGGGTTATTACCAAACCTGAGCTGGAGTCACTGCCCAGCTGGTACTCACAAACTAAGCCATGCCTGGCTGTAGGTACCAAATGGCACTCATTCCTTCCTACCTCTTAGAGAACTCTAGAGAGCCATTACCTGGGCCCCTGGATTCAGCTAGATTACCATACTGGGAGATAAGGCTGGGGATCAGTCTCTACAGAAATTACTGGGAAATCATTTGGTACCACCTTCAGCAAAGTAAGGTCAATTGTTTGTGTTCTTCTTCATTGTAACCCCTGCTTCCACAGCAAAAGTTAAACTCTGCATTTTCAAATCCAGAAACAAGATGTCTTTATCCAAACAGAGAAGAGCAAGCTCATGAGCCACATCTGAGCAGCTCCAACCGTCAAATGCAGAACTAAAGTCCCCCCTGATGTGAACATCTATCCTTTCTGACTCATTTCAGGGTGTTACTTCTCAAGGAATTTGAGCAATGTGATCATTTCTTCAGTGGATGTCTGAACTCAAACAGATAAATTTCTGAATCCAGAAATAGAGAGTAATAGTAGATTGAGTGGAAGTATTTTTAAGGGGTTTCTGGATACTAAGGGTATCTCAACTCTCCATATTTGAGCTTTATCCCTTGGTTTTATATATTTTAATAGGGAAGTTATGAGAAGTATGTTCAAGAGAGGAAGTTTTGGAATTTAGGTATGTAATTAAAATATTTTTCCCAGACCCTAGTTCTTATCTAATTGCAAATGGGTTTTTCTTTAGCACTTGGCAATTCTGTCTTCCGTCTGATACACATTATGATCAGAAGTTCAGACTGCCATGACTGTTGTGACTGTTTTAGAAAGAGTCAGTATTGTTTGTCTGGAAAAATTGATTCTCATATATCAAGCAGGCATTGCTTGTCAGCCCAACAAACAATGATACTATTCTCAGTTGCTGAGAGTTATTACTTACTTTCAAGCTCTGGGTTCTTGCCATGTGCTAGAAGTCTCATCCTGTGATCAAAAGAGGCTTTTGATGGCTTAATTTCTCCTATCTAGTGAGTTTTCTGTTAGGGTTTTCACATATAAAGTCATCCATGTCATTTGCTAAAATACACTCAAAAAGGATTCATGAGTTTGGGGAAGCTACACAACTCAAACCTTGAGTAAATTTGAAGCACATGTGACTACTAAAGCTGCTTATCTTCTGGAAGTGCTGAACAATACTTGGTGCAAAATGCTGTGTTAGGTCTACTGGGCTCTCATCTGCTACTTGGGGCATTAAAACCTAGGCAGGACAACATCCTAGGGCCCATTGTTAATATCACTGTTTGGTGAGCTCGAAGAGTCAACAGAGCATAATATGGGCTCCTTAACATGCTGCCCTCCTTTGGGAAGGATATTCCCAACCTTTATCAGAAGGGCACTTTTTTCCAATATATGTGAAGATCTTTTACAATACGTTGCCAATTTGTGATTAGGTCCCCCTTATAAAGCATATTTTGGATACATACATCTGACTTCCCTGAAAACCTATAATTTTTACTGTATGTGCACCTGGAGAATACCAGGTATCACAAATGCCACCATTCTAGTGCAGTTTTTTAAAGTAAATTGTGGTTAATTTACAAAAGTATCCATGTTGCACTTTCACTTTCATTTTGAATATTAGAAAAGTCCTCTTGTTTGGTCCCTTTTCAAAAAAAAAAAAAAGTTAAATGAAAACTCAACAATAAGAAAACAAACAACCCAATTAAAAATTGGGCCAAAGGCCTTAAAAGACCTCACCAAAGAAGATAAACCAATGGCAAAAAAAAAGATATGATGTTCCACATTACATGTCATCAGGGAAATACAAATTAAAATAATGAAATACCACCACACAACTATCAACAAAAATCCAGAACACTGGCAACACCAGTGCTGACAAAGATACGGACCAACAAGAACTCTCATTCATTGCTGGTGAGAATGAAAAATGCAAAAAGCTACTCTGGAAGTCAGTTTGGTGGTTCCTTACAAAACTAAGCATACTCTTATCATATGATCCAGCAATCATGCTCCTTAGTATTTACTCAAAGGAGCTGAAAACTTATATCCACACAAAAAACCTGTGCAATGGTGTTTATAGCAGCTTTATTCATAATTGCCATAACTTGGAAGCAACTAAACTTTCTTCAGTAGGTGAATGGATGAGCAAACAGTGGTACATCCAGACAATGGAATATTATTCAGCACTAAAAAGAAATGAGCTGTCAAGCCCTGAAAAGACATGGAGGAAACTTAAATGCATATTACTAAGTAGAAGAAGCCAATCTGAAAAGGCTACCTACTGTACGATTCCAACTATATGACATTCTGAAAAAGGCAAAACTATGGACAGTAAAAAGATCAGGAGTTGCCAGGGATTAAGGGAGAGGAAAGGATGAATAGATGATAGATAGAGCACAGAGGATTTTTAGGACAGTGAAACTACTATATGATACTAGAATAGTGGATGTATGTGATTATACATCTATCCTAACCCATAAAACATGCAACACCAAGAGGGGTCCCCAATGTAAATGATGGACTTTGTGCAATTGCAATGCATCAGCATAGATTCATTATCTGTAACAAATGTACCAGTCAGGTGGGGGATGTTGATTATGGGAGGGGCTATGCATAATTAGGGGCAGGCAGTATGTGGGAAGTCTCTCCTCTCAGTTTTGCTGTGAACCCAAACTGCTCTAACAAAAATTACCTTGAAAAAAAACAAAAAGCAGCCTATGGTTGGATATGGATTGGTAAAAAAGGCAGAAAAGGACACTGACAGACTGAAGATTCTAGGTCCTCTTGTGTGTCTCTGCATCTACTGGCAAGTATCCTGGTTTTCAGTTTTTGCTTTGTCTTCTTACTAACATAGTTTACACACTCTGGGCCCACAAGATGAGTGATGAGGGAGATGTCACGTGGAGAGATGCTGCCAAGCCTTGCAAATGAGTTTGTAGTTAATGCCCTTGCTTGTTACTTTCCAGATGCTTTCAAATACATGAAGGACACTCTGTCAATGACGAGCTTTTAACCTTGCAGCTGGTCATTTATTTTTCTGATTAGGATGTGCCACTGTCTCAACGTCCAGGTGGTTGTTTACCGCAGGCCATAAAGGCCTCTTGTTTACTAATCTCCAAACTGTGCCATGTTTTGCTGGCTCATTATTGTGTGTGATACTGCCTCAGAGTGCCAAACATCAGTGGATAATCACTTTTGATCCTTCTCTCCTTGTTGTGTTAGAGAGAAACCATAGAATATTTTAAATTCTAACATTTATTGAGGGAAACAAAAGCTGAGTAAACTTGGCATCAAGGAATTCCAAAATACAGAACTAATCTATCCAATAAAATGTACTTTCCAAAGTAAAATAAGAAATGATGAAACCCTAGGTAAAAATGGCTCCACAGAAATGTTTTTATGTTAGCCAATTGAGCCTTAAGGACCATGTATACTACTACTTTACAATTTAGCATGTCATTTGTAATTTATAATTTACCTAATTTCTATCCCTCCATGACCACTCTCCCCTCATATGTACTTTAATAAAATCAGGGATTTTAGGAGAATCCCCAGGGGTGTGCACTTTCAGAATTGGGCAAAGTCCCTTTATTATAGTAGACTGAATAATTGTTTCATTCTCTGGTTGAGAAAATCATGATTGCTAAGTCTACAGTGGTGCATAATATGGTAAATCAGCTTAATGATGAGTGAACAAAACTATATTAAGGAAAAAAGGGGCTTGTTTCCTGGATTCAAAAGGAGGGAGGAAAAAACAATTCTGAGTGCTTCAGGGAGACTGAAAAATCCATAACACAGAGTTCTAGGGGATTTTTTTATTCAAAGCCTTAAAACAACAGAAGAAAACTGAAATATCTTGGACAAAAGCAAGCTCATGAATAACCCACTGGGACTGAGATCTCAGCTTGGTTTTTACATTTACACATTATAGCCAGAAGTTAAAAATTTAAAAATCACCAAAGAACTAACCTTGGTTTGAAGGGATGGGCTTGGAGGTTGGAGAAAGAGTACTCTTTTTTCCAGAACAACATGAAATCCCAGTGTTCACTGCAGTTGTCATAACAACTGTTTTTAAATAAAATTTGCATTATTCATCAAATATTGGCATCCAAAACACGGTGCCACCTAAAAATTGTTACCTGTTGTTATCTCTATAAAACTGGCTTGGGTGGCTCAGGAAGAGAGAAGGTGGAATTCTATGTAAAGGCAGAGAATTCGCAGTTAAGTGGGCAAGATTTCCATGAAGACCCACCGTCCCAATCTTCTCCTCTAATTTCCCCTTCTCACAAGGCACTTCCCACCTGGGCCAGAAAATAGATGGGGAATGGAGAAGAGATGATATAACCAACAAGAAAATGGCTCAAGATGCTGTACCCTAAATGGGAAACCCCAGTAGCTATGATTAATAGATTTGTTTTCAGGGAAACCCGTACCTTAGAACCACTAAGTTCCAATATTTCATAAGAATTTAAAATAAGTTTTTAAAAATTATAAATCTTACACAACACGAAAGACTGGATAGCGAATCATAAGCCTCTTTTTCATCCCAGATTCCCTGCAAAACAAACCCTGATACTAGGTGTTATGCATATGCAAATATATATTTTTATTTTTATTCTATTTTCGTCCAAATATTCAGAATACTATACATACTAATCTGCACCTGGCTCATTTCACTTAACACACCTTGGAGAATATTCTACATCAGTATGTCAAGGTAGCTGCTTTATATTTCTTCACAGCTCCATTCTTATTGGTTGCTATTTAGGTTTTTTCAACTGTTCTGCCCCTGTAAATAGTGCCGCAACAAGTATCTCCATCCTTCTGTCTGTACTGCCCTACCCTTCTAAGAGGCCCCTGGCCTTTCATATCAATCCTCTTCAGCTTTCTGATTCCCACATTCCTGCCTGGCTAATCTATCTCCATGGTAAGACTGATCTTGTCACACCTCTCTGTCATCCATCAACAGCTTTCCCGTCACCCACAGAATACATCCAAATTCTTCAGCACATAAAAACCCTCCATGGGGTCCTATCTGCCTTTGTAGTGTCACCTCCTACAGCTCCCCACCAAACATGATGCTCATGCTGACATAAGAGTTCTTAAAATGTCTCTGGCTGGCTCATGCTCCCACGCCCTTGGTATCACGTATCTTTACTACTTCCAGGACCTGTTGGATGTGCCAGGGGCAACATGAGGCTCACCTTTAGCTTTGTGCTTGGCTTCTCCAGGGGAGCCATTTTTAACTGCTTGCTGCCATAATTTTCTACCCTCTGGTCCCAGACAGACTCATCACAGACATTAGCAATCAGCGCGCCTGCACCTTTTTGTATGAGGTGGAAATTCCTGTTGCTAATATTTGCCTCTGACACCTTGCCTGAACCTCAGCTCATACTTCACTATGGCCTCCATAACCCATGAGATCCCATAAGCAAACTGTCTCACATGTAAAAGAATATTCAGATAAAAGGTCCTCCCAAAGGGCCTTCTGGTTTCTCAAAGATCCAGGCTCATTCCTTCATTCATTGAAGTTAGCCTCTGGTCTACTTTCAATCTGACAATACCTGGCATGGCCAGTCTTACCAGTCAGCAACTTTCCTTCCTCCAAACACCCTCCTGGGCATTATTTTGTGCAAGTTAAACATCATATTCCTCAATTCCAAAATATGATGATGCTGTATAGTTGGTGAAATGTCATTTTTCACCCTACAAAGATACACAGGAAAAACATACATTTTTCATCAAGGCATGTAGTGACAAACACAAGTAACAGAAATATGCTAACAAAAGGGTGTCTTCTTGTTCCTTTTCCAAAATATAATATTATGTGCCACAGACAACAGAATATAGGAATACACACACACACACACACACACACACACACACACACACACACACACACACACACACTATGTGGCTAACTGGTATACCAGTCTGCTTTGTGTTCAAGGGTGCAGTTGACATTGATACAATGCCAAGAATAAGCAGGGAGATATTTAATCAATGCCATTTAAAATGAATATTGAGACCAATTCCTCCCTTCTCTCTACAAATACTCATCGGGAAAGAAGCGGTAAGTTTCTCTATAGAGTAGGGGCCCTCTTATGGGCAACTGGATGCACAGATTACATGTCATGATGAAAATAATGAGTGAACTCTTTTAAAACACCTTCCATAGGACAAATTGTTTGATTTATTTCCTTGTACTAAGGCATTGTCTACAGAAGAGGAATATTAAAATACAAACATTTCTCTTGGTAGGGGCAGCAATACATTAATGCAGAGAAAATTTCCTATATATTTGTGTTTAGCAATTGCTATTCTGTTCAAGAATATTGCTATTCAGTTCAAGTAGATGTTTAAGTAGGAAAAAAATAAGATATAACCCCTTTAAGAAATACTATTGTAGAATATTAATTAAATGTTTTATGAGGAAAGCGGATTGTAAATGAGTGTTTTAAAATGATCTTACTTTTATAAATGAAAAAAAATACAAATGCCAGGCCCTCTTTTCTGCCCAAAAAACTGAAAGAATAAGCTCCATAATGTTCATATAGCTAATATATGAGTGGTAGAATATGGAAGCCTTCAAAAAATTTACTCATTTCTTTTTTAACAATTTTTTATGAACATACACTTCTATATAATAAAATGTACACAAATGTTATAATTATATGTACATTTTCATGCACTTTTCTGAATGTGTCTTTTTGGGGGTCAGGTTTTTCCATTTTTAAATGATCCTACATTTAATTAAAGAACACCCTCAGTGGAGATGAGCATTTAATATGAAGGAGAATGAGTAAATGGGATTTGAAAGGGAGAAGGATGCATTCTATAGACATTTTCTGTCCTGATAGCTGAACCATGTGGCCCAAGGGAATTTTTTTTTCTCTGAGCCAAATGAGATTCGGGGCAGGTAGAGTGAGCAGGAAAGGCCCTGGGAATGCTTAGAGTACTGTGCACACCTTGCCTTCTTCCTGAGCAGTTCTGTGAAGGTAATAAAATTCAAGAGAAATTGCCTTCCTGGGCTTTCACATCCCAGAAGAAACTTCCTGAGTCATGTGAGTGACTGTATCAGTTTCTGAACAGCAGAAATACTGAGGGAAAAACAGAAGTTCTTCCCAAGAAACAGGGGAAAAAATAGAATTAGATTAAGCAGTGATCATTTAAAGCTGATGCTTTGTGATGAACTCACCACATTACATCTATGTTAAACTGTATGTAAAAGTCATTTGTGAGAAAATAATTATTTACTTTTTAAATAAAGCATGATATCTGAAGAGGGGAAAGAGCATTTAGCTGACCATAGACCTTTCTTCCCTTTCCTGACTGCCCCATCATGATTCTCTCCTCTATAAGGTCAACAGAAAATAAAGGATATGCCACAGCTGTGCTTTCTCAGTAAGGCTATGCTGGTTTCATTTGCATTGGTTTATACTGAATGATCTATCAATCAAATCAAAATGCAGGCTTCTAAAGTCTTTTATCTCTAAACTCTGAGTGGAACAATACATCAGTTAAAAGGAGAGCATTTTTTAAAAATTGTACACTACATTTTAGTTTATAAAATGCTTCTATATTTCTCAGTTCATCTTCAAACCATCTCAATTTAAATAGCTGTTTCAAGTGTCCATCTCTAGTTTTTCCCTGCTCAGAATCCCTCCCTCCCACTTCTGGTAACAGACCTCCACTTTCCTTTGATGAGGCATGCCCATCCTACTTGCAGGTGATTCAGAGGAGACAACTATCCCATCCCCAAATCCAAGTGTGGACATGTGACTAGGGCTTAGGCAAATGGTGTATTCTACTTCCCTGGCCATAGTGCTTGGTTCAGAGACAGACACATGACTTTACTCAGTCCCACAGACAAAATTCTGGAATTTTCCTAAAGTTGATAAACCAAGAGTCTCTAAGCCAAAAGCTCCTGGGAATCACTGTGATGGGAAAGGCTGGGAAAGTGGAAGCAGTGGGTCTGTGCAGCCCTTCCTTCTCTGAGACACCATAGTTCTCCTGAATGCAGTTACCTGAATTGCCCCTTACTGCTCAAAAGAAAATGAGTATTCTAGGAAAAGAGGTAGCTAAGAAGTCATAATTCATGAAGAGCATGTAATCAAAAAAAAATTAGCATCTAACAGCAGATTTCCACTCATTGAAGCCATAAGTATTATCAGGCAAGATCCTAAGGGGAATGAATTCTGATTAGGAAAAAACCCATAGGCTTTAGAATACAGACAGCTTTCAATGACCAGTTCTGAGATCATTGCCGAATTTCTTAACCTTCTGAACCTAAGTTTCCATATAAGCAATTAGGAGTAATAATTGCTTACTCCTTGTAGGGTTTTTGTAAAAACCTGTGATATTATAATATAAAATTCTTAGCACATTGCTGGGCACAAAACAGATTCTCAGTAAAGAATACTTTTTATTAATAACTTGTGATACTTTCAATAATGTGAAAGAAGTGGATACCCCAGTGGTATAGTCTGGTAGGATGCCCTGGCCAACCAGAAAAAGTATAAAGCCACTGAAGAAGTCAGGAGTGGGGTCGTCTGAAGGTCACAGAAAGAAAATAAGAAGGCACTAAAGATGAATGTGTTGAAATCCAGCATTTTTCCTGGGGCCAGTTCTAGCAAGGAATACTCTTTCAGATTTTGGGACCAGCTTGGGTAACGAACCAACCCCAGTTTGACCCGGACTGATGTGCTTCCTGGAACTTGAGACTTTCGGCGCTAAAATTAGAAAAGTCCTGGACAGCCCAGTATGAATTGGTCACCTTATCAACCACCACACTGCCACATTCTTGAGAAGTGAGAACTTCCCAGCCAAGGAGAGGATCATGGAGAGGGGCATCCAAACCCCCATCCTCACCAAGAGGAGACCTGTGCGTATCACCCCACTGCCCTCCAGGAGAACAAGTGCTCAAAGTGCCACGCAAGAATTTTAGAGAGGATGTAGCCAGCAACCATCAGTTCCATTGTTCAAGTTAATCCTCAAATAATTAGCAAAAAAATCATCTAAAATCATTTTTTAACAGCCTCATGTTTCAATTATCAAGTGCTGAATTAAAATGGAAGGCAAACACTAAAATTTAACACAGTGCTAAAAATGAACACGTCTAAAATATTAACAGCAACTCTAAATGATTTATAATGCCCTCTTGGGCATATTTTATGATTTATTGATGTCATTTCAGCTTCTTCATGGGTGACAGTCACCTCACCGGATGTGTGCTTCCTTGGGTGTCTAGGCTACTTGTTCAGAAACTACACACTCAGACTTTGGCTGCATGCACATCAGACTGTAGGTGAAATAGAAGTAAACATTAATTTTTCCCATAAATCAGAAAATTGTGGAGCCAAAGCGTTTTTAATTGGTCACTTCTTGTTTTCTCAACTTCATGCAGGGCCCTCCCGGAGCTCTCTTCAGTGGATGTGAATTTCACAACCTCCCTTGTTAATGCATAATGTCAGTCCTTGCTGACCGGAATTCTACTTTAGATCTAACCAGCTGCCCTATCTGCACCAAGCAAAACCGGTTTTCTGGCAAAAAGCTCATGGTTTCTTTGATAGTCCACTTTCCTTCTTTGACCGAACAGTGCAGTTTTCAAACCTTTCTGTCCATCCCACAGCTCTCCACTTAATGATTCGCTTATAGTCTTGGTAGGCTGAGTGGGAGTTCTCGCTTGAGTAGTGGGAGGTGTTGGTTGGGGCACCTGGGGAGCAGACGCTGAGCTGGAGTTAGGAGTGCAAAAGGTTTACTGGGCTGGGGAGTAAGGTTTGTGAAAGAAAAGGAAGAAGCAGGACTGGGCATAGGGAGCCATCAGGCTGTGATACCAATCTGACAAAGACTGCTCTAATCAAAACTGGGTTTGTCTTTTACTTTCTCCCTGACACTGTCTCCATCTCTCTGTCATTTCTCCCTCTCCAGGGACTGAAAGAACTCAGCCTATCCCCTGGAAGCCCAGACCTTCTCTTCATTGCCTTCCTACTGATAAGCCACACATGTCCACAAAGTGGGGACACAAGCCTGCTCTTCTGGGGCATGGCACCTGTTCGGAAGTTACCATCCCATCTCTCATCTACCCTGCTTCAAAGCCTCATGCCCATCACTGCAGGGACATATGGATTTAGGAAGCTGGCATGAGGCAGAGGTTTCTGAGAACCCTTCAGATTAAATTATGTTGACAACTGCTTGCCTCCTTATTTGAAATTATAACCAAGACCCAGAGTTCTGTGTAATAGTAATAAAAATAGCAAAAATAAAACAACCCTCAGAGTCTTTTACTCTATGTTTATTTTTCCGTATCCAATATGTGATTTAGTTTTTGGACTCCAGTTCAGTGCTGCTGGCTCGTGGTCACTATATTTCTTCACAGTAGACATAGCTAGTCACTTCTTATCTTAGTTTGGTGACACTTGTTTTTTTCTCACTATGTCACAACACTATAATTATGTGGGCAGTATCCAATGATCCTAAGATGTAGTATATAATTGTTAAAGTTTAAACTTTGGCAAATAACCATAGGAATCAAAGCTAAACAGAGGCATGATGTATAAATTTGTCCCACTTCTTCTTTATCTCAGACATTTAGAAGAGGTGATTATACTTATGATGACATGAGTACTGGTGGTCACTCCATATGCACCTGTTTACTGAGTGATGACATATGATTTGGTACCTGTCTGGTCATAGATGGCTAGTGAATACCAGGCCAGTCCAAGCCAAACATCAGCTGAGAGTCAGTAGCTTGGAGTAGGCTGAGCAGGAGTTCTCACCTGAGTAGTGGGAGGTGTTGGTTGGGGCACCTGGGAGCAGACGCTGAGCTGGAGTTAGGAGTGCAAAAGGTTTACTGTGCTGGGGAGTACGGTTTGTTAAAGAAAAGGAAGAAGCAGGACTGAGCATAGGGAGCCATCAGACTGCGATACCAATCGGACAATGTCTCTCCCGGCCCAACAAAGTGCTCTGGGCAAAGAGTGCCCTTAGCGGGGTCAGCATTCATTGGAAATGGCCAGGCCTGGTGGCCATTCAGTAGTGTGGCTTGGGCTCCAAAGCTGAAACAGAACTTAAAGATTTAATAGCTGAAACCTAACTCCAGTCCTTGAAGCTGGGCAACAGGTTCTTTCTGCTTGAACAATGCATCTCTGTAGGAGGGCAGAGGAGCTAAGTTAAGTATATGGAGCTAAAAATTCAAAACTTAGTGAAGTGGGTTCAAACCAAATAAGGTCAAGATTAAAAACAATGGGAGTGAGTGTTATAGCTCAGGAGTGACCTAAGCATTTGGTTTAACATGAGTTGGAATTTAAGACTATTTTTTATGGGTAAGAGAAGCCACAGGTATGGATGGGCCATACTGGCTGAAAGGGCCAGGGGTGTGATGTACAAGTAAAAACAAATAAAATATTCCACAGGTGGAATATGTCTCTGTTCTGAGTAGAGACAGGACTTAAAAACTTTGGGGGACTTCCAGGCAAGATGGCGGCATGAGTAGGGCAGCGGAAATCTCCTCCCAAAACCATACATATTTTTGAAAATACAACAAATACAACTATTCCTAAAAGAGAAACCAGATAATACAGTACAACAGCCAAGCTACATCGACACCTGCAAGAACCCAGCACCTCATGAAGGGGGTAAGACACAAGCTGCAGTCCAGAAGGATCCGAGTGCATCCCTCACCCCAGCTCCCTGGCAGGAGGAGAGGAGGTGGAGTGGGGAGGGAGTGGGAGCCCAGGACTGCTAAATACTCAGGCTTAGCCATCCGCACCGGGAGCGCAGACACACAGTGTGTGGTGTGCTGGATACTAGGGAAACAGAACAGTAAAATTTGCAAGTAGATCTCCACAGCCAGCATCCCTGGGACAAAAGAAAAGCAAGTGCTTTTTGAAAGTCTTACAGGGACAGGCGCCTCACAGCTGCATGGAAGCATCCTGGCACACTCAGCCCAGCTGCTGAGAATCCCGGAGAACTCTGGGTGCCCTAATCCCCTGGGTGGCAGCACAGCTCTGAGGCCCCTCAGAGTGATAAACAGCCTCCCATCCATTCCCCCTCCAGCATGGCCCTGCCATAGCGGAGCAGGAGCCTGAGGCCGGCCATGCCCACAGCTGCCACGCAGAGCCGCCTCTGCGGCTACCTGGGGCCAGACTTTGAGGCCTCATTGGCATGCAGCTGCCGAGCATAAGCCACTAGGGGTTGCCATCCTTGCAGGAGAAAAAGGTGACTGGCAAGCAGGAACGGACTTTTTTCTCCCAGCTGACAAACGCTCCAACTGCCTATGACTACCCCTATTGCCATGAAAAGGCAGAAGAATTTGATACAGACCAAAATAATAGAGACAACCCCTGAAAAGGAGCCTGGGGAGATAGACTTAACCAGTCTTCCTGAAAAAGAATTCAAAATAAAGGTCATAACCATGCTGATGGGGCTGCAGAGAAAAATGCAAGAGCTAATGGATAAAGTTGGGAGGGAGAATACAGAAATAAAACAATCTCTGGAAGGACATAAAAGCAGAATTGACGAGGTGCAAGAGGCCATTAATGGAGCAGAAATCAGAGAACAGGAACGCAGAGAAGCTGATGCAGAGAGAGATAAAACTATCTCCAGAAATGAAACAATATTAAGAGAACTATGTGACCAATCCAAATGGAACAATATCTGCATTATAGGGGTACCAGAAGAAGAGAGAGAAAAATGGATAGAAAGAGTATTTGAATAAATAATTGTTGAAAACTTCCCCAAACTGGGGGAGGAAATAGTCAATCAGACTAAAGAAGCCCACAGAACTCACAACAGAAGGGACCCAAGGAGGACAACACCAAGACACATAATAATTAAAATGGCAAAGATCAAGGACAAGGACAGAATATTAAAGGCAGCCAGAGAGAGAAAAAATGCCATCTACAAAGGAAAACCCATCAGGCTATCATCAGACTTCTCAGCAGAAACCTTACAGGCCAGAAGAGAATGGCATGATGTATTTAATACAATGAAACAGAAGGGCCTTGAACCAAGAACACTGTATCCAGCATGATTATCATTTAAATATGAAGGAAAGATTAAACAATTCCCAGACAAGCAAAAGTTGAGGGAATTTGCCTCCCACAAACCAACTCTACAGGGTATTTCAGAGGGACTGCTCTAGATGGGAAAACTCCTAAGGCTAAATAGATGTCACCAGAGAAAATAAACTCACAGAAAAGAAAGCAGACCAACCAAATACTAACTAAAGGCAAAAAATAAAATCAACTACCCACAAAAGCAGTCAAAGGAAACACAAAAGAGCACAAAATAAAACACATAACATACAAAGAATGGAGGAGGAGGAGGAATAAGAAGGGAGAGAAATAAAGAATCATCAGACAGTGTTTATAACAGCTCAATAAGCAAGTTAAGTTAGACAGTAACATAGTAAAGAAGCTAACCTTCAACCTTTGGTAACCATGAATCTAAAGCCTGCAATGGCAATAATTACATATCTTTCAATAATCACCCTAAATGTAAATGGACTGAATGCACCAATCAAAATGCACAGAGTAATAGAATGGATAAAAAAATAAGACCCATCTATATGCTGCTTACAAGAGACTCACCTCAAACCCAAACATATGCACTGACTAAAAGTCAAAGGATGGAAAACATATTTCATGCAAACAACAGTCAGGGAGAAAAAAGCAGGTGTTGCAGTACTAATATCAGACAAAATAGAATTCAAAACAAAGAAAGTAACAAGAGATAAAGAAGGACATTACATAATAATAAAGGAGTCAGTCCAACAAGAGGATATAACTATTATAAATATATATGCACCCAACACAGGAGCACCAACATACGTGAAACAAATACTAACAGAATTAAAGGAGGAAATAGAATGCAATGCATTCATTCTAGGAGACTTCAACATGCCACTCACCCCAAAGGACAGATCCACCAGACAGAGAATAAGTAAGGACACAGAGGCACTGAACAACACACTAGAACAGATGGACCTAATAGACATCTATAGAACTCTACATCCAAAAGCAGCAGGATACACATTCTTCTCAAGTGCACATGGAACATTCTCCAGAATAGACCACATACTAGGCCACAAAAAGAGCCTCAGTAAATACAAAAAAATTGAAATTCTACCAACCAACTTCTCATACCACAAAGGTATAAAACTAGAAATAAATTGTACAAAGAGAGCAAAAAGGCTCACAAACACATGGAAGCTTAACAACATGCTCCTAAATAATCAATGGATCAATGACCAAATTAAAATAGAGATCAAGCAATATATGGAAACAAATGACAACAACACAAAGCCTCAACCTCTGTGGGATGCAGAGAAAGCAGTCTTAGGAGGAAAGTATATAGCAATCCAGGCATATTTAAAGAAGGAAAAACAATCCCAAATGAATAGTCTAAGGTCACAATTATTGAAATTGGAAAAAGAAGAACAAATGAGGCCTAAAGTCAGCAGAAGGAGGGACATAATAAAGATCAGAAAAGAAATAAATAAAATCGAGAAAAATAAAA
This sequence comes from Manis javanica, assembly GCF_040802235.1. Classification (NCBI taxonomy): domain Eukaryota; kingdom Metazoa; phylum Chordata; class Mammalia; order Pholidota; family Manidae; genus Manis; species Manis javanica. Next base: position 57,217,835 of record NC_133169.1, on the reverse strand, counting down.
CAATAGAAAAAAATCAATGAAACCAAGAGCTGGTTCTTTGAGAAAATAAAATAGATAAGCCTCTAGCCAGACTTATTAAGAGAAAAAGAGAATCAACACATATCAATAGAATCAGAAACAAGAAAGGGAAAATCACGATGGACCCAACAGAAATACAAAGAATTATTAGAGAATACTATGGAAACCTGTATGCTAACAAGCTGGAAAACCTAGAAGAAATGGACAACTTCCTAGAAAAATACAACCTTCCAAGACTGACCAAGGAAGAAACACAAAATCTAAACAGACAAATTACCAGCAAAGAAATTGAAGCAGTAATAAAAAAACTACCCAAGAGCAAAACCCCTGGGCGAGATGGATTTACCTCAGAATTTTATCAGACATACAGAGAAGATATAATACCCATTGTCCTTAAAGTTTTCCAAAAAATAGAAGAGGAGGGAATACTCCCCAACTCATTCTATGAAGCCAACATCACCCTAATACCAAAACCAGGCAAAGACCCCACCAAAATGAAAATTACAGACCAATATCCCTGATGAATGTAGATGCAAAAATACTCAATAAAATATTAGCAAACCGAATTCAAAAATACATCAAGGGGATCATACACCATGACCAAGTGTGATTCGTCTCAGGGATGCAAGGATGGTACAGCATTCAAAAATCCATTAACATCATCCACCACATCAACTAAAAGAAGGACAAAAACCACATGATCATCTCCATAGATGCTGAAAAAGCATTTGACAAAATTCAGCATTCATTCATGATAAAAACTCTCAACAAAATGAGTATAGAGGGCAAGTACCTCAATATAATAAAGGCCATATGTGATAAACCCACAGGCCAACATCATACTTAAAAGCAAGAAGCTGAAAGTTTTTCACCTAAGATCGGGAACAAGACAGGGATGCCCATTCTCCCCACTGTTATTCAACATAGTACTGGATTGGAGGTCCAAGCCATGGCAATTAGACAAAACAAAGAAATACAAGGAATCCTGATTGGTAAAGAAGAAGTTCAACTGTCACTATTTGCAGATGACGTGATATCATTCATAAAAAACTCTAAAGACTCCACTCCAAAACTACTAGAGCAAATATCGGAATTCAGCAAAGTTGCAGGATACAAAATTAACACACAGAAATCTGTTGCTTTCCTAGACACTAACAATGAACTAATAGAAAGTGAAATCAGGAAAACAATTCCGTTCACTATTGCATCAAAAAGAATAAAATACCTAGGAATAAACCTAAACCAAGGAAGTGAAAGACCTATACCTTGAAAACTACAAGACACGCTTAAGAGAAATTAAAGAGGACACTAACAAATGGAAATTTATCCCATGCTCCTGGCTAGGAAGAATTAATATCGTCAAAATGGCCATCCTGCCCAAAGCAATCTACAGATTCAATGCAATCCCCATCAAATTACCAACAGCATTTTTCAATGAACTGGAACAAAGTGTTCAAAAATTCATATGGAAACACCAAAGTCCCCGAATAGCTACAGCAATCCAGAGAAGGAAGAATAAAGTAGGGGGGATCTCACTCCCCAACTTCAAGCTCTACTACAAAGCCACAGGAATCAAGACAATTTGGTACTGGCACAAGAACAGAGCCACAGACCAGTGGAACAGATTAGAGACTCCAGAAATTAACCCAAACATATATGGTCAATTAATATTCGATAAAGGAGCCATGGACATACAATGGCAAAATGACAGCCTCTTCAACAGATGGTGCTGGCAAAACTGGACAGCTACATGTAAGAGAATGAAACTGGATCATTGTCTAACTCCATACACAAAAGTAAATTCGAAATGGATCAGAGACCTGAATGTAAGTCATGAAACCATAAAACTCTTAGAAAAAAACATAGGCAAAATCTCTTGGACATAAACATGAGCAATTTCTTCATGAACATATCTCCCCGGGCAAGGGAAACAAAAGCAAAATTGAACGAGTGGGACTATATCAAGCTGAAAAGCTTCTGTACAGCAAAGGACACCATCAATAGAACAAAAAGGCATCCTACAGTATGGGAGAATATATTCATAAATGACAGATCTGATAAAGGGTTGACATCCGAAATATATAAAGAGCTCACGCACCTCAACAAACAAAAAGCAAATAATCCAATTAAAAAATGGGAACTGAACAGACATTTCTCCAAAGAAGAAATTCAGATGGCCAACAGACACATGAAAAGATGCTCCACATCGCTAGTCATTAGAGAAATGCAATTAAAACCACAATGAGATATCACCTCACACCAGTAAGGTTGGCTACCATCCAAAAGACAAACAACAACAAATGTTGGCAAGGTTTTGGAGAAAGGGGAACCCTCCTACACTGCTGGTGGGAATGTAAATCAGTTCAACCATTGTGGAAAGCAATATGGAGGTTTCTCAAGAAGCTCAAAATAGAAATACTATTTGACCCAGGAAGTCCACTTCTAGGAATTTACCCTAAGAATACAGCAGCCCAGTTTGAAAAAGACATATGCACCCCTATGTTTATCGTAGCACTATTTACAATAGCCAAGAAATGGAAGCAACCTAAGTGTCCATCAGTAGATGAATGGATAAAAAAGAGGTGGTACTTATACACAATGGAATATTATTCAGCCATAAGAAGAAAACAGATCCTACCATTTGCAACAACATGGATGGAGCTAGAGGGTATTATGCTCAGTGAAATGAGCCAGGTGAAGAAAGACAAGTACCAAATGATTTCAATCATATGTGGAGTATAAGAACAAAGAAAAAAACTGAAGGAACAAAACAGCAGCAGAATCACAGAACCCGGAAACGGACTAACAGTTACCAAACGAAAGGAACTGGGGAGGATGGGTGGAAAGGGAAGCATAAGGAGGGGGAAAAAAAGGGATTATGATTAGCATGTATAATGTGGAGGAGGAGGGCACAGGGAGGGCTGTGCAACACAGAGAAGACAAGTAGTGATTCTACAGCATCTTACTACCCTGATGGAGAGTGACTGAAATGTCCCTGATGACAGTCACTTGGTGGGGGGGACTTGGTGAAGGGGGGAGTCTAGTAAACATAATATTCCTCATGTAATTGTAGATTAATGATGCAAAATTTAAAAACAACTTTTGGAAACAAATGTCATTAGCTCTCTGCTCTGCCAAAGGGCATGGACACCACTGTTACATCCACATGAACAAAGTTGGCTGTGGTGGTAAAGGAGTCAGGCTCCGGAATGAGACCAGTCCAAAACCCAGTGCTACTGTGGAAAGTTCCGTGACCTTGAAAGAGGTCTTTATCCTCATAAATTTAGTTTATTATATGTAAAACATGGACAAAACATAGTATCCATGAGATAGGGTTGTTTGGGTTAAACCCATGTTACTCAAAATGCAAGTCTTGGACCATCAGTACCACTGGCACCTGGGAGCTTTTTAGAAATGCAGACTATCAGGTCCCATCCTAGACCTATAGAGTCAGAACCTACACCTACAAAGGACCCTCCAGGTGATTTTATGTGCACATTAAAGGTTGAAAAGCACTGAGCTAATGACATATAACATAATACACATCAAACACTTACTGCAGTGCTTGGCATGTGGTAACCACACAATAGATACTCCTTGTTATTGTTTTTGTTATTTTTAACCTGGTAGGATGAAATCATCTTGGGCAGGCATATCGCTGAAGAATCTGAGTTTTCTAATATGTACAATGGGGAGCACGAAAATATCCAACTGCCTGAGAAACCAGATCATGTTTTAAAGTCCTTTCAAACTCTAGGAGACCCCTATAATTCAATCATAACAAAAAAGGATAATGGCCAATATTTGCCAGCATTTACTACAAGTCACATGCTGTTCTCAGCACTTTACATATTTTATCTCATTTAAACATAATCACAATGCTCTAAGATAAGTACTGTTTTTTAATGCCCATTTCACAGACAAATAAACTGAAATGTGAAGTTACTCAATAAATAACTTACTCAATAAAACACACAGGGGTAGAGCCAGGATTTGAACTTTGTTAGTCTGATGTCACAGTCATACTCTTAACCTTGCCACTAGTTTGTCCCTCTGGCCAGGCCATCAAAGAAAGAGTTAAACTAAGCTAAACTATCTCCAACACAATCAGTGTGATCAGATGTAGCATTTGACATGTCATGACTGCAGCACGCAATGTTCAGGCTGTAGGTTCTCAAACCTGGCTGTGCATCAGAGTATTTTTAAAAGAGTAGAGATTGTTTTTAATATAGACTTCTTAACTTTCATCCCCAGAGATTCTGTTTCAGTAGTTAGACACATTCTTCTTTTTAGATTTTTTCAAACTGCTGCAGATTAATCTGATGCAGAGTCTAGATTGAGAATGTGTGGGAATATGGTTTAACAAGCCATCACTTCAGTGTCCAGTATATGGAAACTCAAACTTATTTCCAAAGTAACTGGAAGGAAAAAGAAAGGAAAAGAGGAAGAGAAGAAGGTAGGGGAAAAAAGAGGGAGGGCAAAGAGGCTGGTTGGTTAGGGAGACTCAAGAATTCTCCCTAACACCCACAACCCACATCCTTTAGTCTAAGTGGTTTCCTTGCATGCACTAAACCGTACATCTCCTGAGCCACTACTGCTTGGGGGTTGTTTAATGGCATTGAGTAGGAAATATCTTGGGACCGCTTAATGGAGGAATCTGTTTCACATTACCTGTATGAGGGACACACTGTTTCAACTAAAAGGTGACTAGAACCCTCCCCATCACCCAAAATAATAGCAAGAGGACTATGCAACAGCTGTCAGAGAGAAGGTAGATGTGGGACAGAGCTCATATGAGGAGAGGAGGGATAGACCAGCAGGAGTCCATAGTTTCTTCCAGATATACAAGTAAAGTAGGGCTTCAATACTGTCCACCATCAAGCAGATCTACAGAAACAACTGATAAAGCCTAGACTTAAAGCAAACTTTATCCCCACCCTATGTAGGTCCAGAGCATAGTCTGAAAACAGCAACATGGGCCTATCCCAGCACAGACAGCCTGGGACACGGAAGAGCACGGATTGTGGATGAGAAAAAAGAGAAGCCAGGAGAACAGATACCCTAACAGAAAATATTCTCTGAGCCAATCATGCAGAGGAGGGAGAACTACAAGGTGAGACCAAATTCCACTTTATGACAGCTTTAGTTTGCTGTCTATATTAATGCTGAAGTTGATGATGAGTTTTAATTCCAGGGTTTGTTTTCAATCATTCTAAAAAAAAAATGATTTCATTAAAAAGACCCTCAAAGTTGTCATACAGTTACCTGCACCACCGAGACTCAAGCTGAATGTTACACTAGGGTTCTGACACCCAGCTTGAGTAAACAGAAATGCTTAGAAAACATTGCCTTGAGCTTAATTTCACTCTCAATGGAACCCATTTACACAGCCATCCCTCAGAGGCTATGAAAAGATAACAGGTTTGTAGGCAGTGTGGAGAAAAATCACTCTTTCTTGAAAAGGGTATTTGAATTGAAAAAGATAGCATAATGTACCAGACTACTACATACATAGTAAGAATTCTAGATTTGAATGGAATGAAGTCAATAGCTGAAACTGAGGAAGTATTTTAGTTAGAAATAAACAACCATTTATTAAAAAGCTTTAATTAACATGTATCCTTAAATAAAATATTACAAATTTTCCTTTCATTGTTACTTAACACCCCAGAATTCTTCAGGGATGCACCAGCTACCAGGGACTAACCATCATAGTGAACAATTCATGTTAAATATAGAGCCATAGATAAGAAGAGAAGAGCAGTTGATTGGTTTTTTCCAAGAAATTGTTAATGTTACATTACATTTTATGGAACCGGCCTCAAAAAATAACGGAGCCTGAGCATTATTATTGCTGTTATTACCTTTCTTTTCCAAGAGCTACATTCTGATTACTTTTGCTTAGTTTAGAGATTTGCTTTTTCCAGTAAAAAACAAAAAATGCTTGATCAGAACCTCTCATATTCTAACTTCTTCAACTTATAACCACTTGCTATCAAATTTAAATAATGTCCCATATCTTATTGGAATCATTTGTTTGTTTCCAACCTATACCTTCCATTTCATATATAGAACTGCTCTCTGGGCTCTTTCTCGCTAACTACAAAGAACAAATGTGTCTTCCATTAGTCACAGTCTGAGCTACTGCCCCACATCACCCAAGGAATTGGGGCAGCTGACACGATGTCTGTGCAAATGTGACTATGGCTGAATTGAGTGTGATTGAAAGATTCCTTCTTTTAAGGCAGCTGGGGCCAGTTCGCCTTGGATTAAAGTAGGGAACTGATTTGAGGACCTTGAAAACAGCTGTGATGGAGCAGACAGGCCATTTAGTGAGAGTCATTGTCGCGCGCCCCGTCCTCGCCGGCAAGAACAGCACGCAACAACAGCAGGATTCTTCTGCAGAAAGCTTTATTCTTCAGCTCTTTGTGAAACAAATGAGTTGGGCAGGACCCAGAGGGGAAGGAGAGGCTTGCTTATATAGTTCTCATGCTCTGACCTGGTTGGTGCGGCTCCATATGCCTTATTAGCATAACCATTTGGTGGGTCTCATTGGTCCTTATGCCAAGGCGCAATTAGCATGTAGTTTAGTGGTGTGGGATGATTTGTCATTAGGAAGTTCGGGGCCTTCCGGCTGCCCTGCATTGGGCGCTATTTTCTGAGCGCGGCTGCCAACATCTCCCCCTTTTTTGTCTAACAGAAGCTCAAGGCGGAACTTGCCAGCAGAGGCGGAGACAGAGGCCTGACCTCCATCATACTTCCTGATGCCCCCTTTTTGGAGAGGGGTTCTGGGCATCTACCCCTATGCAGTCAGGCATGCCTCTCAGAGGGGTCCAAGACCTCTTGCAGTGCTTTGCCTCGCATCCTCTGGCTGGCGTTGGGACCGCTTGGTACAAAGGGTTTGGACCCTTTTTCTCAACCCTCTTGCACCATGAGCTTCTTAAAGAAAGCTGTGATTAAGCATTGAGGTACTCGGGCTTGGTGCAGTGCCACATGGGCTCAGGGTGCAAGAGCTACCTCAAGCTAAAGCCGAGCTTCCTTCTTAAGCATGTTGAGCCACACTCGGGGAGAGGCGCCAATGTCTATCGCCATTAGGGCTTGAGCAAGGATCACCTTGTCCTGCTTATGTTGGTTGCGGAGTCTGCATAACAACCAGAGTAAGAGCATGAGACCTCCAAGCAGGAACACGCCCATCCCAGCCATGCCCGCCCACTCCTTGACGTGGGAGAGAGCTCTGAGGAACTAGGAAGAGAGTCCTTCCGCTACGGAGATATCTAGACGGGTGGAGTTGATGTGGATAATTTCTCGCCGCAGCTCTTCTAGTGTCCCATCGAAGTCTTGGGACCAGTTTCCTGAAAGATACTGGGACAGGTCTCATGACAGATTAGCTGCCCGTGTAAAATTTTTATATTGAATGCTAGTGATGCAGAGGGCACGATATTTCCGCTCACATCCCAATTGGGCCATTTGCCAGAGCACCTCCATTTGTTCCTCCACGAGATCTATGCGTTGATTGAGGATCATTATTCCTCCTTTCAGTTTGCCATCAAGTGTGGACTGTTGGTCCAGGGCAGAAGCTACTGAGGCTGCAAGGTTATTGAGCTCTGTAGCTGATTTGATGGAGGTGTCTAAAGCTATACTAGCGGCGGTGGCTGCGACCGCGGTCGCGGAGATCAGGAGCACTATGGCGGCTGTAACACCGAAATCGCGCCTTTCTCGAAACAGAGTCATGGTGTTAGGGGCGTCTACGGGAACAGGGACCCAACGGGGGATGCGGACTACCAAAGCATTGGTAAAGTTACGTGCATCCCAACACTGAGACAGAAAGCAGGTTTCATTGGAGCAGGAGTCAAAGCTACTATTGGATAAGATAAACAGAAATGGGGGGTATACGCATACTGGAGAAGGTGGAAAAAGGGAATTAGGTGACTCTGGACCTGATTTTGCTGAACACGTGTAGTTCTCGTTGTTATGGGTCATGATCATGTTCCAGTGTGCGCGCATGTGGTTATTCTCGCACCAAAAGGTGATATTTTTTACACCGATTCCCCCACCCTGGAGGGCGGAAAAGGGGGAGAGGTCGGTACACGAGCCATTGACTCCACACAGCATCTATTTATGGAAGGGGTTCATGCTCAGCTGCTGACGAAACTCGCCTTCGAGCACCTTTACTGGCCACCAAGCCTCATTGGCTGGCCGTCCCTCCATATCTGGGGAGATGGTAAACTCTTGCCTCTCAGTTGCCCACGTTACTACAGTTGACTGACAGTCAGTCCAGGGCCACAGCTCTCCCTCATAGTCGCCCACACAATGGGAGGCATATTTGGGTTGACGAGGCCTGTCGGTGGAATTGTTCCTGGGAGAGTGTACAAATGTGCCATTGATCCAGAGAACCATCTGGTGGATAGTCATGTTCTTATAGGACGGGCTCCCTTCCTTATTAGGCCCTTCAAATTTAGCTGACATAACGGGGAGGCTACTGGCCTCTAGAATTATGTCACTGAACCATCCGTATTTCCTCCGTTTCAGGGAGATACAGCCAGCTAGATTCTGAGTGGTGAAGCATAATGACCCATTAGTTACGAAGGATCGGTTTTCTCCCAGGGGAGCTACTAGGGTGTCTTTAACTAGGTAGGGCAAGTTCATACTAGAGTTGGTGGTGAAAAAGCGGGGAAAAACGGCTGCATTGAAATGGACAGGCATAGGCTTAGGAAAGGCAGACAGGATTCCCCATCTCAATACTCCCTGAGTCGGGGTCTCTAGTGTCAGGAGCAGGGTCAGGAGGTACAGCAAAGTCATCTCCTTTGTTTAGGACTTTCCTCGTTAGGCGCTCCGGGATCCAGAAGGGATTTTCTTCACCCTGGGGGAAAACACACACAGCTCTCTTGGATCTGATTATGATTGGATCCGGGCCCTTCCATTGGTTAGATAACACGTCCTTCCATTTTACTAGTTCTTGTGGGTCTTTTGGCTACTGATTATGGCGATCCGCTGCTGTATGGCCTTGAGCATCCAGATTCAAAAAATTTATAGTGAAAAGTGCTAGGGCTATGGCAGTTTTTGGTGTGGGGGGTATATCTTCAATTCCCCCTTTTTGTTTAAGTAAATAGGATTTGAGCGTGCGGTTCACGCGTTCCACAATCCCTTGACCCTGTGGGTTGTAGGGAAGGCCAGTGATATGTTTTATCCCCATGTGATGACAAAATTGAGCAAATTTTGTAGAGGTATAGGCTGGGCCATTGTCTGTTTTCAGAATCTGTGGTAACCCCTATGCGCTCCAAGCTTCAAGGCAGTGCTGGATGACATGGGAAGCTTTCTCTCCTGACAATGGGGAGGCAAAGATGATTCCTGAACAAGTATCCAGGGATACATGTACATATTTCAGTTTCCCAAAAGACGAAATATGCGTCACATCCATTTGCCAAACTTGTAAAGGCCTAATACCTCTGGGGTTGATCCCAACATGAGGTGTGGGAAGGAAGCTGCAGCAATGTTGGCAGCTAAGGACAATGTTCCTAGCTTCGGCCCTGGTTATGCTAAACTGCTTGCGCAGTGTTTCGGCAGTGACATGAAATTGTGTATGGAATTTTGAAGCTGCGGTGATAGGGTCTAGCAGGGGAAAAGCTATATTTCTGGTTGCGAGGTCTGCCAGGTGGTTGCCTTGGGTCATAGGCCCGGGAAGGCCTGAATGTGCTCTGATATGAGTTATATACAAAGGAGATTGCCTATGAAGTAGTGCTGATTGTATCTGTTTGAACAAAGTGGCTACTGGGCTGGACGCTTTAATTAGCCCGGCCACTTCTAGAGATTTGACTGCATTAACTACATAACAGGAGTCAGACACAATATTTAAAGGTTCAGGAAAGATTTGTAGGACTTCTAAGACTATGCGACATTCCACTATTTGTGGAGTGTCAGGCGTGTAGCCTTTTGTCACAACTTTGCCATCATGGACATAGGCACCTGTGCCTGTCTTAGACCCGTCCGTGTAAACTGTTTTTCCATGAGGCAGCGGGGTTAGGCTAGTGACCCGAGGAAATACTAGGAGATGATTTTTGGCAAAGTTGATGAGGGGATGTTTAGGGAAATGATTATCAAAGGTTCCTGAGAAACTGTAAGCAAGTATGGCCCAATCATCGTTCATAGCACATAATACTTGTATCTGTTCTACGCTGTAAGGGGTTATAATTTTAGCTGGAGCCTCTCCGAAATGTGTCATGGAGGTTTTTACTCCTCTCAAAGCAAGTTTGGCCACGGCTGCTGGATAGTACTCTATTGTCCTAGCCTGAGAGGCTTGGGGATGGATCCAGATCAGTGGGCCTTGCTGCCATAAAACTGCTGTTGGCAGCTCCGGGGTGGGAAGCACACACAACTCAAAGGGTTCATTCGATTGCACTCTATTTAATTGTGCTGTCATCAAAGCCTGTTCTACTTTGCGAATAGCTTGTAATGCCTCAGGTGTGAGGGAGTGCGGTGACGTTAGTTGTGGGTCTCCTTCTAGGGTTTTAAATAGTGGAGTCAATTCAGTGGTGGGTATCTTTAAGTATGGGCGCAACCAATTAATATCCCCTAGGAGTTTTTGGAAGTCATTCAAATTTCGCAATTGATTATGTCTTATCTCAAGCTTTTGGGGGCAAATTACATCTGTGTAAATGGTTGCTCCTAGGAATTTGCTAACACTAGATTTTTGGACCTTCTCGCTTGCTATATTCAGTCTCCAATTTTCTAGGGATCTAGTGAGATCTATATATGCTTCTTCTATTTCCGCTGGTTGTGGGGAGCAAAGAAGGATGTCATCCATGTAATGGATGATCTTTAGCTTGGGATAGGTCTTACGAATTGGGTCTAGCGCTCGCTGAACGTACAGTTGACATATGGTGGGGCTATTTGCCATTCCTTGAGGGAGGACCTTCCACTGAAATCTGGCATCGGGTTGTTCATGGTTAATAGCTGGCAAAGTAAAAGCAAATCTTTCCCTGTCCTTGGAGCTTAGAGGTATAGAAAAGAAACAATCTTTAATATCTATTATGAGCACTTTCCATTCTTTGGGTAAGGCAGAGAGGAGTGGCAGTCCCCGTTGTACGGGTCCAAGCATTCTCATTTGAGCATTTACTGCTCTCAGATCATGAAGCAACCTCCATGATCTTGACCTTTTCCTGATTACAAATATGGGTGTGTTCCATGGGGACACAGAGGGTTCTAGGTGTCCCACTTGGAGCTGCTCTTGCACTAAGCAATGAGCTGCTTCTAATTTTTCAGAGGATAGGGGCCACTGAGGAACTCATACGGCCTCCTCTGTGAGCCAAGGTATGGGCATGGCATCTTCAATGGCCCCTATGAAAAACCCAGGCCGTGACGGTCATTCTTTACTTTGGGCAGGATGGGCTCTATGTGTCCCTGTTGGTGTTTCCCCAGCCCCTTGCCAGGGATGTATCCCATGTCCATCATCATGCCTTGGGCGGGGGTGGAGTATTCATTAATGAGTTTGAGGCCTAAGTCTCTCATGACATCCCTCCCCCATAAATTGACCGGTAGAGGGAGTACATAAGGGGTGACTGTACCCTCTTGTCCTTCAGGGGCTCGCCATTTCAATGGTTTGGCACTAATTGAAGGGCTTGACTCATATCCTAAACCTTGTAATGAATGTGAGGATTGGGTCACAGGCCACTTGGAGGGCCACCAGGTTGCAGAGATAATACTTTTATCTGCTCCAGTGTCTAGGATTCCCTCAAAGCTCTTTCTCTCTATTTGAAGAGTTAATTTTGGTCTGTCTGCTAAATCTAATACTATGAAGGCTGAATCCCAGTCAGAGGAGCCGAAGCCCCTTTCTCCCCTCTCCGTGTTGGTAGCAGGATAATTGGCGTGGAGACTAGGTAAAACTAAGAGCTGGGCTATGCGGTCTCCTGGGGATATAGGATAGATTCCTCTGGGAACCGAACACATGATTTTTACTTGTCCTTCATAATCTTGATCTATGACTCCGGGATGAACTACCAGGCCTTTCAATGCAGCAGAAGAGCGCCCTAGGAGTAACCCAATGGTATTTGGTGGTAGGGGGCCTTTAAAGTCTGAAGGGATAGGCTGAACTCCCATCTGTGGAGTCAACACTATTCTGGTGGTGGCACGGATGTCCAATCCCGCGGAACCTGAAGTGGCTCTCCTTGGGGGGCCTGGTTGTTCCCGAATGACACTTGCGTGCTGGTTGCCCCATATATTTGCGGGCCCTGGTGACGGGGGCCCCTCTGGGCGTTTTTTGGCAACTCTAAGGGTTTCCCTTCTATATCTTTAATAGACCGGCACTCATTAGCCCAATGCCTGCCTTTCTTACACTTAGGGCACAACTCAGGGGTCTTTTGGGTTGTTTGTTCTGAAGCTGGGCTCCTACACTCTCTCTTTATATGTCCTAATTTCCCGCATTGAAAGCATTTGATACTTCTGTTAGTGATCTTGGCTTGTTTGTGGCTTTGTAATATGGCCGCGGCTAGGCCCGCATTGGTGAGTGGCCCTCCTATTTCTCTACAGGCTTTCAACTAGGCATGTATCCCTTTTTGTTTCCAGGGTGTTATCGCCTGTCTGCATTCCTTGGTACATTGTTCAAATACTAATTGCTCCACTAGGGGCATTGCTTGTTCTTGATCTCCAAATATTCTGCCTGCGGCCTCTATCATACGAGCGACAAAGTCAGAAAATGGCTTACTCAGCCTCTGAATAATTTTTGTCAAATTGCCTGATACTTCTCCTTTGTTGGTGAGGGCTTTCCATGCCTTGGCGGCGCACATGTTTATTTGTGCATATACCTGTAAGGGGAAGGCGGTTTGGTCAGCTACCCACTGTCCTTGGCCCGTCAGCATATCATATGACCACGCAGGCTGTCCTTCGGCCGCGTTTGCGCGTGCCTGGGTCATGCTGATATCATGCCACAATGCTTTCCATTCTATGTATTGCCCCATACTAGAAAGGCATGCCTGAGTTACATATTGCCAGTCTGCGGGTGTCATGGCTGTCTCTGTTAATCTCTCAACTTGTGCTATGGTATAGTTAGCACTGACTCCATAAGCCCGAACGGATTCTGCTAACTCCTTAACTTGTTTATGGCTCAGGGGCTGGTGAGAGCGTACGCCATTATCTTCAAATACAGGAAACATTTGTCTAATTGCTTGAAGAGTATCTGGGTGGCAAAAGGAGAGTGCGCCACTCACGTAAGGTGGCGGGGCAAAGGGCATCGGGGGACACCCTGCTTTCATTTTTTCCTTGGTCCGCTTTTCAACTTTGCTGGTTCCCTTACTTCTACACTCTGCGGTTTTATTTTCTTCCCCTTCCTCTGCGGACGTTAATTCCTCCTCAGATTCCCTATTGGAGAGTTGGAGGTCCCTCAACTCTTTCCAGGGGTATTTACTATTTTCTCCAAGGCGATCGTCACTCGCTTCTCGGGGCTCTTTCGCTTTTGCCCTAGGCGGGCTTTCTCCCTCACTCTGAGGTTTCTTTACCTTCGTTTTTGTGGCCTTTTTTCGGCCGCGCGCGCTCTCTGTTTCCCGTTCCGTTTCTGACATGCTCTCTTGGATATCTGTCAATGCTCTCTGACCTTCTTTTATTACCTTTTCACATCTCTCATCTTGCAGACAAGCTCTAATCAGTTTCCAGAGGGGCCTGGTGCCTCCCCTCAGGCTACCCTCCTCCTCCTCTCTATCAAGATCTTTCCCCAGTTTGTCCCAGCTCGGGATTGAGAGGGACCCTGAACAAATGAACCAGGGGGCCACACGGTCTATCTCCTTCACAAAAGATCCTAAGACTTTGCTGGAGACCTTCAAGTTTCGCTCTTTGAGAGCTGTCTGCAGCGCCGTGACTAATGACGGTGCATTCCCCATGGTGCCTCCTTATTTACAGAGAACCATCAACCATCATCCTAAAAAGCAGGGGCCTCTCGGAACTTACCCCTCCGGGCTTTCTTCTGACCTGCAGTTCTGAATCCTCTCCAGATGTCTGAAGGGTCCTCCCTGTGCCGGTGATGTTCTGGTTCCCGGGTTTCGGCACCACTTGTCGCGCGCCCCGTCCTCGCCGGCAAGAACAGCACGCAACAACAGCAGGATTCTTCTGCAGAAAGCTTTATTCTTCAGCTCTTTGTGAAACAAATGAGTTGGGCAGGACCCAGAGGGGAAGGAGAGGCTTGCTTATATAGTTCTCATGCTCTGACCTGGTTGGTGCGGCTCCATATGCCTTATTAGCATAACCATTTGGTGGGTCTCATTGGTCCTTATGCCAAGGCGCAATTAGCATGTAGTTTAGTGGTGTGGGATGATTTGTCATTAGGAAGTTCGGGGCCTTCCGGCTGCCCTGCATTGGGCGCTATTTTCTGAGCGCGGCTGCCAACAAGTCATAGATGTGGGGGCTGGTTTAGGCTATTTGCCTCTTCTCATTTCCAGAAAAGCTTCAGTGGTTGATACTGCTCTGTGTTTCTTTATTGATGAAACTGTGTTACTCACGTAGGTGTGTGAATCTAACAGTGCACCAAGTGCTTCTGCTTGGGGGCTTTATGTTTTATGGTTTGGGGCTGGGTTTTGTGGGTGTGTTGGTTTCAAGTATACAACACAGTGGTCCAACAGTTGCACACGTTAGGTCCTCACCCCAACTAGTGCAGTTACTATCTGCCAACATAGAAGGTTGTTAGAAATAGTGCAGTTACTATCTGCCAACATAGAAGGTTGTTACAAAATCATTGGCTATATTCTCCATGTCACACTACTATCTCTGTGACCAACTTATATTATGACTGAGAATTTTTGTTCCCCTTTATCCTCTTCAAACTCCCCACCAACTCAGCCCAACCCCTTCCCCAATGGTAACCACCAGTCACTTCTCAGTGTCTATGAGTCTACTGCTATTTTGTTCATTTTGTTTTGTTTTGTTTTGTTTTTATATTCCACAAGTAAGTGAAATCATATGGTATTTGTCTTTCTCTGTTTGGCTTATTTCACTGAGCATAATACCCTCTAGGTCCGTCCATGTTGTCACAAATAGCAGGATTTCTTTCTTTTTTATAGTTGAATAATATTTACTGTGTATATGTACCACTTTATCCATTCATCTATTGATGGACACTTAGGTTGCTTCCATATCTTGGCTATTGTAAATAGTGCTGTGATAAACATAGGGGTGCATGTATCTTTTCAGATCAGGGATTTTGTTTTCTTCAGGTAAATTTTTAGAAGCTCAGCTACTGGGTTGTACAGTAATTCTATTTTAAGCCTTCAGGGAACTTCTGTACTGCTTTCCACAGTGTCTGCACCAACTGGGTTGGGTTTTTTGTTTGTTTTAGTGTTTTGGTTTTGGCTACTATTCAGTGAAACTAAGGTTGGAGCTCCTTATGGTCACTTTAAGCTATTCAGCTTTTCTTTGCTATTTTTGATAAAAAGTCCAGTGCATTCCAAAAAGAGTTTATATTTTGAAATGCTTTTCAAACCACAGAAGATATATGCAAATTAGATTCAAATTAATCTTAGTGACTTGCAAAAAGTGCCTTGGTTCAATAGGGGCAACTTGGGTAGAGCTTTGGGCACAGAAAATCATGTCAGACCGAGCCCCACCTAGTTACTGCTCCTGTCTCTGCCCAGCCTCTCATCCTCAAGTGCCAAAAATGTTTTCAAAAATTAAGTCACATGGGTCTTAGTTCATTGAAGCTGCTATTACAAAAATATCACAGATTACATGGCTTAAACAACAAACATTTATTTCTCACAGTTCTGGAAGCTAAGAAGACCAAGATAGAGTTGCCTATAGCCTTGGTGTCTGGTGGGGACCTGCTTTCTGATTCACTAATAGTCATCTTTTCACTATAAGCACACATGGCAGAAGGGGCAAGAGCTCTCTGAGGTCTATTTTATAAGGGTACTAATCCCATTCAGGAGGGTTCCAGCCTCATGACCTACTCATCCCCGCAAGGCCCTGTCTCCTAATACAATTACTTTGGGGGTTGGTATTTAAACACATAAATTTTGGAGGGACATAAACATCTGGTCCATAACAATAGGTAACCAGAGTTGCTTGAGTCAAGAGAAGTTAAGAGGTAATATCAGTAATGTACAAGCTGTGGAACCAGTATGTCTTATTTCACAGGCTGTTTTTGAATAACAGCCAGCCTTGCCCCAGGAGGGTCCCTGATGCACACTCAAGCCCACAATGTCCATGTTAGTAGGAAATCAGTTTATCTCTTGATTCCCTTGCCCCTTCCATATGGAGAAATTCAGGATACTAAATAATCTCAGGAGGTAACCCTGTTTGTTCCAATCTCTCTAATGTGCTATTCTGGAGCCAACGCATGCCCTTAAAGCTGGAGAAGTTAACAGCAGTTAGTAAGCCGACTGCCTTAGAATGAGCAGGCACCAAAGGCAGAGGGAGCTGCTGCGTCCGGGAGTGGGAGTCACTGCCGGCAATGGAAGCCGGTAAGGCAGAAGGCTGCTTAATGGCTGCTAGTTCTGACCTTGCCTCTGCCATCACCAGGAGGCTGTTAAATCCGGTGCTGCAGTTACACTTTGAACTCCAGAGCCCTGCTGGGCTGCCTCGCTCAGATTTGCAACCTGGCAAATGGAAACCTCAGGCCCTGCCTCTTTCCTAAGTTAGTCAACTCTGGATCTATAGTTTGACTCTGGCAAAGTTGCAGCTGACTCGTGGAATCAAACACGCATGTCCGCAATCTAGCAACGGAAAAATGACCTGAAAATGTTCTTTGCTAAGAACGCAGAATGTATAATGTAGGAAATTTAAAACATTGAAAGGGAGCATTAAAAAATTGGGGGCAGCCTGAATGACAAATGACCACTACACACAGACTTGAACATTTACCTCTTATGGGCTTTTTCTTAGGAAGAAACAGAAGACAAACTAGTTTCTTCATCAAATAAGAGAAGCATCAAGAAAAAAGGGAGATGAAAAATTAGGAAATAGGAGATCTAACACAAGGAAGCAGCAAAGGAAATTCATAAGACAGTGATGAAGGGCAAGTCTGGTGTGAGCAGGAAGGTAAAGCTTGCACAGAAGGGATGGGAAATGTGGGGGGGCGGGGAATCCGAGGGATTACCTGATGTTTTCAGTTCTACTCAAAGTATCCAGAGAATTATGACAGGCACAGAGAGTCCTGAACAACCGGGGAGGAAGGGCAAGGATCAGCCCTAAGAAAGTAAAAGGGCATGTAAGCAAGGACACGCAGTCTTAGCACGCTGCATTTCTCAGGGCGGATCAGCACAGGCATGGGCACGATAGTGTGGACACTCGGTACTGAGAACAGCTGTAACTACACTGGAGGTGGAGGAAGAAGGGAAGAAAACACACAGAAGGGAAAATACAGCAAGGTACGAGCACAGGTCCTCTTACTTTAGGAAGCCAATATCTAACATTTAAAAATCAAGAAATAGTAAAGCAAGCCTGTTATTTAGAATGTGGAAGAAAACACCAGAGAAAAGGCTTTTTTTTAATATTGAAAATTATTGCCCTGATGGAGCAGAATTTTGGAACAGGAAGGGGTGGAGGCTGCTGTTTTCATTATAAGCCTGATAGCTTCTTTTCAATTCAGAAGTCATATACACATACGTATATACATATACACACTTATACATGTGTATATACACATTAAAATGAACAAATTAAATGTAGAGAAAAGCATCTCCTGGTATATATTCATAGCCTCTCTCTCCTTAAGACTCATACACCTGCTGTCTCAAATTTTTCCCTTTGTGTAGTACACCTGCTCAGTCTATAAACCATTATCTCATCCTGTCAAGATGACAAACTACATTGCCCATTGGCTCCTTTCTGAAAATCAACCCTAGAGAAACTACAGAAGCCAGAGGGAAACTTGGATTTGAGGAACTAATAACAGATAATAAAATAAAACACTATGAGAAGTCCCTGGGGAGTCTGAAGACTCAGGAATTCTTACGTGGGTGGGGGAGGGAAGCAGGGAGTAGGAGGAGGAGAGAACAGCATCAGCCTCCATTGGGGAAGGCAAGCAGAGGCGTCTATGGGAAGACAGGAGAATAACTGGCAGCAAAAGCCATGCTACAGTGGGGTCTGGAGGGTACAACTAGGCCAGGAGAAAGGAGGAGAAAAGAGGGATGGAAAGGTGAATATGTACTGAACTAGCCACCCTTGGATATTCACCACTGGACCCCTCCCGCTCCAAATCTCCAGGACAGGGGAAGTAAGTCTATGGAGGCTGCTTCTAGAATGTTTAAATGAGAAATACACACCAAACCAGTTATTTGTGGGTGGTGGGCAAATTGGAATGATCACCATCAGTCTGTGTCCCCTGAGGCTCTCTTCCCTGGCTTTAATCCATTTCCAGGTACCTCAGTTAGAGTCTGGGCTGTAGCCATTTCCCAACATACAACCATGTGTAGTAACTGATTCTCCAAGGAGACAGATTAACCAGAAATCCATATAAAGAATACAATTAGTACATAAGAAAGACAGAAACTCAACAATATAAACCATCTAAATTAGAATTATGAGAAAAGATGAACTGAGAAACTAAAATAACGATGATGAATATTTTAATGTTAAGGATGATGTCAGCAATATGAAGCAAAACAAGAAAACATAAAAAAGGACTAAATTAAGTATTGGGGTAAAATAAATATGTAATAGCTGAAGTGAATAAAGCAATAAAGAAGATGTACTGCAAGGTGGACAAAGGTGATGAATAAATCTCTGACTTGGAAGCTCAGACTGAGAAACTCTCCTAGAGGTCAAGAAAGGGTAAAGAGATAGAGAATACACAAGAAAGCTAGGCGATGTGGAGGGTGGAGGGAAGAGTGCTAGCACAGGGAGCAGTGGCTCTGTGCTGTGCCATCTGGGCTAGGATGAACAACTGTTCCCCAAACTCGTTTTCCTGTACACTTCTAGTTAGAGCAGGCCATGAGTGAGATCACGCTGGAACGTCTGACGGGCACTGTCACTTGCCTGCCGGCCTCCTCCTTGGTGAAGCAGTAGTGGGCCATCCAATTGCTCCACCTACCACAGATCTTCGCCAAACTCCTCGGATTCCCGGGCCAGGTGTATGTTGGACAGTGATGATGAAGGGCCCTGGTTTCTGCAAGAACACAATCAGGGTTAGGGCAATAAGAAATGACATGAGTTTCCGTCTGTCCTCACATGCTCCATCTTGTGCACAACTGTCTTTCCAGCTTGTCTTGCTCTCTTTCCCTTTACTTCCACCTTCCCTTCCCAATGGCCTTTTACATAGTTTTAAAGCTCCAGATTTGGAAATAAAAACCATATTCTTACAGAGACTGCTTAATCAGCTCTCACATTATGTATATGCATTCCCCTTCCCCACTCCTATCTTACATATATGATCTCAAATTTTAGTTCAAAGTTGTTTGGGATACATTTGTAAATTTGTTCTTTTTCTCACTTTTGTCCTTAATGAAAATATACTTTACCAGGGAATTTCATCACCTTTGTCATATTTCCTGAATATTAGTACTGTTTCCAACATGTTTTCAATATAACTTTATTCTCAGTCTTATCTGAAATGCATATATATATTTCTTAAAGCCACCACATTCAAAGGACAATTTGGCTGGATATAAAATTCTAGGTTCAAATTTATTTTTCTTTAATATTTAAAAAGTATTTTTCCGATTTGTCATCTTATGCCCAATCTGATTCTTGTTATCATTGATGATCTCTTCATTTTTTCTAGAAATTTTAAAAATTCTTTCCTTGTCTTTGACATTCTTAAATTTAATTCTGGTTTGGAATTTTCTTTATCTCCTTTTATTTTTTTTCTCTTTTTTTGTATCTCAATGTGATAGAGTTCAATCAGAGAAGCAGGACCGTTAGAGCGTGTGTTAAGTATATGTAAATATACATATGTACATACACACACATACACTCTAGTGAGGAGGAATATACAGATATTGATAAGCTTAAGAAATTAATAGGAATAAGTAAACATGAGTAAGTGTCTTAAGGGCAGCCACACTTAAACAAAAAAAGAATAATTTTTTGAGCCAGCAGAAAACAAAAAGTTCCATAAATTGAAAATACAAGATATGGTGGGAGAATTGATTTTTAATATAATAGCAGTTACAGTAAGTGTAAATGGAGTTAACTCACAAATAAAAAAACAAATACTCTCTGATAGTATTAAGAAATAAAACAAAATCCAAAAATATGTCATCTATGAATATGTTGTCTAAAAATACGTCTATTCATAAAACCAAAAGACAAAAAGGGTTAAAAATGAAAGGATGAAAGACAAAAAAACACATACACAAAAGAAAGCTGGAATAGCAATCATAATACTGACAGAACAGAATTTGACATAAAAGGTAAACAAAACAATAGAGTGAGCCGATATAACCATCACAAACATAAATGTACCTAATAATAGGTTACAATTACTGACAGTGTACAGAAAGAAACATATAAATAGTTGCAGTTTTTAACATACAATTATCAAAAATATATTAAGCAAATAAAAATTAAGAAGATTTTTATCTAAGCAGTATAACTAGTAGGCTAATACTATTAATTATATTGTGCAGATCTTTGATAGGTATATTTTCATGGTGTCCTGAGTATAATATGTATCTTTTGATATTGTATGCTATAATAGTTCATACAAAAAATAGCAAATATATAATTTTAGAAGCATGCACATAGTTGTACAAATACATTAGGTCTACATAAAGTTTCAATAAACTCACCAGGAAAAATATCTTACAGATTATATCTCCCAAAAGTAATGAAACAATATTAGAAAATAATAATAGGAAAAATTTTAATGTCCCATATTTTGAAAATACCGTTATTACTAAGTAACTCAAAAGTTAAAAATGATATTATAATCAAAATAAAGAAATATCTAGAAGTGAATGAACATAAAAACACAAAATGTATGGGACATAACTAAAGCAGTATTTAGAAGACTATTTTTACCTTTAAATATGTTTATCAGGAAACAATAAAAGTTGAAAAGAAATATGCTCAGCATCCATCTCAGAAAGTTATAGAAAATAACATGAAAGCAAATCCAAAGGAGATAAAGGATATAATAAAGGAAAAGAAACAATATAATAATTGTTTCAAGTAAAGGAGATTAATAACACTAAAAGCTCTATTTTTGAAATTACAAAAAAAAAATCTCTGAGAAAAAATGGAGAAAACAAAAGTAAATAAAACCCAGATCAAAAAAATGAATATGGGGAAGTAATTACATATTTAAAAATCATAGATAAAATGGATAAATTCCTAGAAAACAGTAAGATACCAAACTGTCACAAGAATCAAAAAGGAAATTTAAAATAGAATCACAAGGATTAAAGAATCTAACTGGTAGTTAAAAATTCATTCCAAAGACCTCTAGACCTGGATACTTTAAAAATGGACTCTACCAAACTTTTAAAAACACAAGTCCTATATTACAAAAGTTATTCCAGAAAATGCAAAAAGAAGGAATAGTTCTCAGTTCATTTTATGAAGCTAATATAATCCAGTTCCCTTAAGGCTTCTGGTTGTAAGCCATAGTTCAGAAAGTTTTCCCCACTGCCAGGTTATTGAGGAATTCATCCATGTCTTTCCTAGTATCTGTATGGTTTCATTGTATCTTTATATTTATGTCTCTGATCTGTTTGTAATTTATTTGGATATTTACTGTAAATAATGGATCCAATTTTCTCTGTTCCCACATGGCTACACACAGTAGTGTACTGGAGCTGGCTCATGCCAGCTCACAAGAGCTGATTGTTAAATTTTAAGGAGTTTTGTGGGCTGGTTGCTAAACACAGCCATTATTACAAAACAGATTATATAAATAAACATACAATGGAATAAATCACGTTAAAAACAAAGCTAATACATATTCAAAACTCACTTCCTAATTATTTTAATATATTTTACTATTATCAAGGCTCTTGAGGTTATTTATGTCTATAGTATCTATATGGTGGCAATACTATAGAATGGAATGCTGCTGTACATCTCTTCTCAATTCTGTACTAAACATTATACTAATAGCCCAAAATTGGCTATGGTGGGAGCATTCACACCATGGAAATTGCCCATGCTGAAAACAGGGCTTAATTTATTGTTTTGTTGACTGTGAAGAACAGGGGTCACTCGGCCACTAGGCCAAATCCGGTCTGCCACTTGTTTTAAATAAAAATGTATTGGAACATAGCCACACCTATTTGTTCATGTATTGTTTATGGCTGCTTTTGTACATAATGGCAGAGTTGAATAGTTGCAACAGATACCATATGGCCCAAATAACTTAAAATATTTCCTACCAGAACTTACAGAAAGTTTGCCAACCCTTGGTCTAGACTTCAGAAATGATGGAGAAAATGTTAGCAATGTAGACTAATCTTTAAAGTGCATCATGTCTGTAGCTATTACATTGTGAACAGCACAAAATTTGAGAAATAATCTCCTAATATCTAAGAACTTTTATCCAGTTCAGCAAAGAAGTCACATAATTGACAAATAAGTCAAATTCAACATATTGTCATTGTCATTTCACTTCCATCATTAATGTAAATGAAAATACCTACATTTATGTGAAAAATTATACTCATCAATTATAACCATAGGTTGGTTATGTGTAAGAGTTTGGCAAAAATAAAAGAGAGCATTCTGTGAAAATCAATGAACTATATGGAGTTTAAAATACAGAGTAAATTGCTTGCTAAACATCCTTTATATCACTAAAATTTATAATATACATATATATATACATGTATATAAATATATATATATACACACACGTTTGTGTGTGTTAAACATTTGCCAGCAGAACACTGGCTACAAGGTATCTCAGTCTCATTTATTAAAAAGTTTAGAGCTCTAATTTAAAGTGAACACAATGGTTTGGTCAGGATATGGAGGAAATGGAACCTTTGTACACTCTTGGTGGGAATGTAAATTGATGGAGCCACTATGGAAAACAGTATGGAGGTTTCTCAAAAAACTAAAAATAAAAATATCATGTGACCCAGCAATTCCATGTCTCAAGATTTACCCAAAGAAAAAAAAATCACTAATCTGAAAAGATATATACACTTCTGTTATTGCCACATTATTGACAATAGCCATTGTGATATGGAAGCAACCTAAGTGTCCATCAGTAGATGAATGGGTAAAGAAGAAGTGGTACATGTATGCAATGGAATATTACTGAACCATAAAAAAGAATGAAATCTTGCCTTTTGTAACAACATCGATGGACCAAGAGAGAATTATGCTAAGTGAAATAGGTCAGACAAAGACAAATACATATGATTTCATTATTTGTGGAATCTGGAAAATAAAACAAATGAACAAGAAAACAAAGAGAACAGAAACAGACTCATAAACATAGAGAATAGACTGCTGGTTGCCATAGGAGAGGGGTGTGGGGGATGGGGGATGGAAAAAAAATTTATGAGAACATTTGATATTTTGATCTAGGTGATGGTTACATGAGTATATACACTTGTCAAAATTCATCAAGCTGTACCCTAAGATTTGTGCATTTTATTGTATATATCTCAAAAAAAAAGAAAAATAATAAGTGAACACAATGGAACAATTACCTATGACACCCATCCAGAACTATAAAGCAAGGAACAACATTTTAATAGTCTGGGGTAGCTGAGTTCCACTGACAATTTATGCAGATTTTTCCTAAATGTACTGTTCTTTCTGTAAATAATTGCAATCTATTATTATTAAAAATACTTTTTATTATAAATAATATTTATATTATTATTGTAATATTATAATTTAAAATACTTGATTTTTTTAAATACTTATTTTTTAAAAATGTATCTTTCCCCACTAACTTGAGAAGCTATCTTTATTGTATAATAAATTTCCATACGTAATTTAGTTGAGTTCTCATTTTTCTATTTTGTTTCATTAGTCTGTCTTTTCATGTGTCAACACCAAACTGTCCTAATGATAACGGGTTTATGATTTGTTGTGATGTTTGATAACTGCAACCCTTTGCATTCTCTCACCCAACTGCTCTTCTCTTTCAGGGTGTTTTAGCAATTCTTGCTTGTTTGTTCTTTCAGATAAATTTTATAATCAACTTGTCTAGTTCCTGAGGTGGGGAATGGGTAATATTTTTATTGGGCATTTCATAAATGTATAACTTAAAATAGAGAAAACAGATCTTTTTTATGATGTTGATTTTTCTATCCACAGACAAGGCACATTTTTCCACTTGTTGTAATAGACTTTTGTAACTTTTAGGTGTATTTTCCTTTTAGAGGTTTGGGATAATTCTAGTCAAGTTTTATCCTGGCACTTATTTTTTGTTTTTTAATACCATAAAAGGGATCCTTCCTCCTCTATTATATTTTACAACTGGTTTTGTTTCTATTATAAGGTTACTGATTTTTTTAATGTTAATTTTATAAGCTGCTACATTGCTAAATTATTTTGTTGTTTAATGTCATTTTTTACTAATCCTTTTGGATTTTCCAGATATATAATCATGTCATCTGAAAACATAGTTCTAACTGCTCATTACCAATTATTATACCCTCCAATTGTTTTCTCTTATCTAATTACAGTAGGTAAAACTTTCAAAATAATGTTCTATAGGAGTAGAAATTGCCTGATCCTCTCTAATACCTGACTTCAGTGGGAAAGTCAGTATCTCCTCATTAAGTAACATGTGAGGTTGTAGGCTGAATTATATATATATATATATATATATATATATATATATATATATATATATATATATACACATTATTATATTGAGGAAGTGTAGTAGGCTGAATAATGGTCCCCAAAGTATCAGGGCCCATTCCCTAGAACATGTAAATGTTACCTTATATGGCAAAAAATTTCAGATATGATTAAATTAAAGATTTTTAAGTGGAGAGATTATCCTGGATTATGTGTGGGTCCTAAATGCAATTACTTGAATCCTTATAAAAGGGAGGCAAAGAGAGATTTGATATATATATTTGATATATATATAGGACAGAAAACAATGTAACCAAGGCAGCGGAGATTAGAGTGATGTGGTCACAAGCCAAGGAACACTGGCAGCTACCAGAAGGTAGAAAAGGCAAGGAACAGATTTTCCCCTAGAGCCTCCAGAGGGGTTGGGGTTTGGCCAATGCCTTGATTTTGGCCCAGTGGTACTAACTTTACACTTCTGGTCTCCAGAACAATGAGAGAATAATTTCTATTGTTTTGAACCCTCAAATTTCTGATACTTCACATGCAGAAACTCTGTGATCACCTACTTATAAAAATCCCAAGGAATCAAAATAATTACCACAACTATTCAGATAGCTCAGCATGGTTGCCAGATACATCAACTTAAAAATTTTAAACTTAAAAAATCATAAAGGCATATTATAAATTTTAAAGACAAAGAACCACTCATCATTCAAAACTATATATACTATCTAGGAATTAATTAGGTCAAGATTACATGAGACTGCCATGAAGAAAGTCAATGAAGGATATAAAGATGATTGAAAAAATAGAGATACAATTCATATTTTTAATGAGATGACTTAATCTTACAAAAATGACAGTTATCCCTAAACTGATCTACAAATTCAAAGCAATACCAATCAAAATGCCAGTTGCAATTTTTGAAGAAATAATAAATTGAGACTTAAAGTTTTATCAAAGAACAAATGTCCACAAATAGTAAACAATGAAAAAGAAGACCTAAGAGAGAAACCTGCCATATCAGACTATCAGATGTACAATGAAGCCATTATTTAAAAAATAAAAGTGTGGTTTGCATCAAAAGGACAAACAAATCAAAGCAACAAGATAGAATGTTCAGAGTCAGACCTACACCCACTCAGAATAAGACTTGATTTTTAATTCTAGTGACACCACAAATCAGTGGGGAAAGAATTAATTATTTGGAGTCAGAATTAAGAACATCGGTTCACTACATGAAGAAAAATAAAGTAACTCTTAGAACAAAAGTGGTCACAAATATATTAAAGATCTAAATGTGAAACACAAAACTATAATGTTAATTGGATAAAATGAAGGGAATATCTTTGTAACCTAGAAGGAAGAAAGGACTTTTTAACAATGTCCCAAAGATACAAACCTTAGAGACAAAAACTTACTAATTTGATTAAAGGAAGACTAAGACTCTCTAGTCAACAAACAAAATGATGGATAGAGTTAACATACAAAAGATCAGAAGATATTTGCAAAATGTAAAATGAGCAAGGACCAATGTCCAGAATGTAAAAAGAAATCTTGCAAACCAACTAGAAAAAGATAGGAACTCCAGAAGAAAACAGACAAAGGATATGACCAAGTTATTTATAGGAAAGGAAACCAAAAGTCTGGTTAGAAGAGGCATTCTCACTAATGAGTATTTAGGGAATGCAAATTAAATAAACATGAGGTCAAGTTCTTCACAATTTGATCTATAAATTCAGTACAGTCCCAATAAAAATCCCAGCAAATTATTTTGTGGACATTGACAAACTAATTCAAAGTTTATATGGAGAGGCAGAAGACCCAGAATAGCTAACAATCTATTGAAGGAGAAAAACAAAGTCAAACACACTCAATATCAACACTTGCTATAAATATTCAGTAATCAAGACAGTGTGGTATTGGCAAAAGAATAGACACATAGATCAATAAAACAGAATAGAGAGCCCAAAAATAGATGCACATAAATGTAGTCAACTGATCTTTGGTAACAGAACAAAAGAGAAAAGGTCTTTCAACAAATGATGCTACAACTAGACATCCACATATTAAAAAAAGAGAATGTAGGTACAGACCTTACATCCTTCACAAAAATAATTCAAAATGAACTGTATACCTAAATGTAAAATGCAAAACTATAGAACTCTTAGAATATAACAT
Source organism: Manis javanica (assembly GCF_040802235.1). Lineage (NCBI taxonomy): Eukaryota > Metazoa > Chordata > Mammalia > Pholidota > Manidae > Manis > Manis javanica. Next base: position 57,190,958 of record NC_133169.1, on the reverse strand, counting down.
AGGAGAAAATCGTAATGACCTTGGGTATGTGATAGCTTTTTAGATACAACAACAAAGGCATGATTAATGAAAGAAATAACTGGTAACTTGGACTTCATTAAAACAAAGTTTCTGCTTTGCGAAAGGCATTGTCAAGAGAATGAGGAGACAAACCATAGACTGGGAGAAAATGTTTGTAGAAGACATATCTAAGAAAGGACTGTTACCCAAAATATACAAAGAACCCTTAAAATTCAATGATGAGAAAATGTAAGATTTGATTAAAAAATGGACAAAAGACTTGACCAGACACCTCACAAAAGAAAATACACAGATATACAGATTTCATATGCAAATAAGAATGTGAAAGGATGTTCCACATCATATGTCATTAGGGAAATGCAAATTAAAACAATAATGACATACCACTAAACACCAATTAGAATAGCCAAAATCTAAACACTGACACCTCCAAATGCTAGTGAAGATATGGAGCAACAGGGACTCTCATTCATTGCTGGTGGAATGCACATTGGTACAGCTACTTCGGAAGCCACTTTGGTGGTTTCTTACAAAACAAACATACTCTTGCCATAAAATCTAACAGTCCTTCTTGGTATGTATCCAAATGAACTGAGATTTTACACAAAAACTGCACATAGATATTTATAGTAGCTTTATTAATAATTGCCATAACTTGTAAATAATTAAGACATACTTTAGTAGAAGAATAAACTGTGGTACATCCAAACAATGGAATATTACTCAGTACTAAAAAGAAATATGCAATTAAGCCATGAAATGACATGAAGGAATCATAAATGCATATTGCTAAGTGAAAGAAGCCATCTGAAAAGGTCACAAACTATATGATTCCAGTTATATGACATTCTGGAAAAGGCAAAGGTATAGAAACAGTAAAAAAAAAAAGTGATTGCCAGAGATTGTGGGAAGGAGGGATGAATCAGAGGAGCACAGAGGAGTTTTAGGTCAGTGAAACTATTCTGTATGATACAATAATGGTGGACACATGTATATTTGTCAAAACCTATAAAATGTGCAACACCAAGAGTGAACCCTAATGTAAACTTGGGTTGAACTTGGATCTTGGGTGGTTATTATGTGTCAGTGTAGGTTAATCAATTATAACAAATGAACCGCTCTGGTTCAGGCTGTTGATGGTGAGGAGGCTGGCGGTGAACAGGATATATATGGAGACATTCTTTACTTTCCACTCAATTTTGTTGTGAACCTAAAAGTGCTCTAAAAAAATTAAGTCTATTTTAAAAAAGAAAACCAAAATGAGGCATCACTTTGCTCCTGTAACATGAGCAGATATTGGAAAGCTGGGTGATGGCAAGTGTTGGTAGAGAGGTAGGAATACCCTGCTCTGCTGATGTGCATGTAGACTGGTGTGCATTCTACAACACATCCAGCAGATCCATAGCAACACTTAGTCAGAATAAGTGTGAACCTATCTAGAACCCATTCTTTAGTTGCTATCACAGCCTCATACAAATCTGTAAGGGGCCACACAAGAGATTATATGTACGTCAATGTTGTTCATAGGGAAAGAGCATTGGAGACTAGCAGGATGCCATTACCTGGAATGGGGATGGGAAAAGATGAAGTATGGTGGTTGCAGCAGTTAGAAGGCCACAGACTGAAATACACATGGCAAAATGTATAGTAACTTTGGGGGAAATATGTGTTCCGAGCCCGGGGCAAATAAACCTTTGAAGCTTAAATCAGTCAAAGGGAAATATAAAGTGCAAGACACCCATTTATTGCTTACAAGAAGTTGCAACTCCCACTTGCCCAAGTCTCTCCCAGTCCTGGCTGAGTAGAACAACAACAAAAAAAACCTCCTCTGATCCTGGGCTTGCTCACCTCTTCCCCCACCCCAGTAGGTACCTATTGATATGGAGATGAACTACTCCCCATCCCATGTAAACATCTATTTATATGCAGATGGACTAAGGCCAGCCGAGAGATTCTGGAAATATTCCAAATTTACCCAGAGTACAGTATTAAAAATGCAGTGAGAAAAAGAAAGATACAGAATGAGGTATAGGACACAGTATGACTAAAAGTAAATTTTAAATACATGGACCCCCAAAACAAATAATACAAATAACATATTAATAAAAGATCCACATTAAATACATTGGAATAGTTTCCTATGTGGGAGGAGGGGCATAGGAGAAAGAACTGTGGATAAAAATTTTAATGAAGTAGAAACAAATTACTAAATTAAATAGCATCTTAGTTTAGATTGATGGTAATAATATGCCATAAACTGAGTAATATGGTTAATTTAAACCTCTGCACCTGAAATCCAACTGAAGATTAGATAGACAGATATAGATAGATGATAGATAGATAGATAGATAGATAGATAGATAGATAGATAGATAGATAGATAGATAAAAGAAACAATTCTTCCTCCCATTACAGCCACAAAAATACTATCACCCCAGTGTTCCTTTGTCAACCCATTTGACTTTGGTCTTATATGTAACTTTGAAGCTCCTTGTACAACACGTAACAAGGCCTTTTATTTCAGGATGTAAACACCATCCATCCAGTATTCTACCCTCTTCTCAGTAAGTCCTCTCCCACTTTCCACATGTTGTCTGGCAATTTTTTATGTCTTCCCTGCTCACCACAACCTGCTATGAAATATACAAATGGGAGATAGAAGAAGGGTGTCCTTACATAGCAGGGGAGAAAGAGCATCACAGAGGGAAAGAACAGCATGTGCAAATGTATGTGGTAAATAGGACACATTTGGAGAACCACAGTTAGACCATTTAGAGCCCTGGTATGACTGCAATTTACAGTGAGAAACAGGAGCTCTAGGAGATGAACCTGCAGAAGGGGACAGGGTCAGATCAGTTCACAGACAACTGGTAGGTGAGGCTAAGGAGTATGAATTTGGACCTGAGGCAAATGTGGAGTCATTGAAGACTGTTTAGCAAATACAGAAGTGACCTGATTGGATTTGTGTTTAGAAAAATTGCTCCTACAGCCATGTGGAGAAAAGGAAAGAGTGAACCAGTTAGAAAGATGCCGCCGTTATCCTGGCTGGAGCATCCATGAATTTAACACAAGACCATGGTAGCCTGACTCTCTTAGTGGATTTGGCTTCCAATTATAAAGTCAGAGGACTAGATAAAATGGTTTCCACAGGTCCCACCCAGCTCTGTGATTTTCAAATCCCACTTATTTTATGTTCAGTCCAAGAAGGAAGTGACAAAGCATAGCAGAGAAATTTGTAAATCTGTGATCAATATGCAGAACTTACATTCAGCAGACAGGAAGCTTTAAGAGCTATACATGACACTGATTACATAGATAATTGTGATCAAGCACACTTTACAATAAATGATAAGTTTTTGGATTCAGGTGAGATCTGCTGTTTTTAAAAGTTTTAGTGCTTGAAATTTTATGTCAAAACTCTGTTGAGTTTGATGCTGGATATTCTAAATAGGGGCAGGAATATTTTAACTCCACTAGAGTCACGTTAGCATCGCCCATCCTAAATAAGATTGAATTGATAGGAAAATCTAGGACATTGCCATGACAATTACCAGACTTAGGAACTAAAAAAAGCAGACAAAAAGCAGAGGGTTTAAGGGACAGAGATGGGTGCTCACCTCTGCTTCTTATCAGAGTGTTCATACTCCAACACTAACACAACATGACATTTAGCCACTGGTTCTCAACCCTGGTTGTGTGTTAGAATCAAATGATGATTGTTTACAAATTACCAGTGCTTATGCTCTATCCCTAACATTCTGATTTAACTGGTCTTGAGTAAGAAGGCCTTAACAGCTTCCCAGGTGATTTTAATGTACAACCAGGGTTAAAAACCACTGCACTAAGTAATCATTGCATCAATTTTCACAGTGCCTCACAGGAATGGCCAGAAGTTGGCAATGCCCTCCAAGTGGCTGACAGCCCAGATTCTTGTGTGTTTGGATTATTTCATGAGTTGATAAAAACAGTAGAGTTATCACATTAAAGATCAATCAGTTCTATCATTCGTCACCAATCTAAAGGGCACCAGTGTTTTCATACATCCTGTTCGGTGGTTTTATAGAATTTTCCTTTTTTTAATGGAGCAAGGGGAAGAAAGGGAACTAGAAGGGAGGGAGGAAATGCAGACATCACATCAAGACAGTTCTCACATTAGAGTTTGAGAATCTCTGGTTCAGGAAGGACCTGGGTTGAAGAAACAGAAAATCTGAACAAATCAGTCACCAGCAATGAAATTGAACTGGTATCAAAAACAAAAGTCCATTGCCAGATGGCTTCACAGCTGAATTCGACCAAACACTTAAAGAAGAGCTAATGCCCACCTTTCTAAGTATTCCAAAAAATAGAAGAGGAAGGAATACTTCCAAACATATTCTATGAGGCTGCCAGCATCACTCCAGGGGTGGCCTGTGGGTGAAATTGCAATATTTCCAGAATATCTCTCCTGGCTTTAGTACATCTGCATATCAATAAGTGTTCAGAGGTGGGAAAAAGTATAGCTTTAGTGCATTTGTACATCCTCAGGGGTGGAGAGAGGTTCACCTTCATATCACTGCGTAATTACCTGGGCAAGGAGGGCTTATCTGTACCTGAGAGGTGAGGGGAGGGCTGGTTTTGCTTCTGCTGGAGCAGGAAAGAGAGACAACCTGGGACTGTAGTTGGTGAGCAATAAACAGATTTTAAAGTTTATTTCTCCCTTTGACTGATTTTGGTTTTTAGAGGTATTTTGTCCTGGAATTTCCTTTCCCGAGACTTACACCACCCTTCTAAGTATTCCAAAAAAAGAAGAGGAGGGAATATTTCCAAACATATTCTATGAGGCTGCCAGCATCACTCTATTACCAAAATCAGGCAGACATTACAAAAAAGAAAATTACAGACTAATATCCCTGGTAAACATTGATGTAAAAATCCTCAGCAAGACATTAGCAAACCAAATTCAAAAATACATCTAAAGGGTTATCCATCACAACCAAGTGGGATTTAGTCAAGGGATGCAAGGAGGAAACTCAGCAAAATGGGTATAGAGGGCAAGTACCTCAACATAATGAAGGCCACTTACGAGAAGCACACAGCTAACATCATACCTAATGGTGAAAAGCTGAAAGCTTTTCCTCTAAGATCAGGAACAAAACAATGATGTCCACTCTCACCACTTTTATTCAACATAGTACTGGAGGTCCTAGCCATGGCAATTAGACAACACAAAGAGATAAAAGGCATCCAAAAGGAAGAAGTTAAACTGTCACTGTTTTCAGATGACATGATACTATATATAGAAAAACCTAAAGACTACACCAAGAAACTATTAGAACTAATAACTGGATTCAGCAAAGTTGCAGGATATAAAATTAATACACAGAAATCTGTTGTGTTCCTTTATACTAACAAGGAACTAGCAGAAAGATAAATCTGGAAAACAATTCCATTTATAATGGCATTAAAAATATTGAATACCTAGGAATAAACCTAACCAAAGAAGTGAAAGACCTATACTCTGAAAACTATATAAGACACTCATGAGAGAAATTAAAGAAGACACAAATAAGTGAAACTCTGTCCCATGTTGAATAGGAATAATTAATGTTGTCAAAATGGCCATTCTGCCCAAAGCAATTTACAGATTTAATGCAGCTCCTATCAAAATTTCAACAGTATTTTTCAATGAACTAGAACAAATAGTTCTAAAATTCATATGGAACCACAAAAGACTCCAAACAGTTAAAGCAATCCTGAGAAAGAAGAAGAGAACTGGGGGGATTACTCTCCCTGACTTCAAGCTATACTACAAAGTCTTAGTAATCAAAGCAATTTGGTTCTGGCACAAGAATAAACCCATAGATCAATGGAATAGAATAGAGGACCCAGATATAAACCCACTCATATATGGTTAATTAGTGTACGATAAAGGAGCCATGAATATACAATGGGGAAAAGAGAGCCTCTGCAATAACTGGTTTGGAAAAACTAGACAGCTCCATGCAAGAGAATAAAACTGGTTTACTGCCTAACTCCATACTCAAAAGTAAACTCAAAATGGATCAAAGACCTTAATGTAAGACATGAAAACATAAAACTCTTACAAGAAAACATAGACAAAAATCTCTTGATCATAAGTATGAGCAATTTTTTACTGGACACATCTCCTTGGGCAAGGGAAACAAAATAACAAATGAGCAAGTGGGACACATCAAACTAAAAAGCTTCTTTACAGCAAAGGACACCATTAACAGAACAAAAAGACAACCTACATTATGGGAGAATATATTCTTACATGATTTATGTAATAGGGGCCTAACATCCAAAATATATAAAGAGCTCATATGCCTCAACACCAAAAAAAATAAATAAATAACCCTATTAAAACAATAGGCAAAGGACCTGAACAGCCATTTCACCAAAGAAGAAATACAGATGGCCAACAGGCACATGAAAGATGTTCCACATTGCTAATCATCAGGGAAATGCAAATCAAAACCACAATGAGTTGTCACCTCACACCAGTCAGAAGGCCACTATCCAAAAGACAAGAAATAATAACTGTTGGCAAGAACGTGGAGAAATGGGAATCCTCATACACTGTTGGTGGGAATGTCAATTGGGGTAACTACTGTGGAAAGCAGTATGGAAGTTCCTCAGAAAACTAAAAATAGAAATACCATTCGACTCAGCAATTCTACTTTTAGGAATTAACCAAAGAAAATAAAATGTCTGATTTGAAAAGATATATGCACCCCTATGTTTACTGTTGTATTATTTACAATAGCCAAGGTATGTAAGCAACATAAGTGTCCATCAGTAGATTAATGGATAAAGAAGATGAGGTACATATACAGAATGGAATATGATTCAGCCATAAAAAGAAAAGAAATTCTTCCACTTGCAATGACATGGATGGGTCTAGAGGGTATTATGCTCAGTGAAATAAGCCAGGTGGAGAAAGGCAAATACCATATGATTTCACTTATTTGTGGAATACAATACAAAGCAAAAAAGAATGAACAAAACAGCAGTAGACCCACACACACTGAGAAGTGACTGGTGGTTACCATGGGAGAGATGTTGGGGTGGGTGGGAGGGGAGGGGGAGGGGGATAAAGGGGTACAAAAATTCTCAATCACAAATGTAGGCTGTTTATGGGGATGGTAGTATAGCATGGAGACTTTGGCCAATGATTCTGTAACATCTTCCTATGTTGACAGATAGCTACTGCACTAGTGGGAGTGGGGATTTATAATATGGGTAACTGTTGAACTGTGTTATATATTTGAAACTAATGTAAGATTATATATCAATACTACTTCAAGTAAAAAGAAAAAGAACCTGGGTCCAGAGCAAGGAAAGCAGCAGTTGTACAGGATGACATTTGCTTTCCATTGTGCCCTCAGGGTATTCTGAGCTCTGTCGTAAGTATCACTTTCTACATTATTGTAATAAATTGCCAGATTTTTATTTAAGGATCATGGATCATAATATATATTTTTAAATTTTTTATTAATGTATTATTGATATACACTCTTATGAAGGTTTCACATGAAAAAACAATGTGATTACTATATTTACCGATATTATCAAGTCCGCACCCATACCCCAATGCCATCACTGTCTATCAGGGCAGCAAGATGCCAGAGATCCACTATGTGCCTGCTCTGTGCTACACTGTTCTCCCCGTGATTCATGGATCATAATTTTGCCAAGATATCTACTGGGGTCTCTCTCTTTTCTTTTATTTTTATTTTTATTTATTTATTTTAAATTTTGTTATCATTAATCTACAATTACATGAAGAACATTATGTTTACTAGGCTTCCCCCTTCACCAAGTCCCACACACACACCCCATTAAGGTCACTGTCCATCAGCATAGTAAGATGCTGTAGAATAACTATTTGTCTTCACAATGTTGCACAGCCCTCCCCAGCACCTCCTACATTATACATGCTAATCATAATGTCCCCTTTCTTTTTCCCCATCCTTATGCCTCCCTTCCCACCCATCCTCCCTAGTCCCTTTCCCTTCAGTAACTGTTAGTCCATTCTAGAGTTCTGTGATTCTGTTGTTTTGTTCCTTCAGTTTTTCCCTGCTTTTATACTCCACATATGACTGAAATCATTTGATACTTGTCTTTCTCTGCCTGTCTTATTTCACTGAGCATAATACCCTCTAGCTCAATGCATGTTGTTGCAAATTGTAGGATTTGTTTTCTTCTTATAGCTGAATAATATTCCATTGTGTATATGTACCACATCTTCTTTATCCATTCATCTACTGATGGACACATAGGTTGCTTCCATTTCTTGGCTATTGTAAATAGTGCTGCAATAAACATGGGGGTGCATCTGTCTTTTTCAAACAGGGCTGCTGAATTCTTAGGGTAAATTCATAGAAGCGGAATTCCTGGGTCAAATGGTATGTCTATTTTGAGCTTTTTGAGGAACCTCCATACTGCTTTCCACAATGGTTGAACTAATTTACATTCCCACCAGCAGTGTAGGAGGGTTCCCCTTTCTCTACAACCTCGCCAACATTTGTTGTTGTTGGTCTTTTGGATGGTGGCGAACCTTACTGGTGTGAGGTGATATCTCATTGTGGTTATAATTTGCATTTCTCTGATGACTAGTGATGTGGAGCATCTTCTCATGTGTCTGTTGGCCATCTGAATTTCTTCTTTGGAGAACTGTCTGTTCAGCTCCTCAGCCTATTTTTTAATTGGATTATTTGCTTTTTGTTTGTTGAGTTGCATGAGCTCTTTATATATTTGGATGTCAACCCTTTATCAGATCTGACATTTATGAATATATTCTCCCACACAGTAGGGTATTTTCTGTTCTATTGATGGTGTCCTTTGCTGTACAGAAGTTTTCAGCTTGATATAGTCCCACTTGTTCATTTTTGCTTTTGTTTCCCTTGCCCAGGGAGATATGTTCATGAAGTCGCTCATGTTTATGTCCAAGAGATTTTTGCCTATGTTTTTTTCTAGGAGTTTTATGGTTTCATGATTTACATTCAGGTCTTTGATCCATTTTGAATTTACTTTTGTGTGTGGGGTTAGACAGTGATCCAGTTTCATTCTCTTACATGTAGCTGTCCAGTTTTGCCAGCACCATCTGTTGAAGAGACTGTCATATCCCCATTGTATGTCCATGGCTTCTTTATCATATATTAATTGACCATATATGTTTGGGTTAATGTCTGGAGTCTCTGTTCTGTTCCACTGGTCTGTGGCTCTGTTTTTGTGCCAGTACCAAATAGTCTTGGTTAATGTAGCTTTGTAGTAGAGCTCGAAGTCGGGGAGCGAGATCCCCCCCACTTTATTCTTCCTTCTCAGGATTGCTTTGGCTATTCAGGGCCTTTGGTGTTTCCATATGAATTTTTTAACTATTTGTTCCAGTTTGTTGAAGAATGTTGTTGCTAATTTGATAAGGATTGCATTGAATCTGATCTGTAGATTGCTTTGGGCAGGATGGCCATTTTGACAATATTAATTCTTCCTAGCCAAGAGCATGGGATGAGTTTCCATTTGTTAGTGTACTCTTTAATTTCTCTTAAGAGTGTCTTATAGTTTTCAGGGTATAGGTCTTTCACTTCCTTAGTAAAGTTTATTCCTAAGTGTTTTATTCTTTTTGATGCAATTGTGAATGGAATTATTTTCCTGATTTCTCTTTTTATTAGTTCATTGTTAGTGTATAGAAAAGCCACAGATTTCTGTGTGTTAATTTTGTATCCTGCAACTTTGCTGTATTCCAATATCAGTTCTAGTCCTTTTGGAGTGGAGTCTTTAGGGTTTTTTATGTACAATATCATGTCATCTGCAAATAGTGACAGTTTAACTTCTTCTTTACCAATCTGGATTCCTTGTATTTCTTCGTTTTGCCTAATTACCATGGCTAGGACCTCCAGTACTATGTTGAATAACAGTGGGGAGAGTGGGCATCCCTGTCTTGTTCCCGATCTCAGAGGAAAAGCTTTCATCTTCTCGCTGTTCAGTATGATGTTGGCTGTGGGCTTATCATATATGGCCTTTATTATGTTGAGGTACTTGCCCTATATACCCATTTTGCTGAGAGTTTTTATCATGAATGGATCTTGAATTTTGTCAAATGCTTTTTCAGCATCTGTGGAGACAATCATGTGGTTTTTGTCCTTCTTTTTGTTTATGTGGTGGATAACGTTGATGGATTTTTGGATCCTTGCATCCCTGGGATGAATTCCACTTGGTCATGGTGTATGATCCTTTTGATGTATTTTTGAATTCAGTTTGCTAATATTTTATTGAGTATTTTTGCATCTACATTCATCAGGGATATTGGTCTGTAATTTTCATTTTGGTGGGGTCTTTGCCTGGTTTTGGTATTAGGGTGATGTTGGCTTCATAGAATGAGTTGGGGAGTATTCCCTCCTCTTCTATTTTTTGGAAAACTTTAAGGAGAATGGGTATTATATCTTCTCTGTATGTCTGATTAAATTCTGAGGTAAATCCATCTGGCCCGGGAGTTTGTCCTTGGGTAGTTTTTTTATTACTGCTTCAATTTCTTTGCTGGTAATTGGTTTGTTTAGATTTTGTGTTTCTTCCTTGGTCAGTCTTGGAAGGTTGTATTTTTCTAGGAAGTTGTCCATTTCTTCTAGGTTTTCCAGCTTGTTAGCATATAGGTTTCCATAGTATTCTCTAATAATTCTTTGTATTTCTGTTGGGTTCATCATGATTTTCCTTTTCTTGTTTCTGATTCTGTTGATGTGTGTTGATTCTCTTTTTCTCTTAGTAAGTCTGGCTAGAGGCTTATCTATTTTCTTTATTTTCTCAAACAACCAGCTCTTGGTTTCATTGATTTTTTCCATTGTTTTATTCTTCTCAATTTCATTTATTTCTTTTCTGATCTTTATTATGTCCCTCCTTCTGCTGACTTTAGACCTCATTTTCCAATTTCAATAATTGTGACATTAGACTATTCATTTGGGATTGTTCTTCCTTCTTTAAATATGCCTGGATTGCTATATACTTTCCTCCTAAGACTGCTTTTGCTGCATCCCACAGAAGTTGGGGCTTTGTGTTGTTGTTGTCATTTGTTTCCATATATTGTTTGATCTCTATTTTAATTTGGTCATTGATCCATTGATTATTTAGGAGCATGTTGTTAAGCTTCCATGTATTTGCGGGTCTTTTTGCTTTCTTTGTACAATTTAATTCTAGTTTTATTCCTTTGTGGTCCGAAAAGTTGTTTGGTAGAATTTCAATCTTTTTTAATTTACTGAGGTTCTTTCTGTGGCCTAGTACGTGATATATTCTGGAGAATGTTCCATGTGCACTTGAGAAGAATGTGCATCCTGTTGCTTTTGGATGTAGAGTTCTATAGATGTCTATTAGGTCCATCTCTTCTAGTATGTTGTTCAGTGCCTCTGTGTCCTTACTTATTTTCTGTCTGGTGGATCTGTCCTTTGGAGTGAGTGGTGTGTTGAAGTCTCCTAAAATGAATGCATTGCATTCTGTTTCTCCCTTTAGTTCTGTTAGTGTTTGTTTCACATACGCTGGTGCTCCTGTGTTGGGTGCATATATATTTATAATGATTATATCCTCTTGTTGGACTGACCCTTTTATCATTATGTAATGTCCTTCTTTATCTCTTGTTACTTTCTTTGTTTTGAAGTTTATATTGGCTGATACTTGTACTGCAACACCTGCTTTTTTCTCACTGTTTGCATGGAATATCTTTTTCCATCCCTTGACTTTTAGGCTGTGCATGTCTTTGGGTTTGAGGTGGGTCCCTTGTAAGTAGCATATAGATGGGTCTTGCTTTTTTATCCATTCTATTACTCTGTGTCTTTTGATTGGTGCATTCAGTCCATTTACATTTAGGGTGATTATTGAAAGATATGTAATTATTGCCATTGCAGACTTTAGATTTGTAGTTACCAAAGGTTCAAGGTTATCTTCTTTAGTATCTTACTGCCTAACTTAACTCACTAATTGAGCTATTGTAGACACTGTCTGGTGATTCTTTATTTCTCTCCTTTCTTATTCCTCCTCCTCTATTCTTTATATGTTGGGTTTTATTCTGTGCTCTTTTGTGTTTCCTTTAACTGCTTTTGTGGGTAGTTGATTTTATTTTTTGCCTTTAGTATTTGGTTGGTTTGCTTTCTTTGCTGTGATTTTATTTTCTCACAGCCTTAGGAGTTTAGCCTTAGGAGTGCTCCCATCTAGAGCAGCCCCTCTAAAATACACTGTAGAAGTGGTTTGTGGGAGGCAAATTCCCTCAACTTTTGCTTGTCTGGTAATTTTTTAATCCCTCCTTCATATTTAAATGATAATCGTGTTGGATACAGTATTCTTTGTTCAAGGCCCTTCTGTTTCATTGCATTAAATATATCACGCCATTCTCTTCTGACCTGTAAGGTTTCTGTTGAGAAGTCTGATGATAGCCTGATGGGTTTTCCTTTGTAAGTGACCTTTCTCCTCTCTCTAGCTGCCTTTAAAACTCTGTCCTTGTCCTTGATCTTTGCCATTTTAATTATTATTTGTTTTGGTGTTGTCCTCCTTGGGTCCCTTCTGTTGGGAGTTCTGTATACTTCCATGGTCTGATGGATTATTTCCTCCCCCAGTTTGGGGAATTTTTCATCAATTATTTCTTCAAAGACACTTTCTATCCCTTTTTCTCTCTTCTTCTTTTGGTACCCCTGTAATGAGAATATTGTTCCGTTTGGATTCGTCACACAGTTCTCTTAATATTCTTTCATTCCTGGAGATCCTTTTATCTCTCTCTGTGTCAGCTTCTCTGCATTCTTGTTCTCTGTTTTCTATTCCATTAATGGCCTCTTGCACCTTATCCAGGATAAGGATGCTTCCATCCAGCTGTGGGGTCCCTGTTCCTTTAAGACTTTCAAAAAGCACCCACATTTCTTTGTCCCAGGGGTGCCATCTGTGGGGACCCACTCACATGTTTTACTGTTCTGTTTCCCTAGCATCCAGCACCCCACTCCCTGTGTGTCTGCACTCCAGTGTGGATGGCTAGGGCTGAGTGATTAGCAGTCCTGGGCTCCCTCTCCCTCCCTGCTGACTCCTCTCCTCCCGCTGAGAGCTGGGGGGAGGGGCGCTCGGGTCCCACCGGGCTGCAGCTTGTATCTTATCCCCTTCGCGAGGCGCTGGGTTCTCGCAGGTGTGGATGTGGTCTGACTGTTGTCCTGAAGCTTCTGGTCTCCCTTTTAGGAAGAGTTGTATTTGTTGTATTTTCAAAAATATATATGGTTTTGGGAGGAGATTTCCGCTGCTCTACTCAAGCCACCATTTTGGCTCCTCCCCCTCTCCTTTCTTTTTAAGTCCCAAATCAATAGAGGACTTTTATTGCATGTTTAAGTTATCACAAAAAGGTCTTAAGACTCATCTGGCATCTTGTTTCCACAGCTGAACAACTCTTAGATCTTATTCATCAGCTTGCTGAACTGTTCTTTTTTTCAAAACATATACCATCCAAAGGTTTTCTGATATCCTTGCTTTTAACTGTTGTGGCTGAATCAAAGCAGCTAAATTTGATACAAATTCAATGTCATTTACTTCAAGACTTAACTCATATTTCTGGGCTTGAAATACTAAGCAAGCAATGGGTTGGCCTCATCTGAACTCTGCAATTGTATTTTTCATTCAGGAAATTCCAGATTTCAATGAAAGACCCTTTCTACTGAATAACAATGTTGATGGAAAAGTGAGATTACACAGACCTCACCTTGTGATTGCTCAGTACTTCACCCACGATTACATCTTTATACGACCACAGAAATTCCAAACTGCAGCTAGTTCCCTTCCAGCTCCCCACTGCTATAGACTAATGCTTTTGTCCCTCCAAAATTCATATGCTGAAACCTAGTTCCCAGTGTGGCAGTTTTTTGAGATGGGGCCTTTGGGAGGTGACTACGTCCTAAAGGTGAAACCCTCATGAATGGGATTAGTGACCTTATAGAAGAGACCCCAAAGTTCCCTCATCCCTTCTACCATGTGAGGACACAACAAAAAGACAGCCATCTACGAACCAGGAAGCAGGTCCTCACTGGACACTGAATCTGCCAGCCCATTGATCTTGGATTTCCCAGCCTTCAGAACTGTGAAAAATAGGCTTCTGTTGTTTTTAAGCCACCCTGTCCAAGGTATTCGGTTTCAGCAGCTCAAACTGACTAATATCCATCGTCAGCCCAGAGCCTCTTTGTTTTTCCAAGGAGACTGAGTTCCATATTGTTGTGATTAAAGTTCCTCCACAGAGTTCCTCTGGGATGCTTTTCAGTAAGTGTGTATCCCTTCAGAATGATGTTGACATTTTCTGGAACATCAGTAGTGTGATTGCTCAGGATGGCCTTCATTCTCACAGTAGATGTGGCAAAGAGCTCAAGGTCTCTCGATATCGATATATCATCCTTAGTTATGGTACCATCCTACCTTAGTCATGGTAGCCTTTCTTTGTTATCATTGTAAAACATTATTATTATTATATAAAAGTATAATTATGTACTGGTTTTCTAATACTGCCATAACAATGTACTAACAACTGGGTTGTTTAGAACAGCAGAAATTTATGGTCTCACAGTTCTGGGGGTCAGAAGGCTGAAATCAAATGCCAGCAGGGCCATGCTCCCCCTGAAACCTGCAGTGGAATCCTTCCTTAATTTCCCTTGCTTCTGACAGGTGGCCATCAATCTTTCATGTTCCTTGACTGGCAGCTGCGTAGCTCCAATCTGCCTTCATTGTCACATGGTGTTTCCGCCGTGCATCACTGTCTTCTCATGGCCATCTTCTCGTAAGGACACCAGTCACACTGGAGGAGGACCTATCTTACTCCAGTGTGACTTCATTGTAACCAGTATCTGCCATGACCTGTTTCCAAATAAGCTCACATTCTTAGGTACTAGGGACCTAACATATCTTTTTGAGGGATACACAATTCAACAACTAACAATATCCAACTAGATTATATAAAGCCTTTTAAATGTACAAAATTTACTTTTTCCACTACCCACCCCCAAATTTAAAGTTTTGAAGACATTGATTTATTAACCTCTGTTTACCAAGATAACTTTTGATGAAACTATTCCATTCCAGGTATTCTGCCAAAGGCCCGAAGGTGAGGTGACTCTCCGTGATTAAAAAGAGTCATCCTTGACTAAAAGAATATTCCTTGGGACTGTTCCTCTGTAATTTATCTTTCTTCTCAATTGAAGCAAAAGAAAAAATAGAAGGAAACTTCTCTCCTGGTAACTTCTCACAAGTTTATTGTAAAACCTTGAGTCATGTTGGAGAGAAGAATGTTTTTAGGGAATATGGAAAATTCCCACCTTTATTAGGGTGAAACATGAGAATCTGAAAAGGCTGAGGGAAAAAGTCACTCTGATTTTTAAAAGCTGTTTTTTGTTTGTTTGTAGTTCTTATGAAAACTTGAATCACAAAGACATTGATGATACAAAATGTTATTCCTCTCAAAGTTATTTATGGGTAAAAATGACTCACATTTTTTTCATGCTGTTGAACAAAATTGTATCCCTAAATCTATTAAACTAAAAGAGCATCCCAAGAAAGAAATTCAGAACTTTGCCCCTTTCATATAAACTTACATTAAAAATACTTAACGATTAAAGGTGTAGATATGAATAGGTAGTAGATCAATATCAACACTCAAATAATATTTTATTTTTCCATTACTGGGGTGACAGAGGAAAGTACGACACAGACAATCTGAGAAGACACCGAGTATGGGAGTCCTCACTCCCAAGAACACTAAGGATTTTCCTGGCATGGGGATAGAATGCTTTCCTCTCCACTGCCCATCCCTACGTGAGTGTGGTCATGTTCATGCCTTGCAGTGACAAGTTGTAAATGACAGAAATCCAACTCAAACTGCTGTAAGAAAAGGAAAAAAGGCTTGTAACTAATTAAACATGGCTGGACAAAGTAGTTCAACATGTTCCCAGGATTCAGCTCTCTCATAACTTCTTTTCATTCTGCTTTCCTTTGTATTGGCTTGGCTCCCTTGTGGAGAACAACAGAAAGGAAACATTTCTGGCAGTTCTAAGGGGGAATCCCTGCAACGGGAATCTGTGTCTATCTTGAACTGCGGCCAAAGGATGAAAGTACTTATTGGACAGTCTGAGAACAAGGCGCACTCCAGATGCGAGGAGGTTGAAACAGCATGACCTGGACTCCAAACACTGAGTGTGGGAGAAATTGTGTCCTACACAACCTCCGGAGCAGTTACAGGGGCTCAGAGACTGGGCAGGCAAAAACGACCAATTGCCACTTCAAATGAGGATAAAGAATCCAAAAGAGGAAGCAGTCTACTTGGGAAATGAACAGGCCCTTATGTCTCCTCTTCCCAAGCTGTAATAAACACACAGGATTAAATTTCACTTTCTGTGTGCCATCAGAAGGAGTGTATCACATCAGAACTGCTCTAATGCTATGTGGATGAACCTCAGAAACATTATACTATATAAAAGAAGCCAGACACAAAAGGTCATGTGTTATGTGATTGTGTTTCACTGAATATCCAGAAAAGAGTCCTTCAAGGAAACGGAAAGCAGGCCGGTGGTTGCCCAGGACCAGGGTGAGAGAGGAATGCGGAGTGACCACTTCACGGGCAAAGGGTTTTCTTCCAGGGTGATGAAAATAGTTTGGAACTTGATAGAGGTAGTGGTTGCATAACATCATGAATGTAGAAAGTGCCACTGAATTGTACACTGTAAAATGGTTAATTTTATTTATGTGAATTTAATGTCAATTGTTTTAAAAAGGGGAGGAGGACTCTAGTCACTGTGCATGACTTAACTGAGTAAAAACCCAGTTCTTTCCTTTCTTTCCATCCCTCTTTCAGATCATCTTCTTAAGTGCTAAGGACCATTCACAGACCTCTTTATTCTTTTGCCTATAAAGCACTCAATCTGCACTCCCAAGAAAGCGGCCTTTCCATACTCGCCATTTCTCAGCTAAAGACAGCCAACCAGAAGCTTCCTGGTCATAAAGGTTTAGGTGGTTTTATAGAGCTTGGCCTCTGATCACTCACTCACTCACTCCCCCTTTACCCTCCCTGCCTCCAGCAAATAGGGAGCTGGTAAGCTTTCGCTTAGGGCACATTCTATTCCCTCATTTTCTGCCTTCTACTAAGATGGCTCTGTTTTCACTGAATAAGGGTTTGGTCAAAACTACACTGATAAACTCCAGTTTCAAATTTTGTAAATTCCAGGAGATTCTCAGCTTATACAGGCCCCACAACAATCTGCCCAGAAATGTTTCCAGAAGATAATCCAGTCATTTGAAGGATGGCTCTGGAGGATTTTGCTAAAAGCTTTATTTCTGCCAAGTGTCATGTCAAATTTTTAGACTAAAGTTTCTAAACTCTGCACAGTTACCAGAATATTGGTTTGAAGCCACAAGGAGTCAGGCAGTTTCAGGAATAGTATATGAATTTCTATCTGATTACTACCCATGAAGCCTCAACAATTCAAAGACGAGAGTAATTGTTTAAAACATACTTTAGAGACAAAAATTAATTGGTATAGTGGATTTGAATCTCAGTGAATAAGTTCAGGGACTCCAGAAATAAAACTTTATTCTTCTGTAATAAAACTTAACTTCTTTATAGGAGGCCTAATCCTGCTAGACAGCAGGAATTTCTCTTGTTAGTTGGAGACAATGACCCTTGCCTTAAGTTTGTGTCTAAGTTCAGGAAGTCAATGGCTTCCCAAGTTTTGGGAAGGGAAGCAGCTGGTCCTTGCTTGCAGTCACTGTGGGATGGCTAGGACATGCCCCATTCCATCCACCTGTCTCCATCTCCTACTTCCAGGCCACACATGCAGGCATTGTCATCACTTTGTGATTCTCCACTCAATTAGGACACAGAAACCTACAGGACTCTGCAGAGCTGTCCATACCCTGCAGGCCTGGACTCCACACAGACATGTCCTCTCTGTGATCTTTCAGCCTCCCCAGAACTCTGTCTGAGAGTTACAGAGCTCTTTTGGTTTCAAATTGCTTCCTTTCTTTTGAGGCTTTTACCACCTCCATAGAACTCTTCTCAGGAAACCGGGTGCAGAGACCCTTCCTCTGGAATTCATCAAACTCTCTTCTTACATCAACTTCCCTCTATCTCTCCCCAACCCACACCTCATTGTGTGCACACGCGCATGCACACCCCTAAGAAGAGTCTCACAGTGGGAAGCTCAGAACTGCCTAGAGGCTTGAATATGGTATAGAGGCAAGGAAGAGAATGGGAGAAATCAGTGTATATTTTTTAAAACATATTCATTTGCTTTATTGCTTTGAAGATAACACAATTTTAATAGACTAAACACAATATTACATGCTACACCCCCACACATATACAAAAAAAAAATAGTGGATAAAATCCTGGCCAAAAGAATGCACCTGACATCAAGACATTTACGCTGATTCTTTCCTCTCACCCGAGCTGGAGCATTGCCCTCCTGGCCATCTCATCTCCTTCCAGTAGATCCCCTGTTCACAGATCCTGCCTTATCAACAACACCTTTAATTCCTTTCCACCTAAAGGACCACCTCCACAGCTGCATACATATGTGCTCAAACCTCAACTTGCTTATGAGGGGGAGTGTGCTCTACCTTGGGAAACACTTAAAGTAATGGCTTACAACTCTCACCTGTTTGTAAGACAATTCTCAACACACACCCCAATTTAAGGAGAAGAATTTGGTCCAATGAGCATTTTTGCCCACACAGATACTATGGCATTCAACTCTCTGTATCACAATTTTGATAAGTCCCATGTACTATTATTAAATGTGTGTGTTTACATATTGGTGGGTGGTAAGGGGACAGTATCTGCTCCCCAACTGGGCAGGAAGCTACCAGAGGGCTTTTTTTTATTTTTCATATATGGCTCTTTATTAATAGGCCTGGGAAACTGAACATCTCCTCTTGCCAACACAGTGGAAGCAGAAATAATAGCTAGCACTTGTGCTCATCAGAAGGGGCTTTTAACAAGGATAGCAAGAATTCACACCTACTACATACCCTCATTTTCAGATGAAGCAAACCCACTGTACTTGGGTATTTTGGTTTGTATTTAGCTCATCTTCACTGCAGAGAACACAGCAGCCCTGGCCAACAAGATTTTGCTCTGTCATTGGCTTTGTATAGTTTATACCTTGGACAGCCTATTCTTTTGCTTTGGCACCTGAATGGCTGGGGGTCTGTCCACACCAGAGCTGAGAGCTCCATATTGTACATTTCACTCTTTATCCCATTATTTTACTACATGTGCACAATATGATGCTCTGTTTATGGAAGATGCCTCAAGAAATTCTTGCTAAGGAGGATGGATGAATGAAAAACAAACACTGTGAAGGCCAAAAGGATCTTGAAATTCATTTAGCCTTCTCTGAAACCTTCAGGCAGTCCATACCCAAGCCCATTCAAATAAAGGAGAATTTACTCAAATTTTTTAGACCTACAGCAAAAATTTCTAAACTGTTTTAATAAAATAGTATTAACATGTCATTCAACAGCTCCATCTAAAAGTTCCTCACCACATCTATCATGAATGGGACTGAAAGGAAAACCACTGGATGGAGAACTGACTGAGAGATCTGGAGGGGTCCTGCTCTGGGCTCATGGGGCTTGGCCTTAGCAGCATCGTGCACCCTCCAGGGATTTTACGTGCTTCATCTGTAAGATTATAGCAGTGGACGAGAGCATCTCTAAGCTCACAACTCTAAAATTCTATTAATTCTCACCATTTCTATGCCAGGATATGAATAGTGAGGCTCTTTTAATATGGCAACTTAATTGTGTATATTTTTTCCTTCCTGCAGAGGGATGGAATGCAAAGGTTTTTCTCTTATTCTCCTGGGAGGACTTGAAGAGTAACAGGCCTTCCTGCTACCTACTCAAGAAAGGAGAATTCGATTTTTGGCTGATAATGATTCAATTTTTGAGGGGCCATTAAGATCTATTTTTAGAGAAGAGGGAAAAGATGTTCATAAGAGAGAGAGTGCCAGACAAAAACTTAAAGAAAGGAGGGGGATTTCCTCCAGACCAAGGAAATCAGGGATCGTGGGCTGGGGTGTGAGAGTGAGGTTGGTGAGGGAGTCTGTGGACCTGTGCTGAGGAAGTTGCCCAAGAACTGAAAGGTAACCAAGAGTTCACAGTAGCTCGTGGGAGCCGAGTCATTGACCAACAACTGCCCCACCTTCTGTGAGGCACGAACCTCCCAAACCTGTGTCCTCCCACATTGATCCTTCTATTTTTTGCCTCAAAAACAGCACCTCACAACTGAGCACCCACTAGTGCCACAGGCTTTGTATAACCTGGGCCTGAAGAACCATGTGGATGTTCCCTATGTAATGAACCAGGACACAAGAAAGCTGGGAAATCCACTTGGAAGGAGATGAAGAAATAGCTCTCCTGAGCCAAGACACTGAAGGGGTTTGTGAAACCCCCACAGGTGAAGATTCAGGTTTTGTGGGACCTAAAACATATAAAATTTGGAGACCCTCTTTAAGAAAATGAACACAACATTACACATGCAGAATTAGGTAAGAATGAGAATATCTATTTAAAATGAAATTAGAAGTCATAACAAATTACAAATATTTTTAAGCTAACAAAGACCTCAAGATCCACAAAATTAACAAAATGTTTTATTCATTAACTGCCTGACATTCCTCAATCACACTTATTTTTTACCTTTATTGGTTACATAATGTTTGATCATCTCTTCATAGCAATAATTTTATAAAATTTCCTATAAGGAATTTAATAAACTAAAAGGATAAATCAGTCTTTCCTCTAGTAGAGTTGATCAAAATATTTTTTTGATAGCTGGGATAGATAAAACGTGGCTTCACACACAATGATATCACTGGTGTTCTGTAGTACAGCTGTAGGTTTCCGCCGACAAGTAGTAAAATTCTGGTTGATTCTGTGTTGCACAATTCCCATCAAAAAAGACAAAGGCTACATATGTTATGTGTTTGTAACTGCATATACTGCATTATGAAAAAATATTCCTTATAGGCAAAAACTTCCAAAAGGAAGTCACAAAAGGACAAATATTTTATGATTCCATTATATGAGATACCTAAAGTAGTCAAATTCATAGAGACAGAAAGTAGAATGGTGGCTAGCAGGGGGATGGTGGGAGAGGGAGGGGTGGTTAGTGTTTAATGCCTACAGAGTTTCAGCTTTGCATGATGAAAATAGTTCTGTGGATGGATGGCAATGACACGGTACAACCAAGTGAATGTACCTAATGCCACTGAACTGTATACTCCACAGTGGTCAACATGGTAAATCTTACTGTTTATTCTACCACACTTTTTAAAATAAAAAATACATACAGATAATTGAAATAATTTTCTGGAGTAGATTTTGGCTCTGTACTTTTCAAACATGATGCTGCTCCTACCACTCAAATATTTCTGGTACTGAAAACTGTAGGACATGTTCACGTCACTATATGACCTCTGACTCTGCACCTTCATGTTATGATCCCACAGTGGGCAGCGGGAGTATTCCTGGGAGCCATTCCTACACCAGATGACCAGGAATAACTCAACTACGTGCAGAAGTGATGGTGACCCTCATAACTGTCCTGCTGAATCCATCTTTAGCTCAACTTCCTCTTATTCCAATCCCAGAGATGCCTCAATAGTTCCACCTCAAGGGGACATGGGACACAAGGGAGGCCAAACTGGAAAGAAACAGTAATCAGAACTATGTTTAAAATGTATTACATTTGCCAGTCTTAGAAAAACAGAAGAAATTGTGAACATATGTCTAACATATCTCCTGAGACCTAGGAAGGGGCCCAGGCAAATGAGTAAGCTTCATTAACTTCTCAGTAAATCTACCTCTCAACTCCCATAATCAGTTAAAATCCTTTCTATATCAGTATCATTCCCATTTGCTTTGTTTTCACAAAACAAAATGATAAGTGAACTCCAAGGTCAAAATTCTTTGTATAGTAATCCTTTTGGATAAACATTCTATATTACTTTTTATTTTCACTCCAAATATGCCTAGTCTTTTTAACTTGTCTTTGCACCTATTGTTTTTCAAATATTTTAGCAGGCCTGTATCTGTGTGATCTATCACATATTGAGAACTACTTGAAAACAAGAAAGATTTATATCACGAAACCCAGTGGACTACTATAGGCAATCATATGCCTGATAAATGTACTTAAACAAGGTGATGCACGTGTGTGTATATAGAACAGTGTGGAGTGGTGCGGCGGGGGGCGCTCCTCTGGAAGCTTACCAAGTTGTCCATATCCACCTTTGATTGTGGGGCCCAGAAGTGGACACAGAACTCTGCTCAGGGTTTTAAATTTTTGTTTTATTTTATTTAATTCTATCTTATTTCCTGTGTCTACTACAAAATGTATCTCTATCTACATCAATTAGGAATTGTATTCAACTGTAGCAAAGACCTGAAAAAAGATTGGTTTAACTAAAATTTATTTTCTTTTGTGCAAAAGAAATTCAAAGGTGAGCAGTCCAGGGCTGGTGTGGAAACTCCCCTTTGTCATCAGGAACCCAGGCTACTTTCTGCTCTCAGTTCTGACAGTGCCATCCCTTACCCTCATACTTAAAAGATGGTTGCTGCAGCACCAGCCATTTGTAGGCCAGCATTTACGCATTCATAGCAGAAAGAAAGATAAGAGGTGGGAAGGCAGAAAACATGCTTCTTAGAGGCCTGTCCCTTTTTTAAGGAGTGTTCTTGGAAGTTCTTGAAATAATGTCTGCCTACATCTCATTGGCCACCCCTAGCTGTAAGGAGTGAGACTGGGGGGAAATTAGATATATGGTCTTTCAATGGGTACATGTCTGCTGAAAATGAAAACTGGGACTCTGATATCACAGAGAAGGTTGGATATTGGGTGAATTACTATTAGCTCTGCCATAATACTTCAGGCTGCTGTGCAGAGAATCATGGGCTGCCCCATGGATTACCTCTCTCCCTCTCACCCCCACTTAGGAATCAAGATATTCCTACTTCAGGGAAAAATACAGAAACTCATTCACACTTAAGGATAATGATGAGAAATTTTAAATGCCTCTTCTCCCAAGAATTTGTGTTTTAACCAGAAGCATAGCCTTGAATTAGAGAAATAAAGTAACTTCATACATATTCAGGTATTGATAAGTAAGATATGCATGATTGGGTTTGGGGAAAAATGGTTAGGTTTGGATTCCCTTGTCTCTAAAACTCAGATCACAGAAGACAATATTCCTGTTTGGGTTTCTTTTTGTTGCTTGGTTTTTTTTAATGTTCCCATTTTAACTTCTGTGCATCTCTGAACACTAATGGTAAATGTGTAACCCACCATGAATCCTAATGTGTCTTTTTATCTTTTATTTGCCCATAGCTCATCATTCCCCTGATTATAACTATGTAGTATATTTTTTTCTCCCTGAAATGGGTGAAAGTCTTTTTAACACTAACACTAATTGGGCTTTAGTGCTGGGGTTTTATTGAATGTTTATCATTCACACAGCAGTCTAGGAGGCATGTCTGTGAGGTGCTTTTCTTTTTGCATTGTGGTTACTTGATAACAGGCCTGCTTCAGCACACACTTAGACAGTATGTGAGAGATGGTAGGAGACTTTTTATTCCACCAAGTCTGTCAAGTGGGTGTTAAGCAGAAAATGAGGTTCAGTTTCCTATGATGCAATAAAGCATATGCTTTAAAAAGGAATACAATTGCTTTTGAGTTAGTGTTGCTTTATTTTGAGTACTATGGGGTCTTCAGGCAAATATTCTGCAAACAGCTTTCAGAAAGGATGATAATAACTGATATTTGTAGAGCATGTTCTGGTTTATAAAGCATTTACACATTCACTGTCAGTGCCCAACTTTTCTCTGCTCTTGGATGCTAGCAAATGGGATCTCAGCTTCACAGCTTTGCGATGGCCTCTGGGATGTAGCTTTTGATCTCCTTTGCCTCTAGAAAGGATACCAGCAGTTGTAATAATGGCCTAAATCACAGGTTTCCAGAAGGAAGCACAAACTGACCATTTCCTGATCTTTTTCTACCCCAAAATAATAATGTTATTCCCTTTGAAGCAAATAGTTCCCTGACAGGCAAGACAGTGAGGAGACAAGGGTTACAGAAAGGAGAGGGATGTTGGAGGGTAAGGATAATTCCTTCTATCCTTTCATTTTATCCTTACCCTGTTCCTATTCCATGGTAAGCTGTCTCAGGACCACTATAGGCTAACAAAGGCACTTGTTTCTTTGGGCCATCAATCAATCAATCACTGAACCTCAGAATTGACAGGAAACATAAAAGATCTGAAGACCAACCAGCCAGATCTTGGAAAGAGGCAAATTTCATTTTCAGAGGAGCAATAGGATCAGAAGTTGATGTCTCCCAAGGAAAACAGGCAGATAGGGTCACAGATAACAGGACCTTGTTCTAGCCTATCTTCCGAATATCTAACTTTTCTGGCTATCAGAATGTTTAAGCATCTCCCACCTCAGAAAGAAAAATACTCAAGTATCTCCCACCTCAAACGAAACAAAACAAAACAAAACAAAACAAAACGCCATAGATTCTAGATGTTAACCACTGGCGCTAATGCCCGATACCTTTTAAACCTTTCTCAACCAAAATTTTGCTTATAGGTTCCCACCCTAATCACTACTTCCTCTCCCTTTATCCTCAGGCCTGGCTGTTGGCATCAGCACTCTCATCTGCATCTCCGATTACTTCCTGTCGACAAACCCAGTGCACATTTCTCAGTCTTTTTACTGCAAGACCACAGCATTCAGCATGTGGACATGTTTTACTCGTCTGGCCGCCATGACAGTGATTTCTCCGGGTCTCCTCGCACCTCCCTATGGTTTGTCCCGACACCTTCCCGTGCTCCCTTCCCAGGTTCCTATCCATGGTTCCTGCATTTCTTTTTCTCCATATCTCCCTGAGTTAGCTCATTCACTCCCTGGCTTTCAATCATTACCGATCTGCTAATGCATCTTTGATCTGCACCTAGTGCCCATTTCTCCCCCAGCCTCAGACTCAGGAATCATTTTCCTAAAAGAACACCTCCACCGAGTGGCCCTAAAACCAAGCATATTGTCTCCCTTTAAACCATCTTCCCTCTCAACCCTTTTCATTTGACAGTCTCATTATCCACTCATCCAAGTTAGAAGGGCCAAGGCTCCACTCTACTCTTTATCAGCCCTGTATCTAATCTTCTGTGTAGTTCTTGACCCATCTCTCCTTTCTATTCCTACTGCTATGACTTAGTTCATAACTCTGTCACCTCTTGCCTGAACAGTGGAGCACCTGAAATGCCTTGCTGGCCTCTCTCCTCTCCCATCTCCGGTATCTGGCTGAATAGTACTCAGGCTTCACAATAATTAGAGGGAACTCTCCAAGGAAGCCATCCACACCCAGGTACGGGTTCGTCACCATGCCTTGGCTTCCTGCATGTTTCTACCCTGGAACTTGACACTTAAAAATTGTTTATCCACACAGGTGAATTTGCTGTGTAGTTAGTGAAGCTTCAGGGCCTTTGCTCACATAGACCCCTTCCAAGGCCCTTTCCTGAATGTGTATTCAGAATGTTGCATTCTTTCTTTTAATGAGGACCCCCGTGTTTGTATAACTTTCAGGTCCCACAAAATCTGGACCTGGCCCTCTTTGGGTCTATTTCTCCTCTAGTTGGTAAAATCTGTATTAGTGGAGCCTATTTATCCTTGTGTCAACAGCACACATTAGGCATTTAATAGTTGGCTGTTGAATGAGTGAATGACCCAGACATCTAAGGCAAAATAAAGAAAGGAGGAAGAGGCAAGCAATGGGTACAGGCTCAGGTAAGATGTGGAAGAAGTTCAGAATGAGGAACGCCCTTGTCCCTGAGAACAGCCAAGACAGGGACATTAGACAGGACACCAGGGTCAGAGCAAGACTATGAATCAGCACTCACACCAAGAGCCAGGGTCAGAAGCCAGGCAGACAAACACAGGCCTGGAATGTGTAAATACTGGTGGGCTGGGCAGAGCACAGCAGAAGGTCCAAGTCCAGGCCAATGGCCAGGAAACAGAGGAGCAAGACAGACTAGCAGGAAGACAGAAACCAAATAGCAAGAAGTAAGCGCTTCCTGCCTGGGTTTTCTGTGGTTCTGAGACTATAGAAGCCATCCAGTAGAGCAGCTAAGGTGGGGGCAGGAATTTCAGCATCTACTGAAAACAAAATGATGGAAATACTGCTGAGTTCACAAAGCTATCTCAAAAAAAAAAAGGAATAAAAAATCTGTATCTATCCTGTTTTGAGGTATTCCTCTTAAGATTTGCTTTCAATGATGTGACAATGAATGGTTATGTTGTAGTAGGAAATCAGGACAGTAGTTATGTAAAGGAAGCAAAAATTGCTTCATTAAAATGCATGGAGGGAGAAGCGACGGATTATAATATAGATCATGCTCGAGACGTCAGATTACTGAGCACCAGGCACACAAGGGAGATAGATTAATGAAAAATAAATAAAGGGGCTCAGAAAAACAGCATGAAGCTGAAAATTGGTCTGCGACTTCTCAAAGAATATAGGCCCAAATGTGTGTAGAAACTCATTTCTTTTCACTTGGAATATTGATTTTAAAGTTAATGTTATTTGCTTCTTTCACTATTTCCCCATTTTACTTATTCATCTTTTGGATAATTAAAGATAATTTTTAAAACTAGGAAACAGCAACATGGTGGAACATCAAATGCAGATCGCTTAGTATAGAAAAATGTCCAGGTATGGGGCAGTTTTCCTAACAGTCCAATAATCATTGAAAATTATAAATAATTGATCCTTCTTGTCATGACCTTACTGTGTGTTTTGCCTGAAAAACTTCATGGATGTTACTTTGAAGAAGTCTCTTAAAATACGGAGACAATGGAATTTGGAATCAGATGACTCAGGGTTCAGAAGGCAACACTAACATTTATATTGCGTGATTAGGACAAATCACCAAATCTCTTTCAGATTCCATTTTTGGCAGGAAAAAATGATACCTATCTTAATTAACTCAGAGTTTTTAGGGTATCACAAGTAATACAGTATAAAGTAACAATTTGTAAAAAACTGTATAAACATAAATTGCCAGTTACATATATAAACTCCATTAAGTTTTCAGCTGGATTGAGTTGCACATAATCACTCTAACTGATGAATGAAAAATCATGCAGCAATCATTTGAAAATCACACTTACCATTTATAATGGCCATACTGACAGTAAAAGACAGGTAGTGGCTATTTTTAAGAATGGTAGTAGTTTCTGGTATTTAAATAATCATTTTTAAATTAGACTTACAATTTCTACAATGTGTAAGGTTAAACAAGTCACCTTCTTTGAATTTAATAAGCTACATTAAAGTATTTATGATAATTAAATATACTTTTGAACATTTATATGCTTAATTAGAAGCTCAGAATTTTTAAGGCATATGAAAATTGCTGAACTATAAGGAAGATCTCTGAGAAAATGGTGATATGTCTACTAGGATCCAAGTGGAGATGGGAGGTAGTCAGCTGCATATACAAGTCAGTGGCACAGGAAGAGGATGAGGTTAGAGATACATATTTCAGAGTTATCAGTCAATCGATATTTCTGAGTCAAGGAAATGAGGGTGAGAATAGCTGGAGAAGGGGGCTAAGGCCTGAGCTATTGGACCCAATAATGTTTCAAGAATGCAGAGAAAAGTATGCTCCAGCAAAGGAAATTGAGGAAGATCGACCAGTGAGGTAGGAGGAAAACAAGTGTTGTGAAAGACAAACGAGAAAATAGTTCCAGCAGGAAGTAATGTCAATTGTGTCAAATATTTCCAGAGAAATCAGCCAAGATTTGGAGTGAAAACTGGCCAAGGGATCCAGCAACCTGGAGGTCATGGTGACCTTGACAATGTCAGTAGACTGGAAAGTAACTGAAAGTGGGGATGGGCAGGTTTGACCTTTATAGTATCTTTTCCCTGATTCTTTTATTTTCTTTTTAACCTGAGCCCATGCACAGAATAAGTAGGAAAAGAAAGAGGAGGAGACCCTGAAATTAAAGGTGGTACTATTAGGGCCAACAAATCCAATAATAGTTTACAAAGTATTTCTGCAAGATAATAAAATCAGTTGCAACAGAATCAATTCCCCAAAGAGAATAAACTCAACAGGCCACATAACTACAATCTTCATATTTTCTGTACCAAGAGTCCACCAAAGTTTGTTTTTTGATTTGTGCACTTAGTCACCAAACTTTAGTTTTACATTTACACATGTCAGTTACTTAAAATCACAGTTGTTCTGGAAAATCTGAGGCATATAATGGCTCTACATGGAGCTCATCCTGTGGCCTTTAGGCAGAATTACATTTGAACCTTAGTGAATACTGAATAGTTAATACTGGTTCTTAACCCTCATAGCTACTGTGAGTAAAATAATATATGAAGCATTGATCTTTACCAGAACTTCCTTCAGTCACTGATCATATTCCAACATCAGAAAGCTCAAATCCACTTCTCCTGGACTGGATCTTTAATAGTGCTGGACAATTTAATGACTTTGGGCTCTTTTGATGAACCTAAAAATAAGCCATTAAGTGTTCATTTTATTTTATTCCTATGAAATGGGATCAGATGAAATTCTGCCTCCATCCGTGTGTCATCCCCCATCCTTTGCTCTCTCTTTGGCATCAAAATGCACTGCCTGGGTTTGCATTTCAGTGTGCTTGCCAGTGTGATGGGGAGTGACAACAGCAGTTCACCATCTGTGTGACACGATGGTCTTTTGAACACCATTCATCTATCCTGGGGTGAAACCATTACCACCCCTGTCATTTTTCTCCATCAGTCCTTTCCTCCAGTCCAATAGCCATTTTTATCTATCTTTTCAAATCCAATGGGCTACAGAATTCTAGGATAAGTCTGGCCTGGTTTCTCCATGATTTGATTATCCTATAGTTCTTACAAGTTCACTTACTCTAAAAAAAATTCCAAGATGTTACTTTTTAAAATTATTATTATTATTCCTCTTAAAAACAGCATTGCCCTAGAGGAATACTAGCTTTCAAGACGTCCTTCTCAGCAAACATATTATTTATTCCATTTATGGTTAGAATTTTCATTTTCATTTTCCTCTTCAGTGAACTACTTTCCAGAATTTCCTTTCCTCTTCCCTATAATTAGTGCCATATACCACTGATAAGGGACCCACATTATCCGAAAGAAGGAAGCCAGAAGAACATATTGCATATCCTCACAGGAAAATATTTCAGCACATGAGTTTACAAGATTCAAATGAGAAGCTGCTTCCCACACAAGAAAGTAGAAACAAGTATGTCGGAGAGCTTGCTTCCTGTACAGACATGCATCTTCTCAACGGTTATTTAAGCAGCAACCATTATAGGCAAGATATGTGGACTCTGTTGAATACAGAGATAACTCTGGCACAATCTTGCCCTGGAGGAATTTACAGTCTGGGGAGAAGAGTGTAGAGCAAATCTTGTTAGCGTGTGGTGGAGAAGAGATTAGGGAGAGATTGTTTCCAAACAGGAGCCATCTGAATGGCTCTTAAAGATTAGGTAGCATTTGGAGTGGGCTTTTGAGAACTAAAATAAGAGAAGACTTCTGGAGAAGGACTTGGCTGAGCACAGAACCACATCTGGGAGGGCATGAGTTAGTGCAGGCAAGTGGGGATCAATTGCTCACGATGTGCATGAAGGGGAGCAGGAGAAGATAACATTGAAAAAGACAGGTTGGAGCCAAGACTCTGCATGCTGAGAATGCCAGGTGGAAGAATACTGCTCCATCCCTTAAGCAGGAGGCTCCCCCAGGGGGTTTTGGAGCAGAGAAAAGGCAAGATCAGAGCATTAACAAATAAAATGGAATGGAATGAGGCTATACTGGAAAAGTGAGGCCAATTACAGGGTTCTGTAATCATAGGCTGGACCTTGATGCTATAGAATAGCTGGGCTATAGAATTAGAGAGGAGGAGGAAGATTGCAAAATATTTCATAGACAGAATTGATAGAGTCTGGATGGCATCTGATGGAATGTGCACAGTGGGGAGGGAGAGAAGTCAGAGTTCACCCTGACAGCTTGCAACTGGCTGAAGTGAGGATTACAAAAGGAGGGAAGATTTGGGAGGGAAAATGTGTCAGGAAGAGGCTTATAGAAGATGCCTGGTGACTGGTGGAAAAGTAAAACAGTGTTTTAAGAAAGAATTCAGAGTTGGAAGTACAGACAAATGTGGAAATCATCTGCACAGATGTGACAACCAAAGTCACGACTTTGGATGAGATTTTTAATTGAGAAACAGCCACAATTACTGTCTATACATCACAAAGTCTAATGGTGTTTTGCTAATTATCCACTTAGTTTGATGAATGTAGACAGCCAATATCAGATCATTACAGCCTAGATACTTTGCAGACTGAATGGCCCAGTTTTGCAGTCCTCATCAATTAAATTAAACAAATCATTGTCAAATCTGCCCTTGGCTTTGTGCTGTGTCAATACATCCAGTGGGTACGTGCTCAAATTGAAATTGAAAACCTGATTCCAGACCCTGAAGTACCAAGTATCACATTTCCACCTCTCCAGTCACCTCAGCCATGGCCCACCATACCTCATCCCAGGGTTGCTCTTGTGCTGTTCACAGAGAACGTCATCAACAGTGCATCCTTTAACTGAGAGTTGGACACAAGAGCTAGGTTCCTCTCCATTGCACACATGCAGAAATGTGTGGGGAGAGAGGTTGTAAATCACCTAAGGTCATATGGCTAATAACAAATAGCGGTCATACTAACCAAAGCCTCAGACCCCCAAGTAAAAGGCAAGGAGGTTTTTGTTTGGGATTTATTTGTTTGTTTTACTAAACTATACTGCCTAAACTCTAAAAAAAAATTATGTTCGTTAAACTAATTAGCTCAGCTGACTGGAGCAGGAGGTTATCTGAGCCTGTGTCCACTTCTTTTCCCTTATGGCTACTTCTTTTCCTTCTCTGCGTTACCTCACTGGAACTGATTGGGTGAGTGTATGGTATGTGCATGTACAGATGCAGACAAACACAGACACACACCTTCCTCATTAATCTTAACCTAGTAGGCCAACTTAGAAGGAGAGCTATATCTCAGATGACATTTATTGTCAAAACCGTAGGCCCCATTTCTAAGTATAGTTTTCATGATTCTTCAGCTGCGGGCAACCAATACCAACAATCACACTGCAGGAGATAAATCTGTAATTTGATGTAACCTTCACATCCTTCAGGACATAACTTCCAAGCCAAGCATCATATTGAATTCCACATTAAAAATAAAGGCCACTACACTGTATTAAGAAAAGATCAGTCCAAAGGAGAATGAAGATAAAGTTTTCAGGTAGGATAATGAGAAAACAAAGAAAGTGGTAAAAGTCACTTCCTACCTTGCTCTATGCTTACATAGGTTTACAAGTATTTCTCCAAACTCTGCTATTTCCTAACTTGTAAGATTCATACTTAGGAATAAATTCTAAAAACCAACTGGAAAAAACAACCTAATATACCTTCATTTCAGCATGTTCCATCCTTCCACCAAGAGTTAAAAAAGGAGAACCTACTGGACATTTCTTAATTGTAACAGGGAGGCTTGGTGAGGCAGGCAATGACTTCAAATACTTCTGGGAAATGAACTGAGGAAAAAGCCTTCCGTCCCTTAGCCATATGTATCCTCCTATTGTCACAGGGATTGGAGAACTTCCTGAGGAATAAGACAAACCCTCACACTATTGGAATTCAGACATAAATTGCCATGTCTGATGGGTGACTGGCCCTAGTGAAAGTCATATTACAAAGACGGGCAATGGACTTCTGAGGGAACATTTTAACTAAAGCATAAAGTCAACATGTTATAATCCAAATTGTTTTATATTTCCATGCAGAGACCTCAAAGTTGGTGACCAGAATTGGTGAGACATCTCTTAGAGTTTTCATTTATATAGAGGGCATTACAAACACTTGGCCTCAGAGGACTTGGGGTAAGAGGTCTTCCCTGAA
Source organism: Manis javanica (assembly GCF_040802235.1). NCBI lineage: Eukaryota > Metazoa > Chordata > Mammalia > Pholidota > Manidae > Manis > Manis javanica. Next base: position 57,158,916 of record NC_133169.1, on the reverse strand, counting down.
GAGAACTGTGCTGTGCAACCTTTGTGTTCCCCCAGTTTGAAGGGAAGGGAACATCTGCCGCTCAACTCATGTCTGGGTGATCATAATTTCAACAGGACTGCAGTTAGAGAACATGCGGGCTGGTGTCTGACTCTCATTTAGAACCTAAAATGAACTGATGAATGAGTCAAATACATGGCTGCATGAAGCAGCCTATACTCTCAGTCTGTCAAGGGGAAACACGGGCGAGTGTTTCCTATGGGCAGACGTGGGTCACGTAACAAAGAATGAATGTGGGGTCAGTTTCAGTCTCATCCAATGAGACTTCCCAGAGGGGGGAACAGGCCTTAGCAGAAATTTCTGGAGACTACAGGAGGAGTTAAGCAATTGGCCATAATGGAGACGCCTTCACCCAGGTCAAGGGAGCTTCAGATGGGAGGCCTCAGGGACAGGGTTCTCCAAAGAACCAAAACTTAAACAGCTGCCAGATCCACAGACCACAAACCCATGAGACAGTTTCAGTCATTTGAGAACTTTCCTGCTCCCCATTTAACTCTCCTTCTTCCTCTACTCCATTCCAATCCTGGAAGGTCAGGAACAGATTCTAGCAAGGGAGGAGGAGGGAAGGACTCCAGCCCCTACCTCTGTGGCTCCGCCTCCTGGCTCCATAGGGCTTACCCAGAGGAGGATCTGGTTTTCTTGGACTGTTGATATTTTCTGCGCTGAACTTTCTAAATAAAGTTTGTGTTTGAAAACTTAAAATTTTTAATCCAGCAGTTGGCAGAGGTAAGATAAAGTTGCTTTATGATTACACCCCACGAGTTTTTCTTGCTCACCGTATCAATTACACATATTTTCTTCCCACTTGCCCGTTTGTATTCAATGGCTTATCCGGGATCAGGAGGGCTTCTTTAGAGAGCAAAAACCTAGAAACGTACTGGGATTCAGACATACAGCCATGTGTGGTGAAAGTCACCAATTTTATGTAACTGGCTAACACTCTCCCCAACTCATGGCTAAGGGAAATCCAGGCTCTTCCAAAATATTTCTGTGAATTCCCAAAAGCTCTCCCTCTGACTTCTCCTTTCCGTAATGAAGTTCTCAGTCTCTCTCCCCAGCCTGTCCCAGAGCTGCTCTATTCACTCTGCATTCTAGTTCTCAGACTTGGAACATAGACTCTTTGCCTTGATTTCCCAGCAATACCACTAGCACAAGGTCTCACCTCAGGCAATCACCTTTCAGCACAGAGCAAGCAACTTAAAACAACACAAAGAACATCCTTGTCTTTGAACATCCTTTGGCCAATGGTGATGTCTACAGGTGCCGTCCTGCAGACTGATGACTTTTCACTCTGCAGCTTAATCCCTTGCCTCTCCTGCTCCTTTCTCCTCTCTCTGCTTTTCTCCACAGAAAATACATGTTTATTTTTTATGCTCATTGGCCTAGCTATCTCTTTGTTTCAATGCTTCCTTCCAAATCATGCCCTGGGGGCCTTATCTTAACTAAATAAAAGGCTATTTACTCCAGAGAGAAATTATGCTACTTTCTTACAGGCTGAAGCTGCCACAGCCACTTGAGGTTTTAAACAGTAGTTGCTTTATCTGTGCTGTAAGACCCAGAAACAGGGCTTGAATTGGAGGGTCCAGGTGATTATGGTTATAGGAGGCTACAGATCCCAGAATTCATTGCCACCTAAGAAGATTGCCAGCAGGAATCAGTCCTGAGGAGAAATATGTATTAAGATATATTAAAATTCTAGTGAACACAATTTGAGCTCTTTACACTTTTTCTAGTTCCTCAGCCCTTTACCTAACCCCACTCCACCCCTGCCTACACACATGCACACATGCACGCACACACACACACACACACACACACACACACACACGCTATAAGGAAAAATTCCTGATTCATCATGCTCAGGGCAGTGGGTTCCAGTTTTACTAGCATCTTGCACATTATGGGCCTGGCCTCTGTAGAGTCCTTGCGCTGCCATCTGCAGCCTAAAGAACTCTATCAGCAATCATGGAATTGCCATACCTATCCCACTTCAGCACAAAAAAATAAAAACAGATCATTTCACAGAACAGCAGCAGACTCACAGTACCCAAGAATGGACTAACAGTTACCAAAGGGAAAGGGACTGGGGAGGATGGGTGGGAAGGGAGGAGTAAGGAGGGGGGAAAAAAAGAAAGGGGGCACTGTGATTAGCATGTATAATGTGGGGGGTGCACAGGGAGGGCTGTACAACACAAGTAATGATTCTATAGCATCTTACTAAGCTGATGGACAGTGACTATAATGGGGTGTTGGGGGGACTTGATAATAGGGGAAGTCTCGTACCATAATGTTGTTCAAGTAATTGTACATTAATGATACCAAAATAAAAAAATAATAATAATGTAAAAAAAAAAAGATTGTTCCATCCTTACAAATACCACAATGAGGATCTTAAGCCCAGAGTTGTAGCAGTTTTGCTCTGTTTTTGAAATCACACTCAGTGTGGGACTCCATCTTCACTAGCAGCAGCCGCAATGCTGACAGGAGCAGAGTGGCAGGCTGGGATCAGCAATTCAGCAAAAATGAAGGGACATGAAGTTACAAATCGCAGCTCAGCAAACAGCAGTGAGGAACAATTGTGTACGTATGCGAGCACCCCTTGGCCGTCTCTGTAAAAAGACTGGGCTTCCTTGAGTCAATAAGAAGCCAGTCAAGCGGTTTGCTCACTACTATTGATATCTGGGGTTTAAGATGATGTGACTGCATTTACAATCAGTAGCTGCTAAATCGTGAGACCCTTGGATTACATGCTATAAATGGCTTTTGCCTCTAAGTCTATGAAATTCACAGAGATACAAGCCTGCACTGTTATAGAATTATTGTGTGATTTTGACCCATTCTTCTGGCCATGTTTTCCAGAATTTCACTAGAAAAACTTCCATGCAAAATATGTGAATAAGTAATAATATCGGAATACCACCTATACATACTATGTAAAGTGCTTTACCTACCTTTTCTCATTAAACCTCTACCATGGCCCTAAGAGGTAGATATTATTATCCTCATTTTATAAATTCAAAAAGAGGCTCAGAGATTTCAAATACTTGACAACCAATATTGAAACTGCTTAATCAAAGTCATGAAAATAAGCACTAAACTAGGGCAACTGAAAGCTTCTGACACCCTTTATCTTAGGTCAGGCTCTCTATAAGCAAAATTGGAAACAGGGATTCATGTGCAAGTGATGCAGTGAGACCTTCCAGAGAACACCGATAGGGTGCGAGGGAAGCAGGACTGGGAAGGGCAGGAAGTCAAACAAATGTGTGATCTCAAGCAAAGACAGCAGAAAGTGACTTTATGCTCCTGCAGGGGCACTTTGGGGAGTAAGCTGCACCTCACAGTGGCCCAACCAGGCACATTCCTGCCAGGGCCATCCCCTAAGAAAAAAAAGTCTCAGACCTGGCCACTGAAAAAAAATCATACCAAACCCACCAGTGCACACAGACAGTAAGAGGAGTCTGGCCAGAATGCAGACATGATCCGCTAACCCATGGCAGAGCTGCCAGTCATCCAGCTGCAAATCCTCAAAGTCACCTCAGAGTGAGAGCAAAATAAGAGGGGTGCTTCCATAATTTGGACTTCAGATGGACTGCATATACCCAGAAGGAGTAGAAAGACTTAGGTCAGCTTTTCTATTTATTGAAATTGATCTGTGATTTGGAAGCCCACCATTTTCAGGTTTCTGTAAGGGGAATAAGTGTGTGGTCAAAGAGGCAGCTTAATTTGACCAAAGGACCTCTGGCCTTAACCAAAGATGATGTGCGCCTCCCGCACAAGCCCCATTGCCCAGCTCTGTGACTCTGGAAAAATGAGTTAACCATGTGAGCCTCATTTCCCCTAAAGAGAAAAAGAAAATAATTCACCCCAGAATTTGCTGGAATAATCAAATGAGGTGATGCCTATAAAAGCGTTTTGTAAATGGTTGTGATATAAAATTAGTTATTAGTAGTATTTGGTATTAGTTATTAATAGGATTAATCAGAGAGAATCATATTTCTATTCAAATGGGCTGCACATAGGCAGATATGACCATGGTTAGATGTAAATTTCATAGAAATGTAAGTTTTTTCTTATTCATAAAGCAGCCTGATTTTGCCTACTCCCTAACATCTCTATCCAAGCCATCGTCCAGCTGGAGATTAGATGGACTTGGAAAGAGAAAAGCTTTGAGCTTCAGGAAATTCCAGCTCACAATGACACATACCAGTCCATATCTCCAGAGGCTTGGGCCTCAATGTCTTCTCAGCCCTGGAGGGGCCTGCACCTCACACCTTTACACATCCTGGAGCCCTGGCTCTCCCTGCTCTCCCCATACAATGTGCACTGAAATCTCCTGCACCTGCAGAAGAATATGACTTGATAAACCTTCACGTGAAGGTGCAAAGGACATAAAAGAATAAACATTCCCACACTGGGCACACAGCCTTAGCCCAAGAAATAGCTTTCAAACATTGATGAAAAGCTGGTTACAGGGTGCGGGGTAGAGATTTGAACATCCGGAGCAATAGTCTGAACACCACACCAGATTTGGTAAAATGAAATTTGCATTGTTTCTAAGAAGATTGTTTCTCTTGAGAGTGACTTCCAAGTACAGCACACATGGGGCCTAAATTATCACAGAATACTTCTTTCCCTATAATCTTTTGGGCAACCGAATAAGGATAGATACACTTTGGGACCAGAACAACCTAAGTTTTACTACTGACTTCAGCATTTGCCAGTGGTGTGATGGTCAGCATTATCCAAACCTCAGCTTTCCCAACTGTGAAATGGTATTAAGAGAACCCCCCTCATGAGGTTACTATAAGAATAAAGTGCATGGAAACTGCTTAGAACAGTTCCTGCTACACAGTAGACATTGCATAAATGTTAACAATAGAATCAGTGATAACATGCACAAAGCCTAAACCAGTGACTATGATAGAAACATTTTATTATATTATTATTGCTGTTGTCATTGTTGCTGTTTTGCTCCTTAGAGAGTATGTCAGTGATCTGTAGCTGGTAGGCCTGCAGGAAATGTTGGTCCAATTAATGAACACAGAAATGGTTGCAGCCAACAAGCTTCTTAACCCCTACAGGAAGGAGGAAAATTTTGAAGTCCATGCCTGAAGAATCCCTCACCTAAGTATCTTAAAAATAGCCCCTGTCCCTCAGCCCAGGTTTCATGTGCCATGCTGTCATCACTGCAATTCCTCCCACACCAGAGAAAAAGCAGTCAGTGGTACACACAGCCTTCTCAGAAGAGGAGACAGGCATATGAGGGTGTCACCTCAGCAGGGCTGTCAGCCACCGGTCTGTTTGGAATTGGGGCAGGAAGCGCTGTGACCATGGGGTTGTGCTAATCTACCTGCTCCAAAGCCAAACGGCAGAGTGGGAACATCACAGATGTTTGGGTTTGTTTCTGGGATGACATCTACTTTGACTTTGCACAAAATATGATTAGGTATCCAAACACCTCCTCATGTCACTGAAAAAAGTGCAGAGATGCAGGACACCATCACAGTCACAATGAGATATCCTCACTCTCCCTCAACAGCCATCCCCACTACTGGCCGGCAACCCTTCTTTTGTAGATTTTGAAGGAGCAGAAGAGGGTGGATTGGCTGCCTCAAGCAGCCTGTCCTGAAGGAGGCATGTCTCTGTGAGCCAGGATTGAAAAAAGCCAGAGGTAAGAATCCAGAACAGGAATAAGGGGAGCCTGTGGGGAGAGGTGGCCTACTGCCCGCGAAGAGGTTGTGTTGGCAGCATCCTCTTGGACACAAGAGAAAGCACCATACGGCCCAAAGTCCAATCTCAAACAGGTACCACAGGGGCACAGCTGAGGAATGGTGGAAAATTACAGCCTCTTCTGTGAGGGACAGAAGGGAATAATATTTACTGGATATCTACATGACAGTAACAAGTCACTTCTTAAGGACATATGTGGAATCTATGCAAAAATTATCTCATTTGTCTGCACAATAACCCTATAACAGGTACTGTATTAGTTGGCTAAGGCTGCCATAACAAAATGTCACAGAATGATATTAGGCAAGCACAGAAATCTATCTTCTCAAAGTCCACAGGCTGGAAGTCCAAGATCAAAGTGCCAGCTGGGCTGGTTTCCTCTGAAGGTCATAATGGAAGAATCTCTCCCAGGCCGCTCCCCTTGGCTTGCAGGTGGCCATCCTCTCGCTACCTCTTCACATGGCCTTCCATTTGTGCATTTACACCACTGGTGTTTCTCCTGTGTGTTCAATTTCCTCTTCTTTTAAGGACACCAGTCAAACTGAATTAGGGCCCACCTTAACAGGCTCACTCTAACTTAATCACCATTTTAAAGACCCTCTTGTCAAATACAATCATGTTCTGAGGTACTGGGCATTAGAACTTCAACATGTGAATTTGGAGGAGGGGACACAATTCAGCCCATAACAGGTACTATGATTCCTATCTTACTGACGAGGACTTTTAAGATCTGCCATGTGTAACATAGCTACCAAACGTACAGGCAGTATTTGAATTTGAGTCTTTTTTGACATGAAAGTCTTATCTCCACCATGTAACACTGTCTGTAAAGCTGATGAGCAGGGCAGAGATGAAGCTAAAAGTGACATCAACTTCAGTATTTACAAGCTATTGGAATGTCTAGAAGGTTTGGGTAGGTGGTTTACTTAGAAGCCTGCCTTGAAATGCATAGTAAATCCTGCAGTTGTGGATTCATTTACATTTTGTTTCTTCATTACTATAGAAAATTTATATAAGCAACAGAAAAATCTGTAATCTGCCCCTACACAGGCATATACCTGCCCTGACTAATTATTTAAGACATTGTTCAAAACTATGCTCCTAATTAACAGTGTGCACTGCTTATGCCAAAACAGGAGGCCAGCATCTAGCACGATTTGTAATCCATTGGGCCTTCAGACCCACACTGCCAGAGGCAGGGATGGCGGCATCCACTTGTTACCTCTGCCCGCGTGGGCGGAGAGGAGGGGTCCATGGCGGGTGATGAATCCATAACGCTCAGCCAACTCTGGACTTTGTTGACATGCATGGCCAGTTTCTCTCATGATTAATTACACTTGCTTTTGCAGGAGGATTAATTCACATTTCTGGAAAGCTTTTCTGATTTCAAAAAGCAAATCTCAACAATACCCCCAGCTCAGAAGGAATGGAGTCTAGTTCACTGTGGGTGACTGCAGTTGTCCAAGTCCATGGCTTGAACAAAGATGGTTACAGATGGAAGGAAGGATGTGTGTTTGTTTGTGTGTGTAAAGGTATGTGTCATATGCACATACATGAGCATAAACATAAATCTTGTACAATTATGATTTTTCTCACTAATGTAACTGTATCTCCCTTTTTTCATGGTTGCCACCTATTTCAAAAAGCCTACTTAAATAAATGTTCAAGCAAATCAGATACTGCACATTTTGGATAATAGTACAGTCAAAAGAGAGGAGCAGATAATTGGAGACATATTCACAATTAGACATAACTCTCCTCAAACAAAGAACTACCCCTAGTTAATTAATGTTTGTCAAGCACTTTAAGATCGTACAATTTAACATCCTAGACATTGGCATCTAAAGGTAGGAAGACAAAAGGAAGGGGGGAGCAGCCTAGGCTGGCTCTGGGTCTGTCTTGCTAGGTTATTCATCAGATTCACCGAAGGTGGGGTGGAAAGCATATGCACACAGAGTAGCTGGAACTAAATTTCCTTAAAAGCTATTGCTCTGTCTCTCCCTCTCATTTTTCTTTATGAGTGAATGGGGAATAATTCTTCTGAAAATCATTTCACAGGAGCAGTAACATCAATTCTTAATTATTAATATCACTATTTGTTATTTATTGAGCATCAACAGTGCATTAGATGTTGTATAAAACACAGATAGCTCCAAGTCTTAAATCAAGCTTATTCACTCAGAAATGTGGGTGTTTAGCCTTTCTTTTTGGATGGGATTTGGGCAGTGAGATGGATAATGAGGTGCTGCCTGCCTTGGAGGGAAATGTTTCTCTCACACTTAGGTTTTATCACCCACCAAATAAGAGCAGAGCATTTCCCTGAGAATCAAAGACCTTAAACTAAGGAATGGAGCTTGAAGGACGTGACACCCAGTGGTCTCCGAACTTGGTTGACCAGGTGTCACACTTAGTAAATTATTTGAGCATACATCATTATTTTTATATATTCACTTAACATTGTATATATACACTATTGTACTGATATACCATAAACATTATAAAAGCATATAAAATGAGAAAAACTTAAAAGAGAACGTGAAGATAAAATGTTTTAAGGTAATTTTTTGTTGTATTTTATTAATAGAAACAAAGAATTTTTGCTTTCACTAAAAAAAATTTACCACTATCATTCCTTTGCTGAGAACAATACAACTGAGTCTGATTCATTATTTTTTAACATCTTAGTTTAATATTTTCTGGCATAGGGATTTGAAAGTCTGGTGCAACTTTAATGACTGCCACTGTTGAGAAAGATGCTTCTCAAAAATACATCCATCCATAGGAAAATACAACCTTCCAAGACTGACCGAGGAAGAAACAGAAAATCTAAACAAATCAATTACCAGCAACGAAAATGAAGCGGTAATCAAAAAACTACCCAAGAACAAAACCCCTGGACCAGATGGATTCACCACTGAATTTTATCAGACATTTAGAGAAGACATAATACCCAGTCTCCTTAAAGTTTTCCAAAAAATAGAAGGAGGGAATACTTCCAAACTCATTCTATGAAGCCAGCATCACTCTAATACCAAAACCAGGCATAGACACCAAAAAAAAAAGAAATGTATAGACCAATATCCCTGATGAACATAGATGCAAAAATACTCAACAAAATATTAGTAAACCGAATGCAAAAATACATCGAGTATCATACACCATGATCAATTGGAATTCATCTCAGGGATGCAAGGACGGTACAACATTCGAAAATCCATCAACATCATCCACTACATCAACAAGAAGAAGGACAAAAACCACTGATCACCTCCATAAATGCTGAAAAAGCATTCAACAAAATCCAACATTCATTCAAGATAAAAACTCAACAAAATGAGTAGAGAGCAAGTAACCTCAACATAATAAAGGCCATATATGACAAACCCACAGCCAACATCATACTTAACAGCGAGAAGCTGAAAGCTTTTCACCTAAGATTGGGAACAAGACAGGGATGCCCACTCTCCCCACTGTTATTCAACATAGTACTGGAGGTCCTCGCCATGGCAATCAGACAAAACAAAGAAATACGGATTGGTAAAGAAGAAGTCGAACTGTCACTGTTTGCAGATGACATGATATTGTACATAAAAAACCCTAAAGACTCCATTCCAAAACTACTAGAACTAATATCTGAATTCAGCAAAGTTGCAGGATATGAAATTAATACACAGAAATCTGTTGCTTTCCTATACACTGATGATGAACTAGCAGAAAGAGAAATCAGGAAAACAATTCCATTCACAATTGCATCAAAAAGAATAAAATACCTAGGAATAAACCTAACCAAGGAAGTGAAAGATCTATATACTGAAAACTACAAGACACTCTTAAGAGAAACGAAAGAGGACACTAACAAACGGAAACTCATCCCATGCTCTTGGCTAGGAAGAATTAATATTGTCAAAATGGCCATCCTGCCTAAAGTAATCTACAGATTCAGTGCAATCCCTATCAAAATACCAACAGCATTCTTCAAAAAACTAGAGCAAATACTTCTAAAATTCATATGGAACCACAAAAGACCCAAAATAACTAAAGCAATCCTGAAAAGGAAGAATAAAGTGGTGGTGGAGGGGGGGGATCTCGCTTCCAAACTTCAAGCTCTACTACAAAGCCACAGTAATGAAGACAATTTGGTACTGGCACAAGAACAGACCCATAGACCAGTGGAACAGAATAGAGAGTCGAGATATTAACCCAGGCATATATGGTCAATTAATGTATGATAAAGGAGCCATAGATATACAATGGGGAAATGACAGCCTCTTCAACAGCTGCTGTTGGCAAAACTGGACAGCTACTTGTAAGAGAATGAAACTAGATTACTGCCTAACTCCATACACAAAAGTAAACTCGAAATGGATCAAAGACCTGAATGTAAGTCATGAAACCATAAAGCTCTTAGAAGAAAACATAGGCAAAACTCTCTTGGACATAAACATGACTGACTTCTTTATGAACATATCTCCCCAGGCAAGGGAAACAAAAGCAAAAATGAACAAGTGGGACTATATCAAGCTAAAAAGTTTCTGTACAGCAAAGGACACCATCAATAGAACAAAAAGGCATCCTACAGTATGGGACAATGTATTCATAAATGACAACCCAAATGATAAGGAGTTGACATACCAAATATATAAAGAGCTCACACACCTCAATAAACAAAAAGCAAATAATCCAATTAAAAAATGGGCAGAGGAGCTGAATAGACACTTCTCTAAAGAAGAAATTCAGATGGCCAACAGACACATGAAAAGATGCTCCACATCGCTAATCATCATAGAAATGCAAATTAAAACCACAATGAGATATCACCTCACATCAGTTAGGATGGCCAACATCCAAAAGACAAACAACAACAAATGTTGGCGAGAATGTGGAAAAAGGGGAACCCTCCAACACTGCTGGTGGGAATGTAAATTAGTTCAACCATTGTGGAAAGCAGTATGGAGTTTCCTCAAAAAGCTTAAAATAGAAATACCATTTGACCCAGGAATTCCACTTCTAGGAATTTACCCTAAGAATGCAGCAGCCCAGTTTGAAAAAGACAGATGCACCCCTATGTTTATCGTAGCACTATTTACAATAGCCAAGAAATGGAAGCAACCTAAGTGTCCATCAGTAGATGAATGGATAAAGAAGATGTGGTACATATACACAATGGAATATTATTCAGCCATAAGAAGAAAACAAATCCTACCATTTGCAACAACATGAATGGAGCTAGAGGGTATTATGCTCAGTGAAATAAGCCAGGCAGAGAAAGACAAGTATCAAATGATTTCAATCATATGTGAAGTATAAGAATAAAGAAAAACTGAAGGAACAAAATGGCAGCAGAATCACAGAACCCAAGAATGGACTAACAGTTACCAAAGGGAAAGAGACTGAGGAGGATGGGTGGGAAGGGAGGGATAAGGGGGAGGAAAAAGAAAGGGGGCATTACAATTAGCATGTATAATTGGCATGTGTTGGGAGGCATGGGGAGGGTTGTGCAACACAGGGAAAACAAGTAGTGATTCTACGCTGATGGACAGTGACTGTAATGGGGTGTGGGGGGGTACTTGGTGAAGGGGGAAGCCTAGTAAACATAATGTTCTTCATGTAATTGTAGATTAGTGATAACAAACAAACAAACAAAAAATTATAGGATCAAGACAAACAGTAAATATAGAAAAAGGTTATTAGGTACCATTTAGGCCCCATTGTGCTGTGTAACTTTTAGCAGGGCGCTTACCCTTTCTACATCTCCCTCTGCTTACCAATAAAATGAGCATATCAGTGCCTATCCTGGCCACAGAAAGTTTCTAGTGAGAATTAAATGGGCTACAAATTGTGAAAGCCTTTTAAAATGGTTTTAAGAAGTTGTTTTCTTAAATAATAATTTATTATTATTATTACAGTGCAACCTGTAGGCACTTAATAAATATTAATGGAGAAATGAAACAGATAAATGATAGGGAGTAGACTGAATAATGACAAGAAGGGAGGATCAGAAGAAAGATAAGACATAACATCAGTTCAAGCTTTTGGCACCTTAAGCATTAAGAATCACAATGCCTGAAGTCCAGTGCAGTGTTTAAAGAACGGAGGGCATAGTTTCTGCAGAGGGATCATCTCACCCACAGTTTCTACAGTTCCATGTGATTAATGAAGCATCTAGAAGCACCTGTTCAGAATTTACCCAGGAAGAAATGTAATGGGTAGGAGGCAGGAGCTAAGGAAGCAAGGCTCACATTCATTAGCAGACATTGCTAGTCTTCCAGGGACAGCAAAATATTTAACTGCTCAGCAGCAAATCCCATTTGACTGTTTAAGTAAGAGGTAATGATTAATATCAAGCTAAAGTGTGTGCCTTTCCACATTTTAGTATGTAAAATACACTAATGGCATATATATGAAATAAAATTGCATTTTCAACAAGTTTTTCCTTCTCCCATGAACTCAGCATCACAGGATATTTGGTCCTATGCATTCAGTCATACATCCATTTATTCAAATAAACATCTCTTAAGTGAATATTATGTGCCAGGCTTTATCCCACATAAAGCAGGACTAAAAGATGAGTAACCTTATAGTCTGAGCACTTAGGGTATGGCAGGAAGGAGAGAGACAGAGAGGGAGAGAGCAACTTAATGCAGTATGACATGATAAGAACACAGCTGACTCAGGGTGCAATGGGCTCACAGATGATCTCTGAGTGGCAGGTAAGTCAGGACTCAATTGCAGACCACAGAAACTACTCTATCTACTTTAAGTAGCAAGAGTTTTAGTGCAAGGAACTAGGTGCTGACAAAATCCTTGAGAGGTCAGGAGGAGCAGTCTCTGCAAAGCCTGGAAAGAAGAGACCTAGAGCAATATCGCCAAATGCACCACAGGGAGCTGCTCTCCCTGCCATACCCAGGAAGCCTGGGAACCAGGAGGCTGCGGAGGCAATGCTGACTCCAGGAATGTGCCTCATTACTAGCTCTCTGGGGATCACAATTGGTTGCTTCTGCTAAATTCTTACTGGAAAAATAAGTAAGTAAATAAAAGAGCCTCATTGCTCTTGCTATTTAACTCGCTTCTGAAGTTAAGTCTTATGTGAATGCATCTGATTAGCAGAGCTCTAAATCATATCTGGAGCTGCAAGGAGTGTCCATCCTCTGTGGTCCAAGAGCACGGGGAGGAGGTGTGGACAGCTTTGAGTGGGTGCATTCAGTACACTCCACCCCGTGGAGAGTATAAAGATGGAGAAATCTCAGGGCAAAGAAGGGAAAGGGCTGAAGGTGGGGGGATCAGCATGTGAACCTAACCAGCATTGAACTATGCCCCTGATGAACTACGCACAGAACCAGGGACAGCATTTCAAATGTCATGATCTTTCTTCACTGATATTGTAACACTCAGGTCAAATCCACATGAGTGCAGTGTTCTGGCAGAGTGAATATGAACTCAGAGTTGAGAGACAGCAAAGCTATTCCTGTCTCTGCCACTAACAGTGCCCCCTCTGGGGGATGAGGGGTGTCACTTAACATCTTTGACTCAGTTTTTCCCATCTGTGAAATAGGGAGAGATTCCACAATTCTCTGCTAATAAACCAGGAATTGACAAAAAACAAAAACATTAAAACTCATCATCTTGGTGTGAATAGTTTTACACACACTAGTTGGATATTCTATTTAATGGGGAAAGGGGAATCTTCACAGTATTTGTAGAAACTTACCTTATGACCGGTAAATTCCTTTCCCTAATGATACAAGATGGCAGTTTTATTAGAATAATATTAGAACAAAGGGCTCCCAGTAAGCCCTTGTTGAAATAAAACGTGAGCATCACAGAATTCAGTTCTCCTTGAAAATGCACAACACTTCCCAGTTTTCTCCTCACAGCCTGTTGCAGAAACCTGCACTCCTGCTACGTGTGTTGGCTGGCAAGGTAAATAAAGGAGAGTGCCAGAGCTTTGCATGTTTGCTGGGCCTTGCACTCAGCCAAGGTGAGTGCTCAGCACACGGATGTCTTCTGCTTCACAGTTTTCATGAAAACTGTACTCAAATGGTCACAATGGATGTATTACAGGCAGTTTGGAAAGCCACATATTATTTCCCTACTATAATGGCCTTCTCTGCCCCTGTGTAGAGATGAAGAGGCTCAGCAGCTGTTCAAGGTCAAGCTACCACTCAGATACTGAGTTACAGCACACAGACAGCGGAGACCATGTGGCGTGCAAATCACCTGCAGGAACACAGGTGACAGTAGATGGTGAAGAACTTTAAACACCTCCCATCCCCCACCCCACCCGCTCTCCAGACCAAGAGGAAAGAGGAATACAAACAATCAGATACTATACAATTAGATAAGCTTTTAAAACAGGTGATAGGTGGAGAAAATACAATGAAGCATGAACAGACTATTATAATTTTTGGTTAGATTTTCCTACCTCGTCATCTGTGCTCATGCGAGAATCAGCAGTGATCAGGAATGAGACCAGTGCTAAACAAGGAAGCCTCAAATAACCCCAGAATTAGATTCAGGGTGGGGAGTGGGCAAAAACTGTGGGTAGATGTTTTCAAAATGACTACCTCACCATAGCAGAAGGAAAGAGTAATACTGGGTTGTGAGCTTTCCCCAGATGAGTGGAGCTAGTAACATATGTCTCTGCTGTGTCCCTGCCTTTCCATTTCTAAACACACACACACACACACACACACACACTTGGGAAGACAGAAATTCCATGAATATGCTCTGCACCCTAACTATAATAATTACAAAATAAGAAATATGACTATACTATAATTGAATTGTCACCAGCAACACAAGAGGGCAATGCCAAAGTTTGTGTACTTATAATGAGATTTTTCTTATATTAAATGTCTTGTATTAGACCAAACTTATGCCAATTACTTCTCTCTTGTCTTTCTGACTAATGTGAGTAATGGATCCCCACTTCCGTTCTAATATTCATATCTGCCAAAGTATTATCTTTCAGTCTTCCTGCCTTTTTCCCATAAAGTAGCTAAAGCTCTTGATTTTATAAAGAAGCTTTTAAAATGTATTACCATTTCAAAAGATTTCTTCTGAATCCTGGCCAACCTGACTTGCTGTTATTAAAAAAATGAAATGTTTCAAACCTGAGAACGCTTTGTGCCTGCCTGCAGGGTAACATGGACCAGTGGGCAGCTGTGCAGCTGGTTTCAGCTGAGCTTTCCTTTTCCCTCTGCTTTAATCTTTCTAGTGTGTGGTCGCCATTGAGAGTTTGCACAGAGCTATGAGAAGATGGTCCTGGGATTAGGGTTTGGTCACAATGTTGTTATCATAGAAGACTGGCACCTCTTATATCGGAGGAATAGTCATCTTTAAGCGGTTGTTGCGAGGACTTACAAGGGCACAGCGGGAATTACAGAGAAGACCACCATACAGAACTGGAGAGCCTGGCACACGGTGGAGGCTTGGGTCAACCTCAGAGGCCATTCCCCTAGCAGTCTCTGGGCCAGCCCAGCACCCCTGGCCCTGACGTAAGTGCCCACTCTGCACAGGACACTTTCCCTCAACAGGCAGGAGTCATGCAGACATGGTTTGGTTCAAGAGAGACCAGCTGGTTCTGGAAGGCTGAAGAGCATGACTAGCAGGTTGACCAAGAGGACCCATCTTCCCTCAGCAGCAAGAGAACATATTTTCCCTGACATAATATGGGGGAATGGACAGGCTAGCAAGCTTCTGCAGGGGTAAAGGAGAGCGTTATCCAGCCACTCCAAAGGACACCCAGGCAGGGTTCACAAAGAGGGAAAGACATTACAGATTTCTTGCCCAAATATGCAAACATAACCTCATATTGTGCTCATGGTCTCTGTATAATTGCTCTGCTTTTTCTTCATTTGCCTGAGGAAGAGCCTGCAATATAGGGTGAGGGCTTCCATAGAGGCATGATGTATGAGCCACAGATAACACTTTGGCCAACAGCAGTTACTCATTTTCTTCAAGCTGCTTTCAGAAGAAAAAAAGACAAAACAAAAACCTGTTTTATTAATTATTCTAACCATTTGCCATTTACTTAGGTTTTAAGGGAGGCCTTTATTGTTTTAAGCCCACATTTGTGTTAAATACCAGCGTAAGTGATGCACAGAAATGAATAGAAAGGCTGTCGGGTAGGATCATAGTTTGTGGGGATGATAGTTCTTTCCCATTTCAGCTATGTCACTCTGAAGACACTAAGCTATTAACAAGACCGTTATCTCTTCCAGGCCTCAAGGACAGATTTAATTTTGTATAACTCTCAAACTTGATGGCTAATAGCAATAATGCTGAACACAAACATCTGGACTCACTATGGGAATCATTTCCTTCATTTGGACGCCGGGGCCCAAACCAGAGTGAAAGGTGTGGTAGAGCTTCCTCCCTTCTGCCATGGACGGAGAAATTAAATGGAAAGGTTTTCTGTGAAGTAAGAAGGGAGGCTGACAAGAAATAACCTGAACTTTACAGAATAGTCAGTCTTCTGCCATCAGAGTGGTGTCTATATGGAATTTTTTTATTTAGAACATGGTAGAGCAAGAGATAATAGCATACAGGATTTTTTATTCTTTTTTTTAAGTAACTCACAAACACTGCTCATTTAGATAAAATCACACACTGTACACAAAAAGGCTGATAGAACAAAGTGAAAGGGAAGATTTTTTGTAATTATATTTGAAACCTTGGTTGTAACCCAACAACACGGGGATAAGCATGACCCAAACCTCATGCTAGAGATGGTGTGGAAGTCCAAAATACCTCCAAATATCTGGAAGGGGAGAGGCATATAGAGTCACAAAATTACTTTTTTTAGCTTTCCAGCATCTACTGAATTATTCTCTGTGAGGTTTCCTGATGACACCCTTTATGTCAGTGACCCTAACACTGAACAATAAATCCTTCTCGGTGACTCCACTTGTCACTTACCCCCAACCCCATATCTACCACCAAAGCATCAGTGAACATCCGCAGCAGAACTCTGACTGTTAAGGTGGGAGGCACCACATGGGTACAAAGGGAGAGACCCTGTGCAAGCCATCACATCTTACACAGTAAGAAAAGCACTTGAAAACCCCATATTTGTCCTTTCAGCTATCCAATTTCTTTCTGGTGGTAGCCACCCAGGCCATTAACCTCTCACAGTTTTTCTGATCTCTCCCTTCACACCTGTTATGAGTTGAATCATGTCCCCCCAAAAGATATACTCAATTTCTAACCCTGATTATCTGTGGATGTGGCCTTGGTCAGAAAGTGGGTCTGCAGATGTGATCAACTAAGATGAACTCACTAGGGTGGTCTTAACCCAGTACTACTGGCATCCTTATAAGGAATAGAGAAGAGGCACAGAGGCACATGGGGAGAATGGCATGTGGCCGCAGGGGCAGAGACTAGAGGGAGGCAGCAACAAGCCAAGCAACGCCTAGGACTGCCAGCCACCGCCAAAAACTAGGAAGAGGCAAGGCAAGATTCTACCCAGACCCTCAGAGAGAACACAGCCCACTGACACCTTGATTTCAGACGTCGAGCCTCTGTGAGAAAACAGATGTCCCTTATTTAAACCCCCAGTTTGTGGTACTTTGTTACAGCAGCCCTAGGAAACTAATACAACACCCCTCTCTTCCTTCTATCTCCTCCCTCCCACTTTCTCAGCAAAGATATTTAGCATCTCTTTTATTACTTTGACACCTACCCTCAGATCCTCAACTTTGACCCACAAGCCTCTAATGTATGTTCCTATTGAAGGACTGTTCCCTCTGCAAGAGAAATTCTGGGGCCAGAGGTTAAGAAAATATTTTTTCTCCACTACCTATAGTGTATTTAGATTGTAAAAACAATCCAGGGGCCAAAATTAGATTTGGGGGTCAAAACGCAACAACTTAGCTATTGATCAAATAAGCAGACCCTCGCTCATAACCATGGAGGGCTTCCGGCTGTCAAAGGGATGAGGACCCTCATGTTATCAGAACCCATAAAGCTGGTGTGAACTGGCCTCTGACTCCCTCTGCCTGGTAAGAGCTCTAACCTTAATGGCTTCCTTCAGCTCCTCATTTTCAACACATACTCCCTTGGCCCTCCCAGCATCAACTCTCCTGCTCCGGAGGCATGCAACTCTTTTTTTCAGGACCCCTACCCCAGCCCCTCTGTGAGAAAATGCCAGATCTTTCCTCTGATCTCAGCTCAACTGTCAAGTCCTCCAGAAGCCAATCCCGCCGCCCCAGGGCAGAGTCACATCCCCCAGTCACAGATCTTAATGGCACTCACTGCTTTTCTGTAGTAATGTTTATTAGTTTTTAATTACAATAGAAACTCTTTTAATTGAACTCCTTGGGGAATTAACTGATGTTTTCAAATCCATCTGTACAGCATAATGACCAATTGCCCAGAAGATGACAAACACTTTTGTCCTCTGCCACTTAATACCTTCATCACTTCCACCCTCCACCACGAGGCTCCGTCCTCGCTAAGAGGGGGTTGTCCTTGTTCCCAAACCTGTTTATGGCAGTCATACTTGATTACCATCATTATGTAGTTTAATTAAATATCACATAACCTGGTCAAATGTGAATATCAAAAAAGAGTTGCCATATCTATGAAAATATGTTAAATGCTTTGGAAAGACTTGAAAAAGCTGGAGGAAAAAAATTGCTCTTAAATTAGTCATAGGCAAGGCAAGTGTAAAAGAGTGGCAAAAAAAATAATAAAATCTAAATGGATTGAAATTACTTTGCAAGTGACTAAGATTTCCCTCCACTTTAAAGTGTCTGAAACTGGAAATTGTTGATGATACACATTTTGAGGGGAGCTTTAGGCAAGAAAATGACCCTATTCAATTTAGCAAATAAATATTCATTTATGTATTTTAAGTAGAAAATAAAAGTATTTATATATGTGTATGTGTATCTATAATTTTATTTATAGATACACATATTATACATATGTATATATATATACATACATGTACATATTTTAATAATTTACCACTTTAATTGCATTTTTCAGTTACCTAATCAGCTACTAGTCTTGCTCTCATTGGAAAAAGTGCCTTCTACAGTAAATATTTATTGATGTGATCATTTGATTAACACTCATCTCCTCCACTTGACTGTGAGTTCTGTTACAGGCTATCTGTCTGGTTCCACCCTAGAGTTCTAGCATCTAGCACTGGCACATGGTACATCCTCAGTACTCATTATTCTGAATAAATAGCTGAAAGATAATTTGCTTTTATTCTGGGCTGTGCAGACATAGCAGCAGGTAATGTAACAAAATATTTAAGCGTATTTCTGAAAGATGCTCAAAGCCGTGAAAAAAATTATCCCTTAGAATTCTTCTGAGCAATAAGCATTAACTTCAACTCTGTGGCAGATTGTTCAGTATGTCAGGGCATGTTTGAAGAGAGCGGTGTCTTTTCTTTCTGACAGATCAGCTGGCTGCCCTGTTTTGTCTGAACAGAACTCCCTGAATGGGTGTGGATCTGAACCAGGGAACAAAGGAGGCACTTTTGATTCTCCTCTCCTCTCTTTATACTGTGAGAAATCTATCTATCCTCCTCCATGATCTAGGCTTAGTGAACATAACAGATGGGTTCAATCCATACAAAATGAAAAACTTTTCCCATTTCAACTCCATTTCCTGCTTCTCTAGGTAAAAGAAAACTTTCCCTGAGGAAATTATGTAAATGCACTCAAATCCTCTTGAAAGATCCCACATAGCACAAAATATTGCTATGAAATAAACCATGTTTCTTTTCACTCACATTTAAAAAGAATATGAATGTACTGATAGAAAAAATACATAGATATGAGTTAGGAAATGTTTTCTAATCCCTGCTTTATTATGATCTCCCTCCATAAGCTACAACTTCCTTGTCTGTAAAATGGGTTTGGTAAAAATACATACCATACATATCTTATAGAATTATTACAAAGATTTATTATCAAATTCAATAATATACATGAAAATCCTTGACATACCACAAAAAGTGATACAGAGGCTTACTGTCACTGTTACTTCAAGGACCCATGCCCCATTTCCCTAACAGCTCCAGTCCCTGACCTTCCATGTGCTTGGCAGGCTGCTCACGATTCATTTTCTTTAGCACAGACACATGCAGTCTTCTGTTACTGCATTGGAAGCTACTGATTTTGGAAGAGGCAGTAATAGTCCTGCTCCAGCAAGCCTTCTGGAGAAATCCATGGGACACTCAATCCACATCTTCCCCCACAGTCATTTCAAAACAGATCTAGAGAGAGGGCATGAGTCAAGACCCCTGTGAAAACTGTAATTTCATTGCCTGTATGGGTTTAAACTTTAACAGCTTTGGTATCCATCTGTAAAATGTCATTTCTGTCAGTTCCATCCTAGTAGCTCAAACAATAGCAAAATCACAAATCTACCTCAATAAAATGTGAAAGTCTAGAGTCTCTGTATAATGTATGTGCACTCAAGCTACACTAATTTATTCTACAATTGTTTTTATTTTTTAGCATTTTTATTTGGCTCTTGTACTACATAATTAATGATGTTTACATGGAAAGTTTCTTTAACTAATGTAAATGGCATAAGTGGATTACTGAGCAAGCCTTAAAACAAAATAAACATTTTTCTCCTTTTAAGATTTTCCTCATTCTCCTCTGAATGTCTAGCAGAAGAGCAGAGATCTTTTTAAATGTCCAGGGTGGTAGACAAATCAGGCTTCTGAGGTCCATTCTCCCCTGGTAAGACAGTCTTATAATTCTGTTTCCTGTAATAGTTGGCCTGGGGGAGTCAACAATAACCCTGCTGACCTACCACATCCAGACCCAGAAGCCTGTCTTTTCTTTGGGAGGTTGCCATTGTTTTTCTCCATGACCTTAAACTTAACACACTATCTGGCCCTTACAGATAAATTTCCTGCAGTTTGCAGTACTGAGGATGAGACAGTCATGAGATAAACAAGTAAGCTCACTGTAAAGACCAGGAAAAAAACAGGAAAGAAAACCTACCAGGTTTCCAAATACCTACACCATAACGATTGCATCACCTAGTTGTGGCAATTACTGGGACTGTCCCTCCTAGTTAAAGTTCAGATTGCAGGTTATTTGAGTGTCAGCACAGAGGCAGTTAGTGTAAACCAGAGTTGACAGGACACTCACTACCTGTCAGGACATGTATTATTTTTCTAAGGTATTCTCAAGGGAAAGCATTGACATCAAAAGCCGTTTCTTTACTCCTGCTCTCCGAGAGGCAAAGCCAGGGGAGCTGGAGCAAAGACGCCTCCCTCCACACCCTACATCCAGCCGTTAGGAGGCCTTGGGGGAAGTCTGCCTCCAGAGCATCTCTGAAAGAGCAAGCAACGTGTCCTCTAAAGTACCCTTGGCAATATCTCAGGGATTGCAGACCAGACTATACCAGCAGGCTTTCTCCAGAGTAGTCTTCAGCCTCAGAACTGACCACCAAGCTGGCAGGGCCTTGAGATCTAAGAGAACTCAATCCAGATGAGTTCTGAACTGACATCCCAGAACAGAGATCCTTGCATCAGTCCTACCCGGATTCCCAGGGCAAAGCTTGGAACTGGGGTCCAGATCCAGAGGACAAGATATAGGTCAAACGCATGTGACAACATGCATGTTTTGAGGGAACAAAATTGTACAAGACCCATGGTTATACTAGGGCATTCTTATTCTCAACACACTTTCAGATCACTTGAATTATTAAAATGTATTCATATCTCACATTTAATAGTTCTGCTACAAAGGATTTTGTAAGTTTTGCTTTTGGAATTATTTGGCTAAAGGAAATAATTTAAAATATGCTCTCATTTCTCAGCAATCATCATGTATATTTAAGAACTCTCACTCGGGAAGAGCATCTCATCTAAAAACTGATTTCAAATACAATGAAATTGTTATGAACACTGAATCCAGCAATTAATGAAGCTGAAACAGTATTATATTCTGTGACCATTTAAGAAATGTTTATTAATTTGGTTTTGGCAGTTTTCTTTTTTTATGTTGGAGACAATATTTTTCCTGTTTAGAATCCAGACATTTTCCCAAGCACAGCTCATAAGCCCAGCACTGAGTCCTGTACCTAGAGGCTGAACTGGTCTCATGGGCTCATGGCAAGCACCAAGCATTCCCAGGGACTGGGTATCTATCACAGTGAATTCTTCAGGATTCCCAGCCATTTCATGAGACTTCTGACCTCAACCAAAACAGTCATGTGGAGAGGTACCAAGTCTTATGGTACCACCTAAACACCCAAGAAATTGTTACTAATCAAACTCAAATTCTGAAAGTTTTGTTAATTTTTGGCTCCTTGGATAAATTTACCCATAAACAATGCTAAAAGCCTCTACTGTTGGCCTTTGGTAAAGTCATTCTTCTCCTTTAGTGGATGAAATCAGGTTTCATAAATTCAATTTACTTCATTTTCCAACAAGACATTAGATTTGGAAGCTGGTCTGGAGTTGTATTTCTAGGAAACTTTTCTATCATTTATGTGAGTACACATGCTCTACCAAAGGTGTTTATAACTAGACCCAAGATAACTTTATTAAAGATATTATATCAATAACTGTTAAGTAAAGTATACTTTCTCAATTAACCTTTTTTTCCCCAAAAAGATTAGATTGTCTTATCAGTGTATCAACTCAAAAATACTCATAAGTAATCTGTTGACTGTCACAAAATCCCCTCTTTTGCTATCAGCAAATGCTGAAGTGGTAAGAATTTAAAAACTACTTTCTAGATGTGTTCTACAACAGTAACATATAATCAATGTGGTTGTTTAGGGGATTCATTCCTGACCTTGGTTTACTTTGTATCTCTTTAGAAATCACGGAATACATATTGAATAAGCTCATGGACACTGGCATCAGAGAGAATGAAATGGAATTTTCTAGCTCTGAGAATTAGGGCAAGTTATTAAGCCTCCACTTCTTCATCTGTAAAATGGTACTAATAGTACTTAACAGGATTGTTCTCAGGATTAAACAAGTTAATGAGTGTAAAGCTGATGGTGAGCAATCAAAAAATGTTAGCTATGGGTATTACTATTATTAGCCATCATTTCTCCACTATTTACAGTACCACCATTCAAGCCTACACATCTCACCCCTGAACTACTTAGTGGCCTCCAGCCTTCCCTGCTTTGTACTCTAACCCCTGTCCCCTCTCATCTCCTTCCAGGAGTTGACTGATCCTTTCAAAATGGAAAGTCTCTGATCAACCCCCTTCCCACACACAAACAGAAACAAAGTAAAACAAAAATTCCTTTAGCTGTACTTAGCACAAACCAGCCCTGTTTGGCCTGGGTCCTGCCTTCCTTCTTCAACCTGTTTCCACTTCTCTCCCCACTTCCTCTGTGCCTGGGCCACACCAGTCTTTTGCGCATTGCCCATGCTTGGTTCCCTCCAGTCCTACATTTTCCTTAGACCTGGAGAGCTCTGTTCTTGCCCAGTGGCGCCCTCCACATTCCAGCACAAAAGCTACCTCTTCAACCGGATCACACCATCTTTTCATAGGTCCATTATCCTTCCCTTTCAAAGCACTTAGCTCAGTGCATGCATGACCTATCTAAAGGGAAATTTCCTGATGTCTGACTTGCCTGTGAAACTTTAAGTTTGAAAAGGACAGAGCTTCCAATTTCATTCATCATCTCGTTAGGAAGGGAGGGAGGGAGGAAGAAGGAAAGAAGGGAGGAAGGAAGGGAGGGAGGGACGGAGGGAGCATGCAGGGAAAGATTAAAATGGCTCGGGTTGCATTCTCAGAAGGTTGGCTCCCACACACGAGACTCATTATATGGTTCCCGAACAGGCAGGGTCACTTTTCTGTGGCTTAAAAAAAAATTTTTTTTAACACTTCGTCCTTAATTTTTGCACCTCTTTCTGCGCTCTTGAAGGCCCAGGCGTGGCCACCGCGGCGGCCACTCTTAAGCGGCCGTCCGCTGGGATGTGAGATGCAAGAAGACCCACCGAGCGGCGGGCCGCCGGGGCGGAAGTGCACGGGGCGGGGAGCGGGGCGGGCGGCCTCGAGCGGAAGTGCCGGGTGCGCGGCGAAGGCGGCGCCGTGGGCGGCGGGAGGCTCAGGTGGGTGCCGGCGGCCTGGCGCAGGCTGGTGGGCGCTCGCGTCCCCCGCCCCGAGATGGTGCGCGGGTGGGAGGCGGGCCCCGCGAACTCGTTGCTGCGTCGCACCCTGCCGATTTCGCTTGTTGTTAGAATGTAATTAAACCGGGGGCCAGAAATCCTTGCGCCACCGCGGGGAGATTATAAGCGTCTGTGTGTGTGTTGGGAAGTGAACAATATAACGCACGCATCTTTTCAAGAGAAAGCAAAAAACATCTCAACTTCATGCTTCTTCATGATTCATAGATGACCCGTTCTAGGTTTAATTGAATTATATGAAGTGATAATATAATCTCAATTGGCTGCCTTTTTATATAATTTTTGAGCAGTCATGTTGACCTTTCTTGGGGGTGAAAAAGGTTAAAAGGTGCAGTAGAAACACTGTGAGTCCCGGGGAATTTCTGGACCTGCTCTTGGGCTTCATCAGGCAAAAGCAGCCCTCTGGGTGCTGAAGAATGAGAGAATAAATCAAAGACTGTACAATTCTCCATAAATACTTAGTCTTGTCAGTCACCCCTGACAAATATCAGCTCATACAATTTTTTAATAAGTCCAGAGGTAGAAAAGTTGCACCGAAATTGTTATTAACAATGAGTAGGCAAGTGTCTATTTCTAAGGCTGTTCCGTTAAAGAACAGGAGGGTTTTTTGCCTGGGTGATTTTTATTATTCTTTATTAATAGAAAGTATTTTATATAATACATTATATTTCAGAACACTTTCTTAAAAAAATTTACAGTGTGGCTCAGCTTGACCCAAGATTCTCGGATCCTCCCGGACAAGGACAGCATCTAAGATCTGTTATACTGCCAACACTTCCTAGCACATTTACCAACACACATTAGCAGGCTCCTGCAACTACACATTTCTTTGGTTATGCAGCCACTATAGCCATGTTTCAATGCCAATGACACTGTACAAGTTGAGGTAGCAATCAGACGCCATGCTCTTCTCACTTCATAATTATCTAAGGAATAGCTTATGAAAATGCATATGAACTCTCTACCAAAATCTGGAGCCATATACATTGAAATTTAAAATACTTGGAAAAAGAGGTACCCTAGAAACAGTGAGTTATTATAGTAATGTTGGGGTAAGGCAGAACTAATCATTGTTCTGTGTGAAAGGTCATAGCCTAATAACCTGGGTTCTGCTCTGCTGACGAATTGCCTGGAATCAGAAAGGTCCTGTTAAAAAAATTCAGATTGGTGAAGCTGATGTTTCAGACAGACAGATTGCCTGGATTTTCTTTCTTCATGCTTGCTGTGGTCAGTAGAAGCTGCCTGCCAAGGAAGAATCAATATTTTTTTGTCTCCTTCACCAGAGGAAAATGTGGCTATGTGGTTTTATTTAGATAGATTGATGGCAGGTAAGGTAATAGAAATGAGGATTTTTCCAACCTGAGAATTTATTGGACTGTATTTCTATTTTATTCCAGATGCCTGGCTCTATTGTACCCTTAAGTCAAAGGCAATGTGAAGATATGCCTTCAAAATAAGTGGGTTTTTTTATTAAAGTTTTTGTATTTCATAACGTACACACTCTAGGTAGTTGATAGATTCACTCACTCTAATGCCAAGGCTTGGGATTTCACACACAGCAAGACCTTGAGGTGATCTGGTACAAGTAGTAAGGTTTTTATGTTTCTTATTTTAAATCCAATTTGCCTCTGCTTTATTCAAGGAGTGTACATCAGAGGAAGCCAAAAGCCAGCTGGAATAGTTCCTCCATGCAGTTTTAATCTTGTTTGCAATTATTTTGAAGAGAAGAAACCATCTGGATCCAGGGATGTATAGCTACACAGGTAGCAGGAACTAGGTGAGTTTCCTTAGTATCCTGGTATCACATAGCAAGTTTGAGAGACACAGTCATGTGAGGAAGAATATATAAAATGAAAGGTTTTGGCTAAGTTTTGCTTGAGTATTATTCCACATCCCCAACTCCCCAACCCAGTTACAGCCATGGGAAACTAGAAGCACGAAAGCATTATTCTCTTTTTTAGTCCAGTCCTTTCCGAAGATGAGGTTTTCAGAGGTAGAGGCAAAACTCAAAATACCTTCTATTTTAAGGAAGTATCTATCTCCAAGGATTTCAGAGCCTTTTACTAGTAAATATCTAGCAATACTCATTTTACTGCTATAGACCTCATCACTGTGGTACAGAATTATTTGTTTGTAAATCTTTCTCCTACCCAAGGTGTGAGGTCCTTAAGGGCAGGGTAAGTATCTTAATCACTTTTATATTTCTAATAACTGGCACAGTGCCAGGCACAATGCAGACACTTAGTACATGCTATGGAAATGAAAAGACAGTGTTCCTGAAGGGAGGCTGGTGCTATAACGAGTATGAAAACATTATTGGGAATGCAACAAGGTAGAGAAAAGGATATAAAAATACTAACCTTTCAAGGGGTTACTAGATGCAGTTATAAATGCTGCAGTTACTAATGCCTTGATAAACAGCTTGGAGTAGGGAAGGACATATTTGAAAGTTAATACATACTCACCAAACTTTCTTCTAAGGTGATCTGGCCTGGTCACTTTGCAGGGCCTTCCTTTATTGTGCTAAATGAAATATGTAAGCCAAAAGGCTCCACCAGCCCTGTGTCCACCCTTCCTCTGAGAACTGCCATGCTCTACTCAAAGCACCCATTGAGCCAATATTTGAAGACCATCCATTTGAAAGTATACCACATTATTAGCTTACCGAGGGCCTCAACATCTTACTTTGGTCCTGCCTTAAGGATAGAGGACCTATGTATGGTCACTATTTTCAGGTAGTTTGCTAAAATAATACTGAAAGAAAGCCACAATCATCTTTTTAACTTTACTAACATTCCAGAGGACCTCAAAGTTGACAGCTTTTTGTGTTGTCATAGGGCAGGCATGTGGTATATGCTGCTTCCTTCTGTTGCCAATGGGATTGTAACAGAAACCAGAATGTTACTTCTGGAAACAAATGAGCTTCCTCTCATTGTTTCTGTACGTTTTCATGTTGATCATGAAATAATAGGAAAATGGCTCCTCGTTTAGTCAGAAAAATGACATGAGATTAATTTTTTTTTAACACGTGACTTCTTAAAACATGTAGTTCTTCCAGTAAGCCAAGAGAAAGGATACTATTGTTTAAAAGAAATTCACTCACCTGTGTCATCTTAGGACATAAGACATAAAAAGAGATCTAAATTCAGTTCTGTTTCTCCAGGTTCAAAAACAAAGTTAATCTGAATCTTCTTAGATTTGGAGATCAGAACCTCATTCTCTAAGGAAAAGAAACCTGCCATCCGAAGCTGAGAGTTTCCTCATTCTCTCCTTCTTTAAATTAAGCCTTAAACAAAATGAAGTATCTGTTATTTGATATACTCTGAGGATTAATATATAAAGCTTTTTGAGATTTCTTTGGGAAAAAGGGGGTTGAACTTGGCGATCCCCTTCTAGTTCTGAAAATTCTGTGCTGGTCTCATTATGTGTAAAAATAGGGCATTGTTCAAGGAGAAAATATACAGAAATGAACAAAAAGAGAAAAAGGCAGTATGAAAGGCTTTGGTTAAACATTAGTTTCTTTATCCATAAGCAAGAGCATCTCCAAAGGCATTTCCCAGTTCCAAAACATTAAGAAATTTTATCAGTTATAGCTCTTAAGTAACAGAATAGGATTTGGAGGATTGTAAAATCTCACATAACTGAGGGCCTGACTTCAAGAGTGGTTGGTTCCCAACTTACAGGCTACAAAATGCCTAAAAAATTAATGAAACCCTTTTAGGTCCTCTGTGGTTGTGAGAATAACTGCCTCCTTGGCAAGAGGAATTGGAAAGGTGGAGTATAAGTGACAAATAGAAGACATTGCCTCGATGGATGGATTTTGAATTGCAGTTGTTTTGGAAATGGGATTGTGTGCTTTTTAAATATCAAGGAAACCAGCATTACTAGCTAAGTACAATAGACTAAGATGTATTAATGAAATTGCCTTCTTTCTGGGTCACTATTAAATATGTGATATCTTCAAAGGGAATGGGTTATTTTGGCTAGGAAGGATAATGTGGAAAGCAGCCTTCATAATTCCTTTTGCACTTTGTTCCCATCCCTTGAACTAGAATGATTTTGCCCTCATCTTAATGCTATCTTTATGGATTGAAGGAATTTTCAAATTGGTTTTTAAACTCTATTAAGCCCTCATGTAGGATATAACCCAACCACATTATTCAGGTTTTCTTGGCTTTCAGGAACAGCTTTGCAGCCATTATGTTGTAATTGTTCTGAACATGGTTGCACACTCTCAATTCAGAATGTGCCTCTCTGGCTCCAGGCCAGAGGCTGAGTCAGTGTCTTTGGGGTTGAGGATGAGGGGAGGGGTGCAGTGTATGCAGCCCCATTGTACTAACAGGAGTTAGTCCAGAATCCCCTTTGGGCCTCTGGGTGTTAGAGGGCTAGTGTATAGTAATGTACATTACTGTTCTTGATTAGCATCTTCATTTTGTTTCTCTCAGCTGAATGTTTTCCTGGAAACCCTTCCCTGACATTGTCATGTGCACCAACCCCATTACTGAGTAGACTCCTCTGAAGCAGTGATCTGGCAATTGACTGCTAAGGTCCAAAGATTCTAAAATAAATGCTTACACTGAAGATTCCTCTCACCTTCCACTTGACGTTTGTCAGCTTGCTATAGGCTGAGGCAAACACAGCAGGGCTTCTGGATGCGTAGGAGAATGGTACAATGATGTGTCCTACTCGTGTTGCTCCCCTGGTCCACACCGCCATCCTTTCTCACCCAGACTCCTGCAGAAGCCCCCTAACTGGGTCTCTGCATCCACTCTTGCCCCCAACAATCCATGCACACAGTAGGCTAGTTGATCATTTAAAATTGTATATTAGATCATGTCACGTCCCTCCTCTAAGTCTAATTATACTTACAACCTCAGTTCCTAAACATACCACATGAGGCCTTGGCTGATCTGGCCCCCACAGTCCATTTTTGAGCCCTGTCTCCTGCCACTTCCCTCTTATTTACTGTACTTCAGCCTCATGGTCCCTTTCGTTTCTTCCAGTAAGTCCAGGTTGTCCTCAGAGCCTTTGCACTTACTGTTTCCTCTCCCCAAAATGCTCCTCCTCCAGATTTTTGCATCGCCTCATCCTTTGCATAGTCTCAGCAAAAATGAAGCATGCTCAGAGTACCTTATTTAAGGGACCTGCCTTAGTCGCCATCACATCTCCTTGTTTTGCTCCCCCCATCTACTGACTACTATCTGATGTCTGATATTAAAGAGACCCGAAGGCAGATACCTTGCTTTCGTATTTACTAATGAACCCAGAACCTGAAATATTAGCTTATATATGGAAAACGTCATGATTGTGGAATGAATAAATGAATGAATCTCATCCCACACCTGGATTGTCTTGACCTCTAATTCTTTCCTCCCTTTATTCTCCTTTCTACTGCTGTATGGTGCTAGATCAGTATTCTAAAATACTGATTTTGTCTCATCACTCCCTTGTTCAAAATCCTCAGTGGCTCCCATCAAACAGGCTATGGCATTCCTACCTCAGCATCTTTATGCCTGAGCCCATCTTTGGAATGTTTCCCATGTTTTCTACATATACAAATCCTACATGATTTAGGATCTTTTTCTTGTGAAACCACCTCCAGTCTCAGCCCACCATACTCTTCATTTCTCCTATAACATTTAAAGTTGCCTATTAGATGTCCCTGTTGTAATCTCTCCTACAGTTGTACTGTTCCAGTTAAGAATTTAACTCTCTTCTCCTGAATCCACTGAAGTATATCTCTCTGTAATTCTTGTTCTTGTATCTAGCATGTGCAGTTGATTTCTCTCCCTGAGAGTTTTTTTTTTTGGAGAGAAAGAAATGGGCTTCACCAGAATGAAGAAAAAAGTCTTAATTTTACTGAGAATTTGAAGGGGGTGGGATATGAGGACAGAGTATGTACTAAGTGGTAGATACGTAAATGCTGTATATCTTCAGTGAAATTGTTGTCTTACTGGATAGGCAAGGCCCACATTTCACACAGTTTTTCACAGAGCAGTGTGTTGAATGCAAATTAACATATCACCCACTGAATACAAACAGTGGAATAGAGACATCCAGATACTTGGAAATCCCACAGTCGTGATAATGATTTAAAGGGAAATAGAAAGGGGTTTAATCTCTAGGCACTCATGTAACCAGTCGTTCCTTTCAGGGATTGATGCTCTTCTAGCTTCCCTGGCCCCTATGCAATGAGGCTGTTGGCACTGAAATCTGCAAGTGGAAACTGTAGGGGGTGTGGTGGACATGTGTGTGAGAGCTGTTCCTCACTCCCCAGTACCGGGCATGATGTAGGCCTTCTCATCATTTCATATGTTGTGAGATCAAATCAGCAGTCCAACTGCATGGTCAAATTGAAACTGTGGTGACCCTTTCACAATGTATACAAATACTGAATCATTGTGTTGTACAACTGAAGCTAATAATATAATGTTATGTCAGTTATACCTCCAAAAAAAAAAATGACGCTAAGCCTGATGCTGTGTACAAGTGCGCCCACGGGTGGGTGGTTAGCTTTGGATCTTTGTTGCAATATCTTGTTTGAGTTGGTTCTGCCTCCTAGGGAGTCGCCCTGGCCAGGTATCATGACTATTAGGCTGAAGTGCTAGAAAAGCACCTGAGATTCCACCCATGCCAGTGACGGCCCCACTCCAGGTTAGGCCTTCTACTCACCACTCCCTGTTTCTGTCTGTAGCTAGCCATGCTTAGCCCCTTGAGATCGACACTTCAAAGAATCTGCTCAATTTTCAGCTTAGGTTATGTCCCCTTAGGCTGCCTCTCCTTGTCACTCTTAGCTCCACACTTGTACCCAATATCCCAAGCTAGGCTTCTACTTGTTTGGGAGAGAGGGAGGTTTGAAGACAGTTGACTGACCCAAAGCACAGAGGAGCAGAGGAGGCATCATTTGTCCCCGTTTCCCTGGATTAGGGAGAGCCTAGTGACCCAGATGGGTCCCCTAAAAGCAACCTCACCTCATTATATAAACTTTCAGTCATCTAAAATAACATGTTTTGTTCCCAGTAGAGGTGTGTGTGTGTATACATGTGTTTCTTGTCATTTGGGTAAAAATAGGAACATTATGCTTAGATGTTAATGAATGTGAAATGGAGCACTTAACATCTCACAGGGCACAGATGATTAAACGGAAGCTCTGCACCTCTCTTTATAGAACACAGGTTCAGCAAAAGCTACAGTAATAGTGTTTGGTTAATGTCAGCTCAGCATTAAATTTACATTATACTCTTGTGAAGAAGCTATATTACCTGTTAATAACCAAGGCGGTACCTAGGCTTATACAGAATTTTTTATTTTGCACATGAACTAATACTGCAGCTTGCTGGTAATGGATCATGTGAGCTTGGAAATTCGGTGTGCCAAAGGATGCTTTGTATGAATAAAAATTCTGGTCAGTGAAGGTCAGTTTCTCTACTCAAGCAAGAACAATGTTATTTCCCTTCTAATCAGACACACACAGTGTTTGAAGAATCCAGGAGCCTGAGATACATGATATGAAGCCATAGCCTGGGCAGTTCTTCATGCAAGAAATGAATAATCCTTAATAAAGGCTCAAATGACCCTGGCTTCTTTCTGTATCATAATCAGTCGCTTTAATGGTATGCCCTTCAGTGCTTCGCAGGGAAAATGTTATAAAGCTGTCTTCCTTATGTTGCTTCAAGGTGGTTCTGAATTGGTCCAATCAGTCCTCCCCCCGTGTTGTGTTTGATTCTACCATAAAGACCACTGAAGTCAGCCTCAGTTTTGTTGAAAAACCAGCATTCCCATTCTGTTTGAGGGTGATCCGTGCCTCTAAGCAGCAGTGGACTTGAAACAGCAGGAGTCACCATCTTTAC
Source organism: Manis javanica (assembly GCF_040802235.1). Classification (NCBI taxonomy): domain Eukaryota; kingdom Metazoa; phylum Chordata; class Mammalia; order Pholidota; family Manidae; genus Manis; species Manis javanica. The sequence continues at coordinate 57,127,158 of NC_133169.1, read as the reverse complement.
TGTTAGACTGTGCACATTCTAAATCCAGTCTTACACTTTTGTTGTTGTTGTTTTATTCTGGTCTGTGACAAAGGTGACCCAGTTGTGCTTCTTTGATATTATGAATGCAGCTCTTTTTGCTCATATGACAGAGGCATATAACGAAATACAAAGGATAAAATTCTGTTTGTGTGTGTAGTAAGGACACATAGTTCATGACTAAATTCAGTGACATAATCAAAAAGGTGTTGTCCTTTCACAGTCATGAGCTAACAGGCAGAGACTGCCTTTTAGAATATTTTTTATAGTGCTGAGATACTGTTAAAAAATAATAGAACTAATGAAAATGTCACATTGACAGAGTAGCCTGTATTAAGATTTTACTTCAAGAATGCATGATTCAGTGAATGTGACACTGACAGCAATGCTGTTAGGGTTTACAGTTAGTAAAAGATTCTAAAGAATATTATAGAGTCCCAACTGGAGTGTATCATTTCTCATTTCATTTTTTATATCTAGAACTAAGTGAACTCCAGCATTCAGAACTTCAGCCTTAATATCTTATTTTTGCCTAGGATTGGTATAGGGAGCTTTTTCTTTATATCAGACTATAATATGATTTTATAATACAGTGCTTATGAAGAAATAAGTTAATTTAACGATGTAAAATGTACTTGCCTTAGGGCATTTGGGAAATAGGTAGTAAATTGCATAATGCTAATGAATTTCTCAATAAACAAATGTGCCATTTTAAATGATTAAATGAATGTAAAAAAACTACAAGTGGAGACTAACAGTAGAAAAGAGAACTGGTTTTAAACAGAATGGTTTTAGCACCACTGAAGACTTTACTTAGTTTTTTAGGTTGGTTGAACAAATACTCCAGCAAATCTGGAATGAATAGCGACTTTGTTTACTATGACAGGTTTTATTTGTCTTGGGCACAGCCAAGACCACATGCAGTGTTTTTTCATGTTGGATATACTGAAACAGATTTCCATTGTGAACTAGAATATTTTAAAAGCCTTAACACCTCAGTCTCAACTTAACTAGGTAAAAGCAGTAAGTTTTCCTTTCCTGATCAGCCAGACATCAATAAATCTTAAATCCCTCCACCAAAAGCATATAGCTCCCAAAAGCATATAGCTGCAGTTCACTGTCCTGGTTGTAGTCATAGGTCACTGCCAGAGATGGTGTGATCCTTCTTATTTCTAAGCACTGTCTTTCTGCCTTTAACAAGACTAATTTTTACATTTTCTTCCTCCTCCATGTAGTGCAGCTTCTTAACTCCACACCCTAGGAGTGTGTGCCACTGCTGGCATAGGGCCTTCCGAAAACCAATGGTGCAGAAATTTCTACCTAGTGTAAACATGACTAACATTCTACTTTCTCCCTCACATACATCCTGTATAGACAAAATCATGTTTAGAAGCTGTTGTCTCCAAACACATTTATCTAGTGGAGTTGTTAATTCTGCTGAATTTACAGAAAATGTGTATACCAGGGCTTAACACTTAGTTGAGAGTCGCTCAGCATATTGTGAAATTGTTTAGATCCACTTTCCACCTTGGAATAATGCTGGGTAGCAGATCATTGCAAAGTTCTCAGCACATTCCTTTTTTATGCATTATCAGTATCCTTTAGTAGCAGGGAGAGCCAAGGAGAAGTGGAAGACTACAGGGTTAAGAGTGAAGGGAAGATTATTGTTTTCACAGATCAGAGTCTGATCTTTCTGTCCTGTGGTCTTTACTCTGGTTTGATGTGGGTTGGTGTTTTTCTCTAAAGTCATATCATTCTGTTTGAAATGAGTTTTAGGCTAATCTTTTTTTTAAATTAAAGTATCATTGACATACAATCTTTTGATGGTTTCCACATTCACACATATTATCAAGTTGTCCTCCGGCCCCACTGCAGTCACCATCTATCAGTGTAATAAGATGCTATAGAGTCATTACTTGTCTTCTCCATGCTGTACCACCTTCCCCATGACCTACCTATATTGTGATTGAGAATTATAGTGCCCCTGAATACCCTTCTCCTTCCCCACCCACCCTCCCCAGTCCCTCCCCTTTGGTAACCAGTAGTCCCTTCTCCATGTCTGTGAGTCTGCTGCTATTTTGTTCCTTCAGTTTTACTTTGTTTTTATACTCCACAAATGAGTGAAGTCATTTGGTGAGTTTGTCTTTCTCTGAGTTTTAAGCTAAACTTACACTAGAAGCCTAGCCTCCAGGGGAGATGAGCACATAATATTGTCCCGCTCTGTGAAGCAGAGCAGGCTAAGAGTCAAGGTGGTGGTGAAGGGGTTGGGCCAGCTACAGCACCCTAGCCCACAACCTCATGGCCATCCAGAGGGGCACTAACCTTTAATTATGATATGAGATCTGCTCAAATAGTGACTACTGTGTACACTGAATGTCTGGGCAGGGTTGGAGGTGAGAATAAAAAAGAGGAGAAAGGTTCACTCCAAACTTTCAACATTCAAACAAATATTTGAACACCTACTATATGCCAGGTTATTAGTAGATGCTCAGAGATACTGGGGTGAACAAGTACCTGCTCCCCTGGAACTCACATTGTAGTACATGGGACATGCAGGTAAAGAAATAATTCCAGATAGTGGGGAATAAAAGAAAACTGTAATAAGTTATACGGACAGAGAGTGGTGGGCTGGCCAACATTGGGAAGGTAGTTAAACTAAGCATCTCTAAGGAGGTGACATGATCCCAGGTCAAAAGAGGAGAAGCTACTTAAGAGCTTTTCATGCAAAGGAGCAGCAAATGCAGAGATCCAGATGAAGAAGTGACCTCTGGGTATTCAAGGAATAGAAAGAGAACCTTCATAGCTATAACTTGCCAAAATAAGGGAGGAAAAAGTGAAAGATGAAGTTGGAGGGATAGAGTAAAAGTTAAGAAATAAGGATCCCAGGAATGAATTCATCTTGCGAGTAGCTAAATGAGAAAGTCAACAGTGCATATGTGTTTTGAAAGCTGGGGGCTCAGCAGAATAACTAGGAATAAGTACAGTGCCTTATGTCGAGCAAAGTAGCAGGATGAGGGAGCTTCAAGGCCTAGTGTTTGACATGCTGCTATTACCAAGTTGTTCTTACTGGAATATCACCAATAGAAACACCAGTACTCTTGTGTATGTTTTCAAAAATGGTGTCACTCTCCTTTTAAAATTCTTCTTAAGAAGTTGAGTAGACTTTTGTTTCTGACTAGTTAGCTCAGCCTGATACTCCCCAGTAGCCTCTCTAAGCCCAGCTGTGCGTCTCCCCATCTCTTGCAGCAGAGGATGCACAGATCTTGTGATAGCCTTAATCTGCAGCTGGAGATTTGTGCTCTACCCTGTTGTTTCCTTTACAATGAAGGTGCATGGCTGTAGTTGAATGCTTGCCAATAAGATGAGCTATCTCTGCCAATAAGAACTATCTCAGGAAACCTCCCCATCTTAGGGAATCATCAGGATGTTGGCAAAATCTGAAGGTAAAGTTTAATTTTGTATTTAAATTAATAAATCCATGCAGTTTGCTTACAGAAACCAAGTGGTTAGGCACACAGCTTATCTATAAATATGCATTTTTTTCCCATTCTAAATTCTGTTTTGTTTGGAATACAGTGACTGTTGGGTGTCATGGAGACCTGCCAAACATCTGGGCCTGTCTGACACTCCAGGACTCAAGAACAAACTCTGAAGTCTTCAAACTCCATCATTGGCTTGCAGCTTACTGTTCATACTATAAAGAGCAAAGTCAAGGGCACATAAATTTACTGGCCTATTTTTCTTTTGGCAGAATTAAGATGCTCTGGTTTCAGAGAAATAGCATGCAACTTGCCAAATACTCCTTTCGACTCCTCCTCAGAAATCTCTATGCCTCCAAGACTACTCTGCCTGTGCTGACCTTATTCACAAAGGTACAGAGTGAAAAAGTAAAATTGCTACTTTAAAAACATAAAGTATTAAAATTGTTGGATGAAGAAAGTTGTCTATTTAAGAAAGTTGTCTATTTAAGAAAGCAATGGAATAAACTTTTTTCAGACCTGTTCATTAATTTTTCTGTTCAGTTACAGAAGTAGTAACTGTTTCCTACTCAGATAATTCATTGTCTCACAATTATCAGAGGGTAAAGTAATATATTTAATAGTTTTCTGATCCCTACCTTGAAAGAAAGAGCTATCAGATTAGAATATGATGTTTACAAATGTATCACTTAAAAATATAATCAATGCTCATTATTTGTGATACTTACATTCCATAAAGCTGAATTAGGGAATACTGAACCATTGCTCCTAGAAGAAATGTAGGACTAGATACCCATAAACTTCTGGTCACATTTTTGTCAATCAATCAATACATAACCTTGTTTTATGTATGCTTCTGTTAAGGACAGCATATTTAAAATATATTGTTGATTCACTAACAGTGAACTTACCACCAATAGCACTATATCTATAAAACACATGCCTGAACACAGTATTTTCTCCATAAGGCATATCACAGCCTTCTTGTGCTTAGAAACACTAGACAGCACTTTAGCACTATGCTTGGGGAGCATTTTAAACAGCAAAATCAACAAAAACACAAAAATGTGAAGAAGTGGCACTAAATAAATTGTGGAAAGGACACATGTTTACAATATATGAGCTGAAATAAGGCAGAGCATTGTCTTGTTTGACCTCAGCTGGGTAGGTGGTCTTTGGGCAACTCAAATTTTTCGCTGCTCTGTGCATGTGTATGTCCATGAATGACAGCAGAACTGCCATAAGTATTGATTTTGGGTTACAAGTATATTTTAGCATAGGCAAGTCCCCAAATACGGAATCCACAAATAAAAAGAATTGACCATATGTGCTTTCTTATCCCTAACACTAGTTTTAAGCCATAAAGCTAGTTTAATTTTTTAAGAGCTTTTTCCCCTGAAATTTATTATATGAACATCGCTAGTTTCCTTTGCACATTAACATTATTTTGTGAGATTTATAATCAGAAAGAAATAGAGGGTTGGGTAATAGAATTAAATTAATAATACTGTAATTCAAACAAGAAAGGTCTCTTGTTTAATAGATTTTTCAGATTCAGTCATTTTAGTAATTTGAAGATACCTGTGGTTATCTAATAACAAAATTTAAGTGTTTTTAAAATAAATTTCTTACTGACAATAGTTAATCTAAATATTTTCCATATCTATAAGTATATACAACACTGTTGGAAATCATGTAACAAAATATTTCATCATCGATGTCTACATATGAAAGATGCTTGTGAGAATTAAGCACAGAAGTAAAAGAATCCCTTAAGACTAACTGCTCACTAAGCCTAACTATGAGCAATAGCCAAGTTGGCTGAATATGTTTGCCCAAAAAAACCACACTAATCTTCCTTTCAGCTTAAAATGTGTATTGAACCCTTGATTTATGTTCATTAAGCCTGTCAAATATCAGTCATCTTCAGTTCACAATCCAATGAAAGAAAAAGTACAGTATCAGTTGTCTTTCAGTTATAAATAACAGAAAGTACTTCACAGAGTGACTTAGACAAAAAAGAGATATTTATGGGTTGGTCTGGTTCCGCAGTAACTTGAATCAGAAACTAAGCATGTACCAATCTCTTCAGCTCCACATCCCCTGGGTTAAATCTGTCCTCACTGACTCTTTTCATGGATGACTGCAGCAATCTGAAACCCCAGATCTCACACATTGGGTATCTACAGAAACTCCAGCAAAAGCATCTCAGTTTCCACTGGCTCTGATTGGTCAATCCCTAAGCCATTAGGGATTGCCTCAGCCTAAATCAAATGTTCCAGCCTTGCTGGAACTACCTACTACAAAGCAGGAGGTGGATGACCAACCCAACAAATGTCTACTATTACAACTCAGAGTAAATAAGTGCTCTATTGACACCATGGAAAATCCCAGAAAAGGATGTTTGAATGGTCTAAACCAATGGGTCTGACCCTTTTTTCGGTTCATAGGCCTTTCTAAAATTCAATGAACCTTCCTCATAAAAATACATATATCTGTGATAATTTGAACAGACTTCCATGTTAAAAAAACAAAATTAAACAAAAACCCTAATCTAGACTCTGCTAAACTTTTTAAATATAAAAGCAAAATGTTGGTAGTTCTGCAATTTAGCTTTTTCTTGTTTTGCTTTTGCTTTTAAGATCCTCTGTTAACTTTTTTAAACTTTCTCAGAAAATTTCAACACAGTCACTTTAAAATACCAGACTATCCATAATTTGTTTCTTACTGGTTAATGCTAATAATCACATGACGAACCTAATTCTGTAAACCTGGAAGTTAGGGCCAGAAAGACCCTTCTGAAGCGAAAATGCCTTTTGGTTATCTGGGTCTTTACTTCACAGCAAGCTGTGAGTTAAGCTGGAGGAGGGGCCTTCTTTAACATAACAACACATCTCTTCTTGTCATGTTAGAAAGCAGGTGTTATATAAGCATCAGTAATCTTGAGTCTATTTGGAGCTCATGCAAGAGAACCTGGTCCCTGGTCATAGAGTGAAGGACTGAGAAGCCTTTAAAATCCCAACAATCCATAGCATGCTCAACAGATTTATCCAGTAGGTGGTTAAAGAGTGCAAATAACAATGGGCACTTAAGTTTCCTTGATCCTCAGACAGAATTAGTTTGGGAAACCACTGCTGACAATTTTATTGAGAAAACAGGCAAAACACTGAAGAGTTTGATATAATCATCACCCAAAGTAAATAGAGATTTTTCCCTTTTTAAAGATGGGGCAGTCACTATCTAACTCCATCTCAATGGATTTATTCCTATGGACTGAGAAGGAAAAATAGGCTTGCAAAGCTCACTGTCCCCCAGTCACAACTGACTTTAAGTCATTCTGGTGATATCAGCCAGGCCAGAAAGATGCTTTTGACATAGAAAGCACAAAGTCCTAGGACTATAGATCAGTGAAAAATCATCTTCCCAGATATCAATTAGATGAACCAGTAACAAAAAATAAATGTAAATATCTGATTTTTTTATTGAAGTATAGTTGCTATACAATCTTATATTAGTCTCAAGTATACAACAGTGGTTCAGCAATTACCCACATTATTAAGTCCTGAGCCTAAATAGTGCAGCCACCATCTGTCAACACAGGGATGATACAGAATCACTGGCTATATTATCCATGCTGTGCTACCATCTCCATGACCAAAGTGATGCCAGGGTTCTTGTTCATGAAGCTGAAGAATGAGCTTCACAAACACTCAAGGTAAGAGAGCAAGGTACAGGCTTTTATTTAGAGATAAAGTGAGAGGACAGAGCTTCCGGCTCATGCCAGGAGGGGACAAGAGAGTCCATGGTTGGCTCATTGTCTAGGGGTTTTATGCATGGTTGAGGATTTTCAGGAATGAGGGTAAAGGGTTAGGGGTGCAGACTTGTTGAGTAGTCCCAGAATGCTCATTTTTGATGAGTAATAGAAAAAATTTTCTGCTCTGATTCTTTCTCAAGGTAGCAGTTTCTCTCTGGGAGTATGTCAATTAAGACCGCCTACCCTGCCCCCAAGGTGGGCTGGGTTGTTGCCTGTTTGCTGAATTAAGTTAAGAATCTTACTTCTTAACTTCTTGGGCTGTTTATAGTTGGGCTTGCTTACTAAATTAGTGTTTTTCCTAGGTTGCAGATTACTTGGTTAGGATCAGAGAAGGAAATAGAGCACATAGGTAGGGTTAAAATAAGCTGGGCCTTTTACCAGGCTAAGGTAAATTTTACAGTGTCATGTTTTAAATCGATACAGTGAAGTCACGGGTTATGCTGAGACACTTTTCTTTATCTGCAGAACACTCTGGCCATTTGGGACTGGCTCCTGCAAGCATTGAGCAGTTGGGCTGAGGGAGTGCTGGAGAAGTGCTGTCCACCTGCCCTTTCTCCTGCAGAGAGAGCTCCCTCTGACTTCCACCCATACTTCCCACTGCTGGTGAACCTTTCCAACTGCCACCTCTGTGTTGGGTCTCAGCAGGACCAACAGAGCATGACTGTCCTTCACACGTGGCAGGAGTCTCAGCCTCCCAGAGTGCTCCAACTCTCCCTGGTGTCCAGCCCTACTAATCACCAAAGCCCAGTGTAATGTGGACTTGTTTTCCACAGCAGATCTCCAGGGCCAGGTGTGCAGAGTTCCTAAGAGCTTATCCTCTCTCCTCTCCATTCCTCTCCCTCCTGCTTGAGGCTGGAATCAGGGAAGGGCTTGGGTCCCCCTCCATCACAGCTCTACTACTTTACCATTCTCTGTGTGGTCTTCTTCCCCAGGTATAGATGGTCTGTTATTCAGTCTTCAGGTCTTTTTCAGGCTTATTTGTATTTGCTGTAGTTACTTCCTTGGTGTGTATGTGGGAGGATGTTTCCACCTTGCCATTTCACTCCATCTTTTTCACAGTCTCCCCATAAATATTTAAATTTTGTGTGTGTGTGTGTGTATATGTATCCATCTGTCTATATATGTAATAAATTAAGATGCTTACATTTGTTACACATATATATGTGTCTATGTATATATTATATACACATACATATACATAGTAAATATGTCTAACAAATGTAAGCATCTAAATTTATTATATACATGGAGAAATAGATAGGTAGATTTGTTTATGGAAAAAAATCATGACAAAACAACCACAAAATATGAGAGCCCATTTATGATGAAATACTAGCTATTTATAAGATTCTGTGGCAGTATTTTGCTTTGGAAATAAAACAGTATAATTAGCCTGGTATAAGTATAATCTGCTGCTTGTGGTTTTTGTCAAGCTGCATGCAACTCTTTGGATTTAATGACTTTTTTTTTTCCTGTAGGATCCATGCCCTCTTTGTGATGAAGCCAAGGAAGTACTGGAACCTTATAAAAACAGGGTAATACAGGTTTCCTCCACTCTCCAAGAGTGGAGCAGTCCCCATGAAAGCTTTCATGCATAAAGGGCAGAAGTAATTACCATTAATTTATTTGGAATTTTTTCTTGAGTGTTCCCAGATCCAAAAAATAACCTCTCTTGGGCATTTCTGGTACCTTAGGACACATTTTGCTAACAGATGCACAAAATAAATAGATACAAAGCATAGATGCTCAGACAGTTTAAATCTATGGGTGGCTTGATAACTCAGATAGTATAGTTCCCAGGGAAAGAGCTCAGCTGTGCCACTCTTGCTGGTCATGGTACACACTTGCCTCACTAATGGCTTGTTGCAAAACAGGCTGAACACTATTTTCACTTTTCACCATTTTTTGTAAAATTTAAAATCATCTTTGGAGTCCTTCTGGTTAGCAAAAACAAGTACTAATGTAGGTCTTTTGTAAAAGGTGAAGTGGTGTAACAAGAACTTTTGAAAAGCAGAGGATACCTGTAGAATACAGTGGGACTTTAGGATATGGAGTGGATAGTGTATGGGGTATAAAGTATCTGCCTGGTTCCTTTCTTTAGGAAAAGAGATTAAATGATTTTCATTAAAAGTCACTTTCTATTCTTCAGAGAGAGATTTTTAGAGCTAATTTCCATAAAACTCATTACTTCTAAGTGTTTTTCTCTGAGCAGTACTGGTTTTCTTACTCTGACTCTTAATATGGATCAAAGTTAACTAGCAGGTATAGTATTCATGCTTTCTTTAAACTTTTGTCCCCATCCCTTTTATCTTATTTTGTCATTTCCATGGAAATGTTTTCCTGTAGCAAACCATGACACCTTTCCCATTCTTAGAACCAAAACAGGTCTGTCCTGATTCTCAGGCAGCTTCCCAATTGGAAAATATTTTATTTCATTGAGAACTGAGCAGTACTGGATGCTGAATATAACATAAGGTATAACAGAAAGTAGCAAAATTGGGAGTTAGGGAATATACTGAAATCAAGTTGTGGAAATCGGGACATTAGATCATTTTGGATTTCAAACAAATAACAACAAAAACCTCTGCATTAGAACTAGTCTGGGGATCAGTTTGTCACTGCAGTTGTTCCCATGTTCTCTAAAATGTAGGGCTTTAGTCTATCTCCATTTCAGTTTATTTTACAGGAGGTGGACATCACACTTCCAGAAAACACTGCGTGGTATGAAAGGTATAAATTTGACATCCCTGTTTTTCATCTAAATGGCCAGTTTCTGATGATGCATCGTGTAAACATCTCAAAACTTGAAAGCCACCTCCAGAAACTTGAGCAGCAAGGTGCTGAAGGTTGACGAACACCTTTGTGAATGCCCTCCTCGTTCAGAAGGCATCTTTCTGAGGAAACGACCACAGCCTCATACTCCTTTTGTCACTTCACCTCAGCCCTAACATTGTTCTGAACTCCATGTGCCAAATAAATGATAATCCTTTTGATTGATGGAAGTACCAATGTGGGGACTGTTCACCTATTGGCATTTTATAAAATAAGAAGAGTATATTGGCAAGGAGGGGATGATGTAGAGGGGAGAGATCCATTTGTTTTATTTATTTTTCCCTTTTGTATTAAAGTGGAAGCATTTCACATTCACTGGACAGTGCCGTTTATAGGAGGAAGGCTCTGCATCCGTGCTGCTGCCCTAAGGGCTTAATTTTTTAATGAGAGAATAAATGCTCTTCCACTCAGTATATAAAATGAAATGTGAATTGTTAATAACTGTGCACAGTCAATAAAGGGATGTTTTAACAAATACATCTGCATGAAGCCTATTTCAGTGGGATTTAATAATACCTGTTTAAAACCAGAGTTCTTTTTGGGGGGGTAAAAGAGAATAATTATTCTAGTCAGAAAGGCTTCATTTGAGAAAAAACAAAAGAAAGACATAAACCCCCAAAATGTATATAAGAATCTCAACATGATTTACACATAGATAGTGAATTGATTTGTAATATTTGAGGACTGCCTTTGATAGTTACTCAATTATCATCAATTGAGTTAATTCAACTTTTAAAACAGTTTTATAAGGTTTTGATATCTTAGGGAAAATTCAGTTCTCACCATAACTGGATGGATATATCAGATATATAGATAAAATAATTCTTCACCATTTTACATAAAGTATTTAAAATGTAGTTGTGTACCCTTATTTATATTTAGTCAGGTTCAACCAATATAACAACAGATTCATTTAAAAATAAAACTGTCTTTTCCTCTGAAAATCATATTGCAATTTCATCTATGAAATTCTTTTGTGAACTATTTTAATGAATTTGGATACTCTAAGTCACTTTGCTAGATTCTAATTTGAGTAGGATGATTCAGTCTTAGAAATAATAGAATATGATAGCTGACCAACCTTATACATTGTGTAGTCCCACCCTGTCATTCTGTGCACAAAGAAGAATATGACATTTTAAGGGTTTCAGAGACTTAGCCTAGGGTCACACAGCCAATCAGCTGTCAGACCAGGTCTTGCCACTCACTCCAAATTTCCAGTACTACCTGGGTTCACCATAGCAGTCTCATTGTGTTACCTCACATACAGCATCCTCAACAATTCTAGATCCAACATAAATATGAAGCCTTCCAAAGTGACAATAGAAAAAAAAACCTTACAGTTGAATTGCAGTGGTTATAATTTACAAATTTCTGGAACACATCTTACTTGATATTATAAATATTGTCTGAGCCCTGTAGTAAGCAAAATTGTAGGATGACCCCAGTGAACCCTCACCCTTGTGTAATGCCCTCCCTTTTGAGTATGGGTGGAACCCATGAATATGATTAAATATCACAACTGTGATTATTATTGTGGGTGAGACTGATCTAATCAGGCAAGCCCTTTAAAAGTAGAGAATTCTCTCTGGCTGGTTGCAGAAGAGGAAATCAGAAGGACGTGCTACAGCTAGCCTAGAAGGGAGCAACCGTCAATGTTGTAGAACTGCATAGTGTGGCCACATGGCAAGAAACTATGGGCAGCCTCGAGGAGCTAAGAGTAGTTCTTGGACAACAGTTGGGAGGAAAATGCGGACCTCAGTCCTACAGCTTCAGGAAGTGAATTCTGTCAACAGTCGAGCCTAGAAGAGGATCTTGAGCCTGAGATGGAGACTATAGCCCTAGCTAACACCTTGATTGCCCAGGATGGCATCAGCTCAGTGAGACTAATCAGAGAATCCAGCCACACCATGCCTAGACTTCTGATATATAGAAACTATGAGATAATAGATACATGTTTCAAACTGCTAAGTTTGTGGTAATTTGTTATACAGCAGTAGGAATCTAATAGAAGTCCCTACAACACTGAAGCATCATGGTAGATGGTGGGAGCACAAGAATAAATAAAGCACAGTCCTTTCTTAGATACTCACTGTCTATACTACAGCAGAGTGCAGTAAGCTGGAACGTAGACATGTATAAAAAGCAGCTACATGGGGAAAGTAGCAAGAAGGCTTCACAGAAACTTAGACTTAAACTAAGTTTTGATAGTTGAATAGAAGCAATGGGGGTGGAGTGGTAGGGAGGTTAGAGAATGAGGATGATATTCCATCCTGAAGGAACAAAATGTGAAATAAGAGTGTGGAAGGACATAGTATATTTAGAAAATGGCAGGTAGTTGTGTGTAGTGGAGTGAGGAAGAAGAGTGAAGGTGGTGTGACCGGCAGGAAAGACTGGCGTCCACACCATGAAAAACCTCAGGTAATGTGATCTTTTCCTTGTGGCAGTGTCCTCCCTTGCTTCCTGCCCTTCTGGCTCCTGACTCCTCAGGAGAGTCTGGCCACTCTTCCTGCCCTCCTGAGGCCTTCTAGCCCTCAAGCATGATAAGCTCAATAGTCCTTCTCTCTAATAATCCTGCAGGACATTCACACATCAAAACAAGCAGGGAAGAGGGGACCATAGCCATGATTGCCTGCTTGTGCCTGCGCATCCTGGTCCTTTCTCCCTGCTCCAAGTAGTGTGACAGTCATGGGTCCCCGTGTTCAGGGTTGCCGAGCCTTCTCCTGGGCCACCAGCTGGAAAAGTTCAAAGAATTTCATTCTGCTCACCTAAGAGGGAAAGAATCCAAGGGCTGGCCAGAGAACTCATGGGGCTGGTTCTTTCAGATCCCTTCCTGCCTGAGTGTAATCACATGGTTAGGGGTATTTAAGAAGTACAGTCAACCAAACAACAAATTTCTGACATTAGCATTTCAAACAAGTAAATAAAAACCCATAGATATGCACAGTGTGTTAAAGTGCTCGCTAAAGCTCCCAAGAAACAAAGGTGTTCCAACCAAATAAAACACTAGATCACTTAAGGACTGTTGGAGATTGGGGATAAAGGATATTTGGAGGATATTTTTTAAAGAAAGGTGTGCTCTCATTTTCCACTGAAGTAAAACGTTGAGAGTCACCTAATGTCAAGAGGAAGAGACCTAAGTGGGACTCATCAGAAAGCCTAATGTGTGTCCCATGGTAGAAGAACACAGTGGACTAACTCCCTCCTGGGAAAGCACGTGAGAGCTGGGCCAGCAACCGGCTTCTGCAGCAGAGTGAAGGAGAGTTGCTGTTGCTCCAAGTTCATCCAGGGGAAGAATGTGTGTGTTTTCTTCACTAATCAGATACTGGCCATATGTTAGAGAGGCCTGACTTCGGGGCTCCTTAGGTGCAGGCAGGCCTCAGGAGAGAAGCAGAGGGAGAGCACTGGTTCCCTGGGGCTGAGGAAGCTGGCAGCTGCTCAGATGGAAAGCACATTTGCCTGAATCAGGGAACTGCAGATGAGACATAACAGCTATGAGAGAAATCTCCCAAGAACCCACAAAAGCCTCTGTGAAATGTGGCCTGTTCTAAATGTCAACCAGCCCTGAAAGCTGGAGGCCATCACCCCAACTTCATCACCCAAGTGACAACACACGTGCCCCTCCCCACATCCCCTGCCTTCCCCCATCCCAACCATAGAGGGATCAGAGGCTGCCAGGAGCAAGGGAAGAAAAACCTTCCCCTTCTACAGCTTCCCACCTGCACATGGCTTCTCACTGGGCTATAAGCAAGACTCAACTTTAAATTGTTTACACACTATTTAAAGTGACCAGAGGACTTTCTGTTGCTTAAGAATGCCAGAAGTCCTGAGTAAGAAATTCCCCACTGAATACATTATATAGAGAGAGTGGGAGACATAAATAAAGATGCTGATGGATTCCACAATCAGAGTTTCGATTACATATGCCTCATGCTGTTTTATATCTATAAAAGTTCAATAAATGTATTTATTAATTCTTGTGACTAAGATTCCTAGAGATAGTTAGCAATCCCTCTGGTCTGGCAGTTGGCAAATTGAAAGGCAGATATCTAGAAACATGACATCTAAAAGGCGATTTGATGATCCCACTGTTGATAGGTATCAGACAATATTATGTCATTTATTATAGTCATTTTCATACTTTTCCTTTCTGAAATGATGTGTGCAGGGATCCATTTGTTTTTATATAAAGATTAATTTTTACACAATTTAAAACATACATCATATCTTCCTCCTCCCATAGGAAACAGTGACAGAACTGTCTTTTTTTTCCCGAAGCTAATGATTTTAAAGGAGCAGAGCAAATATTGAGTTTGGGATGGCATATTGCTCCTCTTAGTTACAATGCTGCTCTTCTTCCAGATGTCTCATCATAATGCTAAAAGGGCTTACCAGAGCACATATCTCTTTGGCCAATTTATTGCAGAAATGGGTTCACTCAGGCTAGGGTTGTTTTGTTGGCTTATAATAATGCAGCAGCTCATGGAGATCTCACAATAGGAATCACAGTGGGGCCAGGCCTCAGAGGGTATTCTTAAAGAACCACCCATGAGACAGCATGACAGCACCCTTCTCCTAGGGCCTCAGCTTCTTTCTGTCACTGTTCTGTTCTGGCTCACCAGCTCCTCTGCTTACTCACAGTACCTGCTTTCTCCTAACTGCAGCTTGCTCATGCCCATTTCTGCTGACCTTTCTGTTCAGCAATACAGTGAGTCTCAGCTTCTGAAATGCCAAAAGAGGAATTTTACTCAGCTTATATTTTACAACCAGCCATCCAAGTCATATGTTGGCTGGTCAAACCTATAGAAGGAGCACCTTTGGGTCAGGTACCCATCCCAGACCCAGTTAACTCTGGGGGTCACGATTAGGTGGTATGCAAATCAGTCACGACCCACTAAGCAGAGACTGAAAGCATGCTGGCAATGATCAATCACCCTGGTACACATGCAAACAATTGAAGAACATGTTCTTCTATCATATTCAAATCGAGAGTGACAGTTTGGTAAGTTCACTCATATCCTGCTCATAGGAGTAACTGAACCAGAGGAGGACTTGAACCAGAGCAATGTGAGTTAGAAAGAGTTATCGGGAGATATTTGGGAAGGGGGTTGACAGCATTTCATAACTGACTAGAGGGAATGGGAGAAGAGTGAGAAGAAGAGAAAGGATGGAGTCAGGGATGATGCCTAGACTTGTTGATGTGCCTATTGGGTAAATCCTGGTAATTAATATTCTCTGAGACAGGGAGCATGAGAGGAAGGTAAGGTTAGTTCTGGGTTATGCTTGGTGGATGGGAAAGATGAGACAGAATGAACTGGACCTGCTTGTAGAATATCCAGATAAAGATTAAAGTTGGAAGTTCAAATCAGAGGTCCGGGCTTGAGGTGCAGGCTCAAAAGCCCACAGAATATGACTGGAACTGAATCCATTTAGCATACAAGGAAAGACATGGGCTAGGACTAAGCCCTGGGAAGTAACAAAACTGACCACATGGGTAGAAGAAGGACCAGTGGAAGAAAATGAGAATGAGAGGTGATAGAAGTGGGACTGGGAAAAATTCAGCCTACTTATATTATTTGATGCCTTTCACTATTTGACAGCACCAGGCATTATTCAAAGCAGTGGGAGTAGAGCAACAAACTAGATTAGGCAAGGTTCCTACTCAGGGGTTTGCATTCTAGGATAGACCATAAAGATCAGTGGAAAACAGCCATATCTTAAAAGTCAAGAGGATGAGTTTTTCATAGTAGTTGACAGTATCTAATGTCAGAAGAGCTAGGATGAGGAGTTAAAAAAAGACACTGGATTTGGAAATCAATGGTGTGGTAGGCTGAATAATGGCCCCCAAAGATATATAGATTCTAATCCCTGGAACCTGTGAATGTTACCTTATATGCAAGAGGTACTGTGTAGATTCCATTCCATTTAGGATCTTGAGATGGGGAAATTATCCTGGATTATTCAGGTGGGTCCCAAATGTAACCACAAGTGTTCTTATAAGAGGGAGACAGAGGGAGATTTAACTATAGAAATGGAAGCAGGAGATATGACAATGAAGCAAGAGGTTGGAGTGATACAAGACAGGAGCCATGAGCTAAGGAATGCAAGTGGCCCCAGAAGCTGGAAAAGGCAAAGAAACAGATTCTCCTGTAGAGCCCTCACAAGGAACAACCTCTGCTGACATCTTGACTTTAGCCCAGTGAACTTGATTTAGGACTTCTGACCTGCAGAACTGTAACAGAATACACTGGTATTGTCTTAAACCACCAAGTCCATAGTGATTTGTTACAGCAGCAATAAGAAACTAAATGGTAACCTTGAGAGAATTAAAGATGGTGGCATGAGAAATGAGACAGAGGCTTCCTCCTAAAACCGCATATAATATGAAAATATAATTAATACAGCTAATCCTGAGAAAGCAACAGGAAAGAGGACTGCGCCAGACTGCATACACCTGGAGAAAAGAGCAGACCTCACAGAACAGGGTAACATACCAAAGCTGTGTCCTGGCAGGACCCAAGATCTTCCCCCACCCCAGTTCACCATTGGGAGGAAGAGAAACTGAGCAGGGAGGGAGTGGAGGCCTGGGACTGATGAATACCTAACTCTGGAGATCTGCTCTGGGAGCACAAACATACATTTCATGGTGCTTTCATGATACTCTCGTGATTAGTGGATTAGAAAGCTAACAGAGGCAGAATTCCTGGAGAGACTGAGATTCTAGCCACTTGTGGAAAGCAGGGATCCATATCCAACTGCTCTGGGACAAAAGCTTATACCTGTGTGCTCAGCCCACTAGTTCAGGCAGTGGAAACAAGGCATAGCAGCCGGGAAGAAGGAAACAGCTCTTTCCTCCCCACTCCCCTGCGACCCACGACACTGCCTCAGGGAAAGAACAGCTCCAGAGAGTAGAGCTTCTGGACACCAGAGGGCACCACACACAAATATGAAACGCCAAAGGAACCTGGTACAGAGTAAAATTAATATAACCCCTGAGAAAGATGATATGGACCTCATGACTCTTCCTGAAAGGGAGTTCAAAATTAAAATCATTAACATGTTCATGGAGATATGGAAAGATATTCAAGAACTCAGGAATAATTCCAGTTGGAGATCCAATCATTGAAAAGCATAGTGGAGGGAATTAAAAGCAGATTGGATACAGTGGAGGAGATGATAAATGAAATAGAAATTAGAGAAGAGGAATACAAAGAAGCTGAGGCACAGAGAGAAAAAAGGGTCTCTAAGAATGAAAGAATATTGAGAGAACTGTGTGACCAATCCAAATGGAACAATATTCGCATTATAGGGATACCAGAAGAAGAAGAAGAGAGAGAAAGGGATAGAAAGTATCTTTGAGGAGGTAATTGCTGAGAACTTCCCCAATCTGGGGAAGGAGATAGTCTCTCAGGCCATGGAGATCCACAGATCTCTCAACACAAAGGACCCAAGGAAGACAACACCAAGACATACAGTAATTAAAATGGCAAAGATCAAGGATAAGGACAGGACTGTTAAAAGCAGCCAGAGAGAGAAATAAGATCACATACAAAGGAAAGCCCATCAGGCTAACAAGATCAGACTTGTCAGCAGAAACCTTACAGGACAGAAGGGAGTGGCATGATGTACTTAATGCAATGAAACAGAAGGGCCTGGAACCAAGATTACTTTATCTGGCAAGATTATCATTTAAATTTGATGGAGGGATTAAATAATTTCCAGATAAGCAAAAGCTGAGAGAATTACCTCCCACAAACCATCTCTACAGTATTTTGGAGAGACTGCTATAGTTGGAAATGTTCCTAAGGTTTGATAGCTGTCACCAGAGGTAATGAAACCACAGTAAAGAAAGTAGAACAGCAAATTACTAAGCAAATGCAAAATTAAATTAACTATCTCCAAAGTCAATCAAGGGATAGACAAAGAGTACAGAATATGATAAAGAATGGAGGAGGAAGAAAAAGGAGGAGAAAAAGAAAAGAACCCTTAGATCATGTTTATAATAGCATATTAAGTGAGTTAAGTTAGACTCTTAGATAGTAAGGAAGTTAACCTTGACCCTTTGGTAACCACGAATCTCAAGTCTGCAATGGCAATAAGTACATACCTATCGATAATCACCCTAAATATAAATGGACTGAAATACCAATCAAAAGATATAGAGTCACTGAATGGGTTAAAAAAACAAGACCCATCTATATGCTGCCTATAAGAGACTCACTTTAAACCCAAAGACATACACAGACTAAAAGTAAATGGATGGGAAAAGATATTTCATGTACCTAATAGAGAGAAAAGAGCAGATGTTTCAGTACAGTACTTGTATCTGACAAAATAGACTTCAAAACAAAGAAAGTCACAAGAGGCAAATAAGGACATTACATAATGATAATGGGGTCAATCCAACAGGAAGATATAACCATTATAAATATCTATGCTCCCAACACAGAAGCACCTACATATGTGAAACAAATACTAACTGAATTAAAAGGGGAAATAGAATGCAATGCATTCATTCTAGGAGACTCCAATACTCCACTCACTCTGAAGTACAGACCAACCAGACAGAAAATAAGTAAGGACACAGAGGCACTGAACAACACATTACAGCAGATGGAACTAACAGACATCTACAGAACTCTACACCCAAAATCAGCAGAATACACATTCTTCTCAAGTGCACATGGAACATTTTCAAGAATAGATCACATACTAGGCCACAAAAAGAGCCTCAGTAAATTCAAAAAGATTGAAATTGTACCAACCAGTCTCTCAGACCACAAAGGTATGAAACTAAAAATAAACTACGCAAAGAAAAAGAAAAGGAGGCTTCACAACATGCTCCTAAATAATTAATGGATCAATGACCAAATAAAAACAGAGATCAAGCAATATATGGAGACAAATGACAACAATAATTCAACACCACAAAATCTGTAGGACGCAGCCAAGGCCATGCTAGGAGGAAAGTATATTGCAATACAGGCCTACCTCTAGAAAGAAGAACAATCCCATATAAGCAGTCTAAACTCACAATTAATGAAACTAGAAAAAGAAGAACAAATGAGGCACAAAGTCAGTAGAAGGAGGGACATAATAAAGATTAGGGCAGAAATAAATTAAATTGAGAAGAATAAAACAATAGAAAGAATCAATGAAAGCAAGAGTTGGTTCCTCAAGAAAATAAACAAAATAGATAAACCCCTAGCCAGACTTATCAAGAAAAAAAGAGAGTCTACACACATAAACAGAATCAGAAATGAGAGAGGAAAAATCACTATGGACACCATAGAAATACAAAGAATTATTAGAGAATACTATGAAAAATTATATGCTAACAAACTGGATAACCTAGAAGAAATGGACAACTTTCTAGAAAAATACAACCTTCCAAGGCTGATCAAAGAAGAAACAGAAAATCTGAACAGACCAATTACCAGCAATGAAATTGAACTGGTAATCAAAAAACTACCTAAGAACAAAATGCCTGGACCAAATGGCTTCACCGCTGAATTTTATCAAACATTTAGTGAAGACCTAATACCCATCCTCCTTAAAGTTTTCCAAAGAGTAAAAGAAGAGGGAATACTTCCAAACTCATTCTATGAGGCCAGCATCACCCTAATACCAAAACCAGGCAAAGACACCACAAAAAAAGAAAATTACAGGCCAATATCCCTGATGAACATACATGCAAAAATACTCAACAAAATATCAGCAAACCGAATTCAGAAATACATCAAAAAGATCATCCTTCATGATCAAATTGGATTTATGCCAGGGATGCAAGGATGGTACAACATTCGAAAATCCATCAACATCATCCACCACATCAACAACAAGAAGGAAAAAACCACATGATCATCTCCATAGATGCTGAAAAAGCATTTTACGAAATTCAACATCCATTCATGATAAAAACTCTCAACAAAATGGGTATAGAGGGCAAGTACCTCAACATAATAAAGGCCATATATGACAAACCCACAGCCAACATCATACTTAACAGCAAGAAGCTGAAAGCTTTTCACCTAAGATCGGGAACAAGATAGGATACCCACTTTCCCCACTTCTGTTCAGCATAGTACTGGAGGTTCTTGCCACGGCAATCAGAAAACACAAAGAAATAAAAGGCATCCAGATTGGCAAGGAAGAAGTTAAACTGTCACTTTTTGCAGATGACATGATATTGTACATAAAAAACCCTGAAGAATCCACTCCAAAACTACTAGATCCAATATCTGAATTCAGCAAAGTTGCAGAATACATAATTAATACACAGAAATCTGTGGCATTCCTATACACAATGAACTAGCAGAGAGAGAAATCAGGAAAACAATTCCATTCACAATTGCATCAAAAAGAATAAAATACCTAGGAATAAACCTAACTAAGGAAGTGAAAGACCTATACCCTGAAAACTACAAGACACTCTTAAGGGAAATTAAAGAGGACACTAACAAATGGAAACTCATCCCATGTTCTTGGCTGGGAAGAATTAATTTTGTCAAAATGGCCATTCTGCCTAAAGTAATCTATAGATTCAATGCAATCCCTATCAAAATACCAACAGCATTCTTCAACAAACTAGAGAAAATTGTTCTAAAATTCACATGGAACCACAAAAGACCTCGAATAGCTAAAGCAATTCTGAGAAGGAAGAATAAAGCTGGGGGCATTACGTTCCCCAACTTCAAGCTCTACCAGAAAGCCACAGTAATCAAGATAATTTGGTACTGGCACAAGAACAGACCCATAGACCAATGGAACAGACTAGAGAGCCCTGATATAAACCCAACCATATATGGTCAATTAATATATGACAAAGGAGCCATGGACATACAATGGAGAAATGACAGCCTCTTCAACAGCTGGTGTTGGCAAAACTGGGCAGGTACATGCAAGAGAATGAAACTGGATTATTGTTTAACCCCATACACAAAAGTAAACTCAAAATGGATTAAACACTTGAATGTAAGTCATGAAACCATAAAACTCTTAGAAGACAACATAGGCAAACTTCTCCTGAATATAAGCATGAGCAACTTCTTCCTGAATGCATCTCCTCAAGCAAGGGAAACAAAAGCAAAAATGAACTCATGGGACCACATCAAACTAAAAAGTTTCTGTATGGCAAAGGACACCATCAACAGAACTAAAAGGCATCCTACAGTTTGGGAGAAAATATTTGTAAATGACTTATCTGACAAGGGATTAACATCCAAAATATATAAAGAACTTACATGCCTCAACACCCAAAAAGCAAATAACCCAATTAACAAATGGGCAGAGGATATGAAGAGACAGTTCTCCAAAGAAGAAATTCAGATGGCCAACAGACACATGAAAAGATGCTCCACATCACTAATCATCAGAGAAATGCAAATTAAAACCACAATGAGATATCACCTCATACCAGTAAGGATGGCCAGCATCGAAAAGACTAACAATAACAAATACTGGTGAGGATGTGGAGTAAGGAGAACCCTCCTACACTGCTGATGGGAATGTAAGCTAGTTCAAGCATTGTGGAAAGCAATATGGAGGGTCCTCAAAAAACTAAAAGTAGAAATACCATTTGACCCAGGAATCCCACTCCTTGGAATTCACCCAAAGAATACAACTTCTCAGATTCAAAAAGACATATGCACCCCTATGTTTATCACAGCAGCTTTTATAATAGCCAAGATATGGAAGCAACCTAAGTGTCCATCAATAGATGAATGGATAAGGAAAATGTGGTACATATACACAATGGAATACTATTCGGCCATAAGAAAGAAACAAATCCTACCATTTGCAACAACATGGATGGAGCTGGAGGACATTATGCTCAATGAAATAAGCCAGGTGGAGAAAGACAAATGCCAAATGATTTCCCTCATTTGTGGAGTAGAATAGTGAAGCAAAACTAAAGGAACAAAATAGCAGCAGACTCAGAGACTCCAAGAATGAACTAGTGGTTACCAAAGGGGAGGGGTGTGAGAGGGCGGGTGGGGCGGGAGAAGGGGATTGAGGGGTATTATGTTTGGTACACATGGTGTGGGGGTCATGGGGAGTGAACAGTGTAGCACAGAGAAGGCACATAGTAGGTATGTGGCATCTTACTACACTGATGGACAGTGACTGCATTGGGGTATGGGTGGGGACTTGATAATATGGGTAAATGCAGTAACCACATTGTTTTCTCATGTGAAACCTTCATAAGAGTGTATATCAATCATACCTTAATAAAACAAATGGTAACCTTATTGCAAACAATTTTGGTGGGGAAAGGGAAGAGGTAGACTGAAAGAAAATTATGGTAGGATGATTAGTGGAAGATTCAGAAAAGATAGCAGAATACCCATCTTTCAGGAAACATATCTTGTTTGACCCACTAAGAAAAAGCAGCAGAGAGAAGACCTGAAGACCTGACAAATTGATTAATTCCATACCAAAATATGGCAAGCCATGTTGGGGAAGTACCATAACCTTCAGCCTACCTTAGAAGAGTGAACAAATTGACTATAATTTTCAGCCTATCCTGTAAGAGCAATGGAGTTCAGGGCTTCCGAGTGGCCCTGACCCTGGAAAGTAAACTGTGGCAATCCATTGTAGCCCACAGACACATGCACCAGACCCAGGGCTCTTGGTCACAACAGAGAGCAGAATACTTTGTTAATGGAGCCCAAATCTTACACTCAGCCCAGGTCTTACCTCTCTATTGACACAGAAATCCATGCCGACCACTGAGAATAGGCTTATCTGGCCGATCTTTCATTCAGGCAGGGATGTTTTGCATTTTACCTCCCCTCTCAGGTTCAAAAAGGGTAACTACTAAAGCCAAATTACTTTTGAATTCTGAAACACAGAAGGACATAAAGCTATAGAGAAAGGGAGAAGTATTAAATACATACAAAAGGTGGAGAAGTGCAGCTCATGGGAGCAGTACCAGCCAGCAGGTTCAACACAAGAAGAAGAATCCAGCCATGGGCTCACACTGAATGTCAAAGGTGACCCTTCCTTATGCCAAAATGTTTGAACTATTTTCAACTATTCGAACTATTCCTGTCAGAAAGCTTTCTACTCTCAGAAGCAGGATAGGACTTGTATTAATTGGACTTTTCTTAATGGTTCAGAAACACTAAGAAGTAGAGAGGATGCAAGTCAAAGACAAGTTCAGCCTATGGCCTGACTGTGCTACTCACAGGGCACCAACACAACTCAACTTCCCTGAGGAGCCCTGGTGGCCTTCCTGCAGCACTGCATTGCACAGAAGACCCAAGCAATGATCCCAAGTCCTCTCAGCAGGGTCAATCCATGCCCTGTCCACTAAGGCAGGAAGAGGGAATTAAACTGTGGAAAACACTTCTCTCAAAGCTAGGCTAAAATGTACAATCACATCATGGAACTGGGTTAACTATCAGCTAGGAAACTCCCTTATTCCTTGACCAGGCGAGGAAGGCACTGCCATATGTTCTTTGTAATGTAATGCTAAGAAGAGAAAATGATCTGGTAATAAAGAGGTGTTAGAAGTTGGGAAGAACTGCCAGAAGAATTAAGTTTCAGGATTGAACCCTACCTCCCCCATGTTTTCTTTGTAAAATTATCCTCAGAGTAAGGCCAGCATCATTCTTGTAAGGTTGGAGGAGATTAAGACATTCAGGAACCACAGATAGTAGGATTTATTCCCATTGTGACTGCTGACTTCTAGTATCAGCCTTTTGTTCTGCGTAACAGCTCTCATCTTGCAAACTAGCAAGATTCCTGATTTTAGAAAAATGTGAAGCATTTTCAGGTTAGAGTTTTAGCAATGTCACATTTCTCTAAGGCAGTAATAAAGAAAAGGTTGGGCAGGCAAAGGATACCACTGAGTTCTCACTTAACAGCACAAAACAGCCTTTCAGCTGGCAGGGCCAGGCCAGCACATCCAGGGTGATCACCACCTTTGAGTTACAAATGTTTTTGGTTTTTTAAATCTCTTTACCTTACCAAGAAACTTTAACAGATCAAACATAATTAGGTATTTCCCTCTTTCGCTCTATTCATTTAAAGTGGTGTCTCCTATTTGTATATATGTGGCTATACGTAAAGTACAGTATTGCATTTCTCAATGTTTTATGACCTGTTCACAATGTGAGCCCAAAGAGTGCCGCCAAGAGAAATAAAGGACAGTGCTGTCAAATTTCACGGATTTTCCCAGAGGAGTAGAGTAGGATAGATGATTACAAATACCTAGGAAGAAGCATCACTTTGCTGATGGTGCAGAGCCTACAATAATGTAGCAATTCCCTACTTAGACTTTTTAGTTATGCTAAACGTTGAAAAAAGCTAAATGATGGGGAGGAGAAAAGAGGGAGAAATTTAAAGGGGGCAGTTAAAAGTTTGATAGGCGCAGTGGCATTCTACTGTCAAATAATCTTTTAAACCAAGATGTGGGATTCTTAAAAATCGTTATTATTTTGAAGTCAAGAATGGTTCTTCATGCTCACAAACCATGATCACTTTTCATTGATATTTTTAATGCCCTGATTGGTTTTGAAAATCTGGAAAAGATCAATCTTCAGCCCTCGGAAATAAATCTTCTTTTTTTCTCTGCCAATCCATAAAATGATCCTTTTCTGTCACTCACAGCACCATCAGACAAGTAGGTGTGCTTTATATGGTTAGAAGTGTGCTGTGATTTTCAGCACAAATAATAACATAGTTGGAGACCCAGACTAAGACATGTTCACTGCATGTGACAATCCCCAGTTTGACTGTGGGATTCATTCAGGACTGATATCCTCTCAAATCAGGTATTCTAGATAGGGGAGAGAGGAGTCCTTCAAAACTTGGTCCATAGTAGGTGATGTGAAGATAAGACAGGATGGGTGCAGGGTGTTGGCACTCTGAATAA
The DNA here is from genome assembly GCF_040802235.1 of Manis javanica. Lineage (NCBI taxonomy): Eukaryota > Metazoa > Chordata > Mammalia > Pholidota > Manidae > Manis > Manis javanica. The sequence goes on along the minus strand of NC_133169.1, from coordinate 57,102,134 downwards.
ACTGGGCAGTGGGAGGCAAATCTGAAGATAAGCAAACCATAGGATCATTCAGAGGCATCATAAAGTGAAACTTGAGATTGTACAACAGCACAGATGTTTTTTTCTTGCTTCCTTTCATCATTTTAAGTAAAATTAGACCAAGAGAAGGGGAACAACAGTCATACTACCTAGAGTTGTATGGCATTTTCTATTTTTCTCCAACTTTAAAAAATACATATATTTGAAAAATATACTTTATTCTTTCAGCAATCTCATAATATAAATAAGGCTAGTAGTATTATCCTTAGTTTTGAGATAAAAACAGTGAGGCCCAGAAAGGGGAAGTGGTCTCCATCAGGTTATGCAGTGAGTCAAAGACAGCCCAGGGAACGATACCCAGTTCTGCTCGCATTTAATCCAGAACATTTACCCTACTGGCTTTAAGGCTCCATTTCCTTCTTCTCCCCTTGGTGGTTCTCTTTTGAAAACAATCCCTCATCAACTGTGAAGTGAAGCTGGATCCCTGTTCAGAGTTGCAGAGAACTGTTGTTTAAAGGACTCCCAAGGGGCTTGTTTCCATTGCTTACCTGCAAAGCCAAAGTTTGATCCTATGATGGAAGTCCCTTAGAGGCATCTGCTGGGATTCCTCCCACCCGAGACTGCTGTAATTAGCTCTGCTAACAACTGTGATGGAACACGGCTTGTTGTAGTCATTGTTCACTGGCAGGCACAGATAAGAGCCACATCTCAGCAAGTGGTGTTCTAAATGGTGTTCCCTGCTTGGTTAAACTCATGTGAGGCACTTCTCAGGGACGCTGTTCCCAAACTCTGCTAACAGCAGGCAATGTCATTGAAGCACCTTCCAGAGCCCACAAAGAAGGCCATAACAGATCCCAGTGAGTGCACTGCCATGCAGTGGGAGAGACTGTTCCTATTTTGACCTTGCCCAGGATCTGGCTGCCCTTCCATCTTCCAGACAACATAAGTGTGGCCTTGCACGGTTAAGAGAAAAGGTAATTTTTGTCTTCCTGATCTTTGACTCTCCCTGTGTTTCAGACCTTCCCTCTGAAATACTTGTAAATGAAAGTTATAATGTGTAATACATTCATTCAGCCTATGCTTTTCAGACACTGTGCTCTTATTAGAAACAAAACAAAATGCTTCTTATGAGCACCTGCTCGCGAGGACCAAGCCAAGAGGCAGCGTGGGTGTTAGATGGGAGGCGTTGCCCTGGCAGTAAATCCAAGTTGCTCACACCAAAGGAAGTGTTTCTAGGGAAGCCGTCTGAGCAAGAGGTAAATACTTAGTCATTCAAAATAGCCACAAATGACTGCTTCATTTCCAACAAGGGAAGGCCTGATTCGAAAGACTCACAAAATGGTAGGGTAGCATTTCTCTCTTCAATCCACTCTTTATTCAAAATACACATTCCTTTGTTAAGAAATATAAGAGCCTCTGTTATCAAACTGTTGTTGACAAGGTGCTAAAGAGCTGCAAATTTGGCTGCAGGTGTTATTTCAACAATAGTTTTTGCATTATGATTCTAAATAGCTTCACGACAACAAAACCTAAGCCTTCTGTGGTCAAACATGCTATGCCATATGTATCTGTGCCTCCTCACCTACTCCTCAGTGTTGCCAAGTTTTATGAATCTACTTAAACATTTTCTCTAACCCCTTTCCGGTTTCAGTGCTCACTGCTGATGTCATAGATGAGGGCTTCATCACCTCTTGCCTACATATCGCAATAGCTTAGCCTCCTAAATGATCTCCCTTGCTCACTACCTTCCCACCCCACCTCCCATCCTCCTCATCACCACCTCCAATTACCTTTCCAAATCATGGACTTGATCAGACCACCCACAAACTCTGATACATGCTACAACATGGGTGAACTCTGAGAAAATTGGCTCTCCTAGGCCTACAAACCTGAAAACCAGCCTACAGAACTTACATTGTAGTAAAAAAGCCCTGGATCTAGCCTCCCTCTACTCTATACTTCATGTACCCTAAACTCCATTGATCCCAGATAATTTGCCCTTGCATGAAAGCACCATAACTTTGTCTGGCTCTTTGAGCATGCCTTCCTTCCTTACAAAATTACCCTTTTTGACTCAGGTCAGATGTCACTCGTTTGTTCCAGGAAATTTTCCAACACTTTTTTCCAATATAAATTAATTAATCATTCTTCTTTCAAGTTCATATGTGTGTGTGTGTATACATACAAATATATGTATGCATATATATATAGACATTCTTGGAAATATAATTCACATGCCATATTATTCACTCTTTTAAAATGTACAATTTAGTGGTTTTTTAGAATAGTCACAAGTTGTGAAATAGCACCACAATTTTAGATTATTTTAATCACCCCACAAAGAAACCCCATACCAATTAACAGTCTCTACCCATCCCCTCCTCAGTACCCGCCTCCCCCCTAAGCCTTAGGCAACCACTATTCTATTTCCTTTATCTACAGATTTGCCTATGCAGGCCATTTCATATAAATGGAATCCTACAATTCCATTGTGACTGGGTTCTTTCACTTAACATAATGTTCTCAAAGATCCCCCATGTTGTAGCATGTATCAGTACTTGATTACATTTTATTGGTGAATAATAGTCCACTGTATGGACATACCACTTTTATTTATTTATTTATCAGTTGATAGACATTTCAGTTGTTTCAACTTTTCAGCAGTTAGGAATAGTGTTTTATGTACACTTTGATTATCATTTAATATGTGTGGTTTGGTATTATAGGATCTCTGTGTGGCCTGCTTTGGTTTTATCACTTGATTATAAATTCCTTGTGGACAAAGCCTATTATTTTTACTCTGTAATCATCACATAGCAAGTATTCAATAAATGTTTGACAGATGAATGAATGAGCAGGTATTATAGGTTCTTCCTATGTTGAGCATCATACAAAGTCATCACAATAAAAACAGTAGAGTGGACCCAGTAAATTTACTTAGTAAATTATAGCATTCCAGCACTGGTGGTTCTTAAACATTAATCTCTGTACTATGCTCTGGAATTCCAACACATGGCTACTACAGCTGAGTATTTCATGGAGGCAGTTACTTTGCTAATAATAGTTGTAAACTGGGTGGACAGAAGCCGGGAAGATGCCAGACTTTTTGTCTTAGATTGACTCTACAGTTTCTTGTTGTTACACTTGGCTTGACTGATGTTGTTATTCTAGTCTAGAGTAGTGGTTCTCAACCTTGGCTGAGCATCTGAATCTCCCATGAAGGTTTTTCAAGATACAAATTATCTGGGTCCCACCTCCCAGGTTATGATTCTGTTTCTCGGGTAGGGGCCCCGGTGGTCATGTGTTCTAAAAGCTGTAAAGATGTTTCTGATGCATAGCTAGGTTCAAGAATTCCTGTTTCAAAAGTTGCCCTGAGGTTAAAAATAATTAATCTTATAGAGCATGTATGAGCACTTTTATTCCTGGAGAGTCCTTTACTCATCCTGGGATCATGCCCATTAATACTACCTAACATTTATAAAGCACTTTTTATTTGGAAAGAGTTTTGCAGTCATCTTTTATTAACTAGGCCTGCATGCTGGGCAACCTTATACAAATCACATAATCCCTTGGTGTCTTACATTTCCTCAAATGTAAACTGTAGGCGGTAATACTGACCCACCCTCAAGTGGTATTGTGGAGACTAATGGGGGACAATACAGCACTCAGCAAACATAAAAACGTTATATGCATGTGTATTAGACAGCATGAAGTCCTAGCCTTTTAAAGTGAAACAAATACCAAAATAAACTCAAGCCTTCCTGTAACCTTCTTCATCATCTGAAAGATTCTTTCCCAGCACCAAAGTACAGCAATTCCCCCTTTCTACCAAATCTAATAAACAGACATAAGCTATAGTCACAAAAAAGACAGAACTCTGAGGGCACCAACCCCCTACATAGTCAAACATCCGCATATAAATTTTGACTCCCTGAAAACTTAACTACTGATAGCTACTATTGATCTGAAGCCTTATCAATGATATAAACACAAATTTTGTATGTTATAATTATATACTATATTCCTACAATATAGAAGCTAGAGAAAAGAAAATGTTTTTTTTAATTGTCACAAATCTTCAAATAGCTTTCCAATATAATATTGGAAAAAAAACAGGTATAAAATAGACCCATACTTTCAAACCCGTATTGTTCAAGGATCAACTGTAAATATATAAAACCGTCCTGAAATATAGTTTAACTTTCTCATTTATCATTCACAGTGCAATTAGAGATTATCTCTATAAATACACTTTTCTGAAAAATATCTTTAGACAATATTTGTGCATGTTCACACAAGTCTTTAAGCTGATGCTATATACTCACTATTGATGTTAAGCCTGAAGTTGTCTAGTTTGCTGATGATTTTTACATGGCTGGATTTGGCCTCTTCTCATCTCCCCCATGTAGCTAAAAGAGTATATCATCAAAATGAGACCTTGAGACCTGTCTCAAGTTGGGACAGCAGATAAGAATAGGGAGGCAAGGGAAGAGCCTCCAGGAGCCTTGAAACCAGAGACAGATCTTGTAAGGAAGATGACCCACAACTAAAGGCTTATTTGTACTGTATTTTCAACTTCTTGGTAAATGGAGTTAGAAAGCAGACATGATTTTTCCTTTCTTCCATTTTGCTTGGAAAGGACCACAGAAGTTTCAGGGGCCAAGTCTATATACATATTCCAGTTCATTTACAATTGAATGATTTCTGTGACTCTGAATGTGAATTAATGCTCTCAAAGCCACCCTAGCTGATTGGAGCTATGAATCCTAAGTAAGCATGAACTTTCTGGGGCCACTTGACCTGACTGTGCTCTTTCCTCTTTGGACTCACTCATAAGGGCTTGGGTTATATTCCCAAGGGCAGTTGTCTGCTTTGTTTAAGCTCAGGATCTGCTGTCAATTAAATTCTGTTAAACATACATTCATTGAGTACTTAGTCTGTGGATAATACTGTAGTACTTACTGTGGAAGCTCCCAAAAATTCTCTGAGATGCTTACAGGGTTGCTATAACATAATGATATTGGGTCCTTGAGCCAGGACAATACCAGCAATCCCTGCACAGAGACCTCCAGAGTTTGGTCAGTGTGACATGCTGGTTGATTTTCTGGGGACTCCAAGACTGGGCTTCAGCAGACACCAGACACCAAGTTGAAACATCACTTAACTTCTTACACATTTTTCTATCTGTGATATTCCATTAGGCCTCCATCAGCATTCAGAAGCTCCTATGAAAAAAGCCTCATTGCAGGGAGCCTCACTGATTGGGGAAATTACCTATTATGCATAGTTATTGTATTTTAAATAAGGTTAATTCCAGCATGTTTCTACCTCAGTAATCTTTGAGAGTCTCAGCATTTTTGTTGAACGTTTTAAGGGGAGAAAGAGCCACACAGGCTTCATTTTAGTAGTTAAGAGAAATTAACACTAATACACGACTTCAATGGGATTCACTTAGGTATCCTGAACGTTTTCTTCCATCAGTAAGGAAAATCCCAAGATTGTATGCATTGTGGATTTTTCCTCTGTAAAAGAGATGCAAATAGTTACAATATGTTTATGATTTCCGGAGTCTTTCAAAGTCCCGCTTTCTCTCTGCATTTCAAGGTAAACATCCCTGCTTTGCAGATCGAAGCCAGACATCATGAATTACTTTCACCACTTTCCTCAGTGAAACACCGGCCACCATGTCCCAGACCATTGCTCTCCTTGATATCAGAGGAAAAACTCATGACATTTTAAGACAGAGGAGCAATCAGGTATAATTTTTGGGTCTAGTGCTTGGTTTCCATATCTTTCACAGAAGATCCTTAAGATCTTAGATGAAATTTAATCATCCTTACAGGTAAACTTTATTTTCTCTTTTCAACTTCCTAAAACAAAACAGAACAAAAAGCGCATAGAGAAACACTCAACCATTTACTCATGAATCTCTATAACTTGGGTCATAAACTACAATCTGGGCAAAGCCAAGCAAGGCACTAGAGGGTTGAGAGACAAGGAGAATGTTGTGTATTGGATTTAGAATTTTGAAATGCCCCATTTTGGTGGTCTCCCACTTGTCTTTATGCACAAGGTCAACAAAGGTCTGGCATTTATGGTAGATATTTGCTCTTGAGAAAGATTTCTCTGACTGATCATGTATAGGAATTTAAAAAAAGAAAGAAAAAAACTCTTCCACAAAACCAGATCAATAAGAAGCACTCTATTTAACAGATGTTAAAATTTTCACAGTTTTAATTTTTATGTCATCCAAGTATCCACCCACCTCCTTAGAGCATCTCTTTATTTCTTTGTAGGAAGATTTAAGCAATCTGTTTCCTTTCTAAATATTTTTGGGTTAACAATACTTGTCTCACTTTATTTTAGTCCTGATGATTAAACAATAAAAATGCTCATTAGTAACCTGTATCTGGAGAGAAAAAGCTATTTCTTGATGAGCAAAAGTCAAGCTGAGATGAACACCTCATAGGGCACAATGTTAAATGGGTTAGTTGCATGCTAAGAGGAAAGGATTAGGGACCCAACTGACCAACTCCAAGGAGAGATTCTGGTTTAGTGGAAAAACTAACCTAAGATCAGAATATATTAAAGATATAAGACTAAAGTTATCAAAATGCAGATATTTGTTGTTAATTATAGGGCACAAAAAATAGAAGAAAACACCCATTGTCCTTCTTTTTGACCTGGAACTGACTTTAAACATAAAACAACTTACATGTGAAGAAATAATTTTATTTCTCTCTTATTTATTTTTCATTTCTAGAAAGCCACTGAGCTAGGGTGATGGGGTATATTTTTAGATGGGCATCCTGAGAACACCATCCAGAAACTGCACTCATTCTTCCCATAAAGTATCCATGAACAAGTCAAGCTTTCAAATTTCACATCTGTCAGTTATTAGCTACATGATTGTGGGTGAATTGGAATCTCTAAATGCATTACTTTTTTCATCCATTTAAGGAGGAAAAATAATATGTATCTCATTGGAATGCTGTAAAGTTTAGAAAAACCTATGTATGGGAAAATACCTGAGAGTAAGCCAATATTAGCACTCAGTTCTTGTTAGTATAATGAGAGAATAGGAGAACTCAGAGTTTAGCCCAGCCCTCATGGCCCATAGGCTGAAATCCATATATTTAGCTGGGTATTCACTGTTCTGGAAAATCCAGTCCTTTCCAGTCTCCAGCCCTTTTCCACAACCGCCCTGCTGTAGTCAAACATTCTCTAATACATTTTGAATGTGCTCACCTCCGTGTCTCAGTCTGTCTTTCCCATGTCCTTTAGCCTTCATTTGCCAAAATTCTACTATCTCTCAAGGGCCTCAAATCTTACTGTTCCAGGAATCTTGGGGGACTCAGCTTGTCCTCTAAACCCTAGTCCTTGCTTTCCAGAGCCCTGGTAGAGATGTAACTCATGAACCACTTTACAAGCTCCTGAAAGGAATAGGCCACATACACAGTACCCATCTCTGTGCACCATAGAAAGTGGTGCCTTGCCAAGAGTAGGTGCTGAATAGATTCATCATTAATTGAATGAATGCACAATTTCTCGTCCTGCCCTTTGTGCTCTTGGACAAAACACTCTGCCTCCTTCAGGCTCAGTTGCCTCAGCTGTGAAGAGGATAACAGCACGGATGTACTCCCCAGGTGTCCTGTGAAGAATAACCAATGACTGAAAAGCAATTTGAGAATGTAAAATGAAACACTATATATAAATGTTACATAATCAAAATCATTTCCTGCTGTATTATGTTTTATTTGGCTTTATATCTTGGAATCCTTTGTGGATTTCAGAATTTCACAGATGCAATACCATCCACATTAGCACCTAAATTCTCTTGGGTAATAAACTATTTTGTGTATTATAGCTCACGGCTACTCTTACCTGGCATACTTACACATGAATCTGTCATAATTTGGGGTATTCATAATAACTAATGATACAATTCATTTCTAAGGGATAATCAATTTTTTCCCTTTTTTGACTGGCCAGTTATCATTCCCATATTGCTGCCTCAAGGGAACTAACTTCCATTAAACCCAAAATCTAGATGATAAACACATTGTTCAGAAGCCCAAAGCCTTTAGGAGCTTATAGTCTGAGATGCCAAAAGTGGTTTTGATTTTGAAACACTCCTTGTTTTCTATGGCCCTTTTGGTTCCCAAACTCTAAATCCCTCATCTGCTTTATTACAATATATGTGATACCAAGTGCTCAATGCAGCTTGATTTCCTAGTACCAGGAAAGGCTGGTTAGCCCTTTTCACAGGAAAACAAGGCAGTGCTAATTTACAAATGCCATTTTCTTTTTTGATGTGTTCAAGAAAGAAGTTGCCTACAGAAAAATAAAATTTTTGGAATATTCCAGTACCTATAAAAAGTGGCTTTTGACTTTTAGTGCATGGCAGGATATTATTCTTAGAATAGTCCTTCCACATAGAAACGCTGAGGAAGAAGAGATGGCAGTGACATCACAGGGAGGTCATGAAGATCCAGGGAGTCAGGAGATGAAAGGACTTGGCACAGTGCACACAACAAGTGCTTGATAAATACTAGGTATTGTTATGATTGGCAGAGGGCCCACTATGAACCTGGTCCTATGCTAGAGTTACACAGAATATCTCACTAGAGATTCCTAACAAGCCAATGAGAAAAACCTAATAATCACCTTTCATGCCCCACCCCATTTAACACAGAGAAACTAAGCAATTTGTCCAAGATCTCAAAGTTAGGAAGCAGTGAAAATAAAATCCAGCCCTGTCTAGAGTGTTTCCAGAGCCCATATTCTTTGTCCTGTTTCTTACAACATCCTACTGTTTGTTCCTATTTTTTACTTAGTTTGGGAGTCCCTTTTTCCTCCCTGAGCACACAATTCTTCCTTTCCAAATGTCTGTCTAATCCCTCTGCATTATTCATTTTGTTATCAAGTTTTAAAATTTAGAATATTTTTTTATCTCTTCTGGCAGACTTCTGACCAATTTTTCTAGTTTTATATGAGACCATTTTTTGAAGATCATTCTAGTCTTTCATCAGACTTGTCCTCACATAGTGGTATCCATTTTTTAAGAAGTTCAATGTAATTTTTCTTCTGGGGCATGTATGAGTAAATCCTATATTTTTATGGAATATAGGCTTCCCTTCCCCACCCATTTCTGTTATCACATTTTTACTTAGTTGGATCTGTGGCAATATAACTCTCATAGGGATACTTGCATTGTCATTCAAATGCAATGAGATACCATTGTTTGGTGGGTGTTATCACCCTGGCTGCAGATATTGTACCAGAGTAATCTCTCTGTTACAAAAATATCTCCTAGTTATGATATACAAACCAACACCATACTAGTTTGCAAAATCACCTATGTGTTATTTTGTAATCTATACAGCAATTAATATTTCAAAGTGCCTTATTAGTTATCTCTCTTATCTGTGTGAAATTAAGCAGAAGCATCACTGTAGTGTTTCAGATGGGAAACTAAGGTATTGAGAAGGTTAATGGCTTGCCCAAGCTCCTAGAATGAACCGGTATTAGAATCTGCTGTTTCTGATTGCATTTCTTTACTAAGGTCTACAACTCAATATGTTCAAATTCTGAATAGTTTCAAAGTGAACATCTCAAGAGAGGCGGTGGAAACAGAAAGAGGGGGAAAAAAAACTGTTCACTTATAAAGTACAGCTTCCAGAACATTTGATAAATAAGAATAAGGTTTGTGGGGGCCCTTTTCCCTCATTTCTATTTACAGAATGAAAGGACAGTAATCCAGTGAGATTAAAATGAATACAAATTGCAAATGTAAAGAGTGTTCAGACCTCACTATTTTCCCATTTCAACATCATTTTGTTCTTTTCAGCATCAGTACCAACTATAAAAGCCATGCATTTGCAGTGCTTTGTAACCACTGCCACGGCATACCCCTTAAGCAGCTAAACACAGGGGGCCAATTCTGCCACTGCTGTTTTATGGCCTAAGAAGCAAGGGTAAACAGAGGTTAAGTGATTGCCAGGAGCACTCACATCTCAGATTAGAACCAGTGATCCAATGAGTCACACCCTATAGAAATTCGGAAGGTTCCAAATTATTGTTTCAGTGTCAGAGATGGATAACAGTGCCTGAAGGCAAATTTGCTCACCATCCACAAACGGACCTGTCCTGCTTCCATGTCTCACCTCCATCTTCTTATTCCTAAACCATTCCACAAACTTCTTACCCCTTTGAGGGAAATTTCCTTTGATGAAATAGGTTAGAACTAAACAAGTGAGTTCCACATCTAGATTTCCAAGGTTTTCTGTTTGTTTCATGCAGATAGAGCTATAAAGAGTTCTTGGACAAATAACAGATCTCATTTGCCCTTACAGAATATGGCGATGGCTCCAAATCAGGAGACCATAAAGGTCAACTGCAACCAAAGGAATAAAAACAGTGTCTGAGGGATAAACTCTTGTCAAATACCAACTACAACAGAAGATGGTATGGAAATATGAATATAGCCTAGATGTGTTCTCTTTCATGTCATCCATTCTATAAGAGAAAATGAAAACCAGTTACTCACCCACAAACCCACAGACAGGCATATCTGTATTAAACAAACAGAAAACCTTAGAAATTGGAACATAGGAGTAACTTATTTCATGAAAAGAAACTTCCTATTTTCTTTTTTCTTCATCTACCATAAATACTATAACTACAATCAAGACAGTGTTTGGTTCCTATTATCAAGGTGATTTTTAAAATAATCATTAGCATCTGTGAAAAACCTTCACAGGGTGTTAATATGATAAACACTGTTGGCAAACCTTTTTTCTAGTTATAACCAGGAAAAAATTCAAGGAATATATTTTTCTCCTTACCACCCAATCCCAACCAGGGCAGAGACATGATGTATATTCCACTCAAATGGTCTACATCTAATTCCTTGTGGGCAAAGGCCATTCTTCCAGGCCATTCAGCAACATGCTCAGCAACCACTGGAACTGAATGTGGTCTCTCTCACCTTTACCATTTCTTTGATTCAACAGATGAGGAAGAGTTTAAATTATGTGTAATTTCTACATCACTAAGGACTGTCCAGGCAGATTTTGTTGTCTTTTGGACAACCTGCTTTTGCCCTGTGGACCATTCTCTACTGAGTCAGGGAGCTGAGGAGACACAAACTTAAATTCAATAAAGGCCAGAACACACCTCAGTGCTGTAGCCTTCCTTGCTGGAGGGGCCATTCCACTCCTTTTCAGGCACAGGTCTTTGGCCTTCCTTTTTGCCAAAGACCCTCATCAGACCTGCTTATAGGAAGCAGGTTATGAAGGAGGTTCTCATGGGGGCCACCCAACCACTGAAATACCTGTAGAGGTGCATACTCCCTCACACAGTATCTTGAAATAGTTACCCACACTGAGAGACTAACACTTTTGTGACTTCTAGGAACTGAGGGGACAAAGCTCAGTGGTGAAGAGGAGTGTCAGGGCACCAGGAAGCCTTACCCCTTTCTTGCCATGCATACCTTCATTTTACTAACATGGGTTGGGTGCCTACCTATGAGCAGTTCCAGGCACACAAAGGCCACCATGCATACAGTGTAGGTTACAGTGTAGGTCTTGCTAACATTTTTCATGGCGTCAGCCTGGAAAGCAACACCCAGCTTTTTTGCTTTTTTGCCTCTTTATACGCAGAGCTCCGTATGACTGTGTGCTGTAGCCAAGGTAAGGGCTTGCAAACCAGCTTTAGGCCTCATTCGTCAACCAAACAGGCAGCAGAGAACCGGCCGGCCAGAGCCCACAAAGTCTTTGGGGGCTACCCCTCCACGACTGGCCCAGCAAGTTCAGGTTATCCCATGTCGGCCACTGCAGAGGTCTCTGAGCTCGGTCCAGGGACTTTCGAAGGCAAAGAGATAGCAGTGTGCAGAGTGGGCTATGGGGCTCGCTCTGTGGCGTCCCTGCCAGAAGACGGACGGTTCTGGCCCGTCTGCGGACCCAAGGAGCGGCAGCCGCTGCGGATGCCACCCTGCTGGGCGGCCCGACTGGAGGGAGGTCCTCGCGGGGGCCAGCCACGTCGAGCGTGGGACCCTTCCTGTCGCCCCAGCCTCTGCGCAAGTGCCCGGGGCGCTTTGGGTCCAGAGGGGGCCTAAGCGCCGGGGAGGGTCCCCCCTGCCGGCGGTGTGGTGAGCAGGGGTGAGGAGGGGGCGTGTAAGGAACTTTCGGAGTTTTGTTTCGGAGATAAACCACCAGACCGCAATCAGAGCCTTTTCCAGAGAGCCCGAGGCTCCCACTTTCGGGCCTGGGCGTCCACTGGTGACTGGGTGTCCGCCTGGGACCCAGCGTGGGTCTCGGTTTCCTCCAACTGCTGCGGCTCCTTGGAGCGGCCAGATGCCGGGCCTCCTGCGGGCGCCAGGTGTGGAAGTTGCAGACCCGGTGTCTGCCGCGTTGCGGTTGGGCTGTTCGCTTCACAGACAGCAAACAGGCGGCAACTCTGGAGGCTCTGGGCGGCCCCACGTCTCTCTCAGCCAGGAGCGGGGCCGCCACTTCCTTCCCGAGGAGCCCGGGTCCCGCCGCAGCCGCCCCCACAGCTCCAGCCCTCAGCCACCGCTCCTCACCACAGACAACTTCCCCGCCAGCCGCGCGTGTCCTCGCCAGCCCTCAGCCGCAGGCGATTGGACGGCGGCGGGAGGCGGGGCCAGGCTCTCGACCCTGCCCGCGGCCTCCCGGGGCCCCTGAGACACAGCGATTGGCTGAAGGTCCCGCCAGTCACGGATTGAGGGGCGCCCCGTCCCCGCAGGGCCGTCCCGGGGCTGGCTCCGCCCCGCCCGCCTCCGGGACCCGCCTTCCTCCTGAGCTCTGTCTGCTCAGCCCGGCGGTCCGCCTCATTCGCTGAGCAGGTCCATGAATTGTCACGGCGTTCCGGGCGGCTGCTGAGCCGGGGCGCCCGCCGGGCTTGTCGTGTCCTCTCTGAGGTGCCTGCGGAGCCTAGGTGCCCCGTCCGCTGAGGCGATCCAATTCGGGGCAACTTGAAATTCAGGACCCGAAGCAGGGGCGCCGGTTTGCGATCGCGACTCAGCGAGGAGGGTGAGTGGCAGCTCGCGAGGCGAGCGGCTCCTCCGGCGCTGTTCGCCGAGTCGGGGGCACTGAACGCGTCCCGGTGAGCGTCGGTCAGTCGGTCCGAGCGTCGCCGCTGTGGGGAGATCGGGGCTGGGCGGGATTTGCTCCTTGCCAGTATCCCCACTTCCGAACTTCTTGTTTCAAAGCGTCGCAACCCGGCCCGGGACGCGGCTCTGCATCCGCACGAACTTGGCGTGCAGTAATTGCCATCATTAGGTGGGGCGCGGGGACGCGCCCCTGGCCCTCTGCGGCGGCGACACGCGCGGGGGCCGCCTGCGCGCGCGGGGTGTACGGCCAGCAGCCCTAGATGGCTTGCGGACGGGTTCCTGAGAAATGAACCCGCGCGGGAGGCGGTGAGGCGGGAGCCCGCGGCCCGTGTCTGATCCGTAGCTGGAGCCAGAGATCGTCGTGTTCGGGGTGGCTCCTTGGCGGTCGGCCAGAAAGCTGAAGCGACCACCGGGTTCTGTAGCTGGGGCTTCAGTTCTTTGCGGTTACTGAAAGGAATTGACAGCACGTATATTAAACTTTGTAAAGTAATTACTTTTTATTAGCACTTGAATCCATATCCCTCATGAGGTGCTCGGACTTCCACATCACTTACAAGGTGTGTCCGAAGGACTTCGTTAGGACGAGGGGGTAGCTGCTGCCTGTCCCAGATCCCGGGGCCCCGGAGAATCTAAGACCAGACCGTAAAAGGGACCACCAGACCAGCTGGTTGGTGTTTGAGCACCTGCGTGTTTAAGTGATGAAGTTGTGACAGGAACTGACAACAGAGGATTCAAGGTTAATCATGACACTTCATTTGTGACTCAGTCTGGGATAGTTTTTTTTTCTTTTCTTTTCTTCTCTTTAATGATAAGGGGTAAAAGCAGCTGGTTTTTCTGAGGGCAGTTACATACATGTAGTTTATATTATATATAGGTGGATTAAATGAAATTCAACACAGCATTTTCTTGTACTTTTTATTTGACTTGAAGGAGAGCTAATTGAGAGTACTAGACAGACTTGCATATAGAATTTGGGACTTTTTTGATCTTTGAAAATATGTAAAAGCGTTGAGATATATTCGTCCATGTATATTCATGCATTAGTATGTGTGTGTATGTATAAAATTGATACATGAATGAGGTAGAAATATATGGAGGGGAAAACTCAGCCTTGAACTTCCCCTGGATGGAGAGAAAGACCCTCTCATCTGGGAGTTTATGATAAGTGTGTAAGCATGTCTGGATCTGCCTGGTCTGTCTGGGTCAGTGTATGTCCATGAACTTTACGAGCATTCAATTCAATACCACTCGGTGCAGATTTGGAGTTCCTGTTTTACAGCCCAGCAGCCGCCAGCCAGCCCATCTGTTAAAACATAACATGTACACTTTAGTCAGAGAACTAGGGTGGAGTGTGGGTAGGGGGCAACCCTTACTAAAAACAACATGCTACAAACAAAGCCTGCCTCTTAAGTTCTATTTTCATTTAATATTCAGTCTGAACTTGTGACTTTGGTGACAAGAAGAGGAGTGTTTGACCCTTCAGAAATGGCCGACTACATTTTGTGGAGTAATGATAGTCATGGTTTGGGGTGGGGAGTTTATAAGAGAAAAAACAAATTCCTCTAGAAAATAAATATGGTGCTTGTCACATTACCATACAACACTGGTTTACTGCTTTGCAGTAGCATGTATATCAGAAACTGTTTTCTTTTGCTTCTTTAAAGAATGCATTAAAGCTGAATTGTTTTGCACCAAAAAAAAAAAAATCCTTAATAGAAGTAAATAGAGCTTTACTGCAGAAGCTATTTAATCTACTAGAGTTGACTGCCTTAGTAATTCTGATGAAACATTTTTAAAGAATTTATAACTTGGATATGAATTCATATTCAGCCTAATCCTTAGTCGCAATGGTTCACAATTCATAGTTGTAAAAAATAATAAAAAATCTTTATCACAAAAATTCTGATGACTAAAAGGGCATATAGGAGGAACATAACAGCTTAATAAGTTCCTGCAGCCAAGTGACTGATACTTAAAAAAGCTATAAATTCCTTTAATAGCATAATTACTTTTGGTGACAAATAAAGACAATATTTTTGAGAAACATAGTTGATATTTTTCTCAATAATTTTAAGCTCATAATTACATTTTAATAATGGTGTTCATTTGTGGGCAGAAGAATGGTTCTTAGGAACTCATTACAATTATTATTTTCATTTTTATGATACTTGAAACATTTTATGGAAAATATGCAAATCCCAAATCTGTATCTTTAAATATGTAACAGACTACAAAGACACCATAATTCTGCCTTTATATGGATCATTACCATGATGAATCAACTGGGCTGCTCCTTAGAAATTCAGTTTGTAGGCTGGACTCCGGTCTCTGGGATTAGATTCAGGAATCTGGGGTGGGGCTTAAGAATCTGCTTTTTTAACAAGCACCCCCAAGTGATTATGATGCCAGTGATCCCCTTACCATATTTTGAGAAACACTGGAATGGTGGTTATGATATATAAGAACAACATATAAGCTGTGAGTTTATTTAAAAAATAATTGTTTTGAAATTTCCAGGTGGCATTTACCAGCCTTCTGAAATTTATAGGTGACGCTTTAACTCCCTGTCCTCAACAACGGCTCCTTTTGTCCTGTGTTCAGAAGTGTTTTGGAATCCTCAGATATCCCTGTTCCAGATTAGACTCAGTTGTTAGGAAGTTTTTCAGGGGAAGCAATGTTATTTAAGACCACTCTCCATCTCCATTCCCTACTCCAGGTATAGTGGGTTCCTGGGGTGTTCTGGGGTGGCTGCCAGTCCCAATAACATTCTTGGGAATTTCTCCCTGGAGGGTAAAAGAATCCCAGTCTTGGAGCCAACTTTAACTCTTTAAAGTCATTCCAGGCTTTGGGACCAACACCTTAGCAGGGGCTAGTACAATTTATCTGAGATCAAGGATCTCTTTGGAAGGAAGGCTGTAGCTGATCTGCTTCTTGGTCAGAAAAGTATCCCACACCACCCACTCAAAGGCCCAGGGAGTCTCATTTTCTGAAAGTCATCTTAGCAGTATTTTAAGCCATCCAGTTAACTGGGTAGACTTTCTCAGCATCATGGAGAGATGGGATGAAAATTGATTACGACCTCTCCTTTCAAATCAGTGTGAATTTTGACTTATTAATTATTGCCAATTAGTTGATTTTTAGTTTGATACTGACACTTTGATATGGTTCTCCCAGTTCAGACTGGTGTAATTCTCCACTTAAGACTCCTAGATAAAATTTAAAAGAGAACATATCTATCAGATGCTGTTGTATCCCTATTTCTACCATCCAAGTACCTGAAAAACCAAATGACTTCTCAGAGGTCAGAAGTACCTGAAATATTTCCTTCCCTGATGACAAAAGGACATAGGCTGGGACACTGAACTTGGATTGTTCCAGGCAGCTGGGGCTTTTACAGAACAACTGCTGTTTTAAGGAACAACTTGGCAGACATGTTTATAGGTCTCGTATCTTAATAATCCTTTGAGTACAATGATTTTTTCCCCATGTTGTTACAGATGAACAAACAGCAGTCACAAAAGGAGAATAATATTTAGATCCTGTCTTTCACATTCAAAGATGACACCAATAACTGAGAAGTTGGCCTTGCATTTTGAATTGTTTTTATTTAGCATCATGGTGAATGATAGGGTTATGCTTATTCGTATCATCTACATTTTTTAAACATCATTCTTCAAATTTCTTTTTTCATACTGAATATGACCATGGAGCAGTTTTCTTTATAAAGTTAAGCACCCTATATGATAATTGGTTCAGTGACTCTGACCTTAACCAGCCAGCCTTGACCCAGAATGGCAAATAATTTGCTAAAGGTCACAGAGCACAATAGCAGCAAAGCCTACATATAGAATTCTCTGGACTAATATTTTAAACCTGTGCTATTTGCCTATTGAGTCATATTATACTGTTAATAATGTTTTTACACTGGTAAAATTGAGTTGCTTATATTTCATCTGCCCAACTTCTGCATGTTTGGAGGGACCAAGAAAATTTTAAAAGCCAAAGGTTTTTAAACCTTTGATTATACAATGGGACCAATTTGTGCCTAGTTAACAAACTACAGTAGAATCCTACTGTTCTTGAAACTGGGACATAGGCCACTGCAAGCTTCTAAGCAACAATTGTTAACTTCTTTTTCCTTCTGACCATGACATACTTCTGGTAAAATTCTTTGGTGAACAGAATTTGGCAAATTCTTTTCGACTTTTTGACCCTGCTTTCCTTACCCTTTTCCATGGTGAAATCTACTTAAAAAATTCACTTCTCAAGTCAGTCTGCCCTTTTAACATCTCCTAATACATAAGTTTTAGTCATTTTGACTATTTCTCCTCCAAGCACCTGTCTTCCACTTTAGTATTTTGGATCTAATAATATCCTCTAATCTAGAACAGTCAGCAAACTATAGAAATTTTGCTTTAGGTTTTTGAACTTAATTATAACAATGGTTAGAAAAAAAGAAAAAAGGAGGATAATATCAGAGTCATGTTGATAAGTGTATCATATTAGATACTCCCAGCTTACAGTTTCTGTCAGAAATTTAAGATCCAGATGAACGAAGTGACAGAAACACTCGTGTGGCCTTACAGACACTCTTCTGATACAAGCTGAGGAATACAACTGGAGACAGCATCCTATGTTCCAGAAGAAAAACAAATGTGAAGCTCTGAGAAATGAACGGGCAAAAAGTGAAGGGTCAGGGGTGGGAAAGGATGGGGAGAGTGGTGGGAAAGAATACCTGCAGGACGGGGTGGTAAGAAATTTATAGAGGTGCTGATGGTTTGGGGTTTCTTGGGGGCATTGATTCTGTTTTATATTGTCTTCACAACCCACTCACCCTGCTTGCTTTAAATAATTTATTATAGCAGCAGGCCTTCCTCTGGTTAGTTTCTTTTTTTTTTATAACTTTTTCCTTCTCATCTCTGGGTCTAATCAGAGGCATATGTAATAATGTGGCTGCTTTAGAGTACTTAGGAAAATCCATGATCAATATCACTGCATTATAAACCCATAGCTGTTCTGTTCTATTTTGCAGTGTTTTCTTCCATATTGTATTAACTCAGTGTATGTGTTTTAAACAATATTTTATTAATCTTTGCACAATGAGACTTCTGGGCTTATTCTTCTTGGCTGGAACTATCTTTTGAGTAATCCATCATCAGACCACCATTGATCTAATGATGTATTTATTGCTCACTATTGCAGCACTGGCAAGAGACCCAGTATGGTTCTAAAAATTTGATTAAAAAGAAATCAAGGTTTTGCAAGGCATAGCCATACAATTATGTTAGCAGCTGCCAAGTATATTTTATGCTAAAATATACACACATATTTCAAGTGAGCAAAATGTGATCTTTTCAAAAGCTTTAAGAACTTTTTGTTAAGAACAAGAAGATGCCTGTAATTAGAAAAATTATGCGTGTACTCTTCACCTTAGCCAAAGGTTAGGTATGGTATTTCTTTATATTATATCCCTCAACACTAAAATAGATAATTTTATCTTTTTAATTCACAATAACAAAAACAATGGTGATAAGAACTAACTCCTAGTCCCCAAAGGATCTTCCATGTAATCATTACTAATCAAAATGAGCAGAAATTAATTAACAAATAGTAACTGAGTACCTATTATGGGTAGCACCTCTTCTCTGCTTAGCTAACTGCAAATGCAGTTCAAGTATTAGTGCCCTTGGAAAGCTTTTCCATGTCCCTCTTTGGCACACTTGTATAGTGTCCCAGAGCACTTACCTCCTATAATCACCCCCTCTAACATGGAGCCCCTTAAGGGCAGGGATGACACCTTTCATCTTGTAGCTTCTCAAGAAAGGACATTTAAGAAATAGTTGCCAGGCGTACTGGAAGCTACAAGGAATTATAAGTGAACACTTGCAAGGCCTTAAAAGGATATGCACGAAGATATTCACCAAAAGTTTGAAGGTGGCAATAACTGAAGTCTACCGCCAGACTTCCAGCTTTAGCATCAATCTCGACACTTCACCTCTCTTCCATTCCTGCCCCCCAACCATCTTCAGTGTCCCTCCCCTTCATTCCTGCCTAGCCTCCTCCTCTCACTACTTCCCTATTGTGATTTGCTCCAGAATATCTCCCGCCGCCCCACTCTAGGCCTTCTCCCCTGGTCCTTCTTTGTTCCCACACCCCTTGTCACATCTTGAAAAGGCAGCTGACTCATGGTGACCCACTTTGAGACTTCGGACAGCCTGACTCTTTTCTTCTGAAGTCTAGATAGCTTGGTTCCCTTTTAGCATCGCATGCAAGTGACTAGATGGCTTTGGCTTGGGGCCTTGCAGGCATGGGATGGCACTGGGCCTAGGGGCTGCTGACATCCAAAGCTCCGCATAATGGGAAACCTGACATTTGTTAAGAGAAGCTTTTTCTTTAATTTCAGATTTTTATTTCAACACTTTAATAATTTCCATTTATGAATCTCTTTTTGTCCAAGAAGCATGCCCTACATAGTCATGTTTATGACAAGGTCTGACAGCTTAGGTAGACTCTACTTCTTACCTCAGAGCGGGGTTACTGAGGTCATGCACAGACCATGTGTCCAGGTGGAGTTTACGGATTTGCTGAATTAAGATAACTGCTCGAGATCAGGGCCGCTAGTAAAAGCCCTTTTATGTTAGATCTTAATGGGCTTTGAATAACTACAAGAGATCAAGGACCCCCATTTTCTGTCTCATCTGGGAGATTAAGTCTCACTTAACAAAGGTGCTTTCTTCTCATATCTGCCAGGAAAATATCATTAGAAAATTGAAGGATTCCATCTAAAAGTTATTTAGATGTTCAAGGCAACAGAGAAGATGAGCCAACCCTAGATTAGGTCATGGACTCAAACACTGGTTTCTTTTGGATCTTGTAAGTTGGGAGCACCTGCCCCTGTTTCTCCCAGGGCTTCTGCTTTCACCACAAGCTGGGGCTGAGCCGGGGCCTGGGAGGACTTGGGGGAGGCTCCAGTGAGGGACAGAGGCAAACATCTGTTGATTACCCCGCTCATCTCCTTTACTGGATGCCTTTCTTTTGGCATTTTCTCAGATCTGCTTTTCATCATCCCAATTACCAAATCTTCCTCTTAAACTTTGCGTGTATATGATGCAAACAGATTATCCTAGGCATAAATTTCTGCTTCTTAACCTATGTTTCCCTAATTTCCATTTCTCTCCTTCATTTAGCCTCACCCTCCCATAATGTTTTCCTTTCTTTGACATTCTCTTTCCCTTCTGTTTAGGTAAAAACTCTACTTTATCAATGGTTACTATTAATCTTTTCCCTGCAGGAGTAACTGCTTTTCTGACCATTTTCAAGGCACTTTCCTAGAGCATTCCAGTGTGTCTTTCTAATGCTAAGAAAAAGAATCACAGTAAACAGTTTCTCCTCTCTGGGAAACTGACAGCCTTACACAGTGCAAAAGTAATTAGCCTCACAAAACCTCACTCTTCACCCACCTAACCTATACTTGCCAGTGAAAATTCCCCCTTACCAGCCTAATCACTCTCACCAACCCTTGCTCACTTTTATATCATTAAGAAACATGATCACAAGTCTCTACTAGAAATAGATTCATTGCAACCAAGGAGATGCAGCTTTCTATAAAAACCAAAACATATACTCAGAACAGGGAAAAGAGACAGGGCACTCCTGATTTCTTTAAAACCAGGACATGTCGCTTGATCCATCTTTTGTTAAGTTCTTGATCTTTTTTTCTAACTAACCATGGCCTGTTTCTCTTTTGAGGCTGGATTATTGTCAACAGCTGACATTAGCTTATAGCCATTGAGTTTCTGTTTTATCTCCTTATTTATTTTACTTCATTTTTATTTTCAGCATTTTGGGTTATTTTTCCTGATCTGCCTACTTCAGGTGTGTTGTTTCTAACCTCTCCAGGTAGTTTTCTACCACTTCCCTGCCTCTGACAATATCTCACAGTCCAATAGCATTCTCACATGGAATGAATTTTCATTTTCGCTGCAGATTGGTAATGAAGACATTAAGTGGAATCCTGATAGTGACCCTTTCAATAGCTAAGGCGCCATTTGCTGTTTTAATTATGGTCTCAGAGAAAATTTTCACCAGTTATAATGTTCACCCATTTTTTAAGTAATGTTTCTCAAATATTGTATGGAATTATGAAATTTGTGTGCCTTACAGTTTCTGCTCTCCATTATGGACTAAATTTATAATTCTATAATTTTATTGTAGGAAAAATGCTTAATAGACTGGAATGGTTAATTTGGTTTCAAGCCATATTGCTTTTTTTACTTTTTGTGAACCATTAGACATTTATGTAATCCTTGATTTTACATCATTCCCAACCTCCACCCACCACTCCCCAAGCAGTAATCTCAGTCCATCCTTTCCCTCTACAGTCAGTTATCATCTATGCTTTTCTGTATAAGATATTCATATTCTCTTACTGGTCTCTAGCATTTTCAAATTTAAAATAAGGCTACATATCTGAGACAAAATAGCCAGTATCCTGTTGTTATGATACGTCCCCATCCTTTTGAGGCAGGTCTCCTTACTGGTGGCAATCACAGTGTTACACCTCTTCTTTGCAACGTTTCTGCCTCTTAATCCTTGTCCAATGGAGTATGAAGCTGCTTCTGATTCTTAATATCTGGCCTCTGCCCGGGATCTGTGCTGGTCTTACGTGGTTTCTGTTGAATTTCCTGTAATTGAATAACAGCTCAGAACTGGTAACCTTATGGAGCAAAAGACCAGTGAGAAATGTGCTTCATTTAGTCTTGGTGGACAACAGATGTACAAGGCAGGCAGGAGGTGAAAGTCAAAGTTTTTAAACAGATAGGGAAAGCCAAAGACAGACTATTTGGTACCAGGTACACATGCCGAAGTACCATCTTCCTGTTGTGATTTCTAGGGTGTTTTCCCCTTGAGCTTTTCTGGGTGATAATCATAGTGTTGTAAACTAAAATGGCATGCCATCCTAGTTCCATTCCTAAACCTTCCCAGAGACAAAGAAGTGGGTAATGTTTCCAATGGAAATGGAAATGTCCATGTGGAGGTAATGTGGTACACCTACTAGAAGACCTTCAACACAAAACACAAGACCCCATCTCCAATAGGCCTACACAGTAATGAAGGGTATTATCTCATGGAGAAGTACAGGCAAGCAGCAGGATTGGTTGAGTCAGTTGCACAGTGACATCATCAAGGATACAGTTCCCTTCATCTCTCTGCCACTGTCATCCTCAGGGACTATTTCACTCTAAGACTGATTCTTTACTTCTTTGCAAGAAGGCTGCAGTCATTCAGATGTCACTTGTGGGCAAGACAATATCTAGAGCACAGAAAATGGATTTCCCCTTCCAGGGCCTCCTTTCGAAGGGTGTGAAAGCACTACTAGGAAGAATCTGAGAAGACCTCTCTTCTCACCTCATTGATCAAAACATCATCACATGTCCCATCTCTAAATCAGACACTAACAAGAGGATCGCCATTATTGCCTGAAGGAGGGAAGAGGTGAATTTAAACAAAATCAGGATTCTGTTAGTAAGAAAGAAGTAAGTGTGTTGAGAGTGAGGGAGCAATAGATGATGGCAGGCAATTTTAAGTGTCTACTATACAATATAACTTGGAAGAAACTATGAAATTCCCTCAATGGCTGCTGTATAGTTGGTAGGTACCATTGAACTGCTACACATTTTGGATATAAAATGGCTAGACTCCATTGACAGGGAGAGAAAAGCCACAGTGCAGACTAATTAAGAACAGAGAAATGCACCAAGATTAATAATTATTCTGATTGGAACCACAATAAACCATAATGAATTTGAATGCACTAATTTATGTCCATTTGTACTCAATAAGCATGTGATCTTTGCTGAATGAAAGAGATTAGAATAATTTGCTTATTTCTCAATACTTCTGTATTTCCAGCATTATTTTGCCCTATAGGTCCATTTGAAGATAAAGGGTTATTTATTAACTTTATTTACATATCAGAGCATTAAATCATAATAATTACTTATGATTGTAACTGGCTATTATTTATTGAGGGCCTCTTATAAATTAGGTATTTAGCATTGAAGAGGAGGTAGTATTAGGTCCCATAGCTACTGAGTGGTTAAGCTAGAATTTAGACTCAGATTTCTATCTGCTCATGTCCCTTCCCTGCTCTCCATGGCTTCCCTTTGCCTTGGAAGACAGTCACAAGACAACCATGGCCTGCAGATCTCTGTGACTTCCCATCTCCGTGACTTCATTACTTACCTTCTTGCCTTCATTTAGTTTTCCAACCACAGTAGCTTCCTTGTTGTTTGTCTGATAAGCCACTCTCATTCCCACCTCTGACGCTTTGCATTTGCTCTTCCCTCTCTTGGATTACATATCCTGTTTGTATAGCTGCATGCTTTCCATTCAGGGTTCCTCTTCACAGGCACCTCCCAGGACTTTCCTATCTAATCTATTCAGGGGACTTCCCCCTACCCCTTCTCTTTTTCTGCCCCATTTTTGTTTCCATTATGGTAGTTGCCATAGTCTTATGTAATTCACCTATTTGTCTACTTGTTATAGTCTGTTCCCCCTACTACAGTATAAGTTCCTTGAGGGCAGAGGTCCTGACTGTTTTTATAAAATGAATGAATAATCAAGTGAATAAGTTAATGAAGGAATGAACATTCAGAAGTTATGAACTCCTTCTGTCCCACTAGGATAAAGTAGGATGCTGATTCTCATTGAGCTGAGTACATAAACCTTAGATTTTTTCCTATAAAGTCTGAAAATAACAAAACCACTTTTCATTCTCTTTGAGGGTAAAATAAGATACAGATATATAAGTTCTTTGGAGAAAAGGTAGACTTACTACAATAGTATTCCGTAAGAGTTCAAACGAGCTCGGTACAAGAGGAAAATTCGAGTAATACTCTTTAGTTTTTATATTGATTATAGTTTTAAGGATGCCAACTCCTTTTAATTTTATTTTAGGGCATAAATCCTTAAACATAAAGGTACACATCTGAAGCTAAAGTGTAAATTGGGAGAATTATAATTGCATGATAACTTGTAGTGGCAAGCCACTTAAAATATTTTCCCTGCTTACACATAATTTTTCATTTGAATTCACATATCTACTAAAATGATTTATTCTTAGAACTGGGTTCTTAATTATTCTGAGGTAATTATAAAGGTGCAAATTGAAAAATTGCTTTATCTCCCATATTAATTTGGGGGGGGATTGACAGTAATGAAGCAGAGTGCCTCCTCTGAAGTCCCTTTCCCAGGCTTTCAGTTCAGGGTCTTCTCCACTGAAGTACATGCTTATTGTGTCTTTTCTTTCCCTGTTCTGTGGGTTGCTGTATCATTTACCAAATACATTGTGAGCCATTATTTTCTGAGGCTTGCAGTGTGACTTTATCACTCACCCAAATAAATCATCATTTCAACTTCGACAACAACTTCATGTTCCCTTCCTCTTCCCAGGTGACCTCACAAGCTACAGTGTCTCTTCTGTGCAGACTATCTGTCTAACCCCCCGTGCCTTTTCAGACTTGTAGGGTTCCCACTATCACAAAAACCTGTTGGAGTTGCTTACTATGAAAATGTTTCTGAGCTATACTCTTTCAGACTTTTGAAAGCAGGTCTGAATTTTATAATGAATGGAATGCATCTATAATTGAGAGTAATTTTTAATCTAGGTCTTGCAGATTGTTTCTGGTTTTGCATCAGAAATAAGTGAGAAGAAATTGAAGGGGGAGGAAAGGAATGAGGATGTTTTTGATGTTGTTCACATTGTACCTTTTTCCTATGTGTCATGGCAGGGGCTCCTTTCTTCCACACTTTATAACCTGGGTAGATTTGGTGGGGGTAATAGGGTAAGAGCCCATCAAGATCCAGGTGACAATGAGATAAGTAATTAAAGGGCTGGGTCAACATGTCATTGTGATGTAAGTTAGACAGGTGCATGGGCTATGTAAGCTCCTGAGAAATTGCCTTTGATGGGGTGGTTTTCATATACAGTAGATTGGCCCTTTTATGGCTAAACAAAGGCTTTCTTTCTTTCTTTTTGTTCTAAGCTGTGTGGGTGGGAAACAGCATGAGGTTATAGAAAATGTATAGCAAAAGCAGTAGCAATGAGAAAGAATCCATAAAGGGTACACACACATTGCTGGAATATTTCCCAAGTACTTGGGGATGGTGGCGGGGGGGAGGGTCAGGGGTGGCGCTGAGGCTTCGTTAACAGAGGCAAAGTAAAACATGTGCTTTTGCATGTGTGAACACTCTGCTTTGAAAGTTCCTTTTCGATTCACGAAAGCATACGCTTTTTGAGCTGGTAGCCATGGAGTTTTGGAAATTCACTTAAATAAGTGTATTGCAGACTCTTGATATCTGTTTTGGGGATTTCATTGAGTGTTGGGAATTTGCTTACTCACAAGTGTCATGGAACAAATATTCTTTCTTAGAGTGTTGGGCCCTTTGTTCATTTCTTTAAGGTTTATGGATCAAAGCTAACAAGAAAACACTTAATACTTTGAATACTCATTTGCTATGTTTTATACACACCTACGCAAGTTTGTAATGATGGCTTTCTTCTTAATTTTGAAAGCTATGTTATGACAGTTTTACTTTGACTAGTAAATCAACTTCCCTGAGTTACTTTCAGACTTATTTTGTTGCCTTGTAAGTCTTTCTTGCTAGGTATTTGAAATCTTGTTATGCATTGTTTTTTGGTAAACTTTTAGTTTTGCTTGTAGTTTTACCTAACAAATCCTGTGGCTCTGTCTTTTTTGTACAGTTCTATTCCATTTCTGAGTATAGTTCTTCCCTACTCTTTTATCATTAATAAGTTATTTCCAATAGTCCAAAGACTTCAAACATAAATAATATCAGCAGTTTTGTTTCCTGTCACTTTCAACAAGAGTCGTCTCTGTCCATTTCTTCCAACAAGATAAATAACTAGGACATGATTCTTTCACTTTTTGCTAGTTAGTTTTCAATTTATTAGATAATGACATAGCATAGCATTTTCACAGGTTGCTTTTGTAAAAAAGAAAAAGGTAAAAGCTTTGTTTTTAATGGGTCATAACTATGTTTCTAAATGATGGAGCAAAAAAAGATTGCCACAAAATAAGATTAGTGTGGGTATCTTGAACTGGGAATCATTTGAAATGTTTCAAGACTATGCTTTGTGCTAAATATAAAAATAATTGTGTTTCCCATGTGTAAGCATCAAAAGCCCCCAGTTGGAAAAAATCACATGGTATAGCAAGTAGGTCACTATTGATGGTAGAACATGAGAAGGAAATGTCACAGCTGAGAGTAGAGGTCCAAGCAATATGTCTCGCCATGCTTGCTGCATTGTTCAGCATAAGAAGTGGAAGGACTCAACAGGGTATAACTAACTTTAGCCCAATTTGAAAGTATTAGCAAGGATAGCCTTTTAATCTGTCATTCCCCTTCGTTTCTGATTAACTCACTTTCCCAGTTGGGTAAAATAATTGAACTGCTTGGGTTTACACATTGGCAGACCTCTGAATACCAAATAAAATGGCAGACTTTATGTTCTCAAAGTATAAAGGTAGAAATAAGCAGCTATAAACAGTTACAGCTACAGATTTACTGGTGTTTGAAACCACTAACAAGGAATAAGCAATCAGTTAAAAAGGAATTATCTTAAAATCTCATTTATCTTCATATTTGAAAGTGAGATGATGTAGGGATATGGGAAAAAGTACATTTTTAGGGAATCCAGTTTCCTTTTCCTTTTCTCTTTCGAGCAATATGAGGAAGATTTGATATTTATATGTGGGAATTTTCACCACAGAAAGTACCTATATTTGCATATTCTAATTTTTTAATAAAAGGCTTGTTTATTTTAAATAAAAGGCTAAGAAAACAAGCAGTGCTCTCCTGCATTTGCCTCAATGAGAGATGATACCTCATTTTAGGGGGCTAGACCAAGATGGAGCCCTGGATTCTGAGAGAAGCCATCTCCTCATGCTAGATTAAGCAGTTGAGACCAAACCCAGAAAGCTGGTGATTATTTGGATGAGTGGATGGTGGCACGCGGAGACTGAATTTGAACCTGTTGTGAGAGCACTGAGTATTCCTCTCATCCAGCACAGAGTCCTTCACAGAAATGCCCGGCTTTTGGATTCTGTGTACTCTGCATGGATAGTTTCATTGTTTGAACCTCAGAGGCCTTCCTAAGCTCATATTTTCAAAGGTCATTAATGCGGATTAAAACATGCTATTCTGAACTAGGATTATTTAGTGCAGGTTATAGCTTTCAGAAGGGGAGATGAGTGGTGTGGAAGCTCGATGGAAAAAGCATTTTCACAGCATTTTTTGTCCTTTACTGCTTCTCCACATTGAACATAGAGCCCAGATAGATTTCTCTCCCTGATCCAGGGATGGTGTGCTGGAAAAGGTGTGGAAAGCACACTCTCCCTCACATCCCTCTGGAATGAATATTCTGGGAATGGTTTCCAATGGGCAGGAAGAGGCGCTGGCTTCTGATCGGAAAGAACGCAAGTGATGTGGCCATCGGGCCTGATTGTTCCGTTATGTGTGCCTGGTTCTCACGCATCATGAAGCAAGCTGGTGGTGAGCTCCAGTTAGCTCGGTTTTGAGGCCTCTGTCAGAGAAGATCAGTTGACAGAGGTTGATGGGAACATCCTGGAAAATATTCTTAGGTGTCTGAAATAGATTATTGCTTTGAAAATCTGTGAAAAACCCCATTTCTAGTTTCAAAAAAGTAGGAATAGCTAATAAATATCTAAATCTTTATGTGCTTTGTGGAACTCCTTTCCATCCAATGAAATTGGTTATCTGATTTTAGTTAGTGCTATGAGATTTCTCTTTGACGTCACTGTCAATGACCAGATGGCCAGGTCCCCCATTCTGCTTCCACTCCAGTCAGAACCATGAGCCTGTTCCTGGCTCGGCCACTGACTAGAGGTAGATGTAGAGTGAGTCACCAGGCTCCTCTCTAGGCCTTATGTTCCCCTTGTGAGAAAGGAATGGAAAACTGGGTCCTTTCTATGGACTTGTTCCAGTGTTAACACTATGTGGTTCTATTCATCTTTCGAGACTGTTTTTTTCTCCCTCCTGTATGGAGAAAGATGTAAATTTTTCTAGTTGGTAACTTCCAATTGTAAGGACAATATTCACCAGGTTACTAGTTGGCTGCTTAAGTTCTATTTTGGCTGTTCCTTTTACCTGTGTCGCATGGAAGAGCTCAAATACAAGTTGATCACAAATTTCAAGCAAGAGTAACCACGTTTCCTACTTTAATGCAAGAAACAGCAAGACTTTTTGTGGGGTAAGGGTGGGCTGAGGTGGTTGGGATTTGTGGAGTATGGAGGGTCTGGTTTCATAGGAAAATAAGGAGAGAGAATCCAGTATGCAAACATGTAACAGGAACCCAGTCAGGAGTCTCACAGGTACAACCTGTCCCTTCGTATAGGAAATACAATACCGGTGCTTATAAACCTGTGTGCAAGGAAGTAGCATAAATAAAAATTTCATTTAGAAGAACTGTCTTGTCACTTTCTAAAAGGTCTAATGAAAAGGGTTTTATAATTTTAACTGAGATACAGTTTGATTTTAACCTCTATTACCTTTAGTCCTTCTAACGATAACATTGGTAGAATCTCTAAAATATAGAAAACAACCTAGATTGGATTTTTTTCCTGTGGTCTTCCCTTTTGTTAACAAAATGTTTTTTGGAAGACAGAAATACTGAATGGCATCGACATTCTCTACACCTTCCCTTCCTCAAACACAGCCAAAGCCAATCAAGTTGCTTTTCCTAAGGGTGAATTATTCTTAGCTTTTGTGAAAGACTCTCTGGTTGGGTGAGTGGTTGACCTCTGAAAGGATCTGAATCTGGTTCTTAGAGGAGTTCTCAAAAACAAGAGAGAATCTGGTTTTCATGCAGAAAGTTTGGACAAATTCTGGAGATCATCTTCTGATTGTATCTTTATTTTAAAATCTACGCCATGTTGTTTTAAGTTAGTGCCTTAAGAGATTTTACTTATGGGTAACCAGGTCTTGCCGCTAAATGACTAATTTCTCCTAGATGTTATGATAGTTCTTTCAGACTCTGGAAATAGGCCTTGGTCACTGGACTGGTTGTCTGGCCCACTGCTTGGCATGTGACTGTGTTACCACCGGCTGCAGTTGAACACACTGGACTTCCTGAGCTCCTGCTCTTCAGTCTGGCAGATGTAGAAAACCATGTTCAAAGAAAATAATCCAGGTGATAAAAGACTCTAAATTTAGAAAGCTCCCCACTTCCACATAATAGAACATGGTTTGTTTCTTCTTCCCACACAAAATAGAGCTGTCCAGAAGAAGAACCACAAAAGCACAGGACCCCCGGCACATCCCTCCCACTTGCAGCTGTTAAGGCTTCCAAGTGAAATTTGTGTGCTGAATAATTTTGCTTTGAAACGCATCACAATCACATGTCCTAATATTTATTGAGGCTGTAAACTGCCAGCCCGTTTGAGGGGTCTGTGAATGTAGGCTAATGGGGAGACAGAGACTTGTTGACCTTACCAGTTCCTCTGGATATAGTCAACCCAACTTTCTTCAAGGTAAGATCAGGAGAGAACTCACCCAGATAACCCCTTCATTCCTCACTCAGTGGGCTTTTGGGTGGCACATTTCTCTGGCACTATGGAAGTTTGGGGATTATCCAGTTCTTTGAGCAGTCAGAAAATGAGAGCCAGTGCCCTTCTAGCAGAAAAATCCATTAATTTTTTATGTTTTAGTTGGAAATGGCACTAGAGATTACCTAAATCAGGGCTTCCAAAGTGGAGCTTGCAAGATAAACTACTGGGGCATGGGAAGAAAATACTTAAACTTGTATTCACTTTTTATACACCCCCAAACAAGGAAAATTGTTTCGCTAATATATGTAAATTGATACTCTCACCCTCCCTTGGTCTTTAGATCTGAAGACCCTATGTTCTGGGGGAGGAGTAGGTTCCCTCAACATATATGAGTTGAAGCTGAACCCCTCACTTGTCTGCAAGAATGTGGCATTGTATTTGTATGTGTCCAGTTAAAGTAATCTGCATAATTAGTCTTGATTAAACTAGCCCTCAACATAAAACAAGGCAAGTAGCTTAAAAAGATTCTGGGAAAAACTAAAACAAAATATGGATTGAAGATATCACTATTGTGCAAGCAAGCTCAAGGAACAATTGAGAAATGGAGGAGCTAACACTTCATCCTAGAACAGCCTATTTGTTAGCCAAGCTATGAATTAAAAATAGTAACAATGCTATCAATTCCAGTCAGGAGTTAGCCCCCAAATCTGGCAACTGTGGAGATGACTAACTGAAATACAAATTTATATCTACTGCTATTAAGAATGGACATATTAGAAGGAAGTGTATACTTTGCCTTGATAAATTTCTTAATAATAATAGGAAGGTACCATGATTAGAAAAACATGGAGAGTAACTTCTGCAGTTTAAAACCAGTGCTTAAATTCACAAATCTTAACAAAATTTTTATAAAATTTCACTAAACTAAATGGTGTTTTGAAGCCTCTTTTGAAGCTTTTTATTTGTATGCAAAAGTAGAAATGTAGGAAACACTTGTTCTTCCTCCTAATACAAGACCTGATAAAATAATATGTTAAACACTATCTAAAATGAATTTCTTTGTCAGAACATGCTGTTGAAAGTATTTTGAAGATACTATTGAAACCTTAAAGAAACTAATGCTGCATTAGGACAAGTCATGGAGGACAAAAGACTAGCTTTACATTTGTAAGATGTTACATCTAACCTATTGTATTTGTTCATTTCAGTTTCACCAATGAAATAGACTGCTTCTTTTTAGTGAGCCACCACTGGATGAGATTCATTCACAATCTTTGTGGAAACGTTTTGTGAAAATAACAGAGCAGTGTTTCCTCTTAAGAAGTAGCTGTTTCTTAGAGAAGGATTCTAGGGTAAGGTTGCAAGAGAGAAATTCATCCACTGCACCATTCATAAGCCAGCTAGTGCAACCAAGATGCTCAAACCAGAGATAAGCAAAATGCTGCAGGATGTTGCTCTGTAGTTAATTTTATAAAAACTAAACTTCTACATGCAGTGTAGCAGAAGCCATACAAAATTTTTATTAAGCTGAGAAGGGTCCATGAAAATCTTTTGTACCTCACAGAGGGTTGCTTGTTATCTTGTTGAAAAATAATTGAGTTGTCAAACTTACAGATAAGTTTTATTCATTCTTCTTTTTGTGAAAAGAAAAATGTTTCATATTTTGTTAACCATTTCTGTGGTAATCAGTCAGTTCAGTACTATCTACCTAGAGGTCATTTTTTTAAAAAGCATAATTAATTTGTCCTTTTGAGATAAAGTTGTCATTTACACTAAGAAGTGACTGGTGGTTTACCATGGGGGAAGGGTTGGGGTGGGTGGCTGGGGTGGGAGAGGGGGATAAAACGGCACAAAAATTCTCAATCTTAATGTAAGTTGGTCACCGAGATGGTAGCACAGCCTGGAGAATATAGCCAATGATTCTGTAACATCTTTTTAGGTTGACAGATAGCAACTACACTAGTGGGGGTGAGGATTTAATAATATGGGTAATTTATTGTGTACTTGAAACCAATATAAGATTGTATATCAATGATACTTCAAGTTTAAAAAAAGATAAAGGTATCATTTTTAAGAGTAAGAAAATAACTGAATTAAAAAAAACTCTTATGATAGAAGGTTGAAAAACCAATGCTTGGAAATGTTTACATTGTGTGTAATTTTATTCTTAAAACAGTAACAGCCATTAAAATCAAGCTATGTTAAATAAAAGAACTTCCAACTAGGCCTTCAAATTAACATATCATGAAAAATTAAATCCAGATTTTCAAACATGAAGCATATTTGTTCATTGCTCTTGATAAAATGATTTAGTAAGATTTAAAAAGGTTTGAACTCTTAGATATAATCAAAGATAATATTTAAAATATTTCTTTCATATTTACCTTATACTTTGGTCATTTTGATGTTCACTTTACCTAATGTAGTACATTCTACATACTGAGTACATGAGATGGCATGCACATTCAAAAGTTTTAGTTTTGGGATTCATAATCCAGTAATTTTGGAGACTGTTACTCCTAGCTAAAGATTGTTAAACTTTTGGGAGTAGGGAGCAATCACAGATTCCTTGAGACAATAAAAGATAATGTACCCTCATCTCAGAAAAATTACACCTACATACATTCTGCCAAGTAAAATTTTGTCCAGAATTTTAGGGCAATCACATGCCCCCAATGGCTGTTGTCATAGATTCCATTAAACACCCAAGATTACATTCATGGATGAGGACATGAACACCCTAAGGAGTCATGTGACTTACCCAGGGTCACACAGTGACATCATCTGAACTTCCAACAAGACCTTCTGAGCACACATCATTCCCGGCTTTGGTCTGGCTGCTGGGGGTGCAGCATGAGAAGGGAGCTATATCTGGGCTCCTAAAGAATTCACAAGTTCACTGGAGACTCCAGCATGTAACAAATAATCATGATACCATTTGTGTTTAGGAGAAATTTGTTTATTTGACCAGCAATAAATGACCCCAGCTGTGTGAGGGCTTTATGCTGAACTCCACAGAAAATGCAGAGATGGGTAAGGCAGCCCTCGTAGAGAACCAAGTCCCGATTACTTGCTTCAGCTTCCAGTGCTTTTCCTAATGCCCGTGTTATATTGCTGAACCCCATGATGCTCCTCATTGGGGTTTACAGCTCTGTTTCCTTCATGCGCTAAACGATGATGTATCAGGAAAGGGAGGGACTTAAACTCTTTCCTATTTCTAAGACACCCAAAGCTCGCTCTTTGGGTTTACATATACTAACATGCACTTCTTTGCCTGTGGAATAGAGAACTGAACTCTCAGATAAATTGGCAAATGGAAAAAAACAGTAATAAAGGAGGTATGGAATTTCATAAGCTTCGTAATCTCCTTCCCCAAAGGCCTGAAACTATATAATGAGGTAGTACAACAAATTCCTGCCAACTCTGGATTTATTCCTATAAAAAAAAAAGGAATGATAAGAATAAAGTAAATGTGAAATTTTGTTTTCTGCCTAGGTCATTAGTTGGTAATATTCTTAAAAATGATATAGAGTTTTATAACAGATATGAGGCTTTTTGTAGCTTATAGGGGCTAAAAATAAACAGGGCATGGAACAGGGAAATAAGCAAGCAATATTGATCTGGGTCGGGGCCATTTCCACTTTAATGTTTGCAAAAGGCACAGACCAGTTTTGCAAACCTGTTTATAGAGAGCAGCTCATTCACTGCTATATATAGGTGATAAAAACAAGATGGATTGTCAGGTAAATTTTGGTTTATATTAGAAAATGGGACTAGAAGGGACCTCCTTCGAAATTAGTGAAGAGGGCTCATCCCTTGTGTTCCTGTGGAACAGAGGACCGCATAGTGGAGGTCGTGGCTGCATTGTCCACAGACGTGCTTCGGCCCTGGGTGCTGTTTCCAGCCGGTGTTCACCCCACCTCAGCCTCCCTCAGCCGCCCCTCTGCCGTGGGAGCAGGGGCTAAGCCGAACAGGGCGCCCCCTGCCCCTCTTCTGCCCTTCTATCCTTCTGGAGATTTCCAGCTCCTCATTGCTACTGATCTGGCTGCGTGTACGTGCGGGCACACCTGCAGTATGCGTGCGCACGCACCTGTGCATGAATGGGATTTTCTGTACAATCCTCTTTAACATTTGGTTCTTTCACTTCTTGCACATTTCCGTAACTTTTTTCTCTCCACTCATTTCCCACCAGAGTTATTTACTCCTTTACTACATCCAAACCTGTATTTTTCTAGTTTCCTTCCTGCCCCACTCACCAAGCTTCTATCCCTGGGCTTTTTCCTTTTTCTTTTTTACAAGTGTCAGTTCAGCTCAATAAGCATTTAGTAAGTGCTGGGCCCCTGCAAGGTTCTGGGACTAAAGAGACAAATAAGACAGAATGTCCTGAAGTTGCTCAATCCAGTGGGGCTGGCAGTCTGTGCTCTGCCTTCTTCCCTCTACTCTGGTTATCGATCGCTCCCTCCAGGCAGTGTCTCCTGCCAGCATTCTCCATTGTAGTAATAGCTAAGCACTGGCTCAGTAGAAATTAATTCCCCCAGTAACCTCTGATTTATGAAAGGAACTGGGCTTGTAGCAAGGGGCTCATGCACCCTGAGATGTGATCCAAGAAAGGGTTGAATTCTGTGTGTGTTCAAAATGCCAAAGGGATGCTAATGGACCCCACCACTTTCTAAATGCTCTGCAGGTGATGTTTCACCTAAGGGCACAGTTGCCCAGGCTCTCAAAAATGGGCTGTTGACAGCTTCGACTCTGATGTGGTGATCTTACTGTCAGTGCAGCACTAGAATGCAAAAATACCTAACCACTTTTAAATCAGCACAGAAAACAGACAAACCAATCAGCCCTAAGCATAGTAACAGTTTACTCCAGTTTGGGGCTGGTGACGTTTGCTTTCCACCATCTCTGTGCCCATCTCTTCCCTTTAAATCTTTTATACATGAAAGTTTCTCTGCTCGTCCAAATGCAGCATGAGTTTATTTTCCATGTATAAGTCCAGGGAAGGGAAATCCCAGGGCAAAATACCTCTAAAACCTGAAATCAGTCAAAGGGAGAAATAAAGTTTAAAATCCATTTATTGCTCACATACTGCAGTCCCGGGTGGTCTCTTTCCTGCTCCGGCAGAAGCAAAACCAGCCCTCCCCCTCACATCCCAGGGATGGATTAGCCCTCCATTCCCCAGGTAATTACCCACTGATATGGAGATGAACTTCTCTCCACCCCTGAGGAATGATGCAAATGCACTAAAGCCATACTTCTTTCCACCTCTGAACACTTATTGACACGCAAATGTACTGAAGCCAGGCGAGATATTCTGGAAATACCACAGTTTTACCCACAGGCTACCCCTCCAGAAATCTTGCCTTACAAGTTACAATGAAAGAGAACCTTAGGATAGTGACAGGCAGTACATCTTTGACAGTCACAAAACTCTGCCAGTTGTATATAGGGCCTGCAAATAAGCAGTGGGGAAGTAACTTGAAAAACAACAAGTATTTTAAATATGACCCTCATCTCTGTTGCTCAGTCTTCTTATAGTCACCAGACAAATGGTATCAGGGCTGAGATAATGTGAGACCTTTTCCAGTCAAGACCTTGCTGTGTGTGGATGGAATTCTTAACTGGTGTCATCATTCTTGATGGGGCTAACGTCTTCCTGGTGGTTGGCTCTCACTGGTTTCCCAGCTTCATTCTTCAAATCCTTTCACACCATGTCATTCTCTACAAAGTGTACTCCGTTCATCCCCAGCCTTCCTCTGTGTCTCATTCCATACCCCCTGGAATGTGTCACTATGTGCAGCATCCATTCTGTAGTGTCTCCAAGTGGCATATGTCCAAGTGATTACAGCTGTCTTCCTTGAGCCTTATATAAAGTTATTCATTCTTGCTTTTTCAAAGAAGAGTGAGGCTATGAAGTCCCTGGCCCTTCCAACTCCAAGTGACTCCTCATCCCCCTGCATGCTATTTCACTGCCCAATGTTCTAAGCCTAATAAAAGTTGTTGGGACCAAATTCACCACAACTGACTTGCATGCTCTAGGCAACTTGATCACTGGCTGTTGTCTGGAGAACAGATTGCACACGGCCAAAAATGGAGGCAAGGCAACTAATTAGGAGGTTACTCTGGTAATTCAGGTAAGATCTGATGATGGCTTTGGTAAGGTGATAGCAGTGGAGATGAAGAGAAGTGTACCATTTCAAGGTGGTAGAACAGTCTTGATAAAGGATTTGATAAAGAGTTGAATACATGGGGTGAAGAATGGAATGCAAGCATGATGCCTGCTAAATTTTTGGGAGAGGGAGAAATTTTTTTGTGAGGGAGGTATGCCATAGGGGAGGGGAATAGAGATAGCACAAATACATGTAAGTGGGGTAAAGGCTGTCTTTCAATTTACTAGTATTTGACATAAGATTATTAATATTAAAATATATGTAATAGCCCTTGGAAAACTATAAGGTTTAAAATAACCCTAAGACATTGTTACTCTTTTTTTTAAATTGAGGTACATATAGTAAAGTGCACAAATCTTAGGGTACAGCTTAATGCATTTTGACATGTGAATACTCTCATGTGTGATCACCCAGATCAAAATATCAACCATTCCCTAATTTTTCCCTCTTCTCATATTTCACCCATCCCCCACTGCCCTTAAGACATGAATAATATTTTCTACTCAGCATAGTACATTAGTAATGTGTAAGTTCTTTTAGGGTAAAATCAGTGTCTTCAACACAGTCTTGCAATAATAGGTGTTTGGTATATTTGTTGAACAAAAAAATTAGTTCATGTATTTGATTTATAGAGAAATTGACAATCTGGAAACAAATAGCATGTTTTGAAAGTACGTATCTCTTTGAGAGGAAGTGTTGTCCTTAGCAGCGGCCAAGTGCCAGGCTACCAGGGGGCTGAATCAGCTGGAGGACACAGTGAGGTAACTGGATGAGCAGGAACTGTGACAGTGGTGAGGTAAATTTACGCCTGGAAGTAGAACAGTGAGGGACAGTGAGGCTCAACCTAAAAGCCAGTGAGAGGATAGCCTGGAAGAACAAGCATGGTAGTTGGGCTTCGAGGCCTGGGATGCAGGTCAAGTCACCCAGGATTGTGCTCTGTAAATAAACTCCCTGTCCCCAGTGTGCAGGCTGCCCACAAGGTTGCACTGGGCTGGCTGGCTCTAATGGGCTCACTGAAAGCTGGTCTGGACACATAAAAATGGGCAATGTGTAAGGGGGGAAAAAAATCTGTCATCTGGAGGAAGGAAGAAAATGGATCTACTTTCTTCATCATCTCCATTACATTACAACTTCTTATCCCAACTGGCAATATTTTATGTGTTTATCCCAACTGAGGCCTATAGCTCACAGACCTGCCAGTGTTAGAGGATCAATATAAAAATTCCTGTTGTTTTGCTGACTTGGGTATTCACTGAGGGATTCTTTGGAAGACAGACCTGAGAAACAATTATGTGAGAAGCTTAGTGTGCTAGTTCTCCTTGAGAGAGGTCCCTGAGAGGGAACTTACTGGGATCTTCTCCTGTTTTTTTGGCACGTGCATTTTCCTTCTAATGTCTTGTGGCATGTGGCCATTTATTTTACAATTGTTCGTTTTTTACTTCAGTCCATCAGTTTGGAGCCTTTTTAGATAACATCCACAAATATTTTGGTATTTGTTCTTTTACCATAAATCTTAACAACTTTTCGATTTGTTTTTGGGATTGACATGGAGGGAGTGGAGCAGGGGAACAAATGAGACTTTTGTTTAAAAACTGGCCCGGTATGAATTTTAAAGCATTCATGAGGTGCTCTCCTCTCCACCTTGTTCTTGACTTTCCCCCACCTCATCTTTCAGCCTCTTCTCCCCCATGTGAGAAAATACATTTGTGACCATTACTGCCTGATGGCTTCTGTGTGTGGCCTCAGCCCTGGAATGCTGAGTGTTTGCACTGGGCTTGTCAAGAAATAAGCACGTTTGCATGCGGCTATGTGCTCATCTAGTGTAGCTGCTCTGGTTTCACCCCTGGTCAAGCTGTAGCACGTTCTCCCAATCTGGGGAAGGCTGAGGAGGGACTTGAAAAAGAAACAGGAACTCTGTGCTTTATTCCTAGCTGCCAGGCTGTAATTCTGGGCCACTGTAAGTCAGCACTTTGCCTTTTCTGAGCAGCAGCTGGGCCATACAGATAACATGGTTATACAGGGCTGCCCCTGGTTATACAGATAACAGCTGCCACGTGGACCACTTGGAAGCTGCTGCTTTTGTGCTTCCACAATGCCCCCAACCCTTGTATGTGAAACTTCCTAACTACCACAAAGTAAAAGAAAAAAACATTCTACCAAGACCTAAGATTTCCTGTGTTGTGAGATGTATTATTTCCTGCCATTGAAGAGATTGTTTTATGATGCCAGCCAGAAAAGTTTTTAGGAATAGGCTAATACTCTTTTTTTTCTCAGTATTTCCTCGGTTGTTCTTAAATGGTCAATAGTTTCCAATGGGTTTCTCTAATAAAAGTACTTCAATATTTTCTTTCCAGTGATAAATAATCATCTAATTATTTATGATTATTTTATAAAATAACTGTGTTTCTTCACTATATTGATACTATAGCATAATTGGTTAATTCCCCAAGAATGGTAGCAGTCAAGCCTAGGTTGACCAGATGTACTAAATGGACACAGAGAAATATTACTGATACAATGTAATTTCTCAAGAGATGGAGGAGGTATGAAAAAAGGATAATCCTTCCAAAAAATAAAGTATCTGGTCATCTTGGTTTTAAAAATAAACTGAGTACATGATTGTTTCTATTAGAATAAGGATCTGAATCTATGGGAAAGAGTACTCTGAGGCCCTCCCCTTGCACTTTGGGGTAACAGTGATGGTGAGCAATAGCAGGCCTACGGGTTAGGGAGGAGATTCTCCTCTTCTTACTCCCTTCCCCATACTTGTAAAAAGAGGACAGAATTTCTCAAGAATGTTCTTAACATAGAGCACTAAGCAAATACATTGACAATGAATGGTCTTTTAAAGGGAGGCTGGCTGCTTTAATTAAATGTTTTTCAAATATGTGGTAAAGCCTTTTACCTCTGACACAGAAAAGGAGCTCGAAATTTTTTTTAAAGGGCACATGTACACACTCAGGCACACATGGTGTGGTGGGGGAGGAGATTCCTTAGTAGTGTTCTCCCTTTATTAAGTCTAGTCACTGGGTCTTGGTCCAAGTAGCTTCAGTCTTTTTTTAAGCCTTGGATGGAAAAGTATTCCCTTGGTGACTGAGAGTGGTTGGCATTTTCTGACTTTGGGATTCTTTCTTCCTTCCAGTATTAACTGGATCTGAACCAGAATTAAGAAAGGCAAATATCTATTTGTCAAGCAAAGGGCTCATCATACTGTTTTGTTTACTCATGTTTCTCTTTCTGTGCTGCTTCTGCTTCACTAACCCAAACTCTAGTCCTTGCCTCCACTGGGAAGTTGTCTCTGGATGACTTTCCCATACATTCACATCATGTCTGTTGTCTTTCTCTTTGTCTCAACTTGCCACTGAACTCTATGGTTAGCTGCTCAAGGATTGGGACAATAACATATCCATTAGCTACTTCTTTAATTAAACTGTTTAATCATTGTTAAGTTGAACTTCTAGGCTTGATGGGTCCTGTTACAAACTTTAACCACTGGTCCTCACACTAAATTGCAGGTCCGCCCCAGGAAGTATTATAAGTATTCTGTACAACTTTATATGATCATCAGCATCAACTGCATCATCATCATATGCACCAGTGGTTAAAAATAAACTCAGTTGCAGAAGGGTATACATTGAAAAGTAAATGTTTCTCTTTCTTCTACCCTCCCCAGGGTAACCAGTGTTTTTGCTCCCCATTTGTAACCAGTGTTAACAATTTTTATGTATCCTTCTAGCAGTTTGTATGCATATTCAAATATAAATGGAAACCTATTATACATACTCTGGTGCACCCTGATTTTTGAGCAATTTAAGTAGCTTATCCTAGATATCTTTCTATCATCTCACAGTTTTTTTTTTCTTACTGGCTCTGTACTATCCCACTGTGTAAATAAAACAGTTCCCTGTTGATGAACATTTGAATGACTTCCATTTTCTTATTAGTAATGGCAGTGCTGCAGTGAAGGTTCTACTGCATTCGTTATAGGGTTTTTTTGCTAATACCTCTCGCTGATGGGATTCAAGATCCTGGATCCATCCCCAGCTAGGGAGGAGAAAGTGCTCCAACCCCTCTTGAAACTGCCACCAGCATGCCCTCTTCCCTCTTTCCTGTTGTCTTTGTACGCAACTCTTCATAACTCAATCTGCTTAAACTAGGGTCCCCACTGAAATGCCTCTATGGACAAGTGGATAACTTAAATGTGTGAAGCTGTAGTGCATGAGAGAATAGGAAATGATGAAACTCCTGAGGCCTGAAGATGCTGAAATTCCAAAAAGAAATGTAAATACTCATGGTTTTCAGACTTTAGATACCAGCTGATGATAACAATCTGCAAATTTAAACAAATATGCACCCACAAGGCCCTTTATGCAAAGTTTTTCTTCACCCTGTAAGGTCTGCTGTCTCTCATCTCCATCCTTCAGGGGGCCCAGCTTAAATTCCTCCTTTCCAGATTGTTCCAGTCTCCCCTCCCCCTTGCTGCCTTAGGACTGTATTTATGCCTCTGTTTATCACATATCACATTCTGCCTTCCACTGCAGTAACCGTAGTAGGCTGCAAAGGCTGGGTCTTTGAGTTTCTCTGTCCATCTGTCCTTAGCATATACTTCCATATAGTGGATTCTCAGTAAATGTTTTTATTGGGAGAAGGATGGGGAGAAACAGAACCTTGTTTTAAATCACAGCTATTCAAAGTGGACACTGTATGTTGTGGTCATGGTATTCAGTGGACAGTGGAACAAAAACCTAACAGTAGTTCTGTACAAACAATCTATAAGAATATCACTGACTTTAGGGGAGTCCTTTTTCTGTGTGTTATGTCCAGTTGGAGTAATAAAGATTGCTTAATTCATTCATAGACGTCTTCACTTATTTCTTCATTTATAGAAAATACCAATACAGGACAGTCTTGAATTCTCAGTCTGAAATAATTTCTTGACCCCAGTGACTCTGCAAGCAGTGACATCCAGGCAGTTAGACTCTAGGCGAAGTGGGAACACATCCAGCACCCAAAAAATAAATTGCACCTTCATGTCAGAATGTCAGATGCTCTCTATGAAGAGCAAGCTTGTAAACATCCTAAATGAGTCACCCCATGTGCGGTAGCATGCTGGTGCACCGGCTGTATTGATTTATGTACTGGAGGTTGATTTAAACTATGTGCCCAAGATTAACTGAGTGCCTGGCTTCTGAGCGCTACCAGACAGTTTAGAAGAAGGCCTCCAGATCTGAATGTAGATGGGAAGGTATTCAGCTGTCTTGAAGTCTGCCTGTCTTAATCACTGAGTATTTTACACTGAGATTTTGTTTTCAAGTTGGGTATATTGAGGTATAATTCACAAGCAGTAAAAATCATTCTTTTTCATATGCAGTAATATTTTAATAAATGCTTACAGTTGTGCAACTACCACCACAATGAAGATACAGAATCGTGCCATCACTCCCAAAAATCCTCTTGTGCCCTTTTGGAGTCAACTCTTCCTTCCATCCCCAGCCCCTGGCCACTACTGATCAGTCTGCCTTTTCCAGGATATATAGAAATGGAATCCTTATGGTATGTAGCCTTTTGAGTCTGTTTTTTTTCCACATACCATAATGCACTTGAGATCCATCTATGTTGTTACATGACCAGTGATTAGTTCCTTTTGATTGCTGAGCAGTATTCCACTGTAGGATATACTACATTTATCTCTTAACCAGTTGAAGGACATTTGGGTTGTTTCCAGATTTGGGTCATTATGCATAAGTTCACTATAAATATTCACATACTATTTTTTTGTGTCAACATATGTTTTCATTTCTCTTTCATAAATACCTAAGCCTGAGATTGCTGGGTTGAATGACAGGTATAGGCTTAATTCTTATAAGTAACTGTGGAATTATTTTCCAAAGGGGTGATTCTATTTTGCATTCCTATAATATTCACTGAGAAAGGTCTAGGACTAAGGTTACATCTACACCATTTGAGATCATTTCAATAGGATTATCTATTTCAGGTAGATTGAAAGTCACTTTAAAGGTATTGATTGGGTTGCTCCACCTCAGCTATGGTTTCATTGAGAGTATGGGAGAGAAGTGGAATAGAGATGTTGACCCCATCTCAGTGAGTTAAACTTTTTATTTATATCCAGAACATTTTTTTTTTCTGCCTGAAAATGATTAAAGTGAGTGTTTGGCTGCTTGGCAAGACTCTGCCCTGATATTTAGGGGAGATTACAGCAGCTTTGAAGATAAGCTCAGAAAATCCAGGGGGCCACAGAGTAATTTCCCAGGTCCTTCAGGCTGTTGCCAGTGTTGTGGTGTGGATGGGATCTGATGATTTCAAGTCTGGGAACCTGATGATGGCACATCTTTTAAGGATGGTATTTCCAAGTTTTATTCAAATTCTAATTGTAATAACTAATTTATTTTAGTTCTTCACCTAAATGCTTTCAGATTCTGAGCATGGAGATAACATTGCTCCTAAGGCTTCCTATCATCTAGATTTCATATGGTGGAAACAGGGGGTTATGGATTTGACCTCCACACCTGGCCTTGGAACCTTAGCTCTAATCAGGAGAGATGTACCTGTGTGCCTTCCGGCTGCAGCTGCAGTCAGCACCTTTGTACTCTGCAGGAAGATCAGTTCAAAGTCTGACTTGGAGGCCTCGTCCTCCTGTGGCTTGTGTGGGTCACAGTGGTCTGCTTTCGAATCAGCTGGGCATCAAAAACAGGAAGGAAAAAAAATAGGTGATGTGTGGACCTCTCATGCCCCTTTGTAACCTTTAGAGTTCTGGGGCAACCATAAGGGCACCCTAACCTGGAAATCCGGCCAGTAGCCTTCAGGAACCAGTTACTTGTAGGACTTCAGTAGGAATGACCAGAAAGATCCTGACTAAGGAACACTCTCAACCAAGGGCACTATACTCCATGGGGGTTTTGTACTTTTCTCACAAGCCACTTGAACAAAATGAAAAGGAGATGGGAAAGCAAATGGAAAATGATTAACTTTTGCCTGATTTTGCTGCAGGGGCTTGTCCTTTCAGTGCCTGCCTATCAACGGCAGAGCTCCAAGCTCCCCACCCTTCCCTGAGCTGTGTCATCAGAGGTGCTCCGGAAGGCTCTGCAGCATCAGTAGGAATATATTGTGCTTCGGGCCGATTTGACATTCTTATGGATGCATTTGGACAGAGTGGTAAAGAACAATAAATATGATACCTGTGGTATCTAGAGGAAGAGGTTGGTTTCGTTTCCAAAACCAAATTTGACAGCAGATGAACTTTTTAAGGCTGAGCTGTCAGAATGTGAGAGTAGAATAGAAGCTGGCGAAGGGGCGTGGGGAGGAGAAGCAGGCAGACAATCCCAGATTTTGAGTGTACCCTATACCCTCAGGCACCCAGCAGGTTTGTAACTCTTCACTGGGCATTAACTAAGTCCACAGAATGGCTTTTCCTTTTACTGTCCTGTAAGTCCTTTCCCCAGAGCTGCCAGCATTTACTTTGTATATTCCATGTGGCCTGAAGAAGATCCCAAAGGCAGACCCTATACATTAATTGCGAGAGGCAGCAAGGACATGGAAATATCTTTGGGAACTCTTTCTTACTAGGCATATGACGAGTTCACAAAGCTAGACATTTCATTAGGCCAAGGAATACATTTGCCAAGGAAATGAATACAGGAAATGAGAAGAAAACCCAGTAGTAGGAGAAGCTATCATGCTGCTCAACTTTACTCATAAGGCAAGTTGATGTTACTGCAGAAGACACCAAGGATCATAGCGTAATATAACAGGAAGCAGTTGAGAACTATCATTGGTCTGTGTTAAGTGTTGTAACTACTATATGCATGCTAGTGCTAGCAGTAGAACATCCCCTCCTCCCCGTGTATTACACTTCATGGTTTGCTACATCAGCGTGGTACTAAACACACCACAGATCTCATTCCTCGGCCTAGGGAAGGGGTCAAGATGAATCTGTGGCCCAGCTTGTCCGGTATTTGGTCCATTTTTACAGTTGAATTTGCAGGGGACTGGTACCCACACACTGACAAGATCCACAGCATCTCAGGGAGCGGAAAGCATTACTAAATTGTTTTTTAAAACTTCCTTTGCTTTCTGACAGAGGACAGTTCTGACATTTCCAAATTGTCTTGCTGCTTGAGCCTCTGAATTATCATTTGAAATTGTTCCTTAGTCCTGTTATTACAGGCTTTTTTCTTCTCCCCTGAAGCGTATTGGTGATATTGCTGTAAGTGACTTACATTTAAAAAAAAATCTCCTCCACCTACATAAAAAACACTTCTCTTTCATGCCTGAGGGAATGAATGTTCTCGAAGAACTTATTTTTCTCCTTTTAAGTTTTTGTTAAAATGATACATTGT
Source organism: Manis javanica (assembly GCF_040802235.1). Classification (NCBI taxonomy): domain Eukaryota; kingdom Metazoa; phylum Chordata; class Mammalia; order Pholidota; family Manidae; genus Manis; species Manis javanica. The sequence goes on along the minus strand of NC_133169.1, from coordinate 57,057,868 downwards.
AATAAAATAGCACAGAAATGCTTTTATCGGAAAGTCACCGTTCCCCACCCTCCCCTGCCCCACCCTTCCTTGCCCCACAAGGCTCTAGTTTTAGTCAGGAGTTGGTGGGTTGGGAGTGGGCTCCAAATGCCTGAGGGGAGGGCTTTACTCCAGAGTGTCAGCAGAGAGTTTCTGTATATCCCTCACCCAGCTTCTCTTAATGTTACTATCTTACATACAGTACAATTTCCAGGCAATTTTCAAATTTCTTTGTAGTTGTAGAGGCCTCTGCACATAGTATCCACACTAGTGAGGGTGAGGATTTAATAATGTGGGTAACTGTTGAACCACCGTGTTGCGTACTTGAAACCAATGTAAGATTGTATAGAAACGATACTTCAGTTAAAAAAAAAGAGTCCTCTGCTGGTTGCCCACGAGTACAATTGTGGATTTCTAGCACAGTACATGGGCCCAAGGCAGGGGACAGCGAAGAGTGTGACGGGCTCCCACAGGCCCTGTGTGCCTTAGGCAGACTTCAGTGAGCTTCTGTCTTTTCACTCCACTTTGAAATCCCAGCCTCTGTTGCAGCTGCCCAATGAGCCTGGCGTTTTACTAGTATATTGTCAGGCAGCTTACCCTCACACTCCTGCTTTCCCAAAGTTTTCTCCTATGTGTTCTAGGTTCTTATATTCTCTCTATCAGTCATGGTTCTTGAAAGAAACACACAGATCGATGTAGAGACCCATGTAAAAGACAGAGGACAGAGGATAGGGATAAGGATAGAGATAGAGACAGAGAGATAGATCTGTGTTAAGAAATTGGCTCACATGATTGTGGGGACGGGTGAATACAAAATCCATAGGTCAGGCAGACAGGCTAGAAATTCAGATAAATTCAGACACTGCCTGAGTCCCAAATCCATAGGGCAGGCCAGCAGGCTGGAAACTCAGGCAGGCTTTCTATGTTAGAACCTTGAGGCAGAATTCCTTCTTCTCGGGGAAACCTCAGTTTTTGCTCTGAAAGCCTTCACTGATTTAAATGAGTCCCTCATCCCCCTGCCCCCAATGCATTATAGAGAGTAATGTTTGCTTGAAATCGAATATCGTAAATGGCAATCACTTTACAAAATACCTTCACAGCAATTTTACACTAGCATTTGCCAAGCTGGGCATCATAGCCTACCCAAGTTGACACATAAAATGAGCCGTCCTCTGCTCTGTTCTGTGTGCCATCCTTTCCTTGACCTCCAGAAATTTGTTGAAATCTTTCTTTTTTCCCTGATGTTCTTTTCCAGTTGCTTCACTGGTATGTCACTCCCACTTGTAGCATCATTTTATTAGCATCTAGGGAGACACATGCTTTACTCATTCCACTATCTTCTTCTAGTAAAAACCAAAGTTCATTTTTAAAGGGAAGCTAATTGCTCACACAAGTACATCTCCTAAACAATGGCATGTCACCCAAGATTAGCAGCTCTTTTGAGATTGTTTTTTTTAAAAGGCATCACATGAGTTAGCTCAAATTTATTTGCTTTACATATTACTCTGGACAGGTTTGCCAATGTTGATTCTTAGGTATCTGTTGCACTGTACTTATTTAGAATTTTTCAAATATTCAGTTTATTTCATCTGACCTAGTTAAATGAAATTGTTTATTTTCCTACTTGTTTCCTACTTGTCCAATGTTGAAATATTTGAAAAATCTTCATAATATGAATTCTCAGCTTTCTAATCTGTTACCTTAATTTTTAAAATCATAAACAAAGGTCTTTGAGGGCTTATTCACCTTTAATAATTCACAACACTTAGAACAGTGCTTTGTCCAAAGTAGGCACTCAAAAAAATATTTTTAATAGGCTTAAGTTTTCCAAAAAATGCTTTAGTTTTGTGTAATACTGGCATAATTTAATATGATACTTTAGAGATTTCAAATGCTTAATTTCTGACATTTCACTCACTGCTCACATTTGATGCTACTTACGAAGTAGGAAAATGGCCATTTTTAGTCTCATTTTGCAGGAAGGGTAATTGGGCTCTGTCTGAAATGGTAAATAATTTGCCAAGGTTCTGTACCTTACATTTTCTGTATCTGCTTGATTCTAGGTGTTCCAACTCTGCTCTTTATTTTGCATATGTTACAGTAGACTATACATATCCCTGGGGACATTAAACAATGAGCATATTTCTATAAACGTAGTACTGTTAGATATACTTCTGAAGGACCCACATTGAGGGGCATGTTCTGCAATGATCTAAATTAAAAACTCTCTTTTCTTTTGTAAGAAGGTAAGTTTCTTTGTTTTGTCAGTCCACCTCCTTGTGTGTTCTGTACCCATGGAGAGTCATGCGTGACAAATGCTCTCAAAGTCAAGCTCTCTCCCAGCAAAAATGTGTTTAAGAATCAAAAACCACTGATATCCATTTAGCTGTTGATGGACGTTAGGTTATTTCCATATCTTAGCTATTGTAAAGAATGCTGCAACAAACATAGGAGTAGAATTACTGGGTCATGTGATATTTCTATTTTTAATTTGTTGAGGAACATCCATACTGTTCTACATAGTAGCTACAGCAGTTTACATTCCCACCAATACCACACGAGGGTCCCCTTTTCTCCACATCCTCAGCAACACTTATCATTTCTTCTCTTTTTGGTAATTGCCATTCTGACCAGTATCTCATAGTGGTTCTGATTTGCATTTCTCTGATGATTAGTGATAGTGAGCATTTTTCATGTGTCTTTTGGCCACCTATATATGTTTTTTGGAAAAATGTCTATTCAGGTCTTCTGACCATTTTTAAATCAATTATTTGGTTTTGGGTGTTGACTTGTTTGAGTTCTTTATATATTTTGGATATCAAATCTTTATCAGATATATCATTTGTGAATATATTCTCCTATATAGTAGCTTGCCTTTTTGTTTTGTTGATGGTTTCCTTTCTGTGTAAAAGCATTTTAGTTTGATCTAATCCCATTTGTTTATTTTTGCTTTTGTTCCCTTTGCTTGGGGAGATGTATCCAAAAAAAAATTCTAAGGCCTATGTCCCAGAGTTGACTGCCTGTCTTCTTTTAGGAGTTTTATGATTCCAGATCTTATATTTATATATTTGGTCCATTTTGAGTTTATTTTTGTATATGGTATTAAAACAATAATCCAGTTTCATTCTTTTGCATGAAGCTGTCCAGTTGTCCCAGCATCATTTATTGAAGAGACTGTCTTTTACCCATTGTATATTCCTGCCTCTTTTGTTGTAGATTAACTGATCATATAAGCATGGGTTTACTTTTGGGCTCTCTCTTCTGTTCCACTAAACTATGTATCTATTTTTTGTGCCAGTACCATGCAGTTTTGATTATTATAGCTTTGTAGTATAGTTTGAAATCAGGGAGTATAATACCTCCAAGTGTGTTCTTCTTTCTCAAGACTACTTTAGCTATTTGGGGTCTTTTGTCATTCCATACAAATTTTAGGATTATTTGTTCTAGTTCTGTAAAAAATGCCATTGGTGTATTGATAATGATTACATTGAATCTATAGATTGCTTTGAGTAGTATGAACATTTAAACAATATTAATTCTTCCAATCCACGAACACAGTATATTTTTCCTTTTATTTGTGTCATCTTCAATATCCTCTATTAATGTCTTACAGTTTTCAGAACACAGATTTTTTAACTCCTTGGTTAAATTTACTACTCGGTATTTTATTATTTTTGGTGCAATTGTAAATGGGATAGTTTTCTTAATTTTTCTTTCTGCCAGTTCATTTTAGTAGAAACACAACACATACCTGTGTATTGATTTTATATGCTGCAACTTTATTGAGTAGATGAATGGCTAAAGAAGATGTGGTTATATATATATATAATGGACTATCACTTAGCCATAAAAAAAGAATGAAATCTTGCCATTTGTGACAACATGGATGTACCTGGGGGTATTATTCTAAATGAAATAAGTCAGACAGAGCAAGACAAATACCATATGACTCCACTTATATGACTCCACTAATGAACAAACAAAAGAGAAATAAACTCATAAACACAGAGTACAGGCTAGAGGTTGCCAGAAGGGAGTGGATAGGGCTGTAGGCAAAATAGAGGAAGGGGATTAGGAGGTATAAACTTCCAGTTCTTAAATAAGTCACAGGGATGAAATTTATAGTAAGGGGAATATTGTCAATATATTTACTCAATATATATAGTCAATATGTAATAACTCTGTATGCTGACAGATGGTAACTACACTTACCATGGTGAGCATTTCGTAATGTATGTAAATTCAAATCACTGTGTTGTACACCTGAAACTATTATGTATCAACTATGCTTTAATAAAAAAACACTGATAAATAAGACAGAAGGATTCAATGTACCACACCACCTGGGGAATATAGTTAGTAATGTTGTAACAGCTTAGTATGGTGACAGATGAAAGCTAGATGTATCTTGGTGATCACTTCATTGAGTCACTATGTTATACACCTAAAACTAATACAATATTGTATGTCAACTATACTTAAATAAAAATTGTCTTCTGAACTAGAGCATCCCCACAACCACCACCAAAAATTCATCCATACAAAAAATTCAATCTCTATTGTTAGTAAAAAAATACCAACTTAAACCTGTCACAAAACTTACTAACAGCAATCAGAGCTGCAACCCTTTCCTTCCCATACCTCCCAAAACACACCTTTTAAAAAATCAGATTGTGGTTTCATTAAATAACTAGATGAAAAAGAGGGATAACTCGGTTAAAAAAAAAAAAAACACCATTTCAATATAAATACAGGCTCACTGTCACCAATATTGACACCTTCTTTTTTTAAAGAAATACCATATGTCTTAATTTAATATGAAACATATGCCACAAAAGCCAAGAGTGGTCCCCAAAGACAAAATCATATCATTCATGGCCATCCACCATTGCTCTGAATTAACTTTGTCCCACTACTCCCTGGGGGTGAAAAGAGGGAGAGTGTCCTTGCCAAACACTCTCCACCTGCAGTTTTCCAATTTTTCTTTATTCCTCTTTTTTTCAAGGCTGCTTCTGAGACTTCTCTCCTGCCCTCCCTGCCCCTGCCTTTCCCCTGGACTCACACGCACACTGTCAGTTTAAGAGCCTAACTAATCTTTGCTGCAAATTATATATTATCCAGACCAATTTCAATCCAGGTCTCATACTATTCCATTTAGTTTGCCAGAGGTTTAAAGGCTTCAACAATCCTTCAAGTATTTCCTGTTCTCTGTCCTCTTCCTCAGTGCATAGGAGCATCCTTTGGGCCTGGGAGTCATAGTCTTGGGTCTGGGACTTGGCCCGCAGGGACCTGTGAATTCCCAGAAGTGAAGGTGGAATAATGTGAACATAAGTGCATTTTCTTAGGGAGTGGCTTTCTAGTTTCCCTCAGTTCCCAAAAGCGACCTGTGACCCAAGAATGTTTAAGAAGCAAGGCTGGCTCTCAGAGGCCCTGCGCTCTCACCAGCTCCTTCTGTTTATTCTTGAAGCCTGGGCTGGGCTCTGGCCTCGGCCTTCGTCCTGCAGGCCTGGGAGCAAGCAGCCTGTCTCCCATCTGCTTCCTCTGTCAGCCTCCCCCAATCTGCTGGGCTTGGCCTCCTGCACTTTCTCTCCAGTCTGCTGCCCCTTGGCTGGACCCAACCTCTGCTTGGCATTTCTTCTCCCTTCCACATATCCCTGTCCTGGTGTAGAGCATGTTCCTGTTCTATTTACTTCCCAAGGACTGTTCCTGTAGTTTGATTTATCCTAGAGTTTCTTTTCTGAATATAAGAGACTCACTGGCAGTTTTCCTCAAGCCCCCACTCCCTCGTTAGTGCCCCTGACCCATCCCAGAGCCACCCTCCTTGAGGGTGACACATTCCCTTCTCAGAGAATCGCATCACTCAGGGAATTGCACCCCCACACCCTGAGAAATCCTGGCATTGTCTTGCCTCCCAAACCCCTACAACTGCAGGATCCCCACACTAACATGGTATCATATCCCCCCACCCAAGTCCCAGCTAGAATCCGCAGCAGGTCCCAAGTAGGTTTTACAGTAGCAGCTTCTACATTTTCTGGTTAATTTTTTAATGCTAGCATGTAAAAATGGCCAACACCAATTAAGTATGAAAAACATAAAGGAAGCTGGACGTAGATAAAAGATAAGAATAAAACAAAGGAACGTAGACTTCCAGTGCTTTTCTTTGGTTTGGGTCTTTGCTTAGGCCTCTTCTAAGAGAACCCCTTGCATCCTGTGTCCTGATTTGCCACCCGTGAAGTGTCTGACATGCGGAGGCACCCAGTTGGGAAGAAAGTTGAAGGATCTAGCTCCTCCACCATGTGAGCCCCAGTGGGCTGACTGTTGTGAATCAGGTTGGCAGCGGGGGTGGGCTTGGAGCCCTGAGCACACTGCCGTTCCAGTCCAAAGTTACCTGCCCACGAGGTCTACGTTCTGAGCCTGCTGACACTTCCGACAGCATTGCTGGTACCTGAACAAGAAAATTCAAGCCCTGCCACATTTGGATCTGTCCTAAGTCGCAGCTCTGAGCTGCTGTTGCAGTTTCTGATACACGATCCTGAGCTGAGGAAGTGACCAGCCTGTGACCCCACAGACACACAGGAAAGCCTGGTCGTGGGCGGCAGAGGGCTGTTCCTGTCCTCAGGCAGGGATGGGGCGCTACGGCCTTGCCAGGTCACTTGCCCATCCATCCCTTCTCTCCTGTCCCAAGGCTAACTTTTCAGGAGGAATCATCTGTTCCTTCATTACTGAAAAATAAGCAGCTCTCCTGGGAAGCCAAAGCCAGCTCCCTCCTGGGACCCATGAGAGCTGCTGGTGCTGCATGCGCCATCCAACTATATGATTCCTCCACATGTTTGTTCATCCAGTGCTCTTCCTGCAGAGGGAAGATAATGAAAGCATGCAGAGCCCACTCCACAAGAAGCCTTTTTCACAGTTAAGAATCATCAACTAGACTTTGCACAGAATTTTACAGCCCATTGCTACTAGGTATCTCACTCAGTTTAATCTGCCTAAAGAGCCTAGAGGAGGAGAAAAATTATGTTCAGTGTTTAGTTGGCTGTGTGAATCTGGTGCCAAGAGCAGCCTAAATCCGTGTGTACACAGAGGAAATTTCCACCCATCACACAGCACATCAAGTTATGACTGTAACCCCACATCCCTCCACGTACCACAGTGCCTACAGGCACTACCACTCCTTCCTACATTTTAAGGAACTAAAACAACACAAAATGTTGGGGCCCAGAGGGGCACCTGGGTCAGGATTAGTTGTAAAGTCCATAGTATCCTCAGACAGATGAGTCATTTTGTCTTTCATCAAAGGAGTCACCCTAATATAGGGCCTTGTGGGAGATAAAGGGATTCTTGGTGGTCACTAAGCCAGGTTAGCGGTGTGACAAAGCCAATTCAGAACAAAGCGTATACACACCCCACTCCACCCCCTACTTTCTGAGGGCATTCTGTGTGCCAGGTGCTCCACTTGTATGCACTCAGAGCATTTCCATGAAGGCATATTTAGCCCATGTCACAGATGACAAAATCGAGAGTAGAGAGTTAATGCCCCAGGTATCACAGTCATCTGGCAGACCAAGGTGGAACCCCAGCCTTCTGATGCCAGGAGCCCTTGCTTATCCTACCACACCATGCTATTGTGGCAGTGCATCAGATCCTGGAACTGTACATTAGAATCATGTGGGCCCTCTTAAAATTAGTCTGTCCAAACCTCTTGGGGGCAGGGGCCCAGGCCACCTAGGAAAGAATTGCCATGCACTCAGCTTCCTCTCCAGCACCAAGAGACCAGCCTGCCTCACCATCATCCCAGGGCCCAGCATGGGCCACAGCAAAACCACTAGCTCCCCTGCTTTTCCTTCCCCGCACCTGCCCTCGAGTTGGAGCAGTTCACTACAGTTCATCCAGCTCAGGGCTCAGCCATGGAGAGATTGGAGGTGATTGTGGAGCACTGAGCAGGCAGGCTTCAATGGAATGTAGGGTGAGGGGGTGTCACTGAGGGTGGGAAGGCAGGTTGACAGGAGAGGAACAGGGAGAACTGGCATCCAGCACAGTGATTGCTGAATTAGCCCTGTGGAGGTAAAAATGGCTAGGTTTTAAAATTAGTGCAAGCAGAAGGTTTTGTTGTTAACAAAAATGAGTAAATGAAGAGGAGTACTGTGTTTAGAAAAGGAAAGTACTGAGATCATGCTGTATAGGCTGAGTCTGAGGTGTACTAAATCTTGATGAGGAGATGTCTGTTGCCAAGTGAAAATGTGTCATGAGAGACTGCAAAACTTGCTTAGTTTCCCAAATGCATGGAGAAGTGATGTGAACACTCTGAAGAAGGTGAGGAAGTTTAATAGCAAGAACAGCACTGCCCAGGTCCTTCTAAAGCATTCAGCTGACACTGTGTGTGTGTGTGTGTGTGACATTTCTCTCACTCAAAAACATTATGCTAAGTAAAAAGAAAACAGACACAAAAGGCCACATATTGTATGATTCCAATTCTAAGAAATGTCCACAAGAGGCAATTCCATAGAGACAGAAAGCAAATTAGTGGCTGCCAGGGGCTTGGAGAAGAGAGTTATGGGGAGTGACCGCTGATGGGTATGAAATTTTTGGGGAGGATGATGACAGTGTTCTAAAATCACCTATGGCAATAGTCACACAACTCTAGGACTCTAGTAAAACATACTTTAAATGAGTGCGTTGTAGGGCCTACGAATTACATCTTGATTAAAAATATGGATATATACATATATCCTACTCAAATTGTCATTATTTAGTTGACTGAAAATAAAATCCAAACAAGAAACAAATTCCACATCTTAGCCAACATTTAACTCAAGTATATGTGGTCTCCTTGACTCCTTATGCAGAGAAAAACAATACCTCTTTATTCAGCTCCCTTTCATAGGTGACCTTAAATATCAGTGCGAGAAGCAGAAACCTGCAGTTTAAAGAATAACTAGATTTTCTGTCTAAAGACCCACATTGATTTACAGGAGAGAAAAAGCCATGGTCTTTTGCTGCCTTGTTTGTTCACTGTGAGAACCATGCTTACTTCACCTCTATTTAAATACAGGTTCTTATATTTAGGAATTGAAAAAATGGGATAGAAAAAGAGAGATTGAACACAGGTTCTTTCTCTGAGATTTGAACTAAAATATGAATTTGATCTTGGTCCACCATTTTTAAACCTGAAAAAGTACAAATGTTTGGATGGGTCACCAGGTTTCCCCATTATTGGGCTGTCCTTGTAATATATTGGAACTAGGTATTGAAAAATGTGAGATAGCCTGACACTTAGAAAGGCACAATCTATCAAGTTGACTTTCAAGGAAAGTGTTAACAAAAGCAGAAAGTACTGTTTGGAAACAGCCTTAGATATTACATGGAAAACCTTGAGAATACTCCAGTATAAGGATTCTAAATACTGTAGTAGTTAACTAATGCTTTCTTTAAATATAAAGTTAAAATGAGCATTCCTGGCAGCCAATGAAAAACTAAGCTTCACTCCAAACATAATATTTAATACTGTCCACACTTTAGTACTGTTTCTCTTGGCTTAGGTATCAGCTGTGCTATTTTCTTTTGTTGTTGTTTTAAGAAAAAAGGTTGGAAAATTCTCCATTTGCTGGTATGGCTAGAGGAAAATTCTGTGCATGCCTAAGCATAGATCTAAACGAAACATGTATACAACACCTTCAGTTTGAAGAGAACACTGTTTCCCAAGGCCTACAAAGTACATTAACATTCCACATCCATTTCTCTAATGTATTTATAGAGAAGCATGAGGACTTTTTCTCCACATACAATTCTTAGATCTGAGTGGGATGTAATTCTTAAAGGCCTCAAAAGTCTTGTCTTCTAAACTGTGCTTTTGCATGGCTTTCTCCATCAAACTCTCAGAGGCAATGCTGTCCAGGAAACAGACTGAGGGCCTCAGATGCTCACATGACAGAGTAGCTGATCTCTGAATGGATCCAGATTTACCTGGTGTTTCGCACAGTGTTACTTGACAGAGTAAAAGGCAATGTAGGGTCCCTCAATTAGGAAAAAGCCCCTTCTGAGCAGCCTTTCTTCCTAACTGGATAGGAACTATCCAAAGAAATCCTGGAAGCCATCATTTGTTCATGCTGGAGGCTGATACTGCCCCACAGAAGCACGTTCAATGCAAGAAGACACGCAGCAAGCTGTGGATTTTCTGCAGATTCAGCAGAGTACTGCACACTAACAACCAGCTTGAAGAATGCTGAAGTCATGTGTCCATGGACACTAGAACAATTCTTTGTGCAGCTCAAAGCTTGACTGGTAGCTTAAGGGAGAAAGTTGCATGCAGCTCTCACTGCCCACCCTTGATTTTTAGTTTGGGGCCATGGATAGCTCATTTCAAATCCACAGGTAGTCTAAAGCCAATTGCAGCCTCTCTTTCAACCACTTCCTTCACTAAACCTTTCAGTAGAGATGCTAACTAGCAGTGAAACTGAGACTATTAATTTCACCTCTCCTGCATATCCTGCATCTGCCTGACTGGGCCAGAAGATGATTCTGGGTGTTCCCCAAATGAAAACCCAGTTCACAAACTAGCTGATGGGCCACAAGCCCACCCAGCCACACAGGCTGTGTCTTACATAGTCTGTAATTCAGTGTCTTTTAAAACATTTGAATGAGTTGCAAACATTTAAAACTCAAGAAATTCCACATAAAATCTACATTTCTGATTTCCCTTAAATTTCTGAAGAGCTGGTCATCCAGGGCCCCCATTCTCCGTGACGATGTGGTGAGACCAAGGGGTAAGTTAGCCCTTCTGACTGCATGTGGCTCCCTTCCTGGCTGCCAGCCCACTTCCTTTGCCTACTGCTGTGTAGGCATTGGGGCTTGGGAGCCCCATCCAGAGAAGGAGTCCAGAAGAGGAGAGATTCGCTTTCCTTGCAGATGTCCATGGTGGCACAGTCCTTGCCGGTATGAAATTTCATGTAGTAATAAACAAGATTATCATAAGCACGCCAGAGTCCTGAATTCAGAGACAGGTAAAATGAGCTCAGTGAGGATACAGCATTTCACTTTCATCTCTAATAAGGAATAAAGACTATTTCAAACAAAGAGAGTTATAAGGAAAAGCACACTTAAATGAAAGACAGGTCACCTGAGTTTTATATGCAATTCCCCTCCCTCCAATGGTACTAGCTTAGTTTCCTTACTTGCATGATGGAACTGTTAGTAAGCACCCTCTGTCATCTCCTCCAGCATTCATCCATTTAATGACATTTATAGAGTGGTTGACTTGGAAGTTTTAGAGTCTTACATAGATCTGCACTTATGACTTCATTTTTCTCAACTATAAAGTATGGATCATAAAAAATACCATAATAAAGCCTGGGAGACTATCTACTTGATCATTATGAGCTTTTTGTTATTATTGTTATTATTATTACTGAGTACCAGATGTTTGCCAAGCTTTGTGCTAACCTTGGGAACATGAGATTTCATTTAGAAGAGTTCCTTATCAGCTGTCTAAATCAGAAGTCCTGGACCTTTAGGGGGGCATCCCACTGATATTTTTGAAGGAGAGCCATGACCCGCTCCCCAGAAAAATGTACACCTGCAATCATTGGCATGACATCCCAGGGATTTGGGAGCCCTTGAAGCCCACCCAGGGCATGCTGCATTAATTCCTTACTGGGTTGGTCACATAAGATGTGGAAGCAGTGGTTCCGGAAAAGATGGAGCTATAGGTGGGAACAGACGGTAGTTCTGTGTGAGGTCAAGGGGCTGAGGTACGCAGAGGTGGAGTGGGCAGGAAGGGAGTTTTTAATGAAGACATTTTTTTTTTGGTCAGATAAGAAAGGTATTCTATAACAAGTAATGTAGTCAGAGCTAGCATTCTGTCTATTATGTGCATAATTGTAGCTACTCTGACATGTTAAGTTCTGGAATTATCTTCTCTCCTATGATCCTTTTCAGTTAATTTTCTAAATTGCTATCTATCATCTCAGGTATGAAAAGAAATCTCAGTATTTGTTAAGCTAGACCCTTGCTTTTGCATAGGGCTGATTTGGCTTATTGCTCTTTCCTCTGTATTCCAGTCTTTTCCGAGTCTCCAACCTGCAGTTCCCAATAAGCACATAACTAATTGCACAGGAGATGTGATTATCTGTTGGTGGCCCAGATGGAGCTAGTCACTCTGTGCCACCTCTGTCCTTAACCCTCTTTGACCTTTAGTCTGGATGCAACACTTTATCGCATTCTCTCCAAACAAATGTGCTGCAAAAGTATGGGGAAACAGATAGGTTTACTGAGGGTTTGGGAGGCACAGTGAGAAGAAAATATGCTGAATTTCACACCAAAATTCCCACTAGGTGATCCTCAACTGCCAAAGCTCTTCTCTTTTGAAGGCCACCCCTCATCTCTATTTTACGCCCCCCCCCCCACCTCTTCTCCCTCTTCTATAGCTTGTGGTAACTCAGAGAATGGAGCTCCCTAAGCTTCTGCAATTTTGCTTCTTCATTCCTGTTATTTAATACTGCCCTGAGTTACGAGAAAGCCTCTGTGCTGAGGATGACAATTTTGTTTATAACTTGTAACCAGCCCTCCTTAGTATTTGTGCTATTTGTGGTAAGGTTGGGAGGAAGTTTAAATAACAAATGTGTCCTCCTCTCCTCCCTACCCCCACCACGAATTTCTGCCTCCACTTAATACATCCAAGGCATCCTTGAGGTTAGGACATACACACTCATCTCTCATTTCAGAACAGCTGCACACTGTGTCATTGTATTCATGCAACATGATGTATTTAGCCATTCCTGGACACCTTCTTTATTTCCTTTTCTTTTTTTCCATTACAAACAATGCTACAGTCAAACAAATATTGCACACTTCTGTATGTCTATAGGATAGATTCCAGAGTTTATATTTCTGTGTCATGAATATGTACATTATAACCCTTAGGAACTATTGCTGTCCAGAAATGTATCTTCCAACCAACTGTGCAAAAGAGACTCTGTTTCGGTTTTCCACAAAATTACCTTGTTTTATATCTTTGTTTATTCATGTCCCTCTCTGATTCAGGAAAGGTTTAAGGTGGCTGGCAGTGAAATATAAATTAGAGGTAGATGGGAAGGGAAAGTGGAAAACAAAGATAAAAACAAAATGGACTGGTGAGAAAGGTTATTATAAAAATTCATTCAAAGTCATTTGGTGCCCCAGGCAGCCATCAGGTTTGGCCCTAAGCTTTCCAGCAGCCAGTGCAAAGAGGGGAAACTGACATATTATAGAATCCATGACTGAAAACAATGCATGGCTTAGCAGCCTCAAATAAAGATGTTGTACTGTAAGACAGTGTCCTCATGTGAACTCCAGAGCAACCCCCAACGAATGCCCATTTTTCTCAGAGCCAAACATGTTGTCCAAGAGCAGAGTCCTATCTTCAGGTACACATGTGCTGATCATGTTGGGTGGGGAGCAGCCTGGCCCGGGCTGATAAACACCTCTGCCTCGGAACGTTGCCAAACAGCAGACATTTAGAGCGGGTATTGTCTCTCAAACGCATAGACCCTACTTCCCCCTAAAGTTTCTTGAATTGACTCAGAGGGTGAGACCAGAAGCCAATCCAGGCCAATGTGTGTAAGCCAGGTCAGGAAAACCCTCCTAAAGGGGCATTTCCAGGCACGGCATGTGAGCTGCCTGCAGGGTGAGCAGCCAGAGGGCACGAAGGATGTGCTCTCCGTGCAGCCCTGGGGAGTGGCAGGGATCCCCTGAGAGAGTGAGGAGCCAGGAGCCACTATGCAGACTGCAGACACCGAAGAATGGGCTCTTCAAGGGGCCTGGGGCATGACCTCAGAGAGAGGTGCTGGGCAGCTGAGGGAGCTGGGCTGGGTGGAGAGCCTGGGTTCCCTGCTGTGGAGCTGGCAGAGAGCAGGTGGAGGATGTAAGGAGGCTAGACAGAAAGGAGACTCAGTTACACCAGAAATCACCAAGGGGCTCAGCCTCCTGTTCAAGGGTCAGGCAGTTCTGCAGGGAAACTGGCCAAAGCAGAGGAAGTAGAACTGGACATCAACCAGCAGAGGAGCTAAGAGAGCTGGGCCCGGACCTGAATTTGAAAGGAGGGCAAACTAGCAAGAAAAGAGAGGGACTCCAAGAGTCAGGGCTGGCAACACACAAAACAAAATTGACTGGGTCACCCAAGATTTTGTTCCCAAGCCCCAATGAGTTATGGATAATTTTACCCACAAGATATCCCACCCTGTGGCATGGATGCCCACGTACTGTAGAAGACGTTTGGGGAATGTATCAAAAGCAGGCAGAAAAAGAGTTAAAAGTATGTGGCTCAGCCCCATGAATGCAGAAGGGGGAATTTCTTCCTTTGTCATTCCCTGGATGATGAAGTAGAAAAAAGGCATCCAAGGGGAAGAAAAATCAGATAATGGACATCTGTTGGAAGGATCTTGTTTTGAAAGTCATCCTGGAGAGCCACAAAAGAGAAATAAGGGCCTAAGAACAGTAGGTGGCTCCAAAGGAAATAATGGAAACCAAAAGAGGCGCTGGGACAGGCCTACTGGGGATCTGCTGTGGCAAGGGGAGAAAGTGAGGTACATTTTCCAGTTAGAGAAGACTGATCCAAAAGAGGGGCTTTAATTAAGTGCATCCACATGAAGGTTTGAGTTTTGAATCATCATGAGTTGTAACCAGAACAGATGTTTGGGGTTTTAACTTCACCCACGAAGACCCTGATCCGCTATGTAAAACCTGCTGCCCTTCACATCAATCTGCTAACAGACTCCGCTTTTGCCATTCCTGGGAGGGCGCCTTTCCTGGCTGGTAGCAAGAGCTTCCCAGGTGTCTGGTTTGTTCCATTGGTGAATGTGGCTTATGAGGAAATATGACCCCAGCTTAGGTTCTGGTATAATTCTGGTACAATTTTACCAGAATATTATACAAGTCAAAACATAATTTGAATTTATATATGGGAAAACATGAAAATGTGATGGTTAAGTTTTAGTGTTAGAATACCATATTCTACTTTTAAAAAGGTTTAAGAATGAATATGTTACCCAGATGACATCAGCTGTCACATGTAACTTAAAAAACCTCTATATTAAGATTTTTAAGTCATAGGTAAGAATTTATTGGAATTAAGTAATGCTCAGAATGTAACTGAATATGTAAAAACTTAATAAATGGAGCATAGGTTACAAAGAGACCCATTTCCTTATTGTCTAAATAAGTTCCCATAAATTTAATGTTGTGATCTGAAATCTTGGTCAGGAACTCCCTGAAATCTATTTTTAAGTGAGGTCATCAGATGAACACTGCTAGAAAAGTGCCACCTTTGATCAATGTAATGATTTTGATTTGAAAACCCCCAATTAAGGTTCTTAATCATTTCCTTGGTAACAGTTTTGAACAAAACCCAAGAGCTAGAGTATTATAAAAAGGTTACTTATTTTTCCCTCCACCTTTGATTATCCAGAGAACAATGCCAAGATACAGAGGAAAACAAGGTGCTCTTTTGGCCAAAATAACCAAATTCAGAATTAAAACATATTAGTAAGACTTCTCCCTCCTCGGATGGTGGTTTCTAGGATTCTATTCCCCTCAGTTGGGTGTAGCCTTGACAGAGGATGACAGGAGCCAGGGACTGGACCATTATCCCCAGCAACTAAACCCTCTTGGGAGAAGGAGGGTTCCCCTTCCATTTTTTTCATTCTGGGCCCCACCTTAAAAAAAAGCTTTTGCTTAGTATTATGGATATGAAGTACATATTCCTCTAAGTCATCCTTCAGTCCCTAAATAATGATGAATGGTTTTAAATAATGTATTTTTCTGCCATCACCTTAGGCAGTTTTTGTATAATGATAAGCTACAAAAATACTATGATGTATATTCTAAGAGTGATGACATACTACTTTATAATTGCAACAGAAGCAATAATCTACAAACATTTTTTTCCTAGCACTACTGAATTGGGTGAAGTGATTATAATGCATTTCAGGCAAAAGGGATGTAGGATTGTGGATTATTGCCCCCAACCCTGCCACCTTCTGCCCTCCCGGGATTGTCTGCACTAGCATCTACCAAAGAGAGAGGCTCAGAGGCTGCATGAATCAGCCTTGAGACCTCCAGGCTGCCACATGTGCACGCGCATCCCCTGCAGGTGGAAGAATGACTTCCTGTGGCTGGCCCCACCTCCCAGGAGTCCCAGAGGTGGAATTCCACTGGGTTGCGCTTAGGCCTCCACTCTCCAGGCTGCTGCAGAACGTGTTTGCTTGGTTAGTTTGACCTAGCACACAAACATGTGGACACAGGATAGGCACAACTCCTGTGGCAGCCCCAAGGAATTATACAGGCCAGGTTGTGAAATAGCCCCCATGGTTATTTAGAAGGGCGTTTGGGATTCCCGGGAAGGTTGGTTTTGTTTTTAATTCTGCTCATTGCACAAGTAGAAAACAATGAGTGTAATTACTCACTATTCTCCTCCCTAATATCAGTACTTCTCAAAGGACATACTTGCCATGTGATTCTCCAGGGAGACATGGTGACATTGTATTTGGTCTTCTACCCAGGTACATGGCAAAAATAACTAAATAAAGAGCCTGGGAAAAAACACTGAAATCAGAAGTAAAAGCAAAATGTGCAAATGTGAGATTATGAACAAAGGTATCATTTGTATTCAATATAAAAAGGAGAGAAAATATTTTATAACTAACATGATATGTGATGCAAAGAAATCGGTCTACAATTTTTGCTGGGTACAGAGGGAAATGCAGTATATAAATTATGCAGAGAACAAGTTTTTCTCCATCACCAGAAGATATTTGGAATTCTTCTCTAAATCCTCTGAATTTGCAAGTTTTTTCAGGGTTGCTTTTACATCCTGTCTCAGCATCTAGGGCCTAGATATTGGAACTGTCTTCCCCAAGATCTGGATATTTTTCTCTTTCCCTCCTTTGAACAGGAGGCCAGTGAGAATAAATTGGAGCAAACAGTGGTAAAAGCCTCCCTCTCCTTCCACTTAACATTTTTACAACAGCCCCAAAAGATGAAACCTGCTGGGGATGTGAGTGGATGGTGATAAGGCTGTGCCAGGTGGAAGGAATATGCTGAGGGAGGAGCTAGCATGCAATTAATGAGTGACATCAGTGCCTTTCAAGTTGAATGGCACACCCGAGGGCTTGGGGAGACTAGCAGGAAAGAAGAGAAAGATCCCATCTTATTAACTGACCTAATTGTACCTCCTCCCCAGAACCACAGGTGATTTGTAACAGAACTTCCTTTAATTTCATCAAACCACCTCTCCCAGAAACAAAGCATAGTAGTGATTATGCATTAGTGATTATGAATGAGGAGATACTCTGGCCCTATTCTTACCATTATTTCTTCTAGGAACTTACTCAGGGAAAGCTGACATGAAACTCACTCATGGTTTTTTGGGGTGGCTGTGGGTTTGTGTGTGTGTCGTTTAATTTTAAGCGGTCACACCCTCTGCTCCAGAGTGCAGATCCTACCCTTGTATTCCTAACTCTGCATTATAAATGTTGGCCTCTGTGAAAGCAGCAACAGTAATGGTGGAACCAGCGTGGATAATGGAAGCTTTTGGTCTTGGAAAGAAAAAAATGGAAAGACATGCTCAAAATTGTAGGGCCAGGGAGTCTGGCATTTCTCCTTATATTTCTAGGTGATAGACAAATTGTTAGCTACCACATGTATAATTTATTAGTAATTGCTCTAATTTGCCCCCTCAGTTTCTAAGTTGCCAGTTCACTGAGATCAACTATTTGTACCCATAAAATAGGAATCCTGTGATAATTGAATGAAGTACCTAGCCAGGCAGGGCGATTTCTGTGCAAATGCAGTTATTGCCATTGTAATTTAGAAGTGGGGGAGGAATAACACAGTCAAACGTCTTAGAAGCCCAGTGACTATTATCACTCCCTGGGATGAAATGCTACACACATATTTTCCTCTTGTGGACATATGGATGCTAAGATAATTGGCTCTCCTTTGGGTTAGGTTACAGCCTATCTAAATGAAAATGCTTCCTTCCTCCTTGGAGAACGGTTAAGAGCTGCTGAGGGATAGATGCTGAATTCCCCCTGTGAGTGGTCTAGAAGGACAGAGGGCTCAAGAGTCTGCAAATGAATGTAGAGCAAAGTTGGGTGGCCCAGCAGGGATGTTACAGACAGTGTTGGCATAGAACTTTTGCTTCTTCTTCTCAAAGCAATTCTACTTCTCTCAAAAAATAAGTAGCTGACTCCAGCTATTGTTGTAAAACCTTAAATGCAAAATGTCGTCTTGAGGCAAGCCTGTCAGATTTTCTCTCTGTTCCTGAGTCTCCTCGATTTACCAACAGAAACGTTTTCTGTGTATCTTCTCTACTGAACAGCCAAACAAGCTGAGGTCTCATTCTGTCTGTGTGCCATCAGCAAAACTGTGAACTCCCTTCTGTTTACTGAACTCTGAGATTCTTGCTGATTTGTAAGGGGCAGGAATGCAGCTTAACTTCTGGTTCTCAGGTTTAAGCTTGTGGTCCTGGAAATGGCAGAAAGTAAGAAAATGAAGTTTTTAGCTGGCCTTTGAGAAAACTGGAAGTAGAAGTGACAGAATAAATGTGGATTGCTCAGGATGTTTTGGAAAGTTAACTCTTTTGCCCAACTCAGCTGGCAAACATCCTGAGACTGATAAAATGCCTTTGCAATTCATCAGAATTTAAGTTTGGCTCAATCTGTCAAAGTCACAATGGCATCTCTCAAGAGTACTATTTGGCCACAGGTCAAGTCCATTATCGCAAACACAGTGGATGTTCCTGAACAGCATTCCTAATCACAGCTGGTGTCCACATGCATCGAGCAGGATCAAACACCAAAAAGTATCAGGAAAACAAAGTGATTTAAATGATCTCTGTTAGTTTAATGAAATCAAGACACTTTCCCAAGTGACCAAATGGCATTTGGAAAAATGACTAGAATTCTGGAACCTGAAATTAGTTTGTCAATGACTAAGAATTTAAACCAAATTTGGAAACTATATCTAAGGCCCGTGGCTTCCTTAGGATATTATTAGCATGTTCATGACCATGGAGGAGGACCAGATGAGTCTCCTGGCTTCACACTTGCTTGGTCAGTATTCAGTTAGCAACAGGGCTGGGTGGGGAGCTCATTTATCCTCAACGTGTGGTCTTAGGGCCAGTATCATTAGCATAATCTGGGAGCATATTGGAAAGGCAAATTCATAGCCCCACCCCGGCCTACTGAAGCAACATTTCTGGGGATGGGACCCAGGAATCTGAGTTTTTATAAGCTGTCCTGATTCTGATGTTCACTCAAGTTTGAGAACCACTAGCCTGAGGGTCTCTAGATCAAACTGTCAACTAGCCATGGTTTGTGGTTGTACCTGGTGTCTTTCTTTGTGCAGGTGAAAGAAGTGTGGCCATCACGCTCTCCTCTTTTGGAAGCTAGGTCCCAGCTGCTGAGTTTTTTGCTTACTTTTCTTCAAAGCATTTACTAATATGTGGATTAGAACTATGGGGCACCACACTTGAAATTGACTTAAGATGACACCGTGTTTCTAAACTTGGAACTGTAAGAAGCTCCTCCTAGATACACTTAGACTGTTTTAGTACTTTGGTATTAAGAAGTGACCATACACATAAGTAGTAATATACACTTTCCCTGAATCAGCTCTCTGAACATCTCAGCAATCTGCACTATAACAAAACTCAGAAAGTACACAAAAAATACTTATTATCACTTAGGTATAAATCTTTGTGATCTTGGATTAGGCAATAGTTTCTTGGATATGACACCTAAAGCACAGATAACCAAAGGAAAAACAGACAACTAAAATTAAAAACTTTAGTGCTTCAAAGGACACTATCAAGATGGTGAAAAGATAGTCCACAGAATATTAGAAAGTATTTGCAAATCCTATACTGAAAAGAGGCTATTATTTAGAATATGTATTTTAAAAACTATTACATCTCAACAGTAAAAAATAATAATAACCCAATTAAAAGATAGGCAAAATAATTGAATTGATACTTCTCCAAAGAAGTACAAATGTCTGAAAAGCACACAAAAAGATGCTCAACGTCATATGTCATTAGGGAAATAGAAATCAAAACCACAGTGAGATACCATTTCACACTAGGATGCCTAGAATAAAAGAGATAAACAATAACCAGTGTTGGCAATGATTTGGAGAAACTGGAACCCTCATACATGGCTAGTATGACTATAAAATGGGGCAGCTACTTTGGGAAACAGTCTGGTGGTTCCTCAAAAAGTCAGTTACCATATGATCCAGCAGTTCTACTCCTAGTAATATACTCAGTAGAACTGGAGGCATGAAAACTTATCCATGAATGTTCATAACAGTCTTGTTCATAATAGTCACAAAGTAGAAACAACCCAAAGAGCCATCAACCGATGAATGAATAAACAAAGTGTGCTGCTTTATACAGTAGGATATAATTCACCCATACAAAGGAATGAAGTGCTGATACACGCTACCACATGAATGAACCTTGAAAACATTAAACTAAATGAAAGAAGCCAGCTACAAAGAGTCACATATTGTGTTAATCCATTTATATGAAATACCCAGAATGGATAAAGCCATAAAAACAGAAAGCTGATCCGTGGCTGTCAGGCGCTAGGGGAAGTGGAGAATGAGTGATGGCTAATGGGCTTCTTCGGTGGTGATGAATTAGGTGATGGTGATAGTTTCACAACTTGGTGAAATACTAAAACCACTAAATTGTACACTTAAAAGGGTATATTTTATGGTATGTGAATCTTACCTCAGTTTTTTAAAAACAGGCAGCAAATTGGATTTGGCCTGCAGGGCCACAGATCTCCAATCCCAGTTCTAGGAGAGGAGCAGGTACATGAAAAAGACTGACAAAATGTTGATCCTTGTTGGACTGAATGACATGGTAGGTCATTACACGATCTTTCTACTGTTGTGTATGTTCCAACATATACAAACATATTTCCATAATTTTAAAAAGTATGATTTATACTGAATTAGATATTAGAATCACCAAGGATGGAGCTGGGCATCTGTCATTTTATCAAGTCTCCAGGTGATTCATTCACTTGAAATCAATCAGTCGCTGGTTTGAAAAGCTGTAGTTGGGGACCACTGCGCTACATATATGCTACTGATAATTTGATTATCTGAGAAGGTCAGAGAAAAACAACTCCTATAGGGTGATAAATAGGCAACAGCAAAAAATGAAAGGTTACTGACATCTCACGAGAGAGAGACAGGGAAGAATATGCAAATACAAAAACTTAAAAAGCTCAGTATTTGAGGCCACTTAGTACAGAAGCGAACAGTCCTATGTGCCATAACAAACTACAATCATTACTGTATATAGAAGAGCACAACTTTTGGTATTCTTAAATGGTGTCCTGGAGACATTCAGAGAGGATTAAATTGGGTTCAGTAAATGTTACTTAAGGCATGTGGAGGTAAATATTCATTTTAGAAAATAGCATTTTAAGAATGCTCCAAGTGCTGAAAACTGAAATATCAAGGAAATCTGATTATCCTGGTAAGATAGTTTATCCTTAATAGCTTTAAAGTCTTCTAATTCTTTCTACTTGGCTTTTATAAACAAAAATCTACCTTGCAACTAAGGAAAAACAGGATGTAAACTTCTGGAAACAAGCATCAGATACAGAAAATATTTTGAAGGATAAAAACTGAGATGGAGGAATACTTATATTTTAATGCATACGCTCTTCTAAGCCAGTTTTATTTTTTTAAACTTTATTGGCTGGTCCTGACCTCTCAGGCCACTGCTTTCTTTGTCTGGGAGCATCCTTTTGCCTCACTAAGTAAAACTGTCTTCTAGCCTTCTCAAGAATAAATAAAAATTAAAAACTTTATCAAGGTGTAATTTATATGTAATAAAATATTTTAAGATTATTTGAGTGCCTTTAACAAATGTGTACACACACCCATGTAACTACCATCCCAATCAGCACACAGAATATTTCCACCTCCCCAGAATTTTGTGGCCCTCTGTTGTCAATCTTCCCTGCCTTAACACCCACATTGTCAGAGGAAACTGCTGTGATTTTTGTCACTATTGATTAATTTTGCCTCTAGAATTTCAGGCTCATACTGTCTATATTCTTGTTGTAGCTTCTTTCAGAATGAGATGCATGTGATTAGTAGTTCATTCCATATTATTGCTGAGTAGTACTCATTATATGAATAGAACAAATTTATTTGTCCAGTCACCTGTTGTTTTCTGTTTGGAGCTTTTAGGAATAAAAATGCGCTTTTATAGACATATGTGTTCCTTTATCTTGGTAATGCTGGGCCATATGTTCATGTTAAATATATTTTTAACTTGATAAGAGACTTGTCAGATTCCTGTCCCAAGTAGTTTCTCCATATTATAGTTCCTAGCAATGCACGAGGGTGCCAGTTAAAGCCCATAAACTTGACTCACAAATTAGTACAGAGAAAATTCTCTCATTGGTGTTCATCTTCCATTGTCTCATTAGTTTGTTTACTGACTTAGAAGCTTCACCTTGTATTTATGTAGATTTTTCTCCATATGGTTCCAAACCCTTTTTAGGCTTCAACCAATATTAATCTTGACATACTGTCATTAACAGTATATGTAATATACTGTTAATAAAACTGAAGTTATAAGGATGAAATATTTTTTTCCTAGCAATGATAACTAATAACTGTTTCTAAAACAGCATTTATTTATGTTCCTTTCTCTTAAGTAGGCAGTGACTATGAATGAACTCTTCAATATTGTGGCAATTTTTGTTATTTACCTTTCTGAAAGTTGACTTTCTGTGGAAGTGAGTACCTCTGCTCATAAAAGAGGAGCAGTACAGTTTGATTATGAAGAGACAGTCAGATCAGTGTAAGAACCTTGGCTTCTTCCCATGGGCCCATTCTGTAACATACAGATCCTTGATTTCCTCATCTTCAGTGTAGGGAACAAGGGTCATAATTATACAGGTGTCATATGATTACTCTAAAGACGGTGATCTCAGGTATGTAAAGTCTTTGGCAATGTTCTAGTCCATATTTATTGCTCAGCAAATGGAAGCTTTAAAAAAGTGCATTCCAATGTGACTGAAAAAAGTTGTCATAGTAAACACAGGATATGTTCCAGAATGTAAATTCCCCCTCCCTAGCTTTGACCAGAATCACGTTTTTCCAGTCCCTTTGGAAGCCAGACTCCCTTTCCATTAGTTCCCAATAAGCTACACCCTCCTCAAAGTCATTCCCTCCCAGCCCTCTGCTCCTGCTGGGGCTGGCTGGTGGGAGCAGGTGTGACCCTTCTCTCACCAGGTTCCAGTCAAGCTCAGAAGGCTGGACTGGAAACTGGCCGACCATGTTGCCCTCTGCCTCAGCTGTTTCAACTAATCTCACATCGAAACATCCTGCCTCCTACATCCAGACTCAACTTTAGTATCCCATGTGCTCAGGAGCTTTATAAGACCTATGAGCTGAGGGATTAGGATGCATCTGTGATGTGGATCCTTGCTTCAAACAACCGTAACAGGACAATAGGAAAAAAAACTCACTAGACTCACATCTTAAATTCCAGAAAATTTTCCAATGACATGGACCCTAAGGAAGGGAAACCCTCCAGTCCCAAGCTTTCCATGTAAAGGCCATTTGGTAAATGTGTCTCTTTCCACCTGTGATTAGGGCCCTTATTAGCCAGTACTGCATCTTCCTTCCCCACCTCCTGAATCTGAAGAAACTGAATCAGTCTGCCAGGAGGTGAATGAATCATAGCAGTAAGTAAGTTAATTAAGAAATGTAATGTGTTTATGTGTATCTAGCAAATAGAGCAGCTAGAGAAACTCAGGTTGAACCAGCATTATGATGTCAGACTACTCATCTGACACCTCATTGAGGCCAATCTTGTTATCCATGCCTATGTGCCCTTGTCCCTGTGGCATTATATCCACCTTCTGGCCAAGGACAGATAAGGCAGAGAAGAGTGGAAAGGGGGAGGAAGGTGGAGGTTATATTCTGGCAGTATTTGGGTGAAGTCATACTAACCTTAGCTCAAAATCTTTCTGCCAAGTACCTTACAAGGTATCAACTGAAGGATAGGCTGTCATCTCTGACCACCTGGTGCTCACAAGCAGTAGCTCCCTCAGGAAGTCCCCTTAGCCAAAACTGGTAGAGGTGTGAGATAAACTTTTTATTAAATACTGAAAATAGGGCCATCCGATGTAGCCCCTTAGTTCAATTATCTGTTACATGGAGAAGACAGAATGACAAAAAACTTTGGTGAATTACTTTGATGAGCTCCAAGAGTTTAAAATCAATACCCTTGATGTTTTGATATCCTAGTCTATAGTCCTTTTGTTTTCCTGACAGAAGAATATACACCAGTTGAGGGAGAATCAAGATTCTCTGCTTGCTCTTCTTTAACTGCACAAAACTATAGAGTTTTTCTGGAAAGATTTTATCAATTTAAAAACATTTAAAATTTTATTAGTGTCTACTTCTAAAAAATGGTTAGTGTCTTATCAAATTTACCTTAGCTCCAACTAATAAGTAAATCTCTAGCAACATCTTCTATGCCATTTACTTCTATGCCATTCCAAATGAATAAGTGAAGGTCCTTGGATGTGAAGTGGCTAGCCCACAGGGACACGGCCCCATTAACTGGATTTCAGAATCAATCAGCAGTTGTAAACCGTGTACTTCCTGTGAACCCAGGTAACCTGGGTTCGCAATTTGTCCAAAACTGACTTCCCTGAGTTCTCACACTGCAGAACTACCGTGCTCATAACACAGACCCCTTCTTGTTTCTTCTTGGTTATCTTGTGAAAGTGTAACCATGGTAACTCCAGAGCTGTCACTAGCAAACCTGCCCGTATAGTTGTGAAGTGCTATCACTGGAGTTGTGAAACCACCATGAATATATGTCCTTGTGTTTATATTTAGCAATGACTGTTAATGGTGTGATTATAGGATGTAAACAAGCCCCACCCAGAGTGAGGCTGAATGACTAAATGATTGCCTGGGGGCCTAGGTTACCCAATGCATATTGTGCTCTGAAATGAAAATATCCAGCACAGACAACTTTATTATGACTATAAATTTGGCCTCCTACTATTACCACTTCAAGCCAAATTATATATGTTTGATGAGGCATAATTTCTTATTAGATCCAGAAAATACCAGGGCAGAATACATCATGATGGAATTACAATTTGAATTTTAATCAAGTTTTGTTCATTCCCCAATACTAGCTAAGGAAATAAATTTGATACAGTGGTTCTACACATGAGTAGGGGGCAACAGAGGACAAAAAATGGAGCAGATTGTATTGCTTACCATAAACATTAATTCAATATTTTATAATAGTTAGGCATAAATTTTGGTGTTTTTCTCCTGACCGTTCCACGAACCCTCCCTTCACCAGCTGTATGGTGGTTGCTTCTGAAAGACAGAAGTGTGTCTGCCTCTGGGTTTTGGTGTTTCTGATTAGGGATTTAACCTACTGAATCCAGCCTTTAATTTTATTTTGATAAAATTACAATCTCTAACATTTTATTTTGATAACCTCTATGCAAGCCCAGCATGGAGATCAATGATCCTCATTTCTGACAAAGAGAATGTGTTGAAACCTTTCCAACAAAACATCATTAGTGAAGTGGCGAGGGATCTGAGTGTGAAAGACTCTGGTTTGCTCCATTCTGCTTGCTGTTTTTCTCTCCTTCATCTAGCTAACCCAGAATTAAGCATTTGGAATAAATGTTTATAACAAGAGATACCATTAAATGTATGAAGTCATAGCTAGAATTACCTCTAACATTTCATCTTCCTGCTTCCGTACTAACCACACCATCAGCTACATGAGAATAATGTGAATAACAGAAAATTGAGTTTCTCCTTAAAACTAGGCACTTTTAATTCATTCTGGTGAATACTTAGTTTCTAACCAGGGTATTTATTTTCTGGTCATTTTTCTAAATCACAATTTCATGTTTGAGTATCACAATTAGAGTTTCATAAACATGGTGTCAGGTAGAATAAGCCAGTGGCGTTTGAATATTAAAACAATGGCATTTGCCACACTTCAGGGATCTCTCTCTTTCATTAGTGTGCAAAAAATAGCAAAATACCATTTCTGTAAATGGCTTGGGGGCCTGGTGATATATTGTTTTTCTAAAGCATTTAAGTCATCAAAGCAGTAGTGGGAGGTCAGTGTCTAGTGTTGCTTAAGTAGCTAGAGGCAGATCAGGACAATCTTTGACTTGCTTTTCAAAACATTTTCACAAAGGAAACTACTAATAAAAATAAAAAAAGAAAAGTTTTAATTTGCATAAAATAAGCAGAAATAAGATTTGTGCTCTGCCTCACTAAGGCTATTAAACACCATTTTAGTTTGCAAATATTGGTACAAGTGCCATATTACTTTCACATTGTGACAATTTTGTTTTCTTCACTTGAAACATTGTCCCAGGGGGCACTGTGACTGTTAATCTAATCTTCATTCATGATTTATGCAGTCTGAACTCAAATCTCTGAAACAAAATAAATAAATCATATGTTGATGGAGAGAATGTCACACCATAGACAATGTGAACAATTTTTATGTCACTGGTACCGCTTGTGCCAACCTTCAGCTTATGGATATTTTCAATTTAAGATATAAAACCCTTAGGACCTCCTGGAAACTAGAAATTCATTTTCTTGCCTAATTTACTCCAAAATGGGCTGAAGCCAGACTGGACCAAACCAATATATGGTCGACTCACCCTTTAAAGATAGCCAGCAAAGAATAACACAGCTTGACTTCACAGCACACCCAAACTCTAACTCTGGCCCTTCCTGCTACAATTTACGTCCATTTATTCTTGCTGTTTTCTCAGAGGAGCTCTTAGTGTGTAACTCAGCACCCTCTGTGGAAACATATCTAAGCAATAACCTGGGAGACGAAGGTACATTGGGAATTAGTCCAGCAAGTGATGCTGTTTGGAAACCAAGCAGGGCTGTTAGTTACTGAGTTGTTTTCCATGGTGGTGATCACAGCTTTAAGATCCTTCAGGAATTATTGGCTATAATTAATTAAGGTATGACTTTTTCTTCAATAAACTTAATTTTTTAGAACAGTCTTATATTTACAGAGAAAGTGCACAGACACTACAGGAAGTTCCCATATATCTCACACCTAGCTTCCCCGATTATTAGCATCTTACATTAGTATGGCATATTTGTTACAACTAATGAACCAATATCGGTATGTTATTAACATACGTCCATAATTCTTTATTCCGATTGTCTCTGTTTGCTACCTAATGTCCTTTTTCTGCTCCACGATTTAATTGTCATGTCTCCTAAGTCTCCTCTGTTTTCGACAACCTCGACAGTTTTAAAGAACACCGGTCAGGTATTTCGTAGGGACTGGTCTGATGTTTTTCTCATAAGTAGACGGGGTTATGAGTTTCAGAGAGGAAGACCCCAGAAGTAAAGTGCCAGTGTCATCACACGTCAAGAGTACATACTGTCAGTGTGACTTAGCATTTTCGATGCTGACACTGATCACCAGGCACAGGTAGTGTTTTTTCAGGCTTCTCCGCTGTAAAGCTTCTCTCCTCCCAACACCCCTCAACCCCTTTCCATACTGTATCGTTGAAGTCAGTGTGCAGAGCCCACAGTTAAGGAATGAGATGGATGTTATGCTTCACCTCCTTCAGGGTGAAGTGTCTACGTAAATTATTTAGTTTTCTTCTGTACAGTCGATCTGTCTTCTCTCTCCTCCTCGCTGTGTTTATTTATTCAATGACTTATTTGTATACATATAGGTCTTATACTTTGGGTTATAATTCAGTACTATTTTATTGATCTTGTTGCCCAGATTGTCCCACTTCTAGTCATCTGTGCTCTTACACTTGGATCCTATACTTCTTTGAAATAACTCCATCATAGTGGGTTTTGGTTTTTTGTGGGGTTTCTTTCTTAGTGATTATTTGTTTTTAAGTGAACTGTATCATACACATAGAAATCAGCCAAATAGGAGGTTATTAACTTTTCTCCTCTGTATTCCCATAATCAATTGATTTTTAGTCAAGTGAATAAGTAGCATTTAAAAAAAATGAGTCACATTTGATTATCAACCAGAAGATTATGCAGTACTTTTGATTTTTCTTCTCCCTATATATACTACCCAGTCACGAGACCTTATTTGGATTCAAAGACTAATTATTTTAAAAGCAGTGAGAAGCAGATTAGATCAGAAGAAAATGAGATCAGAAGATACAGAATGGAATATTAAGAATTAGATTATGAAAAACAAAAAACTGCAGAATACGAAAGCACTGGGCTTTTAGAAAGAATTTTAAATGAATTCTGTAAAAAAAAATTAAATTCACGATAAGTAGGTACACAAGACCTCTTACTGAACTAACACACATCTTAACAGACTCAAGAGTGTCTCGGCCAGAGAAACAGCTTAGAGCATGCTGAATGGCAAACTGGAGGCACCTCGTTAAAATCAGAAACAAGACTCACTTTTCACCATGACCATTCAGTACCCTTCTGGAAGCTACAGCACATCCAAGAAACAGAAAACTGAGGAAAGGAGAAAGTTAATCATTATCTGTATGTCATAGTTCTCTTTACCTAAAAACTCAACAGAGTCAACAAAATAGTATAAATTGAAATATGACAAAACATTAAAATCTGTATAGAAAATAAACCAACATAATAGCTTTTCTATGAATGAGCAATAAGTAGTTGCAAAATACAATGAAAAAGGTCTCATTACTACAGTATAAAATATTCAGAAATAAATCAACATTTGAACATTAAAATACTTTACTGAGGGAAATAAAAGAAAACTTGAATAAATGCAATGTACCTAGATGGGAAGACTAAATATTTTCAAGATGTAATCCTTTTTCTATATTATTGTCCAGGTTAAATACATTTTTAACAAAATCTTAACTTTAAAATGGTTACACACACAAAAAAAATCTGGAATAATAAACAAAAATGATGAGTAAAATCTAGGAAACAGAAATGTTGAGATATCCCTTTGCCCATTATTAAAATGAATTATAAAGCTGTAATAACTTTAAAATATTATATTTTATGCAAACAGACAGATTAATGAAGCAGAACCTTGGAAAAGATTCTAGTCACGTATCAGAATTTACTATAGATAAAGGTGACATATAAATGAAGAAGTTATCAATAAAGAGGATTGAAACAATTGATAAACCATTAAGAGGAAATGAAAGTTAGCTTTTGACATCATACTGGACACCAAAATAAAGTATAAATGGATTGACAAATTTATGAAATCATGAAAGTCATAGAAAATCTGGGATGAGTATTTACCTGCACTTGGAATGAAAGGCCTTCTAAGCAGAGGAATAATAAAAGAGACCACAGAGAATAGGATTGGTAGGTTTAACTTCTAAAGCTTTTGTATTGAGTAGGTGATAAAATGAGAAGACAAATAACAGGATTTTTTAAAAGTTAAATATGTATAACAAAGTTAATATTTAATATATATACACAAAGTTCCTAAACAACACTAATAAAAAGGCAGAAAATGGAAAAGAGGATTGGCAAAAAGTCATGACTAGACAAATCAGGAAGACAAAATACTGTGGCCAAGAAATACATGATAAAGTTTTAAAGGAATATTTATTAACTTAATATTTACTTAAATATTTAGTTATATCAAGAAACTCTAATAATAAAATACCATTCTTAACCTGCCAATTTGAACAGATGTTTAAAAATGATAAAACCTAGTCTTGGCAAAGATTCAGCAAAATGGACAGTTCCATTCACTGATGGTGGAAGTAAAAATTTGACTGAAAATGGGAACTTTAGGGGGAGGGAACATTAGTGGAAAGAGGCTTGTAATATCAGCTAAGATCCTAGGCCAGGCTTTCTAACTATCTTACTTTGCCACCCTGAACAGGAAGTGTAAGATCTCTGCATCTTTATTTCTGCATCTGTGAAGTAGGTTTAAAAATATGGTCATTGTAAGGGAAGATAAGAGAAATCCTGAGATTGGGAGAAAGATGGGAAATTTAGGGACTAGATATGATATTATAATCTCAGTCCTATTCATTCTAACAGCCTAGAACCTCCCAAAAACAATCCCCAAAATGGATGTGAGAACTTAGTAGAGAGTAGGCATTAAAAATAGGTGGTGAGATTAAGACTATTTACAGCAGAGGATGGAGCCAAGATGGCAGCATGAGTAGGACAGTGGGAATCTCCTCCCAAAAACATACATATTTTTGAAAATACAACAAATACAACTATCCCTATAAGAGAGACCAGAAGACACAGGACAACAGCCAGACTACATCCACACTTGCAAGAACCCAGTGCCTGGTGAAAGGGGTAAGATACAAGCCGCAGCCCAGCAGAACCTGAGGCCCCTCACCCCAGCTCCCATCAGGAGGAAAGGAGTCAGGCGGGCAGGGAGAGGGAGCCCAGGACTGCTAAACACCCAGCCCTAGCCATCTGCACCAGAGCGCAGACACACAGTGCATGCGTGGGGTGCTGGAAACTAGGGAAGCAGGACAGTAAGACCTGTGAGCAGGTCCCCACAACCAGTGCCTCTGGGACAAAGAAAAGCGAGTGCTTTTTGAAAGTCTTAAAGGGACAGGGACCCCACAACTGGACGGAAGCATCCCGGGTCAGAGTCCAGCAGCTGGAAATTCCAGGGAACTCCGGGCGCACTAACCCCCTGGGCAACAGCTCTGAGACCCCTCATGGAGGTAAACAGCCAAACAGCCTCCCCCACCCCGTCCATTACCCCTCTGGGGCCCCGCCATAGCAGAGCAGCAGCCTGAAGCTAGCCATGCCCACAGCAAGGGAGCTTCCTCCATACCAGCCAGACAAGATACAGAGACCCAGTCTACATGCAATTGCCCAACACAAGCCAACAGGGGTCGCAGTTGTCCCAGTAAAGAAAGGCCAGGAGCAAGTGGAAAAAGTCATGGCTCTCCCAGCTGACAGATGAGTCAATAGCATACCACTGCAACTATCAACATGAAAAGGCAAAAAAATTTGATCCAGACAAGACTAACACAGATATCTTTGACATCTTCTACATCTTCCCCTGAGAAGGAACCTGGGGAGATAGATTTAACCAATCTTCCTGAAAAAGAATTCAAAACAGAAGTCTAACCATGCTGATGGACTTGCAGAGAAATATGCAAGAACTAAGGAGGGAGAATACAGAAATAAAACAGTCACTGGAAGGACTTCAAAGCAGAATGGATGAGATGCAAGAGACCATTGATGGACTAGAAAACAGAGAACAGGAACGCAGAGAAGCTGATGCAGAGAGAGATAAAAGGAACTCCAAGAATGAAAGAATATTAAGAGAACTGTGTGACCAATTGAAACGGAACAATATCCGCATTATAGGGGTACCAGAAGAAGAAAAGAGAGAGAGAGGGATAGAAAGTGTCTTTGAAGAAAAAATTGCTGAAACCTTCCCCAAACTAGGGGAGGAAATGGCCTCTCAGACCACAGAGGTACACAGAACTCCCATGACAAGGGATCCAAGGAGCGTAACACCAAGACACATAATAATTAAAATGGCAAAGATCAAAGACAAGGACAGAGTATTAAAGGCAGCCAGAGAGAAAAAAAAGGTCACCTACAAAGGAAAACCCATCAGGCTATCATCAGACTTCTCAACAGAAACCTTACAGGCCAGAAGAGAATGGCATGATATATGTAATGCAATGAAACAGAAGGGCCTCAAACCAAGAATACTGTATCCAGCACGATTATCATTTAAATATGAAGGAGGGATTAAACAATTCCCAGACAAGCAAAAGTTGAGGAAATTTGCCTCCCACAAACTACCTCTACAGGGCATCTTACAGGGACTGCTCTAGATGGGAGCACTCCTAAAAAGAGCACAGAACAAAACACCCAACATATGAACAATGGAGGAGGAGGAAAAAGAAGGGAAAGAAATATTCATCAGACTGTGTTTATAACAGCTCAGTAAGTGAGTGAGGTCAGACAGCAAGGTAGTAAACAAGCTAACCTTGAACTTTTGGTAACCACGAACCTAAAGCCTTCAATGGCAATACGTACATATCTTTCAATAATGACCCTAAATGTAAATGGACTGAATGCACCAATCAAAAGACACAGAGTAATAGAATGGATAAAAAAGCAAGACCCATCTATATGCTGCTTACAAGAGACTCACCTCAAACCCAAAGACATGCACAGATTAAAAGTCAAGGGATGGAGAAAGATATTTCATGCAAACAACAGAGAGAAAAAAGCAGGTGTTGCAATACTAGTATCAGACAAAATAGACCTCAAAATAAAGAAAGTAACAAAAGATAAAGAAGGACATTACATAATGATAAAGGGCTCAGTCCAACAAGAGGATATAACCATTATAAATATATATGCACCCAATACAGGAGCACCAGCATATGTGAAACAAATACTAACAGAATTAAATTAGGAAATAGAATGCAATGCATTCATTTTGGGAGACTTCAACACACCACTCACTCCAAAGGACAGATACACCAGACAGAAAATAAGTAAGGACACAGAGGCACTGAACAACACACTAGAACAGATGGACCTAATAGACATCTATAGAACTCTACATGCAAAAGCAACAGGATACACATTCTTCTCAAGTGCACATGGAACATTCTCCAGAATAGACCCCACATACTAGGCCACAAAAAGAGCCTCAGTAAATTCCAAAAGATTGAAATCCTACCAACCAACATTTCAGACCACAAAGGCATAAAACTAGAAATAAATTGTACTAAGAAAGCAAAAAGGCTCACAAACACATGGAGGCTTAACAACACGCTCCTAAATAATCAATGGATCAATGACCAAATTAAAATGGAGATCCAGCAATATATGGAAACAAATGACAACAACAACACAAAGCCCCAACTACTGTGGAATACAGTGAAAGGAGTCTTAAGAGGAAAGTATATAGCAATCCAGGCATATGTAAAGAAGGGAGAACAATCCCAAATGAATGGTCTAATGTCACAATTATCGAAATTGGAAAAAGAAGAACAAATGAGGCCTAAAGTCAGCAGAAGGAGGGACATAATAAAGATCAGAGAAAAAAATAAATAAAATTGAGAAGAATGAAACAATAGCAAAAATCAACGAAACCAAGAGCTGG
The DNA here is from genome assembly GCF_040802235.1 of Manis javanica. NCBI lineage: Eukaryota > Metazoa > Chordata > Mammalia > Pholidota > Manidae > Manis > Manis javanica. Next base: position 57,024,702 of record NC_133169.1, on the reverse strand, counting down.
TTCTTCAAGAAAATAAACAAAATTGATAAGCCTCTAGCCAGACTTATTAAGAGGAAAAGAAAGTCAACACACATCAACAGAATCAGAAATGAGAAAGGAAAAATCATGATGGACCCCACAGAAATACAAAGCATAATTAGAGAGTACTATGAAAACCTATATGCTAACATGCTGGGAAACCTAGGAGAAATGGACAACTTCCTAGAAAAATACAACCTTCCAAGACTGACCCACAAAGAAACAGAAAATCTAAACAGACCAATTACCAGCAATGAAATTGAAGCGGTAATCAAAAAACTACCAAAGAACAAAACCCCTGGGCCAGATGGATTTACCTCGGAATTTTATCAGACATACAGAGAAGACATAATACCCATTCTTCTTAAAGTTTTCCAAAAAATAGAAGAGGAGGGAATACTCCCAAACTCATTCTATGAAGCCAGCATCACCCTAATACCAAAACCAGGCAAAGACCCCACCAAAAAAGAAAACTACAGACCAATATCCCTGATGAACATAGATGCAAAAATACTCAACAAAATATTAGCAAACTGAATTCAAAAATACATCAAAAGGACCATATACCATGACCAAGTGGGATTCATCCCAGGGATGCAAGGATGGTACAACATTCAAAAATCCATCAACATCATCCACCACATAAACAAAAAGAAAGAAAAAAAACCGCATGATCATCTCCATAGATGCTGAAAAAGCATTCGACAAAATTCAACGTCCATTCATGATAAAAACTCTAAACAAAATGGGTATAGAGGGCAAGTACCTCAACATAATAAAGGCCATATATGATAAACCCACAGCCAACATCATACTGAACAGCGAAAAGCTGAAAGCTTTTCCTCTGTGATCGGGAACAAGACAGGGATGCCCATTCTCCCCACTGTTATTCAACGTAGTACTGGAGGTCCTAGCCACGGCAATTAGACAAAACAAAGAAATACAATGAATCCAGATTGGTAAAGAAAAAGTCAAACTGTCACTATTTGCAGATGACATGATATTGTACATAAAAAACCCTAAAGACTCCACTCTGGAACTACTAGAGCTAATATCGAAATTCAGCAAAGTTACAGGATACAAAATTAACACACAGAAATCTGTGGCTTTCCTATACACTAACAATAAACTAATAGAGAAATCAGGGAGACAATTCCATTCACAATAGCATCAAAAAGAATAAAATACCTAGGAATAAACCTATCCAAGGAAGTGAAAGACCTATACTCTGAAAACTACAAGACACTCTTAAGAGAAATTAAAGAGGTCACTAACAAGTGGAAACTCATCCCATGCTCCTGGCTAGGAAGAAGTAATATCATCAAAATGGCCATCCTGCCCAAAGCAATATACAGATTCGATGCAATCCCTATCAAATTACCAACAGCATTGTTCAATGAACTGGAACAAACAGTTCAAAAATTCATACAGAAACACCAAAGACCCCGAATAACTAAAACAATCCTGAGAAGGAAGAATAAAGTGGGGGGGATCTCGCTCCCCAACTTCAAGCTCTACTACAAAGCCACAGTAATCAAGACAATTTGGTACTGGCACAAGAACAGAGCCACAGACCAATGGAGCAGAATAGAGACTCCAAACATTAACCCAAACATATATGGTCAACTAATATTCTATAAAGGGGCCATGGACATACAATGGGGAAATGCCAGTCTCTTCAACAGATGGTGCCGACCAAACTGGACAGCTACATGTAAGTGAATGAAACTGGATCACTGTCTAACCCCATACACAAAAGTAAATTTGAAATTGATCAAAGACTTGAATGTAAGTCATGAAACCATAAAACTCTTAGAAAAAAACATAGGCAAAAATCTCTTAGACATAAACATGAGTGACCTCTTCTTGAACATATCTCCCCGGGCAAGGGAAACAAAAGCAAAAATGAACAAATGGGACTATATCAAGATGAAAAGCTTCTGAACAGCTACCATCAATAGAACAAAAAGGTATCCTACAGTATGGGAGAATATATTCATAAATGACAGATCCGACAAAGGGTTGACATCCAAAATATATAAAGAGCTAACACACCTCAACAAACAAAAAGCAAATAATCCAATTAAAAAATGGGCAGAGGAGCTGAATAGACAGTTCTCTAAAGAAGAAATTCAGATGGCCAACAGACACATGAAAAGATGCTCCACATCGCTTGTCATCAGAGAAATGTAAATTAAAACCACAATGAGATATCATCTCACACCAGTAAGGATGGCTACCATCCAAAAGACAAACAACAACAAATGTTGGCGAGGTTGTGGAGAAAGGGGAACCCTCCTACACTGCTGGTGGGAATGTAAACTAGTTCAACCATTGTGGAAAGCAGTATGGAGGTTCCTCAGAATGCTCAAAATAGAAATACCATTTGACCCAGGAATTCCACTTCTAGGAATTTACCCTAAGAATGCAGCACTCCAGTTTGAAAAAGACAGATGCACCCCTATGTTTATTGCTGCACTATTTACAATAGCCAAGATATGGAAACAACCTAAGTGTCCATCAGTAGATGAATGGATAAAGAAGATATGGTACATATACACAATGGAATATTACTCAGCTATAAGAAAAAAACAGATCCTACTATTTGCAACAACATGGATGGAGTTAGAGGGTATTATGCTCAGTGAAATAAGCCAGGCGGAGAAAGACAGGTACCAAATGATTTCATTCATATGTGGAGTATAAGAACAAAAGAAAACTGAAGGAACAAAACAGCAGCAGAAGCACAGAACCCAAGAATGGACTAACAGGTACCAAAGGGAAAGGGACTGTGGAGGACGGGTGGGAAGGGAGGGATAAGGGCAGGAAAAAAGAAAGGGGGCATTAAAATTAACATGTATAATATGTGTGGGGCACGCGGAGGGCTGTGCAACACAGAGAAGACTAGTGATTTTACAGCATCTTACTATGTTGATGGACAGTGACTGTGAATGGGTATGTGGGGGGGCTTGGTGAGGGGGGGAGCCTAGTGAACATAATGTCCATCATGTAATTGTAGATTAATGATACCAAAATAAAATTTAAAAAAAAATAGGTGATGAAAGGAACAATTTCTTAATAAAAGATTCAGCTCTTGTTATGAAAAAAGAAAAGTAGATTAATGCCTCACCTCATACAGATGAACAATTTTAGATGGATTATGGGCCTGAATGTGTAAAATAAACCTTTACAATTATTAGCAGGAAGTACAGGAGAATATTTTAATGACTGTAGGGGAGAGAATGTTTTTTCAGTCAGTACACAGAAAGGGCAGGTCATGAGGAAAAAGATTACATTAAGAAGTAAAACTCTTTAATGCAAAAGCTACAATAAATAAGGTTAAGACACAAACCCCAACCTGGCAAAATATATTTCCAATACATAAAACAGAAAATATGTTGGTTTCCAGACTATATAGATGGAGAATCCTTACAAATCAGTATGAAAAAGACAAACAACTGACTAGAAAACAAAGTAGTAAAGGATACCAGGATGCCTTCAGGCAGATTTAAAGGACCAATAAATGTAAGAAGGGATGCTAAACCTTACTAGCAATTAGGAGAAATGCTTACTAATACAAAGAGATGCCGTTCCTCACCCATGAGAAGGGCAAAACTATAGAAGTATGACTGTCCAAATTTGGGGCAGGATGAACTGAACAGAGAATTTCCTTAGCTTGCTGGGCATGAAATCTGGTACACCACTTTAGAAGACAAGTTGGCAATACCTGGTACAGTTGAACATGTGGTCTATGAACAAGTTTTGCTACTAAAAATATTCCCTAGAGAAGCATTTGTAACAGAAGGACATTTGCTGAAGCATTCCTTGTAATGGCAAACCTACTGTTTGTGAATGGAGGGAGGATAAAATAAGTCATACTATGTTCATACATGGTTTCCTTCATTGATGTGTCCTCAGACACAAGACCAGTTTCAGAAATATTGTTGGTGCACGTAAGTATCTGTTAAATGAATGAATACCGAGACACTCACAGCAATTAAAAATGAATAAACAAGATTCATATGTATCGACATGGATAGACTTCAGAACTGGTGTTAGGTGAGCAAAATGATTTTGGAATATGAATGCTATGGTACAAATTCGGTACACATAAAACAATACTATGTACTGTTCATAGATACCAATATACACAGTAAACATATTCGAGCATAGACTGGAAGAAACCACACACAATTTACAAAAGTGGTTGACTCTGGGAAGGAAAGGAAAGAATGTAGGAAAGAGAAAGAAAGAAGAAAGAAAATGGGAATAGGGGATGGGAAACAGAGAGACTTCAGTTTACCTATATGGTCTTATTACTTTTAATAAGGAAATTCATCTGAAGCACAAATGACAAACTGTAAACTTTTCAAAATATTCTGAGTTGTAAATATTTAGGCATTTCTTTTTCTCTATTTATAAATCTTTTTAAATAAAAATATTTTATATCCATAAAACAAGAAGAGGTAGCCAGATAAATAAGAGTAAGGAACAGTGAAGACTAAAAATATGGTGGAAGAAATTTAAAAATTCATTTACTCGGTTAAAAATAAAGTCAAGTAAATCTAGAACTTAGAATAAAAAGACAAGAAGATAGAATATCCATGACAACATTTAACAAATCTGGACACTCAATCCTAGAAGTCCGACACCTGATTAATAAGAGCTCCAGAAAAAGAATAAAGACAAAGGGAGATACAAATATTTAAAGAAATAACAACATTTCCCAGAGTTGAGAAAAGGCAAGAGCCTTCAGGTTAAAAGGGCAAATCCTTATGAAATTCTGAGCCCAAAAGAAGAAAGAGAAGTTGCTAACGGTATTCAGAGGTTGGAGGAAACTATTTACAAAAAACATAAGAATCAGGCTGGCATTCTATTTCCAGTTAGCAGCACATTAGATGAATGAATTCACAGCTCTGAAAGGAAATTATTATGAACCTAGAATTTATATACTATTGAGCTATTCATCAGTGAAAAGGCAGAATAAAGATTTATGGAAATCTTTGGAACAAAGAACTCTAGAGAAAAAATTATTTGAGAATATTCTCTAACAAAGGAAGCAAGAACCCAAAAGAGAGAAAGGAGAACATCATTCAAGAAATACCGACCCTAATCTCAGAGAGCACAACAAAAACAAGTCGTAGGCTTGTGGCAGGCTTAGAAACAATATTTCTGAATTACAACATGAAGTCAGAGAGCAACAGGAAGCACAACTTAAAGAAGAACATGGATTATCTGAAATGATTTGATTTACCAGCTGAATGATCTTAACATTAAGGTGAAAAATGTGCTACTATTGTCAACAAGAAAAAAAAGGCAATTTGAACTGTCAGGAAAAACAGAAAGCTCCATAAGAAATATGTGGTCCAAATATGAAGCAAATGAAAAATGTGCTTTGATTTTGAGCCATTGATACAATATAATAAAATAGAAAAAGGTTTAACTTTGAAGCTTGGCGAGTTCTCTTACAACAACGTGGATTAAGGAATCCATCATCTCCTGTTTGGGCCCAATCACCCTCCTCCATTCTGAAGTAATTAATATCTATAGAGAATCATACTACTAAAATGCTCTTTCTTGGTTTCCATTTTCTACATTTCCAGAGAATCTGTAGAAGGCAATTGTTATTACAAACAATTAAATTACAAATCCTACAAGTGCAAAATTAATGTTATGGCTGATAGAATTGGGGTGATGGAAAAGAGGAACACTGCAGGGAGGTGAAAAGGGGCCGGTTTCCTCAACTTACACTATTGGGGGAGCTTAAGAGATACTGGTTTAAGTTAATGGTTAAGAAGCATTTAGCAATATTATTTAAAGCTATAAAGTTATCAAAGAACTTAAAAGTAAAAAGTATAATAGAATTTGGAGAAAGGAGGGAGGAGGGACGTAAAGGTAGTGCGCTAAATTTCCAATGTTTTTAGAACAGGGAGATAGTTGATACTGCTTAAATTTGATAATTTAAGAGAAGAAGTAAAAGAACTGCGGGAAGAACTAAAACCAAGAATTGTTACAACTGGTTACCAGGTCCAGGAGTGGTATTGAACAGGAGGTGTATGTCCATATTTACACTCTTCATTTAATGAGTGAATTGGTATTACCATGACAATACATTACTTTTATAATAAATTTGAAATGAGAAAAAATTTAAGGTTCCCTCTGCCTTGCTGATTTCCCCTGCCCATCCCATAAAGAGAGAGTCTAGCTGAAGAAAGTGTCAGAGGTTGCTGTTGAAGCTGTTTATCTTGTTAACTTCTGTAGAAGTAGAGAGCTTAGATTTTGGTGGTGCCAAAACTCAAAAACTTGCAAACACTGAACAAACGACAAAAATGTCCAAAGAACTCAAACTGAAACATTAAAGGTCAATGCCTTGCAGACAAGGCTATTGTTGTACATCTAACTACTCTTGGCTAGATATGTCAAACATCACTAAAAGTCAACAGATGAGGCTCGTGAACACAGTCAGCAGAGAAATGGATGGGCTTGGAATGATTCCAGGGAGTGTAAAGAGGTATAATAATAAAGGTGAGATTCTACACTCAAGTTCATTGTTCACTGAGAGGAAGTTGAAATAAAGTACGGCTCAAAATATTTCAAGAAAAAATTCTGCAAGTAGTACATTTTGAACTCCATGGTTATTACAAAGGTAACAGTAAATAACATAGACTTTAGGGGAAATAAGATTAGGAGACCATCGTAGTGCTCCAAGCAAGAAATGATGGTGGCTCAGATCAGGGTAGAAGCAGTGGAAGCCATGAAAGTGGTTGGATTCTAGGTATGTTTTGAAAGTAGAGCCAGCTAGATTTTCCAATAGATTTGGTGGCCTTGGTTAAGAGAAAGAAATGGTCAAGAATAACTACAAGTCCCTTAGTTGCTGGAGCATCTGGAAGGATGGAGATGCCATTGGCTGACATGAACACGAATGCAAGTGAAGCAGCTTTTTTTGCAGGGGTTGGGGGGTGGGGGTGGGAGGTGCGGGGGAGGGGTGGATTCAGCTTTTGATATGTTAAATTGGAGAAGTCTCTGCTAGGTCATGAGGAGATGTTAAATACGCAGTTGGCTATACTAGGGTGGAGTAGAAGAGCAGGGTCTTGGGCAGAGATATAATTTAGGATTAACCATGTTACTAGTTGAGGATTATGAAGACATGAGTGAAGACAGAGAGGAAAAAGAGGACCATGGACTCCACCATGGGGCTGTCTAGCCTAACATGATAGTGAGAGATGGGGAGGAACTAATAAAGAGTGTCAATGAGGTAAGAAGAAAACCAATCAAGTGTGATGTCCTGACAATCGGGTCAAAATGCTGAAGAGAGCTCAAGTAAGATGACTGAAGATTGACTATTAGATTTAACAACACGGAGATTACTGGTGACCTCGACAAGCAATTTCTTTGGAGTGGTGGTGGCAAAAGCTGGACTAGAATGGGTGTAGGAGAGAAGGAAAGGTGCAGAAGGAAACCCTTGAGGGAGATGAATAGGTTTGTTACTGGGTTGTGGTAGTGGTCTCACCGTGTGTACATATGTGAAAACTGATCAAACTCTACACTTAAAATTTGTGCACGTTAGAGTATTTCAGTTATACTTTAATAAAGCTAAAAAATTAGAGATAATGGGAATAAATAAAAAAAATCTCTTTGGAGGATATTTGCTGCAGGGGGAGCAGAGAAGTGAGGTGGCAGTGACAGAAGAAGGTGGGTAAAGGATTTTTTTGACGTGTAAGAAATAACCACATATATGTATGCTTTGGGGCATAGTCCAGAAAGAGACAAATTGGTGAAATGGAAGAGGGGAGAGTTGCTAGAGTAAGTCCTGTAGGGTTGATAGACCTGTGCAAGGGAGAGTCTAGGGGACAGATGGAGAGTGAGGAGCACAGGCGGTTCATTTATGGTGACAGGTAGAGAAGCAGAGTCTTCATGTGCACACATCAGCAGAGGAAGTAATGGCATGGTGGGGGCTGTAGGAGTTCTCTCTGGATTGCTTCACTTTCCTCCATGAAGTGAGAAGCAATACCATCAGTTGCAAATGAGAACAAGGGAGAAGGTGTGGGTTTGAGGGCAGAAAGGTCAATGTGAAATCATTGTCAAGGAGAGTGAGATTGTGTAAAAGCACGGACTAAGGAATGGTTGCTGGGCAGCATTTAGGTCTCCTTGAGTCTTGAGATCATAAATTTCCATTCAGTGCAGTTGTGTGTTTTTCTATACCACGTTCAACAGCAAGGGTACAGGCATAGAACTGGCAAAGAATTGGCTCTTGGTTTCACCAAGGAAGGTGAGAAAGGCAAAAGAGTTGTAGGTACACGCAAGAGGTTGATTGTAATGATAGGCCTTTTGTTTACACTGGGTCAGGAGGGAAGAAGGGAGTTCAAGAGGGTGAGGGAAATTGAAAAGATGGTGGAATCAATGGATCAGAGATCCCGGGGTAGTCAGAGATTGTTGGAGGTGGGGTACCTGTGGGACTGAGCCAAAACGGTGGGGTTAATGGTCAGAGAGTGGGATACAGATCACAGTATCCCATTACGTGGATGTACAGTTTGTTCAACCAGTTAGGACCCCTTCCTAAGATGAGCCTGTAGGATTCCAGAAGCTCCCTCCTTTGCTCTGCCATCTCTGACTTGGCCATTGCTGATTGTCCCTGTGATCCTAAGAATTTCTGCAAGGTTCAAGCCCTCCCTTCTCCGATCACTTAACCCCAACCTAACTATTCTTTGTGAGCACCTCTGTCTCTCTGACTGCAGCTCTCTAGTAGCATCTACCCTTGAATTATGCTGAGAATTCTGTTATTCCTTTGAGAACCAGAAGGGAAATGAAGGGAACCAGTCCACTTGCCCTATGTCTGTCCCTCCAGGGTCTCCCTAGGGGCAGTCCACCTTGTAAAGGGCTGAAGCTTGAATGAAGCGCTGTTAGCACGGAGAAAGGGTGTTTTCCTTTTACAACTGGGATTCTAGCTCCCTGATGCAGAACTGCAAAGGTCAAAGGGTTTAACGGCTTTCCAGAGTGTAGCTTGACTCTTCTAGGGATCTCTCTGTATAGAGAGTGATCAGCCACTTTGTCCTAGAAGACACTCTCTGCGTACTGTTCCGTTGGAACCATTAAAATGTTATGTGGAGACACATCAACTATTGAGGTAACCCCATATTTTTTTTATTTAAATGATCTGTGTGTTATGCTCTTTATGGGAAATCAGTTTAACAGGATAAGTAAATCCTTTAGGGAGGATTAATTTGGGATTTCCTATCACTTACTAGCTGGTAGTGCCATGTTTTCTTTAACATACGTACGTGAAGCAGTTAGCATTTAGATTTGAATGCATTTATAACTGTGTTTGCCTTCTAAACATTGCTTCCTAACATCTTTTAAGGTATTTCCTTCACTGGAATTTCCTTTTAATAGAGCTAAAATTCTATTCAAAATAATTTCTTTATCCTGGTATAAGCTTTGTTGATTACCGAGGAGGATTTTCCTTCATAGTGGGAAAAATCCCCCCAACTCTGTCCGTGCCACCTCGTTCCCCTTCCCACCCTCCACGGCCACAAACCAACAAAGGCACACGTCCACAACAACACTCGTATAAACACTGCATCGCCAACAAGGCTTCCCTCACCGTGGCGCCTCCCACAGCCTGTTAACAACGTCTCACTGGCACCTATATGTCTGTTAGTTCCCTGTGGACTCTTTGCCCATTTTGTACACTCCTCTTTCTGTAACTGTCACCCAGTTCCATGCTGCTGGCCTGTGTCACAGGTGACACAGACGTGATGAAATCCATGGGCACTCAAGAAATAACCCGCATCAAACCTAGCCCAAAGATCAGACCTACACAGAACTCTGTAATAGAGAAACACCAGGGCCACAGCGTCAGGCTCTTTCAACTCTTCCCTTCAATGTGTGGTTTCTCCAAGACGCACACAGGTCCTCAGGGGCAAAGTTTTCTCTATTTCTTTGTGTGTTTCTGAACAAGCCCTAGTGTGGTGCACACAGTGGATATTTAGTTATTGACAGATGAGCGACAGACTAGCGCTCCCCAGAAGAGAGCCACAGAGCCTAGCAGGGACCCACCCTGCAGGGGGAAGTACTTTCAGTAGTGTTAGGGCAGTGGGAGTGGGCAGTTCCTGGCTCAGGGTTGTTTTATTGATGTAGGAACTATACTGCTTTCTCCCTCCCCCAAAAGATGATTTTGATGAGAGAGAAGCATGGTGGGAAAATGTAGTTAAGCCAAGAAGTGGTACCAGCAGATCACTGATGGAGATGTCTTCTTCAGCCAAATACACAATTGTCATGTTTAGGGTATCTGTTCTCACACTGTCCATGTCCCCAAACACACACCCTTCTAAACCCCCATGAGGGGTGGTCTCCTAATGGCTGTGAGTTCAGTGCCTGCCTGAACTGGGCACATGATGGGCCGTGTGGGGAAAAGATGTTCTTTTGCTCCCTCACCTTCCTCAGGGGCATCAAGGGTTTAATAGGTTCTTTTTAGCCACTTTTGTCAGGAGGGAAAGGAGAAGAGGGAAAGTGAAGGAGCCTCTGCTGCAATTTCCTCTAAAGAATGGGCTTTAAAGACATCATTGGTGAAGATTAATTCCTTTGTCAATAAATGTCAGCAGCTAATCTAGTGCCAATTGCACATGCCTGGGGAATGAGCCCTGTGCAAATTCAGGAAAACTAGATCATTATGCAGTGTGGTGCTTGTTTTTCTCCCCAACACTGACCGGCATCTGCCATTACTTCTATTTTTCAAATAGCAAAGGCAAAAGAAATGCCAAATGGTTTTTGCAACTCCAAAGGGCAGATTGAATATGTTTTGACATATGTTGAAACGAATTGTTCTAAAATCTATTCACATAATCATCTGTCTGGGACACACCAAACTCAGTGTCAGTTTCCCTGCTCAGGTCCTTCCTGGTCTAAGCCTCTGAACAGCCTCCTGCCATGGACTGTTTTAGTTACTAAGTTGAACTCACAGTTGAAGCTGGGCCTAGTAACAAGAGGGCAGTTAAAGGTCCTTATTACCACTTCCCTATAAACTCACCAGCCCCTGCTTAGAGAGATGCTCTCCCTTCCTGGCCTTTGCCTTAGGAGTCACTTTTTGGGCTGTTAGTTACCATGGCTGCTCAATAGCAGATAAAGCTGAGGGTCCTACCTGGTCCAAGGTGCATCCCTTTTCATAGGAAGCTAAAACCTTTGGAAACCTAATGGGGTGTCCATCCCTACTGGAGACATTTCCAGGTCCTGAGGCAGGAAAGGTCAGGCAGCCAGCTTGCCTCATCCTCCCTTCCCCAGCCCCCAAAGCTCAGGAAGTTTCCTGTTGGAGCCGGGCTTTCACCCCTTTTAACTGCTGCCCCCAGGAATAAATTTTACCTGGTAACCCAGTACCCATAAACACAGCAAAACGTACCTTGCAACATACAGTGCATTCCAGGGCTTGTTTTTGACTTCGACTTAATTCCACTTAATTCCATGTCTTTTTTTTTTTTTAAGTGCTGCTCAAGACACTAAAATTGATTTAGAAAAACACTGTCCTAGACTAACAGGACCCCAGTGTTCCAAGATGGGCAGGGGCTGCAGAAACAACTCCTCCCCTTCAGAATGTGGGCATCTGCTCCGAGGTTGGTGGGTCTGTTCTCGAATGCCTGCTGAGCAATCTGAGGAGTCAGACTTCTGTGGCACACTTCCTCTGCAGCTTCACAGCCACTCCCAGAGGCCTGAGCATTAGAATTACCCTCAGTGCGCAGAGGAGACTCAGCTGAGGTAAGAAGCTTGCCTGAGGTCCCAGCTGGCAGAGCCTGAAATCAAATGCTGTCACTCTGACTCTGAGCCCCACACTCAGAACCATGACCCTGCCTGCTCAAAGCCCACCAGTAGCCACTCATTGCCTCAGGGTCAAGCGGAACCTCTTACTGCTCCAGCTTCATTTTTCTCCTCTCCTTCACCCACCCCCAGTTTTGCACTACAGCCTTAAGGAACTTCCTTCAGCTGCTCTAACACCCTGGGTCTTTATGCATGTTGTTATCTCTCCCTGGAACTCACTCCTCCCTCCCCTTTGCCTGGCTGGATCCTCTCATTATTTAGCTCTCAGCTGAAACCTTATTTCCTCCAGGACACCTTCTCTGAATGCCTTCGCCCACATGCCCCCTACATGCATCCCCTCCCCGCAGCCATGTAAGTGCCTCCCTCTATGCTTCCAGACCACTCTGTACTTTCCCTGTCCTAGCTCCTGGGCCATTTTATTATTTTGCTTCTATACCCAGTGCTGGTAAATATTCAACAACCAATCTCTAGGGAAAAAGAGAGGGAAGGGTGATTTGTTAACTCTTGCCATGGTATAAGTATTTCCAGTGTTGCCAGTTTCAAGTCATCAACGTGGCTTCACTGCATGTGGAGTTGGGAAAAATTGGGGCATGCTCCAGGGTATCACCTGCATGCCACTGGATGTCTTGTCCTCTGTGACCTGGGGCAGGGGAGGGATCACCTTTAACTTGCTGACCATTGCATATCTCCAGCGAATCAAAAGGAGGAGCTGACAAGCAAGAAAAGGGGCTAGTATTCTGAGAAAGTATTCTGAGACATCCAACTGTATTGCTTCTTCACAGTGAATAGAGAAGAAAGGGGAGCAGAAAGGATAAAGGCTGTGTGTAATAAAAATAATAACCAACTCACCCCCTCCTTATAGATTATAAAATACTTCCACACACATGTCCTTTGATCATTTTCACAGAAATGTAAGGATAGGTGTTATTTAGCAGATGAAGAAACTGTGCCTCTCAGAGGTGAAATGCTCCATGCAGTCACTCAGTTCACCCCTGAGCTAGAAACAAGGCCTCTTGAATTTTAGCCCCACATCGCTTTGTGTTCAGTGTGCCCATCCATATCAACATCCCCGTTCATGGTATGAAAGCAGATATTTGGACACATGCAGGGATTGAGTAAAGGCGGGTAGCAATGCCAGGGAGGGCAAAGGCAGTGCCAGTGTGATGAATGCTGTGTATATGTGTGTGAACAGGCCAGCACACATGTGACACAGTACCTGGGAAAGGAGGGCCAAGTGAGTGACAGGGCATTGGCAGCAAGTCCCCTACTGAGCACTGGGAGGTGGGATGTGAGTGGTTCAGAGCAGGGATTGAGGAATCTGGTACCTGGGTTCAAATCCTGTTTCACCACTTCACTACATGACCTTGGACCTAGAACCTTTTATGCCATTATTTCCTACTACTAATAATTGTTTTAAAAAAAGAGTTCCTATCTCAGAGGATTGTTAGGGTGATTAAATGAGATAATACATGCTAAATGCTTAGAGCAGTACTTGTCATATAGTACACATTCAACATTACTTTTTTTATCTTTTATTACCTTCTCTTTTTTCTTCAATGTTTTCCATATGACACTGAGGTACTTTAGCATCCCTTACTGATGCAAATCACAGGAAAGAAAACCTTGCCAGTAGTGCAGAGCTGTTAGTACAAGTAGGGATAAACGCCAGCCTGCGTTCGACAAGTGTGTTTCTGAGGAAGTTTCCAAACACATCAGACAACTGTCTGAGGCAGTCACAGAGTTCGAATGAAAGCCAGCGACCACTTGGACTTTTCTCTTAGAAAACTGCGAAGATTCCCCTGCTCCGTGTTAACTCACTAGTGGTTTAACATAGCCTAAGACATGCTATGTAAATAAAATAATGAGTGAAAGGTACAGAGATGTTAAATTTCATCCAATATAAATGATGTATCCTCTACCATCTTCTTACCATGGCTGGTGTATAGTTACTTCTCTGTGTTTTAATTGTATGTCTGTGTCTATAGTCCTCACAGTGCAGATGGGAAACCCCGTTAGGGTAGGATCATGCTTGCTCTTTGGAACCAAAAAGATGATCTTTACAGCTTTTACTGGTTTTTTACAAAACTAAAAGAAAGACTTATATTTTGTGACCTGTAAAAATTATATGATATTCATTTATTGTTGTTAACAATCATTTGATCAATAAATATGAGAGATGCCCTCTCAAAAAAAATTATATGATATTCATATTTCAGCATTCATAAATAAAGTTTTATTTCTTTTCTTATAGCCAGGCTTTGTTTAATATTGTCTGTAGCTGTTTTCATGCTACGATGGCAGAGCTGAGTGGTTGTTAACAGATATCATATGGCCTGCAAAGCCTAAAATATTTACTATCTGACCCTTTATAGAAAAGATTTGCTGACTCCTGGCCTAGAATAACTAGTAGATCCCCTAAAAAGTTAAGGTTTCATCAGTAAGTGCTATGATGGCCATATTGAAGCTTTCCAGGTTTTTATTGCTTCTTAAACCACATGGGGAATGGTGGAAACATTGCTGAGGTGGTATTTTTTTAAAACCACAGTATGATTAAATGCTCAAAATGCTCAAGAAAGCTTCCTTTCAGTCTCTAAGATAGCTGTGATGGAGTTACAAAGTTAATTTTAAGCAAGAAACAGAAGGCAGGAAGACGGCAACCTTGATTCTCAGACAGCACCAAGATTCTCTAAACCAGCAAAAATGACTGAGGTTGAACAGGGCCCTATACAAGATTAACTGAGGACTATCTTTTCATTGTTGTTGTAAGATGCCGTCATTGCTTGCTTACATCTTATAGGACCCAAATCCCAGTTCCTCCCCAGACAGACCTCTTCCACAGGCTGAGCATCTGCTGGTCTGTCTTGGGTGCAAACAAGGGTGGCCATGGGGTCAGCGTGACTGCTGACAGCACCCCCAGCAGAAGGGCCCCGGGCACATCCACGGTCCTCCCACCAGTGAACCTAAATGAGCAAATGAGCATGCTTTCCTGCATCAGGGCCAAATGCAACAGGGACTCTGCCAGAATCTTACCTGAATGTTGTCCCAGACCTATGTACATGTCAGTCCTGCCTCATTCAGATTCTACTCCGTGGGACATTGTGTTCACATATAACGCATGCTTTGGCTTAAGTTTTAAAAACCCAAGCACAAGTCTGAAAACTATTTCTCGCAAGTGTGAATTTTCCCACCTGTTTTTTTTTCCCCCTCACCTCCCATGTTGGGTGGATGATGTCAGATTTTTCTCCATAGTTTAGAGAAGACAACGAGTTTTAAAAATTGGGTTTGAACTTCTAATCTTACCTTCGGTATTAGAATGCTCCCAAAATGCAGCTTTTCACAAAGGGACTTTGAGGACAGAGGCCTTATTTTTCACTCATGAAGCTCAGAATTGCTCCTTTTCCACAGTATTTAGTTGTTGTTCATCATTCTTCTGCCAAATTCTGAACATACCTTTTCAGAACTAGAATAAGTTAATGCGCCAATGGTGGTCTTACTTCAGTTATAAAAATTAACTGCTGTGTATGTTCAAATGATAACTCAGACTCAAAACTTTCTCTATTTTCTTTCTAAAATGGAATCGTAGGAAGTTTTATGAACTTGTGGTTTTAAAGTTTCCACTACTCACAGTGTAATGTTCATTAATTATTGAAAATCAAAGCTTCTAACACCCGTTTACTCAAAAAGCAGCAAAGCAAATAAATGACACACAGTTGCACTACGGTTGTAATGGCCAGTTATCTGGTATTAAAATATTTCTCACTATCTGGCATGAAAGATCACTTCAATTGAAGTCATGTCAGTATTTGGGACAAAAGATGGTAAACAATGCATGCTCTGCTATGGATAAGAGGTAGAATTTCTACAACCCAATTCCTATTATTCATGGATTCCATATTTGAGAATTCACCTATTTGCTAAAATGTATCTGTAACCCCAAATCAGTACTCACAGTGTTTTCACAGTAATTTGCAGACATGTGCGGAGTGGCAAGAAAGTTGAGTCACCCAATGCACACATCCTCAGCTGAGATCTAGCAAGGCAATGCTCAGCTGTTTCAGATCTCATAAAATCACAAGGTGTCTTTCTTATAATCTACTTTTGTGTTTTTGTTGGTGATTTTGCCCTTTAAAATGACCCCGAACAGGGCTGAAGGGCTACATAGTGTTCCTGGGCACAAGAAGGTTGTGATGTGCCTTACATAAAAAATATAAGTTAGGTAACTTTCATTATCTAACTTATATAAGAAAACATATTAGATGAGTTTCATTCAGACATTATAGTATTGTTGTCCTTGAGTTCAGCATAAGTAAGCCAACAATATACATTAAATGGTATCTTCAAACAGCAACACACATAAAATAAGGCTGTGTATTGATTAATTGACAAAAATGTGACCAGAGGCTTGTAGGAACCTAACCCTGTATTTCCATTAGAAGCAGTGGTTCATCATTCACTAAGTCAGTGTTCGCTGCAATTGATAAGAACATAACTATTTCAAATAACAACAATCAACTGTATTTGGAGTTCCTTTCTATTCAAGCCTTACATTTGGGGCTTAAGTACCTTGAGTCCAGAAGAATCTCTGGCTGTTAAAATTATGACTATTTTTTTATAATTACAACAATTATTTTCAGAGCACTAACAGGAATTTCCTACAATTCTTCCAAGATAATCACAGTTCTCTATTTTATTTATTATTACTGTACCGTGTTCCAAAAAGATGTACAGAAGGTTGATCACCCAACATAGATGATACATGAAGGGGTCAGGGATAAGAGGGAAATGAAGAATTTTTCCTACAGGGAAAGATACCCAAGGGGATGGAGCTGTCAGTAAATAAATAGTAACAGTTTAATTTGAGGGTCACCTGTTATAATCAAACCTAGCATAACATTTTGTTTGTTACAGAGTCAGACACTAACAGGCATTTGTACTTTTGCTATTATTCCACAGTAACCAAAAGGGGGGAACCTCTGGCAACCTTTATAATGTTGAAAAAGAGCCATTTGCAACCTTAATGTCTAATATATCCACAGATTTCACTTTCATTCAATGAGAGGACTCTTAAACTTCCTCCCCCCGACTCCCCAAATCCCTGATTTTAATAGCAAAGGAGATCTAGATGGTTTTTCTTGTTGTTGGTAAGAAATAGGAAAACTATTTATCTTGGCCTCTGCAAAACTGAGGAAATATTACATTTTCTTCATTGTAATGCACATGTGAAATTATTTCCCTCAAACCAGATACTGATTTTCTGTAATTCAGTAGGACAGCTCATAGAAATGTCTTGCCTACCTACAGTTCTACAGTGCTGTGGGGGGAAATTAAATCATTGCACAAGATGGGAAGTAAATGCTTTGTGATGCCCAGAAAAATAAATGATGACTCAGATATGAAGGGAGGTTCATCCCCAGTGTGAGACGTTAGGAATACTAAGGGAAGTAATTCGGCTTTAAGTTCCTTTGTATTCATTCTCTACTTTCTTGCCCTCTACATTAATTCCTAGCTTAGGAAAAAAAAAATTCTATAGAATCAGATCAGTGGAGCTGAGAATTTTGCTCTCCTCTCCTCTAAGTCCGTAAAGTAGGGATTGAAAAAATTTGAGGTACTTGTCAATGTCAGTGATAGCCACTGCAACCATATATTGTAAAATTTAATCATGAAATCTTGTAGCTGTTACACACTGTCTTGCCCAAGCGTAAAATACCAAGAACTGTTCCTATTTCAGAATTTGAGTCTGATCCAACCAGCACATACTTTCCCTTTCGGCCTTCAATCTTACCCAATGTTATTAGGAAACTCGGGAGCTTTGGGGGAAATATGCTGGTCATAATGGGAGAAGTCACCTGCTTTGTTAACTTTAACTTTGGGGAAGAAAGATTTTTTATTTCTGTTCCCCTGCCCTACTCTCCCTTCTTACCCCAACCAGGATGACGAAGGGCACCTTGCATCATACGTGCATATAATCAGTATTTAGTAATAACAGTGGTAGCGAGGCACCCTTGGGGTGAAATTGGGGTCAGAAATGAAGTTACCAGATTTCTTCTGCTAACTTGAGAGAGCTGAGAAAATCATAAAATCCCTTTGCTTTGGTTTCCTTATTTATGAAACAGAAGTGAAAATATTCGCCAATCCTTGCAAAACTGCATGGTTTAAATATACCCTTGATGGCCAGGCAATTTGGATATATAAATTCCAAACAGGAATGATAAATGATGCTTTAGAAAAGCTTGTCTGATTATTCACAGCTCCTGTTTATAGATTTGTCTTCTCTAGCAAGGATATGACTCATGTTAAGTATATGCATTCTTAATCTAAATTGGCATGTTTCTGGTTAAAAAGAAAAAAGCCAACCAATGTAAATTTAGGCAGATTGTATTTATATGGGGAACAAAAGAGAACGTATCCTGTCTGGGTCATTTTGTCTCTCCATTGTTGTCATCTGTGACCTCCACCAAGTGGGGAGGAGAAGCCACCGGAAGATTCAGTCCTGAACCCCGTGTCCAGGACTGTTGACAGCTGTTTGTTATGTGGGTGCAGCGCTTTGTACTGGGCGTGTTTGTGAATTTACCACTTCATTTTATTCTGACGGCCAGTGTGGCGCCGAGGCTCACTTAGTTCTTGTGTATTACTGATGGTAGAACCAAAGCTGGCGAGAAGTAAATGACTCACTGGTGGTCCCAAGGCCAGTCAGCAGCAAAGAGCCAGGGCCCCTGGGACCCCTTCCAGGGGTCTCCTCACTACCCCAGCTGTTTCGTGGAGCAGGCTGCCTCGACGGGCGGCTGAATTGCCTTCTCTTGATATTCTGTAATGTCACGTCTGCACCTGAGGAGTAAAGGAAAGGCTCTCAGTCCCTTTTGGGGTTGTGGTGATGACGGCATATGCTTTTTTGGGTTTTGGTTTGACTTTCCCTGGTTGGGTTTTTGTGTTTCTGGTTTGCTTCCCCTCCTGAAGGCTATAATGTTATTTTGTTCATCCTTTTCTTTTTCTAAATATGATAAAAATATTTTTTCTTTTAGAAAGTTTAGAAAATACAAAAAAACATAAAAAATACAAGTAAATATTACCCAGAGAGAACCACGGCTCACATATTGATGTACCACCTTTCTGTCTTTGCTGGCTGAAATTATAGACACAGATATTTGTATATCCTAGTTTTTCCACACAGCCTTATATTTCCCAGGACCGGTAAACATTTATTATAAAAGTAATACTAATGGCCTCACTCATAACCCATTATATGGCTGTATTCTGTTTATTTAACCTTTCCCTAGCTGATGGACAGGTGGTCTTCAGCAGTGGGAAAGGACCAGTGCAGAGTATACCAGAGCAATGGAGCAATGCAGGGTGTGCTTAAGCCCTTGTTTGCATTTCTGATAATGTCCCTCAAATAGATTCCTTAAAGAAAAGACTCACACATTATGTCCTAAAAATAGATTCCCTAAAGGAAAGGCACAACCCTGTTAAGGCTGTGGGTATGCATCACCCAGTTGCTGTTCAGTGTGTGGGAGGGCTCATCACCCACACTGTGAAGAGCCTGTGTCATCTCTGTCCAGCATGCCCCAGTCATCCACATTCTTAATGTGTGATCAGGGACCAGGGACTACTTTTCACATAGCCTGTGAGCATCACCAACAAAGTGATTGGGAATTCACTTAAATTTTACTTCATGGATTTTAAAGCTGTATATTCATGTACATACATACATACTTTTTAGATTACCAACTCTTTGGTGTTTCCTGCTGTGTTAGCATTCTTTAGAGAAACATAAACAACAAGAAAGGGGATAGATAGATGATAGATGCATATAAAGAGATTTAGTGTAAGGAATTGACTCATGCAGGTATGGAGGTGAACAAACCCCAAATCTGCAGGGTGAACTGCAAGTTGATAGTGTAAATTCTAGGCTAACACCTGGCAGGTTTGAGACCCAAGGAGAGCCAGTGCTTCCATTTGAATCTAAGTCAGGCAAAAAATGATGTCACACCTCAAAAATAGTCAGGCAGGAGGAAATTCCTTCTTATTTGGGGGAGAGTCTTTTGTTTCATGCAGACCTTCAACTGATTAAATGAGGCCACCCACATCAGGGAGAACCGTCTGTTTTACTCAGTCTATCTTTCAAATGTTAAATTCATCCAAAGTACTAGCAGAAACAGCCAGAATAATATTTGACTAAATGTCTGGGCATCCCACGGCCCAGTCCAGTGACACATAAAATTAACCATCCCACCTACACGCTTGTACCACCTGCCTGCCTGTCTATCCCAACCATCTGCTACAGGTGACTCTGAAATAGCAACATATTTTTTTCTTTACAACAGTAGCTGTTTACTACTTCCTGTCATTCAGAAACAGAAGGGGCAGCCATCCTCAACTTGGGAGCTTGGTATATTGTGACAAATAGAAACCTGATCATGTGATACTTAGATTCCGACACCAGCTTATAGGAGCCCGGTCACCTGATCGTGTTTCTGAATATGGAAGCAATGGTACCATTTCAACTATAATCAGCCATTCCCCCATGCTTCTGCCTCCCACAGCAAACCAGGAACCTGGGCCTGGGTAGACAGAATGAGACATTCTTTGAGCCTGAGATCCTCCTGTCCCTCACTTTCAGTGTCCTGAATTGATAGGCAAATAGGGATTGCTTTACCTCTGAAGTGTTTGGGATCTTTACTCATTCAGTCATTTATTCACACATTCATTCATTCTTTTTTCATTATTTAAACAATACTCTGTCTGCCAACTTAAGGAAACCCCATGTGGGTGAGTAGGGAAGGACATTAGAAGGTCTTTGTTTTAGATGTACTTTTGAGCCATTCCTAGATTAAGAGTTCAAATTCATGGTCTGCCTATTAATTTTCCTAAATGACCTGTAGTGGGGAGCATCTGATCTCGTTTGGCAATGAACATAAGGATTATTTAAAATTCAAGAAAAATAAATTAAAATATAGACAAACTACCAAAGAACAGAGGGAGTATTAGACTGCTCAGGATTATGTCAGATAGAGGATATTGCATCTCTAAGTAAGAAAACTGTGTCAGGCCTAGGATTGTGTGACTTGAAGCCTGGATCCAGAATTTGATATCAAGGCAGTAAATTCATTTATTCATTCAATGAGTCAGCAAATATTTCTAAGTACTAAGTATATGGTAGACACTTGTGAAAAAGCAGTGGGTCTTAATAATATTTAAGAAAAAAAGAAGAAGAAGGTAGAGAGGGCCTGAAATGTGGAGGGAAGATCTATAAAATATACCTTTTAATGTGATCTTCCTAATCACTTCATTGCCATTAAAGAAGATTGCTCATGTGAGGAAACTGCATGTTTTTTTGTAGTTTAAAAAATAATGCCGTTTACTGAAGCAAATAGGAGCTATATTCCTTGAAACTAATAAAAGGAGCTTTGTGGGAGTTGGAAAGAAATAAAGAGAATGACTTAACAATCATTTGTAGATACACAAGTATCTTTAGATGGCCTTTTTACTCTTTTTTAATGAAAATATCCAAAAACCTCCACAGGAATGGGCCATTCACCTAGGAACTCATTTTCATTATTTGTGTAATGTTTAATTCCCCCAGCTTTTAGTTTCGTGTACACCAAAACCACTTAAGGACTCTAAAAAGGTACTGAAGAGAATGCCCTGTTTTTGAGCAGAAAAATTCTTTTTTTGGATTTCCCATAGTGATCATCATTTGTCCAATTTATGGACAGACCGAGCTAAAGAAATCAGCACACCTTATTTGCATACATACTGTCATCATAGATTAACTTTGGTTACATTTTTTCCCCTAACAGACAGAACACATATTTATGTCACCTTGAAAGTAGAACTTAATAAAAATCATGATGTAGTATATTCTAGTCCCTTTCAAGTATCCAGATCTCCATGACTCAGATATCCAAAAAGATGTAAATTTCCCCTTCTGCGTGTCCCTGTTTTATTAAAAGAGCATACATTTCTCCCTAAAGTACCTAGTAAACATCTAAGTGAGCCCTGTGCTAAGTACTGTGTAAACAAGATAAAGA
Source organism: Manis javanica (assembly GCF_040802235.1). Taxonomy (NCBI): domain Eukaryota; kingdom Metazoa; phylum Chordata; class Mammalia; order Pholidota; family Manidae; genus Manis; species Manis javanica. The sequence goes on along the minus strand of NC_133169.1, from coordinate 57,002,851 downwards.
AGGTTTTAGAAATGTTGGCATCAACAGATGGAAGTGGAATTACAAACGCAGTCTGATTCTCGCCTTTGTTGATCAGAAAGTGCCAAGACACATCCTCTCCCAAAAAGAATGGGATCATTCATGCCTCTGTATCTCACTTGCTTCAGAGTAGCTACCCCATTCTGGGGCCAAAATGGTATGTGGCTCTTGGGCAAACTCAGGGAGATGGAGAAAAGGTTCCAAGAGCTGTCGTGGCCACCTGGCTCCCCAGAGTCTCATTTTTGCCCTCCAGCAAAAATGAAGGGAGACGGGTTTCTATTCTGTGTTGTATTGATGCTGTGTTTTAGGATAATTATCTCTGCACACTTTCCTTCCAGTAACACCTAATTTCTTTAGATTACAGGTGCGCCTGGGTACGTGTGTTTTTGCTCAACCCAATATTCCCCTGACAAGTTCTGGTCCATCTGCTACAGTCCAAGATCATCTAATGGCAAGAGCTAAGGAGGCCCAATTCCATCTCTCCCAAGCCTTATCTAATATTCTGATAATAATGAAGGACACCACTGAGAGGGCACCCACCGAGCAGGGCACTTTACATACCTTGAGGGGGAAGTTATCTTCCTTCTTTTTCACAGATGGTCAAATTGACACACAGAGAAGTTAAGTAACTTACCAAGACCGAACCCTAGTAACCAGTGGCAAAAGCCAGAAGTCAAAGCCTGTGCCTGATTCCTAAGCTCATATTCTTTCTCTGCTCCCCAGCTCTGCCTTCAAAGTACTGTGGTGCCTTCTTCCGTATTAGCATCGGTGTTGTGATAAACGTCTGCTGACCTGAACAGAAACGACAAAAGCAAGACATGTCCTGGACACGTTTGAAGGTGCCATGGCCCTAGCCCAATAGCAGCCAGCACTGTTTGCTGTGTCCCCAAGTCTGAGCTGGGCACGTCATATACATTATTTCATTTAATACTCAGATATGAGATGGGCACCATTGTATCCCCAGCCTGAGGACACATAGTTGATAAATGGAGAAATTGGGATTCCCCAAGTCTCACGTGCATCTCACGTGCTGAATTGCTGTAGCAGGTAACCTCCCCGTGCTTTGTTTTTAAGAAAGAAAATTTAATGCTGTTTGCTGGGGAAGCTAGTGATTTCTGGTCTCTAACCCAGTCAAGTTGACAATTGCCACTGAATATGATGGCCCCTATTTCCCTCCCTTTGTTCTCATATTAGAATTTTACAGTTGGGATTACACTTCAATAGTCCCTGAATGTCATGGCTAAGTCCAGGATGGTACAACTTCATGGTGAATCATTAGCAGAAAGATGGCATTATATAGGGTGTGTGTGTGTGTGTGTGTGTGTGTGTGTGTGTTGTGTGTGTGTGTTGGAAGATGTGCTTTTATTTGCATTAGCCAATAAAATATGACTGGAGATCCAAATATATGAGTAACAATTTTACTTTCTGACAAAGGACTATTTACTAGAAAGACTCTCAGTAAGAACTGAATTGCTTGTATTAGTTTATTTATAGTGTGCACATCCCTTTTTGCCTCTATTCGAAAAGAGGGTATTCATGCCTTTTCAGAATGTGTGAATGTGCTCCACTTACAGAGTCATGGAAGATATTTTTTGCCAGTTCCTTGGTTCAGCAGCTCTCAGTGAGCTCCAAAAAAAAAAAGCTCCCATTCTGCATGTCCTCTTTGGCATGCATTTCCTAAGCTAGTGTCCTCCTGCCGAGGGCAGCCATCCCCACACTGGTGTCTACAGGGCCGTTTAGGAATCTCCATCCCTCTGTCACTCCCCTTCTCACTGCTTTGCTGTTCTACACTCAATCTCCAACTAAATGGAAATGGAAGTGGGCATGTGAGCTTCTGAGTTTCCCAAAATACACATTTTTTTATGAGTGCTTCCCTTTTAAAGTGTGTGGACAGAGCCAGCATATTATCTTCCCATTATCACTCTGTTTTAATGTCTAACTGACAGATGCCTGTCAGTAAAACAAGCCAATAATGGGTAAAAAATGTCTCTGCTCTTAGCAAAAGACAGACCCCAGACTCCTGTCAGTCTCAGAGACACTCGCCAGCCATTGTTAAGGACTTATAAATGCCTCTGTGGGGAATACCTATGAATGGTCCGAGTGTTTTCACCCTTATTAATGAGAAGAAAAAGGAGCTTTTTCTCATACATGTGCATATTCTGCCCCCAGTGGAAGCTTGTCCAGCATGTTAGTGTGTCACCACCACCACCCTGGAGCAGTCTGTGGCTGTGCCAGGTGGCACCTACAGGCTTCAGTGGATGAGAATGGCTTCTGGATGGGACAGCCATCAGACAAGATCCAAGGTGATACAGGCTTGATGACCTCAGCTTGTCAGACCGATGCAGTGCAGTTCTGCCAGTCCACCTCCCCACCTCCGAGGTACCTCCCGATGTATCTAGTAACTAACGTGGAAGTGAAAGTCTGCAGGGGCAAGTGACACCAAGTGGTCTGTGCTGCAGTAAGCAAAAGAGGGGATACTTCAAAATAGTTCTTATTTTCCTAAGTGATCAGTTGATGCAGAAGACCTCTGACTGCAAGGAGTATTAAGGCTAAGAAGAGACTACCTCAGCCATAAAGACAACAGTCAGATACCAATGCAGATGAGGGAAATATCACCTTGCCTTCCTATGGAGAGTGCTACAAGATGTCAGGGACCCTGTCCGTGTCTTATTTTGTGTCCCTTTAAATGACAAGTCTAGTTCTCTATACTCAAGAAGAAGGATTCACTATGGGGTGGTGATTTTTTTTTAAATTTCAATAAAGATAAGTGAATCTTTAAGAATACTATAAACAAGAAATACAATTCAGTTACTCTAGCATGTAACTAGGGCACTGAGCCCTTACCCTGAAAAGTGCCAGTCAAGGAATTAAGCAGTGACTATGTCTTTTCTGTGCAAAGTGTCTTCCAAGGTAACCAGATTTGCATTGCTTGATGAAGGAAAGTTCCTTAAATGAGAATTCCAGCTACTAAATGTGGATGGGATGTTAGAATTGGAAAAGCATAATTTTGTAGCCCCCAAATGAAACCAAACAATTATTGTCAGTGGATGTCATCATTAGACCATTAAAAATGTTGGTGGGGAATTTCACAATGGAGAAATCAGGCTGCCGTCACCTGAACCCACTAAAAGTGGGACAGTGACACCTTGGGAGCCCCCTGATGTGATGCAATGAGAAGTACACTGCATCACCTATCAGCTATTGTGTGTAAGAGTTGAACTTGGACTTCAGCAAGCCAATCCATAAGTTTCCAGAAAACATAGAAGACAGAGGAGCAAATTAAACGATACCACAAGGAGGCAAATGAAGAATGTGGCTATTAGGACAGGGCTCAAGAGAAGCCCTGTACGAGTTTCTTCAGCAAAACAATGACATGGCATGGGGAAAAGAGGGACGTGTATGTGTGTACACAGGAGAGATGTCAGAGACACAATGTCCAAATGCTACACCTTGTTTGGATCATTCAAACAAACAACATAAAAAATTTTTTGAGACAATTGAAGAAATTTGAATACAATTTGGGTGTTAGATGATATCAAGGAATTATTGTATTTGTTAACTGTGATAATGGCATTGTGGTTATATAAAAAAGGTCCATATTTTTAGAAATTCATACAGAAGGATATAGGAGTAAAATGACATGACTTCCAGGATTTGCTTATAAATCTTAGTAAGAAAGAAGGAGAGGAGGGAGGGGGAAACAAAATATTGATTAATCAGTAGATTGGAGTGATGGAGTAGTATATGTGGGTTTACTGTAATATTTCCTCTATTTGTTTGAAAATTTTCATGATGAAATTGTTAAGGAAAAGAGTAAGATCTCTTTCAGAAACGGTGGTAGGGATCCATTGGAGTTATGACTAGGAAAAGGTCATTATCTGAGGAGCAAAACTCTTGGGTTTTTTAAAGATATCCTTTATTTAAAAATAAAACTAGTTCTGTTAGTTTTTTTTTCAGATAGTCATGAGAAACCAATTGCATTGCCTTACATCAAGCAATTGGAAAAGAATTTGGGAAACAAATAGTCTCTGGTGTGGGCGTGAGTGCTGATCTTAGCTGGAGTAACTTGCTTTCTTCAGCACCTGCATGGCTGATCTCTGGGGACTTATCTGGCTACATGTGTTTTTCACATTTATTAGTGAAATTGGAGGTTCAAGAATAAAACACAGTCCTCAGGAACATTGTGTTAATTTGTGACACGCTAGAGATTTTTTAGCCCATAAAGCAAATGAATGAGCTCCGTGGGGGTGTAACTGTTATTTTCACCCTGGAAGGCAGTAAAGACCCACTGTATTTATTAAGCACTTAAGAGAATGGAAAATGAATAGTGCTATGAAAATAGAAAAATACTCTCGCCCTATTGCTATTAACAGTGTAATACTTGTGTCGGTTCTGAAGGAAAACTACCCTCATATGAAAATGTGCTTATTTATTAATTTTTAATTGAAAAATAAAGGTAGACCTCAGTATAATATTTGGTGATTTTGTCAGAGATAGTCATTTAATTCAATGTCAACATAAAATTTTTTGATGTCTATCAAACAAGCTGGGTCAACTTAAGGAAACTTACCCATTATTTTTGACATGGCTGCATATACAGAGGAATGAACAGACCGGATATTTGATTCAAGACCATCCTTTGAGTGGCTTCAGGGCCTCCAGGGAGGTTCTGGTGGGAGCACAGCCCTCCATGTAAGCTGAGGGGCATGGGCATTTCTAACAGGCTGTAAACACTCAGCTCCTCAGGAGGTGTGGGCAAAGAGCAGGCTGATCCAAAGCCAGAATTCAGAGTCAGGTGCAGGGTGAGCTGGGCCCGGCAGCCGAAAGAGCACGTGCAGGAAGGCAGCATATGCTTGCCGTAGAAAATGTGACTTCTCAGAGCTTCCTGTGGAGGGGCTTGGAAGTGCCTTGCATTGAGGGAAGTAGGAAGTAAGAAGGAGGCCTCACTCCCCATCAATGTCATAGCCTGCAAGAATCCAGGCTATACAGCTGTGAAGAGATTAAGTTTTGTGAAGCAGTCTCAGGTGACTTGGTCCTTGCCTATGTGTTGCTTTTTTCTGGTGCTTGTTTGTATCTTGACGATTTAAAAGACTGGGCCCCTTTTAGAGAAGCAAGGATAAAGAGCCTGTGTGGGTGGGGGGGGTGGTGTGAGGGTGTGTGAGAGGGTGTGTGTGGGTGTGTGTAGTGGTGGAGCAGGGAGCAGCACCTAAGGGCCGAGGAGGCATTTCAGGGGACATGTTTGTGCTTTACTCCAGCGTTCACACAAGCCTGTCAAAGCAGATGTGAGCAATTCCACCTGCATGAGATGTTTGTTTGGAAAGATGGGAGGGTAGTGAGGAGGACCGCTGAGGTGGGCTGTGAGGCAAGAGCACCTAGAGGTAGGATCTAGAAGGCCCTCGTTTCCCTATCCTGGCTGCTGTGAATTGCCCCTACTGCATGACCATCTAAAGCACTGCCCACTAAGCACCCTCCACGTGCCAGACACACACCTACCCCAGGTCCTCAGTGTCAGGGAGGAAACTGAAGCTTAGTGCCAAATGACTCTCTTCCTTGATAAACACTGGGTGGCTGTGCAAAGCCAGGATGCCAGACCCAAAACCAGAGCTCTGTCCCCACCCGCAAAGGCTTCCAGAGGGCCCCTGAATCCAAAGCCGAATATGTTCTGAGACAGAAACATGCAGAGGTTCCAACAGGTCCCTCCGCTGCAAGAGAAAGGACAAGTGGGGTTTGCAGGATGTGTAGCAAGATGGAGCAAGTGCTCGGGAGGCTGTTTGTAATACCAAAGGCGGGGCTGGACAGCACCATGCAAAGGGTCCTAGTTTTCACTCTGCATTTGCCTTAACATTTCTTGACCAGCTACGTAACTTGGTTATCCTGTGTGTAAAGCAAAGGCGATGTAGCCGAGTCCTTGGGACCTCTCACGCGATCTTGGACACTGCCCCATGCACAACAAGACTGCAGCTTCCTGCTTGTGGGGAAAGGCAGGCAGGGACAGCCCCCAGGAACCCTGGCTTCAGATAAGCAGGCAACTGGCTTTGTTTCAGGATGTTAGAAGTTAAAAGCGTATCTTTCTAGCTAGTACTGGGCTGTTTGTCCAGAAGACAGTGAGTGAGCTACCACTTGGAGGGAACATCAAATGGCATCCTTAATTTAATGCTGGGCATTCACCTGGGTGCTGGTAGAAAATGTGTATGAACTTGAGGAACTTCGTGGGAAGTTGGGAAAATTGGGAACTTCATGTTCTTATCAAGTATTGATCTCTCACGTGTAGCTTTTCTCCTGTATTAGTAGATATCCTGGGCAGCAAGCCATACCCTCCAGCCCTTTCCTTCTACCAGACAGGTAGCTGTTTGGCACTGGGCATTCTGAATGTCATCTGAAGAACACACTTTCATTTTTCATCGGCAAGTAATGTCCCGTGAACATCTCATCCTATCTTGCCTGCTCCCCTCTATTTTTTCAAACAATGTTTAAACTTTCCTGATGTGCCCTGCCTGTTCCCAAGTCTGCAAAACACATCTGCTCTGTTTCTCTCCCCAGCACACTGCCCGGGCTCAGCAGGGCAGCTCAGCAGGGCACCGTGTGCGGGAGCCAGTTGTTATTTACAAGTGTAATTCAGCTGTCACTGTGTCTTTGAATGCACAGGGTCGTTGTGGGATTCTTAATTGCCATTTTCATCTATATAATTAAAATTAAATGACAAAATGGATAGCCTCCAAAATCTGAAATAATTTTCTGAGTACTTCTTGAGAGGAAAAATATGTATAAATACGATAATTGTTACTTGATTTGCCTGCAGTAGAGCTGGAGGATTTTACCTGGCTGAAGAGAAAATAAGAGTAATTTTAAATGGAAAAAAAACCCATCAGGCTATTACTTCTGATACTTTTTATGGCCAAGAATCATAATGAATAACATGGATGAGAAATGACAAATAGCTCTGGATAGAACTTGCAAATAGTACCCTGGGAATGTGTGCTTGTAACTGGATCCCTCCTGCCTTATGCTGGTCTGGGGTTTTTTCTCTCGGTTCATCATTGGTTATTTACACATTTCTCAAAAAAATGCCATTACCAAACCAAAAACCTCCTTCATTCTCAGAAAACAGGCATTTCACCAGCTTACTCTGCTCTGTAAGTGTGACAGTGAGCACATAGCAGAGAATAATGAGACAACAAAAAGAAAGTCGTTTTTAAAAAAATTCTCTGGGCCAGCCAGTGTTTCACTGTGCAGACCCACAAAGCGCCTGATGGACATGTTTATAAAGACTTGGACGGTTGCTTTATTTGGAACGACAAACTCCCTGTTCCACATACTGAGGTCAGTGAAGCATCCCGAAAGGAAACGTGTAATTTGGTAGCGTGGGTTCGTAAGCGCAGGCCCGCCGCGGCTATTTCAGTTTAATGAAGTTGCTACTTTGCCGCTTCACACTCTTACTGAATAGCCTCCTTGGCGTGTTTTTGAAAACTTAAGTGTTGCTGGTAATCACATTCCAGCAATCTCCTTTGAGAGCCTTCGTGCCCTGTTCTCAGAAGAAATATGCCACTTTTACATGTTAATGGTTTTGAAATTAGTCATTTGCTCCCTTTTCATTGGAAAGGAAGGTCAGTGCATGATTTCTGCCTGCCTTCATTTTCTCTGAACATTCAGGATACCCTAAGTCTATTCATCAGGCATGCAGTGCACTGTCTGGTTAGGTTATAGATGCCTGGAAAGCTAGGGAAATGTTCTATCAAAGAGCGTTCCTTTTCTCAGAGACTGTTCTTAGAATTCAAAGCCTAAAAACCTCACTCAGAGGGGTAAGTTCCTGGACAGGCCAATATTGCTGTTTTTTTTCCTGTTTCAATCACCGACCGACTTGTAGGGCCCATTCATTGGTTTCATTAATAGAGGTCTTGCTGCCTGAGTACGCAGCCCCTTGCAGAAATCGAAGGGACGTTTTAGGGATCCTTGTTGAAGCAGATTTGCTCATGTAAAACCAAGGTCAGGCTTCTGGTCCCTGGAGCAGCATTAATGATGCATATAACTCTGGGAGCAGAAAGGCATCTAGCCATTCCATGGCTCTGCAGTTTCGTTCCCCGAAATTCAGGGCAGCGGGTGTTTTCCCCTGAATTAGCAAGGGCAGGATTGCTAGTGGGAAGGAGCCATGTTCTCATGGCTCTGCAGCCCCGGAGAGGGCTGGGAGACGTTCCAGACTGCTTGGTGGCCTGTGCCTTTCCTTGGGAAATGTAAAGCAGGACTTGAAATGGCTGGACCCTGGCACCATTAGAAACTTCCTAGGAATACCTAGTAAGGTCTCAAAAAATATTTGTTTGAGTGGATGAAAGAATGAATAAGTGAATTTGCTTTTTGATTTGCCTTGTTGACCAACTTTAATTATAGAGGTGACACCGGACCTTCCAGAACACGTTGAGATCTGAGAGACCGACTTCTTAAAATCTCTGGAACAGTTATTAGGGTTGAATTTGGAGGTCCAGTCTTGCCCCAGGCTGCCCTTCCAAGCTTGGGCCTGCTCAGACCATGCCCCAGAAGCCTGCCTGACCAGCTGAGGGCAAACCAGCACACACACTCTCAAGCTCTTGTTTTCACCTTTAAGCCCCATGGGTGATTTTTATACCCAGAAATGCCAGCCTAACAGATTCCTCACCCAAACATCCTTCCCATCCTAGATCTAAGAGTTTCAGGATGACTTGGCACTGAAAATATGGTTCTGACTGATAGAAGCAGGCCTGAAAAGGCACTTGGGAGTGACTTGTGTCTTATTTTCTAGTGTGCTTATCATGTGCTAGATTAGCTAAAACAATAGAAGCTGCTATAGCAAATAGACCCAAGTGTAATAATAGGCTTCCATCAATATCCATACTGAACATTTTCATGGAAGAGTGACACATGTGTTCAGGGATCTGAAGGAGACAGCACCAGGGGCCATGACCAAAAGTGAGCATGCAAAGAAGACATTCCCTTTGTGCCCCCTGCCTAGAGAGGGTGTGGTAGAGTGTCAGATCTTAACTGTGATCTGATAGTACAGTGTGGTCAATGTTGACCAGCTATGGGGGAAAACAGTATTAAAAGACAGAAAGGAGAAAGGAGATGCAGCCCATCCCAGAAAAAGAGCAGGCATTAGGGTTAACGCAGTAAAAAAATGCAGCCTTCTATGGCTCATGGCTCATTCCAATTTACAAAGCATGTTCACGGGTATTATTTTAGACCTTGCCAACAACCAGATGAGGTGGCTCAGGAAGTATTAGTGCCCTTATTTCAAATATGCAAGGCATCTCAGCGCAGTCTGAGAGGCTGAGTGATTTACCCTGGTGAATGGTGAGCCCAGGCACAGGCCAGGTGTCCTGCCTCGGAGAACCAAGCTCCACGTCTTGGAGGATCAGGGTGGGTGGGGGCTGCTGAGACAAGAGGGCTGCAGAGATGAGCAGAGCTGAGTCCCTCCCCATCACCCACGTCCTCTGGCCTCATCATGATGCCAGCATGTTCCCATGGAAATCACTTCCCAAAGGCAGACTGTTCAGAAACACAGCAACAACAGCCTGGTTGGGTCCTTGCTCTTGTAAAACCTGTACTCTGTCCTTTAAAGGGGTCACAGTTTAACAGACAGGCCTTTTTATCTTAACAATTGTCTAATCAGGCTTTCATTTAAGTGGCATTTAATTAAACCACTGCTCCCTTATTTACTGTCTCCCTCTTTTCCCCCTAGTGCCACTCTGCCCACTGTGGGCAGCTGAACTTGGTCAGTGCCAAATTATGTTTTATTCTCAGCCTGAGAAAGAAATTACACAAGGTGTCAGGACTGGCCAACCAAAGGACCTGTCCTTCCAGTGTAATCTGAGGTTTCAAGTTGACATAGACACTGCTCCCTCCCAGCATTGTGTTTTTGTCCCGAGAAATCCCAGAAAGCAGAATTCTTGGGTGGACTAGAAAGGTACTATCCCACCAGAGCAGTGGTATTAATAGGAAACTGGTCAAAGGGTGCTTGAAATTTTGCAGAAAAATCACGGAAGACCAGTGCTAGGCTGCACACTGATAGCTCAGCTCTTTCTAGCATCCACAGCCACAGCCTGCTGTTTTCCCAGGTGGCTCTGAATGAGACATGGACATGTAGTGGGCCGCTTGTCACTGCCCCAGCTGCAGCAGCTGATGCCAACTGGTGCACACTGCCTGCAGAGGCCCACTTCTGCTCCATGCCTGGGTCCATGTCTCTGGGCTTCCTTGTGAATGAGATTGGGGAGAAGGTGCTCTCTTCTCTCTTCCTTCTCCTGAGTAGATGCTTAGATCCACTCTTCTGGGGTTGGAACCAACTCAGCCCCTTCCACCACAATCAAAGGTGCCCATGCACTGTATAATCCCTTCCAACCTATTTCACTTCAAGATATGGTCTTTTAGGCATGGGAACTCATCACAGGCATGCCCGTCTTAGTATCGCAGGTCATTCTGGTGGCAGTCATTGGACACACTGATGTGTTTTTCAGTGAGTGCTGGGCTGGACAATCATGTCACTCAGGTCCTAAGTTGGGTGCAGAGCTCTGTAGAGATGGTGCAAGGGAAGGAGCAAGGGCTTGTCTGCAGGAGAACACAAGGTAAGGGGACTTTTGTCCTCTTTGTGCCCAACTCAGTGCCACTATGAATAGAATAAACTGATGAGATGACTGGTAATAATCTTTTTGCCTTTGAAAGAGCAGCAAAATGAAGTTTGCCATCCAGAACTGAAATTATAGATATAAAATAAGCTTAAAAGAAACTCTACCTCCAGAATTATTTCAAGGGCATTTTACTGCAGATTTAGGTCATACATTTAGAACTACTTCCATCGATGAGGACTTAATCTAAGTTATAAGTGAATGAACTTGGGGACGTTATGTGCCTGTGTGACAGTCCCTTCACTAAGGGTAGCCTAACTAACTACTGACAACCCTGGTCTCATTTTCTCACTCTATGCATCCCTTCCCCACCTCCTTCCAGTTCCATCAAGTGTAAGGAAGCAGTGTCTGGCCCTCTGAGTTGGAGTTTTGCAAAACCCAAAAATAGACTCAGAGTGCACCCAGACATAATGATTCCATGCAGCAAGAAGGTCACTGTGTCTGCTTTTCCTGCCAACACACCCCTGGCTCTTAATCTATGGCTGCGTTGTGAAGCAAGAGAGCTGTGCCAGGAAATTACACTTTGTGACTGTGAAGCATTATGAGAATTTAAAATCATGTCAATGGGGTTTTATAAGGGCAGGCTAGGGGAGGGGGATTAGACACAGTTTAAGAAGACGGTTTTTGAACATCCTTTTGTTCTGTGGCCTGGGAGCTGCCACAATTCAGTTTTTTTAAAGGAGGAAAGGGAAAAAAGCTATCTGGCTCCAGCTACAAATCAGCTCCACCTTACCAACCCTGCCAAAAAGTAAAAAGACATCCACCCAAAAGGTTTACTGTGGTTACTGGAGTGGTGGGGTTATGAGTGAATTTTATAGTTTTCTTTGTGCTTTTCTATACTTTATGTAACATATACTTTCTCGCTTTTGCAATGTTAAAAAAAAAAAGGCAACAAATCCTATTTAAAAAGCCAAACTATACCAGCTAATGATCTGATTGTGATGCTCAGTACCTGGTGGTTGAGAAACCCAGCAGGGCCATGACAACGGCACGGAAACCCTGCCTCTGTCCCAGGTTAGGCCTCAGCCCAGGGCTGGTACCACAGCCCTCTCCCCACTGCCAGTTTCCATAGGGCTCTGGGAGAAACCAGACCACAGACCCTAAGAGGACTTGGGGCAGCCAAGAATGACAGGAAAGGGAGCATGCTGGAGGGGAGCCAGCCAGACACCTCAGCGGCAAGGAAAGGACTCTGTTCCCATCCAATTGTCTCTCATGGTCAGCCTTGCTCAACATGAGCTTGTCAGGAGGGACAGTGTCAGCTCAAGTTCATCTGGAAACACTGCGTTCTCATGCTAAGAATGTCCAGTTGATGCACACTGTTCTAGAAGTTGGGAAGATCCTTTTTTCCAGACCTATCGGAGTCAAGTAAAATGTAATAAATCGAGACAAATATCTGGAAGAAAAACAACCCTTTGAGGAATTCCAAAAATCTAGTTAGGGTGGGAGGTGGATTTATATAGACTTGGGGCCTTGATCACCCAGACAAGTTATTGATGTGAACTCAGTCTGTCAATCAATCCTGCCTCTGTCCTCTGAACCCAGGTCATGTCAAGCTGAGGAACTTGAGGTACAGGTAGAGCAGAAACAGTCCATATGGACTGTGAACCTGTGTCATCTTACCTTTAGGCATAAATAATTCCTCCTGCAAGTTTCTATAAAGGCCTCTATTCCTCACATGTCACCTGAAGACCTATTACTCGATGTAAGTGGGGAGGGGGGGAGGTTTCCTCATTCCAGTAGGTCTGAATGCATTGAACTTGAGGTCAAGTTCAAGCCCACACCACACAAATCAGGAACAGAATTCCCTGCAATCTGTATGTCAGGGAAGTAAGGCCCTTATTAAGAATAGATCATTTATAATAGACAATAGAGAACACATTCATCAGTTTCTTTTAGTCTTCTATGTGTCTATAATGATGTCTGTGGATTTGGGGTAGTACACAAGCAAACAAACCCTCAATAGTAGGCAAAAAATATAAGTTCACCAAATAAATAATTTCATGAATAATGCTAAGACAAGGCTAAATTTGTTTTTTTTTTTATTGCAGTATAGTTGATATCTTGTATTGGTTCCAAATATACAACACAGTTGTTCAACAATTACCCATATTATTAAATCCTCACCCCCTTCAGTGTGGTTACTATCTATCCATGTAGAAAGATGGTACAGAATCATTGACTATACTCCATGCTGTACTACTATCCCCATGACCAACCTACATTATGATTGAGATTTTTTTTGTGCCCCTTTATCCCCCTCAACCTTCCAAACAACCGACCCCAACCCCTCCCCCATGGCAACTACTAGTCACTTCTCAGTGTCTGTGAGTCTACTACTGTTTAGTTCATTCTGTTTTGCTATTCATTTATATTCCACGAATAAGTGAAATCATATGATATTTGTCTTCTCTGCTAGGCTTATTTCACTGAGCATAATACCCTCAAGATCCATCCATGTTGTTTCAAATGGCAGGATTTTTTTAAATGGCTGAATAATATGCCCTTGTGTATATGTACCACCTCTTCTTTATCCATTCATCTGTTGATGGACACTTAGGTTGCTTCCATATCTTGGCTATTCTAAATAATGCAGTGATAAACATAGGGATGCATGTATCTTTTTGAATCAGGGATTTTCTGTGGATAAATTCCTAAAAGTGGAATTACTGGGTCAAATCGTATTTCTAGATTTTTGAGGAACCTCCATACTGCTTTCTACAGTGGTTGTACCAATTTACATTCCCACCAACAGTGAAGGAGGGTTTCCATGTCTCCACATCCTCACCAACATGTGTTATTTCTTGTCTTTTGGATAGTGTCCATCCTAACTGGTATAAGGTGATATCTCATTGTGGTTTTGATTTGCATTTCTCTGATGATTAGTGATGTGAGCATCTCTTCATGTGCCTGTTGGCCCTCTGTATTTCTTCTTTGAAGAAATGTCTGTTCAGGACCTCCGCCCATTTTTTAATCAGACTATTTGTTTTTTTGGTATTGAGGTGTATGAGTTCTTTATATAGGTTAAGTTTTTAAAGGAAGTTAATTTTCAAGTTTTAATAAGTAATTGTATTATTGAACATAGATATGGTAAAAGTCCATAAGTGGTACATTAATTGAATGATTCATGTTTGGCAAATATTGTTCTATAAGGTACTACTTGACCAAATTCTTTTTTTACCTTCCTTCTTTCTTCTCTGACTTGTTTTTTTAATCTTAACCTCTCAGAATGAAGCTGAATGTGTAATAAATTGCTTACAAGAAAAAAAGAGTTGCAAATTGTTTTAATAATAATCCTAGTAACTTTGAAAGAGCATCAACAAGGACTTACTGCTTCCCTGGCACAGAGCAGGAGAGCTGCTTATCTTCTCTTCAGATCTGGCTTCGGAGCCATCACTCCCTCCCCTCTCCCAGAGCAGGGATCCTAAATGTTTATGTACACCGACACTGTCTTGCTCGTAACCATGTCCGCTGTTCCTCCTGAGCTGTGCGTGTGTGCACGCGCACTTACTAAATGGTAACAATGTGCCGCATCTAGGCTACCCCCGTTATTTATATTAAATAATGCCATGATAATGTTGGTGGCCTGTAATTCTCCATTTTCTATTAACCACGCTGCCCAAGTAAACTGTTTTTCTGATCTCTCTTAGATGGAAATCCTGTATGAATGTGGAAGCCATTAGCAGAGTAATTGCTGTCTGTTACCATGACAACAAGCCGCTGCAGTCACCTGCCCGAAGTGCTGCCAGACTGCACAAGCTCCGCTGCGCCCGTGGTGAAAACGGTGGAGGAGTGCAGCGGCCTAGCGAATGGACAGCCGCAGTATGTCATGCAAGTGTCGGCCAAGGACGGGCAGCTGCTGTCAACAGTAGTGCGGACCCTTGCCACCCAGAGGTAGTGCCGCAATTAAAATTAATGCATCTGTAATTGATCCGGAGGACTCTCTGTCAGATGGAAAATGCTAAAGGGAATGCAATTAGTGCCAGGTCTTTGTGTCAGGTGAGAGGAGGTGCTGGGGGTAAAAAACTATACAACTTCCATCACCGTTTCTATAGCAATGTGGCATAAAGGTAGAATTCATGTTGTTAAATTTTCTGCTTAAAGTCACACTTGCAGAGAGCCAGGCAGGGAAGGATCCCACAAGACCAGGGTTGCTTGCTTTACATTTGTTATTTTGGTGTTGCTATGGTAATTACACTCTTATTGTCTCCAGGCGCTAGCAAAGGTAACCCTTCATGAATAGAATGAAGGAGGCACCTGATTTCAGGTGACTGGGTCAAAGTGATCAGATGTGTGGGCAGAACTTCTGAAGTGACTCTCCTGGTAGCACGCTCATCAGCACAACCTGATGGGAGCACTGTCCTGGCCACTTCCTGGCTGAGTCTCTTCTCTGGCCCATCCCCATTTGAGGACCTCTTCTTTTGGCTCCT
Source organism: Manis javanica (assembly GCF_040802235.1). Lineage (NCBI taxonomy): Eukaryota > Metazoa > Chordata > Mammalia > Pholidota > Manidae > Manis > Manis javanica. The sequence continues at coordinate 56,987,760 of NC_133169.1, read as the reverse complement.
CCTTCACTCTCCAGGAGCCCCCCACATGGTCCTTCATACACCCCTACCCTATGACATACTCCTGGCACACCCCCAGAGCTCATCTCTCCTGCATGATGAACTACAGCAAGGCCAAAGGCTCTGAATGGCCCAGACACAGCTTATCCAGGTGGCACTTTGTCCCTGGAGGTCTCTGTGTGCTACTGCGGCCAGTGGCAGACTGAGAGCTCCAAATACAGGCTGCCCGGCCAGCAGGTGCTCTTTGGCCTCCCCAGCTGTCTTTCAGAGTGGGCAAGTGGGACTTTGACCTATGACTGGAAGATGTATATCCACACTGGACATGCCCCCTGATATCCTCATTGACACATGTGGTCCTGAAACTTTGGGTCAACTTACACCTTGACCACTTACCTTGGTCTGAGTAATTCAGCTCATTCACTCCTGCAGGCACAGGCCTACATGCACCTGCTGCAGGGTGACTGTTGCTGCTGAAGGTGCTGTCAGCACCAAAGCATTTTCCATCGCCCCCAGCCTGGAGGTGACAGCCAGACATAGACTCCTACCCCGTGCATCTCATAAACACTGTCCTTCTGCTTCCAGGCTGCGTGGGTGGCTATTGCAGAGGAAAGAAACAGAAAAATAAGTCAATATATATTTTTCCACCTCCTGAAAAGTTTCTAACAGTTGGTCAGGACTCAGAGTACAACGAGGCAGTGAGCGTCATTGCTCATCTGTGACCTAATACTGGTAACTGCCTGTGTCCGTGTCACTCTTGCAGCCATGGAAAACCTCATTTGATCAAGCTGAAATGACCGAGATTTGTGAGCCAGTGTGTGTGTGTGTGTGTGTGTGTGTGTGTGTGTGTGTGTGTGTGTGTGTCTGAGTGTGTGTGTGAGAGAGAGAGAGACATTTTTATGTGTTCTCCTACCACACAGTAATGTAAGCCAGGTTTCAGGATTTGACACACATTTGGCTCAATGTGAATGAAGGCGGTCAGGAATAATGATAGAAAGAAATCAACTCTTTAAACTTTCTCCTTCTGCCACTAAGCACAAGTGCCTCTTCTGGGCAAGTGAGAAGGACACCCTTTCCTCTGCTAATCCCCTTTTGCTCTTTACTAATTCCCAGGATCATCCCCAGAGCGGCCTTTGGAAAACAGTAGTGTTTGCATGATTGTTTCCATTTGGACCAAAGATGGTGTCAAAGAGAGTGATAAACCAGGGTCACTGTCATCTTGGGGGGGGGCAGGAAGAGGCATGGAGAAAGAGGCTGGCCTTCATGTTGGCACATAAAAGGATGACACACTTTAAAATCTAATGCCGGATGAAGGACAGCACAGGCAACAGAAGAAGGTGTCGGTCAGAGAGGGATGGTCCTCTCACAGGACATAGGGCAGCATCCCCGGAGAAGGGAGACCATCTCAGTTTGAGCCTCCTCTCAGGACCTGACTTGTGTGATGAGGGCCATGTTGCTTGCTTTTCCCAGACCTGAGTTTTTCAACGAGTGAAAATTTTTAGCATTAACCAGGCATTTACTTCGTGCTGGTCTGGATTCTAAGCATCGGACCTGGACTGTCTTTCCTCATCCTCACAGTAAACATATGAGGAAGGCACCATTCTTTGCACCCATTTTAGATATGAGGAATCTAAAGTACAGAGAGGTGATGTTTCTTGTCCAAAGTTAGCCAGCTTGTAAGCAGCAAAGCTGGGGTTTGAGCCCAGGCAGCTGGACTCCAGAGCCTGCCTCACAGATCACTACATTATCTACCTCCACGAAACAGGCAGGGCTGGGTTTTCCAAACTGAAGGTAGAATTCAAGAGCTCTAGGCTAAGGCCACTCATAGCTCACTTTCAATGTAGCATCCTTAGCATCCCAGAGAGTATCGTAGGGAAGCTCAAAAGACCGACCTGCCACTCAGCCTCATGCTCTGGCTCAGGCTCAGTTGTGTGTGGCGATTTCAGGGTTGCCTGCCAGTTAACTTCCCTCTGCTCAATTCTCCCACCCTCATAAAGGAGAAACAAAAGGAACCTATGGGTAGTCGAGTGTCCTGACCCAGTTCAAAAGACAGTCTATCTAGAAACTACAGTTGGTATCATTTCAAAACAACTTCTGTTCTTTATGGTGAGCGATGTTTTTTTATTTTTTTGATTAGTAGTTTGCCTGAACTACACCTATGTCCAAGGCAAAAACAGCATTTTCACTCACCTTTTGGCCCTGGACCACACCCAGCTGCTTTGATATTGGCCACCACCACCCCCCCTTTCTTTGTATGGCAAAAGCAAGTGCCAGCACTGGCCTCCACTGCTGAGTGCCAGTGTAGATCATGGGTTTTAAAGAAGGTGTCTATTCTGAGCAACTGCCCAGGGGCAAAGGACACAGAGCCTGAGAACCATCCGCATGGTGGTGGTTCCAGCCCTGTGACCCTCCTTCTCTTGCAGCCCCTTCAATGACCGGCCGATGTGCAGGATCTGTCATGAAGGCAGCAGCCAAGAGGACTTGCTCTCTCCCTGTGAATGTACGGGGACCTTGGGGACAATTCATCGGAGCTGCCTGGAGCACTGGCTGTCGTCCTCAAACACCAGCTACTGTGAACTCTGCCACTTCAGGTTTGCGGTGGAGCGCAAACCCAGGCCGTTGGTGGAGGTCAGTAATTGGGGCACGTCCTGAAAACTTAGCTCTAATGAACAAATGATGTCTGCTTTTATGCCCAGATCACAAACCCACTGCAGCTTCACTGAAGCACAGTAATAGCACTGTGTGTGTGTGTGTGTGTGCATGTGCACACCATGTGTGTGTGTGTATGTGGCAAAGACAGAGACAACTCAATAGCTCACTCAGGAGCTGGCAGTAGAAAGGTGACCTCCACAAGGTGGAGACAAGAGAGTAGAAGGAATCAGTATGAGGAGAAAGGGGAAGTTTACAGACTTGCTCTCCATTTCTCCACCGCCACGAAGCAGAACAGACAGATGAAACACTTTTTCATTGCTCACCATGTGGCCACTTTGAATCAACAGATAAATGGTATTTGGCATTTTGGTTGCACATTCTGAAAGGTCTTCATGGAAAAATCTAAGTGCACAGTATAATGGATACTATGCTGTAAGACTCAGACTTCCTGGGATTGAATAGCTCCATGACCCTAGGTAAGCTACTTCACATTTGGAATTACTTACTATGAGGTTTAAATGAGTCAATATTTATAAAGCACTTAGAACACCAGGTACCTATGCAGGTGTTTGAATAAAAAAAATCTCTCCTAGGAAATTATATGCAAGCTTTTTTCAGCTAATAATCTAGTACTGGAGTCTCTTTTCTTAAAATGCAGTCCTATCAACCCAGCAATGAAAATGTCAGGCATTCTCTTTCCTATTTTAGGAGCCACATAATTCTTCTTTAGGCTGAGGGTCTGGTCTTGTATGAGCTGAGGGAATTGGAAAATACATTAGACTATTTTGCCCTCTCACCTACCCTCAATTTCTATTTCTACTAGCCAATTAAAAATTGGATATTGGCAACAGTAAATACTCTAATATATAATAAGCAAGACTAACTGAAAGAGACCAAGACATTGTGCCTATAATCCAGACCTGCTGATAACCTCCGCCTTATTTCAACAGCTGACCCAGAGAAACTTTGACATTAAACCAGAGCTAGAAAACCAAGAAGCCCTTTCTAGAGACTATTTAATTTAAAACAGTGTATTAGTGCCTCAGCATTTAAGGCTCTGGAGAGCTCTGTAGTACATTCTCTTGGGTTTGACCTTGACAATTTACTCAGGACCTGTAACTGGGGCCTGTTTTAGCTATGACTGGCTTGCCAAATGGCACAAAAAATATTAGACTTGACCCAATATACCCTATGCTTTTTTAAAGACTGTGGATCAAGTGACTTCTTAATTTAGCTGTCTTGCTGCTTGACATCCACTTTAGAAATTCATATTTGTAGAGTGCCCATCAGGGGTCTGGCCCTATGCCACTTTCCCTGGGATTTACACTTCAGAACTTCACTGCAGAGGGAGAAATATAATTAAATAATAAACAAAGGAGATGAAGATTGCTCGAGTTCAATGGCAAAAGTTACAAAGAAGCCTATTTCTCCTTTCCAGAAACATTTTGAGACCTGCCAAACTTGATATTGCAGCTTCTCCAGGGAAGCTGGTTTCCCAGAGTAAGAAAATCCTGCTTTCAATGGACTTCCTCCAGGGGTCTTCTTTACTAGGATCCCTAGTAAAGAAAAACCTTTACTTTTGCTTAGTAAACCTCCCAGTGTGTATCTGACTAATGTACAACAAAGGAGGGCGTGAGTACATGCACCTTAGTTTTCCCAGATCACCCACATGTGTCAGACCAGCCCGTGACCTCTCCAGTCTCAGAGAGGGAAACATGTACCCACAACCCAGAGGCTTCTTGCAAGTTGCCTAGGCTGGGCGGCAGACAGACTCCAGGATTGTAGGCAGCAGTCATTAAACGAGGAGATGAGGCAAATGACCTTGAGAATGTGTGAGATGCTCTCCAAGATTTAGGGCCTCGCCTACAAGAACTTCACCCAAACCGCCACGGGTGGTGAAATGTTCATTGCACAAATGGAATGTGACATTTTTCAGAGTTAATGAGGATTGAACAAGTTGAAAGGGAAAGGCAAACCTTCTCCCACCAGCCGTTTGATCACCCCATGGCAAAGTGAACTTGCTGTTTGACCACAAGCAGTAAAAAGAGGCTGCCTTTGGTTTCTCAGCTGGACAACAAATGAGAACCAGGTGCGGGCACATTTTTAAACAAACAACATTACTAATTGACTTTTCTCCTCCTACCAAAGGGCAGGTTTTTTCATAGGGAGCATGGCGATCTTAACACTGTTATCTCCAGATAAACATGAATCTTTTGAGTAAATCAGCAAGACGTGCCTCTTTGGGCTAAGCATCGGGAGTATTGCTACTTTATTTTTCATTTTCACTCTTCATTGCTTTAATCATTACTTTATTTACCAGTTGGATCTGCCTTCTCATTAAAGCAAGAAAATTCCATAACATTTAATTTCAAAATCAATGAGATAATAACGGCTTCTGTTGCTAGAGGAAGCAGTTGAAAAAGCCATTTATAAATTTTATTTGTCAGCATCCAGACATTAGCATTGGTTGGAATTACCTTACCACTCCAGTAAACTCTCAGTGTCCTTCATTCAACATGCCCCTAGTCCTCCGGAGCAGCACTGCGCCCAAGACACCTCACTTCCGGTCCTATCCTCTGCAGCCAGCTGATGCATGTTCATCTTTAGTAGATCAGAAGCCCTGGGCTGTTGTCCATGAGTTTCTCCTCATAAGGGCCCAATCAATGGGCTGGTTTTTATTAGCACCTCCGAGCTGAGCATCACCTTCCCCTTCTCTGAGCTGCAGTATGGAGGAGGGTGAGCTGGGGCTTCTCCATGATGGCCTTGGCCTGCATAAAGCTTAAGTTCATGTGCAAAAAATTCATTCTACACTTAAGATGTTATGTAATTCATACCTCAGTAAGGGGTGCATGTGCATTTGTGTGTGTGTGTGTGTATCTACTTACCTACCTCCATGGCCAGACTAAATCTTTTAGTCTCTTTTGGTAATTTCATCACCAATTTTATACCCTAAATATTTTCCTGTTGCTAAGTAAGCCAGTAAAAGGAGCACTACTTCCAACCCAAAAGAGCTACACTGTGATCATCTGGTTTATTCTGATGTGGGTCAATTTCCTCTTTAGTCAGCTAATACAAACCTCATAAGGTCTGTGTCCAGTCAGGCACAGCTGGAGAGGAAAGCATGCAAACTGCAGGCAGCAAGAAGGAAGAACCGAGGTAACACTCACGCATCTCATGCCTCCACAGCAGTGCTTCTCTCCTGAAGGTTCCATATTTTTTGTTGATGACCAAAAATGTACCCAGTGGCAGTTTGTCAGATGAATTATCCCCAGGAATAATGACCTGGTAGAACACAGTAAATAGACATCCAGTAACCATAAAAGGATTCACTGAATGACCGGCCTGGGTGGTTTTATAGTCTCCTTCCTGCTCATTTTTAGTTTTCATTTTTCTCTATAAATTAAACTCTCCTACCATTCTTTTGTAACAACGGTAACATACAGAAATCCAATAAAAATACTATGACTTGTTCCCCAAAAATGCGTGCCTTGACTCCAGCCCCCTGAAGTGATTGCTCATCTTACTATGTGCAAATAGCATGCTTGCAACATCACTTTCTAGGGGGAGGATATCTGCTGCCAACTTTCATAAGACATGTATCAGAAACACCCACCCATGCCAGGAAACATGCAGGCGTAGGTCAGCTCGAAATGCCATGATTAAAATGAAACAGCCAGGATATGGTGGAAATCTGGGAGGAAAGGCTTTAGGATCAGGGAGAGACAATGATGAACTTTCTGTATTCCTCTTTCCTTTACACAGACCCAGTTGATTGATAAGAATTGTATGAACAATTTAAGAGCTGCTCCCTGTGAGTCAGAGGTTTAGCTAAATTGAAACAGTGTTTTCACACATATCAGTTACTCAGAATAATGGGATATAAAGCTAAGGAGTTGAGAATTAAGGGGTTTTTTTCCCCTAACTTTTTATTTATGACATTTTTTAAGTCACTGGAGGAAAATGGTTCTAAAGGGTGCCCTGGATTCCATGTAATCTGAATTACACAGCAGGAAGCAGAGTTGAACTGCTGTGGAGAAACCACCTTGTTCCTTGGCACTTGCTATTTTATAGATTTAAGACCTCACTTAAACCCTCCTAATATGTGTGTATCAGACTTAGGTAAGGACATTAATTCTTATCCTAGTAGGTTTGGTTTCATTTTGATTTTTAGTATCGTCATTTAAGTAAAAACCTGTTTGTGGTGTAGGAGGATCATTTTCACCAGCAAACCCATTCCATGAATTCAGGAGGGCAGGCAGTCTCCCCTACTCATTCCAACTAGCAAGCACAGCCCAGGCGGTCAGGTGGCTGGACCATAATCACAGTGTGCGAGATGCAAGCAAGAAGCAGCTGCTCATTAAGTAAATGGATGAATGGAGAGCCTGTCCCCCGATGGCAGACCATACATCGTATTTTTGGCCTATCATTGTAAATCAGAGAAACTGACTCCTGCCCTTACAGTTGACAGAGGCAGTCGGACAAGGGCTTCTATGACAGCCTAGCAACACAGCCTTGAGCAACGCAAGTGGAATGATTCTGGCCATTCCTGGCTCCCACCCAGTCCTCAGTCCTCCGTCAGGATTTGAGGAGTGGCAGATGGCTGGAGCCCTGTTGTTTTGCCAGTGGGTTTCAGCCCCTGACAAGTTCACTCTGGATTCAGTGTGACCAAAGAAATTGACAGTAAAACGTTCTTAGGGTGAAAGGGTTATACCCAACTTTATTTCCAGGTGGCAGGTCAGTCACTAGAATCCCATTCACTCGGAGCAAGTCTGTCTGCAGCAAGCCAGTCTCTGCCTCTGGGCCCCTCTGTCCGCACAGCTGTCCCACACAGCCATGCTCTGGGCCTCTGTCCTCGGCTCTGCTCTCCTGCAGCCTTGCAGCCCTGCCACCATGCCCAGAGCACTGAGAGGAGCTCTTTACATAGAGTCAACAGCCATGTATTGCCCACAGGTGTGCAGTGAGCTAGTCAACCACGGGCAGGTGAGAATCCTGGCCTCAGGAACTCTTATTTTATCCACACCTGTGTGCGCTGACCAGTGAGGAGAAAACACATGCCTCAGGACTGGGCAGGGGGGCCGTTAGAGGAGCAGGGCTGGGGGTGGCCACCCGAGCTGGAGGAGTAGGTATGAGAGAGCGGCTGGCCCAAGTCAGAGGAGCATAGTTGAGGGTGGGGCAGATTCGGCCAGATAGAAGATTCAGGGCCAGCTAGGCTTTGTCACATTTTTAGGAATCCAAGCGCTGTGCACACAAACACCTCACCATAGTCTTACTGTCCCGTAGATGAAGAAACAAGTGTACAGAGGTCATGGAGGGTCAAGATCTCTTGGCCAGGCAGCAAAGTCCCAGGTGCTGCACTCAGGCCTCTCCTCCTCCATGTCAGATTCTGGAGGGACAATGGGAGAGAATACCACAGCCCAGCATCTATAAAATGGAATGAAGGAGGGGTGTGGCTGAACCCCGCCCTCGAGTTCCCCTTTCCCACTCTCACCTGCACTGCCAACTGCAGACGCTGCAGCCAGCTGAGCTCAAGGGCAGTGAGCCCAGGCTCCTACTCTGCCCCTCCCTGGGCTCATTATCTGGCCTTCCCAGCTCCATGTACCGGAGGCAACTCGCCCTCCAGGCGAGGCTAAGGCACCACCAAGCAGGGAAAGGACCCTTGGCCTGAAGGACAAAGGGAATGTCAAGTACCAGAAAGGGAACTGTGTCGAGGAACATTGTGTATTTTATAGAAAACAGAAGGAAGGGCCTCCTGCTGAGTGACATCTGTGCTGGAGACTTTTCCAAGCAGGGCTTAGCTTCACGACCTACTGCTGCTGTTCTGAACCCATAGTGCATCCCGCTCTGGGCTGGCAGTTGGGAGCCCTGGATTTCTGCCCTGGCCATCCGCAACCTGCGGTGAGAACTTGAACAAGTCATTTCTCCTCTTTATGCATTAGCTTCCTCAGCAGGAAAACAAAGCGGAGCTCACAAACTGGCTACCTCCTTCATGCACACAGGTGCACTTCATTGAATTACACATTTCTTAAGGATCTGAATGCCTTTAGTGGGACGCGCACACACCAGTTCCCCAAGGCCTTGCTTCTGCTTAATCCACCCAGCCCTCCTTACCTTCTTGCATTGCCCGCCTGATGTTTACATTTCAGATTCCCAAGTGGGTGGTTTCTCCCACCTTTAAAAGAGTTCTCTAATGCTATGTGCATTCCACTACCATCTTTCTCTCAGGGTAGTACAGCCCTGGCTCAATGATCTCCCACCTCTTTTTCCCATGTTACAAGTGAGCTGAAATGGCTGGTTCAAAATCAAAAGGGAAGTGAGCCACCAAGAGATAGTGTACTAGCCTGGACAGTGGCGAGAACAACAACAGTTTAAATACCACGCACCACAGTATGCCTTTGTGTTGCCCATGCACTTCCCGGGCTTCTGGTGGACCTCCAGCCCCCACGTGGACTGTGGCCCCATCCCTGGGGCCAGCAGTTGAGATGACAGTCCAGTCTGATGGCCTAAGTCCAGCAATCCTTGGCCCTGCAGTTGTTCTGGAACTTTTCCCTTAGTTTTGGTGGCTAATTTGGCAGACGCTTTGTTACTTAAAGCTCAGTTACAAAGAAGCTGTTTGAAGGTATCTATTAAATTCACAGCTTGCTTCATTAACGATCACTTCATTAAAAAAGCAAGGCAGCCGAAGTGCTCACATGGCCATGCCAGATGGAAGTGAACTAACTGCCCGGTGCCTGTGTTTTCAGCCCATCCATGGTCAGTAAAGGATTCATTTGGAGGGAAAATCCAGTTCCATGCATAAGAATTACACAACCAGATTCTCTTGTTTTAAATTGTACTGACTTGGGCTGTGAACTTGGGCTGAGATATAAATCAGGACCCACGTTCACAAGAGGACCCTTGTCAGTCCTGGCAGCTGCTCCCTTTCTCTTGCCATCTGAGAACCTGTAAGAGCAGAGACTCAAAGATGGAAAATACCAAGACCTGCTTCACACAAGTTTTTCATTTTCATTCTATGTTTTAAAAAGTACAGAGGAGGATGAAGAACAATATATCAAACAGGTGTGTGTCCACCACCTCGAATTAACGAATGTGAGCATTTTGTGAGCCACATGCCACTCAAAGAAACACAGCCTCTTGCAGGGCCAGAGAGAAATTGCCTGTCGTGTTCACGACTTCATTATCAGGTATTCTCAAATACAGGAGAGAATCCATCCAGGTTTTCCTGAAGCACCTCTGGGCCAAGAATAAGAAGACATAAACAAAATGAGGCAGATAATCCTGAAAGATTCCAGACCCTTCGTGCTAACTCCAAATGTCAGAACAAATAGCACAGCTCGTGTTCGCCGCCAAGAGGTCCACTCCTTTGAAAGGCAGACAATGAGACATTATTATAGGGGAGTTTCGGGAGGTGCTCGAGGAGGTGGGCAGCTGGCAGCAGAGCTTTGGGGAATGAGCTGGAGGAGCAGTGAAATGGCCCTGAATGACTACAGCTGGTAATCATCTCTCTCCTAAGTCCTGCTGAAATTACAAGGCACAGTTAGCTCACAGGAACTGCCCTGTGCAGGTACAAGGTGCCGGGGGGAGCTGCAGACAGACATAAGTGTAGGTTTCCACTGCAGTTAGAGGGTAGGCATAAAACTCCCTACTGTGGGCTGCTTTGGCCAGCTCTCCTCTAGCCTCTTCAGTTTTAAGTGTCAACAATGGACACTTTTAACTCCAAAGAAAGAATACACATTTTTAAATAAATAGTGGTGTGAAATAGTGTGGGCAGTACATGCCTAAATGCTGTCTCATAGACAGTTGTACCCGAATGAACAAAGTGGAGAAGTACCTTCAATCAGGCAGTGGGAGATCAGTGGTTGTTTATTCAGACTAACACCCGACTATGCCCATTTGTGCTAAGAATTTTGTTTTCCAGAAGACGCACAGATCTTGACAGAAGACTCAGGTCCAGTGGAATTAATTAATTTCACTTTGAGTCCATCTATTTTTATCCTTAATATGTTCACACCCTAAAGCTTTTTTCTTCTTATTTACTCATTTCTAGGCGAAGGGAAAATATTACATCTATACACTTTCTATAACCATCTTATTTCATAATGTCTCAGGTATCCCCATGTGGATAGTATCCCATTTTATAGATAAAGAAGCTGGGACTCTGAGATGGTAAGTCACTCTTCAGAAGTCTTAAATGCTTGCAGCCTCGGGGCTAATAGGAGGAGAAGGCAGAGGAACCCAGGCCTCCCTGGCTCCTTGGTCCATGCTCTCCCCACCATGCCTGCCTTCTTCCTTCCTTGCTCAAAAGTACTTTCTCTCACTTGCTCATTGACGCACACAAGCAAGCACACACAGAACAAAGGCTTCTTTACCAATAGCCAATTTTCAAAGGAATAGATGTACTTTAGGAAGAGAAAAATGAAAAAAAAAAAAAGATGATTAAAACTCCTCTTTCCTCTTGACACTGATAATGACATGTCACTGTGGGTTCATCCATTACCACAGAAGGAGCACTCTGATGGAGGTGCTGATAATGGGGGAGGCTGTGCTGTGTGGGGGCAGGAAATACATAGGGACTCTCTGTACTTTGCACTCAGTTTTGCTGTGAACCTAAAATTGCTCTGAAAAATAAAGTCTATTTAAAAACAAAAAACAAAACTCGAGCTCTGCCGGACTGAGTGCTGGGGTAGTAGAATGGCATTTCTTGTCTGTGCCTCTACATATCCTAGTCTAGTCGAGAAATAATGCTCTTAGGTACACCCACCCCAACCCAATCAGAAGCGAAAAAAGCCATTCTTAGTTTCCAAGTGACTTTTCATACTTTTTTTTTTCTTCTCATTTACTTACTCTTTCTTTGCATTTGGTCTTCATTTTACTGAGTTGTTATGTCACTAATTTCTTCCAGGATTTATCTAAAGGGAGGCGTGTTATTAGAAAGCCTGGCGAACTCAAAATTATAAAGCGCCTCTCCCCTCTTTCACAAACTTTTGTGAAGGTTAATCACTCATAGACATGGTTGTGCCGGCCTTCATACTTGAAGAAACAGGGACCATCTGAGATTGTTGGGGCTAAAACTTTTCTTTGCAATCCATTCCTACAGAGTAAGGGGGACAGATTTACACTGGGATGGGTATGTGAGAGAAAAGGTGTGTCTGTGCTTGTATAACACAAAAGGGGAAAAAATACATCTCAAGTTTTTCACTTAGGCTACTGAGAAACAGGTTTAATGCTTAGGTGTGTTACTTGTGAAAGCATGTAAAGATCTGTTTATGAAGATCAAGATCGAGTTAGAAGAAAACAATATTTTCTGCTCACTATTTTTTCACTGTTTCACCTCCAGCAATGCTATCAGAGACAGAAAGTTGGAATAAATGGTGAGGCCCAAAGTCTTTTAGGGCTCTGAGGGAAAATAGCTAATCTAGTAGAGATGAAATGTTGGCAGTTAAGTGCAGCCAGATCATTGTAATGTAGAATTTATAGGCATGTCAGAACTTATATCTGGGAAGAATCAGTAAAAGCAGAAATTGGGAGATGAAGGGAACATATTCCCATCCTAGAAAATAATGCAGCCCCTCCTAACAATTTACCTACTTGCTCTTTGCATTGAAGCTGGTAGATGATGGGAGAAAAGGTCTGAGGGATAAAAGGAATAAAATGGCTCTAATATTTTTCTTAGTACTGGCTCATCTGCTTAAAACCTATGATTTGCATGTTGAACCCTGCAGTCATTCATTCATTCATCAGAATATACACACTTTCAGCTATTTGTAAGACATATCTGAAAATAACCCTATTCGATGAAGATGTGGCAAAGCAAAAGGAAATTCTACCAAGTGGAATTCATGCAAGGTGAAGGGATTCTTTAGAGAAATCTACAGGACACTTCAAATTATTTTTGCCAAGGGAGATCTCCAGTCTGAGATGTTTTAAAACAGTTTTGTTGAGATATGATTCACATACCATACAGTTCGCCCTTTCGTTCTAGGCACTTTAATGTTCTGTTTGTATGTACAACATCTCCATTTTAGAGAGGAGGAAGTTGGCACAGAGGTGGCGATGAATTTTCCCCCTCTTAACGTTTTGCCTTTTCCCTATTGCAGTTCATGTGATGAAATCCTGTTCATATTTTAGTCTTTTCTTTTATGGAAATCATTTGTATATTGATTGTTTTATATTGTCTGAATTCTTGCCATCCTAGCTCAGTAAAAAGTTCCTTTCTTGCTTTAAGTTCTTTAATTTGCTTTCATGATCCTGCTTCTCTACAACTGTACAATTAATTTTTTAAAGATCATGTTTGATACCCTAGGTTGATTTTTTTTTTAAACCAGGGTCTGAGAAGAAATTATGGATTTTCAGAAGGCAATCAAATCCTACTGCCCATGTTCTTAAATTCATCGAAGCTCAGAAAGTTGGCCTGGACCAAGAAGTGTGTTAAGACCATTGAGGGAAATGTTCTAGAACAGTGCTACTCCTCTCAGACATGTTTGAGTCTCATAAAAACTTGAACTCTCTCTGCTGAAATGCAGTTATCCAGCGTTCAAATATCTCAAAGGCGTCACGGGTTTTCTGAAGCTCTACATCCTAGGGCAAAGACGCCAATCTAGAAAGATAGGTGCATAAACTGCACGTAGATTCTCCAAAAGCATCTTCAACTGTTTAAAGCATGAAAAAGTAAACTTCTTGGCACTTCACTACAAATTTGCTGTTCCATGAGGAGATGGAATTAAAATTCTGTGGGTGCCATACCAGTGAATATGATTTGCTAGCCTTGAGGGAGAGCTGTGATTCAGTTATGCTCATACACAGGACTGGGCTAGTTATTAACTCAGATTCTCCCATGGTTGGCTTGGTTCTGCATGGCAACGCGGTGGGGGTACATGTCTCAGGATCACTCAAGCTAAAAATGTAGGTGTGTCTCCCAGTTGGAGTAGAGCTCTCCCACAGATGGCACCTATGTTTATCAAGCCAGGCCCCTACCTGCCCTTCTGTAAATGCCAGTGCCTGATGTCATGACCCATGTCATCTGAGCTGTTGCCCTACCCCTGAAGAATGTTTTCACAAAGAGAGCTCTTAGATGTGTAGCAAAATGGTCTATAAACATAGGACACAATCAACAGAAATTATGCCAGCAAAATGGAACACATTGCCCTCCCCTCATAAAACACCATGGCATGCCTTTACCTGGTAAACTGATACTCTGGGCCCCTTCCTAATGAAGAAGATCCCAAAGCCCAGGGGAGCAACAGAAACAGGTGGCTGGGTTGGCCTGAACAGAAAGAGGGAGACTCTTTAATCTGGACATGAGGAGGCTAAGCAAGGGAGTGTCTGAAATGTTGACAATCACCAGCAGCTTAGATAACGTGAGCAGGGAGTGCATAGCACAATCCAGATTACTTGAACGCTGGTGGCCTCCCTTTGAAATTTGAGGTTGGGGCATTTGGAACAAAACTAGAGAGGCACCGCAGCTCATGAACTTAAACCAGTGCCCCAGATGGAGCCAGGAGAGATTCCAGCCCATTCGTTGCTAGGATGTGAATCCTCTCAGCAAGGTCAGCCAGGCCTTCCTAAATATTGGGGGATCTATTTTGGCAGCAAAACATTGGGCTGTAAACACTCTGAATCAAAAATTCCTCTGTTCTCATAGTTCTTCTATTTAGCAAAAATGTTTCCCTTTCCCAAAGTGTTCCCGTTCTTGTTCACTTGGGGAGAGCGTGGCCCTGCTGAGAAGCCTCTTCTGTCCTATTTCACGCACATATCATGTTTCATTGAAAAATCCCTCCACCACACTCTGCTTGGACGGTGTTCATACTCACACTCCCACTGCATCTGAGGCACACAGATTTTTTAATGTGGTCCCGTTTTGAGGACCTGGTTTTGAATTTGATTTCTCCCTCCCTGTTCCTTTAAACATCTCCAGTTATCAAAACAGGGAGTTATTATCCTTATTTGTGTTATTTATCATACTCTCATCTTTTGTCCAGTGTTCCCACTGGGGCTCACTTGGTCCACCGTCCTGGCTCCTTTTACTCTGCAACCCTGTCCTTCTGCTCCAAATAGCTATTCAAGCCTTCAGAAACCTGGGCTCCAGCAGCAGGCCAGCAGAGAGGGTTGGGTGCCAGTAGGTTAAATGGTTGGAAGGCCAGGGGCCCATAGAGCCGAATGAACCAGGCTCAGAGGACTGGGAGCCACTGTGTGTGCCTGGTAACAGACTACACAACATGAATCCATTGTCTCCCATAATTAATCATTTCTTCCTCCTCCTAACACTGTCGGTTTTATTTATCAGGTTTATTCTGGAAATGTCTGTTGTCTTGTTCTCCATACAATGACGATCTAAAATAATTAGGGCAAAATGTTTTGTATTTTACTTCCATCTTACTTCCATCTGAAGTTGCAAATGAATATATAAAATTATTTTGCCATCTAATCCTGCTATGCTGATAATCTTATCTTTGGAAAATTTCAAACCATTGGTAAGTGTGTGCAGCATTTGTTTAAGTAATGCTGGAGCCAAATTATAACATCCCAGCCACAAATATGATATTTATGGAGTATTATAGCCCATTAATTGGCTTAGTGGCCTAAGTCCTTCAGGGAGCATTATAAATATCCAGGGTGTCCTTTAATATGAAATGCTTCAGCCAGATCACAGTTGTGTATGCCAGAGCCCCTGCTAGGCAGGGTTTATGGCAAAAATTAATGTCCTGTGTTTGACCAGAACAGTCAGGGTGAGTGGTCTTATATATGTATGCATGTATTTTCATTAAACTCATGTGATCTCTGCTCAAAATGAGCCTCGGACTTGGAAGGATTTATATATTTTTTCAGCTGATACTTATCAAGCACAAATTGAATACTTTAGGAAACGGGGATATGACTGTGAACAGGCCAGAGAATGTTGAGTCCTAATATAGAGTTTACCTGCTCGGGGAGAAGGACATGGAAGGAACAAGTAAACAAATAAAAAGGTTATTTCTGATAGTGATCACAGTTATAAAGGAAGAAACAAGTTGTGGTAAAGAATGGCCGGTGAGACAATGCGCAGAGGGTTGTGAAGGCCTCTGAAGAGGCGCCATGGAGTGGAGATGTGACCACCAGCAGGAGCCTGCACGGAAGGAGAGGCCCGCCAGAGGGAGCAGCCCCCGCTCAGCTCACAGCAGGAACCAGCCTGGGGTTTTCCAAACAGGAAAACTCACTGCAAAGGAACATTTTGAGAGATCGAAGGGCCTATATTCCAGGTGCTTAACCTTTCCTGTTGTGGATCCCTTGGCCATCTGTTGGAGCCTGGGGACCCCTTCTCAGATTCATGTTTTTAATTACGTAAGATAAAATACATAGGAATGAAACAAAAGCCAATTACATTATAACCCAGCTATCAAAATATTCAAGACAGTTGTGAGATATAAGTCCTTCTTTAACACATTTTGTGGCAGATCTAATAACTATGAAGTAGCAGTGTGTCAAGATAACCGCAACAGTTGTAATGTGATTTGAAAGATCTGTGATTGCTCTTGGTGACAAAGCCACAGGACTGCTCATGCCACTAAGATTTTCTGCAGAACTCAGTGAGATGCTGAATTTTCAATTAGGGGTTGCGAAAATCCCCATCCAAAAATTACAGACACTGTGAACCCTATAGTTGGACCCCTTGGGGTGTGTGGAGCCCATGGTACAAACACCTAGGCTGCATCGTGCAGGCCTTGTGGACCGTGGTGCATTAGCCTCAGCACCTTGGGGAGCCACTGAGGCATTTTAAGCTAGAGAAGTGGTGTGATCTTGCTGCTTCATAGAAACGGGACTCTAGGATAACAGGGATAGAAGAGCGAGGAGGCTATCACATGGTTCAGGGGAAAGATGAGGGCGACTTGGAAAAGAGGAATGGCACTGGAAAGAGGTATAACTGGTTCAAGATGTGTTCCAGAAGAATGGCTGGGACCTGCTGTTAGAGTGAATGTAGGGGCAGGGGATGGAGGAGAGAAGAGGTGGTATTGAGGTTGTTTGCAAGTCACCGGTGTTGGTGTCAGCCTACACAGGTGCGGAAAAATCCATCCAGGGGAGAAGAATCCAGTGTTCCACTGTGAGTCTTACAAGGGGTCGGATGTTTATCACGTGAATAGAGGGATACCCAGTAAGCTGCCCATAAACAAGCATGGAGCTCAGAGGAAGACTGGGCTGAAAGATGGTACATACACTCTTTACTTGAACCTGGTGTTTTGAACAAAAATGGGAATGGAAGACTACTAGAGAGGACCCTTCCCCATTCTCCTCAGAGCTGCACCTTCCTCACTTCTTTGAGCAGGCGTGCCATTCCTTACTCCCCCAGAGAGTTGAAAGAACTTGATGAAGGTTACACAGCATGTGGAGGAAGCAAAAGTCGGGGCAGCTCGAGTACGGCCCATCTCCTGCTCCCAAGCCCATGTTGTATCCCCTGCACAGCTCTACTTCAACTTTAGCCATTGTGGGAGCCGAAAAAATTAGGTTCAAGATTTTAGATACATAGTGCAAAAGCAAGCTGAAGGAAATAGTTGAGAGAGCAGTAGGCTGGAGATGTCAAATCCTGGTTCCTCCACCATTTAACTTTGGGCAAGTAACAGCCTCACCAAGGCTTGATATCCTAATTCAAAATAGGATTAATAACACCACTTGGTGTTATTAAATTCAGTAGAAATAGCTGGCACATTATAGGGACTCAGTACATATTTTTGGTGGAACTGGAGTTGTATAATTTTTAAATGGACATTTGGTATTGTCTTTTCATACATGTTGAGGTGGTTTTCATCTGGAAAAAAGATAGTGATTGTGACTAAAACAGTAAAAAGGACCTTGAATAATTTACTGGCTTTCTCATTCTATTTCATGGCCTATGGAAAACTGATGGCATTACCTAGTTATTTACATCTTAGGAAAAAAACCTGAACAGAAGCTACAAGTTTTTCACCTTGTGGCAACAAAACAATGTGTAGATGTTGGTGAAGAAGGTGCAGCTCTGAGGGGAATGGGGAAGGGCCCTCTCTAGTTGTTTTCTATTCCCAATGTGTAGAGGGATATATAGGACACTGAGTCTAGAAGACTAAAAGTAGTGAACCTCAGGACTTGATGTTTACCCATCAACAGAGTTTCTCCACACCAATCAATTTAACTGTATAACTAATATCGTAAGACCATTTCTGGTCAGTGCTACTGGCATCTCAGATGTTTCTTCATTCAGTTTCACGAAGCAGCCACTAAGTTCCAGCACTGTTCTTGGATCACGGTATGTGAGGACAAACAAAAATGAAATCCCTCCATCATGCAGCACTCATTGAAGTGGGGAGCAAAAAATAAACGACTGAACAGACATAAATAAATTGCATCATTTCAGAGAATGTCATGTGCTCTGTAGAAAATACAGCCAGGTAATGTTCACAGGAACAGGTAGTGTTTTCAATGAGAAGGCACCATTTGAGCTGAGACCTAAGTGCTAAGAAGCCATCCGTGCAAGAATATGGGCAAAGCCTGCTCCCCACATGGGAGCATCCACAGGTGAAGGCTGACAGTGGAGGGGGAGAGGGAGGAGGAGATGTGGTGAGGCAGGCAGGGGTGAGGGCAGGTCTTCCTGTGGTCCCGGGTAAAGAGTTCGCACTACATTGTCACCACCAGAGAATCTTAAGCAGAGGAGCAACGTGATCTGATTTCTGCACGTACAAGGTCACTGACTGTTTTGGAGCCTGACTGTAGGGCGGCCAAAGTGAAGCCCAGAAACCCCTCCCTGCCCAGCAGGAGACGGTGGTGGCCCAGGCATGGCAGCAGCACAAATGAAGAGAAAGCACAGATTCCGGATGTGTGGTGACGGTGGGGTCAGAGGACTTGCTGGAGGACGAGGTGTGTGGGGTGAGACACAGAAAGGAGGCAGGACGCCTGAGCAACAGGGCTGGGGGTGTCAGGTACTGTGAGGAGGAGCCTTGGCGTAAAGAGCAGCAGTGAGCTAAGTGCTAGATCAAGAGTTCCGTTTTACACAGATTTAGTTTGAGTTGCCTGTTAGTCACCCACATGGAGACATCGAGTGGTTGTTGAAAATGCCCGTGTGGACCTTTGCAGAGGGGCCAAGGCTGGAGACGGGTACTGCCGGGTCATGAGCAGACCTACAGTTGTCCTTCGAGGGGCGTCTCTTTCACCTCAGCTCCCTGGAGTCAGGATTTCCTTCCGTGAGACTTCAGCTGCCCTGGAAATTCACCGACAGACCGTGGAGTTTAGGGATTTAAAGCACTGGTAGGAGTTCGTTTGTTTTGTACTCTGCTGTGTTTCCAGTTAACTGAAATGCATGATTTTGAGGTTTCACGTCAGTTTTAAATCATGCGAGAGACCCGTCATGTATGTTCTGATCATGGCCCTGCCCCTGCCAAGGGCTCCGCACACAAGGCAAGAAAACTCAGGATGTGTTGGGCTTCGAAAGTAAGAGCCGCCCAAGAAAGGGTGAAACCCGGCCCCATGTCACGCTAACGGAGACTCTCAGGCGGATGGACCCAAGTGAGTGAACACCGTGAGGCTGTGCCCGTCTTTTCCTTTTTTTCTCCCCATAAACGTGTTATGGTTCTATCAGTTGTTACCCTTCCCATCAGTTTCTTTCATTCCTGTGATGGTTTCTTATTAAGGAGATTCACGGGGAAGGTTGTGATGGATCACAGCTGTTAGCTGCCCGAGAGTGATCTGGTTCTAGGACAAACTGACCTGCACGGTGTCCTCTCTACCTTGAGGATTTAAGCCATTAACTCGGAGCCTGGGGTGCAGAATCCAGGGTTCCGCGGCACTGCACCTGCTTCGGGCCTACCCATGCCCCCACTAAGGGATTTAACAAACTGACACCGTGATTAGCTCCAAGCCCGCTGTTAACCCACCCTGAAAGGAAGGACCTGGCTCGCCTGGGATGGACGTTTGCAGCCAGAGGAGGATGCGGCAGAATGCTGCGGTGATCCCCTCGCTGCACAGGCACCGTGCCGCTGATCACCGTGCGGCTTTCCATCCCGTTTGTTGGTTGGATGGTTGGGTTTGTACCTCTTTCCAAGAGTAGGTCAGTCTCATTGCTGTGGAACAAGTTAGTGATGGAATGAGATCACCACAGAGAAACAGGCAGCTCGCTGCCAGGGCTTTCCATGGCACCGTCTCAGCCTGCCTGGTGGTTTTGATGGAACCAGAGAATAAAGGGCAAGCGGGCTGCCCTGGGCTGCCCACAGATTCCCGGGGCAGCCACATCGGTTGGCCTGTCCTGTAAAAGGTACCATACAAATTAGTAGTCTCGGTCACTAACCTCAGCTTTTAAAATACAGCTAGCCACCAAGAATAGGCTGAAGACTAAGGTTAAACTAAAGATTCTTCAAGAATGATATTTTAGCTGCAAAAGCTGGCTGTCCACAAATAGCAGGAAAAACTAACTGGTATCTCACAAGGGGAGCCATGATGAGTACGTATTCCTTCCTGCGAGAGCCCCAGCCATCGCTGAGTAACAGCTTTTCCACTCTGTAGGTTGCTGTGCACCAGCTAGACGCCTCCCTCCCCAGACTCCCTCATCACTTTCTGTCTCTCACGCTGTATCTATGTCTCTCTCTATGTCTCTCTACATGTTTTGTACACAACTTACACATATATGTTTACACAGGTAATCCATGTTCATTTTAGGAAAAGAAAATACATACAAAAAGAAAAATACTGAAGACCACTCATGATTCCACCACCAAGAATAGCCACTATCTTGCTGGGTAGCCTTCTGAGCTTTGACTATGTAAATGTACAAATGTACTACATCTATGTAGATGTGCAAAGTCTGTGTGTATATAAATACATCATTACATATACAGGATCATGCTATACCTTCTGTCCAGTAGAATTCTTTTCCTGGTCAACAATAAATATGTCAGCGAATATAAAATGTACATTATCATATGACATTAGCCTATGGTATTCTATTTTAGGTAAATTCCATAATTTATTCAGATTACCTCCTATTGCTGTGAATTTGAGGTATAATGAAATTTTCTCTGCTATAAACTCTGCTTATATAAATTTTCTCTGTTAAAAACTTTCCTGTGTCAACCTATTGGATATTTTGGCAGAGGCAGGGCACAGCAATTTTTTCTCGACAACAGATACTTCACCAGTCTTAGTCATGCATTTGTGTAAGGAATAAATAGACATGGGGTTCTTAAGAAGTCACATATTTTAATATAACAGTACCTGTTTAAGAACTTCATAGCATAAATATGACCCAGCCACAAACAATACAAAGAGTAAGCCGAGCCAAAAATATATATATGTAGTGTTAATAAGGCACAGAATCCAGGTACTGGGTGGACATATAAAATGGCCTGGAAATATTTCAGGAATATAAGAGACCAAAGAACAATTAGAAACCAGGAAACTGAGAATGAGCAATAGTAATTTCCAGTTCGCCTTTGCATTTATTTTACATCAGGCGGAGATAAGTAGTGATTCCCAATTACTCCCTTCCATACCTGCATCATTTCACTGGGTGACATCAAAGTCCTCATAGGTAAGTAAAGTACCAAATCAGTTTTAATAAAGTATATCCAGAATCCCCAAGCAGAAGAGACTGGACGAGGTCTCAACCAATGAGTCAGTTTGTCTGTACACACCTGTCACGTATTTGTTGAGAACCTACTACATGCCAACAAGTGGAGGTACTGGGAAAAGTAGTCCAGGCTTCCAGATCTGCTTCCAGGGAAAATGAAAACTGCCAGGGGAGTCAGGTTACTACAATTTGGGCACCACCACTTAACAATCTGGATTTCTGAATGTCTTGGAATTTTAATTTTCAAACATTTTACTGACAGGATGTCTGAACAACAGTGGAGAGATCCTGATCCTCCTCTCAGTTGGGCCTCTGAACCACCTGGGCAGCTATTTAACCTGCTGAGTGCTGTAAAATTAGGATGATAACACCCAACTTCTACTCTCCACTTCGTAGCAGTATTTAGGCAAGAAATGTTAATTAATAAGAGCTCTTTGAATTTCTTTGAAGCAACACGGCAACATATGGCAGGGTTAATATCGTTTGTACTTGATCATGTGGTACTTATATTAAATTTTTATAATGCTGTATTTATATTCACAGACAAGCCAACTCCCTGTTATTTATGTTTTAATATTTCTGAGCTGAGGTTGACTTCTTTCAGCACTTCAGCCCATTTTTAAGGTGGGTTGTCACTGCAAAGTGGCATGTTGGGCATTCCAGGCCATTTAATAGTTACGTCAGGAAACATCCGAGGAAGGACAACTCCAGATGACTTTCTTCTAGGCCTTTTCCCTCATCTCCTCCGCTCACTCGCAGTGGCTTTTGCTGACCCTTATGCTGCTCTTTCCTCAGCCTGCTTGCCCTTTTCACAGCTCTTCTCTCTCTTCCTTCTGCCCTGGAACATGGCCTTCCCTTCCCTCTCCTGCCCTGCCTACTCCCTTCCCTCCTCCACTGGTTTTGTGGGACTTGCTCCCCTGGCCACATATGTGCCTGCTCAGCAGCCCATCGCACTCCTGTTTGGGGGCCAGCCCACAGCACTGCTTGGCCTCTGCTTGTTTGTAGGACACGAGGGAAGACAGAGTAGGCCTGTATCTTTCCCCACCCCTTTCCTGTCATCCGTGTTAGACCCCATTCCTTCTCTGGAGTCCTTGGCCTCTGTCACTGCTACATGGGATACTGAGATGAAAGTCAGATGATGTGCAGAAATGTTTCAATGCTAATCAGAATAAAAGCCACCGGGCCTCATCACCATGTGCACTAACACCAGTATGTAAGTGCAACTTTTCCTAGAATGAATTATGGAAAACATTTCAGCAGGCAGTAAGCAAGTCCCCAAGTGGGAGGACAATGATCCTGTTTCCAGTACTATAGGAATTCTCATCTCTAGTCTTTCCATAAGCACAAAGTTTTCCCTATCCTTTATGGGGTTGGCTCAGTCAAGGTGGTAGGTAGCACAATTAAGATGTCAGGGTGTCAGGGACAGTCCTAAGAAGGAGGGTCAGGGTCTTAAAACATGAGGGAGGGGCATTCCTGGTTCATGGAGTCAGGTGGATCTTGTGTGTGAGGGCATCCCCAAGACCACCCTCAGTTTCAATGACTAACAAGCAGGACTCACAGCACTCAGAAAAGCTTTTATATTCAAAGTAATGGTTTATTACAACAAAAGATTATGAATTAAAATCAGCAGAGCGAAAAGTTGCATGAGGCCAAGTCCAGGAGAAACCAGCCATGAGCTCCCAGCTGTCCCCTTGCAGTAATGTCACATCAATGTGCTTAATTTTTCCAGCAACAGTTTGTGACAACATGTGCAAAGTGTTATCGACCAGGGAGCTCACTCAGACCTTGGTGCCCAGGGTGTTTATTGGGGTCAGTCACACAAGCGTGCAGTGCCTGCATAACTGGCCTCAGCTACTCGGACTCCAGTCCCCAAGGGCAAAAAGCATGAATCACACTGTTGGCTTACACTATCTAATTACACCAGTGCCTGTGTGGCCCAAGGCCTCAGGACCCAATCCTGAAAACAGGTCTTTCTGGGGAATAGAGCAACCCAGGCCTGCTGAGCTAACCTTTCCTGCACACGTTCCCACAGTCAAGACACTGGAAGGCTTTTGCCATGTGATAGCATTTCTTGCCCCTCATCCTTCCAAAAATGGCATTCTCTGTACCTTCCACGCAGGGTCATTGTGATTTATAACAATAACCACTGAACTATTTTGAAAAGCAGCAAGCCATCTACAGCAAGGATACTTTTATTATTACTATTTTCATAATCACTAATGTCATATTATATTATTATCATAATCACTATTATGCAGTGGGCAGGGGCATGGGAATGAGCCCTTAATGTTTCATTGTGATCTCAGAACAGGTCACAGGTGCCTTTTTTTCAGATTCTGAAGACAAAGACAACTTCAGAGCAGTGTGTCTCCACCCCACACAGCATTTAACCTTGTCCTTGCTTCTGTCTCTCCCTCTCCCTGGCAGTGGCTCAGAAACCCAGGCCCCCAGCATGAGAAGCGGACTCTGTTTGGAGACATGGTGTGCTTCTTGTTCATAACCCCACTGGCCACCATCTCGGGCTGGCTGTGCCTGCGGGGCGCCGTGGACCACCTGCACTTTAGTAGTCGGCTCGAAGCCGTTGGACTGATTGCACTCACTGTCGCACTCTTCACTATTTACCTCTTTTGGACACTAGTAAGTATGGCCCATGGCCCGGCAGTTCAGGCCCGCTGGACGCGGCGGCCCCACTGCCTTCTTTCTAGCATGTCCGCCTTACCCACCCTGTGGAAGACAGACCTTCTGATACGGGCGGAAGCGTGATTGGGTTTAATACTGTGTATATGTGTATGTGTGTAAAATATGTGTGCTGCAGGGAAGAGTAGATGAACTAAAGAAAAAGCCCCAGCTTCTCAGAGTCCATCAGTCCAAGACATACCCCTGGACATTTCTCCCGTCTGACTCCTTCTGTGGCGAGGCCCGGCGTTCCTTCCTCTTCTTTACATTCCTCCCGTTTGCGGGCACGGTAGTAGGTTATGAATGAGGCACTTGGCCCCTGTTGCTGTCACCACCTGCACAGATCCTGAATCCTCCTGCTGGCTGTTTTCTTCTTATCTCCTGACACAGCCTAAAGTCTTTGTTGGACGTGGAGCTGCACTTTGCCTGACGATTATTCTGCCTATTGGGTACTGACTCTGCTGCCCATAAAAACACTAATTCATCTCACTGAGAAGCTGCCAGCAAGGGAAAACCACTTCCCAACAAGTGTCCCCACTGTATATGAAAGAGTGCTTAAACATCTCTGCTTTTGTATTCTTTTAACTCATGAAGTAAGCTGACTGCTCGGGCACCAGTTGGCAGCACCCACAAAGGGCAGCATTAGATCTCTCTTTACGCTTCCCTTGGGGGCCTGCAGGGAAGGACGTCACACTGTCCTCTAGCTTCAGAAACCAGGCCCCTGCTTCTAGGCATTACTCTCCCTTGCCGGCTCATTTCTAATCTGAGCACGTTCCGTTGTTATTCGATATGTATTTCCTGTCTAAAGGGTGCCATTCCTGTGTCCCACAGCAGTGTCAGCTCACGGAAGCTTCTAGCACTCACACTTCTCCCTTGCTCTGTCTCGCAAACCCTCCCACCAGCTGCCACTGCTACCAGGGGGACCACCCCACCCTGCTCCCTTCCCCCTCTCCATCCAGTGGCTCTTCCAGGTCTGTGCCTCCCCTCTGGCGCGAAGGTTCAGACAGTAGGTGGAGGACACAGTTGAGTCTCAGGAGGAGGGACGTGCCCTGAGCCTCTGTAAATAAGGGGCGTGCTGTTCCGAGGTCCGAGCTGCCGCGCATCTAGACTCCAAAGGCCCGTCTAGACCCAAGATTCAGTATTCCCAATGGCTGTGTAACATCAAACACGTACCTGACCGCTCTGATAAGCCTTACCCTTACTCAGAAATGGGGGCAAGGATTGATCACCTCTGGGCCAAAGGGCTCTTCAAAGGACCAGGTGGGGAAACATGCGCATCATCTATCCGCACCGAGCACAGGCAAGGTAGGGGGCAGGGAGAGAGGGGTGCTTCATTCCTCTGGCTTCTCTGCTCCCTGACCCAGGCTGCCCCCCAGCCCCCCACAAGATGTAAAGCAGCTGGAGAGAAAGGAAGGCATTTCTCCCACGCAGTCAAATGTGCTGTGAACCCCACAATACCTTGGTGAATCCAGACCAATGCCTTCCCAGCTAAATGCCCTGCCCGGTGTCCCCAGCAGGAGCCCTAACTCAGAAGCTGCAGCCCTTGGAAACTGCCCCGTGGCAGAAACCCATTGTAAATGAGCTGTCAAGCCTGAGGAGAATATGCTGTGAAAATGTCTTAGATAAACAAACACGGTGTTGTCCACCCTCCCTGCTCCTCACAGGAGCTTCCTGGAAGGCCCCTGCTGGCCCTCCAGCCCTGACGGCGGGTCTGGGGTTCCTGGAAGCTGCTGTGTGCGGACATCAGCCTCTGGGACCCAGCAGGCCAAGGGGGCAGCACCTCCTCTCTGGGAGCTCTGGCAGGGCCGCCCCACAGTCATCCCTGTGCACGGCAGCCCACGCGCAGACATCCAGGGAGCTAGACGAGAAGTAAGTCTGGGTAAGCGTGAGGAAGTTGTCCGTGGAGGGACTTGTATGGGCCCCAGTCCGGACGTGGGTGAACCGAGGAGCAGGTGCAGGGACCCCAGGAAGCCCTTGCCTTCCTACCACCACTCAGCAAACGCTACGCCTGAACTGTTGAAATCTCAGCTCCAAGTGAACACATGCTCTGTCCCCCTGGCGGACTCCCAGTCCCAGAGTTAATCATCGCAGTCCTCATTATAAAGAGGGGACTTCCAATAGGAGAGGACACTGCGGGCTGGCTACACACACCGCAGATGGCTGGGGCTGCCCGGAACGGCCAGGTGACCCGCGGGTGCCTGTCAGTCCCTCCACTGCACGCAGCCTTCCAGAGTGCGATCCCAGAGCAGTGAGCTGGGCCCTCTTCTGCAAAGGCAGCTTTCCAAGCCCTGGCCCCTTCAACATGCCTCAGTCACACCATAACCTTCAGAAAGGGCAGGATAGAAACACCTGATGAGAAGGTTTCCCAAAGCCTGCCATGACTCACCAGCAAAACTTCACCCACAGCCTGCCACCTTC
The DNA here is from genome assembly GCF_040802235.1 of Manis javanica. Lineage (NCBI taxonomy): Eukaryota > Metazoa > Chordata > Mammalia > Pholidota > Manidae > Manis > Manis javanica. The sequence continues at coordinate 56,961,464 of NC_133169.1, read as the reverse complement.
CCAGCAGGGAAAGGTGGATGTGAATATACTCTGGCCCTCTCTGCCATCCACATGCCCACAGCCAGACAGACCTTGCCCAGGAGAGGAGATTAATAAATATCCTTTGGGTGAGGAAATGAATAGGCTTCAAGAAACCAGCTCCATAAGACGAGGTATTTTTAGAATAGTGACCCTCCTACTCCCTTCCTGCTCTCTCCTTAAAACCTCAGAAATTCAAGAAATATCTGAACAAGGTTCCCAATATTACCATTACCGTCGCTTCTTTTTGGTTTATGTTAGTTTTTTCTCACTGCCTCTCCTCTGCATCAAACCTATGTTCCTATTCGGTGCCATGGCAGGAAGTGTCTTGGAGTTCCTGGAGACGGGGTGGCCCTAACCCAGGGCAGGTGCCAATGCACATCCCCTCTGCATTGTACCCAGCTTCCTTTACTTGTCCTGATAAAAAGTCATCTTCATATGCTGCTTTCTTCTTACTGATTGAATTTGCCTGCAGACTGTGGTGGTTAACAGCAATTAAGACAGATGAATGCAGAATAAGATCTCATTTGTTTATCTGAACAAGTAGGCTGATTTTTGTGCTTCCTAGCCAAGGAACCGGGAGACCTGCTAAGTCATTGCCTCCCTGTGTTCCTGGAAGTGGCGCATCTCAGCCTGGGAAGTACGTGCCAGTCACCTGGAGACCTTGTTAAAAGCATGCTCTGATTCCTTAGGTCTGGGTGGAGCCCCAAATTCTGATATTCTGACAAGCTCCCAGGTGATGCAGCCTGCTTCCCACAGCCACACTGAGGGCACAGGAAATAGCCCGGCGTTTTTTTCTTTTTTTCCCTCTGTCTCCCTTGTAGCTAAGGAGCATCACAAAATTGTTCTTCTTTTTCATATTTAACATATCAAAAATAACAGGCCAAGAACACTAACACATATGAGGCGCTGTGTGAAGTACTTGTTTATGCATTATCTCAGATACCAGTCTTCACATGTTGCAAACGAGGTGACTAAAGCTTGGGAACGGCACACAAGCTTTGCAGTCACAGAACCGCTAGGTGCATGGTGGGGATTTGAGCCCACGTGCCTGGCTCCAGGGCTGCAGCCAGCTCCCTGTGCCATGGAAGGCTCTGCCTGCTTGCATGCACAGCTGCCGCTCCGCTCACCAGTGCCGAGCACACAGTGTTCTTACCATCATGGATGAAGCCACTCTAGATTTGAAATGCAGCTCTGCTATAATATTTTCAGATTCCAGACTTCTCATACTGCCAAAGCTCTTCCTCATACTTGTCTGCGTTCTGCCTCATCCCTGCTCTTGGCCCTGAGCTGCAGGCTTTCCCACCTGCCTCTCTTAAATGCATGCGCAGCACCAAGCAGCAGCAGCACACAACAGGTATAAGGGAATCAAGCTTCAAAAACAACACCCTGATCCACTTTGGCATGTTCAGGGCCTTTTGGAGAAAAGCACATCTGTGCGAGTTTAAAAGGTTATATTTTCATACCCAAAGCTCTGTGGCACTCAGCCCGTGGCATCTGCTTTCTAGCTTCAGAAATTTGAGCTTAGCAGCTCTGCATGTCAGGAGCCTGCCATGAAGACTACCAAGGCCTTTCTGATCAAGGGCCTGTGCTCCCCTATACTTGCAGAAATACTGAGCTCAAACCATCAGATCAGCCTGCTTCCTGCCCACCATGGACCCGGGCCTGGGGTCAACCCAACCCACCACCCCAGATTAAACAGTCTATACCTCTGTAATTTGTCACCCTAAACTAATGGGCACCTTCCTTCCCAGCACCTACCTAGTCATGCGGCTGTACTTAAACTGGAACCTCCCCCATTTGTAAAGGCAGTTTGTACATCTTCTGAAGTACAGAGTCTTTTGAATTTCCTAAGCAGTCTATCACTGCTTTGTGCCAGCCTTCTCCAAAACAAACCACAGATGTTAAGTGTCTCATTCCAGTATATTAACATGAGAAGCAAGCACTTCTCTGCAAAGTTACGTCACAATTGACTGCCAGTTTACTGTTCCTACTGTTGTGTATTACTTACGGGAGGCGTAAGTCTGAAGCTGTGTTGCAATCAGAAAACACAGGGTATTTTTTCAGTCATCCATTTGCTCAGCAAACTCTACTGAGCAACTTCCTAACTGCCAGGCATGTGAGTGGTGCTGAGTGTGCAAAGGTGAGCACACCACCAGCTAATTCTCAAGACACTTCTAGTGCAGGAGGACAGAGAAACACATACACTGCGGTACAGGGCACCTCCTGCCATGCAGAGGCAGGTGCCAGGCACTGTGGGTGCACGTGGAAGTGGAACCTACCCAGCCTGAGGCTGAAGAAGAACTTGGGCTTGGTGCCCATGCCAAGGCTGACCCACTGCCAGCCACAGAATGCTGAGGCTGCAGGCACCTGGGGATCAGCCATCAGGGCCTGTAAGTACAGCATGGCACAGTTCAAAGGGTCCCCTTCCTATTGCAGTCAGCTTGAAGTACAGTGTCCAGCTTGTAGGAAGGTACACGAAGCCCTAGCATCCCTCTCACTGAACAGAGAGGAAGCTAAGGACCAGCGAGGCGCCCTGCCCAGGCCCCATAGCTGGACAACGGCTGGCACTGTACCCACTCTGCCCAGCTGCCCTCAGCCAACCTGCACAACTGATGCTATGGGGTCATGGGGTAGGAGCACCATCCTCCAAATAAATCCAGACTCAGAAGGAACCTCACTTCCTCTGCACACCCTTGTTTTATCCAGTGTAAGGAGGCATGAAGGAGCCCTCCACCCCGGTGTCCACACAGGGGCGGGCGCTCCTTGGTCACTGCCCAGTCTCCCAACATTCAGCAGCAGGCTAGAGCGGTTTGGCCTGGGGCTCCTGCCCCATGGCCCTACTGTCGCTGTCGGGAGCTGTTTTACATGATGCATTTGCTTCTTGGGTTGATTCTCAGCCTCTGCTTACCTGAAACTTTCCCTTACTCTTCCTCTCCCACCCCCAGGTGTCATTTAGGTACCACTGTCGATTGTACAACGAATGGCGTCGGACCAATCAGAGGGTGATTCTCCTCATTCCAAAGTCAGTCAACATACCTTCTAACCAACAGTCGCTGCTGGGCCTCCATTCGGTCAAGAGGAACTCAAAGGAGACAATTGTTTGACACTCGTGTCGTCGGTCAGTTGCCTTCCCGTTCGGGGTTTGGAAGTTTCTGCACTGGGGCCGTGCACTGAGCCACCCCTCCCTTCAGCCCGTGGGTCTGAGAACATCCGGAACCGCGGAAGCACATCGCCCAGGCCAACGAGCTCTGTCAGGAGAAAGCCAGTGCTGTTTTACTTCAAATCATGGATGCTGCGATCATATGATAATTGCTAAGCTGCCAAACATGTTTATTGAGCAGATACTGAATGGAATTTTCCAGACACCTCTTTAACATAGGAGGAAGGTTTTCCTGCTGAGGATGCACTTCAATTCTTCCTTTTTTATTACTATTTCAAATATATATATATATATATATATATATATATTAAACTTAGATGATAATCAAATGCGAAAAGCCAATGTTAAAACTGCCCTCTTGGTTTGGATGGGTTTTGTCTGGGTCAGGCTGTTTGCTTCCTGGTTTCCGCTGTAGATTCTTTGGGATGATTTGATACCTGCAGTGGTCTTTTTCCCCTCTCTCCTGTCCCTTACTTTAGGGGACAGCCTAACACCTGCAGAACATGTCATATTTGAAGGATGTTTTGTACTAAACTTCATTTAATTATTCAGTTTTTAAAGGGAAAAAAAAGCCGTGGCAACTGTCCCTACAGTGAGCTGTTTATTTAAATCTCATTAAGGAGAAAAAATATATATATGGTGGGAAGCACGCTCCTTTCAACTTGTTTGGTACTGACAGCTGATAGAAGCTATTTTCTAATAATAAATATCCAGTGTGTGAAAGACAAACCCCAGTGATTGTGATACTCGTTTTTTTTTTAATCGTAAAACCTGTGAAGTTTCCCAAAGTAGGTTTAAAAAAGAAGAGAAAAGGAAAAGCAAAAGGGTTGGTGTTCTCCCTCCCCTCTCCTTTAATGCGTGTCTTAACTCTGCATTCACCATGAATTGGAGGGATCATGAGACATTTCTAGGAACCCTGGACCTGTTTTGCATATCAATTAGCATTCCCATTTCTCTATTGAATTTCTAGCTTGATGGGTAGATGTGATGAAAAAGACTGTCCTAGCAGTTTAAGGTCCCTTTGTCTGATTTTCAAAAAAAAAAAAAAAAAAGAGTCCCACACAGTGCCTTGCCCCAAGCACGAGCCAATTCTGTCACAGGCTGAAATAGACTTTTTCTAAGGGTTTTGTGTCCCTCTCATCTATCGCAGGGGACAGGGTCCAGACTACACCCTGCCTTTGTGTGTCCACTGAAGCCAGGGAGCGGATGTGTGTCTGAGGAAATCCCTGGCTCGGCTGGCGCCCAGGCTCCCGCTGCCAGCCCGCCTGCCCACGCCTGGAGAAGGTGGAGCCCAGCTGCGGGGAGTGCATTAAAATGGATTTCGAGAACATGACCCACATTTGGAATATCACTCCAGCGTCTGCCTTATGCTCCCCAAGTGAGAGAGCGGAAAGTGCAAACAAACTGCCAGTGAGGCAGGTAATGATTTTTGTCCACAGCCAGATCAGGCTGAGGCAGGTGTCACCTTTGTCTGCAGAGCCCTCCATTCACAGACTGCCCCACGCACTGCCTGGGGAGGCAAACAGCTGCACTGCTCTCTGCTGCAAAACTCGGATGTGCTTTATGGCTTGTGACAATAGATTCCCTCCCCACCACGCTTCACTTCGACACATCAATTCCAGTAATATACATCTCAGCCCTTCTATGTACTCCGCCCTGCTCACCCCTCTGGGTTGTCATTAGCTGTGCTACCATCAAGTACTTCGTAATTGACCTTTCTAAAATGCTGGATACCACTGGCTGCATGCAGCTGTCACACATTAAATTTCCAGAGCCAAGAGTCCAACTTGGTAGCTTGTGAGCTGCAGCCCTGTAATGTAGTTGATAAATAACATCCATCCGGCCTTGGTCCCAGAACTGTTAGGTTAACCAGTGGCACTTCTCAACTGAACGGCACATTCATGAGAAGACCGCACCTTTTGCCCTCCCTGCCTCTCCCAATGAATTAGGGAAGCGGCAGATTCCCAGGATCATTCCCTGCTGTGGCCAGCTGAGAGAGCCCCTGCCATCTTGGTTCATGAGAGACATAATGATGCAAAACATCAAAAGCAGCCAGGTCCCAGGCAGCTCACTAGGCTTCTGTGCTGGGAAGGACGTTGGTGTGGTGTCTGTACCATACCTCTTTACCCCATATTTGCATCCTCATCCCCAGAAATAAAGTCCAAATGCAATTAGATGGCATGTGGAGTGATGGGCAGGATGCTCCTAGCAGCCAAGAACACCCTCGGTGCCTCCCTTCCCAGGCCACCAGGGTGGGACCTCCTTGGCACACTCTCAGCTCCACCAGCACCACAGCCCGTCTGGGATTCTGAAAGTTCTTGGGGGACATTTCATCCCCTTGGCCCTTTAACCCTGATGCCAGTCACGTTGGGAGAGTGTAGGGAACTCCAGCAAAGAGGGCAAGAGGCAAGCAGGAGCTGCAGTCCAGGCTCTGCGTCTGTCCACAGGCCATGCAGCATCTGCCTGGCAGAGAGGGTGGTTTCTGCTACTGGTGCAAGGGCTGCACGGGTTACCAGCGGCCCTGCTCACCTCCTACTCTTTCTTGGCTTCTTTCTTTTTGAAAGATCAAGAATGAAGCAGAGAAAGGAACGAGGAGGGGCAGGTAAAGGATTCTGGTGGTTCACTGCACCTGCCCATCCTCTTCCTCGATGGTTGTGTCTCATCCATGCTCTTCAGTAACCGTCCCAACCATTTCTCTTGAGACTAATAATTAGACACAAATGTGCAACGCGGCAAAGCCAGAGAGGAAACAGACATCTGAACCAAGTCCAGCATGCTTCCCGCCTTCCCCGTGTGTGTGCATGTGTGTCTCTGCCTGTTCCCATCTGGGGGAAGGACAGAGAACACAGAGTTCACGTAAATTCTGGGCCTCCTCAAAGAACTCTGCGGAAACTCAGACGAGCTGTAAAATCCCATTAAGGAAGAATAAAGGGTGCGACTCGGACATTACTTGTGTTTGTCTTTTGTGCCCCGGCCTTCCCTTCCCCAGCCTGAGTGCCATGGGTTGTCATTTTCTGCTGGGCTGTAGCCACAGTTGTTTCATTTTCAGTGAAAGTCACTCACCGGGGGGCATGGAGGAGCCAAAGGAGGAAATGGAAGGGGCCTGGCCACCAGGATGCCACCCACCAGCTGCCCGCTGGGGGCCCATCCCCTCGCAGCTCCCCTCCCAGCCACAGCCGCCCACAGGCCGGGTCTGTCTAGCCTTTCCTGACACTCCACATAGCACGGCACTCACAAATCTTTTTCTTCAGCCTGCCCTCACCAGGGAGTGTCCCAAAGCCAAAAGAACCTGAGGAGGAAAGACACTAAGAAAGGAAATCGGCACGTGTCCCTTCCACTGTGATCCAGAACTTTCCAAGAAGCCACATGAAGATCAGCCACGCAGCCTGGTGCCCTAGTTCTGGGTGAGACCTGTATAGGCTGTGATTCTGAAGCCTTGAATGGGGTGGAGGCAGGGTTCAGGACTATCAGAGGTTGGGTCCAGGATGGACCTGACTAGGCTCCAGCCCTCCTGGCAAACCACACAGAGGATCTATGGACTGGCAGGCTTGCCCCATGAGGGTGGAGTCCTGAGAGACTGCCCCCTGGGTAGTGATGCCTCTGAAACATGTCAGTTCTGCTGAAGTGCCAGAATGTTCTACATCCCACCTTTCTTGGCTTTACAAACGTCTCAGTGTCTAGGAGCTGGTTTTGGGACACACTGCCCTACACACGCTGTTCGCCTGTGCTGGGGTGATTCCAGCTCTCTGCTTCCCGGTGTGACAGCAGGAGAGACCCCGCCATGAGTCAGACTTCCTGCGTCAGACCTGGCCTGCGGATTGTGGACAGCGACCCCACCTATCTAAGCTCAGTTTCTGGCCTCTAAAATGGGGATAATACTTACCTGTGGCAGTCCCTGTAAGATCTGTAAGCTCCACTCCTAGTACCTGATGAATGAATGGTGGTGACGCCACTCTGCCCCGGCCCCTCCTTCCACGCACTGTGGCTCATGTTGAGGTTCTTTGACCCTAACTTGGGTTTTGACAAATGGCTTTGATGAATGATTTGCAGGATCATAAACAAATAGTTTTAAATTCTTTTAAAAAGAAGAGGGACTGGGGGGCGGAGCCAGAATGGCGGCGTGAGTAGAGCACTGGAAATCTCCTCCCAAAACCACATAGATCTATGAAAATATAACAAAGAAAACTCTTCCTAAAATAGAGACCAGAGGACACAGGACAACACCCAGACCACATTCACACCTGCAAGAACCCAGCGCCTCACGAAGGGGGTAAGATACAATCCCCGGCCCGGCGGGACCCAAGTGCCCCTCCCCCTTGCTCCCGGCGGGTGGAAAGAAACCGGAGCGGTTTTTTTTTTTGGCGAGTGCTTTTTGGAAGCCTTAAAGGGACAGGGACCCCAATACCAGGGAAACAGGGCAGCAAGTCCGGTGAGTGGGTGCCTGAGACCAGCACCTGAGGACAAAGAAAATTGCACATTTTTCCCAGTACTGGGGAGGCAGGGCGGCAGGACCAGTGAGCGGGAGCCTGAGACCGGCACCTGAGGACAAAGAAAATCGCGCGTTTTTCGCTTTTTTTTGGCGAGTGCTTTTTGGAAGCCTTAAAGGGACAGGGACCCCAATAACAGGGAAACAGGGCAGCAAGACTGGTGAGGGTGCCTGAGACCGGCGCCTGAAGACAAAGAAAATCGCGCGTTTTTCCCTGTTTTTTCTTTTTGGAGAGTGCTTTTTGGAAGCCTTAAAGGGACAGGGACCCCAATACCAGGGAAACAGGGCAGCAAGACCAGTGAGCCGGTGCCTGAGACCGGTGCCTGAGGACAAAGAAAATCGCATTTTTTTTTCCTCTTTCATTGTTGCTGTTGTAGTTTTGGTCTGGAGAGTGCTTTTTGGAAGTCTTAAAGGGGCAGGACACGACACTTAGACCAGAGGCAGGGAATCTGGGGATCTCTGGGCACTCTAACCCCCTGGGCAACAGGGAGCACAGAGGCCCCTTACGAAGATAAATAGCCTCCCGGCCGCTCCCCCTCCAACAGGGCTCCACCATTTTGGAGGAGCAGCCCCAGCCAGGCCACAACCACAGCAACAGCGGAGATAAACTCCATAGCAATGGGGCAGGTAGCAGAAGCCCTGTCTGCGCACAGCTGCCAAGCATAAGCCACTAGAGGTCGCTATTCTCCCAGGAGAGGAAGGCCACAAACCAGAAAGAAGGAAAGCTCTCCCAGCTGTCACTCGTACCAGCTCTGCAAACTATCTCTATCACCATGAAAAGGCAAAATTACAGGCAGACAAAGATCACAGAGACAACACCTGAGAAGGGGACAGACCTAACCAGTCCTCCTGAAAAAGAATTCAAAATAAAAATCATGAACATGCTGACAGAGATGCAGAGAAAAATGAAAGAGCAATGGGATGAAGTCTGGAGGGATATCACAGATGTCAGAAAGGAGATCACAGAAGTGAAACAATCCCTGGAAGGATTTATAAGCAGAATGGATAAGAGGCAAGAGGCCATTGAAGGAATAGAAGCCAGAGAACAGGAACGTATAGAAGCTGACATAGAGAGAGATAAAAGGATCTCCAGGAATGAAACAACACTAAGAGAACTATGTGACCAAGCCAAAAGGAATAATATTCGTATTATAGGGGTACCAGAAGAAGAAGAAGAAAGAGGAAAAGGGATAGAAAGTCTCTTTGAAGAAATAATTGCTGAAAACTTCCCCAAACTGGGGGAGGAAATAATCGAACAGACCACGGAAATACACAGAACCCCCAACAGAAAGGATCCAAGGAGGACAACACCAAGACACATAATAATTGAAATGGCAAGGATCAAGGACAAGGAAAGAGTTTTAAAGGCAGCTAGAGAGAAAAAGGTCACCTATAAAGGAAAACCCATCAGGCTGACATCAGACTTCTCGACAGAAACCCTACAGGCCAGAAGAGAATAGCATGATATACTTAATGCAATGAAACAGAAGGGCCTTGAACCAAGGATACTGTATCCAGCACGACTATCATTTAAATATGATGGTGGGATTAAACAATTCCCAGACAAGCAAAAGCTGAGGGAATTTACCTCCCACAAACCACCTCTACAGGGCATCCTACAGGGACTGCTCTAGATGGGAGCACTCCTAAAAAGAGCACAGAACAAAACACACAACATATGAAGAATGGAGGAGGAGGAATAAGAAGGGAGAGAAGAAAAGAATCTCCAGACAGTGTATATAACAGCTCAATAAGCGAGCTAAGTTAGGCAGTAAGATACTAAAGAAGCTAACCTTGAACCTTTCGTAACCACGAATCTAAAGCCTGCAATGGCAATAAGTACATATCTCTCAATAGTCACCCTAAATGTAAATGGACTTAATGCACCAATCAAAAGACACAGAGTAATAGAATGGATAAAAAAGCAAGACCCATCTATATGCTGCATACAAGAAACTCATCTCAAACCCAAAGACAAGCACAGACTAAAAGTCAAGGGATAGAAAAACGTATTTCAGGCAAACAACAGTAAGAAGAAAGCAGGGGTTGCAGTACTAATATCAGACAAAATAGACTTCAAAAAAAGAAAGTAACGAGATAAAGAAGGACACTACATAATGATAAAAGGCTCAGTCCAACAAGAGGATATAACCATTCTAAATATATATGCACCCAATACAGGAGCACCAGCATATGTGAAGCAAATACTAACAGAACTAAAGAGGGAAATAGACTGCAATGCATTCATTTTAGGAGACTTCAACACACCACTCACCCCAAAGGATAGATCCACTGGGCAGAAAATAAGTAAGGACACACAGGCACTGAACAACACACTAGAACGATTGGACCTAACAGACATCTTCAGAACTCTACATCCAAAAGCAACAGGATATACATTCTTCTCAAGTGCACATGGAACATTCTCCAGAATAGATCACATATTAGCTCACAAAAAGAGCCTCAGTAAATTCCAAAAGATTGAAATTTTACCAACCAATTTTTCCGACCACAAAGGTATAAAAGTAGAAATAAATTCTACAAAGAAAACAAATTCGCTCACAAACACATGGAGGCTTAACAACATGCTACTAAATAATCAATGGATCAATGAACAAATCAAAATAGAGATCAAGGAATATATAGAAACAAATGACAACAACAACACAAAGCCCCAACTTCTGTGGGACGCAGCGAAAGCAGTCTTAAGAGGAAAGTATATAGCGATCCAGGCACACTTGAAGAAGGAAGAACAATCCCAAATGAATAGTCTAACATCGCAATTATCGAAACTGGAAAAAGAAGAACAAATGAGGCCTAAAGTCAGCAGAAGGAGGGACATAATAAAGATCACAGAAGAAATAAACAAAATTGAGAAGAATAAAACAATAGCAAAAATCAACGAAACCAAGAGCTGGTTCTTTGAGAAAATAAACAAAATAGATAAGCCTCTAGCCAAACTTATCAGGAGAAAAAGAGAATCAAAACAAATCAACAGAATCAGAAGTGAGAATCGAAAAATCACGACAGACTCCACAGAAATACAAAGAATTATTAAAGACTACTATGAAAACCTATATGCCAAGAAACTGGAAAACCTAGAAGAAATGGACAACTTCCTAGAAAAATACAACCTCCCAAGACTGATCGAGGAAGAAACACAAAAGTTAAACAAACCAATCACGAGCAAAGAAATTGAAATGGTAATCAAAAAACTATCCAAGAACAAAACCCCGGGGCTGGACGGATTTGCCTCGGAATTTCATCAGACACACAGAGAAGACATAATACCCATTCTCCTTAAAGTGTTCCAAAAATAGAAGAGGAGGGAATACTCCCAAACTCATTCTATGAAGCCAACGTCACCCTAATACCAAAACCAGGCAAAGACCCCACCAAAAAAAGAAAATTACAGACCAATCTCCCTGATGAATGTAGATGCAAAAATACTCCATAAAATATTAGCAAACAGAATTCAACAGTATATCAAAAGGATCACACACTATGACCAAGTGGGATTCATCCCAGGGATGCAAGCATGGTACAACATTCGAAAATCCATCAACATCATCCACCACATCAACAAAAAGAAAGACAAAAACCACATGATCATCTCCACAGATGCTGAAAAAGCATTTGACAAAATTCAACATCCATTCATGATAAAAACTCTCAGCAACATGGGAATAGAGGGCAAGTACCTCAACATAATAAAGGCCATATATGATAAACCCACAGCCAGCATTACACTGAACAGCGAGAAGCTGAAAGCATTTCCTCTGAGATCGGGAACCAGATAGGGATGCCCACTCTCCCCACTGTTATTTAACATAGTACTGGAGGTCCTAGCCACGGCAATCAGACAAAACAAAGAAATACAAGGAATCCAGATTGGTAAAGAAGAAGTTAAACTGTCACTATTTGCAGATGATATGATACTGTACATAAAAAACCCTAAAGACTCCACTCCAAAACTACTAGAACTGATATCGGAATACAGCAAAGTTGCAGGATACAAAATTAACACACTGAAATCTGTAGCTTTCCTATACACTAACAATGAACCAATAGAAAGAGAAATCAGGAAAACAATTCCATTCACAATTGCATCAAAAATAATAAAATACCTAGGAATAAACCTAACCAAAGAAGTGAAAGACATACTCTGAAAACTACAAGTCACTCTTAAGAGAAATTAAAGGGGACACTAACAAATGGAAACTCATCCCATGCACATGGCTAGGAAGAATTAATATCATCAAAATGGCCATCCTGTCCAAAGCAATATACAGATTTGATGCAATCCCTATCAAATTACCAGCAACATTCTTCAATGAATTGGAACAAATAATTCAAAAATTCTTATGGAAACACCAAAGACCCCGAATAGCCAAAGCAATCCTGAAAAAGAAGAATAAAGTAGGGGGGATCTCACTCCACAACTTCAAGCTCTACTACAAAGCCATAGTAATCAAGACAATTTGGTACTGGCACAAGAATAGAGCCACAGACCAGTGGAACAGATTAGAGACTCCAGAAATTAACCCAAACATATATGGTCAGTTAATATTTGATAAAGGAGCCATGGACATACAATGGCAAAATGACAGTCTGTTCAACAGATGGTGCTGGCAAAACTGGACAGCTACATGTAGGAGAATGAAACTGGACCATTGTCTAACCCCATATACAAAGGTAAATTCAAAATGGATCAAAGACCTGAATGTAAGTCATGAAACCATTAAACTCTTGGAAAAAAACATAGGCAAAAACCTCTTAGACATAAACATGAGTGACCTCTTCTTGAACATATCTCCCCGGGCAAGGAAAACAACAGCAAAAATGAGCAAGTGGGACTACATTAAGCTGAAAAGCTTCTGTACAGCGAAAGACACCATCAATAGAACAAAAAGGAATCCTACAGTATGGGAGAATATATTTGAAAATGACAGATTCGATAAAGGTTTGACGTCCAGAATATATAAAGAGCTCACACGCCTCAACAAACGAAAAACAAATAACCCAATTAAAAAATGGGCAGAGGAACTGAACAGACTGTTCTCCAAAAAAGAAATACAGATGGCCAAGAGACACATGAAAAGATGCTCCACATCGCTAATTATCAGAGAAGTGCAAATTAAAACTACAATGAGGTATCACCTCACACCAGTAAGGATAGCTGCCATCCAAAAGACAAACAACAACAAATGTTGGCGAGGCTGTGGAGAAAGGGGAACCCTCCTACACTGCTGGTGGGAATGTAAATTAGTTCAACCATTGTGGAAAGCAGTATGGAGGTTCATCAAAATGCTCAAAACAGACCTACCATTTGACCCAGGAATTCCACTCCTAGGAATTTACCCTAAGAACGCAGCAATCAAGTTTGAGAAAGACAGATGCACCCCTATGTTTATCACAGCACTATTTACAATAGCCAAGAATTGGAAGCAACCTAAATGTCCACTGGTAGATGAATGGATAAAGAAGATGTGGTACATATACACAATGGAATACTACTCAGCCATAAGAAGTGGAAAAATCCTACCATTTGCAGCAACATGGATGGAGCTGGAGAGTATTATGCTCAGTGAAATAAGCCAAGTGGAGAAAGAGAAATACCAAATGATTTCACTCATCTGAGGAGTATAAGAACAAAGGAAAAACTGAAGGAACAAAACAGCAGCGGAATTACAGAACCCAAAAATGGACTAACAGGTACCAAAGGGAAAGGAACTGGGGAGGATGGGTGGGCAGGGAGGGATAAGTGGGGGGAAGAAGAAGGGGGGTATTAAGATTATCATGCATGGGGGGGAGGGAGAACGGGGAGGGAGGGCTGTACAACACAGAAAGGACAAGTATTGATTCTACAACATTTTGCTATGCTGATGGACAGTGACCGTAATGTGGTTTTTAGGGGGGACCTGATAGAGGGGAGAGCAGAGTAAACATAGTATTCTTCATGTAAGTGTAGATTAAAGATTAAAAAAGAAAGAAAAAGAAAGAAAAGAAAGAAAGAAAGAAAGAAAGAAAGAAAGAAAGAAAGAAAGAAAGAAAGAAAGAAAGAAAGAAAGAAAAAACAGAAAGAAAGAAAGAAAGAAAGAAAGAAAGAAAGAAAGAAAGAAAGAAAGACAGAAAGAAAGAAAGAAAGAAAGAAAGAAAGAAAGAAAGAAAGAAAGAAAGAAAGAAAGAAAGAAAGAAAGAAAGAAAGAAAGAAAGAAAGAAAGAAGGAAAGAAAGACAGAAAGAAAGACAGACAGAAAGACAGACAGAAAGAAAGAGGAAAGAAAGAGGAAAGAAAGAAAGAAAGAAAGAAAGAAAGAAAGAAAGAAAGAAAGAAAGAAAGACAGACAGAAGAAAGAAAGAAAGAAAGAAAAGAAAGAAAGAAAGAAGAAGAAAGAAAGAAAGAAAGAAAGAAAGAAAGAAAGAAAGAAAGAAAGAAAGAAAGAAAGAAAGAAAGAAAGAAAGAAAGAAAGAAAGAAAGAAAGAAAGAAAGAAAGAAAGAAAGAAAGAAAGAAAGAAAGAAAGAAAGAAAGAAAGAAAGAAAGAAAGAAAGAAAGAAAGAAAGAAAGAAAGAAAGAAAGAAAGAAAGAAAGAAAGAAAGAAAGAAAGAAAGGAAAGGGGGATTACTCCTTGATAGGATAAAGTTATTGGTAAATCAAATATCAACGCATGCTTTAAATATCCTTAATGTTGATCACTTAAAGGGTGTCAGATGATCAGCTATGGAGGTACTCTTTTCTGATAATATTCCTTTCTCTTAATAAAAATAAAAATAAAAATAAAGCAGTTCCTGTGTGCTGACCTCCATTGAGTTCTACACAGTGGTATGGAGGGCATGTCAAAGTGTGGGCAAAGGGTCTGTTTGTTTCTATGCAGAAGATCAAGGCCTAGCTTGGCTACCCAGAAAATGAACTAAGATACGATATGAGGAGGAGCTTCCGGCACCAGCACTCTCTGGAGGACATGTGCCAGGGGGATGATCATCAAAAAGCCTCCACAGGGATCCGGGCGATGCTGCGGTTGTGGCTGCGTCCACCCCACCATTTCCTGGACTTGCCATTGGAATGAGGAGGGAGATGTCTAGGCTGGCATGTGCATACAGTGAGACAACGAATTTGACCGGATCTGTACTGTTGGAACTCAACCAGGAGTTGGGAGGGGTGCAAGTTGTAGTGCTCCAAAATATTACGACTATAGACTATCTACGGTTAAAAGAACATATGGGATGTGAACGGATCCCAGAAATGGGTTGCTTTAATTTGTCTGATTTCTCTCAGACTGTTCAAGTACAGTTGGACAATATCCATCATATCATAGACAAATTTTCACAAATACCCTGGGCACCTAAATGGTTTTCTTGGCTTCACTGGAGATGGCTGGTAATTATAGATTTGCTTTGTTTATGTCACCATATTCCTATGATGTTAATATGTGTGCGCAAGTTAGTTAGTAGTTTAAAACCTATACATGCTTAAGGTACTCTACAAGAAGATACGTCAAAGAAATAATCAATCCTCCCATGTTGTCTTCCATATGCTACCTCTATAGCTTTTCTTCTTCCTTCCTAATTACAACCCTTAAATAGAATTCGTGCCTCATATCGAATTTACTGAGTATCATAATTCCTCCAGGTGGTAAAGATACCTCGAGACAAGTGCTGGGCATAGAAGCCACAGGGCATAAATCTGCAAAGAAGTAAAAAGCTAACCTTTGCAAACAATATGGCTTCTCTCTCACTTACCAACTTTACATTTCCCTGTATGGCCCCGGAAGATGACTGGTTAGCCAGAGACGGGTAAGATTCCTCAAGGGAGGAACAACCTAAGACAGGCACAGTTGCAGGGGGGCCATCAGGTGAGAAATTGGGGATCAACAGTGGTGAAGCTTAGAACCTCACCCCCCCTGTTTTGAGAGAAAGCTTCTGCATCCGTGGATGTTTTATTGCCCTTGTCTAGCTCAGATTAGCACACAGTCTACAGGCACACACATGATCATCTACAATTGCTCTCTTACAACACTAAACTATGATTTCTACCTTTATCTTGCATCTACCTACCACTTCAGCATTTTATTAAAACTAAAAATAATAATAATAATAAAGGGAGAAATGTGGGATCCACATATAAATCAAGTATAAATATCAAACAAATATTCATATTTGACCTGATTGTTTATAGTTCATAATGCGTGATCAAAACCGAAAGTTTCTGTGATGACTGCCCTTGTACTGTTCACCATGTAAGAACTTACTCACTATGTAAGAATTCGTTCACCATGTGAGAACTTGTTCGTTATGCTTCAGAAGATTGGAGACTGACGAGAATTAGGCTTGAGATGGATTAATGATTGTGCATTGAGCATTGACCCCCCCTATACAGAATTTTATTGTTGTTAACAACCATTTGATCAATAAATATGAGAGATGCCCTCTCAAAAAAAAAAAAAAGAAAAGAAAAGGGACTGATTTTAAATAATCAACAGATATTTTGGGGGCACACTGTGCTCCAGAGTAAAAAGAACAGTGAGAGATCTCCTGGAGGTAGAAAGCACTGACTTGATGCAGATCTTTGAATTACAGTTTTCTTTGCATTTCCTGATGTGGGAGCCTACCGCTTATTGAGAATTAATCACATTGAAAAATTAGCTACTTCTGGATCCAGTGCTACAGAAGAAAACAAATACAGTCCATCAGTTGTCTGTGTTCCCAGAAATTAGGGGCTCCCAAGTCACTGAGCTTGCACATCAAGTGCCTTCTCTGAGGCTCTGAATTCTGTGCACAAAGACAACAGAGGAAGACGGGCTCCAGGAGTTCTGCTTCGTTCTGAGAAACTCCCCTTTTTGGACATACTTCTCACCTATGAGGGCCACAGTTACCCCATCAAGGAAATGAATATATGGACCCTATCAGAGGTTTTTATTGTATCTTATTTGTGAACACCAGTACAAAGAATTGGGTTAATTATACATTGTAGTCTATGACACAGCTTCTGTCACCATCAGCCTATATAGGTCCCTTTTCGATTTTAACCCACAGATATGTACATAGTGTCAGACTCTTCCTAAGAGCCATGTGCACTTCAGCACTTTGAAAATTACCTCCTTAAATCCTCGCCATGACCTCATCTATTTATGGCTGCCTAACAAACTACCCCAAAATTTGCTATTGCGAAACGCCATTTTATTGCAACTCTCTATTCCATGGATTGGCTGAGGCTCAGCTAGGCAGTCTGGGCAGTGCCTCCTCTGATGGCACTTGGGTGTCTCAGCAGCCCAGGTGCTCCTCCTGTGGCCTTCTTTCTCTACATGGCATCTCAGCTTCAAGGGCGCCTCTCTCCTTGGTGGCTCAGGGCTCCAAGAGGTAAGGGCCATTCGTCCTGCTTAATGTGTAAGTCCCAGTGTTCCTTCCTCACATCCTATTGGTCAGAGCACTTACAGGCCCCACCTCCTGGTGGGAGGAGCTGCTGCACAGGGGAAGGGGTGGGGCAGAATTGTTTGGGGACATTTTTAGAGATTAGCTACTAGACCCTTTTTCTGGACGGGGAGCTTAACCAGCAAAGTTAAGTCACTTGTCCAAGGTAACAGAGCTAGTAAGGGGCCAAGCTGGGATTCAGACCCAGCTGGAATCTGGCACGTAAGCTCTGATGCCCCTTAGCCTCTATTTATAATATGTTCCCCTTCTCCCTAATTTCCATGCTCATCTCCTTCCTTCATTAGGCACTCATTCTGATATGTTTGATATGTAAACCGAATACGTATACATCTTTGCAAAACATACCATTTTGTGACTCTATAACTTAACTTTACATAAACTTAACACTGTGCTTTTAAGACCTCTCTGTGTCACTGCGCGTGTATCTAGCTCATTGTTTCTGGTGGCTGCCTGGGGCTCTGTCCCCTTCATGTCGCTGCAACTCCCTGGGCCATTCAGTGGTGCTGCGGCAGCCTCCGTGGTCCTCCTCTCCCGGTGTCCTGTTGGAGGGGCCCTCTGGGTCGGTGCCTTCAGTGGGAACGCTGGGGCACAGGATGCAGACATCTCTGATTTCATGTTTTTGTATTGTTCTCCAGAGGGACTGTCCCACTTTAAGTGCTGCCCCGGCCAAGGCTGAGTGTTCCCATTTCTCCACGTCTTTCCTCCACTGGTTATTGTTTATTTGTTCATTTTTAGCCAATCTGATCATAGGAACCTGTGTCTTAATATTTTTATCTGTTCAAATTTTCCTTTTATTTTTCCTCTTGGGTTGGCTTTCTTTTCTATGTCGTTTCCCTGATCGGTTTGATGTGTTGCAAAATCTCTCATTTGTTCAACTCTTAACTTTGTGGTCTATTTTGTGGAATGGAATCCACAGCTCTGACAGAGTCAGATGTGGTTAGTCATGTGGTTTGTATGATGGGTGGTCTTATCTAAACTTTAGAAGTCCTTTGTTCTTCCATATTTTCTTCCTTTAGATGTATGGCTTTATGTACCACCCATAGGCCTTTGAGCTATGTGGATTCACGTCTGTATATAAGATAGGGATCCAATTCCACATCCCTAAGGTCAGCTGTTTTCCTCGCCATCTACCCTTCTTCATTCACCTATCCTCTGGTACCATGGAGTCCAATCTCAATTTCCTATTTCCATATTTATAGCTTCATTCACCAGCATCCTCGATCCAGTTCCATGTAAACACAGGTCTATATTTGCACTGTTAATCGATGGCTTCAGTCTACCTCTCTGGTCCCCGAATTACCTCACTGTTTTTCTTACTACGGCTTCATAGTGTGTCTCGATCTCCAGTGGAATATGCAACTCCTCTCCAGTCCCTGACAACTTCGCTCTACTTTTTTTCAAAACTGACTTAATTATTTATAAACAAGCCTATGATTCCTGCGTATAAAGTTGAGAATAGTTTTGTTAAGTCGTTTAAAAGGTCTTCATGGAATTTTTATTAGAATTGTAGTGGAATTCATGTAGAATTCATATACTAATTTCATGGAACCTGACATCATAGCATAACACCATTTATTCAGTTGTTCTGTGTGTCTGAAAAATAGTTTTAATCATTGTCTGTAAAATTCTTGGACATCCTTTGTTAGTTTAATATCTACATAATTTATAGTTGTGTTGCTATTGTAAATGATATCTTTTTTTCTATTCCATTTTCTAGTTGGCTAGTGCTAGTATAGAAAAACACTTGCTCTCCTGAACTAGCTCCTTTGCCGACCTATGTATTAGTTCTCATATTTGCTGAGCCCCTTCTAAGCCTGCTCCGTGCTGTCCGAGTGCAGAGGCCAGGCTCCCCAGGATTCCTCCAGTGCAGCCAGGCTAGCAGGCATATTTGCTGGTTTTCCAGTCTTAAAGAGGATTCAAAGTTTCTCCACCACTGATATTTGCTAAACATTTTTCTTGTATAATTTCATTGACTTTAGTTTCCCTTCTATTTCTAGTACTCTGTGAGTTTTTACATTATTATTTTAAATAACATATTTAATGAGTAATAATAATTAAATATACTTAATGATAACATAGAGAAATGTATGTGACTTTCTACTTTCATCCGTGTAGTAAGATACACTGCTGTTAAGCCATCCTTTCATTCCTGGATAAATCCTATTTAGGATTTTCTGTACCTTTCTGTATATATATTTATTGAAAATGAAGAGTTCACACCAATACCACTGATTCTAATCTGGTACCACGGAGTCCAATCTCGATTTCCTATTTCCATGTTTATAGCTTCCTTTTCTTTCACAAGAAACTTGGTTTTCATGGTCCTTTGATTTACATATTTAATCAATCTCTCTGCATGTAACCCATCTCTTGTCTCCACCGCCATCCCCTCCCCTGGGTAGATGTCCCCTTCACCACTCCCCGGCGCTGACACCTCTCAGTGGGGACATCCACCTTGTCCCAGTCAAGACTCTGGTGGGGCCAGAGGATGCTCCTCACATTCATTTAGTCTGTACTTATTTCCTTCTTCAGTCGGTGTTTTATTTCCATCCTCTTTTTCATTTTGCTTAGCCAGTCTGAATTAATGGTGTATTTCATTAATCTTTTGAAAGAATAAATTAAAAACTTTCTTAATCATCTTTTCCTCTAATCTTTGTTGTCCTCTACTTCACTGATTTTAGCTTGATCTTTATTATTGCCTTCCTTCTCGGTTTTTTTCTTAATTCACTTATTTCAATCCATTTTTGTTTTTGTTTTTGAATAAGTGATTTAAAGCTATAAATTTACCTCTAAGTACTACTTGAGCTATCTCCCACAATTTTTGAAATTTTTCAATGTTTATATTTTAGTTCTAAGTATTTTTAAATTTCTCTTCTATTTCTTTCTTTAACCCAAAAATCATTTAGTAGTGAACTTTTTAGCTTATAGCAAATGAGCATGGGGTAGGGAGTATTATTCTTTTGTGTTGTGACTATGGTCTCAGTGATGCTGATTCTTTGAAATTATGGCTTTTTCTGTGGCTTAATACATGCTTTATTTCTGCAACTGTATATACATATATGTACATACAAATAAATAAGCTACAGTGTATTAATTGTGTACTTCATGTCTTTCTGTCTATTTTTTTCACACTTAGTCTATCAGTTTCTGAGAAAGGCCTATAAAATTTCTGATTACAATTGCTGATTTATTTATTTCTCCCTCTAGTTGTTAGTAGATGCTTTATGTATTTGAAGCAATGTTTACAGATTTATCTTTGTCATTATATCTTCTTGAAATAGTGTTCCTCTTCCCAAAATATAACATTCTAATATTCTACTAGTCCATAAACATTTCTATATTCTTTTATGTCTGCTAGAGACAGCATACTGCTAAATATTATTTTTAAAATTTAATCTGAAAATGTGTGCCTTTGGATTAGTGGGTTCAATCCATTTAACATGTATTTTACTGTTATGTTGGGTCTGAATTCTACCATCTTATTTCATGTCTCATCATTTTTTCCTGTGATCTCATTTGCTCCTAGGCTCCTGACCACCTTGGCTAATGATGTGTACTCACAATGGGGTGGGGGGCAGCAAGGCACCTGGTGGCTCAGAGGAGGGGGTGGGTGAGCTTTCCACTCGCTGCTCCTAAATAGGCAATTCTGCCCCTCAGCGGACATCCCCATGCCTCCAGCCTGATCTCCATTTTCAAAGTCCCATCTGCCTGGATTGAGACCAGCTTGCCTTTGAAGCACAGAGGGTTGGGGACTAACCAGACCTGCTTGCACTGATGTTATTTCCACCTTCCCCAGCACAGATGCAACACAGCTCTAGTGTTACCCTGCTAACCCAGTGGCCCTGAGCCAGCATTGCTCTTCTCTGTGTTCTGGGGTGTGGTGAGCAGGCAGTGACCCACCCAGAGCCCCTACAGAAGGGAGAATGTGTATACACACCGGGTGTGGCATGTGGCCTTCCTATACCCACACCTTCAGTACCCCTGGTGTTCCTTGGTTTTTATATTCTTTCCTCAGATCCACCACCCATTCTCTCACTTGTTTAGCACTTCCAGGGGTGACTGGGGACAGAGGGGAGAGGGGCCTGGAGTCAGGGTAAATGGAGCATACTATCTGCTAGCACATCTCAAAAAGTCCTCTTGGAGCCGAGTTTTGTGGGGGGCAGGGCATGGAGGAAGGCCCTCTGGTGCCCTGGCTCCATTCAGGCACCTCACCTTTGCTTTATTTCACTGGCAAGAAAAATGATCATCAATGGAGCAGAACAGAGAGTCCAGATATAAACCCCCACATATATAGCCAATTAATATACAATAAAGGAGTCTTGGACATACAATGGGGAAATGTCAGTCTCTTCAACAACTGGTGTTGGCAAAATTGTACAGCTCCATTTAAGAAAGGAGACTGGATCATTGTCTAACTCCATACACAAAAGTAAACTCGAAATGAATCGAAGACCTGAATGTAGGTCATGAAACCAAAAAACTCTCAGAAGAAAACATAGGCAAAAGTCTCTTGAATATAAGCATGAGCCATTTCTTCCTAGACACATCTCCTTGGGCAAGAGAAACAAAATAAAAAATGAACAAGTGGAACTACATAAAACTAAAAATCTCTGTACAGCAAAGGACACCATCAGCAGAACAAAAAGGCATCCTACAGTATGGGAGAATACATGCATAAATGACTAATCTGATAAGTGGTTAACATCCAAAATAGATAAAGAACTCACATACCTTAACACCCAAAAAACAACCTGATTAAAAAATGGGGAGAAGGATCTGAACAGACACTTCTCTAAAGAAGAAATACAAATGGTCAGCAGGTACATGAAAAGATGCTCCACATCACTAATCATCAGAGAAGTGCAAATTAAAACCACAATGAGGTATCACCTCATACCAGTTAGGATGGCCAACATCCAAAAGATAAAAAACAACAAATGCTGGTGAAGATATGGAGAAATGGGAACCCTCCTACACTGTTGGTAGGAATGCAAATTAGTTCAACCATGTGAAAAGCAATATGGAGGTTCCTCAAGAAACTAAAAATAGAAATATGATTTGACCCAGTAATTCCACTTCTAGGAATTTGCCCGAAGAAAACAAGATCCCTGATTCAAAAAGACATATAACCCTATATTTATTGCAGCACTATTTACAATAGCGAAGATATGGAGGCAGCCTAAGTGTCCATTAGTAGATGAGTGGGGTAAAGAAGAGATGGTACATATACACAATGGAATATTATTGGGCCATAAGAAGAAAACAAATCCAACCATTTGCAACAACATGGATGGAGCTGGAGGGTATTATGCTCAGTGAAATAAGCCAGGTGGAGAAAGACAAGTACCAAATGATTTCACTCATCTGTGGAGTATAAGAACAAAGCAAACCTGAAGGAACAAACAGCAGCAGACTCACAGACTCCAAGAAGGGACTAGCGGTTACCAAAGGGGAGGGTGGGTGGGGAGGGAAGGAGAAGGGGATTAAGGGGTATTAGGATTAGCACACATAATGTGGGGGTTCACAGGGGAGGCACAGCAGCATGGGGAAGACAAGTAGTGATTCTATAGCATCTTACCACACTGATAGACAGTGACTGCATTGGGGCAGGGGGATGAGGACTTGATAATATGGGTGAATGCTAAAACCACAATGCTGTTCATGTGAAACCTTTATAAGGTTGTATATCAATGACACTTTAATTTTTTAAAAATTCACAAACTTTTAAAGAGATTAAAAAAAAGAGCATGCTGAAGTCCTTTAGTACTTTCTTACTCTAAAATTTTGGTCCACCTCATCTGGCTCCCTGGTCATCAGGAGGCTGTGTTTGCAAAAGGCAGTGAAGTGCTTGGCAGGAAAGGCTCTGCTGCAGGGGCCTGTCCTGCATGAAGACGGCTCTCCACACGCTCACTGTACTCTCCCACTTCCCACCCAGGGCACGGAAAGGAGGCATCTGTGACTTTCAACCTAGCTGCAAATAAGTAACACTTAGCAGACACGAACTGCATTTTATTCTCAGAGGGGGCTTGAAGGCTGCTGAAGTTAGGATTTTTTTTCAGTCAATTTTGAGATTTATGAGAGAAAATATCCAAGAGCTGCCGGGAGGGCAACTCTGCATCATCACAGACCAGGCAGAGCTGTGGAGGCCCCTCCAGGCCAGGTGGGCAGCAGAGAGGCAGTGGCATTCCTCTACATATAACAACCAGAACTGTTCTCCTTCCCTTTGGACAGACTGGAACAGTTTGGAAACTTAGACTGGCTTTTGGGCAATTTGCAATTACCTTTGCTAAACTATAAACCCATTCTGGGCTCACAATTGTCACTGGGTGTTCTCCATCACGTGCCTTCCTTTTCGCTGCCCCACCTGATAAATGCGGGGCAGCTGCCCCTGAGGCCTCCCACACAGCTGAGGGTGCTGGGCGGCAGCAGTAAGGGCTACAGGCAAAGCTGGTCCCGGCCCTGGAGACAGACTGGGGGGTCTATGGTAGGCCACCGAAGACACTGCTGAATAGATCTCTTGTGGGTCTATTCTGTGGTCGATGTGAGGGTACAGGACTCTGTCGTGGGCAACTCCATGCAACAAAATCAGCAGTCCTGAGTTCGGAGGTCTGTGTGTGCAAAGACAAAGGCAGGCGCCATTCTGGAAGGGGTGGGGCAGCCCCACAGGATTCACAGGACTGGTCTGGGCAGCCCTGGCCAGAGCAACCCAGGAGCCCTGCAGAATCCTTTGTCAGGGCCTTGGTGAACCTCCCGCTCCAGAAGCCCGTGCCAGCTGGGGGACAGGAAAGAATCTAACATTGTTGGTAAACCGGCTTCATCCCAGATGAGAACTAGGACTCAGGCAAGGTCAGCGAAGATTAAGGGGCTTTTGAATGTGCACCCCGTCTGAGGGAGTCCAGGCAAGATTTATTTTGTTTAATGCATGGGCAGTGGACCATGCCCCTGCACAGACTCGGGTTGCCCCTGTGTCTGTCTCTCCCAGGGCCATCACTATGCACGCAAGGTCTTCAAAACCTGGGCACAGCTGGTGTGGCCTCTAAATACCAGTTTCCTACTAAAAAGAATCACATCTTCTCGGAGGAATGTCTCACTCTAGGTCAAGAACAGGAAATGTGTAAGACGGATCTGCTATACCTTGTCATAACCAGAAAGCAACTTAAATGCACTCGCCCAATCTTACTACACTGATGGACAGTGACTGCAATGGGGTGGCGGGGTGGCGGCGGGGAGCTGATAATATGGTGAATGCAGTGGCCACAATGTTTTTCATGTGAAACCTTCATAAGAGTGTATATCAATGATACTTTAATTTAAAAAATAAACAAAAAAACAAATACACTCGCCTAGCCTAAGACGGAACAAGATGAGCATCAAAAAGAATAATGACTGCACTGGATTGTTACATATCATTTCTGTTAAAATTCAGGAGTTTATAATGACTTTAAAAAACCCTCACCAGTCACCTTTGGAGCATTCTAAAGAATCAGATCATTATTCTGGTAACTGCTTTTTAAAAAGTATCGTGTGTGCAGTGTTCCTTGAGTTGTAATTGATGAAAGCAAGTTTTTTTTTTGAGAGTCTCACGTGCATTTATTCATTCCACAAAAGGAGCGGCACTTCTGCCCATGCATGGCAGCCGCCTGTGCCCCCATTTAGCAGCCTGCTGGATTTTCAGCTAAAATGACGTCCCATCTGATGCATTCCCCAAGTAGGTCTGGCTAATGATGACCATGAGCAGGTGCAGGACTCGAAGGTTCCAAAGCTTTGCTTCTTTAATCAGTACTCCTGATTTTACAGACGATGAAGCTCATCAAACCCATTCCTACCCAAATCTCCCGGTAAACCTGGGTATAGTAGGGCTCCATGGGGATCCAAACATTTTTAATAAGGCTTTGAAGCATTGCAGCAACTGACCAACAGCTCAAGACGCCCCAGCCCACATGGCCGGCAACTCAGGGGAGTGAAAGCAAGTTCTTTAGAGAAGACTTTACACCTGACAAATGTGGAAATAGAGAGGCTCCAAATGAAATCACTGATCTGCCTAATGATTATTAACAGACGCTAAACCCATTAGCTGATGGGGAACTAAACTTTGTAGAAGGGAAGACTCAGACCCTCAACACCTACACCCACAGATCAGCCTTGGCATCACAGAAAAGAGAAGGCTGACGTCGTGCACCTCCCGCTGTGATGAACAGGAGGTGCACAGACACACCCACGAGCTATTCTTGCCACCCTCACCTGATGGAACACAACCATCTAATTCTTGGTTCACAGGAACTAGAATATGAGAGGGATAAATAAATGGTTAAATGACTCTAACAATGGAGTCAACAGCAGCGCTAGCGACACTTCTGGCCAGATAACTCATTTAGAAGGCTTAAAAAGATGTTACCAACTAATGTGCCATGTGGACTTTGTTTGGATCCTGATTCAGAAAACCAAATGGAAAAAGAAAATCATGGGGACTATGAGGGAAGCCTGAGTAGTTGAACATATTAAGAAATTACTATTTGTTTTAGGTGTGATAATAGAACTATAGCTATGTTTATAAAAAGTCCTTGTCTCATAAGGATACATTCTGAAGGAATCACGAAGAAGTTATATGATTGATATCTGGGATTCACTTTAAAAATCATCCAGCAGATGGCAGAGCAGCGGGTGGGAATATGGAGGAAACAACACTGGCCGTGCATGGATGATTGTTGGAGCTGGGCAATGGGTACCCGGAGTTCATTATGCTATTCCCTCCACTCTCACATAGGATTATGCTTTTCCATTATAAAAAGTTATTTGAAAAATAAAAAAGGGTTGTGCACACTGCCTGACCCACGCTGTAAAGGTATCACGGCCCTGTGGAGACCAGCAAGCTGGGGAGGGGGTGGGCATCACTAACATAACAGTTTCTTCCACACGAGCACTGGAAGCTAAGGATGGGCTTGAATCAGCGGCTGTGGGTTCAAGGTTGGTCATTTTCTGTAGAGGTGTTACCTGTGGCCAAGGTCACCTATTTTGATGTTTGCCATGCCAGAGTGACATCGCATCAGGCAGGCCAGTGAGGATGGTGGGGGGCTGCAGCGACTGCAGAGAGAAGGTCAGAGGTCAGGGGAGAGGCCTCACAGCTTCTGTGCCAGGAATGGTGGATGATTCCACCAAGAGAAAGCCAATGTCCTCAGAGCATCCGATTAAAACACCCCACATCCTGCTGCGATCGAGGTGCCGGTGAGGCTCAGCAACCCTACTGCGGAAACAGACAGACACCCTGCTGCCTCCGGGAAGAGAGGGAAATGGCCCCACACTGCCCCGAAGCCCCGAGACTCCTATAAAGCATGTGGTGTCCTTGCATACATGTGGCTTGGGTGGGAAGTGGGGGTTGGGTTCACAGAGGTCACACTCTCAGGGAGGGATGATTGTCATTAGCACGCGCTCGGTGTCCTCTCTGGGTCACAAGGTCAACACAGGAAACAGGGCAGCCATCAAACTGCCCGGCGCTGCTGCTCCGAGGGGGCTGCCCCGGGGAAGTCCACCCAGCTGTTCCACGGTGGCCTGGGGCCCCGGCCGGCTGGCAGAGGAGCCCTGTGGTGGCACATCCTCTGTGATCAACCTAGCCGGGCACAAGGAACGTGGGCCTGTGAGCCCCAGGGCAGAACAGAGACTTGCCCCCCAAGGGACAAAATGAGGAGACGGCTTTGTGAATCAAGCCCCTCTGGTCCAGAATGCACTAAGGCATCTGCAAGAGGACCAGCAACAGGTGTCGTCTCCTAGAGGGAAACTTCCCAGTCTGAGAATATATTCTGAACCCAGAAATACACCCCCACATACACACACACACATGCACACATGCACATCTAAGAACTCCTGTCACACACACACACACACACACATACACAGTACTAAGAGAATCCTGGGACAGGCAACTTTCTATTGTCAACATTAGTGCCTCCTTCCCAAGTCCTCCAAATGCCCGTGTCCCCTCTTCCTCCCCACACACACTCCTAGACAGCTCCACGTGGCTCTCAGGTCCCTGCCTGCAACAGGGCTGCCGGAGGATGAGGACGAGGAGCCGGGTGGGAAGCAGCCGGTGTGGGAAGCAGCCATCGGCTGGGAGGATTAGGGAAAGAAGTGGCCGCAGGGCCCCTGCAACCAGGGAATCAGAGATGAGGGGAGGGTCCGTCCACAGCCTCCTGGTAGGTCTTCGTGACCCAACAGGGGTCACAAGGCCCCAGATGGGGACGATCTGCTGTATAGGGAAGTCAGTCAACGGGTGGCACACAGGTTCACACTTCCTGCTCTCCCTGCCTCTTCTTGGAACCGCACGAGCCCCTTCAAACAACACTTTCTGGCATCGGTCAGCATCCTTGTTTCCCCAACGGAGACAATACCAGCGAGTGTCAGCTTGTTTCCCAAAATAACCATCCAAAGCCGCTCACACCAGGTCAGCCTCGCCCACGGAGCCTGCTGAGGAAGAGCAGGGCACGTGTGAGCCCCACCAGAGGCCTGCCCCTCACTGTACCAGGATCCTAGCACCAAGGATGACAGAGGAGCCCCGCCTGCCCCCCCTTACTTCATCATTCAGTGTTTGCCGACCTTCACACACTTTGCGGAAGAATTGCCAAAGACACGTAGTTACTTCTTCCTGTAGCAACATGGGCAGAGAGGAGAGGGGAAGTCTGCCCGGGCGGGGGGGGTCATATGTTGCTTTAGTAGAGCTTCATGGAGCTGTCTGGGGTGGGGGGCGGGAGGGGAAGAGGGGGCGCGGGGCTTTGGAGGACTTGGGAAGGAGGCACTAATGTTGGCAATATAAAGTTGCCTGTCCCAGGATTCTCTTAGTGCTGTGTGTGTGACAGAAAATCTTAGAGGAGTTCTTTAGAGGCTCTGCCCCGTGACACGTCACTGCCCTTGCCCAGCTGAAGGCTGGAATTATCATTTATTTAAATGAAAACCTGGATTCCACCTGCAGTCATCCCTGTCATCTCAGATGAAGCATGGCGAGTCGGTGGTCAGCAAGTGCGCAGAGCACCGGCGTGACGTCCCCTCAGCGGGAGGGCAGCCCATGCACTGGGAAAGCGCTGAGAGTGAAGGATGGCCAACCAGCCGAAAGATTTTCTCAGTGTTTGGGTCTCAGTGGAAAACTCAGAAGTGATTGCCAAGCAAGCGATTGCCAGAATCCTCTCTGTTTCCCCTTGGAGCCCCGGGCGCCTGCGGCCCGCAGCGGTCCCTGTCATCTTGGATTTCAGACAACAGGGGCAAAGGTACCGATATGGTCCACCTCTCCCGAGTACTGCCAGAGCCCACAAATGCCCGCTTGCTGTCAGAAACGGAGAGGGGTCCAGCAGGGATGCTGCACCTCCACTCGGTGGAGACGAGCCGCACGAGAACATGTTTAAATGCCATGGAAGTTAGTACAATGGAGACCACTCCAAGGGGCTGCTGACATTGTCTAAAATGGAAAAATCCACGTGTATTTTTCAAAGCATCAAACTGGGAAGTAACCATCCTACCACACGAAATATCCAACTTTCAAAGGTGAAAAAGCAGATCTTACTTTTCATCAAACTCAGCATTGTTTTAACACGTCTGCAACAGGCGCAGAGTGGGAATGGGAGTGAGTTAGGAACCGCCTTGGGCATGGGCTTCTCTTCACGGGTGACACACGAAACCTACCTTTGGGCAGAATTAGGCCCCAAAACTCCAAACTTCCAGGTGCGTCCAGGTTCCAGCCTGAATTCTTATCAGTTGCTGCAGAGCCACGTCTAGAAACCCACAGGAGGCCTCTGAATCCACTAATCCACTCAGACGGACAGAGCTCGCGCACTGCCCTCCCTCGGAGCCTCTCCGGCTGGCCTGGCCCCCCGAGGTGGGCACTCGTGCATTTCAGCTCCGGAGCCCCTGAGCCCGAGGAAGCCGGCCGTCTGCAGGCTGCGCACCTGCCTGGGGTTGACCACCTGGCCTCTTCTACCCTGAGCAGGGAGCCCTGGCTGGAGTTGGACTGACCGATCCAGGGCTAAAGCAAAACGGCCCCCCAGGGGGCCTGATGTGTGCCGGGCTAGGGCTAGGAGAGGCGGCCCTCAGTTTTCAATAAGCTCAAATAATGCTACTGGGAGGCAGAGAAATTAAGCCCAGTGAAAGTCACACTCATCAGGGTGTGGGATTTGCGCAGCTGAGTTCTTCCAAGGCACGGCGGTCATCTTTGCCACTCAACCTCCCCTGGACGACTCTCTCCTCATGGCCATCCTCACGGGACCCCGGCTTCCCACAGAGCCTGTGGCGGCGCCTCCTTTAGGTGCATCCTGGGGTCAGCTGTCATTTCACGCATCTGTGTGATTATGTCACTGATGCCCATGCTGAGCTGTCAGCTCCATCAGGTTCAGGACAAGACTTCTGTTTACTCCATCCTGCTTCACCAGTACCTCCTACACAGCACGGCACTCAGCGAGAACTTAACACGTGCTTGCTGGATTCATGCGGATTCATGAAATGTGGAGAATGCATGCTTCCAGTATTCTCAGTGGAGTTCCTTGTTTAACCAATGACCGGGAGAGAGTGAACTGCCCAGCACCATTTTCACTGTAGATTGGTGCACGCTAACCGTGCACACCTGCCCTTTCCCAAGGAGAGCTTCCCCTTACTGCCCACTTTCCCCCCATGAAAAAGTGTGAAATAATCACTACTTTTAAATTCCTATTTACTTACTGAGACCTACTATATTGGCACAATCTTTCTACATGATCTACTTTGGTTCAACTCTCTGTAGTAAGGCTTTTTAAATATTTTTGGAAATAGGACTTATAGTCTCAATTTATATATATATATATATAAATACTAAGAAGCAAGAATGTTAGTTTTCTCAGCATCACACCATTAAGCAGAGCAACTTAGTGTGGCTAACTGCTGCTCGTACCGGGGGTTTCCATGCACACAGCCAATTCCAGGGCAAAAACAATACTGCTCTTTCTTCTCTCTGCAGCCTGTCTATGGAAAAGGCCCATCCGTGTGGGAAAGTACAAATTTGGGACATACACCATGACTACACTTGGCATGTTTTAAAGAATGGTTAATTTCATATTTTTTAAAGCTTTTTTTGTCTCCTTTCTAATCAGAGCTGAATCACCAGTTCCAATAACTCCTGTTATTCATAGCCTTTCCCACCAGGCACTCAGATATCTGGGGGTGTGCTTGAATGGTCTCTGGGTCATTTTCAACCATTCCCAGATACTCTATTAACATGGGGCTTCACTGCAGCCCAACGTGCTCTCAGCTACTTGCTACATATGTCCCCCACCACCTCTGTTTAGCTGACCTAATGGTGACTACTCCCCATAGGAGACTTTTTAAAATCAGAACACTTAATTACCTCACTGATGCCAGGAAAAATGTATCCTGAAACGCAGCTAGCTTGGGAAAGGGAAATCCACCCGGGCCGTGGCTCTGTTTTGTCTGGGATTGTAGAATGCAGCAAAGTGGGAGGAAGACAGCACACGGCCCAAGCGCTCGGGCCGGGCAATGAAGAAAGCCCTGCCGGTCCCCAAGCCACATCTCCAGGGACTGACAGGCACACATTAGTGCATCTAAGTGAGCATTTTCTGAACTGTACCATGCAATAATATTTTTACATTTGCCACTCATTTGAAGAAACATTAGGAACAACAGAGATCTGAAGTAGGGATTTGGGGATTGTCTGGCCGCTGCACTTGTTCCCATTCGTTTTTGACAATGAACAGCACTGCTTCCATTTGTCAACTAGCTTTGTAAATTATTTTCTGACAGCTGCCTGGGTCAGAACAGAAATCATTGTCAAAGATACAGACCCATGTGATCAGACTAAGTCCCCCAGAACAACTGGTTCTCTCATCTTGACATCCCGGGTTCCTTGCTAGGCAGGGTCTGGAGAGTCAGTCCCCCAGTGAATGGCTGGTGAAAGAATGAGTGAGCGGAGAGGGACACCTCAGGGCGGTGACCCCACCTACAGGACAAGGAGAGCGCCGGCGGCGCCGTGTGCTGCGAGCTGCAAGTAGGGAAAGGTTTGTTTTTGGTGTGACAGCCTCGAGCAGGCGCCTGGCTTTGTGAACATGCATAATGGTTCAGCCTTTCCTTTCCCCCTGCTTCCTCTTTATGGATCGTGTGTTGCTTTTGTCTCCTGTGTGAGAATGAGTCTTCCAGGTGTTAGCGAGAGAACGCTGGCCTTTGTGCTCCCCACAGGGCATCAGGGCAGCAGGCGTGTCCAGAGCCCTGCCCCTGCCCGAGCTCCCCCAGTTGTACACAACTAAGGGCCCTGTGGTAACTCCAAGTTCCCATAGGAACCTCTCATTTGAGGCCACCCTGGGTCATCCACAGCATTCCCCTCTGATGCCACCTGAACCCCTTCCTTCTCCACGAAAGGACACCCTTCCTCCGATTTGTAAACATAAGCACTGTGCCTGGGCCCCCGTGGCCGGCAGCTCTCAGAAGCCCACTATTCCTTTTATGACCATCACAGTAACTATTCAACAGACACTCACTGAAGGTTTTCAGCTTTTTCCCCCCCAGGGTTGAAATGTTTAGACAATTTTTCTTAGCACGACATAAGGGAAATGGGCACTGGGGGAAACTGTTCAGAGGAAAATTTGGCCCCAGGAAGAGTGGGTTGGGCCCTTTCCTGACACTGGTTTGGAGACAGCCTGAGAAAGGGGTGGAGGGTTGGTGGCGAAGAGGAAGCCTGGGTCACGGTCCCAGACTTTGGGAGAGAGCGCACCAGCTGCCAGGGGTCACGGCAAACGCACCCTTGATAAAAGGTGGTGTGAGCTGGGAGGCGCTGCTCACATGCAGACAATGGTGGGGCAGAGTGGAGGGGAGGGGAGAAGGAAAAACAGGGAACAAGTGAGCTGGGACTCAAGAGTTTGGGGAACTAGAGTGAGCAAGTCCTCTGAGGATCCCTCTCAGTCACCATGCCAGAGAGCTGGTCTCTGCCAGAGGTGAGCCCCAGGCAACACAAGAGCCATCTGTGTCCCTCTGGGGTGGTCACACAGTGGGCACTTAGCTGGTGCTGGTGGGTAGACTTAAATCATAGGCCATGGGACTATATGGAAGGGGCTGTGGAAATACTCAAGTGTATTCCACAGACCAAACCAGTTTGAAAATTATCCAGACCGCGTCACAAAACACTCAAGAGGAACACTAGTGAAGGAACCTCCAGACTCTTAAAACTGTGGGGACCTGCCCCGCACGCCGGGTGCATGGAGTTCAGGTTGGCAGGTGCGACCGTGGCACAGAGGACTGGGACCCACAGGCTGGGGGCCAAGGGGGGCCGTGAAAGGAGGCTTAACAGGCAGGTGAGGACTTTCTTCTTTTAAAACAAAGAAACCAACTCCAAGATTTAAGAAAATGGCATACAAAATGCAGAGAAATATTTAGGATCTGCAGACCGGTGTCCATTCACAGCCAAAGCAAGTATAAAAGCCACAGAAAGTTAACAAGAGCCACATCACCCTAAGAGCAAACTTGGCTGGCATTTAAACCAAGAATTGCAGTTTAGATTGGTGGAGGAAGCACTCTCACAATAAATCTGAGTATGTGCTTTATTGTTATGAAGTAATTAAGCTACTCAACAGGCTGTCTCCTTAAACTGAGAGATGCATTTCATCTCTGGAGAAACGTCAGCAGAAGACAGGATTTACTGTACTGTACTGTACTGTGGAAGTGAGGGGCAGGTGGCAGGGAGGGAGGTGACTGTGCACTGGGTTCGATGCACGTCTCCAGGGCAAACTGCCTGCTCGTCTGTGACGCTTCTCTGCCCTCACGTGACCCCAAAACAGCCCCGCAGCCTCGGCTCCCATGTTCCCTATTAGCTATTCTTACCACTCAACACTGGTAACATGAAGCTCCCTCTCCAACAAGAAATACGACTTCTGTTTTACATTTATTTTGCCTAAGAATTTTCCCCTTTCCCATCAACTTGGTTCTGAATGACCCAGTAGTGAGGCAGGCAGACGGCAGAAACACAGAACCCCAAATACCACCTCCTTCACAGAAGAAGAGTCTGTCCCAGTTTCAGAATTCTGGGTTTTGCCAGGTAAATATCATGGAAGCACCAGAACCTTGTTCTAGGGGCCCCTAAGTCATTCTCCTGTGGTGATACCACCTAAAATTCATATTCATGTTGCTACTTCATCAAAGAAGATCTGCATTTTGTTTAGAAGACAATTATCTAGAAGCATGGATTATTTAGATTCTTTTCAACTTCTGTTTTTAACATGCGATTTGGCCAGAAAAAGAAGGGGCACCCAAGTAAATTTCTTTGTAATCTAAGATTTGATGAAAAGAATATGGGTGAAAAACTGAAACCAAAAGGAACATGATTTAGGATCACCAAAACTCTCTCAAAATAATACACATACATGCAGGCAAATAAGTGTGCATACATTTGTATTCATGGATGATGGTGGAATAAACTGAGAAGGATGACCCTCCTTCCACTCTAAAATCGAGAAATACACCTAAATTTTTGTTTTAATATAGAGCCAAGCTTAAAAGAAGAAATCCCAGGTGCCAAAAAGGAAAGAACTTTAAAGTTTAACACAAGCCTCAGGAGCTGGGAGTTGGGGACAGGAAACGTGGCTTTGAGTCCACGCAAGGGGAAGGACCGAGAGCAGAACAGAATTCTGAAGGGATCCCTCACCTCCCACTACAACACCGCCTACATCCTAGCAAAGGCCGACTTCTGCTGGGGCTTGGGGCGGCGCGTTTAAGATGCCTGCGAAATCCAGAGAACTCCCACGCACGGGAGTCACGGGGGATTTTCACTGTCACAAGGTGAGAAAACAACAAATGTCCAAACCACTGTGACCACTCTGGAGCTGGCACAGGAAACCCCCAATTGCTCCGTGGTAAAACCCTGGGACACAGACCACTCACAAAATAAAAAAACCCTTGCTGAAGGTACGTTCACAATCCTTAAGCCCAGGAGGATGCAAATCGCCATTTATTTTTCTGCAGCTATCCTCAGATCTCAAGAAATTAGCAGCATCCTCAGATCTCAAGAAAATAGACTACAAGTATGATTAAAAAATGACTTTTTAAAAGGAAGAGAACTAAAATGAAAAACAGAAAGTAAGCTGAACAGGCAGATTTTAAAAATTACCAAAGACAACTTCAAAAGTGCAAAGTACAGGCAATGACATGAGAAACTCAATGAGGGGCTGAGCAGCTCAGACAGGGCTGAGGACAGAGCGAGGTGAATACAAGGGAATTACTGAGCACGTGGCCCGGAGAAGCCTAAGCCGTGAGAGAGGATAGCTTACATTTACGCCTAAAAGAAATCCCAGGAGGGAAGAACAGTGAACGGCCGTAATCAGAACACCCAGAATTGTCTTAGGATGCAGAGACCTGAACAAGAGGAATAAAAAATCCATTTCTAAACAGTGTGAAACTAGAACGTGGAAGATTAAATAAGGGAGAAGCTTGCATGCTTGTTAAGAAATAGTTCAATAACCCAGAAAACGTACCTGTAACCTCCATGAGTGCAGAGATACACTGAATGTGCGAGCGGCAGCCTGCACTCTGAACCGCCCCTCGCCTTTGTGCGCTGTGGAACAGACCTAAATGGCGTTTGCTGTCGGAAAACCTCACTCAGTCTCAAGTTTGTCAGTCTAAACAGACTCGTATGTTCAGACTACTGCCGTATGTTCAGGGACACCAAACTACATGCTAACTGAATCCTGGATTTTTAACTCTAAATTTCATTGAAGTGTACACTACCCTTCTGTACTGTCAATTTTTCTTAATGCCTAACTGAAATGCTGATTTCTGTAACCTACTTCATCCAGCAATAAAGTACCTAGAGATGGATTTTGATGACAAGAACCCCATCTTGTGGCAGAATTTTTCACAACCCAGTTTGGCCGTTCTATCGCATTGCTATCCACAGTCCAAAGATAAATCTGTGTTGAGAAGTCGTCACTTTATCTGCTTCACCAGACAGGAGTTCGCGCCCAGCATTCGTCTTGTGTCTGTGACAACTCTGGAGCAGGCAGGCCATCTGCAGAGCCCAGTAATTGGGGGGCTGTGTGAGTTGCTTCCAAGTGAACGCTGGTAGTCTTCGCACAGCTCACAGCAGGAGTATTTTAAGAGAAGCAAACACTGACTGTGGTTCAGCTTCTGAAATGTTACCAAATGTTCATTCTTTGAGTGACTCGGAGAATGCACTTTCTAGGAGATTAACCCACTCGGCTGAAGCAAGCTTGACACAGAAACTCCTAAAGCCCCCGACAAAAGGCACCCTCACCACCACGCACAACAAAGCTCACCTGCACAGCCCCCACGTACTGCAGTGCCTGCTGGCCCCGCCTCCTCCTCTAAAGGGTGGCTTTTACATGTATCATTTCCATATTATAAAAGACATTAAACTAGATTCTAGAAATATTTTCTTCATTTTTTTCTTCAAAAAAAAAAGTCTTCTCCCTTGCCTTCTCCCACTGCCCCTATGTTCCTAATTTCGCTTTCCTACTTAAAGGTACTTTCAAAGGTCTGATATATGATTAATAAGCTAAAAAATGTAAAAGCACTGAGCATGGTGTGTTGCTCCAAAAAAATCAGCAATTATTGTTGCTTTTTATTACTGTTACTACCATTATTATTAATAACAAAGTACTTTTCTGAAAAGGGGGCCAGACCCCAAAATCATTTGTTTATCTTCCTCATTGCCAAAGTCTTAAAGAAAAGTCTAGTATGAACAAATGATTTTTAACAAAAGCAAAACTGAAATATTTTTCTCCCCTCCAAATGTTTTGAAAGTGAAAAGAGAGTAATATTAAAAAAAGCGTTTTATTTTTTAATGTCACATAAGAAATTTAAGCAAATTACATTATCTTAAAAAAACAAAATTAACGCATTTTAAGAGTAACCCTCCCCACCCCGCTTCCCCGCATGAGCTAAGAATCTAGAAGTAACCACAAACAGTTCTGTGGAATCCTTCATCCAGAGCGCTGACATGGTGATTAGGTAATATTGCCCCCTTACAAAACTTCTCTATTAAAAAAAAATTTGTAGACTTTTTTATTACAAAAACTTCAGTACAAAAGTTCTGAAAAATGCTTTCCCCTCCTCCCTCACAGCACCGTTGTACATAGCAGAGAAAAATCAAGAGCAGACTGCTGTCTAGATGGAGCAATCTTCAAATTATATCCAGACACACAGTGGTTTGTTTACCCTCCCTCCCCTCCCCTTCTCATAAGCACTTAAAAAACACACACATACAAAAAAATGTCAAAAAATTTGAGGGACCCTTTCCAAACAGTACACCATTAATTCAGTGTCAATTATTTCACATCTTGGAACAAAGTGTATGGGTATGAGTTCATTTTTTAAAACTTTCAGTGTCAAAAAAGGAAATTAAGGCCATCAGATTCGCAGCTTAAAAATTCACATAAAGAAGACATAAAAATACTCTGTGCTTCGGAGAAGGCTCTGCACTGCGTGTAGGGAAGGATCACTACCCTTCCTTACTCTGAGGAAGACGGTTGACTTGAGAAGTTCACATAACTGCACAGCTTTTATTGGATGCTCTTGGGGCTTCCTGATGAGGAAAACAGAAAAATCTGTTTAGAAGATGGTCACAGTATTTTCTATAGGACAAAAATACTCCAAATCCATATAACCTAACTTTAAATGACCTTTTCGCTTCTCACTTTCCCCTTTTAACCCTCTCTTGCAGACTTCTCCCCTGGAATGTCTGTTTACGTGTCACTTTGAAGCTGAGTAATTCTAATGCACAGCTGAAGGTGAAAACTGCTGTTCAATGACCTGCACACTTAGGAACGAGACCAGCGACTCTGTGCTGAGCAACCACACCAGGCAACATGCCGGCCGATTCCTCTGCTGCACTTCCCGAAGCATCGGCACCAGGTTCACCAACTGTGGTCCGGACGCCTCCTGTTATCCATTTTTTCATTACTCACTAATTCCTTAAAACTTCACAGTATGACTTGCGACTCATCTCTGGACTAGGCTGAAACTGGCTTCTTGAAGGTCACCGAAAACACTTATCAACTTGAAAGACCTCTAATGTGAAGTCAAACAGCTGATACACCCTCTCTCTTTCCTCTTGAACTTGGTATCATTGTTTTCTCATCACAAAAGCTAAAAACCTCACCCGCCTTAATGTGTTTCCTTTCTCCCATCCTCAAGCTCACCAGCACTCTGCCCTGAGGAATCCCCATTTCTGCAGTCCTTCAGTGTCTGCAAACTCCCTTCTGGAGTCCATCCCTCTGACACTGTCTGGGTTTCTTCTCTGCTCCCACGTGTGCAGAAGCTACCTGCCTCGGCATTCGGATTACGGCCATTTAGCACGAGCCTTCCTACTTTATCTCTCACTTGCACCTTACAATACAACTGGATGGATGGGCAGACAGACTTGGTGCTTAAGTCCTGACATATCCCTGTGATGAATTAAAGACCATCACAAATTCTTCACCACTCCTCACCTCCAAGAAGCAGAGACTATTTACTCTCCCCTGGAACCAGAGCTGGCCTTCTGACTGTGACTTAGAGAATACGGTCCTAGCTTTTAAGAGATCTGGGGCTCTCCGTTTTCACCCTCGTGGAAGCCACTGCCGTGTGTAAGAAGTTTGGCTTACACACTACCAAATGAGAGGCCACACGGAGAGACGCATGGACATCCCAGCCCCGGCCAAGCTCCCAGCTGAGCACAGCTGCACAGATGACTTCACTCCCCATCACATGGGCCAGAAGAACCACCAGCCGAGCCCAGTCACACCACAGAATCATGGGAAGTAAGAAACCAATGTTGTAAGCCACTAGGTCTTGGGCTGGTCTGTCACTGTAACAACAGACATTCCAAACACCACCTGCCACCTAGTACCCAAGTGACTACCCATCCTTCCTAACACTGGGCAAGCAGATTTCCCAGAAATCTTCTCAACTATTCCAGGGCCTGGACAACCGACCCCGCATCTGTCTAACTGGCTGCATCCTGGTGCTCTGAGGAGCTCGCCAGAACCTTGAGGTATCTCTTACGCTGTTGGTTTCCTTCCAATCATTGTAACGCTTCCTGTGAAGGCCAGGATCTTGTCCTTATTTCTTGTTATTAAAGACAAGTCTGAAGTATTTGTTTTTAAGTATTCTTCCAAAATGTATGAGGGAAATATACAAAATATACAAGCCAGAACGTAATTCTACGTCATATATAACCCATCTCCAGCGTTTCTCAGCCCCTGGGGGCAGAACACAAAAGAGAACATTCATTTGGAGTAGGACTGGGGCTGAGGAAGCAAAACGAACAGATTTTTAAATCTGAAAACATGGAGACAGCCTTTAGGATAAGGACAGGAATATTTTATTAATGATCAGACTCAAACATAGCTTGGTAATATAAACTGAAGACTCATTACTTAATAATTCCAATTTAATTAATTAAAATCAAATTTGGAGTTTTTTTATTTCAAGGGTTCTCAAAAGCCCAAGCATCAGCTAAAGTCTATCTTGCAATTAATGATTAGGAACTTAACATAGCAAGGATTTTGTTTCACACTGAAGTTGAATATTACACTTCAGCTTTTTTTAAGCTTATAGCAGATGCTTGCTCTAATTTAGTGATCTAAATCTCTCAACCACAGAATCCTGCAGTACATCATTTGAGCATGCACTCCAAATCACATACTTATTTGTAATGACAGACACGTCCTACCATAACATACTACACTGTAAAACAAAAGACAAAACTGACATTTGATGTGATGAGAAAAAACATTTTCTTAAAGAAGTGTTAACATTTCTTCCCATACCCGAATGTTCTATCTTGAATATTCCCCAAGGAAAAGCAAACCCCACTCGGTAGTTCACTGACTGGGCTTATCAAATAGGGAAAAAAACTTCACTGTCAGTTTTGATTTTCATGTAATTCTGTCAACAGTATTTAAAGATGTATTAAAGCAATACCTGCTGGTGGAAAAGTTCTTCCTCAGCAGCCACTTCGGCTGCTGCTTCTTCCTCTTCCTCTTCAGGTGTGGTTGTTTTAAAGACTGTACTTCTTTGAGCAACCTCCTAAAAATGAGTACAGGCATACTTCACTTGATTGTGCTCCACTGCGCTTTACACACATCAGTGTTATACAAATTGAAGGTTTGTGGCAATCCTGCATCCAGTGGGCCTATCAGCACCATTTGCTCACTTTGTATCTGTGTCACATTTTGGTAATTCTCACAGTATTTCCAACTTCTTCATTATTATTATATTTGTCTGAATGACAGCACATCTGTCTACAGCATGGTTTACTGAATATTTTAAACCCACTGATAAAACCTATTTCTCAGAACAAAGACTCCTTTCAAAATATGACTGCTCACTGACAGTGCGGCTGGTCACCCAAGTGTGCTGCTGAGAGAGGTACGAGGATGTGCTCATGCCTGTTAACACAACATCCACACGTCCACGCTGCAGCCCATGGGTCAGGGAGTCATTCTGACTTTCAAGTCTTACTATTTAAGAAACCCATTAAGTTGCCAGAGTGAGTGATTCCTCTAATGGATCTGAGCAAAGTAAACTGAGAACCTTCTGAAAAGACTTCACCATTCTAGAATCATTAAGAACATCTGTATGGTTCATGGGAAGAGGTCAGAATATCAACATTCACAGGAGTTTGGAAGAAGGGGATTCCAGCCCTCAGGGATGACTCTGAGGGGTTCGAGGCCTCAGTAGAGGAAGTCACTGCAGATGTGGCAGAAACAGCAAGAGAACTAGAATTAGAAGTGGAGCCTGAAGATGTGACTGGATTGCTATAATCTTGTGAGATAACCTGAATGGATGAGGAATTGCTTCCCAAGGATGAGCAGAGAATGTGGTTTCTTGAGATGGAATCTACTCCTCGTGAAGATACCATGAAGACTGTTGAAATGACAAGCATTTAAAATACGACACAAACTAGGCTGACGGAGCAGCATCAGTCTTTGAGAGGACTGATTGCAATTTGGAACTAAGTTCTATTGTGGATGAAATGCTACCCAACACCACCACATGCTGCGAAGAAATCATTCATGAGAGGAAGAGTCCATCAATGCAGTAAACTCACTGCTGTCTTACTTGAGGAAATTGCCGCAGCCACTTGAGCCTTCAGTGACCACCGGCAGCCGGCAGCATCACGGTGAGACCCTCCACCAGCAAGATCATCACTTGCTGAAAGCTCAGATGATGGTGAGCATTTTTTAGCAATGAAGTATTTTTTAATTAAGATATATACATTGTTTTTTCAGACCTAATGCTACTGCACACCTAACAAACTACACTACAGTGGAAACACAACTTTCACATGCACTGGGAAACCAAAAAAATTCACTTGACTTGCTTCATGGAGCTTCTGCTTTACTGCACTGGCCTGGAATGTAGTGCACAGTATCTCTGAGGTGTGCCTATAGTTTGATTGATTTCAAGTTAAAACCATACTTAAAGCCACAAAGGAGGTAGGGAGAGGGAACATTTTTTTTTGCTTAAATTTAAGATGTAGCATTCCTACATCAAGGACTTTTTCAAAGTGGTTCATCAGCAGCTTTAGCTACCAAACAGATATTGTTGCTTAATTAGTAGCTGTTCTTGATCTTAATATCCCCTTGCAGGGCAGCTACTGGCATCCAATTTGAAACACCTGCTAAGAAGTCCACTGCATTTTATCCCGGTCTGTTACTGAGGACTCTGTACATGACTTGGCACACTAAATTCTCTGTAACGCTCAATGAATTCAGCTAAAAGATCTCAGCTCCTAGCAAAGCAAACTTGCTAAGTAAATGTTGATAAAATGAAGCTGGAGGCCAACTGCTGTGACCTCAGGGCCCACGGCTGCAAGAGGACCCTATGGGGAGTGAGGTGAAAAGGACGGGCTGCTTTCATTCCTTCAGCAACTGGTTCCTCTTGAATGAAATGCAATCCAGACCGATGAGCATTATTTGCAAATAACACACTAGTGGAGCTCCAACATACCCCACACATAAAACAGATCTCCTATCATTCACGGAGGTACAACAGAAAGTAAACATATCCATTTTCTCTGAAATGCTCAAATAGAACTTTCCTGTAGAGAATTCTGACATGCACAAACAGCAGTATTTTTGTTGAAGGTAAACTGATGATCTGGCAGCAAGTAAATGTGTGTGTCCTACAGGGAACTGCAGGGCACCTAATTTTACTCGGTACCATGCCCTAAGGTCATTCAAGAAAGATACCTCCAGAGAGAAAGACAATAAAATCACATCAGTAAAATTTTATCTGAAATTTAACACAGACCAGCTAGTCTAAAATGGCCAAGAGAACAAAACACATTTTCATAGAAATGAAAATTCAATTCTAAATATGTCCAAGGATTTATTTTATAAATGAGGTAATACACAGTACAGAAGTATCGGGGGGAATTTGATTATTGCTGCATGCTTGCCAAAGATGGACCATTTCTGAGTCTCAGTTAGACAAGAAGTTCAGTTCTGTGTAATCAGTCTGTTTACACACACAAATAGCCATTTTACAAAT
Organism: Manis javanica; assembly: GCF_040802235.1. NCBI lineage: Eukaryota > Metazoa > Chordata > Mammalia > Pholidota > Manidae > Manis > Manis javanica. The sequence goes on along the minus strand of NC_133169.1, from coordinate 56,919,864 downwards.
ATAAGGCTACTTGAACCAAATTAGTCCTAATAAAAAAAGCATAGGAATCCTTTGATCAACTACAGAAATTTGAACTAAGATACTGATTGGGGGATGACTGTAAACAAAACAAAATTCTCAAAAAGCTTTAAGAATACCCAGCTTTCACCAACTCATCTTAAAATAAGGAAAGAAAAGTCAAAGAGATTTTGTACAGAATTCTCACATTCCAGCTTCTAGCAGTTGGCGACAGTATACGTCCTATGGAAACACTGTTCTTAAAGCTTGTGATGTAACCTAAGACTATTAGCCTCAAATGAGCTTAGAAAGCAGCAACTTGCCCAACTCCATTAATTATGAATACTTCAACATACCTTTTAATGTAAGCCTGCTCTTAAGTACTTTTCATTTGACAACATTTTAAAAACCAATTAATCTAATGTAGAAAGACTATGTAAAAATGAATGAACTAAGTAACAACTAAAAATTTAGACAGAAAAGTAATAAATCTAGAACCAAAATTTTTGGTCCAGGAAATCATTAGTTAGTAGGCTAATAAATGAATCTCTCTGCAAAAAAAATTCTTCTCTTCTGCAACATCTTACTATGCTGATGGACAGTGACTGTAATGGGGTTTGTGGGGGGACTTGGTGAAAGGGGAAGCCTAGTAAACATAATGTTCTTCATGTAATTGTAGATTAATGATACCAAAATTAAAAAAAAAAATTGTTCTCAACAAGATACCCTTGATATTCAGCAATTTGCATGGTGGAGGGAAACTGAGCTCCAGCTGGCTTTGCTGGCACAGCACTAATACCACCACCTGAGGACGTATCCCATGCTGTGGTAACCTGCTCTGCTCACGTGCCACTGTACCTTCGCTGTGGGCTTTACACCTGCTGCATTCCAAACACCCTGCCCTAAGATCGTTTCTAATTTGGAATACATTTCCACCCAGAAAAAAGTGGCTAAGATGGTACCTAGATCCCATGGACCACAGATGTTTCCTCCGCCATGGGCCCTTACAACAGTGCTCTTTAAACTGCGCCAGTCACCACTCCTAACAATGTTCTGAGAAGGACATGTATTCAGCCCATTTCAGACGTCAGGGGAAACCAGCAGCTTAGGGGCGGCAGCGATGCCCGTGCTCAGGCAGCAGCCCTACCAGGAGCTGGGAAGGATTCCAAAGTGCTGAAGGGAGACGCAAGCAAGGGCTTCTATAGAGAGAACAGGAGGAAGATGCTTCAAGTCTGTGAATTACTGAAGGCATCTGTGAACTCCCCTCCTACCCTGAGAACCCAGGTCTATGAATTCCCCAGAGGCACCCCAAAATCTCACACAACTGTACTGAGGTCTACAGAGAAAACCAGATGCCATTTCATTTTCAGTTTCAGTCTGACATCAAGGGCAGTCTTCATTCAGGAGACAGTGACTACCTTATGAAGAGCTCCCAACACCAAGAGGTGTTTATAGTGAGGAATGAATGGGAAGGTGGCTGGGCACAGGACTTACGCTAATACCTAAGACCCTCATCACGAATGCTGTTAGTTACTTTACTTCTCCAAATCTCAGTGAAGATCCATGCTTGATTTTTTAAAGTTTTATCCAGTAAATTCTTACTGAATGTGTATTATGTGCCAAGAACAATCAGAATAGGTCCTTGCCCTCAATAGCTTCTTACTCCAATGAGAGAGGACAGCCCAACAAGCCCCCCCATAGGGGAAGAGGAGGCCTGAGAGTGACACTGCGGGAGGCAAGGAGGGCCCCAAAGGGGAGACTGCAGCTCCACTCCACACCCCTTCCTCTACAGGTGCTTCCCCTCCTGGAGATGGAGACACAGAGAGAGAGCGTGTGTGTGTGAGACGGGTGTCAGGCGCCTCTGGAAGGTTCTTTGACAAGAATTCTAGGACTGACATGCTGACGACATACCCACCAAGCAGGTGCAGCACCATCCACAATCTTCGACCTCAAGACTTTCACAACCACCCTGAGACCTAACAGCAAGGTTAGTAACATCGGCAGTTCCTAGAGGCCAGATACTGTTCCAAGCATTTCCCAAAGATTGTTTCATTTATATTTTCTCATTACATTAACATTATTACATTTATATGAATTGTCTTGTTATCATTATCTCTATTTTAAAATGGAAAACTAGGAGAAGCGAAGGAACTTGCTTGCAGTCACAGAGCTTGTGTGCAGTGGGGAAAAGTGGACGGAGAGACTGGAGCCTGGGCTGCACACCAGACTCCACGACACACTCGCACTTCATCCCTAACATCTGAAGTCAGTGCCACTCTGATTACTTGCAGCCTCAGTCTGATTTATGCAGTTACTTCAGATTCCAATTTGATTTTGAAAAGCAATCACACTTGCACAGGGCTTCTCAATGGAAAGGGGCACTGCGGCGGTACTGACGGATGGCCCTACCTCTCCCTGGGAGTTCTTCAGTATGACCTTCACGTCTTTGCCAGTGCCCCAAGAGTTCTGGTTCTTCCAGATGAGGTCAGTGGGAGGACTGGCTGTGACTCCAGCATTTACAGCCCAGATCTGGAAAACAGAAAGGACATCGGGGTACTCAGAACCCAATGACAGCAACACGACAGTGACCCTCCAGAAGGGCAAGGGGACCGACTCTCAAGGTCTCAGAACTGTGACCTGGCGGCATATGCGCTACACTAATAGCCAAGTGTCCACAAGAATCCAGAGAGCTTATCTAGGCCTCAGCTTCCCCACCTCATCAGGAAAATGCTGACACACAGGGCTCTTAAATCAAGTCGCCTGTGTTTGCATCCTAGCTCCTCTACATGTCAGCTGACCTTGAGCAAGTTACCTTGTGTCCATCATCCGTAAGATGGGACAGAAAGGCTACCTGTAATTCATGGGCTTGCCATGAAGAGCGTGGCCACCCATAGAGGGGGGATGGCTCACTCGGTGACCGCTGGCCCTCACCGCCAGCACTCAGTCATTCTGTGGGTTTCACGGGCCATCCTTCCAGGCCAGTGCCTGCTGACCCGTCCGAGAGTAACCTCCAACTGCCCGCAGCTGAGGGCATGGCCAACTTCTCTCAGAACCACTGCAGCAAACAGCCCGTCTAGGACAACTCTTGTGGAAACTGGTTTGTCTCCGACCGGACAGTGTCACAATGTCCCAGGGTGTCTGAGACTGAACCCCAAAGGAATACAATTCACCCATTATTCAATGGAAAATATGACTGCTATTGAAATGTGCAAAACAAGGAAGTCATTATATTTCCCTTCTCAAAAGCATGGAAATTCTGCCACGTTTTATGTACTTATTGGCTACATAATTGAGTATTGCTAGAGTGGAGAGAACCTGAGAGTCAGGAAATCTGTTTGCATCTTGCATGAATTGCTGCCTGTGTGAACCTCAGCATCCTCATCTGGTGGGAATCTACCACCAGGCCTCGTCTTTCTGAGGCCATGTGAAAACAGAGAAGTTGTGTACTCCATGAACTGTTTCACAGTACAAAGGGCAGTATGACGGCAAAAGGAAAGCTGGAGGCAGTACAGGCCGGTATTTTCTTAAACAGGGAGAAAAATCTATGAACTACTGATCAAGAGTGAGCCTTCCCTCTTCAGATGCTCACTTCATGCGTACAGATTTTCCATCAGCATTAGAAATGGAAAGGGGCAAGAAGTATCTACTGGGATAAAACAAAAAAGGAACTGGATCTGGGCTGACTTTCAGGTTACATGGAATTATCAGTATTTTCCTGATTTCAAGCAATACTTTTCACTAGTCCACATGGAATCATATATTTGGTTTAGTCTTAATAATAATCACAAAATGTCAGTAACCTTACTGGGTAATTTAGTCTAAAACTAGTACGGCCTATAGCTGTGTTGTCCAACATGGTACCCACACATGGCTTGTGAGTGCTTGAAATGTAGTTGAACTGAGATGTGCTATAGGAGGATATGTTAAGTTTGAAGACTTAACTCAAAAAATTAAGATGACAAAACATGTAAAAATTTATCTGTTGATCGTATTGAAAAAAATAGTATTTTTTTGACATACTGGGTTAAACAAAATATAGTACCAAAGTTAATTTCCCATATTTCTTACTTTTTTTAATGTAGCTATAAGAAAGTGTAAAATTACATACATAGTTCTTGCATCTGTTCTAGGGTTTTAAATTGATCTTTGCTGTTGCTTTGTACAATTTTACATAAAGATCACTGATCACTACCAGTTCCAAGGAATTTACCACATGTGATGCAAGCTACTCAAGAAGAAAATGCATAATGTGATTTTATATGCCGACTGAGCTCTCCACTAGACCTACAAAATATACATCTATTTAGTCCCTGAGGAATTCTATCTAGTAGAAAAGGCAGATGATTGGCCTAATGGTTTCACACTGCTTTAGAGAGTATTCTCAAACCTGAATCTTATGAATTAAAATGTTGGATTCTTCCCACTACATTATGCAGCTTCCCTACAACACATTAAATAGGACTGAGCAATTTTCCCACTATAATAATTACTAAAGAGAAGAAAGGATAGTATGGTTAGAATATTTGTTCCCATTTTTAGCCACTATTACAAAATTAGAATCTGATAGTTACATAATGTGTTTAGTTCTGTGAATATACTTTTTTAAAGAGAACTGCTAACCTATTTGAGCCTCTAATGTTAAACACTAAGGTTCTATCAATCAAAACTTAAAACATGTTTTAAATATTTTTTTAAAAGATCAGTAAAAGGAGACAGTCATTTCTACATTCTTTAGAATCTTCTACTTTAAAATCTACATCAAAGTTATCATATTTCAGTGTTTGCTAAACTTAAAGCAGAAGATCTTTTGTTTGGTCAATGAAGCATACATACTTCACTTAAAAGTTGCTAATAATATTTAAACTATTAACTATTAAAGACCTAGTATACTTCAGAACATAACAATAGAGAACCATTTAGAACTCAAAATGGAGTCAGAATGGCAGTAAGCCTACCTCTCTCAAAACTAGAACCTTAGACACTATATAAAAACCATGTTACCCTTACTAAAATATTAAGTTTAAAGGATAACTCTTTAGAACAATACCTATCACCTAATGAGACTTTTGTTCAAAACAGAGGTTCCTATCCCAACACCAGAAATGGAGACTGATTAAGGGTGAGGTGGGGCCTAGACCCCAAGCCACCACCCAGTGATGCTGTTGCTCACCCCGAGCTGAAGACTGGGTTTAAGACATACCCTCGAGTATTATGTTTAGTACTCATGGTGTGGGGATCACGGGGGAGAACAGTGTAGCACAGAGAGGGCACATAGTGGATCTCTGGCAACTTGCACTGATGGACAGTGACTGCATTGGGGTATGGGTGGGGACTTGATAATATGAGTGAATGTAGTAACCACATTGTTTTTTCATGTGAAATCTTCATAAGAGTGTGTATCAATCATACCATAATATATTATATATAAATAAATAAATAATGTTTAAAAAGACATACCCTAGAATTAACATCACTTCCCTCACAGTTCTTTATGCCAAGCAGTTATCTCCTGAATTACACTGGGCTACCACTATCAGGCAAAAGACAGCTGTTTTATATCTACTAGAATAGACAAAAAGAATTCAAAGGTCAAACCTTTCACTTTTAATAGTCAATTACCAGTCTCCATAAGATAGAATTTTTTAAAATCATTAGTAGCACCTGCAATTCCTTAATAATGTCAAAGATGTTGTATTTTTTGGTCAAAGATGTTTCAATGCCCATTTATAAAATGCTTCTTTTTAAGCCAAAAATTTTATTGAATTATTTTACCTGTGAATTAAGACAATGAACTTAAATTTAATGACCAATTCACTTACTGTAACTGTCTGCCCCGCCTTCAGCACGTATCTTGAGGTATATTTATAACTGACTGCTTTGTCTCCAATTTTTCTGACCATCTCCCAGCCTCCCATTGGCTGATCCTATTCACACAACAAAATAAAACAAGGTCACTTCAAATATACAGAGAGTTATGAAATAATTAAACAAATGGATCTATATATATTAAATGAAGACAGCTTTATGGCTGTCTCCTCAGGACTCATGTTTCCCTACTACATAAAAAGTTTTGTCATTCAGCAAAAAAGAAACTTTAACAATGCTACAGTTTTAATTATTAAGGTACTTAATTTTTAAGAGGACAAACTTGGAAAAGGGATATGAACCAAATTAATGACCAAACTCATTGCTAGATCAGGTGGATCTTTTAAATTTACACTATAACCCAGCTGTCATCATCACAATTACAAGCATCTAATATTTGATTATTTTCAGTTTTTTAAATACAGAGAAGCTTAGAAACAGAAGAGAACAAGAAAATGCATTATTTTTTCTTCTGCATCTGTACCACTTCTGCATGTGCCACACTCAATTTTCTCACCTTCAGGTATAAAGGGCTCAAAAAGGGCCAGTGATGCCCTGAGCCAGTTCCAAGTGAGAGGTGCCTGGAGATGCCTGACACCTGACGAGGCGCAGGACAGCCAAGCCGCGAGCTACTCATTCACACCCCTCCCCCGTTCAGAGACAAGAGTGAGCCAGGCTGAGCGCCGGCCTCAGACACTGCACGCAGGATTGCTACGCCTTTGGGAAAACCATTGAACTACAACTACGGGGCAGCGGAGGCAGCTGCGTTATGTTCTTCAGCTTTTGAAGTGGTGACCAAGAGGGCTCAGCACCTGTTCTCTTTCGCGTCACAACTGCTAATGCTCTTTTGCCCACCCAAACGACTTATCCACCCACATGAAGATGGTTTTAATAGGTCTGAAGAGAAAGAGAGAGGAGAGACTTTCACCAACAGTGCTGGACAAATCCTGAACATGCTTCAGAAAATGCCTCCCCCACTGCACACCCAGACCAGACTCCCCCCAGCATCGCCCCGCACCCTCCACCCTCCCGGCCCCAGCCCCGTGAAGCCCAGCCACGGAGCACCTGCACTCCTATGCTCTCTTGAGCTCCCAAAGCCCCAGCTCCAAACTTCAGCATTCCCTATGAATACTTTATGTTCACTTTTAAACAAATGATTTCATGATAGGGCTTCATACTACTCTTAGTATAAATCAAATCATAAGCATTCATTCATTCATTTATTTGGAGAGAAAAACTCCCCCTGCATGTACCTGAGCCTAGACTCCTATTTCCTTCCTTTCGTAGGGAGTAGCGGCGAGAGAACAAACACCCACCACTTACACCCACACTCCAACTGCCTCAGAACCCTGGCTGTGCAGGGGGTAGTGACAACTCACCCTCAGGAAGGACACGTCACAAAATGACAGTGAAAAAAAGCCCTGGCTCTGTGAACGCTAATGAGGAGACCCTTCAAACCACTCGGTCCACCATCTCCTCTTCCTCCTCCTATTTTAATGCATACTTCATGACTTTAAATAAAAGGGATGAAGGAGCCCTTTTCAGTACTGCAGACTACTGAATCCAAATAAAGGCTGAGAAGTTACTACAACTGCCAGGCCGCCCACCCATCCGCAGAGCCTGGCTGGAAAAGAAGGAGGGGCCTGTGCGCGTTACCTGCTCGGAAGTGTTCTTGAGGCGGACAAACTTCCCGTCCACGTCTATCTCTTCAATGCAGACATTCCCAGTGGCTGAAGCAGAATGGGAGATGCTGACACTGCTGCTGGCCTCTGACTCTTCCACATCGACTCTCTTCCGCTTCCCTCTGGTGCGAACGCTGCGACTTGAGGACGCTCGCGACACCATCACGCGGGAGGAAGGGCTTGGAGGGAGATTCAATCTACCCGGAAAAAGGAAATACATACGCCCCTCCCAGCTTAGGGAAAAGGATGTAAATAGCTTGCACATGCATTTCTAAAGCAAAACATTACTGGTCACTTATTAGACAGAGGAGATATGCATCTTAGTAAGATAAACTTACTTGTGTTATGGTGCCCACCATAAATTTTTAAAAAATAATAATAATTTGCATGTTCTCCCTAGGTGTAGACGGTCCATACTGCACGAAGTTTAAAAAATAGGACGGTAAATCATACCATCTATCCCCACCCTACCATACCAGTTAATACTAAATACACTTCCCTTAGTTTTTTTCATACCTGTTTTCACAAAATTATAATCACAATGTATGTAATACTGACCCTGAATGACACTTCATCCAAAAGCAAACACTTTCCCTTTGGAACTCTTTTTCTGAGAATGGGTGTTAAAGGATTATTTATACACTTAACAGATTTGAAAAGTATGAAGTCTCTTTCAGCAAATGTGGTATTTTACAACATATAGTATTTAATCAACAAAACGTTTAAAATCTCAAAGGAAAGAGACTCCATCCTGACATGGCCCAGAATTTAAAATAACCATGAAAATAAAATAAGGCTTACTGAACATTTTCTGTTGCTGAGATAGAAATATGATCTATATTATCTGCCTCTACACCTAGGTGTTAAAAGACATGACAGAAAATAAAATGCCTCAATTGTTTAAAAAAAATCCTATTTACTTTTCTTTAAATAAAAAAGAGTAAGGGCAAAAAGCAGACTGCGGTAGGGTGACACCAAAGTTACTTACCTCTCCTCTTCACCCTCCAGAAGTTTCCTGTAAGCGCTGATTTCCATGTCCAGGGCCAACTTTACATCGAGAAGCTGCTCGTAGTCATTCAGCTGCTGCTGCATCTGGTCCCTTATTTCCGCCATCTCCCTCTCTTTGTCAGACAGCGTGCGCCGAAAGTGGTCTCTTTCCTTGGCAAGCAAGTCCTCCAACTCTTGAGTCCTCTCCAAAGATGCTCTAGCCTTCAGATTCAAGGGGACACATTGACTTTCTAGGAACATTAGCATAGGCAGCTATTTTAAACTATTTCCTGGGCTGGAAAACAAAGAGAACCCTAAGCAAACTAGAACATAGAATTCAAAGGATTTTTACTTTAAGAAATTAGAAACCACAATACCTCCAAATACAAAATACAGACCTCAAGACAGTTTTGGCTTGTAGAATACTAAAAAAAGATGTCCACGAATCCACTGTTAAGTACCATAAATGTGCATGTAATTTTTCTGTATTTGAACAAATACAACACATTTTTAAGCTGTGATTTTAGTAAAAGTCTGGCTCCCTTACAAGCCTTTTAGCTTTAAAGTACAAACAACAAAACTAAAAAACTAAAACAATAGAAAACGAATTCATTGACAAAAGAAACCTAAAAGTGGAGGAAAGTATGCTTGAGAGAACTGCTAGAACAATTCAGAAACTGAAGAGAAGGGATCTGGTTGCCCCTCAGGCTGCTGTGCTCTCTCACGCTCAGCTGGCACACAGGCTATACAGTATGGCGTGGTCCATAAATATTATTGTAAATATAGAAACTTTATATTTGGTAATTTAAAAATGAGAAATCACACACCTTACACCAGAAAGTTCATCTTAGCAACCTTGTTGCTCACTAGATGATTATTCTGTACTTTTCCAAGACAGAATTCATCTCAGTAGCCTCAGAAAATGACAAAGATAATCAGCTCGTAAAGACTGCTGGACAGCGTAGGCCCTCAGAGTCACAAGGAGCTGCATTAGAGCAGAAAATACTGTACAAAAAACAAATCTGGATGGCTAAAGATAAAAAGGAGCTCCACACTGTGCAGAGACACTGGCCTCAAGTTAGTAAATTTATTTCAAACAGGGGTAGAGGTTAAAAGTTTTGAAATTGCTTTACACATACACTGGGGTTGAACAACTTAAGTAGATGGGAGGGTAGAAACCAGATTTCTTGCTCTCAGAGAAAAGTTACAGATAAGCAAGAAAGAAAACCTAAAAGAAACGCTGTGGTAGTGAGTTAGCATCACAGACATCTGCATCAACTCCTGTTCAGCTTAACATAAACACACACAGAGTTCCAGTAAGTGTGCCAACATAGGTCAGCACAACCATACACATTACCCAGCTTTGTCCACAAGGGGGCCCAGAAGCAGTGACCAGGTACCAACAGACATTCAGGGACCACATCTTAATTTCTATATACCATTCTCCAATAAAAAGAACCAGGGCTTTAAATAACTGGAAGAAATTCAGATGGCCAAAAAGACACATGAAAAGATGCTACACATCACTAAGTATCAGAGAAATGCAAATTAAAACCACAGTGAGATATCACCTCATACCAGTAAGGATGGCCAACATCCAAAAGACAAACAAATGTTGGCAAGGATGTGGAGAAAGGGGAACTCTCCTACACTGCTGGTGGGAATGTAAATTAGTTCAACCATTGTGGAAAGCAGTATGGAGGTTCCTCAAAAAAGCAAAAATAGAAATACCATTTGATCCAGTAATTCCACTCCTAGGAATTTACCTGAAGAAAACAGGATCACAGATTCAAACAGCCCTATGCACCCCTATGTTTATCATAGCACTATTTACAATAGCCAAGATATGGAAGCCACCTAAGCATCCATTAGTAGATGAATGGATAAAGAAGATGTGGTACAAAGAATGAACTAGTGGTTACCAAAGGGGAGGGGTGTGGGAGGGTGAGTGGGGAGGGAGGGAGAAGGGGACTGAGGGGTATTATGTTTAGTACACATGGTGTGGGGGATCACAGGGAGAACAGGGTATCACAGAAAAGGGACATAGTGGATCTCTGGCAACTTGCACTGTTGGACAGTGACTGCATTGGGGTATGGGTGGGGATTTGATAATATGGGTAACTGTAGTAACCACATTGTTTTTTCATGTGAAACCTTCATAAGAGTGTATATCAATCATACCTTAAATAAAAAATTAAAAAAAAAAGATGTGGTATATATACACAATGGAATATTATTCAGCCATAAGAAGAAAACAAATCCTACCGTTTGCAACAACATGGATGGCGCTAGAGGGTATTATGCTCAGTGAAATAAGCCAAGCGGAGAAAGACAAGTACCAAATGATTTCACTCATCTGTGGAGTATAAGAACAAAGCAAAAACTGAAGGAACAAAACAGCAGCAGAATCACAGAACCCAAGTAGGACTAAGTTCCCAAAGGGAAAGGGAGGGATAAAGGATAAAAGGGTTATCATGATTAGCACACATAATGTGGGGGGTGGGGTGGGTACGGGGAAGGAAGTGTAGCACAGAGAAGACAAGTAGTGACTCTATAGCATCTTACTAATTGATGGACAGTGACTGGAATGGGATATGTGGTGGGGACTTGATAAGGGGGGAATGTAGTAACCACAACGTTGCTCATGTGTGTTTGTGTATCAATGATACCTTAAAAGAAAAAAAAAAAAAGAACCAAGGCTTCTTGGAGAAATAGCTGATTCTAGGGCTGGGGCAAGGAAAATACAAGATGAACCTGGAATACCCGAAAGTGAAGAAGTGCTCAAAAAAGGGAGGACATCTTAGCCATTCTGACACAACTCCTAAAACTGGAACAATCTGAGATAATAAATAGTAGAGAAATGGATTACAAAACCGTAAGTATAAAATAAATATCCATGAGCCCACACTGATATAAACAAGTGAATGAATAAGTAAATATACAAATAAACAGGGAAAGAAGAGACAAATCTCCACAGAAAAATTCTACCTAATAAATGTAGATGTGGAGCTTAATTCCTGCCCTCCACCCTTGAGGGTGGGCCAGACTTTGTGACTTGCTTCCCTCAAGAACAGAGTATATGGAAAGGGTAAAATTGCAATCCGACAATGGAGAACGCTGGTAAAAACTACCTTAACCAATGACAGAGGTTAACATCACCAACGATGTCATGTGGGTGGCATGTAATCCCCGAGAGGCTGCGATTAAGAAGGCCGCTTAAAAGCTGCAACCCCAGAAAAGTCATGAGAAAAGCGCCAAACAAGATTTGGGGACAGTCTACAGGATACCTGCTGTTTCTCCTCAAGACTCTCAAGGTCATGAAAAGCAAGGGAAACCTGAGGAACTAGCACAAACCAGAGGGGACTAGGGAGACAAGAGGTACCTACAACAGAAAAACCCAGTAACAGCAAGTCTGTGAAATCCAAGTAGTCTAGAGTCTAGTAATAGTAATGCACCAGTGTGCATGTCTCATTTTGACAAGTACATCATAGCAACGTAAAATGCTAACGGGAAGCTGGGTAAGGGAGCCAGGGGAACCATCCTGCATGCTTCCCAACCTTTCTGCAAATCCAGAATTACGTCAAAATAAAAAGGTTATTTTGAAAAATAATCAATCAATTAGTGAAAATTCCGAATAGCACCTGGCTGGCATTCTGTATCAGAAGCACACATTTACCTTAAAGAGTAATGTTAACCATAAGCCCTATGCCTCAGAGAACTTGCATTTAAACACATTTTCAAAAGCCATGCTAAAATGAGGAATCTACTTTTTTCACTCAAACTCCTTGTATTTTCTTCCCTCCAAAAGAAAAAAATCACACACACACACACACACACAAATATATAAATACAAATGTATATGTATATGTATATGTATATGTATATGTATAAACCCAAAATGTTTCCTCTTCAATTAGTCTCTCTGTATTTCCCACATGAGAAGCAGACCGAACAGGCGACAAGGTGGAATCTACAGGAGAGCTGATGAGAGGCGAACGACCCACCGTCCAGGGAGAAGTCCTGAGCCTAGATTCGTAAATCCAAAGAGTCTCAGTCTGCCTTTGCTGTCACTGAGTTCTTTAAAAGGGAAAGTCTGAATCAAGATATATAAGTTTTACAGTTACCTTAAATCATTTTGTATTTCCAACAGAAATATTACATGTTATTTACATAGCTGTCCTACCCCCATTAAGCCGTGAAATACAAAGAGCATGAGAGACAGACCCAGATTCTCCTTCCTGATTCCGCCATTACCTGCCTGGGAGGCCCCCGGCCGCTGTAACTGACCTCACTCACTCACTCAGTTCCCACATTAGGGTAAGGAAGAGGTCTCACTAGACTATCTGTAAGAGCTGGCCTCTAACAAGTTCTGACTGACTTCTGATGGTCTTGGGGTTTTGTGTTTTTTTTTTTTAATAGTATGTAACATAATTGACTACTTTGTTATGGTCTAGCTGCAATTTAAATTTCCAGGGTCTGGATGTTAGAAAAACAAAATTAGAGGTGTTTTTAAAGTTCCACTGGAGTCTCTTCTGCAAGAGAAATGGACCCTGACCAACCCAATAATTTGGCCAGTCACAAATGTAGATAGAAATGTTTTTCAGTAATGTATAAAATACCTAATTCCAAAACATAATACTGCTACCATCTACAGCGGACCCTTAAATAACTCAGAGGTTAAGGGTGCCAACACCCCACACAGTCAGAAATCTGCATAATATCCTTTAACTCCTCAAAAACTTTAATGAAAACTACTGTTGAGCAGATGCTTTACCAGTACAATCTATTACCATATATTTTGTATGTTACGTGTATTATACACTGTATTCTTACGATAAAGTAAGCTAGAGAATATTTTTCAAACTATCACAAATCTCCAAGAAATTTATTTATTGAAAAAATATCCATGTGTAAGTGGGCCTCCACGCAGTTCAAACCCATGTTGTTCAAGGGTCAACTGTATACTTTATTTTTAAATATTATCTAAAGTCAGCATTTTAAAGGCTACGTCAATTTGAAATAAAATTTAAGAAGTATTTCACCACCATGAGTCATGTAACTGAAAGGAAATTCTATGGCCTAACAGGCAGCATGATGAAACTGATGTGACTCAGTAACAAAGACCTTTAAGATACACAAGAGAAAAGTATCAAGAAAGAGAGCTTTTTTTCTTTTTGATGATCTAAAATTAACATTTATCAACTAATGATGATATTCCACAAGATAGGTTACTTATCATAAAAGCTGATACCAGTAATGAATAGAGGAAAAGGTCCCTACTCCCTGCCAACCTAGACAGAGAACTTAAAACTACTCTGTTGGAAGGAGGTGCTTCTCTATTTCCGAAGGAGTTTCCTAAGAACCCCCAGGGCTCTGCCAAACATTGTTTAAAAACACTAACATGAAGTTAACCAAAAAATTTGTAAGAATGAGAACATAAATTAACAGACAGACAGGGAACCAGCCCTGAGCCTGAGTCAGAAAACATGGCCACCTCGATTCACAGTCCACAGCTGACCCCAAGCAGGTCTCAGTCTCCACCTCTGTAAAACACCTACACCTAACACAATTGAGTGGAGTCAACAGCTGACAAAAAAGGGTGCAGGAAAATGCAAAACTGTGCAGCAGGGGGTAAACAGAACATGATTTATTAAATGGAGAAAAGTATTAAATGTCAACTCAGAGTAAGAACAGAGGAGCCTATTTTAGGAAAGCTACCTGTTAGGATGGTGCAATGGAAAAAAGATTATCTGTGAAATGTCTAAAGAAAATCTCTGAAGAGAGTGAGGTGTAAGGGGAAAAACTGGGAAGTAGGAGAGAAACCCATTTATCAGCCTGCAGTCTCTGGACAAGTCATTACACTCCCCCAAGTCTGTGGTTGGACAGAGTGAACTCAAACATCCTTCTAGCACTACTGGTACATGAGACTCCAAAATACTCTCAGGACACATAGGCCTAAAATAAATTAAAAATTTTTGTTATCAGGAATAAAGGACATGTGACAGGCAATGTAAAAGCTTCTATTTAAATTGGTTTTTATTTTACATTAGCCTGTTTCATGTAATTCATCAGCTTTGTTTTGTAAATTCCTATAATGGCTTCAGTTTTACAATAGAAAAAGAATTTACTACAAATATAATAATAAAAAGACAAAATAAAAATGAAGAAAAGCTTAAGCAAGAATAAGGTTCATTTCTATGTGGAAAGTGACAAATACATTTTCTTCCCTTAAGGAAAACAGAAGCTGAAGTTACCTCCTAGGTCACTAAGGGGAGCAGATTATCACAGCATCCTGAGTACTTATGTGGTTGTGTATGTACTTTGTGTCTGCATTATCCTTAGACTGAACCAAATTTCAAGCGGTGTCCATGTCTGCACCATCATGTACGACAAGCACTGGTCACACAACCAGCAAAGAGGTCCTCTGTCACTCAGTTGTACCAACAAATGAGTGAGTCACTAAGTTCTTAACAAATAGGCAAATAAATGCTGCTTCCCAAGATCTTAATTAAGATTTTCAAGCACTGAGAGAATTTGTCTAGAAACACAAAGCATTTACTGCCCACAAAGAAGTTTTGCATGTTTTTCTTCATTATGGTTTTGAAATGCAATTTTAAGTGTGTTGGGAAGACATCGTGTGGAGATGAGGCTGTGGGACAATCAGAAAAGCTAGGTCTGGGTAAGCCCGGAGAAAAAACCAGCAGCCTGCTTCCTCAAGGGCAACTGCCTTAGGTCTGGGAAATCACTAATTCAGGAATAATAGTCTCTACTCACAGAGGATGTTCATGCAATGCAAGATGAAAAAATCGGGAGCACTAAAATCGGAGTGCAGGACAATACCATCCTCCCTGAAAAGCGACATGACAGACCAAAGTGGGTGGCCTACTATGGTGGAGGCGGCCTTCAAGTTCAACTTTGATTCTTCCTCGGGGAAGATGTTTACTCACCTCTTTCTGTAGATTAGAAAGCTGAGATGAAAGGCTCTCAATTCTCATGCGGCTTTCCATCAGTTCTTCCCTGGCACTGTTGACAGTGGAAGTATTCATTTCCGATGACAGTCTGGCATTCTCGAGCTAAAAGCAGCAGCAGAGTATAGTCAGTCTTACCCAGTGACTTAGAACAAACAAATGAGGAAGGATGATTCATCTCGAGGCATTTCACTGCAAACCTAAGCCCTGCTGGTAACTTGGCTGATGAAACAGGAAAAGCATCATGAAATTTGCTGCCGTATGAATTACCTTCTAAATCTGACTTTTCAACTCAGTTCCCAGCATATGAGCTTTAACGATGCTGGTACACCTGGATCTTTACCCAGTTTGTTACTTCAGTGTTCCATCCATTTTCTCTCTAATGTCTCAGATAATGTCACTACTAAGGAGCGGCCAGCAGTAATTTAACTGTGGGAAACAAACATCACATATCCCTAACCTAACATACAGATTCTAAGGGAAATCTTATCTAATAGAGGATATAAAGCAATAAGCAGAAAGTACTCATTTACAGATTCCTTCAAACCAGATAGAAACACATCCTTTCTGAAGCAAAAAACTGCTCCTCAGGTAGAAACAATATTCTGTTCCTGCCAATGCCCCTAACATTCTGTTCTGCATGTGTTTCTGGCACGTCTTTATGCACGTCATCTCTTCCCTGGCTCCCTGAGGCCACAGTCTATGGGACCAACCAATCCTTACTGTAGCTCCTTCACCGCCCAGCACAGTGCCTAGCACCGAGTAAGTGCTGGGTAACGGAATATAAGGTTTGAAAGAGCTCTCCCATTCATCTGGCATCTACTACTTCATAAAATGGGTTAAAAGCAACATGAACAGTCTGAGCCCATGCAGTGGAAATTATTTTCAAAACCTCTATGACCTTAATTTTCCAAGTCTTCCACTAATAACTCCTGTTAATCAAACCACGCAACATTTAACACACTGGGGTAAAATCATTTACTAGCAAAGCCTGTACTCATTGGTCAGTCTATGGATATTTTGCATCATCTGCTAATACAAGTAGGAAATTTCTATAATATTTTCTAAATAAATAGTAAATAGTGGCAGAGGAAGCAACATCAGAAACCTTCCAATTGGCCTTTGTTCAAAAAAAGCCCAAAGAAATCATCACAATCTACATCAGTGAAGACATGGAAGTCAGAACCAGATGCAGTCCAACATGCATTCACTGATTAAATGGATCTTGCAGTTGTTATGGGAAGAAAAATATTTTCAGATGGCTTCATTTACCTACTATGACAGGACATAAATCATCAGTGGGATAAAAAACAAGAAGATAAACCCCTACCTCTGAAAAAATGGAAAAACACTACTTTCTTTGAATAATTCCTAGTAACATTTAAAACTGCTTTAAAAAAAATGTTTTCCATATTCATGGATCTAGGAGAATTCATTTCAGAAAACCAGAACAAACATCAAGTCATGTTCTTGAGGGTGACTATTAAATAAAGTCTTAAGCGTTGAAGCCAGTCCCCAGAAGAGACCGCTCACTTTGGCGTGGTAAGTCTGCTCCAGCTCCTCCTTGTACAGCTTCACTTGGGCATCGTGTTGCTCTCTCATCTCACGAAGGGCTTGAGCCAGATTGTACTCATACTCGATCTGACTCCCAGAATCCACCTCTACCAAGCGTGTTTCACGCCTCCTCCTGGTTTCATTTATCTCCTGGAGGAACAAAATAACATAAAACCAAGTTACTTGCTGTGGCTGCGTTGCTACAAGTCTGAGCGTCATCAGGGCCACCTGAAATTTTACAGTCCTTGTGTCTGTCCCAGGCAGGCACGTGAACAGACACTTTCTTACCTTTGTTTTCACATGAGAAGAGCTTTGAGATGTAACTAATGACAGAGGTGGTAGTACCTCAAAACCCAGGAATTTATGTCTCTTATTTCTCTAAAGACAAAGAATAGCCTGGACGACATCCTAAAGTACCATGCAATCGTGCACTGTATGTACACTGAATAGTAATCGTTTTTCTAAATTGTTGTGATGATGATGCTTAAGGACACCTCTGTAAAAAAAAATCCATACGGAAAATCAAGACTTATCAGTCAGGACAACTTCAGCTAGAAGTCTTACGCATAATAAAACTATTTTCTTAAACATACTACAAAGCTAAAGGCAGAGAAAGCTCATTTACATGATGTTTTAACAGCTAGTGCTAAGGTATCAACATCAATTGAGATGGAATTTTATTAACATTACATTTCAAGTAAATATGACAGTTCACCATTAAAGAATAGAAATAGTAGACATAATCCTTCCCTGGGTGTTTTTAAGGAACTATCCAAAACTAGAAATAGTCAGGAACACAAGTTCAAGAATGAAATTCCCGTTCTTACAGTTCTGAAAATACCAAAGCTGTCTTTAACGGCAATAATTAAAGAGGCCACAAGGGGGGAATAAAACCCAGTGACATTCTTGTTTCTGTATCTTCCTACAGGCATTTTTTTATGCATTCCTCATCTTTTTTAAGAATTCACTGCAGAGGAAAATGCACTTGACAGAATCAGAAAACAAGGGTTCAAAGTCCAATTCTGCTATTAACCCCCAAGGGCTCATATCTATTTAATGAAGTGAATGATACTTAAATCATAAAAACACACAAGTGAAAGGTTTAGTTCAATACTGAGCACCTACTGATAATTTTGTCCTTTGTCTACCTCCCTCCCCCCTCCTGTTCCTGCTTTTTCCCTTCTTTCTTACCCCCCTAACTCTTCCTAGTAATACATTTAGTATATTTATTGAATAGAATTATATCACCCATGAAAAAAAGTGTTTTAAATTCATTCTCAAAAAGGCACAAACCAAAAATTCAAAGATGCAATCCAAGTCCTCTAAAAGTATTACTTTTTACTTGATGTCATTTTTCATGTATTATTTTATATATACATGAAATCAGTGACTTGCAAAGAAAAAATAAACCCTAATCCTGTTTTAAAGAATCCTTGTGGAATCCACACAGCATCAAAACTAAGGACTAATTGTTCACAGACAACTTTAACAGAACAAAAAATAAGCTAAGTTGATAGTATAAAAATATCTCCATTTATAAAGCAAAACTGTAGTTAAGTATATGATAACCTTTTTTACCTAGTTTATAAGAAACCTTCATGCACGCTACTCCACTTTGGTCCTCACCACGCCATGAAAAGACAGCAGGTACTGGTCCTTCATTTTTAAATAAAAAACAGACTCAAGAATTGTTCAAAGTCTGACTGCCTGTCCAGTGAGGGCACTTTGTCAACACCCGTTTGTTTTAGTACTGTATTGTTACAAAAAGACTCAGATTTATCTTATTTTTTCTCCAACTAAGAAAATAAATTGAATTTCTACAATAAATTTCTATTTTTAAATCATTGTTAGTTGCTGTTTTCAAAATTCATTACTTTTAAACACATTAAGTATTTAACTACATGTTCTCCCCTCCAGATTAATTCCAACGCTGGTCAACTTTTAGGTATTATAAATTCCTATTTCTTCAATTTTTAACTTCTTTCCTGGCAACAGTTGCTGCCTTCAACCCTAAGGCTGACCACAGAAGTCATTTAAGGCTTGTAAATGATGTTTAAAACTATAAGAAACAACCATAAATGCTGTGGACAGCCAGCCTTCAAGATGGCCCGGGGTTGCTGAGTTCTGTGTTCACAGCCTGTGTAAGCCCCTCCATGCTGCATCATGGACTGCAGGACAGAGGGACGAATACCACTTCTGGGGGCAGGGTAAGGAAGGTAACAAGGCTTCTGTCCTGCTCTGTCACTCAGTCTGGGGAAAGCCCTACTTGAGCAGCCCTGTGGAGAATCCTGTGCTGACCAATGGCCCGTGAGTCTGTGAACAAGCTCAGAGGTCGACCCTCCAGCCCAAGGAAGCCTGACTGCAGCCTGAACAGAGACCTTGGGATCGTACCCTTCCAGCTGCATGGCTCGCACGTTCCTGACCTTCAGAAACTATGAGATAATACATGTCTGTGGTTTCAAGTTGATGTATTTTGGAGTAATGTGTTAGGCAGCAATAAATAAAAAATACAAACTCCTAAACAAGTTGACAGTAATTAACTGCTGCGACCAAGGCTTTGTAAGTCAGATGAGGTAAAGTCTGTTTCCCTAACAGCTTGAGCTCTTATGTGCAGCCTTTAGACAGCAGTACCTCAAACAATTCAACAGTATTTCTCCCACTTCTGACACATATACTTGTTAACAAAGCTGTTTGGGATCCCTCCATTCCTTAAAAAGGCAAAATCATGTATAGTTACCTCCTCATACATGTTTTTACGGAACTCCAGGTCCTCACTAAGGCTCTGACAGTGGTTCTCCAAGTCCACTTTAAGCAAAGTTTCATCTGCTAACTGTTTTTTGGCAGCAGCTAAGGAGGCTTCTAGCTAATCAGGAAAAAAAATTGATGAGAATTACACAGCAGTCACTTAGTAATTAATCATTTAGTAATAGATACCACGAATTGAATCAAGTGCAGTTGACCCATGAACAACAGGGGTGGGTAGGGACACCCCCCCAACGCCCAGTTGAAAATCTGCTTGACTCCCCAAAAACTTAACTCTGAGTAGCCTATAACTGTTGACCTTACTGATAACAATCAATATGTATTTTGTGCTTTACAATCATACTGTAGTCTTACAATATAGTAAGCTAAGGAAAATGTTTTTTTTACAAATTGTCCCAAATCTCAAAAAAATTTTCCCAATATGCTTAGTGGAAAAAAAAATCCTCATAGAAGTGGACCACACAGTTCATACCTTTGTTGTGCAACAGCCACCTACATGATAATTTTTATGTATTTAACAATGTATGAGTCATTTATTACAACTTCTATCGCAGAAAGGTCTGCCCAACTCCTGGTCCCACCCGGAGTGCCTGGCCAGAGCACCTTGCATCCCGTCACCGACATCAGGGACTGAACTGAGACCTAAGACTTGTATTTTTAAAACTCAACCAAGAGGTAGCTTTTAGCTTTTATTTGCCATTTTGGTTTTCCCTGTGTGCAGAGCAGCTCTGTACCTTCTCTTTGCTACAATACTGAGGCAGCTTTCACAGCAGGCACAGAATGAGGGCACAAGCACAACGGAGAGGAAGAAAAGCAGCAACAGATCTGCTCGTCCAGACACGATGATGGGGGTGGAGGTGCTCTGCCTGTTGGCTGCCTCAAGACTGACCTTCAGGCAAGCCGCCCCAAAAATTAAGTTAACACATTTAAAAAAATACGACTTACATTTAAAAATCAACAATCAATCCAGACAACTAACCTGCCAAGAACAGCTCAAGAGCAGAGCTCACCTCACCTGGGCAATCTGATCCTTCAGATCCTCCAAATCTCCCTCTAAGATTTTTTTGTCCCCAAGAGCGGTGGCTAGAGCTGCGTCTTTAGAATTCAGAGCTGCTTCATATTCTCGAAGCTTCAGCTGGGCTCCAGTAAGATCAGATTCTTTCTTAGCGTAACTGTAAGACATTTGAACAAGTGCTAGTCATCAACTTAGACGTGTTCTGAGGCCTTCTCTTCCCTGCTTGAGGAGGAAACAAAACTGAGGAGTGTAAACAAAGGCTGCCGAAGCTACCAGTTAGAGGAGCAATTCAGGCGCTTTCCGTGTAGAGATCCTGGAGGCTAAGAACTTTCAACGATTCCCCTTCCAGGACTGCTAATCACTCCAGGTCGGAGAAGTGCACAGGACCCACGTAAGCAGACCCCTAGTTCTTGAGTGAGAACACTCGTCCTCCTTGTCTATGAAAAGGCACTATGTGTTTCAGTGAGGGATGATACTTTAGAAGAAACAGAAATTTATTATTTTAAAGTACAATGAACATTAACGACCAAGATGTACAGGAGATATAAACCATGATACAAAGACTGAATGAAAATGAAAAATTACTTTAAAAAGTAATCTCCTAACTATCTGATATGCCACAGAAACTCCTTTGATACTACATAAGCACCGACCCCAACCTTGCAAATTGTTTCTTACAGAAGAGGTGATTTTAAGATATCTCTAACTACAAAAAGGAACTCCCCAGTATTTTAAAGAAAAATGATTTCAGTTTATATATTAACTACTCAAAAATGAGGTTCTAATTGAGGTTTCCTTTTCTTCCAAATACCACTTCTTATTTTATTATTTTATTTTTTCATTGAAGTATTGTTGTTTTGCAATCTACACTGGTTTCAAATATACAGCACAGTGGTTTGCAATTACCTATATTATTCAATCCTCACACCCTCTACTGCAGTTACTGTCTGTCAACATAGAATGAAGTTACAGAACCACTGACTATATTCTCCATGCTGCACTACCATCCCCACGACCAATTTATATTGTGGTTGAGAATTTTTGTGTGCTTTTATCCCCCTCACCTTCCCCACCCTCCCACCCCAACGCCTTCCCCACAGTAACCACCAGTCACTTCTCAGTGTCTATGAATCTACCGCTGTTCTGTTCATTCTGTTTTGCTTTGTTTTTATATTCCACAAATAAGTGATATTTGTCTTCTTCTGCCTGGCTTTTTCACTGAGCATAATACCCTCTAGACCCATCCATGTTGTTGCAAATGGCAGATTTCTTTTCCTTTTATGACTGAATAATATTCTGTAGTGTGTGCGTACCATATCTTCTGCATCCATTCATCTGTTGATGAACACTTAAGTTGCTTCCATATCTTTCGACACCACTTTTTATTAAATGCAGTTCTACATCATGAAATTAAAGTTCCTTTGGATATATTTTATCAATTATATTGTACATGAAAAAAATTTTTTTACATGCAATTAATTGCTATCATTAATGATACCAGAAAATCCTTAATATCAAAATTCTCAGTACCTGTTCTTAATTAACAGAACAGGTTAAGGGTGGACAAAAAGAGAAATCTTAATAGAAATGTAAAAATAATCCTGAAATATTAAATTAAAATGAAAGAAAAAACCATCTAAAAGAAAACAAATGTTATTTAAAGAGATTTATTTCATTTCTTACTCATCTTGGTATCATAAACTATATTAAAAAAATCTCAGCAATCTGTCATCAGAGAAATGCAAATTAAAACCACAATGAGATATCACCTCACACCAGTAAGGATCGCCATCATCGAAAAGATAAACAACAGCAAATGTTGGCCAGGTTGTGGAGAAAGGGGAACCCTCCTACACTGCTGGTGGGAATGTAAATTAGTTCAACCATTGTGAAAAGCAGTATGGAGGTTCCTCAGAATGCTCAAAATAGAAATACTGTTTGACCCAGGAATTCCACTTCTATGAATTTACCCTAAGAATGCAGCACTCCAGTTGGAAAAAGACAGATGCACCCCTATGTTTATCGCTGCACTATTTACAATAGCCAAGATATGGAAGCAACCTAAGTGTCTATCAGTAGATGAATGGATAAAGAAGATGTGGTACATATACACAATGGAATCTTACTCAGCCATTAGAAGAAAACAGATCCTACCATTTGCAACAACATGGATGGAGCTAGAGGGTATTATGCTCAGTGAAATAAGCCAGGCGGAGAAAGACAAGTACCAAATGATTTCACTCATATGTGGAGTGTAAGAACAAAGGAAAACTGAAGGAACAAAACAGCAGCAGAATCACAGAACCCAAGAATGGACTAACAGTTACCAAAGGGAAAGGGACTGGGGAGGATGGGTGGGAAGGGAGGGGGAAGAATGGGGGCATTAAGATTAGCATGTATAATGTGGGGGGAGGCACAGGGAGGGCTGTGCAACACAGAGAAGACAAGTAGTGATTCTACAGCATCTTACTATGCTGATGGACAGTGACTGTGAAGGGGTATGTGGGGGGACTTGGTGAAGGGGGGAGCCTAGTAGACATAATGTTCTTCATGTAATTGTCGATTTTTAAAAAATCTCAGCAATCATAGCTCATAATTTTTTCTTAAATCATTTATTTTTAAGTACCACAAGATGGCAGTCTTTCACCAACAAATTGTTTACTAGGGAAAAAATTCAACTGTTTAATAAAGAAAAAAAGATATTCCATATAGTCATTAATTTACAACAAAAATGTCTAGTTCTTACAAACTCTGGGTCCTAGAGCTGGGGACTCCACAGAACCCACAGATCAGTGTTTGTGGGGGAGCTACTAATTTATCCCACTGTATGAGGCCAGATCAAGGCAGCAATACATATCAAAGTACGTATAATTTTAAAATAAAATCATGGTTTGTAGAGCATTACAGAATATTTACAAAAGCCACTGACTCAAGATTACTTAAATTACAAAAACCTCTGTATCACAGTCTTAAGATTTAAGTATCAGACATAATGTGCTGCCCTCTCAATGTGGTGCCACAGAGGAGCAAACCTGTGTTTTCCAGACACCGACAAGCCCACCAAGAAAGATACTGAATTTTAAAATCCCAATTTTACAGTCTACTGCACATCCTGTATACCTGACTTTCTAGATTTAATGGATAAATAATTACGCACCTTTCAATTTCAGAATGTTTTACCACCAGTGAGAGATACTATGTAACTTCTGGTAGAGTATGGGAAACACAGAAGCCCAATATTAAGACAGTGCACCTAAATGACTAGAATATGGTGATTTCTGCAACCAAAATCAAGACTAAGTAAGACAATGAGTGGCGAACTAAAGGAGATGAATTGGATATGCTATTAATTTGTGGCACCCTGAGCCACCCAATGGTGCCAGTTGAAATTTGATGCCAGTTGAAATTTGGTATCACAGTCTTAGTCACTCATGCCCACTGTTATTTTGTAAAAAATATAAACTCTTCCATTATAAATTCCTTCTTAAAGTTAAAATTTTCACATTACTGAACAAATTAAGCAGATATAAATCAGAAGTTGGAAATGTACGTAAGGTTGCAAATACACACTAGCCTATGTGCCTTGGCTCAACAGGGGGAAAAAAGGAGAGATGAATACTACCTCTGCACCTTGCACATACTTGTCTCACACTTAGAATACAAATCCTTATTTGTGGATGTATTCAGCTATATCTAGAAACTGAGAACTCTCTGAAGGTAAGGGCCATGACTTATTTTCCCTGTATCTTCTGCTATATAAACAACCTGTAATGACTGTTTTGGTAACCATTAAAAGAAACTTCCCCATAATGTCCCCCCAAAACACCACCCTGCATTTTTAATGCTATGAAAAACACTATCTTTTTCTAGAAGAGAAAAGTAACTGCGACACTTGTATTATCTCTAAAACTCATACCTTCCTAGATAGATGCCCTCCATAGCACCCTGCCAGTTTTCCCAGGATGGTTGGATCATGAAAAAAGTCTCCATTTGTTAAAAAGCCACAAATCAATCACCTTTATATGCCATGTGAGCTGCCAATACCAAGGATATATGAGGGCCTATATAGCAGGTTAACATCTTGAGAGTAATCTTGTCATAGTTTTCTAGCTGTATTACTATTTCTCATTCATTAAATATGATACAGGAAAAAGCAGAAACCTGCACAATTAATCCTAAAACAAACACATGAACTGGCTATAGCCATTACCTAAGCACAAAGTAACATCTCAAGATTCCCCAGAACAAAGGGAACTTAGACAGGATTCCAAAGTTACCAGAAGCTATCACTTAACTGGTTGGTGGCCATTTTTCTGACTGTATTTCCTAACTGGATTTATTCAGTGCTACTGACCTAAGCTATCCCTATCTTCAGATAAGGGGACCTTTTTGTTTTCACTTACATTCAGCATGAGAATCTAGTGATACAAATATGCAATCTGCCCAATTTAAGTCATAAAACACACCCACTTGCACTGTAGATGTTCACAGAAGAACCAATACTCCAATTGAAGCCAGAAAAAAAAGTTGACACTCCATTCTAAGGATTTCCTCTCATTAAATGCATTTTCAGTAAGCTTGAATTTCACCAGCATAACAAGCAACCAGGTCTAATGAAATATATGACCATTAAAAAAAATCAGCTGGAAAAATATACATTTACATTCCTGTTAACGTTCTGTAGCAGTAATTCAATTTTAACAGACACAGCTAGCTTCAAGTGATAAGAGGGTGGATATATTTCCTTAACAGAACCTAGTACCATTAACTATCTGGGACCCACCCCTACAATCTCCTGAGGCCTGTAGGACTAACATGAAAGCAACTGGTTACTTGCACTTTTTCCCTTACTTCTGACCACCTCCTACTACCAGCAATGCCCCTGTACTTCATCCCCTGCTTTCATCATCTTGGTTTTCCAATCTGCCACCTCTTTAACCTTGACTTGCTTTAGGATCATCATTTCAACCCTGGCTTCTGCATAACTACTTGGCTCTGAGACTCACTGTCTGCTTGGACTCTGCCTAGGTCAGGTCTGCATGCCCTTTCTATTTGCCTCCCACTCCAAGTGTCCTTCATTTGCCGAAATGAACTCAACTGCAGACGAGTCCCACCAGTGAGGAAGCAGAGATTAGAAAATGCACCAATTACAGAATCGCTGGAAAATGCATGCTCAAGCCCCTAGGGGAAATACATTCTTATTAGGTAATAATCGTACAGAACATTTTAAATAAACTCACACCACATATACGTAACACACAGAAACTCACTCAAGCCCTGGTTAAGTGTATGATTATAACTGCTTGAAAGTGAATCAGCAAATACAGTATACCTGTATCACTGAAAAATCAGATGGACCACTTAAACAGGAAGCAAAAAATTAATGTGAAAAGAAATCAAGTGAACATAGAGGGACAAATACTTAGAATATATTCATCATAGAATAGTTTTAATTAGTTAAGAATTGCCCTTCTGTTAACACTCTGTTGATCAGTTTAAATCACAAGGGCCTGGGTGAACGCAATGTCTTGTCTGTCTAGTTTGTCCACTAGTACAACCACGAAAGAAATCCGAATCAGTTTCTCTAAATCACCCACAAAGTACCTGTGAACAAAGAATCTGTGTTCATTCATTTTCAGGACAGGATCTGTACACACGCTTGGGTTTGGTTACTTCTTTGACAAGTGCCATAATTTTCACGAGTTTTTTCCAAGTACTTTCTTTCATCTTAGTTCTTTGATTTTTATACACAGAAATACAGATAAAAACAGTCGGTGAGCAATGCAAAATAAGAGACCCAAACTGTAGGTGGTCTCCAGGTAGAATAATTACACACACGATAAAAACATAAAGTTAGTTTCTGGATATTCAATGTCATTTCCATGAAATTTACCAGCGATTACTATACTATATATACACAACAGTAAACAAGGGCAAGAATTTGTGTTCAATTAATGCTTGTAAAATGTATTAAATCTGTTGGAGGTATATGCTCTTAAGGAAAAATTCATCCAACATGTACCAGTGATAGACTCAAGAATACACTTTAAAAGCTACGAATCTGAACAAGTGAACTAGACAAGAAACATTCATGTTTCTAAAGATAAAAAATAGAATACAAGTATCTGGATGTTTTTATTACTGCCTTAATATGTCAGACAAAACAACAGCTTAAGGAAATTGAAAACAGACCACTTCCAAAGCCAATTTTAAATTTCACTCATAATATCCTATAGAAATTACTATGCAACTCTTAGGTTGCTTAGATCATTTCTGAGCGATTTTGAAATGCTGTTGTAGATTATCAGGTCCATCCTACAGAAGAGTAGACACTCAACAAACACAAAGTGAGAACTTCCCCTGATGTATATACAGCGATCGCTAGACGGAAACGAGACTACCAAGGCAGACGGCAGCCCAGGGGAGCCCTTTCTCCGCCCGTGTCCAGCTACCTTTCTTAACCCAGGACTCATCACTGACATTTCACTTCAGTACCGTTCTTACTTAGAAAAACTAACTACAGGGGATAAAAGGGAAAAGCCATTTAGTTTTTCACCTGTAATCAGATAACGTAACAGAAACCATTCTATATAAAATTGTTGCTTCTAGCCATATCCACAAGCATTCTTAAACCCCTCAAAACAGACCCACTCTACTTGGAGCACCAGGCCAGTCCGGCCCGGCTGTCCAAGCTGTGTCTGAACATACCATACGGCATGTCTAAACAGCTGTCTGGAGGCAGCTGAACACTCAACACTAGAGCAGTTTATTCAAGAAACTATCAAATAATCCAGTTTCTGAGGCTCTCTTCATACCTAGAGTTCAGAATCAACATGTCCTTTATTTTATAGCTATGGTCCTGACTTTGAGAGGAATAAATAAACTTTATTTTGAATTTAAGATAAAGGTTAATACACCCAAACAAAAACCTGCTGTCCTGAAACTAAACCATTTTAAAATAATAGACTCAGGACTGCATATTAAATATTCACTTGTTTCAACATTCATTCATCAGCTTTGATACTGTCCTCAAAGTATCTTCTCTTCCAAAGGGAGAAAGAGTTCAGTGATCCACAGTATTTCTGCTGAGGAAAATTAAATGAATGTGTCTTCATTTCAAATAAATATATAAGACACAAAAAGCTCCAGAAAGTCATGTGATCACAATTTTCATTAACAAGACTCTTCTGGCACAAACAAAAAGACTAGGATGAGGACACTAACAAATGGAAACTCATTCCATGCTACTGGCTAGGAAGAATTAATATCGTCAAAATGGCCATTCTGCCCAAAGCAATCTACAGACTCAGTGCAAACCCGATCAAATTACCAACATCATTCTTCAACGAACTGGAACAAATACTTCAAAACTTCATACGGAGGCGGAGCCAAGATGGCGGCGAGAGTAGAGCAGTGGAAATCTCCTGCCAAAAACACATAGATCTATGAAAATATAACATAGAAAACTTCCTAAAAGAGAGACCAGAGGACACAGGACAACATCCAGACCACATCCACACCTGCAAGAATCCAGCACCTTCTGAAGGGAGTGAGATACAAGCCCCGACCCGGCGGGACCCGAGCACCCCTCCCCCTGGCTCCCGGTGGGTGGAAAGAAACTGGAGCGGTTTTTTTTTTTTGGCGAGTGCTTTTTGGAAGCCTTAAAGAGACAGGGACCCTGATGCTAGGGAGGCAGGGTGGCGGGACCGGTGGGCGAGTGCCTGAGACCGGCGCCTGAGGACAGAGAAAATCGTGCGTTTTTCCCCCCCCTTTTTTTTCTTTTTGTCGAGTGCTTTTTGGAAGCCTTAAAGGACAGGGACCCCAATACCAGCGAAACAGGGCAGCAAGACTGGTGAGTGGGTGCCTGAGAGCGGCGCCTGGGGACAAAGAAAATCGCGCGTTTTTCCCAATACTAGGGAAGCAGGGCGGCGGGACCGGTGGGCGGGGGCCTGGGGCCGGCACCTCAGAACAAAGAAAATCGCACGTTTCCCCCCCCCCTTTTTTTTTTTGGCGAGTGCTTTCTGGAAGCCTTGGAGGGATGGGGACCCCAATACCAGGGAGGCAGGGCAGCAAGACCGGTGGGCGAGTGCCTAGGACTGGCACCTGAGGACAAAGAAAATCATGAGTTTCTCCCTTTTTTCTTTCTTTCTTTTTGGCGAGTGCTTTTTGGAGGCCTTAGGGGGACAGGGACTCCATGGCCAGGGAGGCAGGGTGGCAGGGCTGGTGAGCGGGTGCCTGGGACCGGCGCCTGGGGACGGAGAGGGTAGGGCGTTTTCCCCTTTTTTTTTGGTGAGTGTTTTTTGGAGGCCTTGGAGGGACGGGGACCCCAGTGCTAGGGAGGCAGGGCGGCAGGACCAGTGGGCGGGTACCTGGGACCGGTGCCTGAGGACAAACAATATCACGCGTTTTTCCCTTTTTTTAAAAATTTTTTGGCAGGTGCTTTTTGGAAGTCTTGAAGGGACAGGGACCCCGGTGCTAGGGAGGCAGGGCAGTAGGACTGGTGAGCGGGTGCCTGGGACTGGCACCTGAGGACAAAGAAAATCGCGTGTTGTTTTCCTTTTTTTTTTTCTTTTTACCTCTTTCGTTGTTGCTGTTGTTGTTTTGGTTTGGAGAGTGCTTTTTGGAAGTTTTAAAGGGGCAGGACAGGACACTTAGACTAGAGGCAGGGAATCTGGGGGTCTCTGGGCACTCTAACTCCCTGGGCAACACGGAGCACAGAGACCCCTTACGAAGATAAATAGCCTCAGGCCGCTCCCTTTCCAACGGGGCTCCACCATTTTGGACGGGCAGCCCCAGCCAGGCCACGCCCACAGCCAAGGTGGAGATAAACTCCATAGAAAACCGGCAGGTAGAAGAAGCCCTGTCTGTGCACAGCTGACAAGCATAAGCCACTAGAGCTTGCTATCCTCCCAGGAGAGGAAGGCCACAAACCAACAAGAAGGGAAGTTCTTCCAGCTGTCACTTGTACCAGCTCTGTAAACTATTTCTATCACCATGAAAAGGCAAAACTACAGGCAGACAAAGATCACAGAGACAACACCTGAGAAGGAGACAGACATAACCAGTCCTCCTGAAAAAGAATTCAAAATAAAAATCATGAACATGCTGACAGAGATGCAGAGAAAAATGCAAGAGCAATGGGATGAGATGCAGAGAAAAATGCAAGAGCAATGGGATGAAGTC
This sequence comes from Manis javanica, assembly GCF_040802235.1. Taxonomy (NCBI): domain Eukaryota; kingdom Metazoa; phylum Chordata; class Mammalia; order Pholidota; family Manidae; genus Manis; species Manis javanica. Next base: position 56,889,850 of record NC_133169.1, on the reverse strand, counting down.
CGGAGGGAGATCACAGATGTCAGGAAGGAGATCACAGAAGTGAAACAATTCCTGGAAGGAATTATAAGCAGAATGGATAAGATGTAAGAGGCCATTGAAGGAATAGAAGCCAGAGAACAGGAACGTATAGAGGCTGACATAGAGAGAGATAAAAGCATCTCCAGGAATGAAACAACACTAAGAGAAATATGTGACCAATCCAAAATGAATAATATTCGTATTATAGGGGTACAAGAAGAAGAAGAAAGAGGAAAAGGGATAGAAAGTCTCTTTGAAGAAATAGTTGCTGAAAACTTCCCCAAACTGGGGGAGGAAATAATCGAACAGACGATGGAATTACACAGAACCCCAAACAGAAAGGATCCAATGAGGACAACACCAAGACACATAATAATTAAAATGGCGAGGATCAAAGACAAGGAAAGAGTTTTAAAGGCAGCTAGAGAGAAAAAAGTCACCTATAAAGGAAAACCCATCAGGCTGACATCAGACTTCTCGACAGAAACCCTACAGGCCAGAAGAGAATGGCATGATATACTTAATGCAATGAAACAGAAGGGCCTTGAACCAAGGATACTGTATCCAGCACGACTATCATTTAAATATGATGGCGGGATTAAACAATTCCCAGACAAGCAAAAGCTGAGGGAATTTACCTCCCACAAACCACCTCTACAGGGCATCCTACAGGGACTGCTCTAGATGGGAGCACTCCTAAAAAGAGCACAGAACAAAATACACAACATATGAAGAATGGAGGAGGAGGAATAAGAAGGGAGAGAAGAAAAGAATCTCGAGACAGTGTATATAACAGCTCAATAAGCGAGCTAAGTTAGGCAGTAAGATACTAAAGAACCTAACCTTGAACCTTTGGTAACCACGAATCTAAAGCCTGCAATGGCAATAAGTACATATCTCTCAATAGTCACCCTAAATGTAAATGGACTGAATGCACCAATCAAAAGACACAGAGTAATAGAATGGAAAAAAAAGCAAGACCCATCTATATGCTGCTTACAAGAAACTCACCTCAAACCCAAAGACATGCACAGACTAAAAGTCAAGGGATGGAAAAACATATTTCAGGCAAACAACAGTGAGAAGAAAGCAGGGGTTGCAGTACTAATATCAGACAAAATAGACTTCAAAACAAAGAAAGTAACAAGAGATAAAGAAGGCCACTACATAATGATAAAGGGCTCAGTCCAACAAGAGGATATAACCATTCTAAATATATATGCACCCAATACAGGAGCACCAGCATATGTGAAACAAATACTAACAGAACTAAAGAGGGAAATAGACTGCAATGCATTCATTTTAGGAGACTTCAACACACCACTCACCCCAAAGGATAGATCCACTGGACAGAAAATAAGTAAGGACACACAGGCACTGAACAACACACTAGAACAGATGGACCTAATAGACATCTATAGAACTCTACATCCAAAAGCAACAGGATATACATTCTTCTCAAGTGCACATGGAACATTCTCCAGAATAGACCACATATTAGCTCACAAGAGAGCCTCAGTAAATTCCAAAAGACTGAAATTCTACCAAACAATTTTTCAGACCACAAAGGTATAAAAGTAGAAATAAATTCTACAAAGAAAACAAAAAGGCTCACAAACACATGGAGGCTTAACAACATGCTACTAAATAATCAATGGATCAATGAACAAATCAAAATACAGATCAAGGAATATATAGAAACAAATGACAACAACAACACAAAGCCCTAACTTCTGTGGGACGCAGCGAAAGCAGTCTTAAGAGGAAAGTATATAGCAATCCAGGCACACTTGAAGAAGGAAGAACAATCCCAAATGAATAGTCTAACATCACAATTATCGAAACTGGAAAAAAAAGAACAAATGAGGCCTAAAGTCAGCAGAAGGAGGGACATAATAAAGATCAGAGAAGAAATAAACAAAATTGAGAAGAATAAAACAATAGCAAAAATCAACGAAACCAAGAGCTAGTTCTTTGAGAAAATAAACAAAATAGATAAGCCTCTAGCCAAACTTATCAGGAGAAAAAGAGAATCAAAACAAATCAACAGAATCAGAAGTGAGAATCGAAAAATCATGACAGACTCCACAGAAATACAAAGAATTATTAAAGACTACTATGAAAACCTATATGCCAAGAAACTGGAAAACCTAGAAGAAATGGACAACTTCCTAGAAAAATACAACCTCCCAAGACTGACCAAGGAAGAAACACAAAAGTTAAACAAACCAATTACAAGCAAAGAAATTGAAACGCTAATCAAAAAACTACCCAAGAACAAAACCCCAGGGCCGGATGGATTTACTCGGAATTTTATCAGACACACAGAGAAGACATAATACCCATTCTCCTTAAAGTGTTCCAAAAAATAGAAGAGGAGGGAATACTCCCAAACTCATTCTATGAAGCCAACATCACCCTAATACCAAAACCAGGAAAAGACCCCACCAAAAAAGAAAATTACAGACCAATATCCCTGATGAACGTAGATGCAAAAACACTCAATAAAATATTAGCAAACAGAATTCAACAGTATATCAAAAGGATCATACACCTTGACCAAGTGGGATTCATCCCAGGGATGCAAGGATGGTACAACATTCGAAAATCCATCAACATCATCCACCACATCAACAAAAAGAAAGACAAAAACCACATGATCATCTCCATAGATGCTGAAAAAGCATCTGACAAAATTCAACATCCATTCATGATAAAAACTCTCAGCAAAATGGGAATAGAGGGCAAGTACCTCAACATAATAAAGGCCATATATGATAAACCCACAGCCAGCATTATACTGAACAGCGAGAAGTTGAAAGCATTTCCCCTGAGATCGGGAACCAGACAGGGATGCCCACTCTCCCCACTGTTATTTAACGTAATATTGGAGGTCCTAGCCACAGCAATCAGACAAAACAAAGAAATACAAGGAATCCAGACTGGTAAAGAAGAACTTAAACTGTCACTGTTTGCAGATGATATGATACTGTACATAAAAAGCACTAAAGACTCCACTCCAAAACTACTAGAACTGATATCGGAATACAGCAAAGTTGCAGGATACAAAATTAACACACAGAAATTTGTGGCTTTCCTATAGACTAACAATGAACCAATAGAAAGAGAAATCAGGAAAACAATTCCACTCACAATTGCGTCAAAAAGAATAAAATACCTAGGAATAAACCTAACCAAAGAAGTGAAAGACTCATACTCTGAAAACTACAAGTCACTCTTAAGAGAAATTAAAGGGGACACTAATAAATGGAAACTCATCCCATGGTCATGGCTAGGAAGAATCAATATCGTCAAAATGGCCATCCTGCCCAAAGCAATATACAGATTTGATGCAATCCCTCTCAAATTACCAGCAACATTCTCAATGAATTGGAACAAATAATTCAAAAATTCATATGGAAACACCAAAGACCCCAAATAGCCAAAGCAATCCTGAAAAAGAAGAATAAAGTAGGGGGGATCTCACTCCACAACTTCAAGCTCTACTACAAAGCCATAGTAATCAAGACAATTTGGTACTGGCACAAGAACAGAGCCACAGACCAGTGGAACAGATTAGAGACTCCAGAAATTAACCCAAACATATATGGTCAATTAATATTTGATAAAGGAGCCATGGACATACAATGGCAAAATGACAGTCTCTTCAACAGATGGTGCTGGCAAAACTGGACAGCTACATGTAGGAGAATGAAACTGGACCATTGCCTAACCCCATATACAAAGGTAAACTCAAAATGGATCAAAAACCTAAATGTAAGTCATGAAACCATTAAACTCTTGGAAAAAAACATAGGCAAAAACCTCTTAGACATAAACATGAGTGACCTCTTCTTGAACATATCTCTCCGGGCAAGGAAAACAACAGCAAAAATGAGCAAGTGGGACTACATTAAGCTGAAAAGCTTCTGTACAGCGAAAGACACCATCAATAGAACAAAAAGGAACCCTACAGTATGGGAGAATATATTTGAAAATGACAGATCCGATAAAGGCTTGACGTCCAGAATATATAAAGAGCTCACACGCCTCAACAAACAAAAAACAAATAACCCAATTAAAAAATGGGCAGAGGAACTGAACAGACAGTTCTCCAAAAAAGAAATACAGATGGCCAAGAGACACATGAAAAGATGCTCCACATCGCTAATTATCAGAGAAATGCAAATTAAAACTACAATGAGGTATCACCTCACACCAGTAAGGATAGCTGCCATCCAAAAGACAAACAACAACAAATGTTGGCGAGGCTGTGGAGAAAGGGGAACCCTCCTACACTGCTGGTGGGAATGTAAATTAGTTCAACCATTGTGGAAAGCAGTATGGAGGTGCATCAAAATGCTCAAAACAGACCTACCATTTGACCCAGGAATTCCACTCCTAGGAATTTACCCTAAGAACGCAGCAATCAAGTTTGAGAAAGACAGATGCACCCCTATGTTTATCACAGCACTATTTACAAGAATTGGAAGCAACCTAAATGTCCATTGGTAGATGAATGGATAAAGAAGATGTGGTACATATACACAATGGAATACTACTCAGCCATAAGAAGTGGAAAAATCCAACCATTTGCAGCAACATGGATGGAGCTGGAGAGTATTATGCTCAGTGAAATAAGCCAAGCGGAGAAAGAGAAATACCAAATGATTTCACTCATCTGAGGAGTATAGGAACAAAGGAAAAACTGAAGGAACAAAACAGCAGCGGAATTACAGAACCCAAAAATGGACTAACAGGTACCAAAGGGAAAGGAACTGGGGAGGATGGGTGAGCAGGGAGGGATAAGGGCGGGGGAAGAAGAAGGGGAGTATTAAGATTAGCATGCATGGGGGGGAGGGAGAAAGGGGAGGGTGGGCTGCACAACACAGAGAGGACAAGTAGTGACTCTACAACATTTTGCTAAGCTGATGGACAGTAACCGTAATGTGGTTGTTGGGGGGACCTGATATAGGGGAGAGCATAGTAAACATAGTATTCTTTATGTAAGTGTAGATTAAAAATTTAAAAAAAAAAAGAAAGAAAGAAAGAAAGAAAAGGGGGATTACTCCTTGATAGGATAAAACTATTGGTAAATCAAAGATCAATGCATGCTTTAAATATCCTTAATGTTGATCACTTAAAGGGTGTCAGATGATCAGCTATGGAGGTATTCTTTTCTGATAATATTCCTTTCTCTTAATAAAAAAAAAAAAAAGCAGTTATTGTGTGCTGACCTCCAATGAGTTCTGCACAGTGGTATAGAGGGCATGTCAAAGTGTGGGCAAAGGGTCTGTTTGTTTCTATGCAGAAGATCAAGGCCTAGCTTGGATACCCAGAAAATGAACTAAGATACGATATAAGGAGGAGCTTCCGGCATCAGCACTCTCTGGAGGACTTGTGCCGGGGGATGATCATCAAAAAGCCTCCACAGGGATCCGGACGATGCTGAGGTTGTGGCTGCATCCACCCCACCGTCTCCTGGACTTGCCATAGGAATGAGGAGGGAGATGTCTAGGCTGGCATGTGCATACAGTGAAACAACGAATTTGAGTGGATCTGTACTGTTGGAACTCAACAAGGAGTTGGGAGGGGTGCAAGGTGTAGCACTCCAAAATCTCATGACTATAGACTATCTATGGTTAAAAGAACATATGGGATGTGAACAGATCCCAGAAATGGGCTGCTTTAATTTGTCTGATGGTTCAAGTACAGTTGGACAATATCCATCATATCATAGATAAATTTTCACAAATGCCTAGGGTGCCTAAATGGTTTTCTTGGCTTCACTGGAGATGGATGGTAATTATAGATTTGCTTTGTTTATGTCACCGTATTCCTATTATGTTAATATGTTTGTGCAAATTAGTTAGTAGTTTAAAACCTATACATACTTAAGGTACTCTACAAGAAGATATGTGAAAGAAATAATCAATCCTCCCATGTTTTCTTCCATATGCTACCTCTATAGCTTTTCTTCTTCCTTCCTAATTACAACCCTTAAATAGAATTCGTGCCTTATATCGAATTTACCGAGTATCATAATTCCTCCAAGTGGTAAAGATACCTGGAGACAAGTGCTGGGCATAGAAGCCACAGGGCATAAATCTGCAAAGAAGTAAAAAGCTAACCTTTTCAAACAATATGGCTTTTCTCTCACTTACCAACTTTACATTTCCTTGTATGGCCCCGGAAGATGACTGGTTAGCCAGAGATGGGTAAGATTCCTCAAGGGAGGAACAACCTAAGACAGGCACAGTCGCAGGGGGGCCATCAGGTGAGAATTTGGGGATCAACAGAGGTGAGGCTCAGAACCTCACCCCCCCTGTTTTGAGATAAATCTTCTGCATCTGTGGATGGTTTAGTGCCCTTGTCTAGCTTGGATTAATACTTAGTCCATAGGCACACAGCTGATCATCTATCTACATTTGCCCTCTTAGAGCACTAAACTATGTTTTCCACCTTTATCTTGCATCTACCTACCACTTCAGCATTTTATTAAAAATAAAAATAATAATAATAATAAAGGGAGAAATGTGGGATCAACATATAAATCAAGTATAAAAATCAAATGAATATTCATATTTGACCTGATTGTTTATAGTTCATAATGTGTGATCAAAACTGAAAGTTTCTGTGATGAATGCCCTTGTACTGTTCAGCATGTAAGAATTTATTCACTATGTAAGAATTCGTTCACCATGTAAGAACTTGTTCGTCATGCTTCAGAAGACTGGAGACTGACGAGAATTAGGCTTGAGATGGATTAATGATTGTGCATTGAGCATTGACCCCCCCTATACAGAATTTTATTGTTGTTAACAACCATTTGATCAATAAATATGAGATGCCCTCTCAAAAATAAAATAAATAAATAAATAAATAAATAAATAAATAACCGAATAGCCAAAGAAATTTGAGAAGGAAGAGTACTGTGGGGGCGGATCTCGCTCCCCAACTTCAAACTCTACTACAAAGCCACAGTAATCAAGACAATTTGGTACTGGCACAAGAACAGATCCACAGACCAATGGAACAGAACAAGAGACTCCAGACATTAACCCAAACATATATGGTCAATTAATATACAATAACGGAGCCATGGACATATAATGGGGAAATGACAGCCTCTTCAACAGTTGGTGGTGGCAAAACTGGACAGCTACATGTAAGAGAATAAAACTGGATCACTGTCTAACCCCGTAAACAAAAGTAAATTCGACATGGATCAAAGACCTGAATGTAAGTCATGAAACCATAAAACTCTTAGAAAAAAACATAGGGAAAAATCTCTTGGACATAAACATGAGCAACTTCTTAATGAACATATCTCCCTGGGCAAGGGAATCAAAAGCAAAAATGAACAAGTGGGACTATATCAAGCTGAAAAGTTTCTGTACAGCAAAGGACACCATCAACAGAAGAAAATGGCATTCTACAGTATGGGAGAATATATTCATAAATGACAGATCTGATAAAGGGTTGACATTCAAAATATATAAAGAGCTCATGTACCTGAACAAACAAAAAGCAAGGAATCCAATTAAAAAACGGACAGAGGAGCTGAACAGACAGTTCTCCAGAGAAGAAATTCGGATGGCCAACAGACACATGAAAAGATGCTCCACATCACTAGTCATCAGAGAAATGCAAATTAAAACCACAATGAGATATCACCTCACACCAGTAAGGATCGCCACCATCCAAAAGACAAACAACAACAAGTGTTGGCCAGGTTGTGGAGAAAGGGGAACCCTCCTACACTGCTGGTGGAAATGTAAACTAGTTCAACCATTGTGGAAACCAGTGTGGAGGTTCTTCAAAAAGCTGAAAATAGACATACCATTTGACCCAAGAATCCTACTTCTAGGAATTTACCCTAAGAATGCAGCACTCCAGTTTGAAAAAGACAGATGCACTCCTATGTTTATCGCAGCACTGTTTACAGTAGCCAAGAGATGGAAGTAACCTAAGTGTCCATCAGGAGATGAATGGATAAAGAAGATGTGGTACATATACACAGTGGAATATTATTCTGCCATAATAAGAAAACAAATCCTACCATTTGTAACAACATGGATGGAGCTAGAGGACATTATGCTCAGTCAAATAAGCCAGGCAGAGAAAGACAAGTACCAAATGATTTCACTCATATGTGGAGTATAAAAACAAAGAAAAAACTTAAGGAACAAAACAGCAGCAGACTCACAGAACCCAAGAATGGACTAACAGTTACCAAAGGGAAAGGGACTGGGAAGGATGAGTGGGAAGGGAGGGATAAGGTGGGGGGAAGAAATGGGGCATTTCGATTAGCATGTATAATGTGGGGGGAGGCACGGAGAGGGGTGGGCAACACAGAGAAGACAAGTTGTCGTTCTACAGCATCTTACTACGCTGATAGAAAGTGACTGTAATGGGGGTTGTGGTGGGTATTTGGTGAAGGGGGGAACCGAGTAAACATAATGTTCCTCATGTAATTGTAGATTAATGATACAAAAAAAAAAGAAAACCCCAATAGAACATCAAAAAAAGAAAAAAGACTAGGATGCTTTTGTTGAAACTCAAAAGCTCCAATGGATAATTTCTGGTGGAAATGAAATTCTGCTACTCATTCAATAAACTGAGCAATCAATAAATTAGCAACAAGCCAATTAGAACCAGACAAACCCTATCTGAAATCAAACTAAAATTAAGGAAAAATACTAAGTAAAACTGAAACTGGACCACAGAACCATTTCCTTGAACAAAATAAATTCCCACATAAATAGGCACAGGGGTGAGGGGTAGACACTACAGCTTAAATCCTAATAAAAAAACTTATTGAGAAAAAAAAAACAACCAACCATGGTTTATTATGTGTTCCAGGCCATTCATCTGGATGTTTAGAAACCAGTGGTGAACAAAACATACTAAGTCCCTGCTCTTCTGGAAGGTATGTTCTAGTGGTTACAGGCACACAGTACAGATACATGTATCACAGGGGTAATCAGTGCTTCAAAGAAAAACAAATCAGAATAAGGAGTTAGGGAAGGGAAGGATGGACATTTTATACAGTGTGATCAGAAAGAGGTTGATTTTATGCCTATAATGAAAACCAACAGCCATTTTCCACATCAGAAAACTACTTTTCAAACCTAGATTTTACCCACATACAATTATTATCATGATCTACATCACTGCTCCTCTATGAGTTCTATGCAAACCAATTTTACAGGAAGACAGCCTCCTACAAAAATAGTAATCACTATGTCAATAATTATATTGGAGAAGCCTAGAGAATGCTAGAAAGGAAAATGTGGTGGTAACAATACAAAGCAAAATCATACATTACCCCTGTCCACAAAGAGATCCCACTCTAATAAAGGAATCAAATCAGTCATACAAAATTTTCTTAAAGAACAAAAAAAATCAAACTTGTCAGCAACTTTCTTGACAAATTCTAAAAAAAATAAAGTATATAGTGCTACCAGAGTAAATGATGTAACTTCTTGGTAAAAATGGTACATTAAACACAACTCCACGATTACCCCTTCTGGAAATCCAACTAAAAAATGGCACAAATTTGTAGTGAAAAAAATTGAAGAGGAAATCACAAAAATTTGGAAGCTGAAAGCAGATGGATGAGTGAAAATGAGCTTAGCCAACCTAAGAGTGGTGAGTCCTAAGCCAGACACAGGGCTATCTGACAAATACCCTAATTTATTTATTTTATTATGGTATCATTAATATACAATCACATGAGCAATATTGTGGTTACTAGATTCCCCCCATTATCAAGTCTCCCACCACACACCCCATTGCAGTCACTGTCCATCAGCACAGTAAGATGCTATAGAGTCACTACTTGTCTTCTCTGTGCTATACTGCCTTCCCCGTGCCCCAGCCCCATTATGTGTGCTAATCATAAATGCCCCTTAATCCCCTTATCCCTCCGTTCCCACTCACCTTCCCCAGTCCCTTTCCGTTTGGTAACTGTTAGTCCATTCTTGGGTTCTGTGAGAGTGCTGCTGTTCTGTTCCTTCAGTTTTTGCTCTGTTGTTGTACTACACAGATAAGTGAAATCATTTGGTATTTATCTAACAAGTAACCTAATTTATACTGCAGATACTGTTGACAGCAAGAAACACCCTGGTACTCTGAAGTAGGACTGTGCGAACATCTATTTAAGAAATAAAGCAGAGCCTACCCTAACTCCATGCCCCTGGGCACATGGACCTTCATCAACCAAGGCAAAAAATGAAAGGTTTAATCTCCAAGGACAGGAAAGCAGAATCTTAGACCTGACAGTACCCTGGCACATCTGAAGGAAGCAGTGCCGTACGGAACAAGTAAGGGAATTCAGTGGACTTTTTGTAGATGATGATATCCCCTCTCAACTTCCCTCAGCTTACAGTTTACTGAGCAGGCAAAGCCCAAGAGAGAAGACAAAGATACTGACATTTGGTGTTCCCTATGAAATGATCCTGCCATTTTACCCACAATGAAGTTTGGTCAACAAGCCCCACTCATGCAAAGAGCTTCTCATCAGATTTTTAGAGCCCCTCTTCTGAATATAAGGGGACACTAGTCATCAGACATCTGGGAAAAACTCTCACTGTGGATTAACTCACCCAATGTTCCCTCCACCCTTTTGGTGCTTTCCTAAACTACAAAGCTAGAAACTCCATTTCCCAGATTCAACTGCAGCTAGGATTCTATATACAAATTCAGTACCTCTAAGGCATCCACAAGCATATAAAAGAAGGAAGCACCATGGAGCCACCTCCCTGGACCTCTGCCAGAAATTTTTCTGCTGACAAGCAAGGTTGCCAATCTTAAGTGTTTCTGTCCTTAGCTCAATACCACACACATTACTGCAGCTTATATTAAAGCTTTGAAATCAGGAAGTAAACCCTCCGATTTTGTTCACTGTCAAGATTGTTTGGGCTATTCTGAGTACAAGGCATTTCCATATTAATTTTATGCTCAGCTTGTCAATTTCTGCAAGAAGGGCAGCTACGATTTTGATAGAGATTGTACTGAATCTGTAGGTCGATTTGGAAGAATTGTCAGTTAACAACACTAAGTCTTCCAATTCATGAACTTGGGGTATCTTTCCACTTATTTAGGTCTTAATTTCTTTCAACAATGTTTTGTAGATATCATTACACAAGTCTCATGCTTCTGTTTAATTTATTGCTAAGTAGTTCATTCTCTTTGATGCTACAGCAAATGAAGTTTTCTTCATTTCATTTGTAGATTTATTGCTAGCATATAGAAATACAAATGAGTTTTGTATATTGCTCTTGTATCCTTGCTAAACTTGTTAATTAGCTCTCAAATGAGTTTTTCATTTTTCTATAGTCCTTAGACTTCCTAAGAAATCATGTCATCTGCAAATAGTTTCTCTTCCATTCTGAATGCCCGTTATTTCTCTTTCCTACCTAACTGCCCTGGCTAGAACCTCCAGCACAATGCTGAATGGAGTGGGCATCCTTGTTTTGCTCCTCTACTTAGGGAAAAAGCAGTCTTTATGATAAATTATGATGTTAGCCATAGGTTTTCCATAGATACCCTTTATCAGGTTTAGAAGTTCCCTCTTATCCCATGTTTGAATGTTTTTATCAACAAAGAGTGGTATACTGTGTCAAATGTTTGTTCTGCATCTACTGAAATTATCATATATGGTTTTTGTCCTTTATTCTATTAATAATGGTATATTACATTGTTGACTTTATAGACTGAACCACTTCTGCATTTCCAGGACAAACCCCAGTTGGTGGTGGTGTATTCTGCACATGTTGGTAGGTTTGGTTTGCTAGTATTTTGTTGGGAATTTTTGCACCTATATTCATAAGGGATATTGGTCTGTGAATTCTGTCTGGTCTGTCAAGTATTTAGGAAATAGTGTTCCAGTATTCATTCTCTGGTTTGCTTGGTGTCACAAGGCAGCTGTTCATTCAACAGCAGAAGTGGCAGCTTCCTGGTCATGATTTGTAGCTATACAATGTTTTTTTTTTTTTTAATTCAGTGGTTTCAGTGGTGGCCTCAGACATAAAAACTCCCAAATATCAGTTCTACAATGTTCTAAGGCATTGTTCCTGCTCCTCTAGCCCGTCTAATAATTTATTTCTAAGCATCTACTTCCCATAGTTTTCTTTTCTGCTCAAAATATCTAAAAGTTTGATTTCCTGCACTGACAGATACAAAGACCTAGACAAAATAGAAAAAGAAATTAATTTATAACAAACAAGAACTATGAAGGAAAATAAAGACTTCTGAAAAGATGAGAAGCTATTGAACCCATAAAATTTAAACAAGCTCAGGATGCTATAAAGAAACTCCAGGAAAATAAAACTAAAAAGAAGCTATTAGAAATTTTAAATGACGGCAAAAATCAGAAGGTAAAATCAAGAACATCTACTACAGAAGAGAAAACTGAAGAATCGATTTAAGAGTCCCAACATGTCAATAATAGGATTCTCAGAAATTAATAAAAGAGGGAAAAAATCATCAAGAAAACAATATAAGAAAGTCTCCAAGAACTGGAGAACACAAATTTCCAGACTGAAAAATTCCCACCAGATGGAGAGAGACCCACAAGGAACATCCTTGTCGAACTTCAGAACTGGGCCAAAAGATCCTACAAGCATTTTAATTTTTCATGTGTTAGTGCTTCTTAGTAACAACTGAAGGTAGGAAACTACAGAACACAACTTCAAATCCTGAGGAAATACTTTTTTACAACTAAAATCCTGTATCAAACTATCATTGCTTATGCAATTCAAGTAAAGAAGAGTGTAAGGCTCCAAACCATATTCCTTAATAGGATAAAACAGAAAACCTCCTGACTCCAAATGACTTAATGTTTTAACAACTGGCATCAAGTCTTTCTATAAAATTAGACAAAACTAAGTGGGAAAAAACATTATTTTCATAGGCAATCAAAAGGTGGTAAAGGGAAGAAAATGAATCATCATGCACCACTGAGTTCTGCTGGTCTATGTTCATATACCATAGTATTTGATACAATAGATGTATTCCTGAAAAGTCTTGTATTCTGCATACATTAAAAATAACAGCAGATGGGAAAAATAAGGTTGGAACAAACCACTCAAACCTACTCAGCTTTGGAATCAGAGCACCAGCAATAATGTAAATAATGAATACCTCGGGAGATGACCTGGACCACTCAGGCAGTCCTCTTCACGTGACTAGCTCTGCCTCAAGAGCGCTTGAACACGCACGAGGCCAGAGGGGCCGTTCTGGCTTACAGGAATTGATACAACAGAGGTAAAGTAAAGCTTTGAACAGAACACCTGCTGCCTCTCTGGGGAGGGAAACATGCCGACAGGAACTTTTAATTTTCTTGAAACAGAGTTGAAAGTGGAGCTGAGGGCTTTCCCTCTGAACTCTACTCTTGGTATTTTGGCTTCCCTTCACCAGGAGTCGTCGTATGTAAATCAACGCAACCTCCAATTATAATATGAGCTAATTGATCTTATAGAAGCATTTGTAGCAAAACACACTGAATTAATATTTTAAATACCAAAAACTTATCTAAACTGATATAAACTAAAATACAATGTATGACTATTGGGAAAGGGACAATATGTGCTATGGAAAATACAAAGAAAAACTCAATTCTTTATCTTTCACAGCACAAAGGCGAAATGGCAATTACGTATACAGATAAATACCAAAGAGCAGTGAAAATAGTTGAAGGTAATCTTTGTCATGAGAAGCCTTGGAGAACTCTTCTTGAGTCATTAAATTACGTGCGCACACGTACATGCTGCTGCACACTCATAGGCTAGGGATTTCCCCCCAGGCTCGTATTACAAAACCGAGAGGGAAGAGTTCCCCAAGCAATGAACACTGTGGGAATCTGAAGGGTGAGGGAAGAGTTAACCCAATGAGCCAAGTCCAGACAAAGGAAACCACATATGCAAAGATCCTGCCATACTAAGAGGGAGCATGTAAAAGGGACTGAATAAAATGACTTCACCGTTAGAGAAGAGGGGGCTAGACCAAGTGTGGTGTGAGAGACAGCTGGAGAGACAGACAGGAGCCAGAGCTCATGCAGGGAGAACTGTCAGGGAGGATGTCCACTATGTCCCAGTTTATGCCAGCTTCCATTTATGCCAGCTGTCCCAGCATAATTATTAATAAAGCTCCCTCTTTTCACACTCAAAAATATCCCTGTTTGGATGCTAAATTAGATGGTCATCCTATTCGGTACTACTAAGGATTTGTCTTTATCCTAGAGGCTACTGAAGTTAAGGGGTGAAGTGAGCATTTTTTTAGTGCACGATCTTAGAAGCACAGTCTGGCTCCCTACCCAATGTTTTGTCATGTAACAAGAAAGCGTCTATTTTAAATAGACCTTTAAGAATGTCTCCTACTTTTCACAGCCAACATTCTTGTACAACTAAGCTAAAGCCATCTCTTTCTTCCTATTCCTTCCTTGATAATGATCAGTGGTTTTGACCCCACTGCCCTTGACTGGCACTAGGCACTCCTCACAGTGAACAATAATCTCCCAGGCACCAAAGGCACTTTTTAGGCCTTATCACACCAAAAGTGTGTAGCATTCCTTCCGGTATCTCCTTGTTCCATGACTCCGTTCTTGCTGGACCTCTCTGGCTATTACTGACCATCTCCATTGTGGGTTTTCCTTTTTCTATCTAGTCCTGATATGTAGATGTTTTCCATTTCTCTGACTTCGCCACTCTTTTTTCTCTCTCTATCCCCAAATATCACCCATGATCACACAAACTCCTGAAACTGTACCTCCAATCAGTCTCATCAGAATTTCAGCGTTCTCCAAATTGCCAGCTGACTTCTGAAAGTCCAACAAATACCACTCACTTGTGACTAACTCTGAGCAGGTTCGTCCAAACCAGTTCCTTCCCCCCTCAATCTCTTTTAAGCTCTTTTAAGCTTTTATGCTCACTTCCCAGTCACCCAGGCTCGGAAGCAGAGTCATCCTGACTCTATTTCCCTAATCTCCCACCTTCTGTCCTTTCCCGCTGCCTAGACCTCAGTTCAGGGGCCACCTCACTGCTCACCATTTCCTTATGAGTGTTCTTATCTCTACTCCTTTTTTCCTCCAAGGAGTAAGAGAATAGCCAGACTGATCATGTCATTCTTGAGACTCCTCATTACCTAAAAACCTAACCCTCCCCTCACCACGCGCACACACACACACACACACACACACACACACAGCTCTTGTTAGGTGAACAATTTGCCATTCACGCAACACCCTCTCCACTTTGCCATTCAGGACAACACCATTATCTCTGCAGAAGCTAACACCTACTTACCTCCCAATCAGATCTCACTGCATCCCCAAGTCCCCTGGGAAGTCTTTGAAAACTTCGCAAAACCTCTGGCCTGCCTTAGGTACTCTTTTTCTCCAAAGCACCATGTGGATACTGCTCTCATAGCACTCACTGCACTGTACCATGGAATGTGTTTATATATAAAGTATCACAATACTGATGTAATGTTTGTTTTCTGTCTTCCCCATTAAACTGTAAGCAACTTGGTAACAGGGACTGAGCCTCCCATATCTCTATTCCCAGCATCTGGTTCAAGGCCTGGCACATAGTACTTGTTCCACAAATGTGTGCTGAATAAAAAATGAAAACATTTCTGTCAGGAGTACCAAAGACTTATTTAAAGATTTTAATTACTTTAAAAATTATTATTAAGGCGTGAAGTAAGAAAACCACTTTTTAAGTTTGAAGAGGTCTCTCAGTAATTCATCTTCATCCTTTCTTTGTTAGTAGGTGAAGCCCACAGTTGGTATTTCACACAGTTGCTTCATCACTGCACCATCCTGACAAATCCAAAACTCCTTCCCAGGAGCTGAACTATCACTGTGAAGCACACATCTACTGCAGTTCCAAAAGTAGCACCTTCTTCTGTTGTCCCATGTTAGACTTCTGTCCTTTGTAAAACTTAAGTCCCAAGGAGAGATGCAGTGCTCTGTGAGCCTGCTTCAGTCAGGTAAACGGGAATAATGACTTCAGAACAGCAATGATATAAAGATTAAATGAAGTGATACACATAAAACCCCTCTGGCAATGCTAGAAACAAAGTGTGGATCTATTCTGGGCCTGTCGTGTATTTGCTAAATTATCTGAGCAAAATACTTAACCTCTCTGAGCTCGCTTCCTCACTCAACAAACAGCGTTACTACAAGGCTTAAAAGACAGTGTCTGTACAGTTACCGCAGTGGGTTGGGAGGGACTTGATAATGTGAGTGAATGTAGTAACCACAATGTTGCTCGTGTGAATCCTTCATAAGATTGTGATTCAATGATACCTTAATAAAAAATAAAAAAGGATATATAACCCCACAAAGAAAACAGAAAAAACAAAACGAACAAAAAAGACAGCATCTATAAGTTCTCTAGATAGTGCCAGGCAAACAGCAGCACAAAATAAATGTTAGCTCTTTCTGTCCTGCATCTTACACAAGTATCTTAATCTCTCTAGGTCTCAATTTCTGTATCTAAACAATAAGTTGGTTAGATCATATGCTCTAAGACCTCTTAGAGAGGAAAAAGTGCTGCAATTCTATCTATCATCAATAAATGCAAATCCACGGGGAGGTGGGTACAGGGATGGGTACAGTAGGTGTAGGGGGAAAGAATCAGTGAGAATGTTTGACATCTTCATCTGGGTGGTGGTTACGTGCCGATATCAAAACTCATCTGGCTGTACACTAAGATCTGTGCAATTATATTGTATGTATCTCAATATAAAAAAGTACTAATCATGCTATTCCATGATTAAAAGAAATACTTAGGTTGGAAAATCAAGTCAAGAATACATGGTATCATCATTCCTTTACATTTAATTGCTGTTTGTAATACTTTGTGTTTTCTTTATCCCACTTAATGAGGATAAGTAATTTCAACTACAAAAACTACAAAATAAAATAAATCCAAATGCAGTGAAGACAAAAAATTAGAATTAAAAAAGGGCCAAATAAAGAGATCAGCTAAGGACATTTAATATGCTCCAAAAATATCAGCAGAAACCTAAGCTTATGACCCACATTTTGATGTTTTTACTCCCCTTATGTTAGCAACATGAGCATAACAACAAAAATGTTCAAGAACTAGAATGAACCTCCAAAAATTAAAATTAAATTCAAACAGGAAATAGACACTCATCTGCTGCTGGTGGCATCAATAAATTGGCAAAATTGTAATTACTTTATCCAGTGGTTAACATTTAACCATCAAGTTAACAGAGGTGGGGAAGAAATCTGGTATTGTCAGCAAAAGAAGATAATAACCATGATCCTCTGTGGCATCTGAGAAATAGAACAGGTACAATCACTAAAGCCCACATTCTTGGTCACAGCAAACTAAGTGGCCAATAAAGGTTACTGACCCATCTTCAAAATGTGTTAAATGATGGTACAGTACATTTAGTGACATGTAAAGATGCTCACAAAATAATGTTTCAGGAAAAAAAGGTTACATATCAATATTTATCATGGACCTATTTTTTCTATAATATGGATATGAACAGAAAATATTCAGAGCTCTTATTTATGAAACTAGGTGATTTTTTTCTTCTTGGTGTTCATCTATATTTTGTATTTTTCCAAACTAATTTTTGTGTATCAAAAATGTTAATTTTAAAAAAATACTCCAAATGTAGCAGCCAAAACACAATACCCTTATCACAGACGTAGAAGGGGAAAAAGTTAAAAAAAATTCTGATGAGGAAACGTCCTTGGATCCCTGAAAAAAACTGGGAACTTCAGTTAGACAGGGTCCCATCACCTAACTGACACCTGGGGTTCACTGTCACTCTCTGTACATGAAATACATCTACACTGATGATATAAAACTCTGAAAATCTCTAACTCAAGGCATACCAGAAGTGACAACATCTGGACAAATGAAAGAATATACACTGTGTGAGGAAAAAAGACTCAGCGACATATTTTAAGTGCCTTATCTTTCATTCCGTGTTTACTTCCTTGGATCTGGGCACACCAGAAGATTACCTAGTCCAATCCGCTAGGTTAAATAAACAACTCCAGATGATATCCTGCTCTACCAAACATCCTTTGAAAGCATGGGAAGGAAGTGTCATGGCAATTTAAATTTCTTAGGACCTGCTTCCTAGACTTAAGACCAATTCTACGGGTTTCATCATTCCAGTTCTTCCCTTGAAAATTAAAGCGGTATCTAACACAAAGTTTTACAGCTGTCATATTAAAACCAGGGTGTTACTGTCAACTTGCTTCTACCACAGCAAAATTAGGACACAAATGGCCAAGTAATACATGGGACGATGGTTTTTGTTTTTTCAATTAATTATCCTATTACAAAGAAAACTCCTTAAACAGATTACCATTTATTATTTTAGGTATGAAAACTAAAAAATATGGAAGTTAAAACACCCCTGCAGATTTTGTTTAACCTATACGCATTTCCTAAATTTCAATCCATCTGTGAACAAACTATGGAAAAAGCCAATAGTAAATACATAAAGTCCAAATATATAGTAAAATTCCCCACCGATCTCCACTAAGGAAGTAGTAGGAAAAAAGTCTATCATACTTGCATTTCTGTACACTTCCTATTTCTTCAAATTGCTAAACTGGGTAAAAATTCATCTATTATAATGAGACAAGTAAATCAGGCTAGAAAAAGGTCTGTTTCTTAATTGTTCCTGAGATTCAGAAAACTACTACTTACTCCTTATCCCAATCATACAGATGAGGAAACTAAGGAGCAAAGGATTAACCTGCCCCAAGTCAAAAAAGTAGGATGTTGCAACTTCCTGTAGTACCCTCACTTGACACTACCCCATCTCCGGCTGTGATTGACAGTGTCCCAGTTGTCTTTGTTAGGAGCGAATCAACATCTGTGCCCATTTTTAAATGAAAACACGCAAATCCACATTTCCCGTTGTAAGTTTACTTGCCAATCTACTGATGAAGCAAAATCAGAGGAATGTTTCCCCAATATACTACATAGGCTTGATCTCTCAACCTCAAACCCATCCCCTCAAAGCAATGATGCTTGGGGACAGAGGTACAAGTCTACAAATCTTCAGGTGCTTAAGTACCATGAAGAAACTCAATCAATCCTATACCTATTGTGTTTGGGGAAAAAAACATTTTATTTTCATAAAATCATATTTTAAAAGAAGCACCATTTGTTTTGAAAAAGTATGAAATTCTGCTTTAAATAATAGAATCTTTGTATAGTATCTCAAAGATTAATCTTGAGTTTGGGGCCTAACTCTAAGACATTAAACCATGTTTCTGGGGACATCCTTTAAAAAAACTTTTTTTCAAAGAAGGCACAGTAAATTGGCTTGCTCAGCCTCTCAAATGATCCTAACATACTCATTATATTAATTACATACCAGTGAGCCCCCATTACAGTTTTCCTAACTCATCATTCTCCAAGAGAGAAATGTACTTTAGAGTGAATTTTGCTGCTTTTCAAGCTTAAATAACTACCACAAACCAAATGAGGAATTAAAGACAACTTCTAGAGTCTGGTAAGTGAACTCAATAAGCAGTCAATTTAAAAACACAAATCCACACACTCTTATCTGTACTTCCAGAGTTCTAAAACCTAACATTTTCATTAACTCATTGGATGACAAAACCTGACCTGAATGGATGTGAAGCCATTTTTAGTTGTCTTTCTCCACTTACTGTAACTATTAATATCTTTCACTGCATAAGTATGTTTTAGGGAGTGCTATCCCAGACCCTACTGGGGATTCATATACATTATATGCATCATAATGCCTTCTTAAAACTGGAACTGCTTTATTTCCAAAACACATCACCAAAAGGGTTTTACATACAAGACTGGGGACCTATATCACTGAAGGGAAAAAAAAAATGTATGCATCCATAACATTAGTTACCAAATATTTGATCAGCATACTTAATTTTCTCTTTTATCTAGTTTTCCTCCATAATTAGTAAATACTGAAATTCTGAAATAATCCCATTTTATTTTGCTTTTTTGATTTGGGTTGACTGATGGTATTCATCATCATTCTCAGAAACTGTTCCCCAAAAAGGCTTCCAATGAAGTATAGTTAAACTCAGACTGAAGCAGAGTGGTTATATCTTTTTTTTAATTAAGGAATCACTGATATACACTCTAATGAAGGTTTCACAAGAAAAACAATGTGGTTACTACATTCACCCATATTATCAAGTCCCCCCATACCCCATCACACTCACTGTCCATCAGTGTAGTTAAGATGCCAGTCACTACTTGTCTTCTCTGTGCTACACTGTCTTCCCCATGACCTCCCCCACACCATGTATATGAATCATAATACCCTTCAATCCCCTTTTCTCTCCCCCACCCCTCCCCTTTGGAACTGCTAGTCCCTTCTTAGAGTCTGTGCGTCTTCTGCTGTTTTTCCTTCAGTTTTGCATCATTGTTGTACTCCACAAATGAGGGAAATCATTGGTATTTGTCTTTGTCTGCCTAACTTATTTCACTGAGCATAATACCCTCTAGCTCCATCCATGTTGTTGCAAATGGTAGGATCTGTTTCCTTCTTACGACTAAATAGTATTCCGTTGTGTATATGTACCCAAAGTGGTTGTAGCTTATGATCTAAAATCTATTTTTAGATGACAGAACAGCTGCATGGAAACTGTTGTCAAATTCTCTCCATCAGGAAGCATACCCACGAATTCTCCTGTCTTTGAACTATATTGTATACTGAGGAACCAAAAAGGGACTAAGTAATTTTGTTATCTATAATTCTCTAAAGACTTTTTTCTTATATAAATCCACCTAAAGACACTCATTACAAAGACTCTGACTCCAAATAAAGTTAAACACAGAAAATTATTTTTAGACATATGAGCTAAATGAACCCAGACAATAAAATATTTCTTCCTTTTCTCTTAGAAAATAAACTTCATTTATTGCTCAAAATTAAATGATTTCCAGATTGCTATATGCAGACAATAAAGTAAAGGCAATAAAGTATATGCAAACCCATTGTAACAAAGTGAATAGGAAAAGGATCATTAGCCGACATTTCAACAAACTTCTAGATGATGAACTTATCACAGAACATGCACACAGTGATTGCAGGGGAAAGTGATGCAGACTGAGAAAGTGGGGATTAAGTCACGGAACAGCTTTGTACATGGCCCTCACCCACACCCCTTACTCATGTCTGATAAATTACTTAAATCTGTGAAAAAGGTAGCTTTACTCAATATTTTTTTCCAACAGGCTGGTCAATAGCACATCCTATTCATATAGAAAGAAGTCCTAGTTTGTTCTTCCATTTAAAAAATTGGTGGAACTACCTGAACAGAAGCAATAATACTCAACCATTACCTAGTCCTTCATTTATAAATGTAAACAACTAATTATCAAGTATGTGACAAAAATCATTAGCAAAAAAAAAAAAACAAGCCAAACAAAAAAGTCACTAGAAGGAAAAAGAGATAATCCAATTAACAGAAAATAATTTTTTAAAAGACAGCCCTAAATATTATTTAGGGCAGATTAAAGACAGATTAAAGAAATGCATCTTTAAAACAGACAGATTAAAGAGAAATACCGGTACAAAAAGACTTCTTGGAATTAAAAATATGATTGTTAAAATGTCACCATTGAGCTGGATAAGATTCAAAGTAATTTCCCAGAATAGGAAAAAAAGTAGAAGATAACAAAAAACAAAAGATTCCAACTACAGAGAACAAAGAAAACAGCACAGAAAAATTCTGGAATAAAGTAAGTTTCCCAGAGTTAAATAAAGATCAAGCCTTTAAGCGGAAAGAACACACTTGTAACAGCTAGGATGTGGAACAGAATATCCATATTGAGACCTATTAGCATACAGTTTACAAAACCCAGGACAGACGAAAACCCCAAAAGCTTCCAGAGAGGAAAAATAAAGTGTTTACCAAAATAAAATATTACTGTCACTGGCATTAGACAGACATTACAACACTGGATGCTGGAAGACAATAGAGCAATATGATACTTTCTAAGTTCTGTGGGAAAATGTTGAACCAGTATTCTATACCTAGCCCAACTATCAATCAAGCATGAGGCAAACAAAATGATTTCGGACAGAGGACACAAAATATTTAACTCCTGCCATCCCAAGCTACTTAGGGTTATTCTCCAACGAACTTGAAAGTACACTCATGTAATAGATATTTTACAATTAGATATCGTCAAAAAGTTTGAAGATATGCTGAAGGCAAATTTTTCTTTAGTCAACCACAAAAATGAAAGGCTATATGGGAACAAAATATGTAAGGGAAATCAGGGTTGAAATATGAAAGTAAATTGTGGCATGTTTTGAGCAATTATGACATGTTACAGAAGAAAATACATCTAATCCTGACAATAGCAATGTATGGACAGACCTAATTACCAAAAGAAAATTATATCCCTAATACTTATCTTGTAACCAGAATTGGGTATCTCTTGACCATCTTCCTTCAGTTCCCCCTGGCCACATACAGAGCATTTTACAGCTAGAGTCAGCCAGGTAACAGTATTGCTACTGTGTGAAAAACCTTAGCTATTATTCTCTGGAAAGATTATAAAACAGCAGCATCAAAATGCTTCAGATTAAATAAAATACAATTTTTATTTGCTTGCTGGGTGTCTCCCCTACTGCACTTAGTAACGTTAAGGGCAGTAATAATTTTTCTTTCAAACCTGTTTCCTCTGCACATGGATCAGTGACTGGCACATAACAAATATTTAATGTGTCATATTTTAACATCTCTGAAACTAGGATGGGTCCAACAGGATCAATCCATGGCCCTGATATTTTTACCTTCTAGGTGGTACACATAATGACGAGTTATACAAGCAAATGCATCTAAGATTTAAGAAATTCAATAACACAATCTATGGAGGAAGATGGGAGTTGTGAGACTCCAAATGTTGGTAAATCCAAGATACAGAAACATTAAGCTCATTATTTTGAGTTATGGAACTAAATACTTAAAGAAATAAAAATAGAGGGCTAAACATAATTGCCTCCTGGGAAGAGGCACTAGACTGTTATTGCCTTTCACTATAAGCCAGTCTAAACTATTTTATTTTACCAAGTGCTCAGACTTTTTATGAACCATTTTCAAGTATTTACTAAGGAGCAAAGTAGAGATTCACACATACAAAATTACAGGGACTCAGACAAGAACATTCCCATGGATGCAGATAGGCATTCATGGGCAAACAGTCAAAAGTCAGAATCAGGCATCTTCAAAAATTTCAATTGGCAATGAGGGTTGGAGACAATGAATTCTGGACACAAATTTAGCAAATTTCTAAAGCGTGACATCAACAACATGAGCTGCCTACTAATGAAATTACACCATTTTGCTCATCAGAAAGTCAAGGCAGGATAAGCAAAAGCTAGCAAGTTTATCCCAGGGCCCGGACTGAAAATTCAGACCCCACCCCCCACCCCCGTAGGTGGAGTAATTACTAGTTGTCCCTCTCCGAAACACTTCACATTTACACAACACCCTTTCACCTGCCCTGGCCAGTCTACACAATGAGAGACGCGCGAACTGAACATGGTCTCTCCATTGCCCGAAAGACCAACTGACTTTATTATGAAGGCATAAAAGCTGGGAAGGGAACTGCTGCTAGGGGTAGGCGGTCCACGCATCGGAGGACGGCGGCCATGACATTCAGAATCCCAGCTGCCGGAGTCTGGTGCACAGAAGCATCCAAGGGCCTGCTCCAGTCTCCGATAAAAGAAAGCACGCCGTTCCCCAGAGAGAGCTAACGAGCTTTAAAACCCAACTTGCCCTAAGCCGACAGTGGCGTTCAGTTCAGACCCCGCCCCTCCCTCCTAACCCGAGGCAGATTTCAAAATGTCACACGGCCGATACTAAGCGCGCCACAGTGGAACCCACCCCCGGGTAGACCCGGACGCAGGAGGCAGGTCCCACCCCTTCCGCCCTCCACCCGCGCAGAGTTCATTCATTCTCCAGGCGGGCAGCTGCTCCTCCCGGACCCGCCGTCCCTACACCGCAAAGCCACCAAACGCTTTGTGTTGGGCCTGGCCGGAAACCGGGGCGCGCGTTCGAGCACACGCCCAGACGCCAGCTCCCTACCCCGGCGACCCGCGGAGCTTCAGCGCCGGAGAACACTTCTGGATCTCGGGTCCGAAGCCGGGCGTGTTCCTATTCCGCGGCCACAGGGCGCACCTCGCCCGGTCCTGCTAGGTATCCCGGATCGTGAAAGGTGTAGCCGGTCCTGCCATCGCGGCAACTCGAGCCCACTCCGCGCCCCCTCCCCCCCACTAAGAAACACTCGATCCCTTCGCTTTCCCGGAGACGGACACCCTGTCCCTTCCGAAGGGCGTGGGCACTGACCCCGTCCTCCCGCTCGGGCTGCAGCCCCAGCCCCTCGGGAGAGCTCACGAGGCCGCCTGGCGAGCACTCACTTGAGGAGCAGCTGGTCGTGCTCGGCTTTGATCTTGCCCAGGTCGATCTGCAGCTTGGCGCGCTCGCGGGCCGTGTCGTCCAGGGCGCGGCGCGCGTCGGCCAGCTCGGTCTCGTACAGCGCCTTGAGGCCGGTGAGCTCGCGGCCGCGCACCTCCTCCCGCTCCGTCACCTGTAGCTGCAGCGCGCTGTTCTCCGTCTCCAGGCTGCGCACCTTGTCGATGTACACGGCCAGCCGGTCATTGAGCTCGCGCAGCTCCTCCTTCTCCTGCAGCCGCGACAGCCGCGTAGGGCTCAGCGGCGTGGCAGGGCCGCTGGCGTGGCTGCCCGCATGCGGCGGCACGGGGGTCGCGGTCGCCATGGCGGGCGGCGGGGCGATCGGCGGGGGAGAATGAGCAGGGGGCGCTGCAGGGGCGAAGCCAGGACCGAAGGCACACCGGGGACCAGCGCACGCGGAGAGGCCGGCGTGGGGAGGAAGCAGCACCTGCGATGGCGGGAGAGAGAATACAGCACAAAGGGCAAAAGGGGAGGAATATGAACCGATCAGTCGTAAAATGCCCTTTGTAAGGAAACACGCACACACTCGGGAAGACCGCGGAGAGGGTCACCGGGAAGGCTGAGCAGAGTCCGCGCACGCCGCCGCCACCGCCACCGAGTCTCCCGCCCGCAGCACTTTGTTTCCTCTCAGGCGGCGCGGCGCTGCGCGGAGGGCCGGGGAGAGGGGCCCAGGGGGAGGAGGAGGAGGGGGAGGTGGCTCAGACCACGGAAAACGGTCCCCAACATGGCTAGCGCGCTCTGCCCCCCCCCAAATGACCATCACCAGCCAATGGGGAGTAGTCGGTGCCCCCGAGCGGCCCGGGGGCGGGGCCTGTGAATTCAAAGCCAACCCCGGAGCAACCGTCGGCCGGGCGCGCGGGGCTGGGCGTGGCTGGGGAAGCGCTGAGGGCGTCCGGGAGGGGCGTGTCGGGCTGCTCGCCCGCCCTGCCACACTGGGCCCGGCGTGGGCCGGGCTGTCCAACCGCCTCGCGGGAACCCCTGCAGGGGCCGGGCCTGCGGCTGGCGGGAAGGAGCCCGGAAGTTTCCGGGGCGGGCCCGCGCCGCCGCCCACGCCCGGCAGTTCAGGGAAATTCAAATGTAAACGTCCCCGGCAGCCACCCGTAAGAACTCGCGGAGGCCGGGACGACCTCGGCGTTGTAACCTTATACCCGCCGGGCGGAGCGGCGTCGGAGAAGGGTCTGGAGGCCCGGCCGCTGTGGTTACGTAATCGGCGCTGTTGTCCAAGCCTTTTTTTTCCTCTGATGGAAACCGGTGTCAGAGCACCTCCTCCCTGCCAAATTGACGTGCTCGGGTCTTCAAACCGACAGATGAAGACCCCAGAAAAAGCAGAAGCCATGTCATTAAATCGGTCCATGATCTGTGTATTTTTTAACAATTTAGGGGCTTATAAAATCAAAACCACCATTGATATTGTTAACATGTGACTGAAGTAAATAGCACAAGCTGTTGTCATCCTTCACTAAAATACGATGCATCAAAACCTGAAGTAGTGAAAATTTAGGTAGAAATAACTTTTTTCTTTTAAAAAGGACCACCTAAATTGTAATTGGCAACTATTCCTAATAGAATGTCCATTAACCCCTTTGAAAAGTTTTTAACTTTTAGGCTGACATTTGTTGGGATTAGCTCTGTGCCCTGCACTGGGTTTTTCATGAGTTATCCATCCACACAGCCGCTCTGTGGTAGGGGAATCGGATTATTTCCATTTGAAAATTCATCCTTTTTATAAATGAATTTCCTTAAGGCTGCCTAGCTGGGACAGGACTGCCCTTGAACCCAGACAGTTACAAATGACTGCAGAGCCTCACCTTTAACTATAACCTAAAAGGCCACCTCACAACCCATTAGGAACTTGTCTGTAATGACAGGTTAGTTACCTTAATAGTGGCAAAAATGAGACCAAGATGTTTTTTAAATATTAATTAAGTATGTACATAAACATTAGTGAAAGTCACGGGGCTGCTTCTCTGTGAGCTTTGGGCGCTCTGAGTGATGATAGTGTCCTTATTAATGGTTCTACTTCCAGCCCTGTTATGTAGAATGCCATAAGTCTTTTCCCCAGCTGAAACCTCTCCAGAGATTTGCATGTTTTTAAAAAGTGTTAAAATAGAAACCCTTAGAGGTTTAGGATACCTGAGAAGTCATAGCCAATTGTGGACAAACATACATAAAAATAATTCTGCTTCACAGTACCAGGCCCTAAAAAGGAGGCATGAACAACGTAGTGTAGGTACCCCAAGGACCAGACAGGCCTCTGCATCCAAGAGGAGTCAACCGCTTGGAGACAGATCATCTGTGAGCTGGGCTTCGAAGAATGTCAACCTCCAGGGACTGGCAAATGGATCTACTACTTTGTGGAGGCCTGTAAATGGCAATCCACAGCCCCAGGGGAGAATTAAAGGGGAACCCCAGATGGAATCCCTAATCTCCTTATGGCATGTTTTTTATTTCAAACCACATTGTGTGGGGATGCTTTAAACGAGGAAATAGGGAAGTCTGGGAAGCAGATTCTAGTCAATCTTAACTTTAGGCCTGGCTTTCATTAGTCAAGAAAAATGGAAAATTGAGGAAATTACCATATAATTAAAACAAGTAATTATTTAAGCCAAATCATAACAGTTATGCCTTGCCAAAAGCAAAACAAAAATAGAAAACCAATTGAGTCAGAAATTTTATTCAGTAGCTCCTGCATGCAAGGAACTACACTGCATCCTATGAAAGATTTTTTTTTTTAAAGTATGTGGGTTTTTTTTTTAAGTATGAAATGTGGTTCATTTAATAAAGATACTGAGTATGGAATATATTTGTGTGAAAAAGAAATGTATTCATGCGGATAAATAGGTTAATCAATCAAGTCATGCATGATAAAGGCCCAGAGGAGTCACATTTGATCACTGGGACTACTAAAATTTAGAGAATGAAGAAATCTCTTGAGGCCAGGACAAGAGAGGACATCACAGAAAAAGAGGATTTGAACTGAACATTAAAATAGGGGAAACTTATCTCAGTAAGTGACTTGATTTACAAAAAATTAGCCTTACAAGTTTTTCAGAAACAGAACTATTCAATAAAATGAGATGACTCTGTATGCTATGTAAATGCTTCTACTTGTTTATATTGAGAATGCATATTAGAAACTGAGCAAGAAGCATCTGGAATTCGGACACCCACATACCTGCAAATTAATGTTACCAAAAAGATTCTGTTTAAGTCCCTGAAGAGAGACAGAAGACATTGAAAAGTAAATAGGGGCCTCTCTGATTTACTAAAATATATTGAGTAATAAAGCAACTGAAACTTTCATATATTGCTGATGGGAGTGTTAAAACGGTAACAACCACTTCAGAAAGTGTTTGTTCCTTACAAAGCTAAAAAATTCGCCTACCCACTAGTCCGGCAATTCTACTCCCCAAACAAATGAAAGCATTTCTACTAAAAGACTTGTACAAGAAGTTCAGAGTAGCTTTATTCATAACAGCCCAAACTGGAAACAGTCCAAATGCCCACCAACAGAACAGACAAATAAATCATGGTATACATACTACTAGATAATTAAAAAGAATGAACTACAGATACATGCATCAACATGTATGAATTTCATGAGCATTATGTGCAGCAATAGAAAGAGTACACTTTATATGATTCAGCTATAGGAAATTCAAGAACAAGTAAATGTAATCTATGTGAAAGAAATCGGAACTGGTTGTTAAGGAACTTTCTGGAATGGTAGGGTTATGGATGCTTGAATAAATACAGTTATCAGAGCTCATGAAATTGTATACAAGATCTGATCATTTCACTTTATGTAGATCTTATCACAAAAAAAATAAATGAAAACATTCTGGTCTTTTCTAGATTAGCTTTAAAAACTCACAAAATATACTTTGAAACTTCTTTATTTTCTGTAAGTAGATCAAGTTTCCACATTGTTTATTGCCTGACCTCTAAAGTTTTCTGTGGACTCTTCATTTTTCACACCCATGCTAAAAAGCCTGTGTAATTTTTTTAGGTGTTAGAAATCAGATACAGCCTTTTAATTTTTTTTTTAAACTGGGCTTGATCAGATTTAAAAGATGTATTTGAGGTGTTAAGGGTGAAACCCAGTGACGAAAGCTGCTGGCATTTTTGTCTTGGGAAGACTGGAATGCGAACACTACAAACTAAGCACCTAATAAAAAAGAAAGAAATCTAAAACAATAGTTTCTACCTATGAAATTGTTTTTCACTACTACTGTCATTTTATTTTATCAGATTATGTATTTGGGCACTGAGCCTTCTATTGATCAGATACAAATACTGATCTCTCTTAATCCAGGGACCTAAAATCTTTCAATAACATAGCAAGTTTCTAAACAACTGAAGACGTGTCACAAGCTTAACTCAATAAGCGGAATGGAGATGAAGAGGAGAAAAGGGGCGTTAGCAGAACGTGAGGTAGCATTGTGACTGATAAAGGATATTTAATATACAATGTTATATTTTATGTTTTATATTCGGAAAGCAAAAAAATTGCCTATGGCTTTAATAGTACATATTTCAATGTTTGACTAAATCTCCTTAACCAGACAGACTTTGTAAAAGCTGTGATCCTCGACTGGCTGTGGTGGGGAAAGACAGAGAGCCTCCTGTTCCTAAGGGGCTTTACAGATTTTGGGGGCAGATGAGAATTTTGGGTTTATCAGAAGAGATCATGGATGATAAAGTTATAAGATACTGCCATGGAGAACACAGAGACAATACAGCACATTGTTCCTGCCCCTGGTCTCATGGGGAATCCTGAGCTACCCCCAGAACCATGTAAGTGTGTATACAATTACATACCAGAAGTAACTAGATCAGACAAGCCACGATAGCCGTGACTGCAGAAAAGTCTAGTCATTGTGACATTTGCTTGAAAAAACCACCCTGTGGTAACTTGAATCAACTGTTTCACAAGATTTTCAAAAACCCGTTGTCATTTAAAAGAAATTGGTTTCATTTCTCTAATCTTAACCTCTCAGGTTTTTTTTCATTTACTGTGTGCTTCCGTTAAGGAATTACAGTTGGGTTGATCTCAAAGTAAGAGATGGAGAAAAGAGGCCTCAGTTGTCAGAGGAGAAAGGAAAGTCACAGAGGTGAGTCCTACATTTTTACTTTTAAAAGTAAAGATTCACCGCAAAATAATTAAGATGTTATTTCTCCTATGAGCCCCTGTGGCTTTATCCTCTATAGCAGTCATTTGGAAGTTACCATATTGCTTTTTGGTCTATCATTTCAACCAAATCTTAAGATTCTTCAAGGTAGCAGAATGTCCCAGGCAGACACTGTAGATGGTGAAATGCTCTCACTTTTCTGTCCACAGGCCCTCATATTTAAGTAGAGCGATAGACAACCACAGGCAACTTAAGTACCCTGACCCTTCACCCATCAGTCATTTCTCATAACCAGTCTCCCTTATCTAAGATATATTTGTATATACTTAGTTTGAGCAAAGAGATACTTTTTAAAATTCTCAAAACAATTACTTAAAAGACTCTGTAAGAATTCCATTTGAAAAACTTACTATTTTATGTTACTATTGTCTGAAAATAAGAGTCTGATCTGTAATGTTTATCTTAGTGACTATTGTTGATAAAATAGAACCAAATACAGTACATAACATTGTAAGACCTTTTCTCCTTAAATAACTGCAGCTATTTCAGTTTCAGGTTTAGGATGTCATCTCAAATGCTTGCAGCAAACTTGTACCATGTTAGACACCAAACTTCATTATCTATAATAGGAAGTTAGAAACATGTAAAAATACCATCCTAATTGTATTTTTTAATTTCATTTTTGAAAAACAAATGTTGATATTTTTTTCCAGAAACATATGCAGCAAAAGCAACTTTTCATACATAGCAAAAGTCTTCTTTTATCTGCTTCTAGTTCTTAAGAATTTGAATCTGAAGAACCAGAAGTAGATAAATTATTGGTTCAGATAGATGTGCTTTAATTAAAGCACTATTTACAACCTAGAACTCTTTCTCTATGGATCCTTTTGATCTAGGAAGAGTAATCAAAATTTTCTGCACTGAGAAAATGGCATTGTCTTTCCAAAACAGTGGGAAAGATATTATGGCCATTTGAGTTTCTGGCAACTTCAGCTACATAATTAGGACAATCTGTCCCTAAGAGACTTACAGTACATATAAACAGATGCTTATCAATAATAATAGTGAACTTGTGTTAAAATACACTAAGAGTTGATTCTTACTATTGCTAACTGTGACACTGATCATTTTGGAATTCTTAGGTTTCTCCAAAACAAATGCTCAAAACGCGGGACTTGGTTCCAGTATCATTAGCCGCACTACTTCAAAATGTAGGTTAAGGCAAACTTAGGTGAAAACATTTCATTTTATACTTGTCCAGTGTTTGAACCGTTCAAAAGTACCCTGCTTGGCGAGTTGGAAACGCTCGTGCGATTCGGTTAAGTGCTGCACCTGGAAAGAGACGCTTTAAGAAGCTGGTTAGCTGGAGCCCTCACGGGCTGCCTGCGGGAGCGGTGCTTGCTGGGACTTGTAGTCTCTACAAGGACGGAGGCCACTGCAACTCCATTTATAATGCTTTTCTCCTTTCGAAGCTCTTGGACCCTCTGTCGGATCAAACCCTGCTCTAAGGCACAATTTGATTACTCTTACCTCATTCTGGTCTTGTTACGTTTCTACCAGGTTCCCCATGTTCAACACTCAAAAGGACGGAGTGGCTCACAAGCCTCAAAGAGATTGGCCTGTCCTGAGAAGTGGGCGGAGCCCTAACTGGACCGGAGCTCGGGATTGGCCAGAATCTGAGGGGAACAGGCGTTTTCATACCCACTAGCAGAGTTGTATAGTGTGGTAAAACAGGGAGCCCTTTACCGCAGTTCGCCTCTTCCGCGAAGACATCTTGCGATATTGCGAGCGAATGGCTTTAGAGACTCCTAGTGGGAGGCGAAGGCCAGTGGGGGCGGTGCGCACCGGCGCTGAAAGGCAGAGCGCAGGCGGGGAAGGTGAGCGCGTGATGCCTGCTCCACTTGGGCTCTCCCGGCGGTAGCCACGCGGAGCCCGGCGCAAGTGTGTGGACGCCGCGGCCCTGCAAGTGAGGCGCCCTGGGGTTTCGGCCGCTGAATCGACCGCGAGCTTCACCTGGGCCCGCGCGGGTTGTGACAGGGGCGCGGACGAGGGCAGGGCGCGGACCCTCCTTCTCCGGGCCTCGGAATGAGCTGCGGACCCCGGCTGAGCGGTTCTGTCTCCTGGCGCCTGGCGCTGCCGTTGCCACCCAAGAGCGGACGCCGCCCCTCAGAAAACGAGGGAGGCAAGCGGCTGCCGAACCCGGGCATGAGCCGGACGCGGCGTCCGTTGCTGGACTAAAGCGCGGACATGAACTGCACCAGGTGCTGACCGGGGCTGTGAACCCCGGCGACCGCTGCTTCTCCGTGGGCAGTGGCGGCGACCAGCGCTTCAACGGTGAGTGAGGGAGGCTCCCGCGTCGCCCGTGGCCGGTCGGCGCCCCTGACTCAGCCGGGCTCGGCCCAGATGACGGGCGGAGGCCAAGAACGCCTCGTCAGCTCGACGAGGGCGCCCGCGTCCCCCGCAGAGGTCCCCGCGTCTAGCGCCGGGTGGACCTGGCCTTTGAGAGCGAAGGAAGCTTTAAACGTTCTGTTCGTTGAAGTGCTTGCACAGAGCCTGAACTCAGAATGTTTCTTAGGATTTTTAAAGGTTTAGTCTGACGTCCTTGCTCGGGGATGGTTTGCCTAAGTCATTTATCCAAAAATCGTTGTGTAACGTGTGTGTGACAGGCTTTTGATTACCCCACTAGATAGACTCAAATTGTCGAGTTTAGAAATAGTTGGGATTGGTTTCATTTCTTTATTGTAAGTTAAGGTCATATATCTCGGTAGTTTAAGAAAAGTAGGTGTCTTGAAACAATTACTGATGGTTTGCTATCAACAACTAGCACTGAGTAAAAAATATAATGAAAACAGAGCTTTTCATTTATTTTTCCTCCAGTTCACTGAGGAATAACTTTTTTTTCCCCACAAATAATTCACTCGTGCCATCCTGTGAATTCCATATGTAACAGTTTAGAAGTCCTGGGAAATGTTTATTATTTTAGATTGCTCACATTAATTACTGAAATCTGTTTTTCAGTAAAACTCCTGTTTGCTATGTAGTGATAATTTCAGGTTAACTTTTATTGATAGTGACTTGTTTTTCATTCTTCCCCAGATACTGGAAGGAAGAGGGCCCTAAGCTTTGACTGCTTACCAGTATCGTGGCATTTTCTGCCTCCACTATACTTTTTAATAGTAACTTCAAACTGTCAGTATTGCCCATGATACACTTTATCTAAACATATTTATAATGCTGATTACTTTTGCTACAACTTGTGTAGCTCTCTTAGTTGTGATTAAAAATGAAACTTGACTTTACATATACAAGTGAGACAAACAGCTTACCAGATGCCCCAAGTTTTCTTCTCTACTTTTGAGTTTCTTTGTGGTCGTTGTCAGTCAAAATAAATAACAGAAGAAAAAGTAGTCATTTTTGAACATGGTATAGGCATTTAGTGCCTGAATTGTGCTTTTAGATCTGTCCCAACCAAGTTCTTTGCTTTTATATATAGTTCTGTACCTCCCCATAGAGTGATGCATGCACACCTTAGTTGGCACTTTAGTTTTAGAGATTCTAATTCTAAATATTAACTGAGTGTGAATACTTAGGGGAAGAGTGAAGTCTCAGGTCTCGGGGAGCAACTACAGTTAGTTGTAGTTAGACATTGCCTGCAGTTCTTGCTATTTAGTGGGGTAATAAACAGTATCCTAAAGGGGTTTTCCTCTGCGAGATTATAGGATGGTAACAGTGCATTCTCTGCCATCCCCTAAAATTATATGTGTGTTTTCTCCAGTGTAAATTCTAAGAACTTTTTCTAACAAGACGTTCGGAACCTATGTAAGCAGTGGTGTGAACGACTAAGTGTATACAGTATGACAGCCTTACACCTTAATGACTCCTCCAAGTGTATATAAAACCTAGGTGAATGCTTCCATGTTACTTTAAAGGAGCGGTGAGTTGATGTGCCAAAGTTTGTATGGTTGTCTTACACTGTCTTGTAGTTTCTTGGTTAGTCCTGCTGAATTTTAAGTCTGTTTCCATAGACGTGCTTACTGCAGATTTCCTTTAGATCTCAGGAAGTATTCCAGTAATAAGGTAAAAATAAATTTATTTTTGTATTGTGAAGAGATCCGGTTTTCTGTAATTTTGTGGTAGTTTTAGGATGAGCAGTCATCTTTTTCCTTTGTAGCCAATCCATCCCTGACTCTCTAACATTAAGTTGATAGTTCTGTTACAAATTAAGTTTTGTTGCCCTCAGTTTCTTAGACACTATATACTTCTTAAATTTCTCTCTTGAAATTGCCCAAAGCAGAATCTGTTGTTTACTCCTTGAATTTTGTTTTTAACCTATGCTGATTTGACTTCTTTTTCTTTGATAGGAATGTAATAGACAGTAATGGTAGGTGTTATGTGCAGATTAAAAAAACATCTCTAAACTCCAGTTTTACTTGAGGTTAGGGACATGAGATCTAACTCTGTCAGGCCCACCTGAAGAATTCTTTTATGCCTCCTGGCACTTTGTGCCTTCTCTGAAGAGAGTTCTGTGTTTGTAATTCCTTCCTTTGCATGTTTTCAGATTATTTACCCATTTTTGTTTTGAAATATTATGAGAGATAAGATCCTGTTTTCTGTATAGTCTGACAGGTTTTTAATTGAAAGGAAATTGAATGCTAGTTCTCATGGATTCTTGACTTAAAAATATGCAATTACTAATACAATTAGTATACCTAAGTAGTAGATACATCTTTACTAAAGTAGCATCAAACTACTTTGACTTTATTCTTAGAATGAAAGCTTCTAGGAGGCAGTAACTATGTTTCTTATGCTTTCAAAGCACTTTATTTGCACTTCATTATATTATTAAGCAGTTTTACGTGGTGTATATCTTCCACAGTTTCACTGTAAGCCCCTAAAAGAGTGATTAGGTCACTAGTGGATTGAATTGCCAACCTAGTCCCTTATAGTTAGTTACATATCCATGGGAAAGTTCTTCTACACTGTTTTTGTCTTATCTGTAAAATGGGGCTAAAGTAGTACCTATTTGTAAGGTCGTTACATTATAAAGTGCTGTGGTCTAAGTTCATTTCTTAGTACATGTGAAGCCCTTAAAAATGTCAGTTATCATAAAATGAAGGTTATATCCATTCTAATGCTTGGCACATAAAAAGTACTTGATAAATACTGACTGAATTGGTGAATAATAAAGAAGCCTGTTTCAATAATTTAAAAATTGCTGTTTTAAAATAGATTTAATAATTTAGATTTAAGTCCAAATAAAATATTTCTATTGAAAGTTTCTTCAGCTTTTTTAAAAATTCGGTTATATATTTCACCACCATTATCAGGTGAGCAATTAGGGAAGATTTCACATATACTAAGTGAATGCTTCCCTCACTCCTTTCTCCTTATTAATTTACTACTGTTTTTAGAATGAAAGTATGTGAGCAATGTGGTCCTTATCTGTTGACAACTTTTGTTTTTAGAATAAAAACTATTTTATTAAAGACAATAAATGAAAGTTACAGTTAATTAGAACCTAGATTTTTCTAATATTTCTGTGCATATAACATAATATGTGTTTTAATATACACAATATTCATGTTGTAGTTTATCCATAATTAGTGTTCAAACTGTGATTTGAATGAAATGGAAAATGAGATAATTTGTAAGAGACAGATTGTGTTAATATTTAGGAATTCCTATCTCTAGTTTGGAATTTAAACACCTTTGCTATAGGTAGGAAAGCAAACATGATGTATAGCTCCAGGCCCTCTTCTGTATTAGACATCCCAGTGTTCCTAGCCAAAGAGACCCAGAGTAGAAGTCAGAAGACTGACTGTAGCTCTCTGGGTATTGGTTGAAAAATGCAGGCTGCTTTAGCACTCTCCTTCCTCAAGTTTCTGTGATAGTAAACATCCTTTAGTTTAACTGTTTTTTTTGTTCACTCTAGGGAAGCCTTCATTGGTGGGAGGGTGAAAAAATTTTTGTGGGGGAGGGCATGTGGGTCTTTGTGGGTGGAGAGAATATAGAAAGGGAAAGTTTGATACTGTTCCTATCTGGAGAAAGAGAAGGATTTTTATGGTGCTCATGTGTCATTACAAGTACTAAATTGGGCTTCCCTTTGTAAAACTTGGCCTATTTTTAAATATTCTGTTTAAATAGTATTGAAGGACCTTTAATATTGAACTAATACTAATTTCTACTTTAAAAAAAAAAACAAGAATAATGTTAATTATGACATACCAAACATAAATCATTTAACCAGGAAATGTACCAGGAAGAAATTCTTTGGATGTTTAGCTGGTATGTTTGGTTAACAGAAAAAACAGTGAAATCAGGAAATCAAATTGTTTTGTAGAAATCACAGAATTTTAAAATTAGAGGACCAACTATTTCAGTTTTGGATAATTTTTGGAATTTAGAATATTCAAGAAGGTTCTCTGCCAAGATTTAAAGTTGAGAATCATGTTCTGACTATATGCTTGAAAGCACACATAGAAACTCAGTTCTTCCTTTGCATTTTGTTTAGTCTCAAAGTTAGTAAACCTGGTATTACATGTGCCTAGTAAAGAATTTTCATTTGTCAAGTTAATTTTCATCAGTTAGTAGTAGATTGTTCTGATTACAGATCTTTTGACAGAAGCAGCTAGTGTACCAATTGTAATGTATGTATATTAATTTTGAAGAGTAGGTAGCATTACAGTTTATTTGGTAAACCAGTGCTATTCTTATTGTTTGATAACCTTCCATAATATAGTCAGGGCACACTGAAATGAATTCTTTTTTTTTTTGCTATCATTAACTACCGATACCT
The DNA here is from genome assembly GCF_040802235.1 of Manis javanica. Taxonomy (NCBI): domain Eukaryota; kingdom Metazoa; phylum Chordata; class Mammalia; order Pholidota; family Manidae; genus Manis; species Manis javanica. The sequence goes on along the minus strand of NC_133169.1, from coordinate 56,853,402 downwards.
GAGGAACATTATGTTTACTAGACTCCCCCCTTCACCAAGTCCTCCCAACAAACCCCATTACAGTCACTGTCCATCAGCGTAGTAAGATGCTGTAGAATCACTACTTGTCTTCTCTGTGTTGCACAGCCCTTCCTGTGCCTCCCCCCACATTATACGTGCTAATCTTAATGCCCCCATTCTCCCCCCTCCCTTACCCGTCCCTTCCCACCCATCCTCCCCAGTCCCTTTCCCTTTGGTAACTATTAGTCCATTCTTGAGTTCTGTGTTTCTGCTGCTGTTTTGTTCCTTCAGTTTTTTCTTATTTCTTATACTCCAAATATGAGTGAAATCATTTGGTACTTGTCTTTCTCCACCTGGCTTATTTCACTGAGCATAATACCCTCTAGCTTGATTCTTGTTGTTGCAAATGGTAAGATTTGTTTTCTTCTTGTGGCTGAATAATATTCCATTGTGTATATGTACCACATCTTCTTTATCCATTCATCTACTGATGGACACATAGGTTGCTTCCATTTCTTGGCTATTGTAAATTGTGCTGCGATAAACATAGGGGTGCATTTGTCTTTTTCAAGCTAGGCAGCTGTATTGTTAGGGTAAATTCCTAGAAGTGGAATTCCGGGTCAAATGGTATTTCTATTTTGAGCTTTTTTGAGGAACCTCCATACGCTTTCCACAATGGTTGAATTAATTCGCATTCCCTCCAGCAGTGTAGGAGGGTTTCCCTTCCTCTACAACCTCGCCAACATTTGTTGTTGTTTGTCTTTTGGATGGTGGCAATCCTTACTGGTGTGAGGTGATATCTCATTGCGGTTTTAATTTGCATTTCTCTGATGACTAGTGATGTGGAGCATCTTTTCATGTGTCTGTTGGCCATCTGAAATTTCTTTGGAGAACTGTCTGTTCAGCTCCTCTGACCATTTTTTAATTGGATTATTTTCTTTTTGTTTGTTGAGTTGCGTGAGCTCTTTATATATTTTGGATGTCAACCCTTTATCAGATCGTTCATTTATGAATATATTCTCCCCTACTGTAGGATGCCTTTTTTCTTCTATTGATGGTGTCCTTTTCAGCTTGATATAGTCCCACTTGTTCATTTTAGCTTTTGTTTCCCTTGCCCCGGGAGATAGGTTCATGAAGAAGTTGTTCATGTTGATGTCCAAGAGATTTTTGCCTATGTTTTTTTATTCTAAGAGTTTTATGGTTTCATGACTTACATTCAGGTTCTTGATCGATTTTGAATTTACTTTTGTGTATGGGGTTAGACACTGATCCAGTTTCATTCTCTTTACAGTGTAGCTGTCCAGTTTTGCCAACACCAACTGTTTGAAGAGGCTGTCATTTCCCCATTGTATGTCCATAGCTCCTTTATCATATATTAATTGACCATATATGTTTGGGTTAATGTCTGGAGACCAGCAATGAAATTGAAGCAGTAATCAAAAAACTACCCACGAGTTTTTTGTTTCCACTGGTGTGGGTCTGTTCTTGTGCCAGTACCAAAGTCTTGATTACTGTGGCTATGTAGTGGAGTTTGAAGTTGGGGAGTGAGATCCCCCCCACTTTATTCTTCCTTCTCAGGATTGCTTTGGCTATTTGTGGTCTTTGGTGTTTCCATATGAATTTTTGAACTATTTGTTCCAATTCATTGAAGAATGTTGTTGGTAATTTGATAGGGATTGCATTGAATCTGGATTGCTTTAGGCAGGATGTCCATTTTGACAATATTAAGTCTTCCTATCCATGACCATGGGATGAGTTTCCATTTGTTAGTGTAATTTCTCTTAAGAGTGTCTTATAGTTTTCAGGGTATAGGTCTTTCACTTCTTTGGTTAGGTTTATTCCTAGGTATTTTTTTTTTTTTGATGCAGTTGTGAATTGAATTGTTTTCCTGATTTCTCTTTCTATTGGCTCATTGTTAGTGTACAGGAAAGCTACAGATTTCAGTGTGTTAATTTTGTATCCTGTAACTTTGCTCTATTCCGATATCAGTTCTAGTAGTTTGGGAGTGGAGTCTTTAGGGTTTTTTATGTACAATATCATGTCATGTGCAAATAGTGACAGTTTGACTCATTCCTTACTAATCTGGATTCCTTGTATTTCTTTGTTTTGTCTAATTGCTGTGGCTAGGACCTCCAGTACTATGTTGAATAACAGTGGGGAGAGTGGGCATCCCTGTCTTGTTCCCAATCTTAGAGGAAAAGCTTTCAGCCTCTTGGTGTTAAGTATGATGTTGGCTGTGGGTTTATCGTATATGGCCTTTATTATGTGTGGTACTTGCCCTGTATACTCATTTTGTTGAGAGTTTTTATCATGAATGGATGTTGAATTTTGTCGAATGCCTTTTCAGCATCTGTGGAGATGATTATGTGGTTTTTGTACTTCTTTTTGTTTATGTGGTGCATGATGTTAATGGATTTTCGAATGTTGTACCATCCTTGCATCCCTGAGATGGATCCCTCTTGGTTATGGTGTATGATCCTGTTGATGTATTTTTGAATTTGGTTTGCTAACATTTTGTTGAGTATTTTTGCATCTATGTTCATCAGGAATATTGGTCTGTAATTTTCTTTTTTTGTGGGGTCTTTGCCCGGTTTTGGCATTAGGGTGATGCTGGCTTCATTGAATGAGTTTGGGAGTATTCCCTCCTCTTCTATTTTTTGGAACACTTTAAGGAGAATGGGTATTATGTCTTCTCTGTATGTCCAATAAAATCCGAGGTAAATCCATCTGGGAATTTTGCTCTTCGGTAGTTTTTTGATTACTGCTTCAATTTCGTTGCTGGTATTTGGTCTGTTTAGATTTTCTGTTTCTTCCTTGGTCAGTCTTGGAAGGTTGTATTTTTCTAGGAAGTTGTCCATTTCTTCTAGGTTTTTCCAGCTTGTTGGCATATAGGTTTTCATAGTATTCTCTAATAATTCTTTGTATTTCTGTGGGGTCTGTCATGATTTTTCCTTTCTCGTTTCTGATTCTGTTGATGTGTGTTGATTCTCTTTTTCTCTTAATAAGTCTGCCTAGAGGCTTATTTATTTTGTTTATTTTCTCAAAGAACCAGCTCTTAGTTTCATAGATGTTTTCTATCTTATTCTCAATTTTATTTATTTCTTCTCTGATCTTTATTTTGTCCCTCCTTATGCTGACTTTGGGCCTCATTTGTTCTTCTTTTTCCAATTTCAATAATAATTGTGACTTTAGACTATTCAGAGTGGTTCCTTTGCCACTGCTCCTGACCATGCAGACTGCAGGTAGCCTCAGGCGAAACTCTGAAGATATGCTGACTTTGTACAGCTTCCTATCTTTACTCCCAGGAAGCTTGGACTTGCCATTAGGGTCTGTCTGCTTCCATGCGCCCTTCATTATCTTGAGGCAGGACTGTTTGTTGTATGTCCAGGTTTTATGGTCGTTATTGGAGGAGGTGGGAGAGAAGGAGGTTAATCACATCATCTGTTAGTATCTTAGCCTCTCATAACCAGAAACGGGAGTAACCAGAGTTGGAAATAATTGTAAATAGGTAAGGAAAGAGGCCTGTGTACCTCAAAGACACTGTAAATGTGAATAAGTGAGAAACTGAAGAAGAAAGAGAACCTAAGACAGTATGTCTAGGACACCAAGAGAAGAAACTGTTTCAAGAAGGGAGTGATGAATTAGGGGTTTATGTTGTTGTTGTTTTTGAATTTAGCAATATTATTTTCAAAGCAGAAACTCATATATTTGATCATGATTGATGAGTTTATCAAGTTGTGGTTCCTCTGTGGTCTAGCCTACTTAGCAGGACTGTACTGATAGAATCAAAATGGTTTTTGTTGTTATTCGTGTGATCTAAGCATATCTTCCCACTTCTCCTCTCCTCCCATCCTGTTAGTTCTGTGTAAAAAGATGTCTAACTAATTCTAAATTCTGAATTGTTTGAGTAGCTGTATTTTATTCCTTCAAGTCTGAAACCTAGAAGGGAGAAGTGTAATGTTTCTTTCTCATTGACTTCCCTTACACCATAAGCCTACCCATTTACCCAGATAGGGTCTCTTATGGCCACATGATCTGCAACAGTCAGTACTGTGACCTGTGAATCCCTTTCATAAATCTATACTTTATAAGATTATTTATCTTAAATGCATTAACCAAATAATAAATAATTTCTTGACATCTTCAGTTCACCTTAAAAATCTCCAGTAAAAACTTTCACCTTGGCGTAATATTTTTACCAAGAGGAAGCACTTATATAGTGCAGGTATCAATGAGAATGGTTCCATCTATATGACTGTTACCTTTATTTCTACTTGTCCTGGTACATTTTCTCTTCTGTTTTCTTTGTTTGCCTCTCTTTTATGTTATTGGTAATCTCTTTTGGTGGTCATTTGATTAAACAGATAACTAATGTAATAGGTAAATCTGTAGGCTGAACAATGTAAAATTTAATGGCTGTTGTACTAAGGTAAATGAGAAAAAATAGCTGTTCTTAGAGAGGATGTCACTACACGGACAGGCTATTCACTCTTCGAAGGCATAAAAACTGGTGTATCCTTTTGAAACAGACATTTGGCAACATGTGTTGAAATTATTGACTAACCATTTCCACTTTTAAGAATATATTCTACAAAATACTTATAGATACACAAGGCTCTAGGGGAATATTCATAAAAACATTGTAATACCAGAAAATACTGTGCTTAGCATAATTAAAAAAAATTTTTGAAATCGCTAAATTCCAAATTTATGTAGATTTATATGTAAATTACAAAGCAATAGATTGTAAAATTAAATGGAGAGTGAATAAAATAAGGTGGGGAAAAATATCTACCCTAATGAGTTGTTTCATTTTATACGTATACATGTATATTTAATGTTTTTACATACAAACAGATACATTGCTCTTATACAGTAGATTTTTATTTAAATAGAGACTTAAAAAAGTATAGAGCAATATGAATCGAAAAACTTCCTTCTTAAAACAATATTCATTGTACAGCAAAAATGTATAGAAAGCAGAGATTTATTATATTGACAACATAGGGGTGGGTGTGTGCACGTGTGTGTATGAGTGAGCAGTGCGTTTTTATATTGTAAAAGTTTTGAAAGTTTTAATGTGTTGCTATTTAATTTTTTAGAATGATTTGTTCTAAACTGATTTTTTTAAAAAGCAGAACTTTTATTGCTTGCAAAGGCAGAGCAACATGCCCTGATTTAAACTCCTTCTGTACTCAACTTGTGACATTTGAAATAATTAGCAGGAAGCCATACTGGTATTCCAAGAGCTCGGTTATGTACCGCTCTCTCTCCTCATGCTCATGCAACAGAATTTAGAAACAGATCTTTATGTTGGAATTTCAGTTTGCTTCCTGGCATATGGTTTCTCCAACTTAAGCCAGTATTTTGAATAGGTCATACTTCTGAAACCCTTTGCAGTGTGGCATTAATATATAGGTGTCATGATTTTCATTTGATGTTTTATTCATACAAAGATGTTAAGTCTACGGTGGCCTTAAAATATTTTTACCTTTCAGTAAGAGCTATTGCGGCAAATAAAAGTGGTATCCACCCTCTGTTTTGGAACATGCTTGCTTCTATTTGAAAACAGAGAAAGTTATAGGCCCTTGTTGGAAAAGTGATGAAAATGCTATTAGCATTTACTGAGTCACTGTTTATACCTAATTTTAAAATAAACTGACTTTGGAATTGCCTCAGTCTGGATAAGCCTAGTTCAGAGGCTGTTGAATGTGTAAACTGGATTTAGGGGTCATAAGAAAGAAGTATCACAACACTTTTTTTAAAAAACATTTTTTATTTCTTTTTGTATTGTGTTGATTTGATTTTTTCTCTGGTATCATTAATATATAATCATATGAGCAACACTGTGGTTACTAGATTCCCCTCATTATCAAGTCCGCACCACATACCCCATTACAGTCACTGTCCATCAGCGTAGTAAGATGCTTTAGAGTCACTACTTGTCTTCTCTCTGCTGCACTGCCTTCCCTGTGCCCGCCCCCCCCCACCCCATGTTATGTGTGCTAATTGTAATGCCCCTTATTCCCCTTCTCCCTTTTTTTTTAAGTATTGTAATTCTGGAAATTTGAACTTACAACCTGGACAGAACATTTCTACTACCTGAAGGTATTGCTACCTAAGCCATTTTAAGCTATTAATTAAAAGAATTTGGAAAACTAATGCTACTATCATCCAAGTATGAAATAGTGTGGTGATTGAGAGAAGAGGCAAATATTTCAACATATTTTCTTGGAAAAACACAGTGGGAGACAAAGGGCTCCAGGGAAAAGCAGTAGTAACAGTAATTAGTCATCTCACGAAACAGAATTTTGTTTTTTGTATAACAGGAATGTCACCTGAATTTTGGGTTAAATGGAGACAAGTTATTTTCAAACATTTTCTTTTTTTTTCTTTTTTCTTTTTTTTAATTTTGGTATCATTAATCTACCATTACATGAAGAACATTATGTTTACTAGGCTCCCCCCTTCACCAATTCCCCCCTACATACCCGTTCACAGTCACTGTCCAGCTGTGTAGTAAGATGCTGTAAAATCACTACTTGTCTTCTCTGTGTGGCACAGCCCTCCCCGTACCCCCCACGCACTATACATGCTAATCGTAATGCCGTCTTTCTTTTTCCCCACCCCTATCGCTCCCTTCCCTCCCATCCTCCCCAGTCCCTTTCCCTTTGGTAACTATTAGTCCATTCTTGGGTTCTGTGATTCTGCTGCTGTTTTGTTCCTTCAGTTTTCCTTTGTTCTTATACTCCATATATGAGTGAAATCATTTGGTACTTGTCTTTCTCCACCTGGCTTATTTCACTGAGCATAATACCCTCTAGCTCCATCCATGTTGTTGTGAATCGTAGGATCTGTTTTTTTCTTATGGCTGAATAATATTCCATTCTGTATATGTACCACATCTTCTTTATCCATTCATCTACTAATGGACATTTAGGTTGCTTCCATATCTTGGCTATTGTACATAGTGCAGCGATAAACATAGGGGTGCATCTGTCTTTTTCCAACTGGAGTGCTGCATTCTTAGGGTAAATGCCTAGAAGTGGAATTCCTGGGTCAAATGGTATTTCTATTTTGAGCATTTTGAGGAACTTCCATACTGCTTTCCACAATGATTGAACTTATTTACATTCCCACCAGCAGTGTAAGAGGGTTCCCCTTTCTCTACAACCTCGCCAACATTTGTTGTTGTTTGTCTTTTGGATGGTGGCGAACCTTACTCGTGTGAGGTGATATCTCATTGTGGTTTTAATTTGCATTTCTCTGATGATTAGCGATGTGGAGCATCTTTTCATGTGTCTGTTGGCCATCTGGATTTCTTCTTTAGAGAACTGTCTGTTCAGCTCCTCTGCCCATTTTTTAATTGGATTATTTGCTTTTTGTTTCTTGAGGTGTATGAGCTCTTTATATATTTTGAATGTCAATCCTTTATTGGATCTGTCATTTATGAATATGTTCTCCCATACTGTAGGATACCTTTTTGTTCTATTGATGGTGTCCTTTGCTGTACAGAAGCTTTTTAGCTTGATATAGTTCCACTTGTTCATTTTTGCCTTTGTTTCCCTTGCCTGGGGAGATATGTTCATGAAGAAGTCACTCATGTTTATGTCCATGAGGTTTTTGCCTATGTTTTTTTCTAAGAGTTTTATGGTTTCATGACTTACATTCACATCTTTGATCCATTTGTAGTTTACTTTTGTGTATGGGGTTAGACAGTGATCCAGTTTCATTCTCTTACATGTAGCTGTCCAGTTTTGCCAGCACCAGCCATTGAAGAGACGGTCATTTCCCCATTGTATGTCCATGGCTCCTTTATCGTATATTAATTGGCCATATATGTTTGGGTTAATGTCTGGAGTCTCTATTCTGTTCCACTGGTCGGTGGCTCTGTTCATGTGCCAGTACCAAATTGTCTTGATTACTATGGCTTTGCAGTAGAGCTTGAATTTGGGGAGCGAGATTCCCCCCGCTTTATTCTTCCTTCTCAGGATTCCTTTGGCTATTCGGAGTCTTTGGTGTTTCTATATGAATTTTTGAATTATTTGTTCCAGTTCGTTGAAGAATGTTGCTGGTAATTTGACAGGGATTGCATCAAATCTGTATATTGCTTTGGGCAGGATGGCCACTTTGACAATATTAATTCTTCCTAGCCAGGAGCATGGGATGAGTTTCCATTTGTTAGTGACCTCTTTCATTTCTCTAAAGAGTGTCTTGTAGTTTTCAGGGTATAGGTCTTTCACTTCCTTGGTTAGGTTTATTCCTACGTATTTTATTGTTTTTGATGCTATTGTGAATGGAATTGTTTTCCTGATTTCTCTTTCTATTAGTTCATTGTTAATGTATAAGAAATCTACAGATTTCTGTGTGTTAATTTTGTATCCTGCAACTTTGTTGAATTCTGATATTAGTTCTAATAGTTTTGCAGTGGAGTCTTTAGGGGTTTTTATGTACAATATCATGTCATCTGCAAATAGTGACAGTTTGACTTCTTCTTTACCAATCTGGATTCCTTGTATTTCTTTGTTTTGTCTGATTGCCGTGGCTAGGACCTCCAGTACTATGTTGAATAACAGTGGGGAGAGTGGGCATCCTTCTCTTGTTCCCGATCTCAGAGGAAAAGGTTTCAGCCACTCGCTGTTCAATATGATGTTGGCTGTGGGTTTATCATATATGGCCTTTATTATGTTGAGGTACTTGCCCTCTGTGCCCATTTTGTTGAGAGTTTTTATCAAGAATGGTTGTTGAATTTTGTCGAATGCTTTTTCAGCACCTATGGAGATGATCATGTGGTTTTTGTTTTTCTTTTTGTTGATGTGGTGGATGATGTTGATGGATTTTCGAATGTTGTACCATCCTTGCATCCCTGGGATGAATCCCACTTAGTCGTGGTGTATGATCCTGTTGATGTATTTTTTAATTTGGTTTGCTAATATTTTGTTGAGTATTTTTGCATCTACATTCATCAGGGATATTGGTCTGTAGTTTTCTTTTTTGGTGGGGTGTTTGCCTGGTTTTGGTATTAGGGTGATGTTGGCTTCATAGAATGAGTTTGGGAGTATTCCCTCCTCTTCTATTTTTTGGAAAATTTTAAGGAGAATGGGTGTTATGTCGTCTCTGTGTGTCTGATAAAATTCCGGCGTAAGTCCATCTGGCCCGGGGGTTTTGTTCCTGGGTAATTTTTTGATTACCGGTTCAATTTCATTGCTGATTATTGGTCTGCTTAGATTTTCTGCTGCTTTCTGGGTCCGTCTTGGAAGGTTGTATTTTTCAAGGAAGTTGTCCATTTCTCCCAGGTTTTCCAGCTTCTTAGCATATAGGTTTTCATAGTATTCTCTAGTAATTCTTTGTATTTCTGCAGGGTTCGTCATGATTTTTCTGTTCTCATTTCTGATTCTGTTGATGTGTGTTGACTCTCTTTTTCTCTTAATAAGTCTGGCTAGAGGCTTATCTATTTTGTTTATTTTCTCGAAGACCCAGTTCTTAGTTTCATTGATTTTTTTCCTGTTGTTTTATTCTTCTCAATTTTATTTACTTCTTCTCTGATCTTTATTATGTCCGTGCATCTGCTGACCTTAGGCCTTATTTGTTCTTCTTTTTCCAATTTTGATAGTTGAGACATTAGATATTCATTTGGAATTGTTCTGCCTTCTTTAAATATGCCTGGATTGCTGTATACTTTCCACTTAAGACTGCTTTCGCTGTGTCCCACAGAAGTTGGGGCTTTGTGTTGTTGTTGTCATTTGTTTCTATATATTCCTTGATCTCTATTTTGATTTGTTCATTGATCCATTGATTATTTAGTAGCATGTTGTTAAGCCTCCATGTGTTTGTGAGCCTTTTTGTTTTCTTTGTAGAATTTATTTCTACTTTTATTCCTTAGTGGTCGGAAAAATTGGTTGGTAGGATTTCAATCTTTTGGAATTTACTGAGGCTCTCTTTGTGAGCTAATATGTGGTCTATTCTGGAGAATGTTCCATGTGCACTTGAGAAGAACGTATATCCTGTTGCTTTTGGATGTAGAGTTCTGTAGATGTCTATTAGGTCCATCCGTTCTAGTGTGTTGTTCAGTGCCTGTGTGTCCTTACTTATTTTCTGCCCGGTGGATCTATCCTTTGGGGTGAGTGGTGTGTTGAAGTCTCCTAAAATGAATGCATTGCAGTCTATTTCCCTCTTTAGTTCTGTTAGTATTTGCTTCACATATGCTGGTGCTCCTGTATTGGGTGCATATATATTTAGAATGGTTATATCCTCTTCTTGGACTGAGCCCTTTATCATTATGTAGTGTCCTTTTTTATCTCTTGTTTCTTTATTTTGAAGTGTATTTTGTCTGATACTAGTATTGCAACACCTGCTTTTTTCTCTCTGTTGTTTGCATGAAATATCTTTCTCCATCCCTTGACTTTTAATCTGTGCATGTCTGTGGGTTTGAGGTGAGTCTCTTGTAAGCAGCATATAGATGGGTCTTGCTTTTTTATCCATTCTCTTACTCTGTTTCTTGTGATTGGTGCATTCAGTCCGTTTACATTTAGGGTCGTTATTGAAAGATATGCACTTATTGCCATTGGAGGCTTTAGGTTCATGGTTACCAAAGGTTCAAGGTTAGCTTGTTTAGTACCTTACTGTCTGAGCTCACTCGCTTATTAAGCTGTTATAAACACAGACTGATGATTATTTCTTTCCTTTCTTTTTCTTCCTCCTCCATTCTTCATATGTTGTGTGTTTTGTTCTTTGCTCTTTTTAGGAGTGCTCCCATCCAGAGCAGTCCCTGTAAGATACCTTGTAGAGGTGGTTTGTGGGAGGTAAATTCCCTCAACTTTTGCTTGTCTGGGAATTGTTTAATCCCTCCTTCATTTTTAAATGATAGTCGTGCTGGATACAGTATCCTTGGTTCAAGGCCCTTCTGTTTCATTGCATTAAATATGTCATGCCTTCTCTTCTGGCCTGTAAGGTTTTTGTTGAGAAGTCTGATGTCAGCCTGATGGGTTTTCCTTTGTAGGTGACCTTTTTTCTTTCTGTGGCTGCCTTTAATACTCTGTCCTTGTCCTTTATCTTTGCCATTTTAATTATTATGTGTCTTGGTGTTGTCCTCTTTGGATCCCGTCTCTCGGGAGTTCTGTCTGCCTCCGTAGTCTGTGCAACTATTTCCTCCCCCAGTTTGTGGAAGTTCTCAGCAATTATTTCTTCAAAGACACTTTCTTTCCCTTTTTCTCTGTCTTCTTCCTCTGGTACCCCTATTATGCAGATATTGTTCCTTTTGGATTGGTCACACAGTTCTCTTAATATTGTTTCATTCCTGGAGATCCTTTTATCTCTCTCTGCATCAGCTTCTGTGCGTTCCTGTTTCCTGGTTTCTGTTCCATCAATGGCGTTTTGCATCTTATCCATTCTGCTTATAAATCCTTCCAGAGTTTGTTTCACTTCTGTAATCTTCCTCCGGACGTCTGTAATCTCCCTCCGGACTTCATCCCTTAGTTCTTGTATATTTCTCTTCAGCTCTTGTCAGCATGTTTATGATTTTTATTTTGAATTCTTTTTCAGGGAGACTGGTTAGGTGTGCCTCTGCAGATCCTTTCTCAGGTGTTGTTTGAAGTATCTTGGACTGGACCAGATTTTTTTGCCTTTTCATGGTGATAGTGGTGGCTGAAGGCAGGTTGCAGGTGTGTCAGCTGGGAGAAGAAAGTCCTTTCCTGCTTGCTGGATGCCTTGCCCTTCTCCGCTGTCTGTGTCGGTTACCAGCACTCCTGGAGCAGCCACCGGGTTATTCCCCTAAGCTGTTGTGGGCGGGGTCTCCATCAGAGCAGCACAGAGCCCTGCGGGGAGTGGCAGACATGCCAGGTGTGCTCCTATGTGCTAGCAGTGTCCCTCCCGGGCAGCTGTGTGGCAGCAGCGGCCTTTGGGTCTGGCCCGGGTGGCTGTGCGTTGGGCTGGGATTCCGGTCGGCTGCTGGGAGCGCGCCTGCTCCTTCTGGCTCCGCTGCAGGTGCGCGCAGGGCTCTTCCGTGCAGGCGTCTACCAGGCTCCTCTGGCTTCACTGCTGCCGGTGCCCGCAAGCCGTACCCGGGCTGTTCGGTTGCGCCACTGTGGGCTAGCACAAGCCTCTCCTGCGGCGTGCGGATCTGCTCCTGGTGCCTTCTGGCACTGCCGTCCCTGGTACACGCTGCCACTCTTTCGCTACTGGGCCGGTGTGTCGGGGTCCACACCAGTTGGAGGAACGACTGGTAGGCTGCTTAGTGCTGTGAGGGGCATCAGAGCTGCACTGCCTCCCTGGGGTTTAGGGTGCCTAAGTTTCCCTGGTATTCCCAGCTGCCGGGACAACTTCGTCCAGCTATGGGGTCCCTGTCTCTTTAAGACTTGCAGAAAGCACTTGCTTTTCTTTTGTCTGAGGGGCATTGGTTGCGGGGACCTGCCCACAGGTTTTGCTTTTCCATTTCTCTAATATCCAGCACCCCATGCACCTTGTGTCTGCGTTCTGGGTGCGGATTTCTAGAGTTGGTTGTTTAGCAGTCCTGGGCTTTCACTCCCTCCCTGTTCTGACTCCTTTCTTCCCTCCGGGTTTTGGGGTGGTGGAGCGTTTGGATCCCACCTGGCTGCGACTTATATCTTACCCCCTTCGTGTGATGCTGAGTTCTTGCAGATGTAGATGCATCCTGGCTGCTGTACTGCATCTACTGGTGTCTCTTTTAGGAATAGTTGTATTTATTGTATTTTCATAAATATATATGTTTTGGGGAGGAGATTTCCTCTGAACTACTCACGCCGCCATCTTCCTGTGATCCCCTCAAACATTTTCATTCATTAACTTGACCACATATATTCTAGATTTCTGTTATAATGGAAATCATGTATGCATTTTGTTTTTTTCTTATATGTTAGAATAGCCTATATTGGTGATTTGGCTATTCAAAGAATTAACATTTTGTGGTAGCTGGAGAAACTCAATCATGGGTTTTTTTCTTGAATAGGAAGAATTTTATTCCCTTTTCCCCACCTATTATTATATTATGTAAGGTGTGTGGTCTCCTACCAAATAAAAATAACCCCAACGGGAATTACTGTTCCCATTTAAAATGTTTTTTGTTTTTAGAAATTTACAATGAAAATGTTGAGTTCACTTTTATTTTCTCATTTCTTCTATAAAAAGTAGCCATTTCCTTTACATGGTATATCTATTGGATATACCATGGAGGTCGGGAGAGAAAGTCTCACTTTTTAAATTCTTTATTCTTGATGAAACTCAGTGTAGTAAAATAAAGCTTATTATAAATAATAAAATAAAACTCAGCATCATAGAACAAAACTTATTCTTTCATTCATCACGATCTTAAATAGCATTCCAGTTTATTAATGATCGTATATCTTCTTAAGACATATAACATTTGCAACCAGAAAAGAAAAACAAAAGTACAAATGGTTAAAAGACTAGGAATTTCTAGAACACCTATTATAAATTCCATATTACATGCTGAGATTAGTTAATACTAATTTAGAGCCTACTATGTATGTAGATAAATAGATTTCTACTGCCAGAGAACATACTCTTCTATGGGACACAAGCAACAAACATGAATCTGTGTATGATACATGCTACACTAGTGTTGTAATCAAAGAGTTGTAGGGACCTAGAGAAGGGATTGTTTAATTTAATTACTTACAGGACTTAGGGAAGACTTTATTGAACATGAGGGGTGGAGGGACTGAGTTGCAACTTGAAGAATAGTATGATTTTACTTAAGAAAAGGCAGTCTAGGTAAATAGAGCATTCCAAGAACAAAGCATTAGGTCTGAAAGTGCACGGTGTGATTTGAAAGCCCTGTTCAGTACTCTGCTCTTATTACAGGGTTTAGTACATTGAACTTAACTTTTATGTGTTTCCTTTTTTTGAAAAGATGATGTCATCTTTCTATCCCCAGTGCTAATGCACTAATTGGCATGATGCAGACATTCTGCACATGTTTCTTCAGTGAGTTAATATCCTGGGTGGAATATGGAATGAATCGAAGAATATGTGGTTGACAATAGTGCTACAGTGGTAGATGAGATTACTGTTCATAGCCTTTTAGGAAATGTGGATGATCAAAAGTTTTTGAATATTCATATGTTATTTTCTAGAAAGATAAATCTGGAGGAGCGTGGAGGCTAGATAACCAGATAGGAAGCAATGACTGACTTTTTTCCTGCATTAAGGAGACATTTATTAAACCTATGTTTTGGGAAGGTAATACACCATGTGATTCATTGTTTTTGCTCTGCAAAAAACTTGCACTGTTAGAGAAAGGAGCTGCTACTCATAAATTTTAAAGACAGGTAAATTATGATAGGTGGTTTGAAAATTTTAAAAGACCAAGAACTTGCTTCTAGCAAGTAATCAGGGAAGATTTATTGGAAAATGTGACAATTTAATTAAAAAGTAATTGATATTACTATTTTACCAAATTAATATGATTTTCATGATTTTGTTTAATTGTATCTCAATTAATTAGCAAAGATACTGTTTTATAGAACTTCACATCCCAGACTTAAATGTTTATAACACTAAGAAGCTCAATTTCCCATGTAAGAACACTGCTGTTCATAAATAATGATTTTAGTTATTATTTATTGAGCACCTACTCTGTGTCAAACCCTTTACTACACCCCATGTGTGTGTGTGTGTGTGTGTGTGTGTGTGTGTGCACACACACATGCATGTATATAAAGCTGTTTATATATATAGTAGCTCCTCAAGGTTCTGGTTTAGCTCCAATTTACTGATGTGGAAACAGGACATACGGGATAATTACTGTACCCAAAGTTTCACTTCTAGAGCTTGGCAAAGCCAGATTTCAGTGCAAATCTATCTGAATCTATAGCCCATATTCTTAATACTCTAAGTATTATGTGCACAGTTTTATCAAGAATAAGTATTATAAAGAAATGTGCTGCTGCATTGTAATTTTAAGGATCACATAATTTAAAAGTGAAAGTGATAGTGAAATACTATAGTATATATCATTATTGCCTCTTGGAGGGGAGGAAACAAGATATCTTTATAATTTTGACCTAATTAGAATAGTTGGGCCTTCTAAAGATAGTGACTGCCTCAGTATCCCTAAAGGTGCATAGAAGTGCATTTAACATTTAGAAATAAAATCCAGAAGCTAAATACCGAAGTAATTCCCTTGGGACCATGAATTAGTAGCAATGATTAGGTTTCAAAAAACCATTCAGTCCTTGCCAAATTTGGTACTATATTTTAAACGAATTTGAATGTAACACTATCCTAGTATTAAATGACATAGGATCTTTAAACTGCTAACAATGGAAATATAATTAAGAAACAAGTATGAATTTTATTGTCATATATGCCCCTGAAGAAAGATAACTGGAAACTTGAAGTTTCTAGGGAAAATACTTTTAAGAAGTTAGAACTTCAATAACAAATTGTTTGACTTTCTTAAAATTTTGAAAGATTGTCTCTTACTATTTCAGTTAAAGACCACTCTCTTTTAACACATTGCTCTATCCCTTTTAGCACATATATCCCTTTAGTGGTTATGCCAAAATTACAGGGAAAGACTGCTTCAGTCACTTATCTTATGTCATTTCCGTAAGGTCTTTTGATGAATTTCCTGGGTGATTCACTGGGGGGGGGGGGGGGGGGGGGAATGTGCTGTGGGATTAAGTAATTGTTTATGAGGCTTCAGAGTTTGTTTGTTTGTTTGTTTTCTCCCTTTAACTTTCTGCGGTTGGTTAAGGAAAACTAGCAAGTATATGTAGATAAAATATTTTAGGAGTAGAAAAGCAAATATATATATTATCACATCAAGCAGTAGGTAGTTCTGTTCTGTTTTATTTAATATACTGAATAATAATAATACCTACATACCTCTCACCTCCACTGATTGTTCTTATTCTTGACATGTTATCCTGGGAAGACATAAAAAGAAAGTGGCTTTAAGTATTTCATTTACTCCTTATAAATTTACCACAAAAATTTTCAAACAGATGTTTGGATCCCACTTCAAAATAGTAAATTCTTCTCCCCAAGGCCATTTTGTATGAAGAGAGTCAGTACACTGAGAAAATCTCATTTATTCAAATTTAATCAGAAAATCTCAGATTTATTATAATGAAGTGTTCTATGTAGTAGAATCTTCAGGATGATGTAATTGCTGGACCTCATTTTCTCTGTCTGCCTCCGGATATGAAAGAAGTGGGTAAGTTTATGTGCCAAGAACAGTGTAGATTTTTATTTTGGCATAGAAAACGTGATCCTGTTTAATCACTTCGGTTAAAACAGGCTATTTTGTCCTGTTTTCTCAAAGGTATTTCTACTGTGAGAGAGAGAATTATATGATGACAGGAAGGTTTTGGAACTCCCTTTGACTAAATTGTTGGATAATGTTTATGCCTAGTTATCTCTTTGAAATGCAAACTTTGGATTACTATGCAAATTGTTTTTAGCTCACTGAAGTTGTAATGATGAGGAAATACTCAGAAAGTTCTCAGTTCCCTCCCCCTCTTGGCAGGTGTGGTGGAAAGCCAAGAAAGCCAAGGAAACAGGGTTTCTATGGTGGCTTCAGAAATACTGTATTCTGTTCCCCCACCCCCACCCCAACCCCTCGGACTCAGTGGTAAGGAACAGGTTGTTAATCGTAGTCACGGAAGCCCATTAGTTTATACTACGGTATCTGGATAACCTTTACAGAAATGGATTAAAATATAACTAGCATCCTGAATACACCTATAGTGACGTAATAGCTCCCACTGCAACAGTTTCTGGGTGCTGGTTCTCCCCTTAGCTTTGTAGTAACTGTGTAAAAGGCATGACCCTGCTGTACTCGGGGCTCAAACCTTTTGAGATCACTCTCCTCTGAGCGTGCCAGCATAAAATAAACCTCCACCCTCCAAGACCTCTGAGTGCCGCTTGGTTCTTCCGTCAGCTATCCAGTCCAGGTTTTCCAGTTTTCTGTAACAGTAATTATTTTACATCTTGATGAAAATAACATATAGTTGAAGGATGCATTCAGTAGTTTTTAGCATATGAAGATTCACTTTTAGACATGAAAGCCAGCTGGGAATTAGAGTAAGATAGTACTATTTGTAGACATTTAGTAATTCTTTTTTTTGAGGTAGGTAATATCAGTTCCATTTTTTTTTTTGAGAGGGCATCTCTCATATTTATTGATCAAATGGTTAACAACAATAAAATTCTGTATAGGGGACTCAATGCACAGTCATTAATCAACCCCAAGCCTATATCTCAACAGTCTCCAATCTTCTGAAGCATAACGAACAAGCTCTTACATGGTGAACAAATTCTTACATAGTGAATAAATTCTTACATGGTGAACAATGCAAGGGCAGTCATATCACAGAAACTTTTGGTTTTGATCACGCATCATGAGCTATAAACAATCAAGTCAGATATGATTATTCGTTTGATTTTTATACTTGATTTAAATGTGAATCCCACATTTCTCCCTTATTATTATTATTATTATTATTTTTATTAAAATGCTGAAGTTGTAGGTAGATGCAAGATAAAGGTAGAAAACATAGTTTAGTTTTGTAAGAGAGCAAATGTAGATGATCAGGTGTGTGCCTGTAGACTGTGTTAATCCAAGCTAGACAAGGGCATTAAAACATCCACAGATGCAGAAGATTTATCTCAAAACAGGGGGGGTGAGGTTCTGAGCCTCACCTCTGTTGATCCCCAATTTCTCACCTGATGGCCCCCGTGCGACTGTGCCTGTCTTAGGTTGTTCCTCCCTTGAGGAATCTTACCCGTCTCTGGCTAACCAGTCATCTTCCAGGGCCATACAGGGAGATGTAAAGTTGGTAAGTGAGGGAGAAGCAATATTCTTTGAAAAGGTTAGCTTTTTACTTCTTTGCAGATTTATGCCCTTTGGCTTCTGAAGGGTCCCCACCAGTAAGATGGCAAACTTCCAGCTTCTCTTCGGGTTCCTCGGTTCCCGCCGGCGCCACCTGAAGCCCAATCACCTCTCGCCCCCCTCCCAATCCCAGCACCTAGCCAACAGCCACCAGCCCCGTAGAAGTGACACCTCAATCAATTCATGCCCCTTCCTATATAACCCAGCACCTTTCCCTAATAAAGCGGAACTCTCCGGTGAATTGCTGCTATGTGTCGCTCCTTTCCTTTCATTGGTGCCGAAACCCGGGAGACGGGACACCCCAACTGGGCCCCGTCTTCCCCCCGACACCAGCAGCAGTTTGCCTTCGTCCTCTTTTTCCGGCGCTGGCTCATCACACTCACCACTCCTCTCTGGCCTTTAGGTAAGTTTTCCCCCCGGGGTGGGCCACTCTTCTCCGAGCTATCGCAGTGCCATTGGCCGTGATCGTCCGGCAAGGCCCTGACGCTCGGGGATGAGGAGGGAACTCTCCCCGCCTCAGGCCTTCACGGCTGCGGCGGATGCTCAGGCCCCTCCTCCAACAGCCATAAATCCCCGCCTCAAGCCTTCACGGCTGCGGCCGACTCTCAGGCACCCCCCTCCAACAGCCATAAACGAGGTGACTCCTTTGTAGATGAGAACACTCCCTTTTCCCCCCCTCCTCCTTCTGCTCCGTCCACCGAAAACGCCTAGCGCTAGGTACCTCGTGACTCCAGCACTCTGCCTTCTTAGGGAAGTCTGGGTGACGACCCACACTTCCTAAGAAATTCCGACTCGTATATGAGTTTCTGCAGACCACCAAGGATCATCGGGGACGCCCTTTGTCTCCTTGTGGTCTGCTTCCAGTCCGAGGATCTCTGTTCGTCTTCCCCTGTTTGTCTCCTTCTCTGTCCTTTAGCCATGGGAGCCTCCTCATCCCTCCCTGAAGGTTCACCTCTTGAATGCCTGCTTAAGCATCTGGCTACCCTCTCCCTGACGCCTGATATAAAACCAAAACTTCTCCGTAAATATTGCTCCCAA
This sequence comes from Manis javanica, assembly GCF_040802235.1. Taxonomy (NCBI): domain Eukaryota; kingdom Metazoa; phylum Chordata; class Mammalia; order Pholidota; family Manidae; genus Manis; species Manis javanica. The sequence continues at coordinate 56,834,489 of NC_133169.1, read as the reverse complement.
GATTGGCCGACATACCCCCTAGACAATAACAACCAATGGCCTGCAGGGGGAACTCTTGATCCTAACATCACTCGCGATCTTTTTAACTACTGCCAGCGCCTGAAAAAATGGAAGGAGATTCCCTATATTGAAGCTTTCCGCCTCCTCCTCCCCCCGCCCCCTCCCAAGTTCTCCTATCCTGCAAGCCACCGCCCCTGCAGAAGCCTCCCGTTTACTCCCTTCCCCTTCTTCTCCTACAACAGCCCTTCTCCCTTCCTCCCCCACCATCTCCTCCCCCATCTCACCTCCTCCGCCTTCGTCCCCCGCAGATTAAACCTGAGCCTTTCAGCCCCCCCTTTAACTAGGTCCCAAGGGCCTCCTCCGTCTTTGCCCTCATCACCTGTTTCTCCCCTTTTAGGGACCGCCTTTGTCTTCTCACATGTTTGTAGAGAGAATGGGAAAGCACCTCCCCCCATGTCTGAACGCAGCATGGGAAAGCACAAGCTAAACAAAAACCGGTGCAGTCCTTAGAAGTTATCTGTCCACAAAAACATGTGCAGTCCTTAGAAGTTATCTGTCCACAAAAACATATCTTGCCAAGACTCCTCACTCTGAAAATAGGGAGACCTTGAAGATGTGTAGAAACACCGCCCCTGCTTCTAAATATGCCCTTCCCCCACTTGCCGATGTAGCAGGAATAGAGGACAACGCATTCCGTAAGCAATTTACTAGAGCCCTGCTGTAGCTCAGTTAGTAGATCATGAGACTCCTAACCTCAGAGTCATGAGTTCAAGCCCAACTAAAGCAGCAGAGCCAAGCAGCTGGGCTGCAGGCTGGCAACACGTGGGTCTGATTCTATCTTTATTTTCTTTGCCCCCCTTCTGCACTTCAGGACCTGCTCGGCTAGGCATGGCTAGACCGCATCACTCCCCCACAGACTGAACCAGAACCCTTCAGTCCCCCTCAGACTTAGTCCCAAGAGCCTGCCAAAATTATCGCCCCCCTCCTAGAGGTAGCAGGATCCAAAGGCATTTAAGAGATTTAGCCCAACTAGAGAAACGCCTAAGTTCCTTTTCCACTGATCCCATGACATACATCAGGGAGTTTCAATGGACCCTCCAGTCTTACAGCCTCACACATCATGACATTTTCATGCTCCTGGCCAATACTCTCCTCCCTGAAGAGCGTAGACGAGTTTGGGACTTCGCCCAAACGCACGCTACCGAAACCCACAAGACTGACCTCACCTATCCCCCTGACCCCACTGCTGTCCCCAAACAAGACCCACACTGAGATTATAACACCGCCATAATTCTCTGCTCTCGAGATATTTTTGCCTCCTGCTTAATAGCAGGTCTGAAAAAGGCAGCTCGTAAAGTAGTCAATTTTCAAAAGCTCCAAGACATAATTCAAAAGAGAGATGAAATCCCCTCCGAGTTCTTAGACAGACTCACTCAAGCCCTATTACAGTATACCAGCCTGGACCCAGAAACACCTGAAGGAAGACATGTCCTTATGACATACTTCCTAGCTCAAGGCTACCCCGACATTAAAGCTAAACTCAAAAAGTTAGAACAGGGCCCCGCTACCCCACAGACTGAGATCCTAACAGTGGCCTTTAAAGTCTTCCATAAGCGGGAGGAGGAGAAAGAATGCCGTAAACAAAAGGCTGATCAGGCCAATTTCCAGATGTTGGCCCAGCTGATAAAACCACAACCTGGGCGCCCCTCTACAAACAAGCCCCCCCAAGAGCTTGTTTCAAGTGCAGAAAAGAGGGACATTGGTCAAGGGCGTGCCCCTCCCCCAGATCTCCTACCACCCCATGCCCCAGATGCCACAAAAAGGGCCACTGGGGGTCTGATTGCCCAACCACCCGAAGGGGAGGCTGGACAACAACCCCCATCCTAAGCCCGCCGTAGTGGGGCTGGCAGAAGAAGATTGATGGGGCCCGGGGGCTTCTCGCCCGACCATTTCCATCACCAAACAGGAGCCCAGGGTTACATTAACAGTAGACGGTCACCCCATCTCCTTCCTCCTAGATACAGGAGCCACCTTCTCAGTCTTGTGAGAATACCGGGGCCCTACCACACCAGCCATTACTCCTATAGTCAGAGTAGGAGGTAAACAGATTTTCCCATTAAACCCCCCACCCACCCTTTTATGCACAATCCAAGACAATCCCATACCTTTCTCCCACTCCTTCCTGGTTATGCCCCAGTGTCCCATCCCTTTACTAGGACGAGACATCCTTTCCCTCCTCCACGTTTCCATAACTATATCCACTCCCACAGCCCCCAGTACTCCCTTTCTGATGGCCCTCATAGCCAACGACCCCCCCCTCTACCCAATGAAAGCTCTGGTTCCGCCCTCATACACCCTGTAAATCCCAAAGTTTGGGACATTACAAGCCCCTCCGTAGCCCTATGTCCTCCTGCCTCTATCAAATTACGTGATCCCTCTCAGTATATGTGTCAGGCCCAATACCCCCTAACCACTTCAGCCCTCATAGACCTCCAACCCATCATTCAAGATCTCTTAAACAAAAATTACCTCAAACCCACTCACTCCCCATTTAATACCCCCATATTAGCTGTTAAAAAAACCAACGGATCTTTCCGCCTTGTCCAAGACGTTCGCCTCATCAACATAGCCGTTGTCCCTATCCATCCCTTAGTTCCAAATCCATATAGCCTTTTATCGCAGATCCCTGCCTCGGCATCCCGCTTCTCAGTCCTAGATCTCAAAGACCCATTTTTCTATCCCTCTAGACCCCTGCTCCCAAGATTTTTTCATCTTCACCTGGACGGACCCATACACAAGACATTCTAAACAACTCACTTGGACAGTTTTGCCACAAAGCTTCCGAGATAGTCCCCATATTTTTAGACAGGTCCTAGCTCAGGACCTCAAACCGTTTCATCATAATCACTCCAAGTCCACCTTATAATACATAGACAATCTTCTACTCTGCAGTCTCTCGTGGGAACAGTCTCAACTTGACACTGCCTCCCTACTTAACCTTCTAGCTTCCAGAAGTTACCAAGTATCCCCCGTCAAAGCTCAAATCTCTTCCCCTTCTGTCACTTACCTCAGATTCCTTCTATCTCAACAAAGAAAGTCCATTACCTTAGACAGAAAATAGCTCCTCTCTGACCTGCCCATTCCCAAAACCAAGACAGAAATCCTTTGCTTTCTAAGCCTGGCTAGATATTTTAGAGCATAGATCCCTAACTTCTCCCTGCTCCCTGTTGGCAAGACCCCTATACGACCTCAGCAAGAGCCCCCCTAAAAAACCATTATCCTCCTCACCCCGACACTCCTTCATTAAGCTCCGTCAAGCCCTTGTAGAAGCCCCAGCTCTCCATCTTCCTGATTTGTCAAAGCCCTTCTCATTATACATTCATGAGAGGTCCAGTTAAGCTCTAGGAGTCCTAAGCCAATATTATGGCCTATCCTTTGCCCCAGCAGCTTATCTCTCCAAGCAATTAGACCCCACAGTTCAGGGATGGGCCGCCTGCCTACGAGCATTAGCCGCTAGACAGCTCTTGCAGAAAGAAGCTCATAAACTGACATTCAGGGCGCCCCTTACCATTCTGTCCCCACATCACCTAAACGATCTCTTAACCTACAAAAGTTTATGGACTCTCCCTCCCTCCAGACTCCTGACCTTACTGTCCTCTTTCCTCCAAAATCCCGTTCACCCTCTTTGCCATCCATACCCGAATCATGACTTTTTCCTCCTTTACTGCGTTGTAGCTTTTTTTCCCCTCATTCCTATTGTCTTCCCCGCCACCCCACCCTCCTTTGTATAGCGATTCAAAGTTAGACAGACTTACACACAGCATCAAACAAAACTTACTGCCCTCATTGCCACACCAGACTGCCCTCTGAAAAGCTGCTCTGAGCCTTTATACCTCCACTTTCCTCCCTCCACCGAAGTGTTCACTAGCAGCTACCCTTATTCTCCCTACCTCTGCTTCCTCTATGACCAAAAACAAGCCTATTGCAGGCGATAGCCAGACACCTACGGGGGATGTCCCTACTGGTCTTGTGCAATTCACTACATGAGTAACTTCCAGTACCCACAGTATTACTCCTCCAACCGTTTCATGAAATATCCCAACGGCTCATTCTCCTTATCAATCCCAGATCCCTGGGACTCTTGATGGGCTGCCAGAGTCACAGCCTCAATTTACTATGGGGGGGGTCCTCGACCCCCCACGGTACCCTTCATATCTCTCAAAAGTATGTTCCCTCATTCCCAGATCTCTCAAGTTGCATCAGATATCAGACATTCCGAAAAAGTCATTATCCAAACTCTTGATGGCGCCTCTTCATCTTCTTATCCCCACCCCTCTTCCCATTTCTCCTACTCTTCATTACAGCTCATTCAGGACACCACCATCTTTCTCAACCACACCCTTAACACAGCCAATTGTTTCTTGTGTGTATCACTACAGCGCCCACTGCTAGCCGCCGTGCCCCTTAATATTTCCAACTACTCCTTCCATGCAGAAAGACAACCCCTCTGCCTCCTGGCAGACATACCCCTATGGGAACCAGAATATGCAGATAATCTCACCATCCACCATTGTGTATGCCCAACTCCACCCCCCTCCAGTGCACTTCACTGCCTCTCTATCTACACCCCTACCTCCGGCTCTAAGACTTTTACGCAACTGGGACACTTCTTTTAGTGTAATGGCAGTCTTTTCAACTCACTGCCTCTCAACTCCGATACACCCTGCATTCTCGTCACCCTAATCCCACAGTTAACACTTTACAGCATGGCAGAATTCCTTGAGCTCCAACCTCCCTTGCCCTCGCGCACAAAAACAGCTGCTTTCCTTCCCATCATGGTCAGTAGCTCTTTGATCACCTCAGCCATTGGGGCAGGGTTTTCGGGAGAAGCCTTGCGTCACTCTCTATAGGCAGTTAGAGATCTCAACGCCAAACTTGAGGGAGCCCTGACATCCACTGCCGATTCTCTAGCCTCTCTCCAAAGACAAGTCACTTTGCTAGCTAAAGTCACCCTTCAAAACCAGCGAGCCCTAGATCTGCTTACAGCCAAGAAGGGCGGCACCTGCGTCTTCCTCTGAGAAGAGTGCTGCTATTACATCAACGAATCCGGCATTGTAGAAACTGACATTACCAAACTCACCGACCTTGCCTCCAGCCTCCACTCTGCTTCCAATTCCAACCCATTCTCTTCAATACTAACAAACCCCCTCCTCACCTAGCTCTGGCCCATTGCAGGCCCCATAATAATCATTCTTCTCGCCTGTCTCTTCTTACCATGTATAATAAAGTTCATCAAATCCCAAGTCGGAAAAATCTCTAATCAAGATTTCAACCAGCTTTTACTCAGGAACTACCAGCTTCTGGCCACAGAAGATCCCTCACCCTCACGTGACCTCCTCACCACACGCTGAGATGGACCCCTCTCTCCACTGGAAACTGTTTCTGGAAACAATGGCTGCAGACGCCTGGCTCCTGACACCCATATCCTCTTGGCACCATTGGAATCAACAGGTCCTCAACCTATGGCTACAGGGAACCTTCATTGATTTCCAAACCTGAAGAAGTCCACATCTACTTGTCCTTACTGCGGGGAGTCCTATCAACCCTTACCTCCCAATCCTCAAGCCCTCACTCCCTTCTCCGCCCCTGTTCAGCAGGAAGCAGCCAGAGAGAAAGCAACGTCCACAAACCCATAGAGGAGAAAGGGGGGAATGAAGGGTCCCCACCAGTAAGATGGCAAAGTTCCGGCTTCTCTTCGGGTTCCTCGGTTCCCGCCGGTGCCACCTGAAGCCCAATCATCTCTCGCCCCCCTCCCAATCCCGACACCTAGCCAACAGCCAACAGAAGTGACACCTCAATCAATTCATGCCCCTTCCTATATAACCCAGCACCTTTCCCTAATAAAGCGGAACTCTCCGGTGAATTGCTGCTATGTGTCGCTCCTTTCCTTTCAGCTTCTATGCCCAGCATTTGTCTTGAGGTATCTTTACCACTTGAAAGAATTATGATACTCGGTAATTTTTGATATGAGGCACTAATTCTACTAAAGAGTTGTAATTAGGAAGGAAGAAGAAAAGCTATAGAAGTAGCAGATGGAAGAAAACATGTTAAGATTGATTATTTCTTTGACATATCTTCTTGTAGAGTAACTTAAGCATGTATAGGTTTTATACTACTAATTAAATTGCACATGCAGATCTATAATTACCGGCCATCTCCCGTGAAGCCAAGAAAATCAGTTAGGCACCCTAGGATTTGTGAAAATTTGTCTATGATATGATGGATATTGTCCAACTGTACTTGAGCAGTCTGAGAGAAATCAGCATATTAAAACAACCCATTCCTGGGAACTGTTCACATCCCATATGTTCTTTTAACAGTAGATAGTCTGTAGTTGTAAGATTTTGGAGCGCTACAACTTGCTCGTCTCCTAATTCTTGGTTGAGTTCCAACAGTATAGATTCAGTCAAATTTGTTGTTTTACTGTATGCACAGGCCAGCTTAGATATCTCCTTCTTCATTCCAATGGCAAGTCCAGGAACCTGTAGAATGGATGCAGCTAAAACTGCAGCATCGCCTGGATCTTTGTTGAGGTTTTTTGATGATCATCTCCTGGTATGACTCTTCCAGAGAGTGCTGATGTTGGGAGTTCTTCTTCATATCATATCTTAGTTTATTTTCTGGGTATTGGCTGGGTTTTAAGGGAATTATGTTTGAAATAAAAAATGTAAAAATCTGAAAAGTTTATATACTAAATGATTCCATTTATATAAAGTTCTTTACATGAAAAGAAAGTAGAAAGAGATGGAGAGTGGTCACCAAGAGTTAGGCAAAGGAAGGATAGATGGGATTGACTATCAAGAGCCACGTGATGGGTTTGCTTTGAGGAAACAGAACATCTCTGTATCTTGGTTGCAGTGATGGGCATATAAATGTACACATAGGAGAAAATGCCATAGAATTATACTTGAAAACATAAGAAGAATGAGTCCTGCTAACGTAGTGAAATCTGAGGAAGGTCTGTAGTCTGGCTTATGGTATTGTTCCAATCGACTTCCTTGTTTGGATAATGCACTGTGATCACGTTGGGGGTGGCTGCATGATGGGTAGATGGGACCACCCTGGACTGCTTTTGCAACCTCTTGTGAGTTTATATCAACATTTAAAAGAGTTTGCTTTTTTTTTTTAAAGCTCAGAAAATCTTAATCATAGAAATTAAAAAAATTAAGAACCCTACCCAGACGCATAGTCAAACTGCTGACTATCGGAGGTAAGGAAAACATATCTCAAAAATGAATGTGAAATTACTTTGAGCCTCCATTTATGCCAGACAGTGTTCTAGGTGCTTTAACCTATGTCTGTTACCTTCACAATCTCTGTTATTTTAGGTAACACACTCGCCTCTTTGAAGATTAGGGCACTGACCCAATGTGTGCAAAGCTGCTAAGAGTTGGTAAAGAATTGAAGCCTGGTTCTACTCTACTGAAGTCCAATTATTTTGTATATATATGTAAACCTTTTCAACACAGCTTCCTAATTAATCAAGAACATAGTATACATACTGAGTATAAGTATATGCCCCTTACTGCTTCAGTATAAACTCAGAGGAATATTGTGTGCTATACCTTTCTAGGCTATACCATTTCAGTGATTAAAAAGGAAGAAATGTTAAAGCTAATTTGCATGTCCATTAAGATATGTTAGATTACAAACAATAGTAAATGACTCAGGCTAATTGAGACGAAACAAAGATTTATTGAAGGGTTAGTAATGATGCTTAGTTAAAGTAACAGCTAAAACAGCCAAGTCCTTCAAAAGAGAGGAGCTGAAAATAAGTCCAGTAGTAGTGGCTCATAGACCTTAATTTGAGTTGCAGACAAAAGATAAGCTATTAGCACAGGTTGGCCCAACACAGGTATGTATGAAGAGACTTGAGAACACAGAAGTAGAACTCAGCAGTGGCCCCTTCCTCCCTGACAGGGACGAGCAGGAGCAGGAACTTCTTTCCACGGGTCTCCTGCATGTGTAGCACTCCCAGCATTCTGTGGGCTCCGCCTGGCTGTGTGTGGCTATCTTCTCCAGAGCCGGCCACCGCATGTTCCCGGGATAACAGGGAACAGCTCCAGAGGCTCAGGCCAGGCCAGCCCAGCCCTGCCTGTTGCTGTGGTGCTCACGAGAAGTGCAGCGCTCTCGTCAGACTGCAGGGCTGTGTTGGACGCCTTCATTTGAAATCTTCAGGCCAGTAGGTCTAGGTTGCTCTGAAGGAACCAAAACAGAAGGGGATCCATTCAATGAGAAAGGCAGCTCTTATTTCAGTGACAAGTGTTCAGCCACTCTCAGGATTTCCTGCATGATTTAGAAAGCTGAGGACCCTTTCCAGGTTCCATTAACTGTGACTTTTGGAACGTGGAGAAGCAGCCCTTTGTTTGTCCCGCTAACTAAAAAGACACACTCTCTTTATTGGTTTTACAATGTCTCTTCAGCTTTATCTATGTTTAACTCCTCCACTGGCTGCTGAGAGAACAAGACACTTGGTGGTGTAATAGTAAGAAGAAGATGTGAGGACTGTGAACCATCATAAGAGCACATGGGTGTCCCTCCAGGAAGCAGCATGTTAAACTGAGAAAAGGTCCACGGCAAAAGCATCACCTTTTTCTCCCTCCTTCCCCAGTTACACTTGACACTTTAAGGAAGTGGCCAGAACTACTACATCTTGGTATATACTTAGGGATATTTTTCCTAGGGGGAAAAAAGAGAAAGGATTATATGGTTTGTTTCTCTCAAGTGGTTGCAACTGCTAAGCAGTCTCCTCTCAGGTATGGGAATCACATAATGGAGTTTGGGATCCCACTCACACCCAGGAAAAGGGTAGAACCAACCCTTCAAGGACAGAAGGCCTGGCTCTGCCTCATCCTGAGCCTTGTGACTCCCCTGGCCTTTGATACCCAATCCCAAGTATCCTTGAGATGTGCTCTCACCCCTGGGGCCCTCACCTCTTCTGCAGCTGGTCCCTTTTAATAGTTTCCACTTCCAGCCAGTTTCCTGTTCTCAGCCGTAGTGGTAGCGATGCTAGACTGGTGCTCCTTGTTCTTTGGTTTGCATGAGGACGTCTTGGTCTTGTGCATGGTGTGATCTGCCTTCTTGTCCCTCGTCTTCAGGAGAGCAGTGGAAACTATTAAAAGGGGCGCTCCGCTCCTGTTTCTGTGTGGTGGTAGGGAAGGTGGTGGATACATGGAAACAGAGTGGGTATCATGGCTGCTAAGAGAGGAAGGCCCTCCGTAGAGTCTGGACTACTTCACTTCCGCTTTCCTAGGGCCTGAAGAAGTCTACGTACTCGCAGGAGGATGTCTTCCTGCGGAAGTGTTTTTTGGTGTAGTATCTAAATGGTCTTGCGTTGGTCCTCGTCCTCCTCGTCCTCCGCCTCCTCGTCCTCCGCCTCCTCGTCCTCCTCCTCCTCTTCCTCCTCCTCCTCCTCCTCCTCCTCTCCTCCTATTCCTCATCCTCTCCTCGTCCTCTCCTCCTCCTCCTCTTCCTTGTCCTCTCCTCCTCATCCTCTCCTCCTCTTCCTCCTTGTCCTCTCCTCCTCCTCCTCCTCATCTTCTCCTCGTCCTCCTCCTCGTCCTTATACTTTCTGTTCAGCCAGGAGAAGACATGATGGAAAACCTGGCAGCTGAAGCCCTCCCGGAGTGCATTGTCCACGTGGTTCTGCAGGAGCTTCAAGCTGGGGAAAACTTGGCAGCAGTTCAGGCACATGAAGCCGCTGTCCAGGGCCACTTGCCCCTCAGGCGTCTTGGCCCTGGGGCACTCCTCCTGAGCTGGAGGCTCCCCCCCACTGCTAGGCTGCTCCCCCTCCTGGGCTGGAGGCTCCCCTGCACTGCCAGGCTGCTCCCTCTCCTGGGCTGGAGGCTCCCCCGCACTGCCAGCCTGCTCCCTCTCCTGGGCTGGAGGCTCCCCTGCACTGCCAGGCTGCTCCCCCTCCTGGGCTGGAGGCTCCGCCGCACTGCCAGGCTGCTCCCTCTCCTGTGGGGCTTCACTGTTGTCGCTGACATCCATGCGTTCCAGGGTAGACAAGAGGCTCCATGTTTGTGAGGCCTCTTCAGCCACTTCAGAATAAGCCAGGTTTTCTCTTTTGCTCTTCCTTGAGGCGGGCTCGTAGACTTCCACCTCATCCCATGACACAGGCATACCGCTTTTCGTCTGGACACGCCTGTAGTAAATCTTCTTGATGCGTGCCCTTCCCAGGGATGGTGGAAAGGAGTCTTCACTAGAGAGGGAGGAAGCTTCCCATTCCTCCAGGACCTGGGGTTGAGTCATCTCAAGAGGCCCAGTACAAGGAATATTATGATACAACTGAGGGATTCTTCCTCCTCCTCCTGGGAATGGAAATTTCAGACATGAGAAAACTAGAATGAGTGTGTGAAGTCTGCAGGAGTTGAGATGGTCATGAGAATATTCCTATGTGGGCATATGGCCTGGAAGTACACACATATGTGAAATCACAGAATGCCGTGTGACACACAGTTTATCTGAGGTATGTGTGTGGTATGATTATGTGGTATTGAGGGTGTGGTGGTCTATGTATGTTCTGGGACATACCTGGTGAGTGTTTCTGACATTGGTAAGGGGCTGGTGAATGACTGTGTATGTGTGTGGGGTGCGACAATACACGTGAACAGGGGTGGTACGTGTTCTTATTGTGAAACAGTTAAAGACGGAGTGTGTTGGAGGAAGTGTGCTTGAGCTTCCCAGAAGCGCAGCTCTCTGAGAGGCTGAAGGCTTTGGGCTGAAGGTTTTGTGGGTGAAGTGGTATGCGGAATAGAAAGCCTGTATATGAAAGTGCATTCATTTCAGGGCATACGAGTTTTTGAGTGCTTAGGCCAGCTCTAATGAGGGAACTAGAACAAGTTACCTGTGTGGAAGGGTGTACGTTATTTACAGGTTAGTGTGTAGACAGCAGCATCTGAGAATGATTGCGGGAGGAGGGAAGGTGGCAGTGTGTATCTGTAACGCTCGTAGAGAATGGGAAGGACGCATCTGGAATGAAGGGATGTGTATATGAGAAAAAGTGAAAGGAAGGAATACTGGGGCCATATCTGGTATGAAGAAATACAGGTGTGTATGAGTTTGTGCTGATCTGAGGGAAGAGGTCGTTGAATTCTCACACTGTTATCAGCACAGCCCACTATCTCACTCACAGCTGTCCCAGTGTTCACATAGGGAACTGTCCTGTCCTTGAAAGCACACCCCCAATTTGTCCCTGTGCAGAGGCTTTAGTCTTTGTTCCTCTGCCCTGAAGCCCTTTTCTGTTTTTGAAGGGAAAGTGAAATAAATAGGGATTGGGCTGAGCCACCCCAGCTGTTCACCCTGTCCAACCTTTGTGATCTCCCTTACCATCCTCAGCAGCAGCAGGAAGCTGTCCTGGAGAGGACACGCAGGAGACATACTCAGAGTCAGAGGACTCTTCTCCTGGTGTCTGATTGTCATCTCCGACCACCACATGTTTCTCAGGCTCAGGAGAATCCTCTTGTGAATTCTCGAATTGAGGAATGAATACAAAAGTACAGATGTGGCCTTTACTTGGATCTATATGCATTCAAAAAAGACATGTTGAGTGGATAATCATGTTAGGCATTGAAGCCACACACACCCATGAAATTAAGCATTTGAAACTTCACTTGCTCCAAAATATAAGTAAGCGACAATTATGAAAATGGTATGTAGTAGATGTCAGTGATACTGGGTATCTTGTATGTGATATTTCTTAAGATGTATACACAATATCAAAAACTAGTGACTAACTTTGGATACTAACCCCTTTTTCCTCATGAGAAAGTCTATAATTAGAGGTCATGGGGGTCCAAGTTTTAAAAGAATTCTGCATGTCTGCCTGCCTGCCTATCTATCTAGATTGGGATCTATATTAATGTAGATATATAGAAAGATAGGGATGTCTATATAATTATGGAGAGGTGTGCAGATACAGCATTTTCGCAGGGAATTCCTGGGCAGTAGACATGGTGCTGGAGATGTTCAAATGAAGACTTTACAGACTTGCCTGAGACTCCTCTTGTGGGAATGTATTTCTGTATTTCTCCAAGACTCTTAACTTACCTATTCAGATCTTTTAAAAACCTTTTTCATAGGAGGCAGACACACCCACACTATACCTTTCCGCCCATGGATTGGAAATGGACACCCTGGGCGCATGCATGAGCCGCCAGTGACTGTAAAGAAGAAACGCCTTTCTTCCAACCTGCCCTCATCCTGGACTTATCTTCGTTTCACCGGTTCCAGAGGGGGACTTGGCCCTGGGCCTGGAACACCCTTCCTTTGGGAGCTACAGTAGTTCTGACCATGTGACAAAGTTTTCTGCAGTGGGAAATGAGTGGCAAGGACACGTGTCCCAACCAGGCATAGGCATGAAGTCCTCCTCTGTGCCCTGCCGTGTTCTTCCCTTTTCTAGCTAACTGGCATGTTGATAACCTGGGGTCTATTTGAAAGCCGAGTGTTAACGATAAAACGTTTCTATCAGCAGGGAGGCTTGCCCTATTCCTTCACATACACTAATTGTTGCATAAGAAATAGGTACATTCCTTCGTGTATTAGTTACTAAGGCCTAATCTACTCCAACTAGTGAATCTATTCCATTAGTGATATAATGAGTTGAGAAGCAAATCATTGGACCTGGTACATATTAAGCAAGCCATTATATTAGAAACTACTTTGTGTCTTCCCTTGGCTTATTTATGCTATGTAATCCAAGGGAAGGCACAGAGTGACCTCACAGTCACCACAACTATTTCAGTTCCCCGTTTTTCCAGAAAGAGCCAAAACGTTCTCAATTCAGCTATCGTGCTTAAATGGCATTTGTGTGTGTGTGTATCCTGCTGGTGTTTTTCTTTCATAAAGGAGCCTCACATTTACATGTCTATACTCTGAAACAAAGAAAGAAAGGTCTCAATGTCTGAGACAGTCTAAGAAATCAATTAATACTCTGTATGACTTTACACTCTCATCCCTGCACCTCCAATTTTAGGCACTCAAACTTTTTTCCTAATTTTTCATTTACCTCTTTGAGCCACACTTTCATCATTAACTGGAAAAAGTACTATTGGAAAACTTGTAACATTGTAAAAAACAAAATAAAGGGAAAGACATTATATAAGAAAAATTATAATAATCAGTCACTACATCTGTGATACAGTAACCCAGAGCGAAATGATGTAGGGAACACAAGTCCTATGCCACAGAGACAAGGACCTAGTCCCGGGAACCTTCTCTTGACCCTCAGATTATCTGATCCCTTAGAAAGACTGGAGCACCCACACCTTTTCCTCCCTCCCGCCTTCCTGCCCTCTCTCTCCCATAAGTAGGAATCCTCGCTCCCTTTTCTTTAGAAGACGGTTTCTAGATCCCCAATGCTCAGAGAATATCACTGACCCACACCTCCTGATATCCTGGCAAGTTTGGGCGAACGTGTGGTTTCAAGATGTTTCCTTTTTTGTTGGTGCTTCATGGCTCAGCACTTCAGAGAGTGACTTAAAATCAGGTGCCTTCCTTTCCGGAACTCTGTTGCCAGAAGTTCAAGTGATGACCGTCAATATTCAAGAACAACAAGCTACTGAAGAGGCTCTCTCCTCACTCACTCACTCACTCACTCACTGGCCCGGCCGGTGCTTAAATACACCAGTAGGGCCATTATGATGTAAGTCAGACAGGGTTCTGTAGCATTCTGACACGTGCATCAGAGCAGACCACTGACAGAGGGGATCCCTTTTACCCAACACAAACTCTACCATCAAGTTGAATTTTTATCTTGCACATCATACCAAAACTTGAGAACCAATGATATGGATTAAACAAAAGACAGTTACTTTATGTATCTAGGGTAACCACATTACTACATCTCCCCCAAGGGTGAGGATAAGGCATTACCTGAGAGAAACAGGCTTAGACCCATGCCTGCCTCATAGAACATGCTTAAGTGTCCTATCTTCACAGTACCATATAACTTATGTACACATAAGCTCCCCAGAGCCTTCAGGGAAAGAGGAAGCCCCTGAAGAATAGAATGTTCAGAATATCACCTTTTAGAGTAGTCCCAGATTGAAAGTAATCGAAATGCTCGTAAAAGTAAAATCAATAATGACACTATTTATATGCCAAAAATGAATGAACTACAGTCACATATAACATGGAAGATGATTACAAACACAAGTACAGAGAGTGAAAAGGAGGTGACGCAAAGCAGGTATTGTGCACTCGTGTTTACGTAACATTAATACACAGGGACAACCAATGCAGCACTTTTGTATGGTTGGGACAAAACACTGTAAATTAGCAGACTTAAATATTTGATGATAAACTGTAGTTGGAAAAGAAGTAGGGAAGCAGGCCATGTACTTCAGTGGTGAGAGTGTAAACTGACACATCCTCAGTGGAGAGCCATTCAGCAATACCTATCAGAATGCTACATACATACCTTTTTGTCAAATAACTCTACTTTTGGAAATTTACAGATATGCTTGTATATGTGCAAAATGACACATATCTAAGTAGAATCAATGTAGATTTGCCAGTATTAGCAAGATTGGAGTGAACTAAATGTTCCGGAATTGGTGCAAGTTAAACATTATTAGCAGTGTGATCCATTCAATAGGAGCATATGTAGCTTGTTATAAACAAAGTAGCTGTGAATATATTGATATGGAATGGGCTCCAAAATACCTGTGTGTGTTCTTGTGTGTGTGTACACATGTGTATATGTGGTATGTTATTTTACACATGTTCACACTAAGCAACAAAGTACAGTATAATATATCTGCATATTTGCAGCTGTGTAAAAAACACAAGGAAAAGAATATGCATATACATGAGCTTGTGTGATGCAGGGCCATGGCTGTGTATGTGGAGAGGAACTCTGGGATTGGAGAAAAGGCTTGTGAGAGAAACTTTCCACTACACACTTTTTTGTACCTATGAGTTTTTTCCTGTGTCCATATATTACCTATGAAAAAAAATCAAATCAAATCAAACTTTAAAGAAATGTTTGGCATCTGGCTTAAAAAATCTGAATTTTTGCTTGCTAAGCAAGGGAGAGCTGTGCTTGTAGAAGGGAACAATGTCCTGAAGGAACAAACTGTTGACTTACGGCGTGTCTGTATGTGAGCAGGTCCCCGCCCAGCACTGCTGCCACCTTCGTCCCGACTGTGTCATCTCGCAGTTTGAAGTCTTCACTAGCCTCCTAGAGGCCTGCCTGCCTCCACTGCTGCCTCTCTGGTACTTTTCCACTGACCTTCGCCATGGTCTGCAGGGCAACAGGAAGCTTGGCCAGGTCTGCCGGCTTAATGAATGCTGCTGGTGGAGGGGGGAGAGCTGTTGAATAGTATTTCTTATTACTGGATAATAGTGACTGTATTAATGAAATTAAAAAGGCAAAATCTGAAAATAGTTTCATGGATGAATTTATCACTTGTATGATTGAATCTGAGAAGATGGTGAGCTTTCAAGGTAGTTAGAAACTAGACCTGAAGTTTTCGAGAAAGGTGAGAGATAGACATGCAGAGTGTGGAGCTTCTGCTACAGCTTTCTCATGTCTGTAAGGAGGGAATGCACACGGGGGACCGGCAGGCTTTAAAAGCGATACGCTGAATCTGAACCCTTTCCAGGTAATGTAGTGGGGCTTGTGGGGGGGGGCTGGATGGAGGCCATGAGGGCGTCAGTGGGTAATACACAGTGACACTTGAAGTCATGGAGAAGGAATGTCCACCATGTGTGGGTTTCTGCCTTTCTCAGGAGGAATGTAAGGTAAGTCCCACTGTCATCTATCATAAGCGTGTGTCTGGGGACAGCAGGATGAAATGTGACAGAGCCACTATTTCAACCCTTGTCAAAAATGACTCCAGTGCGCAACCTCCACGTGAAACAGGCATTTCTCAACTAGAAACACAGGAGGACTTAAACGAAAATAATAAATTTTGATGCAGAAATAGAAGGGAGAAGGGCAAGTGATTTAGAGTGGCATCATAGACCTAAGGGACGATAGTCTCAAAAAGGGATGGCCTGTTCCAGAAGAGCTGGGTGTGATATCAAGTATCCTGAGTGGCAAAACCTCTGCACATGTATTTCCTGACTGCCAGCTGCAATTACTCTTCCCCCAAAAGCTGTCTTGAAAAGTTAAGGTGTTTTTCCCACAGCACTGTGTGGTCATCCCTGTGATTTTCTGCCTACTTGTTATAAGACACCAAATTTTCTTTGCATTTCATACTTTGGGTACATACCTTTCCTTTTGACTGTGGGAGTTAGTTGGACAGGAATTAGTTTATTTATTGGGCAAGCATTAGTTCATGTTATTTCTGGCATAGTGCTTCAGTCAATAAAACTGTTCGAGTGAATATTTTGAAATGTTTCCAGGAATTGTGGTATGTAGAAATTGAAGCCACGGACAATGCCACATGCCTATGCTCATAAATTATGCAAGGAATCTTAACTCCCATCTCTGACCACATTTCTGAGGCTTAATTTCTGACATTGAATGGACTCACACTAAATAAAATGCATTTTACATATACGAAGAAAATAAGGAACTAATTTGTCTCGGCAAAAATATTTCTGATGGGATCAAAACAACCCTTTTGACAAAGAATGACAAGAGCACTCTGCAGCATTAGCTTTCTGACCCCCAATACATTCACTTATTTACTCCTTCATTTACCAAACGAAGTGTTGGCTGAGTGCCTGCTTCAGTACTCGGGACTAGCAGTGGGGATACAGTGATGAACACACAGAAAAAGTTGTACTTGGGCCCATGGGCAGTTACATTTAGCATGCAGGAGATGCACAGTAAATACGTAGATTTATATGGTAATGTCAGAAGAACTATAGGGCATGGTGTCTAGGGAGGCCTCTCTAGACTCAAACGGTGTGAGGAAGCAAACTGATGTTCAGGAACGGGGAGCAAAGGTAATGGCTGTGGT
Source organism: Manis javanica (assembly GCF_040802235.1). Classification (NCBI taxonomy): domain Eukaryota; kingdom Metazoa; phylum Chordata; class Mammalia; order Pholidota; family Manidae; genus Manis; species Manis javanica. The sequence continues at coordinate 56,817,513 of NC_133169.1, read as the reverse complement.
GTGGTTGTGCTGGGAGCACCTGAGGATGGCAGCCAGTGAGGCTGGCTGTGGAGCACAGCAAGCTAGGGAGGGCATTGCAGATGGGGGAGAGAGGCCCTGGACTGGATGCTGTGGGACTGGCAGGCTATGGAGAGGCTCTACACAGAAGTACTGTGGAGGCAGGTGGGCCATTAGGAAGCCATGGTAGACTTGCAAATCAGAGATGATGAAACTGGAACTGAGATGACAGTGGCGAAAAGGAGGGCTTGTGGTCCAATAGTGACTGAGGATGCATTATGGGAAGAGAGGCCAAGGGCAAAAGTGATGAGTAGAGGGTACCCCCAAGGTGGTGCTGGTGGGTTTTTTGTTTTAAATAAACTTACTGTTTTAGAGTGGTTTTAGATTCACAGAAAGTTGGAGAATATAGTACAGAGAATTTCCTTATACCCCATCCCCAGTTTCTTATGTTATTATTAACATCTTATGTTACTATGGTATAGTTGCTACAGTTAATGAAGCAGTATTGCTCCATGCTAATTAAAGTCCCTACTTTTTAGAGTTCCTTCATTTTTACCTCATGTCCTTTTAAGTCCCAGGATCCCATCCAGGACCCACAGAGAGGCTGAATGTATAAATGGGCGGTGGTGAGACCATATATAAACAGAACTCTGCCCCTCCACTTGAAGCAGCCTGCCTGCAAGCCAAACAGCAGCCCTTGTAGCCATCGGCCCCCAAGGGCCAGGACTCGATTAATAACTGCCAGCTTCCAGTTTAGGACCAACCGCAGAAAGCCGCCCTCTACCGCGTCACGGGAATGCCACATCTCACCTACAGCTTCCTTGGACCAATAGCCTCTAATCAGGGCGTACCTGATGCCTTCCCTTCTGTGGGTAAAATTGCAGTATTTCCAGAATCTCTCGTCTGGTTTTATTGCCTCTCCACATCAATAGGTGTTTCCAAGGTGTGGAGAGAAGCAGACCATCTCCATATCCATAGGTAATTACAAGAGACTGGAGAGGTGGAGTGGAGTTTTTTGCTCTGCTGCTGCAGATGGATCAAGAGAGACGTGGGACAACTGCTTGTTAGCAATAGACAGGTTTCTTAAACTTTATTTCTTCCTTTGACTGATTTCCGTTCAAAGGTATTTTGCCCTGGGACTTCCCCCCAGAGTTACACCTTCTTTCCAGCTAAAGCTTTTCCACTCCGCTGCCTGCCTTTGACTCTCTGACAAGCACAGTGGGCATGGCTGACTTCCTTGCAAGCTGCGAATATATAACCTTTTCTTATTGTCACTTGGGTGACCACATTCAGGATCACTGTCTCCTTAGACTCTTCCTGGCTGTAACAGTCTCCCAGGGTTTATTTACTTTTGATGACCTTGACAGTTTGAAGAATGCCGGCTAGGTGTGTAGTAGAATTTGTCTCTTTTTTAGGATTACACTGGGATTAAGGGTCTGGGGTAGGAAAATGCATTTTCACCAATTTATATTAAAGGCAGATTCTAGCGACATACTTTTTTTCACTGGTGATGTTGAGGTGGACCCAGGTGGTTCTTACAGAGCAATCAGAAAAGCAGAGCTCCCATGTCCTGAGCAGGAAAATGCAAGTGAAGCCGATTTTTTTTTAATATTGAAAGTTTTAATTAGCCTCCTGATCAGACACCAAAGTGAAGCTATTGAGTAGTTACAGAGTTCTGGAGAGAAGGTGTAGTTGGACATCTGAAAGTGGGAATCATGAAGATACAGGTGTTTTTACATCATTGACTTTAAGTGAAATGCTTCTAGTATCCCATCGTTAAGTATTAAGTATGGTACTTGCCATGTTTATTTGCCATGTTATCTTGGCATTTTTTTTCCACAAATACTTGTAATTTATTTGAGTAAAAATATTCATCTCTCTTTATTTATGACAGACATTGTGGGATATACAGCACGAGGGGCGGGGCAACGGGCGCCGACGTGGCAACCACGGGGCCACGCGTCTCCGGCGGCCATTTTGGAGGCGGGGACGCGCCGAGGTGAGTCTTAACGGCGTCTTCCGTGTCCCGGAACCGTGGTCTTAAAACCCCGACTTCTCAGTTTCCCGCTTTTCAGCGGCCGCGCCGACGCCCTCGGACCCCCAGGTGAGCGGCAGCCCCGGCATGCGGGCGCCGAGGGGCGCAGTCCTGTAGGGTGGGCGGGCCTGCCGGCGCCGCGGACGCGAGGGTCGTGCGGAGCCCGGCCGTCGGCCTGTCCGCCTACGGGTGTCGGGCTTGCCGGGAGCGGCCGGGCCCGGCGGCACTTAGCGAGGCGTGCAGCCCCCGCCACGGAAGGCACGAGTGCGGGGAGAGCCCGGCCTGGGGATGTGGCAGAGCCTGGCAGGCTGCTCCCGCTTCGGAGACTCCGGGCTCAACAAAGCGGGACCGGCAGTGGGAAGGAGCAGTGTTCGGGAAGGTCCCCCGTCGGTGTCTGGCCCCCCTCTAGAGGGCTCTTGGATTTTGCCCTTTGTTCGTTCCTGGGCAGATTTAAGCGTTAGCTCATACCCATAAATTGGCAGAACGTACATCCGAGGTTTTTGTCATTCAGAGTAGTTATTTTGAGAGACAGCGTGCATTTCTGCAAACGTGACACCGTTTGGCCTTCCAGTATTTCTCCTCTACGGCCACTGTTTTCTATAGAGAATATTTACAGAAGTTTGTGTTGAGAGCTGAGAACGCAAAGACAAAACTCAAGACTATTGTAGCGCTGTCTGGTAGAAGGGACAGTGTTTTGTGCCAGTAGGACACCAACAATAGCGACTCCTTTAGTGCGCTTAGGTTTGTTAGAGCACCATTATTCCATTTATTTTCTTGTTTCCTTGTACGTAGCCATCCAATTTTTCACAGAAAAACTGAATCACAAGCAAATTAAAGAGGAGGGTCTGGCCAGAGACTAAAGACTCAGTTTTCCAAGCCATTTCCATTACTTTTTTTTTGCGGTGTTGATACCTTATTAATACTGCTTTTTGTCCTGAGACTTAAGCCCTAACACCATGACCCACTCTGACAGAAATAAGTAGAAAATAAATAAATAGAAAGAAATAGCTTTCTTTAGTAGAAGATACTATGTTTATGCATTCAGAGTTTACCTACCCAGTTGTCAAGTACTGTAACTTTTAAAAACTGAAAGATATTGCTCAAATTTCCCATGTCAGGGGTTGTATTCATTGTAGAAGTTCTCTGGTTAACGTTAGGGATTAGGATTACCTTTAAATCTGACTTCTTTAAATCTGTCCATATGAATGACCAGTAGAAAAATGAGGTGAAGGAAAGATGTAGCTTTGTCGGGGAGTGATAACAGCCCCAGAAGGCTGTCTCTGACCCCGTTTGTCCACCTCTAGTGTGCAGATACTGAATGGAAGGATTTTGCATTCTGGATCCCTGTTCTCTGTTTATTGCCGTAGATCTTTCCTCAGCATTCACGACCAGACCTTTTGAAAGTGTTGTGCCTATTTGCGTCATCTCACACTTTGCAGTCTGGTTGAAACTGGCTTCTGTCTGCTTCTATCAGCTCTCCCTAAGTTCATCTCCAGAGTTTGGCCAGTCCATGAAGTGTTCGGGTAACATCCTCTTTGTGGGCTCTGCAGGATTTGCTGCTGTTGTCCATTCCTCCCTTAAACATTTGTCTTTGGCTTTTGGACACCACAGGCTCCTGGTTTTCTTGCTGTCTCCCGGGTCCTTTCTCACCCTTCCCTGCGAGTTCATGTATCCATCGGGCTGTTTTTTAAGGACTGGTCAGATCTTCTTCTCTTTTCATTTGGTCTCTCCCTTCTCAGGTAACCTCCTCTTGGACCAGGACATTAGACTGTCAGGAACCTGGTGAAACCCACATTAGAGTGGTTTCTAGGCTGCAGACCATGTCAGTTTCTCTATATGGATGTTTCAAGGAGGTTAAACTCAGCAAGTCCAGTATTAAATCCTACATAATGCTGCCTGCGCCCGCCCTCCGCCCCCGTAAAAGTTGTCACAGGCGCCTTGACTGCTTGCAGACCTGATCTTAGTGAATGGTTCCTCTGTCTGTGTGGTTGTGCAGGTCATGCCTCTCCCCTCATTGCCCCACATCCAGCCTATCACTGAGTCTTATTACCCAAACATTTGTGGAATCTACTCGCTCTTGTCCATCTCCACTATTGTCACATTAGTTTAGCCCAGTTTCTCTACCTTGGCACTATTGATACTTGGGGCCGGATAATCTTGTTGGGGCTCTCCTATGCGTTTCAGGATTTCCAGTAATGTCCCCTAGCCTGATGCCAAGAGTACCTCTCTAGTTCTGACAACCCAAAATGTCTCCAGATACTGCCAGCTGATCCCAGGAGACCTAATCTCCCACCCCCACCCCTCCCTCCGCCCCAGTTTGAGAATCACTAGCCAGGGGTTTTATCATTCCCTGTGTGAACTCCTGCTCTGTCAATCTTTTTTTTTTTTTTTTGAGAGGGCATCTCTCATATTTATTGATCAAATGGTTGTTAACAACAATAAAATTCTGTATAGGGGACTCAATGCTCACTGCACAATCATTAATCCATCTCAAGCCTAATTCTTGTCAGTCTCCAATCTTCTGTAGCATAACGAACAAGTTCTTACATGGTGAACAAATTCTTACATAGTGAATAAGTTCTTACCTGGTGAACAGTACAAGGGCAGTCATCATAGAAACTTTCGGTTTTGATCACACATTATGAACTATAAACAATCAGGTCAAATACGAATATTCATTTGATTTTTATACTTGATTTATATGTGGATCCCACATTTCTCCCTTTATTATTATTATTATTTTTATTTTTAATAAAATGCTGAAGTGGTAGGTAGATGCAAGATAAAGGTAGAAAACATAGTTTAGTGTTGTAAGAGAGCAATTGTAGATGATCATGTGTGTGCCTGTAGACTATGTGCTACTCCGAGCTAGACAAGGGCACTAAAACATCCACGGATGCAGAAGCTTTCTCTCAAAACAGGGGGGGTGAGGTTCTAAGCCACACCACTGTTGATCCCCAATTTCTCACCTGATGGCCCCCCTGTGACTGTGCCTGTCTTAGGTTGTTCCTCCCTTGAGGAATCTAACCCGTCTCTGGCTAACCAGTCATCTTCCGGGACCATACAGGGAAATGTAAAGTTGGTAAGTGAGAGAGAAGCCATATTGTTTGAAAAGGTTAGCTTTTTACTTCTTTGCAGATCTATGCCCTGTGGCTTCTATGCCCAGCACTTGTCTCGAGGTATCTTTACCACCTGGAGGAATTATGATGCTTGGTAAATTCGATACGAGGCACGAATTCTATTTAAGGGTTGTAATTAGGAAGGAAGAAGAAAAGCTATAGAGGTAGCATATGGAAGAAAACATGGGAGGATTGATTATTTCTTTGGCATATCTTCTTGTAGAGTACCTTAAGCATGTATAGGTTTTAAACTACTAACTTGCGCTCACATATTAACATAATAGGAATACGGTGACATAAACTAAGCAAATCTATGATTACCAGCCATCTCCAGTGAAGCCAAGAAAACCACGTAGGCACCCTAGGCATTTGTGAAAATTTGTCTATGATACGGATATTGTCCAACTGTACTTGAACAGTCTGAGAGAAATCAGACAAATTAAAGCAACCCATTTCTGGGATCTGTTCACATCCCATATGTTCTTTTAACCATAGATAGTCTATAGTCGTAAGATTTTGGAGCGCTACAACTTGCACCCCTCCCAACTCCTGGTTGAGTTCTAACAGTACAGATCCACTCAAATTCGTTGTCTCACTGTATGCACATGCCAGCCTAGACATCTCCCTCCTCATTCCAGTGGCAAGTCCAGGAAACAGTGGGGTGGACGCAGCCACAATGGCAGCATCGCCCGGATCCCTGTGGAGGCTTTTTGATGATCATCCCCCGGCACGAGTCCTCCAGAGAGTGCTGATGCCGGAAGCTCCTCCTCATATCGTATCTTAGTTCATTTTCTGGGTATCCAAGCTAGGCCTTGATCTTCTGCGTAGAAACAAACAGACCTTTTGCCCACACTTTGACATGCCCTCTATACCACTGTGTAGAACTCATTGGAGGTCAGCACACAGGAACTGCTTTTTTTTTTTTTTTTAATAGAAAGGAATGTTATCAGAAGAGTACCTCCATAGCTGATCATCTGACACCCTTTAAGTGATGAACATTAAGGATATTTAAGGCATGCGTTAATCTTTGATTTACCAATAGTTTTATCCTATCAAGGAGTAATCCCCCTTTTCTTTCTTTCTGTCTTTTTTTTTTTTAATCTTTAATCTACACTTACTATGTTTACTATGCTCTCCCCTATATCAGGTCCCCCCTAAAAACCACATTACGGTTACTGCCCATCAGCTTACCAAAATGTTGTAGAATCACTACTTGTCCTCTCTGTGTTGTGCAGCCCACCCTCTCCTTTCCCCCTCCCCCCCCATGCATGCTAATCTTAATACCCCCCTTCTTCTTCTCCCCCCTTATCCCTCCCTCCCCACCCATCCTCCCCAGTTCCTTTCCCTTTGGTACCTGTTAGTCCATTTTTGGGTTCTGTAATTCCGCTGCTGTTTTGTTCCTTCAGTTTTTCCTTTGTTCTTATACTCCTCAGATGAGTGAAATCATTTAGTATTTCTCTTTCTCCACTTGCCTTATTTCACTGAGCATAATACTCTCCAGCTCCATCCATGTTGCTGCAAATGGTTGGATTTTTCCACTTCTTATGGCTGAGTAGTATTCCATTGTGTATATGTACCACATCTTCTTTATCCATTCATCTACCGATGGACATTTAGGTTGCTTCCAATTCTTGGCTATTGTAACTAGTGCTGCGATAAACATAGGGGTGCATCTGTCTTTCTCAAACTTGATTGCTGCGTTCTTCGGGTAAATTCCTAGGAGTGGAATTCCTGGGTCAAATGGTAGGTCTGTTTTGAGCATTTTGATGAACCTCCATACTGCTTTCCACAATGGTTGAACTAATTTACATTCCCACCAGCAGTGTAGGAGGGTTCCCCTTTCTCCACAGCCTCGCCAACATTTGCTGTTGTTTGTCTTTTGGATGGCAGCTATTCTTACTGATGTGAGGTGATACCTCATTGTAGTTTTAATTTGCATTTCTCTGATAATTAGCGATGTGGAGCATCTTTTCATGTGTCTGTTGGCCATCTTTATTTCTTTTTTAGAGAACTGTCTTCAGTTCCTCTGCCCATTTTTTAATTGGGTTATTCGTTTTTTGTTTGTTGAGGCGTGTGAGCTGTTTATATATTCTGGATGTCAAGCCTTTATCGGATGTGTCATTTTCAAATATATTCTCCCATACTGTAGGGTTCCTTTTTGTTCTATTGACGGTATCTTTCGCTGTACAGAAGCTTTTCAGCTTAATGTAGTCCCACTTGCTCATTTTTGCTGTTGTTTTCCTTGCCTGGGGAGATATGTTCAAGAAGAGGTCACTCATGTTTATGTCTAAGAGGTTTTTGCCTATGTTTTTTTCCAAGAGTTTAATGGTTTCATGACTTACATTCAGGTCTTTGATCCATTTTGAGTTTACCTTTGTATATGGGGTGAGACAATGGTCCAGTTTCATTCTCCTACATGTAGCTGTCCAGGTTTGCCAGCACCATCTGTTGAAGAGACTGTCATTTTGCCATTGTATGTCCATGGCTCCTTTATCAAATATTAATTGACCATATATGTTTGGGTTAATGTCTGGAGTCTCTAATCTGTTCCAGTGGTCTGTGGCTCTGTTCTTGTGCCAGTACCAAATTGTCTTGATTACTATGGCTTTGTAGTAGAGCTTGAAGTTGTGGAGTGAGATCCCCCCTACTTTATTCTTCTTTTTCAGGATTGCTTTGGCTATTCGGGCTCTTTGGTGTTTCCATATGAATTTTTGAATTATTTGTTCCAGTTCGTTGAAGAATGTTGCTGGTAATTTGATAGGGATTGCATCAAATCTGTATATTGCTTTGGGCAGGATGGCCATTTTGACAATATTAATTCTTCCTAGCCAGGAGCATGGGATGAGTTTCCATTTGTTAGTGTCCCCTTTAATTTCTCTTAAGAGTGACTTGTAGTTTTCAGGGTATAGGTCTTTCACTTCTTTGGTTAGGTGTATTCCTAGGTATTTTATTATTTTTGGTGCAATTGTGAATGGAATTGTTTTCCTGATTTCTCTTTCTGTTGGTTCATTGTTAGTGTATAGGAAAGCTACAGATTTCTGTGTGTTAATTTTGTATCCTGCAACTTTGCTGTATTCCGATATTAGTTCTAGTAGTTTTGGAGTGGAGTCTTTAGGGTTTTTTATGTACAGTATCATATCATGCAAATAGTGACAGTTTAACTTCTTCTTTACCAATCTGGATTCCTTGTATTTCTTTGTTTTGTCTGATTGCCGTGGCTAGGACCTCCAGTACTATGTTAAATAACAGTGGGGAGAGTGGGCATCCCTGTCTGGTTCCCGATCTCAGGGGAAATGCTTTCAGCTTCTCGCTGTTCAGTATAATGCTGGCTGTGGGTTTATCATATATGGCCTTTATTATGTTGAGGTACTTGCCCTCTATTCCCATTTTGCTGAGAGTTTTTATCATGAATGGATGTTGAATTTTGTCAAATGCTTTTTCAGCATCTATGGAGATGATCATGTGGTTTTTGTCTTTCTTTTTGTTGATGTGGTGGATGATGTTGATGGATTTTCGAATGTTGTACCATCCTTGCATCCCTGGGATGAATCCCACTTGGTCATGGTGTATGATCCTTTTGATACACTGTTGAATTCTGTTTGCTAATATTTTATGGAGTATTTTTGCATCTACATTCATCAGGGATATTGGTCTGTAATTTTCTTTTTTGGTGGGGTCTTTGCCTGGTTTTGGTATTAGGGTGATGTTGGCTTCATAGAATGAGTTTGGGAGTATTCCCTCCTCTTCTATTTTTTGGAACACTTTAAGGAGAATGGGTATTATGTCTTCTCTGTGTGTCTGATAAAATTCCGACCAGCCCCGGGGTTTTGTTCTTGGGTAGTTTTTTGATTACTGTTTCAATTTCTTTGCTCGTAATTGGTTTGTTTAACTTTTGTGTTTCTTGGTCAGTCTTGGGAGGTTGTATTTTTCTAGGAAGTTGTCCATTTCTTCTAGGTTTTCCAGCTTGTTGGCGTATAGGTTTTCATAGTAATCTTTAATAATTCTTTGTATTTCTGTGGAGTCTGTCGTGATTTTTCCATTCTCACTTCTGATTCTGTTGATTTGTGCTGATTCTCTTTTTCTCCTGATAAGTTTGGCTAGGGGGTTATCTATTTTGTTTATTTTCTCAAAGAACCAGCTCTTGGTTTCGTTGATTTTTGCTATTGTTTTATTCTTCTCAATTTTGTTTATTTCTTCTGTGATCTTTATTATGTCCCTCCTTCTGCTGACTTTAGGCCTCATTTGTTCTTCTTTTTCCAGTTTTAATAATTGTGATGTTTGACTATTCATTTGAGATTGTTCTTCCTTCTTCAAGTGTGCCTGGATCGCTATATAGTTTCCTCTTAAGACTGCTTTCGCTGCGTCCCACAGAAGTTGGGGCTTTGTGTTGTTGTTGTCATTTGTTTCTATATATTCCTTGATCTCTATTTTGATTTGTTCATTGATCCATTGATTATTTAGTAGCATGTTGTTAAGCCTCCATGTGTTTGTGAGCCTTTTTGTTTTCTTTGTAGAATTTATTTCTACTTTTATTCCTTAGTGGTCGGAAAAATTGGTTGATAGGATTTCAATCTTTTGGAATTTACTGAGGCTCTCTTTGTGAGCTAATATGTGGTCTATTATGGAGAATGTTCCATGTGCACTTGAGAAGAATGTATATCCTGTTGCTTTTGGATGTAAAGTTCTGTAGATGTCTATTAGGTCCATCTGTTCTAGTGTGTTGTTCAGTGCCTGTGTGTCCTTACTTATTTTCTGCCCAGTGGATCTATCCTTTGGGGTGAGTGGTGTGTTGAAGTCTCCTACAATGAATGCATTGCAGTCTATTTCCCTCTTTAGTTCTGTTAGTATTTGCTTCACATATGCTGGTGCTGCTGTATTGGGTGCATATATATTTAGAATGGTTATATCCTCTTGTTGGACTGAGCCCTTTATCATTATGTAGTGTCCTTCTTTATATCTTGTTACTTTATTTTGAAGTGTATTTTGTCTGATACTAGTATTGCAACACCTGCTTTTTTCTCTCTGTTGTTTGCATGAAATATCTTTCTCCATCCCTTGACTTTTAATCTGTGCATGTCTTTGGGTTTGAGGTGAATCTCTTGTAAGCAGCATATAGATGGGTCTTGCTTTTTTATCCATTCTCTTACTCTGTTTCTTGTGATTGGTGCATTCAGTCCGTTTACATTTAGGGTCGTTATTGAAAGATATGTACTTATTGCCATTGGAGGCTTTAGGTTCATGGTTACCAAAGGTTCAGGGTTAGCTTGTTTAGTACCTTAGTGTCTGAGCTCACTCGCTTATTAAGCTGTTATAAACACAGACTGATGATTATTTCTTTCCTTTCTTTTTCTTCCTCCTCCATTCTTCATATGTTGTGTGTTTTGTTCTGTGCTCTTTTTAGGAGTGCTTCCATCTAGAGCAGTCCCTGTAGGATGCCCTGTAGAGGTGGTTTGTGGGAAGCAAATTCCCTCAGCTTTTGCTTGTCTGGGAATTGTTTAATCCTGCCATCATATTTAAATGATAGTTGTGCTGGATACAGTATCCTTGGTTCAAGGCCCTTCTGTTGCATTGCATTAAATATATCATGCCATTTTCTTCTGGCCTGTATGGTTTCTGTCGTGAAGTCTGATGTCAGCCTAATGGGTTTTCCTTTATAGGTGACCTTTTTCTCTCTAGCTGCCTTTAAAACTCTTTCCTTGTCCTTGGCCTTGCATTTTAATTTGTATGTGTCTTGGTGTTGTCCTCCTTGGATCCTTTCTGTTGGGGTTTCTGTGTATTTCTGTGGTCTGTTCGATTATTTCCTCCCCCAGTTTGGGGAAGTTTTCAGCAATTATTTCTTCAAAGAGACTTTCTATCCCTTTTCCTCTTTCTTCTTCTTCTGGTACCCCTATTATGCGAATATTACTCCTTTTCGATTGGTCACATAGTTCTCTTTGTGTTGTTTCACTCCTGGAGATCCTTTTATCTCTCTCTATGTCAGTTTCTATACGTTCCTGTTCTCTGGTTTCTGTTCCTTCAATGGCCTCTTTCATCTTATCCATTCTGCTTATAAATCCTTCCAGGAATTGTTTCACTTCTGTGATCTCCTTCCTGACATCTGTGATATCCCTCCGGACTTCATCCCATTGCTCTTGCGTTTTTCTCTGCATCTCATCCCATTGCTCTTACATTTTTCTCTGTATCTCTGTCAGCATGTTCATGATTTTTATTTTGAATTCATTTTCAGTAGGACAGGTTAGGTCTGTCTCCTTCTTAGGTGTTGTCTCTGTGATCTTTGTCTGCGTGTAGTTTTGTCTTTTCATGGTGATAGAGATAGTTTGCAGAGCTGGTACAAGTGACCGCTGGAAGAGCTTTCCTTCTTGTTGGTTTGTGGCCTTCCTCTCCTGGGAGAATAGCGACCTCTAGTGGCTTATACTTGGCAGGTGTGTGCAGACAGGGCTTCAGGTACCTGCCCGGTTGGTTTGGAGTTTATCTCCGCTGTTGCTGTGGTAGTGGCCTGGCTGGGGCTGCTTCTCCAAAATGGTAGAGCTCCGTTGGAGGCGGAGCGGCCGGGAGGCTATTTATCTCCGTAAGGGTCTTCTGTGCTCCCTGTTGCCCAGGGGGTTAGAGTGCTCAGAGATCCCCAGATTCCATGCCTCTGGTCGACGTGTCCTGTACTGCCCCTTTAAGACTTCCAAAGAGCACTCTCCAAACCAAAACAACAATAGCAACAACGAAAGAGAAAAAAAAAGGGAAAAACGCGCGATTTCCTTTGTCTTCAGGCGTCGGTCTCAGGCACCCGCTCACCGGTCATACTACCCCATTTCCCTAGTATTGGGGTCCCTGTCCCTTTAAGGTTTCCAAAAAGCACTCTCCAAAAAGAAAAAAACTGCTCCCGTTTCTTTTTTCTCTGGCGTCAGCCTCAGCCACCCGCTCACCAGTCCTGCCGCCCTGTTTCCCTAGTATCCAGGACCCCACGCATGCACTGTGTCTGCGCTCTGGTCTGGAATACTGGGGCTGGGTGTTCAGCAGTCCTGGGCTCTCTCTCCCTTCCTGCTGACTCCTGTCCACCCGCCAGGGGCCGGGGGTGGGGTGCTTGGGTCCTGCCGGGCCGGGGCTTGTATCTTACCCCCTTCGCGAGGCGCTGGGTTCTCGCAGGTGTGGATGTGGTCTGGATGTTGTCCTGTTTCCTCTGGTCTCTGTTTTAGGTAGAGTTGTCTTTGTTATATTTCCATAAATATATTTGGTGTTGGGAGGAGATTTCCGCTGCTCTACTCACACCGCAATCTTGGCTCCACCTCCTCTGTCATTCTTAATGAATTGTGCATGTAGTCTGCCTGCCTTACCATCCAGTCTGTGTGCTGTGGTCAGAGGAATCTTATTAAAACACAAATATGAATTGCCACAAGCTAGAATCAGACTAAGTGAGTTAAGTGGACAAACGGTGGTACATCTATAAAATGAAATATTCAGCATACACACACGAAAACTATTCATAGATGCAACAACTTGGGTGGATCTCAAGGTGGATGTTGGGTGGGTTTCATTATCCTGTGTGAAGAAAGCCAATCTCGAAAGGGTGTATGCTCTATGATTCTATTTCAGTAGCATTCACAAAAGGAGGAAGGGATAGAGGGCTGTTGGTTGCCAGGGCTTATGGTTGGCGGGAGGGTGTGACAGGAGCAGCATGAGGGATTTTCTGGGGGGCTGGAACACCTGTGTCCTGACTGTGGTGTTTGTCACATGATCCTGTGCACATGATGAAACTCAAACAGCTACACACACATACACACACACACACAGAGAGACACACACAAATATAAAAATAGGTGAAGTCCAAATGTGGTCCATAGCTTAGTTACTATAGTCCCGATAGTCGTTTCCTGAGTTTGATCAATATACGGTAGGTGTGCAGGATGCTCTTGTTGGGAGAAGCTGGGTTTAGGGTACTAATGAATTCTTCTGTTTTAACATCTTCTTGTGACTCTAAAATTTCTTCAAAGTAGTAAAGACAGAAATGTCACCTCCTGCTGTATAATGACTTTCTGTTCTTAATAATCCAACTCCTTAACCTGGAAGCTCAACAACGTCCAGACTCCTGCCTGTCTCCAGTCCTCATTCATCTTTTCTGTTCTTGCAACAGGGATTTTCTTGACTGTGTCGTGTTCTCCTCACCTTCCAGAGCCTTTGTACCAGCTATTAAGTCACGTTTTCTGAAATCTGCCCTCCTAATCTCTTTTCCCTTTTGCCTAATTACATCGTGCACATCTTGCAGATCTCACGTTAGATACGACTTCCCTGAGGAGCCCTTTCCTGACCCCAAGTCAGGACCTCATATTCCTGTCAAACAACTGTGTTCTTTCCCTCAGAGCACGTGATTCAGGTTATGGCTCATTGTACATTGGTAGCATTATTTTATGGTCTCCTATACTAGACTGTGAGCATCCCATTTGTTTTTGCTTACATTGTATTTCCAGAGGCACCAACACAGTGCTTGGTAAGCTGCTGACCTTCACTGATGATTTGTTACATGACTAAAAATACCAGAAACAAATTTGTTGTATTCAGAAGTTTTGATTTTATACTTCAGATAGGCTTGCAAATTTATAATTTTAAGAAGGTTTTCCCATAATACCTGTTGCATTCCCGTTGTAATCCACTGTTGTCTGTTGGGACCCTGGTTTCTAGTTACTATATAACATTTTTGCTATAGTTACCATTTCTAACACCTGAGCCATTATTTAGCCATTACAGAGTAGATTTAAGATGTGAACTAGGGAAATAGAGGATTGAGGACATTAAATTTCTTCGTGTTAATAGACTGCTTTATGGGAAGAGAGGAAACATTTGGAGAATAATTTATTTTTGTTCTAAATGTAATTGTGACTGGAATCTAGATATAAATCTAACATTTTCAGGTGGCAGAAATTAAATTAGTAATTTACTATTTAAAATACATTGAATAATTGTAACTATAAATAATTATATTGGATAATTATTAAAGTTAACATAAAGTGACTTCTCAAATGTAAAATGTGTGTATGAAAAGATCACATACTGTATGCATGTTGACCATTCTCACAGACCATTTCCTTCGGAATTCTGACAGACCCTTTATCTTGGCATTATAAATTGTAAGGACAGACATCTGTCTCTTGATTACCTTTTAAGACTATTCTCTAACTTTACACACTTAAAAAATATGTCTGGGTACTGTGCTATTTGTAACAGTGTTATATTTTTACAGCATACCATATTTGAGGGAAAATGATGGAAGAGAGTGGAATAGAGACTACGCCACCTGGGACTCCCCCACCAAACCCTGCCGGCCTGGCCACCACTGCATCCACCCCGCTTCCTTTAGGTACACGGGCTTGTCTAGTATAGTTGTGAGGATAGTGAAGATACTCTTAGCTGCCCTTCAAGCCTATTAGAAAATGAATGCGTGTATTAAAACTTCTCTAATCTTTTCTATGATGAAGGGACATTGTCTTTTATTTAAGCCAATAAACGAAACATGTATGTGTTGCTTTAGGTAAACATTTGTTCTTTATATTCATATTGCCTATAAATCATCTTTGTTATGACTAAAATATCCTAAAAAGCATGTGTTAGTTTTGTCTCATGTTCCCTGACTTTGTGGGGATTAATCTTCTGACCATTGTTTTTGTGCCTTTGGTGTGTAGGTTTTTATGCTGAAATCAACAAAATGGTTTTATTTTACTGAAAACAGAAAGATCTATCTATAAACAATACTGTAACCTAGTTTTATAGAGCTGCTTTTTTTGCCTATGAGAGTTGAAAGTCATTTGCACTCAGTCATAGTTGCTGTATATTTTAAGTTACACGTTCTAAAATAGTTCTTGGGATATGGTGTTATTTAACTTTAAAGATTTTACAAGAAGAAAGAAACAAGATACTCTGAATCAAGTGAAAAGTCTTGCCAATTTTGTTTTTTTCTTCTCCACTTTTTTTTCAGCAGCAACCTGTTCTTTTTCTTCTCCGAGTGGATCCTCACTGCCGTCCCTGCCACCCCACACCTTCTCCACCCCGCAGCCTCCCCTTCCTCCTGGGAGGCCTGCAGCCCCATTGGCCTTGGTGCCTCCTTCACCAGTTCCTTCTGTCCCACCGCTTGTGATGTCTGTGCCACCTGCCATCCCTCCCCCAGCTGCCGCTGCAGTCGGCAGTCCTCCTCTGGCCCACTTTCCCCCTTCAGCCTCTGCCCCGAGTGCTCTGCTGTCTGCACCCTCTGCGGGTCCCCCTACATCAGGATTTGCTGTCAGTTCAACTTACGATATTACAAGGGGGCATGCAGGAAGAGCACCCCAGACGCCCCTGATGCCGTCATTTTCTGCACCTCCAGCAACAGGTGACTTCTGACTCATTCTTTGAAATAAATGCCTACAGCGAATTTTTTTCTGTTGAGAATCCATTTGCATGCCACTTCAAGGTATACAATTCAGTAGTTGTGCACATATTTACAGAGTTGGGCAAACATCACCACCATCAACATTAGAACCTTGTAATCAGAGGAATAAGGAAGAAAGAAGCCCTATACCTATTAGCACTCCCTCCCAGTGCTACTCCCTCCCAGACCTTACAACCCTGGGTAGCCACTGATCTGCTTTCTGTCTCTATGAGCCTGTTTTGGACATTTCGTATAAATGGAGTTGTACAGTATGTGGTGGTTTGTGGCTGGCTTCTGTCACTTAGTGTAATACCTTCAAGGTTCATCTATGTTGTTCTGTGTCAGTACTTCATTCCTCTTATGGCTAAAACATACTCCATTGTATGGAGATATTATCACATTTTTGTTTATTCAGTTTATCAATTGATGAACTTGGGGGTTATTTCCACTTTCTGGCTATTGTAAATACTGTTTTTTGAATATCTGTATACAGGTTTTTGTGTGAGCATACTTTCAGTTCTCTTGGGTGTATGCTGAGGCACAGAATTGTTGTGCCTTTCAAAAAGCTGCTAGACTGTTTTCCAAAGCACCTGCCCCATTATACTCTTTTCTCATTAGCAGTGTATGAGGGTTCTAGTTTCTCTGCATTAATATTTTACTTTTAACTCATTTCTTTGATTTCTAGAGTTTTCATATTCTTGTGTTTTTGTCATTTAAATTATTAAAGCTGATGTAACAGTATATGGTTTTCATATTATAAACCTTAGTATCTGATTAGTATATGGAGTGTCAATAAAACTCCAAAATTTTGTCTTAACAATTTGTGCACTTACAGACACCAAGGTGAAATCCTAAAGTTCTTTTTTAAAGTTTTACTTAAAAAATTAACAGTATTGAATGGTCTAGGGAGTAGTGTCATTTAGTCAGGTAAAGATTCAAAACCAGAGTAAAGCTGACGTGTGCCGAGTTAGTGCTGTTGGGCCATTTCCTTTTCTAGGTCAGTTATACCTTTTTTGGTTTCCCTGGAATGGTGGTTGGAAACCAGTATCAAAACTTCATTCTGTTATCTTCTGCCTTTTGCTTCTCATTTTAGGGAAAAAGCAACTTTGTTGTGATTTTCATTATCCGACTTTGCATACCTACTTTTACAAGTAAAATTTTTTGCAGAGCGTAAGAATGCCCATGTCTGTGTATATGTGAATTTTCTTTTTTGAGTTAGAAATGGGTATGTGGACAGTGCACCACTTCTTACATATTCTTATATGATAGGCTTGGGTGCTCATGCCAATTATTTTCATTCGTTAAGTGGATTGGAATTAACCAATGTCCACATCCACATGCTGAGTAGAGCAAACATGAAGTGCTTTTAGATACGTGTCTTCTGTCCACTTTTAGGACAGTTGGTATCGAAGGCTATGAAAAGGGAAGGAAATCTCTGTTTTGGAATTTAATTTGTATTTTATAAAGGTGCTTCATTGAGTTCATAACTCAATCTTGAAATGCCTGAGTATACAGATCACATTATTAAGGCTGTTTTGAACTACTTATCTTCTATGTTGTATCTCCTTTTTATAGGAAATAGTTTTTGGAATAAATTACCTATATTAAAAAATTTTTGCCATTAACTAGGTATTTTACCAACTCCCATTACTCAGCAAGCCAGTTTGACATCTCTGGCACAGGCAGCTGGAACCACATCAGCCATTACTTTTCCAGAGGAACAGGAGGATCCTAGAATTAGTAGAGGTCAGGATGAAGCATCAGCTGGTGGACTCTGGGGTTTTATTAAGGTAAGAAGGGGTATTTATTTTAAAAGCTTTGTATCATTAATTGGTATCATTAATCTACAATTACATGAAGAACATTATGTTTACTAGGCTCCCCCCTTCACCACGTCCCCCCCACAAACCCCATTACAGTCACTGTCCATCAGCATAGTAAGATGCTGTAGAATCACTACTTGTCTTCTCTGTGTTGCACAGCCCTCCCCGTGCGCCCTCCACACACACTGTACATGCTAATCGTAATGCCCCCTTTTTTTTCCCCACCCCTATCCCTCCCTTCCCACCCATCCTTCCCAGTCCCTTTCCCTTCGGTAACTGTTAGTCCATTCTTGGGTTCTGTGATTCTGCTGCTGTTTTGTTCCTTCAGTTTTTCTTTGTTTTTATACTCCACATATGAGTGAAATCATTTGGTACTTGTCTTTCTCTGCCTGGCTTATTTCACTGAGCATAATGTCCTCTAGCTCCATCCATGTTGTTGTGAATCGTAGGATTTGTGTTCTTCTTATGGCTGAATAATATTCCATTGTGTATATGTACCACATCTTCTTTATCCATTCATCTACTGATGGACACTTAAGTTGCTTCCATATCTTGGCTATTGTAAATAGTGCTGTGATAAACATAGGGGTGCATCTGTCTTTTTCAAACTGGGCTGCTGTATTCTTAGGGTAAATCCCTAGGAGTGGAATTCCTGGGTCAAATGGTATTTCTATTTTGAGCTTTTTGAGGAACCTCCATACTGCTTTCCACAAAGGTTGAACTGATTTACATTCCCACCAGCAGTATAGGAGGGTTCCCCTTTCTCCACAACCTCGCTAACATTTGTTTTTGTTTGTCTTTTGGATGGTGGTGATCCTTACTGGTGTGAGGTGATATCTCATTATGGTTTTAATTTGCATTTCTCTGATAACTAGCGATGTGGAGCATCTTTTCATCTGTCTGTTGGCCATGTGAATTTCTTCTTTGGAGAACTGTCTGTTCAGTCAGCTCTTCTGCCCATTTTTTAATTGGATTATTTGCTTTTTGTTTGTTGAGGTGTGTGAGCTCTTAATATATTTTGGATGTCAACCCTTTATTGGATATGTGATTTATGAATATGTTCTCCCATACTGTAGGATACCTTTTTGTTCTATTGATGGTGTCCTTGGCTGTACAGAAGCTTTTCAGCTTGATATAGTCCCACTTGTTCATTTTAGCTTTTGTTTGCCTTGCCCCGGGAGATAGGTTCATGAAGTTGCTCATGTTTATGTCCATGAGATTTTTGCCTATGTTTTTTTCTAAGAGTTTTATAGTTTCATGACTTACATTCAGGTCTTTGATCCATTTGGAGTTTACTTTTGTGTATGGGGTTGGACAGTGATCCAGTTTCATTCTCTTACATGTAGCTGTCCAGTTTTGCCAGCACCAGCCATTGAAGAGACGGTCATTTCCCCATTGTATGTCCATGGCTCCTTTATCGTATATTAATTGGCCATATATGTTTGGGTTAATGTCTGGAGTCTCTATTCTGTTCCACTGGTCTGTGGCTCTGTCCTTGTGTCAGTACCATTGTCTTGATTATTGTGGCTTTGTAGTAGAGCTTGGAGTTGGGGAGTGATATCCCCCCCCACTTTATTCTTCCTTCTCAGGATTGCTTTGGCTATTCGGGGTCTTTGGTGGTTCCATATGAATTTTTGCACTATTTGTTCCAGTTCGTTGAAGAATGCTGTTGGTAATTTGATAGGGATTGCATTGAATCTGTATATTGCTTTGGGCAGGATGACTATTTTGACAACATTAATTCTTCCTAGTCAAGAGCATGGGATGAATTTCCATTTGTTAGTGTCCTCTTTAATTTTTCTTAAGAGTGTCTTATAGTTTTCAGTATATAGGTCTTTCACTTCCTTGGTTAGGTTTATTCCTAGGTATTTTATTCTTTTTGATGCCATTGTGAATACAATTGTGTTCCTGATTTCTCTTTCTATTAGTTCATTGTTAGTGTATAGGAAAGCCACAGATTTCTGTGTATTAATTTTGTATCCTGTAACTTTGCTGAATTCCGGTATTAGTTTTAGTAGTTTTGGAGTGGAGTCTTTAGGGTTTTTTATGTACAATGTCATGTCATCTGCAAATAGTGACATTTTAACTTCTTCTTTACCAATCTGGATTCCTTGTACTTTGCTTAGTTTTTTAATTACAAAACTAATGAGAGAATTTTGAAAATACAAAATGTTATATTTTATTCCTAGTACTTTTCTGTAGTTCCTCTCAGTCTTTTGCATGTGCATATCTATATAGATGTACCTCTTCTGCAGGAAAAATCCAGTTGGAGTAGTGACATGAGGATGTTATTTTGAGTTTTTGTTTGTCTTTACCTAGCCATACAGTTATCTTCATAAGCTCTTTTTCATTATGGCTCCTTTGCCTTACATGCCAGTGTAGTTATTTCCTGTATTTTATTTTGCTAATATGCTTTAGCATTCTCTAGTTGTAGTTTTATCAATGAAACTATGATGAGCACTCTTACATACAAATCTTTTTATCTGTGTTTTATCAGGATTAATTCCTGATGAATATTAGAGTGAACATTTTAAAAATAGCTGATACATATTCCTCTCTTGGAAGGTTGTACCAAAATAGACTGTCACAGCATTTTTCACTTGCCAGCACTGATTATTAATACAAAATACAGTATTTTCCATGATAGGCAGAAAACTCCATCTTGCTTTTATTTGCATTTCTTTGTTACTGAATTCGAATATTTTTTCATTTTCATGATTTCTGGCCATTTAGAATTTTTTTCTGTGCAGTCTTTATATATATATTCTTTGTTGCCATTTTGAATTGGGTTTATTTTCTTCAGTTAATGAATTTGTAAGAGTTCTTAATGTGGTAAGAATATTTTACTATATGCTCTCTGTTGTAGTTTTCTCCATTTTTGTCTTATACTTTAAGTTTATCATCTTTTTTTTCATAAAAGCTTCACATTTTCATGAGTTATTCCCATCGGTGTTTCTTTTTCTTTAATGATAAAAACTACCTTTTCCCATCACAATATGTGATGAATGTTTTTCTGTTTGATATAACGTATTTCTATTATCTTCACGGTTTTATTTTTTCGCACTTACTAATTTAATGTAACTGATACTTTATTATATGAAGTAGAAGTCAAATTTAATTTTCTTCCAACCCCTTAATATATTGTTCCAACATCATACTCCAGTTTGATATATCACCATTTGATATATCACCTTTATCTTAGTTACTAAGTTGTGCATTAATGTCAGTTTCTAGGCTCTGTATTCCATTGCTCTGCCTGTCCTTGAAATAGTACCACACTTATTTAATTATTATAATTGTTTATTTATTATACTAGTATTATTGAAAGCCTACTCTGGGCTGAGGTGGGGAGTAGTCATTGATGAATAAGATAAAAACGTTAGTTCCAAGTATGCTTTCTTAAAGATATGTCACAGTTTGATTTTATAAGTATTCTGATTTCTCTTTAGAGTTTTTCTTGATTAGTCTTTTCCACTTACTTTTCTTCATAAATTTGGAATCATTCTGTCAAGTTCCCCCACCCCCCCAAATTCTGCTGAGAGTTTGGCTGCAATTTACTTATATATATATTAAGCATGTTTTTAAATTGGGTAGTCATTAACTGATTTATAGCACTTGAGGTTCCCGTTTCAGAAAGACAACATTTTTCTAAGATTGCTGTATTATGTCCCTCTCTACTTCTTTAAGGTTTTCTTAGTTTGGGACTGTCACTCTATTTTCTTGTTAGGAATGTGTGTCAGTGTGTCAGTCACTAGTTGTGATGCCCAGTTCAACTGTACAGGTCTTGTTAGTGACTCTGCTAACACACAGCATAAGATTGGTTGACAATCTTAAGTATGTGTTATGACTTGTCTTTTTTTTTTTGAGTCACCTTGTTTTAATGGTCAATTAGAAGAGGTGGAATCATGGCCTGTTAGCCAGATGCCACCTTAGGAGGCACTGTCTCTCTCAGTCTCTCAGCATGGGAGAAGTATAGCACAAGAAGGAAATACTCAGACCTGATTCCTTCTGGCTAATAGTGTGGTTTTAAGAATTCGGAGAAATAGGTCTGGCTTAAAAGGGAGAATTTGGGAATGAAAAAAATAGGAAGTAGGAAAAAGAAGAAAATTTACTAGAACATAACAGAATATTTTATAATAAGGTAATAGGTAACTGTTCTGGGGAGTAAAGATGAGAAATATTTTACATTTTTTATTAGGAAACGTGGGTCTATGCAGACATCTCATTACAGTGTTTATTTGGGACCTTAAAGGACAGTTTTGCCTAGTCTTTCATATAAATGAATAAAGAGAAGTGAAGTAAAAATATGTGTATACATAGAAATGAAATTAGTGTCTATTCATACACACATATGTATATACAGTACACATACTTTCCAGGCCAGTGCTGCTCAGAGAGCAATCTGCAGACTGCTGTTGGTCTGTAATGAGGTGAGAGGAATTGAGAGTGAGCATTTTGAAACTTAATAGCAATCTGACCTTGCTGTAACCTTGTTTTTCTCATATCTTACAAAATTACAGGAAGTACATGTGCATTGGGTATACATTAGAAACCTAAAAAAATTTTCTTTCACTATCAGGTGATCATGGTGTACTTTGCTTAGACTGGGTATTTATGTGTCGATTTGTTCTACGCAGGGTGTGGCCGGAAATCCTATGGTGAAATCTGTGCTTGATAAAACAAAACACTCGGTGGAAAGCATGATTACCACCCTGGATCCTGGCATGGCTCCATATATCAGTATGTATTTAAGATAGAGTGAGGTCTGCCATATGTTTTTGACGTGTGGGCTGATTTGTTTTGGTATGAGTAACTCATCTTTTTCTTAGCACACTTCAGTAAACTTCGAAAACACAGAATGAATTTTGGAGGAGTAAAAACAATATGAATTATTAGTATACTTACTGATTTTAATTGTAAATATGGTTACTGTTGCTTTATATGAATTTCACTTTACTCACTGTTGACATTTGAAGTGATGCTTTGTTCATACTTGGTTTGGACAATTGTCCAGTTATCTATTTTAATGAAATGTGTTCATGCTTAACTCAGCGATAATATTGTTAGAGGAAGATAATATCTGATTTACTAGGTTTGTTTTAACTACCTTTGAACTTTGATTACTGAGAATCCTCCAGACAGTTGACATAGACATGCTGTCATTTAATTTCTAATGTACAAATGTAATATGTGAAAAAACATAATTGCTTAGTAGACTTAGTGAGCAGTTATTAGTAATTCTGTTGAAATAATTTAGAAGCAGCTGTATACCAGATACTTGAACAAAGACTTTCAGCAGTGGTACAAAGTCAGTAGCTTTCATGAATCTTGACTATCTAGTCACGTAGTTTATCATCTAGTAAATGTCAAATGGTAAGACCTCAAAATGGGAAGTACCATTTATTAAATGCTTGCTCTGCCAGGTACTAATTCTTATAAGAACTTTGAAAGGTAGGTATTATTTTCCCCAAGTTTTAGATGAGAACCTGTATTCAGAGATTTTGTTATCCTGGGTTATCCTTGGTGGAGCTAGATTGAACCCGTGTTTAGTTTTTTTACACTTAGCCATTTTGCTTCATTGAAGTAGAAAATTGAATCAAAAGTAAATCAGATCAATTTCTCTTTGTATTTGTAACCACCAAAGGATTTAGAAATTGGACCCTACCATATATATTGATTTTATATATTCATAATAATCAAGTTGATATAATTAATGCGTCCTATGTATTCTTTACAAGTTCACGTTTTGAATGAGGGAAAGAAAGGAGTTAGTATTTTTGGAGCTCTTGCTGTATGACTGGGTACTGTGGTAGATTATGAAAGCATTTACCTTATTTAATTATTAAAGCAAGCCCTGTGAGGTGGCAGATATTTTTCTCTGAAGAAACAAGCTCAGACATTTGCCCAAGGTAACTGAGCTAGCAAATTATAACAGCAGGACTCAAAACCAAGACTTTCTCAGATCAGTACCCTGTGTGACATCAAGAAAAAGGCAATAAACCAAGGGATGGAGGGTAGAGAGGGAGAGAAAGAAACACATTGAAATTTCTATTACTAGCAAGTATAACATATAATCTTAATCAGTTAGCTATAAAAAGTCGTAAGAGTGAGTGTGAAAAAGCTGACACCTCCTCCTGACAGGCTTTAAAGGCAAGACCATTCTCACCTAACAAAACCCAAAGTAAAACTTCAATGTTTTTACACAAATATTCTAGAAATCACCATAACAATTTCAGATGTGTCAAGAAATCAACTGCTAGAAATGGATTTTAACACAGTTTAATTAACTTCCTACATTTTTAAAATTTGTTCTCCCTTCATCATTAAAGGTGGCATTAATCACAAAAAGCCTGAAAAGCCTTTTGGGCTGAAGCTTAATGGAGCAGTGCTTAGCTGAGGTCAGGAGATATGTCCCACATGGATACAAAATGAGCAAAAAGTATATGCTTCCTCTTTCCTGTATGACCCACTGCTTTTAGGTGTTAGTAACTTAGGAAATTCTAGTAGAGATGGGATCTGTGGAACATTATATGTCAGTCAGAAAAATGATTGACATCATTTCCCAAGGTTAGGAAAAAGGAGATCCATCATAAAAAAACCAAATATTTGGAAAATATTTGCAACTGTTCTACAAGATACTTAGGAAAAAGCATAGCATTGTTTCTGGGGCAAAATGTTTCACAATACAGACAGGTTCCCTGAAGAATCTCCTTTACCAGTGATAGACATCATGCTATGTCACAAATACGCTGCGCTGAGAACCAGGCCTTTGAATTCAGTATATTGCAAAATGGTTAGATTTAGATTTTAAAAAATAATCAGGCGTATTTGGTCAAATTGCTTTAAATAGTACACAGGTTTTTAAAATAATGAGTTGAAATATTAAATGTGTTAAAGTATTTTTATTTCATATTGCTCTTAGCCTTTTTAACTTTCAAGTTTTATATATATTGGCATTTCAGTTTTCATGTATGCTTGCATGTTTGGATTGGAACAGTAATAGATGTATGACTTACAAATACCCTATGTATTTGTGGTATATGCTCTTTTTAAGAAATTTTTAAATGGGGATGTGTTCTAAATTTGACTTGCATTCAAACTATTCTCTGGATAAAGAGCATTTTCTGGCAGTCCTTGTTCAGTGCAGAGCTTGTATGGAGAGCTCTTTGACAGGTCACTTCCAATCAGTGACAGTGAGCTTCATTTTCATTTGCTGTAAATAAAGCATCCTAAGTCTGTAACTTATACTTCACAAACCAGTATATACGTAATTTGTGATGGCTCCATAGCTGGAGGATTGGAAACACGCATCTACTTGGTGTTAGAAATTTGTGTATAATAGATGTCTGCCTTTATTAACGGGAGAAAAGACATGTTGATTTGCAACCTAAGAATGCAGTAAATGTGTCTATCCAAAGTTTAATCAGAAAAGTGAGAGTTGGTGAAATTAATAGAGCTATATAGTAGAACATTAAACTTTTTGTAGCTGCTATAATGTCATTTCCCCAATTGATACCTGTGGAACACTTTTGAGGAGCTGTTCTTGGATGCTAAAAAGTATTCCATGAACAGCAAGTCCTGGGTTAAAGACGTGATTTTTAATTGTTTGATTTCTCACGATCTTTGTTAGTTTGCGTTGTGAATTTCCAAGGAAGAAACGCACTGTGCAGCATCTCCCGAGCTTACTTGACCACAGAACCCTGTACTTAGGGGAGCTACTAATATATTCTAGAGCAGTATTTCATAGAATGCAGAAAAATGTTGCACTCAAACAATACTCAGAACCCTTGCAAGGTATGTACCACCTTCTGCTTGCAAATAACACTCCCTCAGGTAATGCATTAAATTCTCATTGTTAAAACTCAGGATAAGTTAGTTGTTCAGGCTAAGCACTTGTTGGAATAAGATGCAATTAGATTAGAGGGTAAAAATGTGTGAACACATTAGATGGTGTAGGGAAAAAAGCAGTGCAGAGTCTGAGAGACCTAAGTCTGAGCCTGGCAACATCACTAAGTAGCTGTGCGACCTGGGGCAAGACCTTATCAGCCTGTTTCCTCAGCCAGTAAAAAAGTTAATAGTTTGTATTTTCCATCATTTTGTAAGGTTAGTGGTAATTAATAATAAAATGCATATGGTAGAAATTATGAGAATTTCACTATTTAAATTTGGAAATGAAACTTTCTTGTGGTCTTTGTAGAATCTGGAGGTGAACTGGATATTGTAGTAACCTCAAATAAAGAAGTAAAAGTTGCTGCCATCCGGGATGCCTTCCAGGAGGTCTTTGGCCTAGCTGTGGTGGTCGGAGAAGCTGGACAGTCCAACATTGCCCCACAGCCAGTGGGCTATGCAGCTGGATTGAAAGTGGGTAATAGTAACTGGCACTTGATTTTTTTCATAATTTTGATACTCCTATGATCTGTGTGGAGCTAATGAGTTTTTGCATACTGAAATATTGATTAGCTTGGTTTTTAAGTGGACATCTTGGTAGTGTTATAAAGACAGAGTGGGGTTTAATTTAAAGGAACCTAAGGTAGTTTTTGATTATTGGGGAAGGGGAAGAAACATGCAGAGAGCACAAAAAGAGATCTTAACCAATGTTAGCTTTTTAGTCAATTACTGAAATTGTAACATGCCTCAAATCGTGAAACTTAAGCTTTTTATTATTGGCACTATTAATACTTTACACTTAAGAATACTTAAGTATCTCTTCATGGTTTATGGGACTCATCTTTTGTGAAGTTTCTAGAGTAGAACCGAGTTTCTAGAAGCAGGTTGTAGATTGACCGTGCAAGTCTCCCATTTCCCTTGTACATGGTAAGGGAACTCAGCACTTACCCAAAAAGCTTTTCTTAGCTTGCTTTCTTTGATTCTTTCTCTGTCTTTTTAACTCCCTTGTCTTAAAGACCGCACTACCTGGCACCTTATGGGCACAGGGCCTGTATACCCAGAGTTTGCTAAGATCCCACCAGAATATAGGGACCTGTTGGGTCTTACTACCAGGAATAATCCACTCATCCAAAGAAGACATTGACGAGTCTTACTACCAGGAATAATCCACTCATCCAAAGAAGACATTGACTTAGATATTCATTGTGGGGGAAGAGGAGCTTGTGGTTGAGTCCATAGGTAATCCCTACCTAATAGGGGCAGATGGTAGAAGGACTTACTTTGAAGAGAAATTTTATAAAATTGCCAAAATTCACACCACCACCACCAGTGAAGGTCACACACTTTGTCCTTTGGCCTCTTAGCAGTAAAGAACTTGTACGTCTGCATAAAACCACCCCTGTTCCCAGTGTAGCAGAGCTGGGCGCTGGGGCTCACTCGGTGTTGAAGTTCCATAATCTGCCCTCTTTGACCATCAGCGCACAAACCTGCAAGATCATATTAACACCTTGTCAGCTTACCAGCAGCTCTCCCAGCTTAAAAATGAACGAAAGGAACAGTAACAGTTTTTTTAACCTTAATTCCCTCATCACGTACCACCTAATTTTTTGCTTCTTTGGCATCAGAACTCTCCCCAAGACTTGCCAACGCTTCATCTCTAATCCTTCCCTTCATAGTCTCCAGCCCGCATCCAGCTCCGGCTCTCACTGTCCATTCCCCGGAGAGGACATGTTCCACATCTCATCTCATTGGGACAGTGGCTGCTCGGCCTCCCCTCCCTGGGCCGGTGGGTACACCGGGCTGCGGGGTCCCTGCTGCACGGCTTGCTCCTGCCTGGCTGCTTTGGCCCGTTCCTCCCCTTCTCCCCGCCTTCCAATGTCTCCTCTTCATCCCCACTCCCTGCCTTAGTGACCTTGTGCTGCCCCATGGCCCTAAAGGGTGTCTGTGTGCTGGCAGGTTCCCTCTCATGTAAACTGGGTTTATTGAAAAGTGGCCTTTCACCACCTTTGCTTGAATGTCTCAAACTTAGTACATCTAGTACTCTGCCCCTCTTCCCTCGCAGCCTTCTCCATCTCAGCGGCGGTGGCGCCATGCTTGCGTTTCCTCGGGTGAGAAGCCTTGGAGTCCCCTTGGCATCTCTCCTCACCCATCTGCATGTCATCAAGAAATCCTGTTAGCTTTACCTTCAAAATATATCCAGCCTTTGACTGCTGGCCACTGTTTCCGCTGCTGACTTGGAGCCGCCACAGTGTCTTGCTGGGATGTTGCAGTCACCTCCCAAGGAGTCATCTGGCTTCTAGCCCTGTAGCGCGTGGGGTTGTTCATGGTTTTTCAGCACCTTATGCTTCACTCAGTGTACCGCCCAGATCCCTCACAGTGGCCTCCACAGCCCCACACGACCTGGCCGGTCTGGCCTCTGTGTCTTCACTGCCTCACTTCCTAGTCCTGCCCCCTGCTCTCCACGCCAGCTGCATGGGCCTCCTTACAGTTCTTTATACTTGGCTGGCGTGGTGCTCTCCCCTGAGGGCTTGTCTCCGGGACACTCTTCCTCCCACGTCTGCTTGCTTGGCTCCCTGACCTCCCTTGTCTGCCCTTGGATCCTGCCTCTGCCGCGCAGTGTCGCAGCTGCCCGTTTGGTACTGCCATCTACTCCCCTCCACGGCACTCCTGATGGGGCTTACCCTCTTCTGTTTTTTTCTCTAGCCATCAGCACCTTCTGATATACTGTATCATTTACTGTTGTGCTATTGTTACTTGTTTCAATGCTTTGTTTCCCCCTAGAATTTAAGTTCCACAGGAGCAGGGAACTCCTTTTTGTTCACAGTTGGGAACTTTTCATGTAATGCTTGTGTTCTTTAAAATGTTATCCAGCAGTTGTAAGAAGATGTCTTGGTATAAAATGCTGAACAGCAGAATTCAGAATGCCAGGGTAAACTTATTTAATAATTGATTTTCTCAAGTAAGCAATACAGTTAATAATTGATTTTCTCACGTAAGCAATACAGTAAAGAAAACATCTTCACTGTGGGATCTGTTAGGGATTTCGATGTAACACCTTATCAATCTGAGGATAGAAATAGAAGTTTTTCCCTTAAAGAATTCTAGCTACTGCCCACCTGTTCGAATGGCTTGTTGGTACCTTTACAGTCAGACAGTCAAACTGGGCATAAGTACCTCTGGGAATACCCAGACATTTTGTAGGGTCTCAGTGGGCCCAGCTATTTTTAAGGAACTCATCTTCTGCTTCCTCAACTTCTGTGCGTGCTCTCTCCTGAGGTTTTTCTGCCTGAATTCATGCCTGTATTTGAGACAGCATGCTTTTTTTCAAAAACAGTACAGGAAACTAATGAGAAGAAAAATATGTAGAATCCTGTACTATTAAAATTTCAACCCAGATTTTTTTCCTCCCCATCAGATCTTATTTGAATTGAAGTGACCAGCTTTTTTGAACTAAACTTCAAGTATGTGAAACTTTAAAAGGAAGAAATTAGCCATAATTAAAGTTAAGAAGTTTCTAAACTTCTCCTATGCTAAGTGTCAGTTTTTTGAAAAGCCAGTCATAGGACTGTAGCTGTATAGCTTATATTCAACAATGATGTGGTTAACATCCACATGAATTTATGAAGAGGTATGGAATTTTGATAATCTAAACCTGGTTGCTTCGTATAAGCTCTTAGAGTATGGTGTTAAGTTCTCGGGGCCTTTCTGCATCTTACTTCAGTTCTGAGGTAATTCCTTCCACGTGGTCTCTAAACTACCCAGTTCTTGATCCCCCCACACTGCTGAGGAGGTCAGAATTCCACTCTGAAAACACTGGTAGGGACTCCTACCGAGCGTCTGTATTTGTGACTCCAAAAGATGCCACATGTAATTAAGGTTGTGTTCAGAGCAGAGGAGAGGCCACCTGCCCTTCTCTTCATTTTCTTCTGCAGTCCACAGACAAAAAGGATGGAATTTGTCTTCCTAGCTTTTCCTAGCTGTTACAGGTGTCAGTTGATTTCAGTTAATATTTTGCAAACCCTTTGAAGTTTGAAGCCCTGTGCTATAGGATAGCAAAATGAACAATTTCTGTTTCCCAGAAGCATAAAATCAAGGAATATTTTGTGGTAGTGCATAGCTGAGACATCACCTTCAAAGAGAGTGAATCTGAGCATGCCACTCATCTAGTAGTAAGTTTATATATATATACTTTTTTTATTATTAAAGTATCATTGATACATCATCTTATGAAGGTTTCACATGAGCAATATTGTGGTTACTAGATTCCCCCCCTATTATCAGGTCCCCACCATATACCCCATTACAGTCACTGTGCATCAGCGTAGTAAGATGCTATAGAGTCACCATTTGTCTTCTCTTCTCTGTGCTATACTACCTTCCCTGTGCCCCCCCGTATTATGTGTGCTAATCATAATACCCCTCAGTCCCCTTCTCCCACCCTCTCCCACCCCTTTTGGTAACCATTAGTCCCTTTTTGAGTCTGCTGCTGTTTCATTCCTTCAGTTTTTAATTTGTTGTTATACTCCACAGGTGAGTGAAATCATTTGGTACTTGCCTTTCTCTGCTTGGCTTATTTCACTGAGCATAATACCCTCTAGCTCCATCCATGTTGTTGCAAATGGTAGGATTTGTTTTTTTCTTAAGGCTGAATAATATTCCATTGTGTATATGTACCACATCTTCTTTATCCATTCATCTGCATATGGACACTTAGGTTGCTTCCATTTCATGGCTATGGTAAATGGTGCTGTGATAAATGGGGTACATATGTTTTTTTGAATCTGTGGTCTTGTTTTCTTCAGAAAACAGATCTTTTCTTCACAGATTGAAGAAGACATATGCACTCCTAAGGTAATATTTATTTAAACTACTTATAATCACAAATTAGCCGTAACTACCTCTTGGGAGGAGGATTTTGTCAAGTTTACATGGTCCAGTATAAAGTTAAGTTCATCATACCTATTACATTTTCTTTTAGATTGAATAGCTGCCTCCTCATTCAGTCTTACTAGATTTGGTGGTGGTATATCTATCGTTTACATTCTTACTGTTAGCAATATAGGCCTGCAGAAGCCTGTTAATTTCCCTTGGTTGGTTTTTCATGTAGTAAATTCTTAGTGGATGCCTGTTAGGTTAGGCACTGTGCTAGGTACTAGCATTAGGAGAGTAACCAAAACTACACCATCTTGATTTTAGTGTGGTTAATATCATTTCTGCTCTCATTATTTATCTGTATAAACTAATGTTTTAGGTCGGTTTAACTGTTCTTACACGCCTGTCACTTCCTCTTCTTTATTTCACCTGTCTCTGAAATAAATTCAGGCATCTCTAGCGTGTCCTAGCTTTTTAAATTTTCATTAGAATAAGAATTGATATAATAAAAATGGGTATGTTATTCATGGCTAGTTTTATTCAGAACTAGGAAGGGTTTTATTTTGCTTTTTGAACATATTCTCATCACATTGATCATTCATGATTACTGTTTATGAAGTGATTCAGATAAAAGTAGTAAACACCAACCTTGTCCTCATTGATCCAACTTTTAGTTTTTTATAAGATATATATTGAATTCATAATTATGTGTTATTTGTATAGTGTTCCCAGCTCCTCAATTTTATTGCATAAATGGTAGTAATTTTACTGAATAAGCTATGGTGTAATGCATACATTCGCAGTTATTAAAAAATGTCACTTGATCATGTTTTAAGGCTGTATCTAAAGAGAATCAGAAGAAAGAAAAAAAATATATTTACTGTTGGTATGATTGCCTACATAGAAAATTCAAGAGAGAGTCAGCTAAAAGATTTTTAGTAAGATGCCCCCTTGCCAGATCAACATTTAAACGTACATAGTTTCCTTATATTCATAGCAACTATGAGAACATGGAAAAATAATCCATTTCACAGTAGCAGCCAAAGTAGCCACACATACAGGAATGGTTTGGGGTGTGCACTGCAACCTTTAGTGCCGTGGGGAACATGGTAGGACTTCTCACTTTTTACTCTAGACTTGCATGTTGTTTGAATGTGTAGAATGAGTATATATGTGTTTGTGTATAAATGTATGTGTATTAGGGAATCAACAGTTAGTGTATTTAATGCTGAATAATTTGAAGTGGCTTGTGACCTACACTGTTGTTATGCAGGGGGCCCAGGAACGGATAGATAGCTTGCGTCGGACTGGAGTGATCCATGAAAAGCAGACTGCTGTGTCAGTAGAAAACTTCATTGCAGAATTGCTACCTGACAAGTAAGAAGCTGGTTTGATTTTTTTTATGACTTAGTTAAAATTCTTTCTTTTGATGAGAACTTTTAACATCTATTCTCTTAGCAACTTTCAAATATGCAATGCAGAATTATCAACTGTGGTCACCATCCTGTACGTTAGATCACTTATTTGTTTGGTTTTTTAAATGGTACCTTTTAATCCTCCTCACCCATTTCATACCCCCCCGAAAGCACCTCCATACCGTTTTCCATAGTGGTCACACCACTTTGTAGTCTCGCCGACAGTGCAGAAGTGTTTCCTTTTTTCCACATGCTCTCCAGCACTATGTTTTGTCTTTTTGATAACAAGCGTTCTAACAGGTGTGAGGTGATAGCTGATGGTGGTTTTGATTTGCCATCTCCCTGATGCTTAGGGTTGTTGAGCACCTTTCCATGAACCTTTGGCCATCAATATGTCTTGTTTGGAAAACAGTTTTTAGAACCTGTGCCCATTGTTTAATCAGTTTTTCTTTTTCCTATTAAGTTGTATGAGTTCTTTATATATTTTGCATATTGGCCCCTGAATATGATTTACAAATGTTTTCTTCTATTCAGCAGGCTGCCTTTTTTTCTTGTTGATGGGTTGTTTTTGGCTCTGTGGACATTTCTTAGGTGTTGTCCTGCTTGCTTATTTTGCATTTATTGCTTCTGCTTTGGGGTGTCAAATAAAAAAAAGTCATCTGTAAAGCCAGTGTCATGCAGCTTACTGCCTATTTTCTTGTAGTTTTATGGTTTCGGGTATTACTTTGAAGTCTTTAATCCATTTTGAGTTAGTTTTTGTGTATGTTTATGTTCTTTTGCATGTGGCTGTCCAGTTTTCCCAACATTGTTTATTGAGCAGACTGTCCTTTCCCCATTGTATATTCTTGCCTCCTTTTTCCTAAGTTGATTGACCTTATAAATGTGTGGTTATTTCTGAGCTCTCTATTCTGTTACATGGATCGGTATGTGTGTTTTTGTCAGCACCATATTGTCTTGATTACTGCATCTTTGTAATATAGTTCGAAATCAGGAATGTGACGCCTCCAGTTTTGTCCTCCTTTCTCTAGATGCTTTGGCTATTCAGGGTCTTGTAGCTGCACATAAATTTTAGGATTGTTCTGTGAAAATGCTGTTGGAATACTGATAAAGATTGCATTGAATCTGTTGTAGGTTGCTTTGGGTAGTATGGATATTTTAACAATATTCTTCAGTGCATGAAAATGGAGTATCTTTCCATTTATTTGTGTCTTCTTCAGTTTCTTTCATCCTTGTCCTATACTTTTCAAAGATAACTAGATCTTTTCAAACAGATCTTTCTCCTCTTTGGTTAAATTTATTCCTAAGTATTTTATTCTTTTGAGGCAGTTGTAAATGTTAATATTTTCTATATCTCTCTTCCTGATAATTCATTATTAGTATATAGAAATGCAAGACATTTTTGTGTGTTGATTTTGTATCCTGCAATTTACCAGATTCATTTATTAGTTCACAGTTATTTGGTAGAGTCTTTAGGGTTTCTTTATATTATATGTTATCTGAAAATAATGACAGTGTTACGTAATCCTTTCTCACATCTTTGGATGCCTTTTACATCTTTACCTTGCCACTTTACCTTGCTCTGGGTAGGCCCTCTAATACCGTGTTGAATAAAAGTGGCAAGAGTGGACATCTATCTTGTTCCTGATCTTAGAGGGAAAGCTCTCAGCTTTTAACCATTGAGTGTGATGTTTAGCTGTGGGTTTGTCATATATGGCTTTTATTATGTTGAGGTACATTACTTCTATACCCACTTTGTTGAGAGTTTTTATTATAAATAGATGTTAAATTTTGTAAAATGTTTTTTCCATGTTTATTTAAGTGATCATAGGATTTTTTTTTTACCCTTCATTTTGTTAAGGTGGTTATCACATTGATTTGTATGTGTTGAGCCATCCTTGCATCCCCTGGAATAAATCCCACTTGATCATCACATATGATCCATTTCATTTATTGTTGAATTCAGTTTGCTGATACTTTGTTGAAGATTTTTGCATCTGTTCATCATGGATACTAATCATTAATTTTTCTTGTGTGGTTTGGTCTCAGGGTAATGCTGGCCTCATAAAATGAGTTTGGAAGCATCCTTCATCTGTTGTTTGGAAGAGTTTCAGAGGGATTGGTATTAATTTTTCTCTAAGTGTTTGGTAGAAGTTTCCCAGTGACACCAGTCTGGTCTTGGACTTCTTTTATTGGGAAGTTTTTGATTACTGATTGAATCTTCTTACTAGAAATCAGTCTGTTCAAAATATTTATTTTTTTTGTACTTTAGTCTTGGTTGGTTGTATGTTTGTAGGAATTTACCCATTTCTTCTATGTTGCCCAGTTTACTGGTGTGTAATTATTAAGTAAAAGGTTTATTCTGTTTCTCTTGGGAGCAAAATACAGTTAGGTCAAGGGGGGTTACACTGAATACCTAGTAAAATTTTTTGCTGACAGGCAGTGTAATATATGATTCCAGTGGTGGCAACTCAGTGTGAAGGTAGTGTTAGAGGCAGTTCATGAGTGATTGGGGCTTGAACTAGATTTTGAAACATACATATGAAATTTGGATAAGTGGGAAAGAATAGGTAGGACTTTGCAAGTGGAGGAAGAGTTTGAAGATGACTAAGATGTGTTCTGGGGTTAGTGGGTCAGATGTACAAACTTGGCTGAACATCTGTTGGATGGAGAATCCAGAGCGGTCTGGGGACAGATTGCGAAGTGCTGAAAAGTAAGAGCATCTGTGTATGCGCCAAGGAGCCATCCAGTGATCATTATCATCTCATTTTTTCCCTCTCTGTTAACCTTTCACTGCTCATTTAATGGTTACCTTACAAATTATATAGTACCTTTTTTGGTGTATTACATTGTAATAAAAATGATGACTTTAGATTACACTGGAACCACTGTAATATGATTTACTCCATCTTCATCTTCTGCATTATTTTTATCAAGTATGTTCATTCTCCTTGTAGTTTTAGCTCCTAAAATATTACCAGTATTGTTCTGTGCAGTCAATATTGATTTGTATTTACTCTCTGAATTCCTTCCTGCATTTTTTTTTTCTTCCTGTCTGGGATCATTGTCCTTCTGCCTAAAGAACTTCATTTGGACCTGCATTATAACTGAAGCCTCTAGCTACAAATTCTTCGTCCTTTCAGTGCACCTTTATTTCTGGAGGCTCTTATGCTGGATGTAGGTAGAAGTCTTACGTTGGCACTTTAAAGGTGTCATTGTATTTTCTGGATTCATCATTCTCTTAAGTCAGCTTTCCAGTTCATTGTTTCTGTGAAGATAATGTACCTAGGTGTGTGTGTATGTGTTTACTTGCTTTTGTATTTAGTTTTTTAAGGATTCACTGAACCGATTCTTTCCCTGAATCTGTCTTTCATAAGTTTTGGAAAGTTCTTGGCCATTATATGTTCAGAATTTGCTTCTGTCCCCTGTTCTCTCCCTTTCCTTTCTAGGACTCTAGTTACATCCTTGCTCACCTTTTGACAGGGTCTCACATTTCTCCCGTTGTCAGTCCCTCTGCTGTTCTTGCTGCTTTTTCTCTCTGGCCTTCAGTGTGCATATTATTTTTACCAGTCTTCAGGCACAGCAATCCTGTCTGCCTTCTCTGTTAAGCCCATACATTGACTTCTTACTTTTTAAAAAGTGGTTCATTTTATTGAATGTCTACATCTTTTCATCTGTCTTGGTTCATTTTACTTCTCTTTGTCTTGAGTGTATGAGTGAATCAGTTATTTTAAAATCCTTCTCTGCTAATTTCTGGTGTGAGAGTCACTTGGGTCTCCCTTGGCCTCCTGTGGTATGATGACATTGTGCTCTCTGTCTGGATGCCTAATAATTTTTGAAAGCCAGATGTTGTTTGTGAGAAACTCTAGAGGTAGTCTTGAGAAGGCTCACCCTTTCCTCTAATAAATGAGTTGTAGGGTGTGTGTTGCAGGGGACAGTGTGGTGTACTTAGAGGCTGAGCTGAGGCTCAGGGTCACCTGGAGGTCCTCAGCTTACCTTTGGAAGGTTCTCCCCTTCCAGAATGTTCATGCATTTGTCCTCCTTGCTTCTACAGCTCTTTGATGCCTTTAGATACATGACTTGTATAACTCATCCAGCATGGGCCTGCCATAAACTGCTCCGTCATACCAAATACCTTTTGAGCAGAGAGTAGCATATGAGGAAGATGAGGAATAGTAAATAGTATTAGGAAGTCTGGCAATGGTTTCTAGTATGGATTAACAAGGAGGGAGGATGGAAGGGTTGTGATAAGAAGGTACAGAAGAGGGAGAGAGGAAGACAGCAGATCCAGCAGTCTAAAATAGTTGAGGGTTTCTGCTTTGGCTGCTTCTTTCTGCCATGTTCCTGTGGGAAATAAATGCATGGAAGATAAAATCATGGAAATGCATGCTTATAACTGAAACAAGAAAAGACTGATCCAGGAGGAGCAAGCCAGCCAATAAAAAGGAGGTCCCAATTGTGTTTGAGCCCTAACGAACAGTAGAGCCAGTATAGACCTCGCTGTCCACAATGAGCTTTGCACTGGCTCCTGCTCCATGATGTATATATACCACATGGGGAAGAATGCCTGTGTAAGCATGGGCCGTGCTTAACTCTGCGGTTAACCTAGCAACCTAAAGACCTTGGTTATGTGTTAAATGTGCTAAAACATCCTTAAAGTGTGTTACAGTGAAGTGACCTTCTGTGAATGGACTGGTGGTGGTAGTCTGTCTGTCTTTGGTAAAACACAAATTGGCATACCTGCACCCAATCCTCTGATTCTGTTTTGAAATTTTTCTACTACATGGGATCTAAATGTGTTGGAACCACCCTTCTCAGCCCTTTTTAGTGGCCTCAGCATAGGACTGGCCCAGGCTGTCTTATTTCACCAGCCACATGGAGGGATCCTCAGTAACTGTCCTTGAGGTGGTGGGGAGCGCAGGTGGCGCAGAATGGTAGGAAGCAGATGGAACAGATGGGCAGGTGGGAACATTCCCTTAGCCTGCGGCACTGGTAGGAGAAATGAAGAGGTTCTGGGGGGCAGGATGGTGATTGCAGTTTTAGATACTGATGGAAGAGAGTGGAATGTGCATTCTCATGAAAGGTTGGTAGGTTCAGGAGCCTGACAGCATTTTGGAGAACCTGGGGTCCTTGGGGTTCTGATGCACGTACACTGGCATCAGAGACTTCACCTCTGTCTCCAGGGACCCTGCTTTGCAGGAGGTCTGTACCTGCCAGCTTAGTCACTATATTTATTTTCTATCATCTGCATTCGATGCAAATCATGGAGAACAAAATTTAGCAAAATAAAATATTGATTAGTATACTAAGTAGAATATTATTTAATGTTCTCAATTTGAATCCATATTCTAGGATATGAATACTACAGATATGACAAACTCCTTTTAATACTTGGCAAAGTTGTTTTATATTTTATTTTGTTGTTTCTTTGAACATGTAAGTTTCCTAATCCATTTTATTTTCAGGAAATGTACTTTTAGGAAAAAAATGGGCATTGAACATTTTTTTGCTCCATATCCTTGTGTTATTTAATAAATTCATGGTTTCAGGCCATCTGCTGGTTTATGGTTCTGGTTGGTTAAAATGCTGGTGGTGTGGTGGTGTTACAGGTGGCTTCACTAAAGGCCGTTTTTAAATGTCATTTTTTTATAAGTATTTGTAATTGGAGGACAGTTTTCTTGATTTCATGAGGCTGATGTCAAAGACTGATTCATAGTGAACAATCCAGAAAATTTGGTTAGATGAGAGCATAAGGTTAGCAGGATATGAGGATTTGTTTCCTGAGCTTTCTAAAAAATTTAATAACTTTGTGAGTGGGCTGTATATTAATGATAGAGATTGTAATATAAATTTCCCATATTTTAACAAGTGGCAGTTTAAAAATACTACTCCTGGTAACTATTTGCTTATTCGTATGAGGAAATTTGTCTTTGTTTATTTGAAGTCCCATTCTTAAAGGAACTTGCTGTGATAAGTAATTTTCAATAATTTTTTCTTTTTTGTTATTCTCTTTCTTTCTTCTTGGTATTAAGTCAACAGGGTAATTTTACAAAGTTTTTATGGCTTGTCCTCCTGAAAATTGACTAGAGTAACATTTCCTTTTTGAAATTTGCTGATGTTTTATCTGAATGATGATACTTTTTTTGGTCTATTCATTGTATTGTTTATTTAGCACTTAAGCAATGTGATGCTTCTATATTCCATTCCAGGTGGTTTGACATTGGCTGTTTGATAGTGGAAGACCCTGTCCACGGGATCCATCTAGAAGCATTTACACAGGCCACACCAGTGCCTTTAGAATTTGTGCAACAGGTTAGTTTTCTCTTTTTCATTATGCTTCAGAGCAACTTGTCATACTGTTTTCAAAGGTTCATGTTAGAATTTCATTGGAAATATGAAATATTCTTGATTTACTTCACCTTTTTCCTTTTCTCTTTGCTTTTCGATTTCCAGTTCCTACCGTGTTGTTTGAGTACCTCCCTAGTGTAGTTTTCCAGCATTTTGGAAAGGTAATACGTTACATGGCTAATCTCTACTTTCCTCACTTTTTCCTTTGCTTTTATGGTTGTTTTCACTACCGTAAGATGAGAAAAAGGTTTACCTCTTCGGCTGCTTTTATGGTCACCTTTTCTTTTCTTTCTTTCTCACTCACTCTCTGTCTACCTCCTTTCCCTCCTTCCTTGATTTTGATCTTCCTGTTTAGAAACCTTAGATGAAAGCCAGTCACCTTTAGGTTTTGTTTAAAAAGTGTAACTAATAGTTTTCATATCCACTTCGTTGCCAGAAGAAAGTAAGCATAAATGTATAATCATTTTGATTCTTTGTGTACTTTCATGTTCCACCTTTAATCCTTTCTTGAACTAAATGGAATGTAAATACATATTTATGTTGGAATCTTAATGGTACATTGTTGACCTTTTCCTGTCCTATTTCACCACATGTGTACTTAAATGTAATCTCAAAACTGTCAAATAGTATTTGAGAATCTCATACAGCTCTTAGGTTCTCTCCCAAGAAAATACATGTTTACACTCATGCAAATTTGGCATATTATGTTTATAGAATCCCTGAAAACCATTACCTGTGACTCTCTCAGTTCTCATATAAACTGTAAATCCCAGAGCTAATGTTTGGAATTTTGCGATTTTATTGAACCATTTATGCATATTATAATTTTTACCCTAGTTTCTTTTCAGAAGTTCTAGAAAACATTTTTATAGATGGTAATACTAAGCTCATTCCAATGTGAAGGTAACTAAAAGGTTGTAAGCAAATACTGTGCATACTGTTACATGAGTAAATAAGAAAACTTAGATAATAAAGTGGTTGATTTTTCTACAAAAATTAAAAATTTGTTCAGGAATAAGTATTAGGTTGAACTGTATGAAATTGTTGTCTTTGAAATAAAGTCAAATGTTGACATTTTCATCTGATTCAACCTAATTACTTAAGTGAAGCACTGCAATGAAAATTTAATCTTACTCCAGAAAAATCACTGAGTTCTAGTGGTGTGATCTGTTCTTTGAATATTTTGTAATCCTCACTTAAGATTCTTATGCTCTACATAGTATCAAAAACAGAAGGTTTTTCCTTCATTCTGTGAAACTAGCCTGTCACTTAACATCAATAGAAGGTATAATGGTACTTAAGAACTTTAAATGTCAGAATCATTGGTAGAATAAATAAAATCATTTCATGTGTTAAAACATTAAAAAGGGTTCAACCAATTCCAGTACTGGCAGGAACTCCCCACACTACCGAGCAACGCTCCCACACCAGCAGGTGTCCTGAGTTCAGCTTAGTTCCGATGCCATCGACCAAGAGAGCTTTACCTGTGTGGTTCTGACCGACTAGCTGTAAATCAGAGGTTCTCACCACTTGCTCCCTGGTTTTGATTAAATTGCTAGAGCAGCACATAGATCCCAGGAAGCCCACTTACTAGATCACAAACTTATTATACAAGGATATCAACTCAGGACCAGCCAAAGGGAAGTCACGTACTGGGCAGAGTAAGGGTGAACGCATGGACCGTCCACACCCTCTGCCAGTGCACTGCTCCCTCCAAACCTCCCTGTGTCCACCAACCCCCGAGCTATCCCAGCCCCATTTTGTTGGGGCTCTGTGGAGGCCTCATTACAGAGCCGTGATTGATTAAATAATTGGCTGCTGGTGATTGAGGGTTGTGTCAGCCTCCGGGCCCTCTTCCCTCCCAGGAGCTGTGGCAGGAGAGGACGCTGAAAGTTCCCACCTTCTGTGATAATTGTGTTTGGTTCCTCTGGCAGCCAGCCCCCATCCTGAGGTAGGAGCTTTCCAAAAGTTACCCCATTAACATAAGGGGCACCTCCATTGCTCTTATCTCTCAGGAAATACAGAGTTTTAGGAGCTCTGTGCCAGAAATGGGTCCACCACCGTATTATAGGAAATTGTCTGCCAGGGCCAGGCCACTCAGGTTTGCAGGCTTCTATACTGTCATGTTAGGTAGGCTCCAAGAACAGGAGTGGGGTCAGCCAAGCTCTGAACCTCTTTTGAGGTGGTAGTGTCGATTTCCCTTTTACATAATCCATTTATGCATCCCTTTACCCATATCCCCAGTTTTCTGTCATCAGAAGGGACATTAAGTTCAGCCACTGTGCTGCTCTAGATCACAGATGCCACTTCTGTTAGAGAAGGTGAGGTGATATGGGCACAGAGTCAGTGGGCTACCACCAGGCAGTAGAGTGGCATTCACCTTGCACCCCAGTTTTGCCATGTGGAGTGAAGACACCTGCTGGCTCCTACAGGTTAAAAACAGTTTCTTGATTTGGAATCATCGCTGTTTCCACACTTGTATTTGTAATTCAGGTTATTGACAGAGGGAAAAAAAAGTTGACTCCATCTGGGGAAAAAAAAGATAAAAAGTCATTTTACCCTTATCCTCCATTGGCAAGCATTGTGTAGTAGTACCACCTCCTCCCAAGATGCAGAGAAAAGCAGGAGGTTCTCCAGTGGGTATGCCGCTTTAGGCCCCCTCTTATTCAGTGTGAGCACATGTTCCTGAAGTGTAAGCCAGCCTGTCCTCCCCCGATTTTAGACACAGT
Source organism: Manis javanica (assembly GCF_040802235.1). NCBI lineage: Eukaryota > Metazoa > Chordata > Mammalia > Pholidota > Manidae > Manis > Manis javanica. The sequence goes on along the minus strand of NC_133169.1, from coordinate 56,776,904 downwards.
GTTTCTTTCCACGGCCTATTCCTATTCTCTGTCAGGCGAGTACCACAAGGAGGTGCACTCTGCCCACTGTGGGCCTTTCTGGGCTGTGAAGCGTGTTCCTTGCACTTCAAATAGGTGCAGTATGTTCTGGTTCTTTCTAATCCTCTCACACCGGCACCTCCATCCAGGGAAGCAAAGGCCACCCAGAGTCCATGTCCTAGCAGGACCATTGGTAGCCCTGGGGCTACCAGCATGTCTCTCTTACCAGCTGTGGTCAAGGCCTTCCACCAGGGACTCTGCCACACAGTGTCTGCAGCCCCGGGCTCTCTTTTTTGGCAGCTCTTACTGGCCCTTGGTGCCTTAGAACGCATGACAGGGCTGTGGGCATTCAGCCCGTCTCTGCACTATTGCAGTGTCCCATGTCCACTCATTTCATTGGCTGAGGTGGCCATCTCCAGTGAGCACACAGGACATATGTTTGTGGATTCTAGTCGCCTTCCAGACCTACCAGGGAGTTATTCTGAAAGGCATCAGCATGTCCTGTTTAGTGCACCCCTCAGAGGCCCATAGTGATTTCCAAAGGGCTGTGGCCTATGAGTGCATCCTTCATTAGGGCAGGTCCGACCATAGGGCCAGGCTGGGGCCACTGCCCAGGAGTCAGTGAAAAGCAAAATAATGGGGGATTTTACCACTGCTCACGTCTTCTGTCACTGCTGGGAAAACAGCATGCAGCTAGTTCAGCCCACCGAGCGGGTCTCTTTACAGCAGCTCCCCTGGGGACGCTGAAAACCTCACATAGTGCCGGACCCTGTAAATACTGTGTCTTCCCCTGTATGTACATATGTCTAATAGAATTTAACTTACAAATTAGGTACAGTAGGAGATTAACAACAACTAATAATAAAATGGAGCAAGTATAACAGGACAGAGTGACACTGGTCAGGTGATGGTGGTCTCTGTTAGTGTGTAGCTGTACTGCACTCACCCTGCTTGTAGTGACGTCAGAGGGTAAATGCCTGCGGGGGGAGACGAGTGAGGGGGAGTGGTGGGCGCTGTGACCTTCTGAGGGCACGTCAGCAGGCGGGTCATCTGATTCCGGATGGTGGGTGACAGTGGATCATGGGGCTGCTCTCCCTTCAGTCAGAGTGGCCATCTTCCAAATAGCATGCTGTGCGTTCACCTTGGAATCCAGCAGCCCTCTGTCATCCTCCTGAGAGCTGGTCACATGGGAGGCAGTTCTAGCAGCCTCTGGGTGGTTCAGGTCAGTCCTGGAGGCATAGAGGCTCTTGGACCATGGGTGTATCCTCACCTTCTCCAGGCTGTGTGATGCTGTGTAAACCATTCCTATGTTATTAATGAACTCTGGGCTCTGCCATCCCCACTAGGGCGTATGTGTCTTCCCAAAATGTCTAGGATGGTATATTTCACATCTTAAAATCATTTTATGCCCTTCAGTCCTAAGAGTAGCTTCAATTAATAATGTCCAATAGCTAGGTAGTCAGTGCCCCTCACATGGAAATGTCTAATCCAGAGTCCCAGTAGCCATCACTGGGAGGCACTCAGATTGTGCATGAGCCTCCTCATTGTAGCTCCATTCACGGCTGTGGTACAGAGTACTTGTCCCTCCCAGCACTCAGCTTCTGTCCCACACTGCTGGCACAGGCAGTGTTACTGGGACCCATGTAGCCTGCCCCATTAATACTTGAAAGGCAGATTTACAACCCTTCTGGCTTACAGTTATGGGGGAAATGTTCCTCAGTGAGAGAACAGTGTCCAGCCCCAAAATGCACTCAGGTTAAAAAAAAAAAAAAACCAGAACCAATTCACATTAAGCCTGTCCAAACACACCAGTTCCACAAGCTGTTACATAACTCCACCAAGTCCTATTCCTAACTGTGGCCTCCGGTTTTGGTATACAATACTAGTAGGGAAGCATTCCCCAGGACACATGATAGCCATTCCGTAAAACATCCAGGAAAAGGAGACAACTTCTTCACCTACTACCTGCCTGAACAATCCACTTTCAGAATCCTATCAGCCATTACCATTACATTTTTACTTTGTTTCAGTCTGATCGTAGCATGAGTTTGGGCTTCCCCGGCGGGCTTTGGTGGCCCAGCTCAAGGAGCCCTTAGCACGTCTCCCCCACCCTCCACCCCCATCCATTTTATCCCTTTACCCCTTCTTGTGCACACACTCTGGGTCCCCAGCCAGCTGTTGAACCCTGGCCCCTTCCATCAGCCTTTGTCCTGAGTGATCTAATGACTGCTCCAGCTGACTGCTGGTCCTGGGTCTCACTGTAATCTCTGCCTTCTGACCTTACACATTTCTCCAAAGCGCTAAATAGGACAGACTGGTTTGCAGCCCTTAAATGTTGGGGGACCAGTAGCAGGGCCTCGACCCGTCCAACCTTTGGTGGTGCTGTCTTGAAACCTTTGTTTTAACCCCATCAATGTCCGATTTATTCATCCCCTTTCTTAATACCATGTGAAGATTTTCTCCTGGCTAGGATGAGTCCCATGACTCTCCCCTTTTCTGTTTCCCTCATTTTAGTCCTATCAAAATTTGTTTTATTCATCTTATTTCTTAGTTATTTAAAAAATTCCCACTTTGTGGGGAAGAGTCCCTTGACTACCTCCTTGGTTTCCAGGGTCTTTTTGTTAATTAATATAATGTTATTAGCATCTGTAAGACCTGTGAGGGGAAGCTGAGACAGCAAATTTGACAGCCCTTCCCTGGAACTGTGTTTTGGTTTTGCAACAATAGGGTGATATGTGCTGCCCATGTGAAAGGGGCCATAAACACAGCATTAACCATGACCTGGGTACCGGTGTGTTCAGTGGCTGATGATCTCGTATAGGAAGCATGTTAAATGCTTCATTGGGGCTGTTCCACTTGGCATTTACAGGAACTGACAGTCTGCCTTAGGTCAGTAGACCTTAGAGCTGCTTTATCCACATCCCTAGACTGGCTGTTCCCGCAGGACTAGCCTCCTGTGTGTTTGGATCACGTACAGCCATCTGTTTGTGCTCCATAGTGAGTTGTAGGTCCTGTATCAGCCCAGACAGGCTTCCATTCTGCAGCACTCAGCTGCTCCTAAGTCAGTCAGTCTCAGTCCATTTTAGCTAAGCTACCTCAGGCAGCTGACAGCAGTCCTCAGAATGAGACAGTTCCTTCACACTTACCCTCTGGCTTTCATAGTTACCTGGTTTTGTCCTGCCTCCGTGTTGACCACCTTCTTCATGACCAGAAGTCTAAGAGGGACTGTGTGTTGTCCCTGCACAATTTTACCTTGGGGGAGAGGGTGGCTTTGAGACTCATGGCCAAAGCTCAGACTGACCAAAATCTGAGCTTGTTATAACATCAAGGCCAGACCCAGCAAACTCTTATACTTTAGTTTTAGCTGTTATAGTTAACAATAACTGAGGGATTAACTGTTTTGCCTTTTTCCTATTAATTTGCATTACTGGATACATGCAGTGAATCAGCTCCCCAGATGTTGGAACCCTCTCTAAATTCCCTTGGTAATTTTTACCTTTAGTAACTAGGCACAACACAGTTACTGCTCCAGACCAAGGGTGACCACATCCCCACCCAGCAGATTCATTTTTCCCCTTTCATCCTTTCTCTTCCCAAACCACGTTTCCATGAGCCAGGGCCATTCTAGCAAATAGCCCTCTGACACCAACCACTTAGGTTTTGGACTGAATTCCAGTGTGTGGGAGAGGTTTTTTTGGCACCATCAGGCAATTCTAGGATATTTGCTGTGTGTCCTACCTCAGTTGTACACTGTAGATAGCATCAGATGTCATAGGCTAAGGGCTCAGTCCTATAAGACTGCTCCCTGTCCCAACCCATCCCCAGACCACACCCACTTGAGATGGCAGTAGTAAGCCCAGGTCATCACCTTTGCTTTTTTGACCTACCAGCTATGGGTTGGTTCTGACCACCCCCACCTTCTCAGGCAACCAGATTGCTCGCTGTATTGACAGCTTACTATAAATGGTTATAACTCAGGAACAGCCAGGGGGAAGAGAGGCATAGGCCAAATGGGGAAGAAGGCTGCTGAGCTGCCGTGTTCACCAACTGTGCACTCTCCCTGTATCGCCATGTGTTCACCAGCCTGAAGCTCTCCCAGTGCCTTCCTTTTGGGTTTTCATGGAGGAGACTTTATTACATCAGCACATTTGATTAAATCATTGGTCACTGATGATTCCTTCGACCTCAACCTCTCTCCCCGCCCTGGAGCTGGAGATTCGGGGGATGAAAGTTCCAACCACCTCCTCACATGGCTGCTCTTGCTGGCAGCCGGCCTCCCTCCATAAGTTACCTGAGGCCTGTCCAAAAGTCATCTCATTAACAAAAGACAGCTTTTTTGCTCTCATCATTTAGAAAATTCCAGGGGTTTTAGGAGCTCTGCCAAAAATGAAAGACCAAATATATTTCTTGCTATAAAACACATCATCACTAACATCATATCCTAACTAGGAAGGATTTGTCCCAGGAATGGCTGACTAGTTTAAACAAATCAATCAATTAATGCAATTCAGTACATAAACAGATTGAAGAAGAAAAGGGATTTCACTAGAATTGAAAAGTATTTGCTAGAAATAATCATGCTGATGCCCTTTTAATTCTAATTGGTGAAGAGTTATGTGTGCACTGGAAAATTAATGCAAAAATCAGACCTGATGATAAACATTAGAAATTTAAGTGGACTAGACAGTGTATATAACTGAAAAATACAAGTGCAAATTTCATTGCAAATGGTAGAAATGCACCGAAGTGGATCATTGATGAGGGAGAGAATGTAAAAAAGAAACAAAACGAAACAGAAGGAAACCTTAGGATCAGGAAAAAAATGGCCTGCAGACAAATCTGGCCTGTGGTCTGTTTTTCTTTTAAAGAAATGTTACTGGACCACACCATGCCCATGTGTTTATATAGTGTTGTGGCTGCTTTAGTGCTAGAGCAGCAGAATTGAACAGCTGCAGTGGAGACTGGCCAATAAAGCCTAGTATGTTTAGTGTCTAGCCTTTCCCAGAAAAAGTTTGGTAATCCCTGTGCTAGGTGTCTGACTACTGCAGGCGGGCAGTTTTAGAAATATATATTGGAAAGAAATGGACGCGATGCTCACAGAACCAAGCTTTGAAACTATAAGACTAATAAAACTCTATATAAATATCAAAATTTATCTGATACATTGCTAAGTAGAATAAAAAGCTGCATCTAGTATGATCCATATGTACATATACACACATACATATATATTTTAAAATGTATATAAATAGAAAAAGGAAAAAAAGGCCTGGAAAGATACACAACAAACTGTTAATGTGGTTAACTCTGAAAAGTGTTCAGAGGGTATCATTTGGTTTGTATTTTCTTTTTTCTCTTGTCGCTTTTTTTTTCCACGAGGTTCAAAATTATGAAGATATGAAAGTATGTGTATTGAGATGCTGCCCTTTTATCCCTGCTTTGCAGCTCTCTTCCCTTTTTTTTTTTATCCATCTTGAGAGGTTTATTTCTGCCTTTGTTAGTTTTTTATTTAAGGAAATAGATATCATCTCTTTAAGGGATTATAATTATAATTTTACTGAAAATCTGGATAAAAATCCATAGAATTTATGCTTGGTAATAAAAAAGTGGGCCTACATCAAACTAAAAACCTTCCACACAGCAAAGGAAACCATTAACACACAAAAGGCCACCTACTATATGGGAGAAGATACTTGCAAATGGTGTATCCAGTAAGGGGCTGATACCTAAATTATATCAAGAATTCCTACAACTCAACACCAAAAAACAATCTGATTAAACAATGGGCAGAGGACTTGAACAGATGTTTTCCCAAAGAAGACATACAGATGGTCAATAGACAAATGAGAAGATGCTTCACATCACTAGTCATCAGGAAAGTGGAAATCAAAACCACAATGAGGTATCTCCTCACACTGGATAGGATAGCCACTATCCGAAAGATAAGAAATAACAAGTGTTGGTGAGGATGTGGAGGAAAGGAAGCCCTCTTAGACTGCTGATAGAATTGTGACTTGGTGTGGCCACTAAGGAAAGCAGGATAGAAGTTTCTCAAACCCTGAAACTAGAAATACCAACATGACCCAACAATTCCTTTTCTGGGAATTTACCCAAAGAAAACAAAATCACTAATTCAAAAAGATAATTTGCAGTTCTGTATTTATCACATGTTGTTTACGATAGCCAAGATATGGAAGCAGTCTAAGTGTCCATCAGTAGGTGAATGGACAGAGAAGAGGTGGTACATATACACAATGTGATATTAGCCATAAAAAAGCACAAAAGCATTTAGCAATGTAATTGTCAATCACTATGTTGTACATCTGAAACCAATATTGTATGTCGACTATAGTCTAATACAAGAAAATTTTTACCTTAAATATAAATTTAATACATAACGTTTAATAGATAAATAAATTTTATAAATATAAATATAAATTTTATAAATATAAATCTCACCCCCAGTTAAAAGCCCAGCTTTGCTGGATTTTTGCTGATACTGCCCAATATCCTGTTTCTCAAAAGTGTGATCCTAGGCCTAGCATAAGCATTACCTGGGAACTTGTTAAGAAGTGCAAACTCCTGGGCCCTAACCCAGAGTTGCTGAGTGAGGATCTGCATCCTCACAAGATCCTCAGGGGCTTGGTGTGCAGATCTCATTTGAGAAGCAAAGTTCTGCTAGTGTCTTGAAGGGCCACAGTGATTATCTGCTATTTCTCCTCTCTGAAACATAGTACAATACTGATAGTACAGTGGACATAGTGGAAGACTTCGAACAGGGACCCCAACTCTGGGCTGTTTGCAGTAGATTTGCTTGGAAGTTATTTGTAAATACTGTACTCTTCCTCTTGGAACCAGCTGTGGAGTTGACACTTAACTCAGCAGTCTTAGATGGGGCATAAAAAACATTTCAGGTTCACATAGCACATTTGAGAATCACTGTATAGATCTATTTACATATGGAGAGACTCCCCTGGACTGTATCTAATACCCTAAGACAGAGAAACGACATCATTCTCTGATACCAAGCAATGAGTTGGTCCTGTGTGTGGAAGGAGTTGGAGCAGCTCAGGTTTGGTTAAGGATAAATGATGTAATGATGCCAGTGTGGTCCTGGGTGGGTTATTATTTGATGTCTATTAACTTTACCAGAAAATGAAGTTTCTGGGCACTCTTCTTCAGATCAGTTGAATGTTACTCTTTGAATGGATTAAAGCCTTAATATGCAGTTTCCCTCTTTGTGGTAGGAATTTTATGACTGTAAAAAGATACGTGATGTTTCTGTTTTAGCACTAATCTTGGTAACCTGAAGTGATACTGACAGTAGAATTAAAACTTAAATCCTCTGACACCGAGCTGTTAGATGGAGTCATTAGATTAAGACTTAAATTATATTTGAACAAAATGAGCTTAAGGTGGACAATTTAAAGTTGGTGTAATATGTTTCCAGTCTTTTTAGCCTTGCAACTTCATATAGTTGGCAGCATAGCTGTGTTTCTCAGGGTTTGTCATAATCTGTATTAAAAGTATCTTGAGAAACTCTGAAATGTTGCTTGAAATATCTCTAATTCCAATGATATTTTTAAAAATGTATTCAAATGATGTCCATTTCATTTCTATAGGCTCAAAGTCTCACTCCCCAGGACTACAATCTGAGGTGGTCAGGCCTTTTGGTGACAGTGGGTGAAGTTCTGGAGAAGAGTTTACTAAATGTCAGCCGGACTGACTGGCACGTGGCTTTCACTGGCATGTCTCGTCGGCAGATGATCTACAGCGCGGCCAAAGCCATAGCAGGCATGTATAAACAGCGCCTGCCGGCCCGTGCCATTTGAAAGATGCCTTCCTAGGATCCTGAGGCTGCCTCATTTTGAGCTTGGTGGTAAAGAAGAGAGAGTATACCTTAAATTGGATTGCATCAATGAATCAATTTTAATTTCCCTGTAGACTGCAGTTTTTCTTTACTAGAGAGTCATGTGTCATTCCAGCAGATGAAAAGCAGATCCTTTTTATGATCACAAAACTTGACATACATAGTTCTCAAAAAGAAAATATATGAATATTTTTATAGGATGATTTCATGTACCAAATTTACAAGGGGCACATTCATGTGCTAAGACATTTAACTTAATGATACATACTTGATTATTTTGTTTTTAAGAAGACATAGTAAATGAAGGAACATGTTTATTGACTAATCTCTAAAAGCATAATTTCTTTTAATTCATGCTTCATCCCTTCCTTGTCAGTCCTTGATGCTTTCCGTGTGTGCACGTCTCAGGTCTGATGTGGAGTAGTGTGCTCAGTCATTTGCCCTCAGAAACCTGCCTGTAGGGAGATGGTGCATGTTTCTGTGCCTGTCTTTAGTCTGGATCAAAACAATGGGATTGATCATTTTCTTTGGGTTATTATGCACTCACATGGTCTGAAACAAAATCTCTCTTTTTTTAAAAATAAGTTATGGCATTTCACAGATTGACACTCTGAACATTGAGGTAGTATCTTTTTTCATTGCTGTATGACCATTAAGTGGCAAATGATTGAAGTGTATTTAAAATCAGAAGCATTTGGGTTATGTTTGTTCAGTACTCCTCAGTACTTCCAAGTAAACTGCCAACAGCCATTACTTCTGCTTCCGCTCGTATTTTCCCAACAGAGACATTTTTAAGAGGGAATTGCTTTGTTGTTTATGGAATTGTATGCATCTTGTTTTAATTAAGGTTCCTTCTTACTTACTGTGCCTCAAACACTGCTTTTGTAACTTTGTGCCATTCTGCCTTTACTTTCTATGGAAGTTTTAAAAAAAAAAGTTTTTATATTCAATGTGGTTTGTTTAGTCCATTATATTTGTATTTAGTAAAAGCTTTCCCCCCCAGATAATATATTTTTAACATTTTTGGATTTATATAAATCAAAATTAAATAATTTGTCTTATACTTTCAACTCTATATATGCAAGTTCAAATAACTTTTTGAAGATAGTTTCTTATATAAATGTAATTTAAGTTTTACTTTTGTATACAGTTCTTCAAATATGAAAGAATTAGCACAATCTTACTAAGGGTGTTGAAGCTCTTATCGTGCACTGTCATTACATGTAATGTTTCCTTTGTATTAATATTATTTCAAGTACTTACTTGATTTTTCTGTTTTTTATCCAAGGATGAGAAGAGTAAGTATTAGTTTCACAACTATGGCATATGCTAATTTCTAAGCCTGTACAGTGAGGTTCAGTGAAATTGAGATGTCTGTGTCATTACAAGTAATGAGAAAGACATGTAGCCAGTTGCTGTGCCACAAGAACAGAGTACTTTTTTCCACCTTCATTGGTGTTTATGGAATACTTTATTCTTGTTTTCTCTTTCATAATAAGAAACTTTTCTCTACCATTTCCTTTTATCCTTTGTTTTTAAAAGCTACCCTTTTCTAACAGTATTTTATCATAGCATTGGCCTGATGACAAATCACAATTAGGGATGAAGGAAAGTACTTAAAATATTTCTACTAATTTTCTTCCTACTACAGGGGAATTTTGGAGATCCCAAAAAATGCATTTTAATTTTATTTTACCAAGTCTCAAAAAGTCTTATTTGATGTTTTTGAGGGTTGTTTCCATAGAATCACTAACACTATGATCCCATTAGGCTAGGATTTTCCTAGAATTCTCTAATAGCAGTGGCAAAGTTATGCTGTAGCCTGGTTCAGGCCAAGTAATTTTATTGCACCTGGGAATTCCGTAAGCCTCTGCTGTTTGGAACAGTGTGAGTGGGTGAGGACAATTAGGGAGGGCAGATGGAAAAGAGAAATACAGGATCCAGGCCTGTACAAAGAAATACAGAAGTACAGGCCTTTCTGCTTTTTCTCTGATTATTTTTTTTCTTGGCCCAGAGTTATCTTTGAAAGAATCAGAGCCCGACTGACCCAAAGGCTCTGTTTTCCCAACCTCTGTTTACTTTTACATCCTGTGATTTCTCTGTTGTATGAATGGCAAGGAAAGTACCTCACTCTCTCTCAAAGCTATGGCAGCCTCAGCCACGCTGTCTTTTAATGTTGGCATTTTGGCATCAGGTACGCACGCCATCAGTCTGAGGCCACAGTTCCCTTGACCGATCACCCAACTGCCCTTGTTCCTTTTTCCTTCCAGCTCATTTTCTTATAATTCCTGTACTAGCAGTTTTTAGAGAGAGTCAAACTGGGGACTAATTGCTTTTTTTCTCCCTCAAGCTTCTTAGGGAAATCGGTCTTTAACATAATTCTTTATCACTGTTGTTTTGGTCATGTTTGTGATATTTTATTTCTCCTGAAGAGCCCCAGGAACTATTATTGAATTTTATAAGCTTGTACAATTGTTTGTTCAAATAGCATGAAAGAGAACAGGAGAAACTGTAGGAAGAGCAAGTCAACATCAACCTCAGTTGACAGAAGGTACTCAGATTATGCAGTGCAAGATCCTGCTGAAGTTTGTTAGCCCTGTGCCTTGGCCTTTGGCACTGGAAAGCTTTAGGTAGACTGATGGTTGTCTCTTACTAGTCTCCGTCGTTGCACTTCCCCATTCTTGATTCCTCTTTCTCTCAAGAGTAAACGGGGTAGCAAATGGAGATGAAAGAACATAGACCAAATGGTAGTATGTTAGGAAACATAAGTAGATGAAAATGCATTGTGTGCATCTATTCAAAAGTTACACAAATTAGTAATATACTCAGGGTCAACTAAATTAATATGTAACTGTTGAATTTACTTTGTTCCTTGGCTAGAGGAAATTCTAAACAGGAATTTATGAAGCCAAACTGATAGTAGTATGTTCTAAAAGCTCTTAGGTTTGCATAAATTATTAGGAATCTCAGATTTTTACTCCCAGAATATGGTGTTCCTTTTTTAAGATACTGTGCAGGATGATGTATTGGATAAAACCAATTTTGTAAGTATGTAAATATGTCAAAATAAATACCTCAGCCTATTTCTTAAAGGTATAATTTTTTTTTTTTTTTTGAGAGGGCATCTCTCATATTTATTGATCAAATGGTTGTTAACAACAATAAAATTCAGTATAGGGGGGTCAACGCTCAATGTACAATCATTAATCCATCTCAAGCCTAATTCTCGTCAGTCTCCAATCTTCTGAAGCATAACGAACAAGTTCTTACATGGTGAACGAATTCTTACATAGTGAATAAATTCTTACATGGTGAACAGTACAAGGGCAGTCATCACAGAAACTTTCGGTTTTGATCATGCAATATGACCTATAAACAATCAGGTCAAATATGAATATTCGTTTGATTTTTGTACTTGATTTATATGTTGATCCCACATTTCTCCTATTATTATTATTATTTTTATTTTTAATAAAATGCTGAAGTGGTAGGTAGATGCAAGATAAAGGTAGAAAACAGTTTGGTGCTGTAAGAGGGCAAATGTAGATGATCAGATGATCAGGTGTGTGCCTATGGACTAAGTTTTAATCCAGGCTAGACAAGGGCAGCAAGACATCCACGGATGCAAAAGATTTCTCTCAAAGCAGGGGGGGTGAGGTTCTGAGCCTCACCTCTGTTGATCCCCAAATTCTCACCTGATGGCCCCCCTGCGACTGTGCCTGTCTTAGGTTGTTCCTCCCTTGAGGAATCTTACCCGTCTCTGGCTAACCAGTCATCTTCCGGGGCCATACAGGGAAATGTAAAGTTGGTAAGTGAGAGAGAAGCCATATTGTTTGCAAAGGTTAGCTTTTTACTTCTTTGCAGATTTATGCCCTGTGGCTTCTATGCCCAGCACTTGTCTCGAGGTATCTTTACCACCTGGAGGAATTATGATACTCGGTAAATTCGATATGAGGCACGAATTCTATTTAAGGGTTGTAATTAGGAAGGAAGAAGAAAAGCTATAGATGTAGCATATGAGGGAAACTTGGGAGGATTGATTATTTCTTTGACATATCTTCTTGTATAGTACCTTAAGTATGTATAGGTTTTAAACTACTAACTAATTTGCACACACATATTAACATAATAGGAATATGGTGACATAAACAAAGCAAATCTGTAATTACCATCCATCTCCAGTGAAGCCAAGAAAACCATTTAGGCACCCTAGGCATTTGTGAAAATTTATCTATGATATGATGGATATTGTCCAACTGTACTTGAACCATCAGACAAATTAAAGCAGCCCATTTCTGGGATCTGTTCACATCCCATATGTTCTTTTAACCATAGATAGTCTATAGTCATGAGATTTTGGAGTGCTACAACTTGCACCCCTCCCAACTCCTGGTTGAGTTCCAACAGTACAGATCCGGTCAAATTCGTTGTCTCACTGTATGCACATGCCAGCCTAGACATCTCCCTCCTCATTCTTATGGCAAGTCCAGGAGACGGTGGGCTGGATGCAGCCACAACCGCAGCATCGTCCGGATCCCTGTGGAGGCTTTTTGATGATCATCCCCCGGCACAAGTCCTCCAGAGAGTGCTGATGCCGGAAGCTCCTCCTCATATCGTATCTTAGTTCATTTTCTGGGTATCCAAGCTAGGCCTTGATCTTCTGCATAGAAACAAACAGACCCTTTGCCCACACTTTGACATGCCCTCTATACCACTGTGCAGAACTCATTGGAGGTCAGCACACAGTAACTGCTTTTTTGTTTTTTTTTTTAAATTAAGAGAAAGGAATATTATCAGAAAAGAGTACCTCCATAGCTGATCATCTGACACCCTTTAAGTGATCAACATTAAGGATATTTAAAGCATGCATTGATCTTTGATTTACCAATAGTTTTATCCTGTTAAGGAGTAATCCCCCTTTTCTTTCTTTCTTTCTTTCTTTTTTTTTTTTTTTTAATTTTTAATCTACACTTACATGAAGAATACTATGTTTACTATGCTCTCCCCTATATCAGGTCCCCCCTAACAACCACATTACGGTTACTGTCCATCAGCTTAGCAAAATGTTGTAGAGTCACTACTTGTCCTCTCTGTGTTGTGCAGTCCACCCTCCCCTTGCTCCCTCCCCCCCATGCATACTAATCTTAATATCCCCCTTCTTCTTCCCCCCACTTATCCCTCCCTGCCCACCCATCCTCCCCAGTTCCTTTCCCTTTGGTACCTGTTAGTCCATTTTTGGGTTCTGTAATTCCACTGCTGTTTTGTTCCTTCAGTTTTTCCTTTGTTCCTATACTCCTCAGATGAGTGACATCATTTGGTATTTCTCTTTCTCCGCTTGGCTTATTTCACTGAGCATAATACTCTCCAGCTCCATCCATGTTGCTGCAAATGGTTGGATTTTTCCACTTCTTATGGCTGAGTAGTATTCCATTGTGTATATGTACCACATCTTCTTTATCCATTCATCTACCGATGGACATTTAGGTTGCTTCCAATTCTTGGCTATTGTAAATAGTGCTGCGATAAACATAGGAGTGCATCTGTCTTTCTCAAACTTGATTGCTGCCTTCTTAGGGTAAATTCCTAGGAGTGGAATTCCTGGGTCAAATGGTAGGTCTGTTTTGAGCATTTTGATGCACCTCCATACTGCTTTCCACAATGGTTGAACTAATTTACATTCCCACCAGCAGTGTAGGAGGGTTCCCCTTTCTCCACAGCCTCGCCAACATTTGTTGTTGTTTGTCTTTTGGATGGCAGCTATCCTTACTGGTGTGAGGTGATACCTCATTGTAGTTTTAATTTGCATTTCTCTGATAATTAGCGATGTGGAGCATCTTTTCATGTGTCTCTTGGCCATCTGTATTTCTTTTTTGGAGAACAGTCTGTTCAGTTCCTCTGCCCATTTTTTAATTGGGTTATTTGTTTTTTGTTTGTTGAGGCGTGTGAGCTCTTTATATATTCTGGACGTCAAGCCTTTATCGGATCTGTCATTTTCAAATATATTCTCCCATACTGTAGGGTTCCTTTTTGTTCTATTGATGGTGTCTTTCGCTGTACAGAAGCTTTTTAGCTTAATGTAGTCCCACTTGCTCATTTTTGCTGTTGTTTTCCTTGCCCGGGGAGATATGTTCAAGAAGAGATCACTCATGTTTATGTCTAAGAGGTTTTTGCCTATGTTTTTTTCCAAGAGTTTAATGGTTTCATGACTTACATTCAGGTCTTTGATCCATTTTGAGTTTACCTTTGTATATGGGGTTAGACAATGGTCCAGTTTCATTCTCCTACATGTAGCTGTCCAGTTTTGCCAGCACCATCTGTTGAAGAGACTGTCATTTTGCCATTGTATGTCCATGGCTCCTTTATCAAATATTAATTGACCATATATGTTTGGGTTAATTTCTGGGGTCTCTAATCTGTTCCACTGGTCTGTGGCTCTGTTCTTGTGCCAGTACCAAATTGTCTTGATTACTATGGCTTTGTAGTAGAGCTTGAAGTTGGGGAGTGAGATCCCCCCTACTTTATTCTTCTTTTTCAGGATTGCTTTGGCTATTCGGGGTCTTTGGTGTTTCCATATGAATTTTTGAATTATTTGTTCCAATTCATTGAAGAATGTTGCTGGTAATTTGAGAGGGATTGCATCAAATCTGTATATTGCTTTGGGCAGGATGGCCATTTTGACGATATTAATTCTTCCTAGCCATGAGCAGGGGATGAGTTTCCATTTGTTAGTGTCTCCTTTAATTTCTCTTAAGAGTGACTTGTAGTTTTCAGAGTATAAGTCTTTCACTTCTTTGGTTAGGTTTATTCCTAGGTATTTTATTCTTTTTGATACAACGGTGAATGGAATTGTTTTCCTGATTTCTCTTTCTATTGATTCGTTGTTAGTGTATAGGAAAGCTACAGATTTCTGTGTGTTAATTTTGTATCCTGCAACTTTGCTGTATTCCGATATCAGTTCTAGTAGTTTTGGAGTGGAGTCTTTAGGGTTTTTTATGTACAGTATCATATCATCTGCAAATAGTGACAGTTTAACTTCTTCTTTACCAATCTGGATTCCTTGTATTTCTTTGTTTTGTCTGATTGCCGTGGCTAGGACCTCCAGTACTATGTTAAATAACAGTGGGGAGAGGGGGCATCCCTGTCTGGTTCCCGATCTCAGTGGAAATGCTTTCAGCTTCTCGCTGTTCAGTATAATGCTGGCTGTGGGTTTATCATATATGGCCTTTATTATGTTGAGGTACTTGCCCTCTATTCCCATTTTGCTGAGAGTTTTTATCATGAATGGATGTTGAATTTTGTCAAATGCTTTTTCAGCATCTATGGAGATGATCATGTGGTTTTTGTCTTTCTTTTTGTTGATGTGGTGGATGATGTTGATGGATTTTCGAATGTTGTACCATCCTTGCATCCCTAGGATGAACCCCACTTGGTCATGGTGTATGATCCTTTTGATATACTGTTGAATTCTGTTTGCTAATATTTTATTGAGTATTTTTGCATCTACATTCATCAGGGATATTGGTCTGTAATTTTCTTTTTTGGTGGGGTCTTTTCCTGGTTTTGGTATTAGGGTGATGTTGGCTTCATAGAATGAGTTTGGGAGTATTCCCTCTTCTTCTATTTTGTGGAACACTTTAAGGAGAATGGGTATTATGTCTTCTCTGTGTGTCTGATAAAATTCCGAGGTAAATCCGTCCGGCCCTGGGGTTTTGTTCTTGGGTAGTTTTTTGATTACTGTTTCAATTTCTTTGCTTGTAATTGGTTTGTTTAACTTTTGTGTTTCTTCCTTGGTCAGTCTTGGGAGGTTGTATTTTTCTAGGAAGTTGTCCATTTCTTCTAGGTTTTCCAGCTTGTTGGCATATAGGTTTTCATAGTAGTCTTTAATAATTCTTTGTATTTCTGTGGAGTCTGTTGTGATTTTTCCATTCTCATTTCTGATTATGTTGATTTGTGTTGACTCTCTTTTTCTCTTAATAAGTTGGGCTAAAGGCTTATCTATTTTGTTTATTTTCTCAAAGAACCAGCTCTTGGTTTCGTTGATTTTTGCTATTGTTTTATTCTTCTCAATTTTGTTTATTTCTTCTCTGATCTTTATTATGTCCCTCCTTCTGCTGACTTTAGGCCTCATTTGTTCTTCTTTTTCCAGTTTTAATAATTGTGATGTTAGACTATTCATTTGGGATTGTTCTTCCTTCTTCAAGTGTGCCTGGATTGCTATATACTTTCCGCTTAAGACTGCTTTCGCTGCATCCCACAGAAGTTGGGGCATAGTGTTGTTGTTGTCATTTGTTTCTATATATTCCTTGATCTCTATTTTGATTTGTTCATTGTTCCATTGATTATTTAGTAGCATGTTGTTAAGCCTCCATGTGTTTGTGAGCCTTTTTGTTTTCTTTGTAGAATTCATTTCTACTTTCATACCTTTGTGGTCTGAAAAATTGGTTGGTAGAATTTCAATATTTTGGAATTTACTGAGGCTCTTTTTGTGAGCTAGTATGTGGTCTATTTTGGAGAATGTTCCATGTGCACTTGAGAAGAATGTATATCCTGTTGCTTTTGGATGTAGAGTTCTATAGATGTCTATTAGGTCCATCTGTTCTAGTGTGTTGTTCAGTGCCTGTGTGTCTTTACTTATTTTCTGCCCGGTGGATCTATCCTTTGGGGTGAGTGGTGTGTTGAAGTCTCCTACAATGAATGCATTGCAGTCTATTTCCCTCTTTAGTTCTGTTAGTATTTGCTTCACATATGCTGGTGCTCCTGCATTGGGTACATATATATTTAGAATGGTTATATCCTCTTGTTGGACTGAGCCCTTTATCATTATGTAGTGTCCTTCTTTATCTCTTGTTACTTTCTTTGTTTTGAAGTCTATTTTGTCTGATATTAGTACTGCAACCCCTGCTTTCTTCTCACTGTTGTTTGCCTGAAATATGTTTTTCCATCCCTTGACTTTTAGTCTATGCTTATCTTTGGGTTTAAGGTGAGTTTCTTGTAAGCAGCATATAGATGGGTCTTGCTTTTTTATCCATTCTATTACTCTATGTCTTTTGATTGGTGCATTTAGTCCATTTACATTTAGGGTGACTATTGAGAGATATGTACTTATTGCCATTTCAGGCTTTAGATTCGTGGTTACCAAAGGTTCAAGGTTAGCTTCTTTAGTATCTTACTGCCTAACTTAGCTCGCTTATTGAGCTGTTATATACACTGTCTGGAGATTCTTTTCTTCTCTCCCTTCTTATTCCTCCTCCTCCATTCTTCATATGTTGTGTGTTTTGTTCTGTGCTCTTTTTAGGGGTGCTCCCATCTAGAGCAGTCCCTGTAGGATGCCCTGTAGAGGTGGTTTGTGGGAAGCAAATTCCCTCAGCTTTTGCTTGTCTGGGAATTGTTTGATCCCACCATCATATTTAAATGATAGTCGTGCTGGATACAGTATCCTTGGTTCAAGGCCCTTCTGTTTCATTGCATTAAGTATATCATGCCATTCTCTTCTGGCCTGTAGGGTTTCTGTTGAGAAGTCTGATGTTAGCCTGATTGGTTTTCCTTTATAGGTGACCTTTTTCTCTCTAGCTGCCTTTAAAACTCTTTCCTTGTCCTTGATCCTTGCCATTTTAATTATTATGTGTCTTGGTGTTGTCCTCCTTGGATCCTTTCTGTTGGGGGTTCTGTATAATTCCATGGTCTGTTCGATTATTTCCTCCCCCAGTTTGGGGAAGTTTTCAGCAATTATTTCTTCAAAGACACTTTCTATCCCTTTTCCTGTTTCTTCCTCTTCTAGTATCCCTATAATACGAATGTTTTTCCTTTTGTATTGGTCACATATTTCTCTTAGTGTTGTTTCATTCCTGGAGATCCTTTTATCTCTCTCTATGTCAGCTTCTATACGTTCCTGTTCTCTGGCTTCTATTCCTTCAATGGCCTCTTGCATCTTATCCATTCTGCTTATAAATCCTTCCAGGGATTGTTTCACTTCTGTGATCTCTTTCCTGACATCTGTGATCTCCTTCCGGACTTCATCCCACTGCTCTTGCATTTTTCTCTGCATCTCATCCCACTGCTCTTGCATTTTTCTCTGCATCTCATCCCATTGCTCTTGCATTTTTCTCTGCATCTCTGTCAGCATGTTCATGATTTTTAATTTGAATTCTTTTTCAGGAGGACTAGTTAGGTCTATCTCCTTCTCAGGTGTTGTCTCTGTGATCTTTGTCTGCCTGTAGTTTTGCCTTTTCATGGTGATAGAGATAGTTTGCAGAGCTGGTACAAGTGACCGCTGGAAGAGCTTCCCTTCTTGTTGGTTTGTAGCCTTTTCCTGGGAGAATAGCGACCTCTAGTCGCTTGTGCTGAGCAGCTGTGCGCAGACAGGGCTTCTGCTTCCTGCCCAGTTGCTTTGGGGTTTATCTCCGCTGTTGCTGTGGGCTTGGCCTGGCTGGGGCTGTTCCTCCAAAATGGTGGAGCCCCGTTGGAGGGGGAGCGGCCAGGAGGCTATTTATCTCCGTAAGGCGCCTCTGTGCTCTCTGCTGCCCAGGGGGTTAGAGTGCCCAGAGATCCCCAGATTCCCTGCCTATGGTCTAAGTGACCTGTCCTGCCCCTTTAAGACTTCCAAAAAGCACTCTCCAAACCAAAACAACAACAGCAACAATGAGAGAGGGAACAGAAAGAAAGAAAGAAAAAAAAAAAAAAAGGAAAAAACAAGCGATTTTTTTTTTTTTTTTTTTTTTTTTGTCCTCAGGTGCCGGTCCCAGGCACCCGATCACTGGTCCTGCTGCCCTGTCTCCCTAGCACCAGGGTCCCTGTCTTTTCAAGGCTTCCAAAAAGCACCCACCCACCGGTCCCACAGGGAAGGAACGCTCGATATTCTTTGTCCTCAGGCACTGGTCCCAGGCACCCGCTCACCAGTCCCACCGCCCTGCCTCCCTAGCACCGGGGTCCCTGTCCCTTCAAGGCTTCCAAAAAGCACTCGCCAAAAAGAGAAAAAAAGGGGAAAAACGCGCGATTTCCTCCGTCCTCAGGTGCCGGTCTCAGGCACCCACCCACCGGTCCCACAGGGAAAAACGCGGGATATTCTTTGTCCTCAGGTGCCGGTCCCAGACCCCCGCTCATCAGTCCCGCCGCCCTGCCTCCCTAGCACCGGGGTCCCTGTCCCTTTTAGGCTTCCAAAAAGCACTTGCAGAAAAGAGAGAAAAAAAAGGGGGAAAACGCGCGATTTCCTCTGTCCTCAAGTGCCGGTCTCAGGCAACCGCCCACCGGTCCCGCAGGGAAAAACGTGGGATATTCTTTGTCCTCAGGCGCCGGTCCCAGGCACCCGCTCACCAGTCCCGCCACCCTGCCTCCCTAGCACTGGGGTCCCCGTCCCTTCAAGGCTTCCAAAAAGCGCTCGCCAAAAAGAGGAAAAAAAAAAAAAGGGGGGGGGAAACGCGCGACCTCCTCCGTCCTCAGGCACCGGTCTCAGGCACCCGCCCGCCGGTCCCGCAGGGAGAAATTCGGGATATTCTTTGTCCTCCAGCGCCATTACCAGGCACCTGCTCACCGGTCCCGCCACCCTGCCTCCCCAGCAACGGGGGCCCGTCCCTCTAAGGCTTCCAAAAAGCGCTCGCCAAAAAAAAAAAAAAAAAAAAAAAAAAACCGCTCCGGTTTCTTTCCACCCGCCGGGAGCCGGGGGGAGGGGCGCTCGGGTCCCGCCGGGCCGGGGCTTGTATCTTACCCCCTTCGCAAGGCGCTGGTTCCTTGCAGGTGTGGATATGGTCTGGATGTTGTTCTGTGTCCTGTGGTCTCTATTTTAGGAAGATTTTTCTTTGTTATATTTTCATAGCTCTATGTGTTTTTGGGAGGAGATTTCCACTGCTCTACTCACGCCGCCATCCTGGCTCCGCCCCCCAAAGGTATAATTTTTTAAGTGCAAATTCAAATTAATACTATACTAGAAGGACATATATTCCTTTTTTGTCTAAACTAGCTACTGGCAGCCAAAAATTCTTACGGAACGGTAAATTCAAACTCCACCTTTCAACTACATATGTAATGTTGAAGTATGACATCGCTGTCTTCAAGGTCAAAGAACTCAGACTAGGGAGAGGACAGTGGTCACAGAGGTAACAGGCAAGAAGTTAAAGCCTGTGCTAATGAGGAGACTTAGAGTGCCCAGTTGGAAGGAGGGACAGAAAGAAAAAAGGGGATTATTTGTCATATATTTGCTATTATGAGCCTATGATCCCAGGATGAGGGATCATTATTTTGATCTGGTGGGGTAGGGGCAAAACAAAAATTGGGGTTTTTTTCTGTTTGCCAAAAGGTAGCAAGTATTGTTTTCAGTTAACTAGCAAAACCTCAGTTCAGGGCCCAGGAAAGTCCTGCTAAATTTATAATTTGCTCCAGAATTAACTAAAGAAAAAAAAAGTTTTGGTAAAAGAAAGAAAATTGGTAAGACCAGTATCAAGGGGATCTAAAATATTTACAGATGAAGGCAAATTTTGAAATTATCCTTATTAACACATTTTAAGAATTTAAAACACTATGGAAGGAAATAGGAACCAACATTTATGTGCTAAGTACATATTGTTGGTTAGGCACTGGAATAGGGACTTAAGTCTCTTATGGGTAAAACCTTAACTGTTACACGAGTAAAACAGATTAAGCTACCTACCCAGTGTCATCACAACTGAGTTAACAGAAGTCAAATGAAGTGTGACTTATTAACCCATTGTCTTCTAATACATCCTAAATATTTGCTTTAGTAAGTTATGGGTACATAATTAATCCTATAAATGCTTGTTGAATTCAGTTTAATTTTAAAAAATGACACCTAGCATGAGGACTTTATCCTCATAATACTTTTAATTCTACAATATTATGTTGAAGGAAAACTTTTTATTCCATATTTCTCCCTTTAGGTTAAAAATGCTGTTTTGGATTTTGCTGGTGGTATGAGAATATATTTGTGTTAAATGTTCTGCTCTCAAATTTGAAAAACCAAAAACTAGGTTTACTATGACTATCATTTTTAGGATAAAAGCCAGAACATGTTTATTGTTAAACCAGTTTTCAAGCAAAATACCACATACCTCTCGAAATATTTTTTAAATCTTTTGCGGTGCTGCAGGGACTACACTTTGAGAACTATAATTCCTGGGTCATTGTGAATGTCCTAAGATAGTTGAGAGAGAGTGATGTCACCAAGATGGTGACATAGGTCATTCCTGATTTTACATGCCCCCCCCCCAAAAGCAACTAGCTGTACATGGGCAAGACACCACTGAGAGAATCCTAAAACAGATGAAGCTGAAGCACCTCTTCACTACAGAGACCAGACAGACTGCATTTAAAGAAAGGAGTGGCTACATGCTGCCCACATTGCCTCTCCCCCAGGCCAGTGGGACACCATGCCTAGAGGTCCCCATGAGCCTCTGGCTCCTCCAGTGGAAAAAAGCTCAGAACAGACATCCAGCTTCCCCAGTGTTGTGGGTCACCAGTTAGGAATCCCCACACCCACCCCTCCAGTCTTACTTCACAGGGATTGTAGAGGAATCTACATGGCTCGACCACAGTGAAATCATTGTAATGGATTGCAGCATCCAGATAGTCTTAACCTGCAGCTTTGTTCAACTGTAGAACCAAGTCTGTGGTATAGTCTGACCAGGGAACTCAGCAGGGTTTGCCTGAGTTGGGTCCCCAGTCTCTCTGGCTCTGGAGACTGGTCTGCCCCTGACCAGGAAAGGGAGCTGAGCCATAGCCCAAGCCACTGCTGAGTGTAGCTTCTGACCTCATCTGATGGCTGGTAAGAACACCTGGACATTGCACAGCCTGGCAATGCTTAAGCAGAAAGTATCGCAGGCAGAGCTGTTTACCCACAGAACAAAGCCAGTTCTGGGTATGGAATGTTCTTTTGCTCTGTTCAGGCAGGAGAGCTGATTCATAGACTAGATCACTGCTGGGTGTAGCACCCCACCCCTTCCAAACAGAAAGCATTATGGGGAAAACCTGGGATGCTGCTTGGAGTTGGCCCTACTGTCAGGGAAGCTGAGAACGGCCCCACTCACTGCTGAGTGAAGCTCCCATCCCTGTCCAACCGGAAAGCCTGGCCAGAACACTTGGAAAGTTACATAGATGATGAAAACTTGAGCAGTGAGTCAGGCAGCCAGAGCTGATATTCTGCATAGCAAAGCTGGTGGACCTGGTCAGCCAGGGAACTTGAGACAGCCACGGTTGGCTTGAACCAGGACAGTAAGAAAAGCCTTGCTGGACTTGGAGCTCGTTGTCCCACTGGATCCAAGTAGGGAAACTAATTCATAGCCCTGCTCATTAACTAATCCAGCCTCCAACCTGCCTGACCATGCAATTAAACTAGAGCACACAGAAACCTGTGTGGCCCATCCAACCCTCATTATATAACTCCATCAGAGAGCACAACCCGTGACTCAATCTACAGAGCAAAACCAGTGTCTTCATCTGGCCAGGGAATTCACTGTACACGCTTGCCTGATTCAAGTCCTCAGTCAGTGAGCCATGCATGTCCTGTGCCCAGTCCTGTAGCCATACCTACACAGGGAAGCTAATTGATATGCCCAGATACATCTGAGTATAATAACCTAGTCTCAATCATCCAGCAAGCCTGGCCAGAGAACCCACACAACCTGCAAAGCCCGTAATACCACCTTGTGGGCAGAGAAGCTGGTCAGCAGTGCTTCCCAACTAATTACAGACAGTACCACCACTCCAGCTTAACCTCAGCTCAGGCAGTGTTCTCACCCCAAAACAGACCCTGATATCATGTCCCACTACCCACAAGGCTGTTACCAGCAGATGATGTCCAGAAACCCAAACAGCTTTCTGGTGAAGAACTGTCTCTGCCAAAGAGAAACTGTAGTCTAGAAGAGGAAAGCACTTTTCAGAGCACAAATAACAACATAAGAAATTGGGGGATCATGATAAATCATATAACATGGACCACTAAAGGAACCTAATAACCTTTAGTAACCAACCTTAAAGAAATGGAGATCTAGGAACTGTCAGACAAATTGAGAGTCATTCTCAAAGATGTTCAGAGAAATGCAAGAAAACAGATAACTAAATGAATTTAGGAAAACAATGTGTGAACAAAAGAGGTTTAAAAAACCTACTAAAAACATCCCTTGAGCTGAAAATTAAAATGACTGAAGAATTAAATAGAAAGATGCAAATTCGAGACAACTATGCAGAAGAAACTGACCTAGAGGAGGTTTAAGGAGCAAAAAGGAAAAATAAATAAATAAATGAAGAAAGCCAATGGGAATTAATGGACACCATAAAAGAAACAACATCTGCATCATGGGAATTCAAGAAAAAGGGACAGCAAGTATATTTAAAGCAAAAGTGGCTGCATATTTAACAAGCCTGAGGAAGAAACAGAAATCCAGAATCAAAATGCCCCAAAGACCCCAAATAGGTTGAATCTGACACACATCATCATCAAATTGTGAACAACAACCTTGAAATAATTTTGAAAGCATAGAGAGGTTACATAAAAGAAGCCCCCTTAAGACTATTGATTTCTCAACGGAAATGTTTCAGGCCAGGAGAGAATGGGGTGATGCAGTCAAAATATTTGAAAGGAAAAATCCAAGAATTCTATACCTGGTAAATCCATCATTTAGAAAAGGAGGAGAGAGAGAGACTTTCCTGAATAAACAAAAGGTGAGGAATCATCACCACTAGACCTGCCTTACAAGAAATGCTAAACAGAGTTCTTTATGCTGAATCAAAAGAGCTCTAATTTAGAACAGGAAAACAATGTAAAACTCACTAGTAACGGTAAATATATAGTCAAAGTTAGATTCTGTAAAATGGTGGTGGTGCATGTGTTCACTTAGCTGTAGGTTAAATGTTTAAAAAAATACCCATAAGTACAGTAATATGCTGTTAGGTACGAAATATTTAAAAATACGTAAACTATTATATCAATAACCTAAAATGTAGGTGGGATGAAAAGTCTGAGTGTATAATTTAGGAATGCTATTGAAATTGTTACCAGTTTAAAATAGTGTTCTCTAAGTCTCATGGAAACACGAGAAAAGAAGCAGTAGTGATTCCACCAAAGAACATAATAAAGTCAAAGCATACTGATACCAATAGACATGAAAACATACAAAAAAAGACAGGAGGATATAAAACAATGAACAGTGGATCTACAAAACAGCCAGGAAACAAGATTGCGATAGTATGTCCTGGACTATCAATAGTTACTTTAAATGTAAATTCTCCAATCATGACATAGAGTGGCTGTGTGGATTAAAATAAACAAGATCCAATGACATGTTGCCTACAAAAGAACTGTAACCTTAAAAACACACAGACTGAGAGGAAAGGGATGAAATATATTTCAAGCAAATGGTTACAAAAGAGCAGGGGAGCTGTACTTAGATTTTAAACAAAAACTGTAAATAAGAGATAAAAGATATATAATGATAAAGGGACCAATCTGTCAAGATACAACAAATGTAAATATATACCCAACTATCAGAGCACCTAAATATATACAGCAAAAACAGTGCTAAAAAGAGAAATAAGCAACAATATGATTACAACTGGGACTTAACCTCTCAACAACAGATTATCTAAACAAAATCAATAGCAGAGAAGTAAAAAAAAGTTTTAAAAAATGTAAACAAAACAACTGAATTTACAGAATGCAGCAAATCTTAAGTTTTAAGAAGGAAGTTTATAGCAAATACCTACTGAGACAAAAAAAATTTCATACACTTTATGCCTTAAGGAATGAGGGAAAAAAAAAAAACTGAGCCCAAGCTGGTAATCACAAAACTCCCAGCAAACAGTTCAGGACCAGATGGCTTCACAAGTGAATTTCTACCAAACATTTATAGAGGAGTTAATACCTAGCTTTCTCAAACAACTCAAAAAAAGAATGCTTCCAAATTCATTCTATGAGGCTGGCATTACTCTGATGCCTAAACCAAAGACAGCACAAAAAATGAAAATTACAGAATGATATCCCTAATGAACATAGGTTCAAAAACCCTCAGCAAAATATTAGTGAACCAAATAAAAAAATGTATTAAAAGGAAATTCATCACAATCTAGTGGGGTTTATCGCAGGGACAAAAGGATGGTTCAACACTGTGAATTAATGTGAAACACCACATTAATAAAAAGGATAAAACCATATGATCATCTCAATAGATGCAGAAAAAGCATTTGACAAAATTCAGCATCCACTCATGGCAAAACCTCTCAACCAAGTGGGCATAGAGGAACATACGTCAACATAATAAAGGCCATACATGACAAACCCACAGCTAATATACTCAATAATGAAAAAGCTGAAAGCTTTTCCTCTAAGATCAGGAACAAGGCAAAGGATGTCCACTCTCACCACTTTTATTCAACACAGTAATAGAAGTTCTATTTACAGCAATCACACAAGAAATAAAAGGCATCCAAGTTTGTCAATGTGGGGTAATTTGCAGAGTTTCCAGAATCTCCTTCCTGGCCTTAGCCATTTACATATCAACAGGTGTTTACTCCTGCAGCCTCCCACAACCTCCAGGGCAAGGGGTGGGGAGATAACAGCCATTCTCTCCCCTTTCTTCCTGGTACATAATTGGTCTGACTTCTACCAGTCATCAAGGACCCGCCAATGGAGTTCCTCCTGGAAAGGACAGGCAGGAAGTAGAGAGCACACAGTGAGGGCAGAGCATGAACAGTGGACAGAGGAGATGGATAGTGCCGGGACTAGCTAGAGATTTTCAGCAAGCTGTGAGCAATAAAAAACAGTTTCTCCCAACCTACCCTTTCCCCTGACTTAGGTTTCACCAGTTTCATAGGGGATTCGTACCAGGCTGGAAACACCCTTCCCTGTGAACTACAGCAAGGAAGAAATAAAACTGGCACTATTTGTAGATGACATGATCCTATATATAGAAAACCCTGAAGACTTCACCAAAAAAAAAAACAAAACAAAACTATTAGAGCTAATAAATGAATTCAATAAACATAGGATACAAAAATCAATATATAGAAATATGTTGCTCCTATACTCTGATAACTAGCAGAGAGAGAAATTAATAAAACTATCCCATCTACAATTGCATCAAAAAGAATAAAATGCCTAGGAATAAATTTAACCAAGTAGTTTAAAGGTCTGTCCTCTGAAAACTGCAAGACACCGATGAAAGAAATTGAAGACAACACAAATAAATGGAAAGATATATTGTGCTCATGGGTAGGAATAATTAATATTGTTAACAATCTGCAGATTCAGTGCAACCCCTATCAAAATACCAATGACATTTTTCACAGAACTAGAAAAACTAGTGCTCAAGTTTTATAGAACCATGAAAGACCCCAAATAGCCAA
Organism: Manis javanica; assembly: GCF_040802235.1. Taxonomy (NCBI): domain Eukaryota; kingdom Metazoa; phylum Chordata; class Mammalia; order Pholidota; family Manidae; genus Manis; species Manis javanica. The sequence goes on along the minus strand of NC_133169.1, from coordinate 56,750,671 downwards.
AGCAATCTTGAAAAAGCACAAAGTTATTGGAGTTATGCTCACTGATTTAAAACTATAGTGATCAAAACAGTATGGTACTGGCACAGAACAGTGTAACAGACACAGAACAATGAAATAAATCCACATTTTTACGGTCAATTAACCTACAACAAGGGAGACAAGGATATACAATGGTGAAAATAAGGTCTCTTCATTAAATGGTGTTGGGGAAACTGGGCAGCTACATGCAAAAGAATGAAACTGGGTCACTGCCTTATACCATATACACTCAAAATGGATTAAAGACCTAAATGTAAAACCCAAAACCATAAAACTCCTAAGACAAACATAGGCAATAAACTCTGGGATTATCAGGCTTAGCAACTTTTTTTCTGGTTATATTTCCTCAGGCAATGAAGACAAAAGCAAAAATAGACAATTGGGACTACAAAAAATTAAAAATTTTCCACAGTGAAGGAAAACAACAAAAAGACCAATTAATGGGAGAATACATTTGCAAATGATGTATCTGAAAGGAGTTAATATCCAAAATATGTAAAGAACTCATACAACTCAACAGCAGAATACTTAACACAATTAAAAAAGGGCAAAGGACTTGAATAGACATTTTTCTAAAGGCATACAGATGACCAACAGACACATGAAAAGATGCTCAAATCACTAATTATCAGGGAAAAGCAAATCAAAACCACAACGAGGTGTTAACAGCTCACAATAGTCAGAATGGCTAATAAAAAAAAGACAAGAAGTAACAATTTTTGGCAAGGATGTGGTAAAAAGGGAACCCTGTGCACTCTGTGGGATTGTAAGCTTGTGGATCCACTATGGAGATGCCTCCAAAAATTATAAGTAGAAATACTGTACAATTCAGTAGTTCCACTTCTGGATATTTACCTGAAGAAAACAAATACCAATCTAAAAAGATATCTGCACCCCTGTGTTTACTGCATTACTTAACACTGGCCAAAACATGAAAACAACCTAAGTGTCCATTGATGAATAAATGGATAAAGATGTGCTATATATACATAAATGAATATTACTCAGCCATACCAAATAATGAACTTTTGCCATTTACCAATGGATATAGAGGGTATTCACCAAGTGAAATAGGTCAGACAAAAACAAATACTGTATGATTTCACTTATATGTAGGATCTGAAAAACAAAGCAAACCAAACAAAAACAGACTCATAAATATACACAACAAACGTGTTTGCTGGGGCAAAATGAAGGTGAAGGTGACTAAGAGGTAGAAACTTCCAATTTTAAAATAAATCATAGGAATGAAAATTATGGAATATAGCCTATAATATAACCTTGGTGACAGATGATAACTACATTTACAGTTTTTTGTACTGGCAAATTACTATGTTTACATCTGAAATAATATGTCAATTAAATCAGTTAATAGAAAAGAATATCCCTTCACTGTAATATGAAAATAGGGTATCTGTTATTTTGCCATACGGTGTGTTTAAAAAAATTTGTTACTGGCATATACATAAGAAAAGTTCACAAAAAGAAATGAGTGTATCACAACATGGATGCACTCATGTAACCACTGCTCTGGTCAACAAACAGACCAGCTCCCCAAATCACCCGTTAGGCTTCCTTGTAATCACACTCCTCTAACTTTGCCCCAAGGTAACTACCATCCTGAATTCTAACACCAAAGAGAATTTGCCTGTAGCTGGATTTTATATAAATGGAATTATACAATATGTTTCTTTTGTCCTTGACTTTCCTTCAAGATTACATTTGTGTAAGTCAGTATTTGTTCATTTGCCTTGCTGTATAGTCTGGTGTTATGGATATACCACAATTAGTTATCCCTTTTGTTGCTGGATAGTTGAGCTGTTTCCATTGTTTTGTTTTACTCTAATGAATAGTGCAGCTCTGGACATCTTGTATTATTATTTTGGTATACATATGCATTTCTTTTGGAAATATTCATAGAAGTGGAGTTCCCGGGTCATAAATTATACATTTTTAACTGTAGTAGGTGTTGCCAAAATGTGTTCGAAGTTAGGCGAACTTACCATCTTAGTGCTTGATAACAAGATTTTTTAAATTTTATTGTGATTTAAATTTTTCTGACATTAAAGATAATGGAATTCAGCAACTTTTCATCTTGCCAGTTTTGTTATCCTTCCTTGTAGGGTGCTAATTTGTGAGGTGCCCAGTTTCATACCTATTTTTCCATTAAGTTTTCTCTATTTATCAAATGATTTTTATAAGTTCTATTCATTTTCTAGGTAGTACATGTTACAGGTGTCTCTCACTTGTCTTTTCAACTCCACTGATATTTCTCAATGAACAGAAGTTTTAATCATAACATAGACAGATGGTTATCACCCTCTTCCTTTATGTGTAGTGCAATTTGTTTAAAAATCTTTTCTTACCTCGAGTTCTTGCAGACAATCTATTTTGACATCTAAATTTTTTTATTGTTTTAAATTTCACATTTGAGATTGACAATTCATCTAGAATCATTTTGTATGTGTGTAAATGGTGTAAAATAAGGGCTAAAAGTTTTCCTCTTCCCAGTTGTGCTAACACCATTTGTGGAAAAGACCATCCTTGTATTTGTTGACTTTAGATTGACATCATTCACCAGGTGTGCTTCTTTCCTTTTTTAAAATAAAATTTACGTATATTTAAAATCTCAGTCTATCCTATTGGTTTTGTTTATATAGACACTCATTTGCATTTACCCATGATTTACCCTTTCTATTGCTCTCTATTCTTTTCTCTGTTTCTGAGCTTTCTTCTGTGATTATTTTTCTCCTTTACCCTGAAGAGAAACCCCTTTATAATGTCCTTTACTGTGGATATCCTGATAATGAACAATTTTTTAAATGTCTTTATTTCATTCTCATTTTTGAAGGATGCTTTCCTGTACAGAATTCTAGTTTGACATTTTTTTCTTTCAGCAATTTTAAGTTAACATACCAATACCCTCTGGCTTCTATTGTTTGTATTGATGAGTCAACTATCAATCTTGCTTTTTGTAGGCAGGTGATACACTTTTTTCTCTGGATGCTTATAAGATACTCTCTTTGCTTTTGGATTTCAGCAGTCATACTCTGATGTGCTCTAATTAGAATGCACTGCTGCCAAATTTCATGTCTTCTTTCGCTGGGACGGTAATCATACATTTACTAGACATTTTCACGTGTCCCATACATCTCTGTTTTCTATTCTGTCCTTTTGACTCTGAATTTGGTCTTGATATTTTCTTTCAGTTGATCTCTGCTTCACTAATTCTTTCCTTACTTGTACCTATTCTGCTACTACTAAACTAATCTATTAAGTTCTTGATATTCTATTTTTCAGTTGTAGAATTTCCATTTGATTATTTTTTATAGATTCTATTCTTTGCTAAAATTCTCTATTTTTTCTTTTAACTCCTTGAAAATATTAATTTTCATCATTTTAAACACCATGTCTAGTAGCTACATCTTCTGTATCTCCTATGGGCCATTTTTATTACTGGTTCTTCTTTCTTAGTTTCTGATAAAAATTTGCCTTATAATAGCTGATTATTTTTGATTGAGGGCCAAACATTGTATATGAAAACTGTTGAGGTAATAATATGAGGCTCTGGCTGATTTTCTTTGAGATTCATTTTTGCTCCCGGCAAGCTAACTAGGTTAACAGCATATCAAATTAATGCAGTCTGACATTGAAATAATGTAAGGTGTCTTTAGCCCTTTTAAGGACCAGACTGCCCTATTTTTGTGTTCATTCTTACTCTTGGAATGTACCCCAAACCACTTATAGGCCACATACACTTAAATTACTCTCTCCCTAGTCCTGTGAATTGGTCAAGAGCTCTTCTCAATTTCTCATCTGAGCTACTGTTTTCGTATTTCACATTTCTGAAGGGTAAAATGAGGCCTGGCTCATGTCTCTTACCACATACTTGGAAAAGTATGCTCTCTCTTTGCTCCTTTATCTTGCTCCCACAAATCTTTGCTTTCTTGGTAGCCATCTGATGATTTTAAACAAATGTTTTTCATATGATATTTTGTCTGGATTTCACATTTGTTCGTACTATTGGGGGGTGGATCTAAAAACCTAGGTTGTACTTGGTAGAAATGACACATATCTGGGTCTTTAAGTTGTTGGGCCTTCATGCATACAGACGGGGAAGCTAAAGGATTTATGGTTTAATAGAACTTTCAAATACAAGGTTCTCTGTAGAAATTTGTTAAATTCCAAGAAACTTCATTTGCAATATAATGTATCAGAACAAGTAGAACTGTAAAGGATCTGTATGTAACTCCTCAGCCTGCACACCTCTGAAACTTTTACCTGTCAAATGGGGAGAAGGAGGTGGTTCAGTTATTGTGGTTGGTAATGGTGGCTTTTGCTCTGAAGAAGCCCCTCTTCAGAGTACATATTCAGCCTCACAACCCTAACACGATGTCTGCCCACAATCCTAAAATGTACTTGTGCCGTATGCTTCTGTATAATTAGTATTATTTATCAATTCAATAATAACTACAAAGAGCTGAATGGTTTCTATATGTGGGGCATTACTATATGGATAGTTCCAAATTCTTATTGCATCCCTGCAAAATAATTGATAATAGTTCTGTTTCGCACATTTATAAAAAGGTTTACCACTAGAATAGAAGTCCACTGAGCACTAGTACCATGGTTGTCATATGTATTATTATTTAGTACCTGGCACAATTATAAATATTAACAAATATAAAAATTGGTAAGTATTACTGAACAAAGGAACTCAAGTCTGACCCCATAGGTCAAATTCTTTCTGGATCACACAGTATGATTAATGGCTACTTGGTTCTATTTCTTTTAAATAAAAACATTAAAAAAATATCAAATGCAAGCCTGACTTAAAAAGGACTGTTAGTAAAAACTTAATGATATAGGGAGGAATTAAAGTTGATTAAAGGATACTGGTCCAATAGAGCTGTTAAGCTTCTAAGAGGAAACTACTAAACCTATTGAAAGGTGAAAATTGAGCTTGAGAATTGAATAGCTGAAAAAAAAACACTGAAGACTGGAAGAGCTCAAGGCTAGAAGCTCTGGATTTGAAACTTATGCTCACCACTTGGTAGCAGGGTACCTTCAAACAAGTTTTTCATTTCACTGAAACTTTTTCATCAGTAAAATAAAAGTGGTGATAGCAAAGGCATAGGCTGTTCTGAGAAATACATGAAGTGAGGCATATACTCAATTCCTGTTGGCCTATTTATGATGAGCACCTTCCCAGACTGGTTATGCTTCTGGATCAGAGGTATTGTTACTGATGATTGTGGCTTCTGCTCTGAAGCACCACTCTTCAGAGTACAGATTCAACTTCATGGGAATTTTAAAAAAGTGGGATGTTTTGTGGAGTGTAACCTACAAATGCTAGCCAGCCATGTGAGATTAGTGTCCAAGTATCAGAGAATGAGTTATTGGACTTGCTGTGAGACATCAGTCTTCCCTATGAGTCCTTCCGAATGGACTTTTCAAGGATGGTTTTGACTACACAAGTATTTCAATTATAATTTGGTACATGTATTCCTGAAAACATTTGCTTTCTACATACTTGTGTGCTAGAAATAAGAGAAGTTATGGAAAATGATAGTGTTAGCATCAGATCTCTCAAAACCTATACATCTTTGTAACCACAGTATTAACAAAACTAATGACAACCTCATCTAGCAACAAGTTTTTTAAATGTGTTAAATTTCTAATAATAAAACAAGATAATTTTACCTTAGTGAAAAAAAACTGGGTTCCACTTCCAAATGGTACCATTTGAGGGTCCTGAACTCACTCACTCCCAAAGACACATTGCAGCTATAGCTACATATGGGATATTTTCCTCTGGAAAAAAAAACTAAACCAACTGAGTGACTCCTGTATATTGGGCAAATGAGAAAAAACCCGCATTGAAGCAGGGAGGAGATGCTGAGACACAGTCTCACCATAAACCCACCCCCAAATTGAGGGAGAGAACTTCGGGAACTTACTGCTCCTAGTTTCTCCCTGAGGAGTGAGGGGTTTGAACCCCACCTCTGGCATCCCAACTTTTAAAGCCTGCCCCTGAGAGACAAACTCCTAAAACATCTGACTTTGAAAGCCAATGGGGCTTGTGTCCACAAAATCCACACATCTATAGCAAATTGAGAAACATGAAAGGGCTCATGCCGAGTTTGGTCGATGGGCACCATCTTTGCGTTCTCCATCTGTCTCACTCCAGCTCACCAGTATCTCCCAGAAAGGAGCTTATATATTCCTCTGCAACTCACTTTGTGTAGCCGTCACCCAGGAGATATTTCTAGATTGCCTGGCTGTGGTGGCTAATTGGGCTTACACTCTCAGGTCCCCAGGACTGTAATGAATGGAGAAAGAATTCTTAACCAGCCACTACCACTCCAGGGGAAAGAGAAGAGGCAACAGACTGAGGTGCCCAGTCTTTCCATGAAAGAGGTCTATTACAACTTACCTTCACAACTGCACCCCGAGGGGTAGGCTTCCGATTGAACCACATCGAATGGCCCAAGGGAATCCTTTCCTGGGAACTTGGAGGATGGGCACTGTCTTTGCACTCTCCCTCTGGGGTGCTTGTATCTCCCATAGGGAAGTTTGTCTCTGGTGCTCCAATTTTTGTGGTAACTACCCAGGAGGATGCTTTTTGATTACCTGGCTCTGGTGGCCAGGAGGTCTTGTGTTCATGGGCCTCCAGCAAATGGAGAGACAGTTCTTGGCTGGCCACTACACTTGAGGCACAGCACAGAGACTAACACACCCCCAGTCTTTCTGTGAAAAAGGCCTATTGGCTTGTCTTGTGCTTCTGCTTCAGGGGCAGGCCTTGGGATTGGCACATATCCAGGGATCTCAGACACTCTCTGGGGCTGGCGGCTGGTGGGCACCACCTTTGAGCCCTTTCTCTGCCTTATGCTGAGTTGCTGTTCTCTTCTGAGGGCGGTAGGGGGCAGCTCATGCAGTCATCTGGTACCTCGATTTTGTGGCTGCCATACAGGTAACACCTGTTGACTGCCTGGCTCTGGTGGCCAGTGTTTATGGATCATGTAGGACTGTTACAAAGGGAGAAACAATTCTTAACTAGCTACCCTCTTTCCCAGGGCACAGCATAGAGAGCAGAGTAAAACCTATCACCAACCTTTCTCTAAAAGACATCTATTAACTTCATAGCTGCAGCCTGAGGGGAGGCTTCTAATTACACATCTAGGGACCAAAAACAATCATCTTCAGAGACCAAGGAGGCCAGCAGGTGCCTACTTCACACTGTTCTTCCTCTTTCCTGTCCCTGGATCTTGGTACTCTGAGAAGGGGATATGTGTACTCATTTGGCATTCCAGCCTTTGTGTCTTATCAACTAGAGGTCACATCCCTCGATAGTCTGTCTCTTGGTGGCCAGCAGGGTTTATGTTCACAGCATCAATGGGATGGTAGCAAAAAAAAGGAAGCTACTCTTAACTGGCTGTCACTCTAGGGCTCAGTGTAGAGGAAGTGGACAAAAAAGCCACCTCCAGTCTTCCCCTGAAAGAAGTGTATTTGCACTTTAAAAGCTGCTGCCTAAGGTTTTACTTCCAATCAGCCTGACTCTGTGTTTTCCCTAAGATCTTTGGGATACTGACAGGTCCTGTCACACCCTCAACTACTGGAGCAATTAAAAATAAAATGGCCATTGTCTAACCCCATATACAAAGGTAAACTCAAAATGGATCAAAGACCTGAATGTAAGTCACGAAACCATTAAACTCTTGGAAAAAAACATAGGCAAAAACCTCTTAGACATAAACATGAGTGATCTCTTCTTGAACATATCTCCCCGGGCAAGGAAAACAACAGCAAAAATGAGCAAGTGGGACTACATTAAGCTGAAAAGCTTCTGTACAGCGAAAGACACCATCAATAGAACAAAAAGGAACCCTACAGTATGGGAGAATATATTTGAAAATGACAGATCTGATAAAGGCTTGACGTCCAGAATATATAAAGAGCTCACACGCCTCAACAAACAAAAAACAAATAACCCAATTAAAAAATGGGCAGAGGAACTGAACAGACTGTTCTCCAAAAAAGAAATACAGATGGCCAAGAGACACATGAAAAGATGCTCCACATCGCTAATTATCAGAGAAATGCAAATTAAAACTACAATGAGGTATCACCTCACACCAGTAAGGATAGCTGCCATCCAAAAGACAAACAACAACAAATGTTGGCGAGGCTGTGGAGAAAGGGGAACCCTCCTACACTGCTGGTGGGAATGTAAATTAGTTCAACCATTGTGGAAAGCAGTATGGAGGTGCATCAAAATGCTCAAAACAGACCTACCATTTGACCCAGGAATTCCACTCCTAGGAATTTACCCTAAGAACGCAGCAATCAAGTTTGAGAAAGACAGATGCACTCCTATGTTTATCGCAGCACTATTTACAATAGCCAAGAATTGGAAGCAACCTAAATGTCCATCTGTAGATGAATGGATAAAGAAGATGTGGTACATATACACAATGGAATACTACTCAGCCATAAGAAGTGGAAAAATCCAACCATTTGCAGCAACATGGATGGAGCTGGAGAGTATTATGCTCAGTGAAATAAGCCAAGCGGAGAAAGAGAAATACCAAATGATTTCACTCATCTGAGGAGTATAGGAACAAAGGAAAAACTGAAGGAACAAAACAGCAGCAGAATTACAGAACCCAAAAATGGACTAACAGGTACCAAAGGGAAAGGAACTGGGGAGGATGGGTGGGCAGGGAGGGATAAGGGGGGGGAAGAAGAAGGGGGGTATTAAGATTAGCATGCATGGGGGGGAGGGAGAAAGGGGAGGGTGGGCTGCACAACACAGAGAGGACAAGTAGTGACTCTACCACATTTTGCTAAGCTGATGGACAGTAACCGTAATGTGGTTGTTAGGGGGGTCCTGATATAGGGGAGAGCATAGTAAACATAGTATTCTTCAGGTAAGTGTAGATTAAAAATTTAAAAAAAAAAAGAAAGAAAGAAAGAAAAGGGGGATTACTCCTTAACAGGATAAAACTATTGGTAAATCAAAGATCAACGCATGCTTTAAATATCCTTAATGTTGATCACTTAAAGGGTGTCAGATGATCAGCTATGGAGGTACTCTTTTCTGATAATATTCCTTTCTCTTAATTAAAAAAAAAAAAAAAAAAAGCAGTTACTGTGTGCTGACCTCCAATGAGTTCTGCACAGTGGTATAGAGGGCATGTCAAAGTGTGGGCAAAGGGTCTGTTTGTTTCTACGCAGAAGATCAAGGCCTAGCTTGGATACCCAGAAAATGAACTAAGATACGATATGAGGAGGAGCTTCCGGCATCAGCACTCTCTGGAGGACTCGTGCCGGGGGATGATCATCAAAAAGCCTCCACAGGGATCCGGACGATGCTGCGGTTGTGGCTGCATCCAGCCCACCGTCTCCTGGACTTGCCATAAGAAGGAGGAGGGAGATGTCTAGGCTGGCATGTGCATACAGTGAGACAACGAATTTGACTGGATCTGTACTGTTGGAACTCAACCAGGAGTTGGGAGGGGTGCAAGTTGTAGCACCCCAAAATCTCATGACTATAGACTATCTATGGTTAAAAGAACATATGGGATGTGAACAGATCCCAGAAATGGGCTGCTTTAATTTGTCTGATGGTTCAAGTACAGTTGGAAAATATCCATCATATCATAGATAAATTTTCACAAATGCCTAGGGTGCCTAAATGGTTTTCTTGGCTTCACTGGAGATGGCTGGTAATTATAGATTTGCTTTGTTTATGTCACCGTATTCCTATTATGTTAATATGTGTGTGCAAATTAGTTAGTAGTTTAAAACCTATACATACTTAAGGTACTATACAAGAAGATATGTCAAAGAAATAATCAATCCTCCCAAGTTTCCTTCATATGCTACATCTATAGCTTTTCTTCTTCCTTCCTAATTACAAACCTTAAATAGAATTCGTGCCTCATATAGAATTTACCGAGTATCATAATTCCTCCAGGTGGTAAAGATACCTCGAGACAAGTGCTGGGCATAGAAGCCACAGGGCATAAATCTGCAAAGAAGTAAAAAGCTAACCTTTGCAAACAATATGGCTTCTCTCTCACTTACCAACTTTACATTTCCCTGTATGGCCCCGGAAGATGACTGGTTAGCCAGAGACGGGTAAGATTCCTCAAGGGAGGAACAACCTAAGACAGGCACAGTCGCAGGGGGGCCATCAGGTGAGAATTTGGGGATCAACAGAGGTGAGGCTCAGAACCTCACCCCCCCTGCTTTGAGAGAAATCTTCTGCATCCGTGGATGTCTTGCTGCCCTTGTCTAGCCTGGATTAATACTTAGTCCATAGGCACACACCTGATCATCTGATCATCTACATTTGCCTTCTTACAGCACTAAACTATGTTTTCTACCTTTATCTTGCATCTACCTACCACTTCAGCATTTTATTAAAAATAAAAATAATAATAATAATAGGAGAAATGTGGGATCAACATATAAATCAAGTACAAAAATCAAATGGATATTCATATTTGACCTGATGGTTTATAGGTCATATTGCATGATCAAAACCGAAAGTTTCTGTGATGAATGCCCTTGTACTGTTCACCATGTAAGAATTTATTCACTCTGTAAGAATTCGTTCACCATGTAAGAACTTGTTCGTTATGCTTCAGAAGATTGGAGACTGACGAGAATTAGGCTTGAGATGGATTAATGATTGTACATTGAGCATTGACCCCCCTATACTGAATTTTATTGTTGTTAACAACCATTTGATCAATAAATATGAGAGATGCCCTCTCAAAAATAAAATAAAATGGGCTGCTTGGACAATCACAAAGGCTTAAGAATCAACCAAAGCTGAGTAGGGTTCAATGATAAGGTTTATTTCCTATACAAGGCCATTCTGTCAGGAATTTGTCTAATGCATAGAAGCCAAGCAAAATGAAGAAACAAAGGAATATGTTTCAAATGAAAAAACAAAAAAAAAAAAACAATATAAAATCTCAGCAAAAGACCTTAATGACATGGAGACAAATAACTTACCTGTTTAAAAGATCAAAATAATGGTCATAAAGATGCCCACTGAGCTCAGGAGAGGAGTGGATGAATAAAGAAAGAATTTCAGCAAAGAAATAGAAAATATAAGTGCCAAAATAGAAGTCACAGAAGCTAAGAATACAATAATGAAACTGAAAAATACACTAGAGGAGTTCAGCAGAGGGCTGGATGAAGCAGAAGAAAGTGTCAGGGACTGCAAAGATAGGGCAGTGCTAATAAATGGAAACTCATCCCATGCTCTTGGGTAGGAAGAATTAATATTGTCAAAATGGCCATCCTGCCTAAAGCAATCTACAGATTCAATGCAATCCCTTTCAAAATACCAATGAGCATTCTTCAATGAACTGGAACAAATGGTTCTAAACTTCATATGGAACCACAAAAGACCCCAAATAGCTAAATTAAGACAATTTGGTACTGGCACAAGAACAGACCCATAGACCAATGGAGAAGACTAGAGAGCCCAGCTATAAACCCAACCATATATGGTCAATTAATATACAATAAAGGAGCCATGGATATACAATGGGGAAATGACAGCCTCTTCAACAGCTGGTGTTGGCAAAACTGGACAGCTACATGCAAGAGAATGAAATTGGATTACTGTCTAACTCCATATACAAAAGTAAACTCAGATCAAAGACCTGAATGTAAGTCATGAAACCATAAAACCCTTAGAAGGAAACATAGGTAATACTTTCTTGAATATAAACATGAGCAACTTCTTCATGAACATATCTTGTTTCCCAGGCAAGGGAAACAAAAGCAAAAATGAACAAGTAGGACTATATCAAACTAAAAAGTTTCTGGAAAACAAAGGACACCAACAGTAGAATAAAAAGGCATCCTATAGTATAGGACAATATATTCATAAATGGCGTATCTGATAAGGAGTTGACCACTAGATATATAAAGAGCTCATGTGCCTCAACAAACAAAAAGCAAATAATTCAATTAAAAAATGGGCAGAAGGTCTGAACAGAGACTTCTCCAAAGAAGAAATTCAGATGGCCAACAAGCACATGAAAAGATGCTCCACATTGCTAATTATCAGGGAAACGCAAATTAAAACCACAGTGAGATATCACCTTACAGAAGTTAGGATGGCCAACATCCAAAAGACAACAAATCCAAAAGACAGGATGTGGAGAAAGGGGAACCCTCCTACACTGCTGGTGAGAATGTAAATTAATTCAACCATTGTGGAAAGCAGTATGGAGGTTCCTCAAAAAACTCAAAATAGAAATACCATTTGATCCAGGAATTCCACTCCTAGGAATTTACCTGAAGAAAATGGGACCACAGATTCAAAGAGACCTATGCACCCCTATGTTTATTGCAGCACTATTTACAATAGCTAAGATATGGAAGCAACCTAAGTGTCCATCAGTAGATGAATGGATAAAGAAGATGTGGTACACATACACAATGGAATATTATTCAGCCATAAGAAAAAAACAAGTCCTACCATTTGCAACAACATGGATGGAGCTAGAGGGTGTTATCCTCAGTGATAAGCCAGGTGGAGGAAGACAAGTACCAAATGATTTCACTCATCTGTGGAGTATAAGAACAAAGGAAAAACTGAAGGAGCAAAACAACGGCAGACTCACAGAACCCAAGAATGGACTAACAGTTACCAAAGAGAAAGGGACTGGGGAGGATGGGTGGGAAGGGAGGCATAAGGGGGAAAAAGGTAATGCACACATAATGTAGGGGGTGGGCACGGGGAAGGCAGTATGACACAGAGAAGACAAGTAGTGACTCTATAGCATCTTAATACGCAGATGGACAGTGACTGTAATGGGGTATGTAGTGGGGACTTGATAATGGGGAGAATCTAGTAACCACAATGTTGCTCATGTAATTGTATATTAATGATACCAAAAAAAAGAAAAAAAGGTAGGGCAGTGGAACTCACCCAATCAGAGCAGCCAAAAGAAAAAAGAATGAAAAGAGTGATGATAGCATAAGGGATTTATGTCATCTGAAGGGACAATATCAAAAAGACTAACATTCACATTAAAAGGGGTAACAGGAAGAGAGGGAGAGAAAGGGGTAGAAAACTTATTTGAAAATGCAATGGCTGTAAACTTCCCTAGCCTGGGGAAGGAAACAGATATTCAGATCCAGGAAGGGCAGAGAGTTCCAAATAAGATGAATCTGTACCAAGACACATAATTCAAGTGTCCACCAGTTAAAGACAGGAGAGAATCTTGAAGGCAGCAAGAAAAAAAAATTGTTATGTTTCAGAAACCCCCATAAAACTACAAGCAGATTTTTCAGTTGCAGGACAAGGAATGGCATAAAATATTCAGAGTGCTGAAAGGAAAAACTGCCAACCAAGAATACTCTATGTGGCAAAGATGTCCTTTGGAACTGGAGGAGAGAGACAGTTTTCAACAAGTAAAAGCTAAAGGAGTTCATCGCCAACAGACCAGCCTTAGAAGAAATGTTAAAGGTACTTCTTTAAGCTGAAACAAAAGTGCTCATTAGGAAGAGGAAACACAAAAGTACAAATCTCATTGGTAAAGGTAAATATATAGTAAGATTCAGAATACTCTAATGGTGTAAAGGTGGTGGACTAATCACTTATAAAGCAAATATGAAGGTCAAAAGTTAAGTGTAAAAATAACTAAGTACAAATAAGTTCTTAGTGGATACATGAGATAAAGATGTGTAAACCTTGACATCAAAAGCAGTAAACATGGCAATGGGAGTAAAAATGTGGAACTTTATAATGCATTTAAACTTCAGTTATCAGCTTAAAATTGGCTATTATAAGCTGTTTTATTTAAGACTCATGGTTACCACAAAGCAAAAACATACAGTAGATACAAAACAAATACACAGAAAAGAATCTAAGCACACATCTACAGAATATCATCAAATCACAAAAGAATAGAGTAAGAGAAGAGGGAAAAAAGGAATTGTAAGACTGCCAGGAAACAATCAACACAATGGCAGTAAGTCCCTACCTACTGATAATTACTTAAATGTAAATTAACTAAATTCTCCAATCAAAAGACTGAGTAGATAAGTGGATTTTTTTTTAAACAACAACTATATGCTGTCTACAAGAGACTTACTTCATCTTTAAGGACACACATACTGAAAGTAAAGAGATAGAAAAAGATATTCCATGCAAATGAAAAGCAGAGGAAAGCAAGGATAGCTATATTTATATCAGGCAAACTAGACTTTTGGACAAAGACTGAAATAAGAGACAAAGAAGGTCATTACACAGTGATAAAGGGGTCAAACAAGAAGATATGACATTTGTAATTTTTATGCACCCAAAATAGGAGCACTAAATATATAAGCAAATATTATCACACATTAAAGGACATACAGACGGCAATATAGTAATAGTAGGGGACTTCAATATTCCACTTTCATCAATGGACAGATCACCCAGACAGAAAAACAATAAGAAAACCTGGAGTTTAAATAAAACATTAGACCAGATGGACTTAACAGATGTTCATAGAATATCCATCCAAAAGCAGAATTCACATTTTTTCCAAGCACACTTGGAATATTCTCCAGGAGAGAGCATATGGTAGGCTACAAAAAAAGTTTTAATACATTTAAGAAGATTGAAATCATATCAAGTACTTTTTTCTGACCATTTCAAGTAGAAATCAATTACAAGAAAAAAATGGAAAATTCACAAATAATGTGGTGATTAAACAACATGCTATTGAACAACCAATAGGTCAAATAAGAAATCAAAAGAGAAATCTAAAAGCACCGTGAGACAAATAAATGTGGAAATACAACATACCAAAATTTATGGGATGCAGCAAAACCAGTTCTAAAGAGAGAATTTCATAGTGATAAACATCAAGGAACAAACATGGAATGAGAGAAAAAAAGAACAATGAAGCTGAAAGTTAGTAGAAGGAAAGATGTAACAAAGACAAGAATGGAAATGAGTGAAATAGAGACTAAAGAGAAAAAAGAAAAGATCAATGAAACTAACAACTCTTTTCTTGAAAAGGTAAATTTGACAAACCTTGGCTAAATTCACCAAGAGAAAAAAGAGTCAAATAAATCAGAAATGAAAGTGATACCACAGAAACACAAGGAGCATAAGAAAATACTATCAACAATTATACACCAATAAAATGGACAAACAAGATGAAATAGACAAATTACTAGAAACACATAATCTACCAAGACAGAATTGTGAAGAAAATCTGAATACAGTAAGATTTAATCCATAGTAAAAAAATCTATCAACAAACAAAACTCCAGTAGATAGCTTCATTAGTGAATTAGACCCAACATTTAAAGAAAAATTCATACCAGTTCTTCTCAATTTTTCTAAAAAAATAGAGGAGGAGGGGCTACTTCCAAACCCATTTAATGAGGCCAGGATACCCTGATACTAATACCAGAGAAGGACACCACAAGAAAATTACAGGCCAATATTTTGATGAATATAGATGTGAAAATCTTTAACAATATGTAGGCAAACAGAATTTAACAATAGAGTTAAAAGATCACACACCACAGTCCAGGGATGCAAGGATGGTTCAACATCTGCAAGTCAACCTGTTTGATATACCTCATTAACAAAATGAAAGATAAAAATATCATCGTCTCAATAGATACCAAAAAACTTTTGCAAAGCTCTAACATCATACTCAATGATGAAAAGCTGAAAACTTTTCCTCTAAGGGCAAGAACACAAGTATGCCCACTTTCACCACTTCTATTCAACATAGTATTGGAAATCCTAGCCAGAGCTATTGGACAAGAAAAATAGTAGTCATCCAAATTGGAAAGGAAGAAGTAAAACTGTCACTATTTGCAGTAATATGATATTATATGTATATAGAAAAGCCTAAAGACAACACCAAAAAACTCTTAGAACTAACTAACAAATTCAGTAAAGGTACAGGATTCAAAATCAATATACAAAAAACTCTGTTGCATGTCTGCTCACTAAAAATGAACTATTAGAAAGAGAAATTAAGAAAGCAATCCCATTTATAATTGCTTTAAAAATAATAAAATATGTAGGAATAAATTTAATCAAGGAGACCAAGACTCACACACTGAAAACTACAAGATACTGATGAAAGAAATTAAAGAAGGCAAAAATAAATGAAAAATATTCCATGCTAATGGATTGATGAATATTGTTAAAATATGCATACTACCCAAAGCAATCTACAGAATCAGTTCAAGCCCTATCAAAATTCCAATGGCATTCAAAAAATAGAGGAAAAATCCTAAAATTTGTATGGATCTACATGAACCCTGAACAGCCACAGCAATCTTGATAAAGAAGAACAAAGCTGGAGGCATCTTGCATCCTGATTTCAAACTCTGTTGCAGCTGTAGTAGTCAAAACAGTATGGTACTGGCAAAAAGCAGACATGCAGATCAATGAAACAGAAAAGAGAGCCCAGAAATAAACCCACAAATGCATTGCTAATTCATTTATGAAAAAGGAGCCAAGAATGTACAATGGAAAAAGAAAACTCAGTAAATGATGGTGGGAAAACTGGATAACCATATGCAAAAGAACGTAACTAGACCAACTTACACCATACACAGAACTAACTCAAAATGGATTAAAGACTAGTGTAACACCTGAAACAAAATTTCTAGAAGAAAACAGCAAGCTGACATTTGTCCTTGTGATGAATTTTTGGATGTGACACAAAAAACAAAGGCAACAAAAATAAAAATAAAGAAGCAGGACCACAGTAAACTAAAAAGCTTTGTACAACAAAGGCAACCATCAACAAAATGAAAATTCAACCTACAGAACAGGAGAAAATATCTGAAAATCATATGTCTGACATCACCAGTGGGAATTAACAGAGCTCCAATAAATGACCCTAAAGTAACAGAGATCTATGAACGTCAGGCATAGAATTCAGAGTAATCCTCATAAAAAATTTTAGTGAGCTCCAAAAATACACAGAGAAGTAAACCAAAATAAACTAAAATGCATGAACAAAATGAGAAGCTCAACAAAGAAATTGAAACCATCAGAAAACCCAAAACAAAAATCCTAGAGCTGAAAAATATAATGACTGAATTGAAAAATCCAACAGAATTTTGAAAGTTGACTTTTTCAGTCTTTCAGAAGAGTCAGGACCTGAAGACAGGAAATTTGATATTATCCAGTCAGGGAAGCAAGAAGAAAAAAGAACAAAAATGATTAAAGAAAGCCCACAGGAATTATAGGATACCATCAAAAGAAACAATATCCACATTAGGTACATCCCAGGAGAAAAGAAAAGTCAGTGTATTTAAAGCAATAATGGCTGAAACTTCCCAATCCTGGAGAACAAAATGGACATCCAGGTTCACAAGGCCCAAAGGATCCCACCCCACATAGATTGAACATAACAGGCCTACACTGAGACATACTATAATGAAATTGTCAAAAGTCAAATAATTTTGAAAGCATCAAGAAAAAAAGAGAAAAGTTACATTCAAGCGAACCCCAGTAAGATTATGTGTGGGTTTCTTAAGAGAAACATTTCAGGCCAGGAAAGAATGGCATGATGTATTTCAAATATTGAAACAAAAACCCTGTCAACCATGAAGTCTGTATCCATAAAAGCTGTCTTTTAGAGGTAAAAAAGAGATGAACACTTCCCTGAACAAACAAATGTTGGGCAATTCCTCACTACCTGCCTTACAAGAAATGCTAAAGGGAGTTATCTGAGTGGAAGTAAAAGGATGCTAATTAATATCATAAAAACATTGGAAGTTACTGTAAATCTGGTAATGGTAAACATACAGTCAAAGTCAGATTCTGTAATAGTGTACTGTGGTGCATTATTCACTTTGAACTCTAGTTTAAAAGTTAAAAATAAATGTAGTACAAATAAACATGTCTACAATAATCTGCTACTAGCTACACAATATAAAAATATGTAAACTGTAACATCAATAATCTAAAATGTGAGGGAGAGGAGAAGTAAAAGTATAAAGTTTAGGAATGATGTTGAAATTTTCCAAGCTTAAAATAAGGTTATATAATTTTAAGATATACAAGCCTCATGGTAACCACAAGGGAAAAACCTGTAGTAATCACACAAAAGAACAGGATAAAGAAGCCAAAGCATACTGATTCCCAAAACATCCAATACAAAAAAGACAGTGGGATATAAAACAATGAAAATGGATCTACAAAGCAGCCAGTAAACAATGAACAAAACTGCAGTAGTAAATCCTCACCCATCAATAATCACCCTAAATATAAGTGGATTAAATTCTCCAGGGAAAAGACTGAATGTCTGAATGGATTAAAAAAATAGGTTTCAATGACATGCTGCCTGTGAGAGATTCACTTCTGCCTTAAAGACACATGTAGAGTGTGAGTAGAAAGATGGAAAAGGTATGTCAACAAACAGTATCCAAAGGAAAACAAAAAGCAGCTATACTTAGATGAAATGGACTTTAAAAGTAGTATCAGAGTCATAGAAGGTCATTATTACAAAATGATAAAAGGAGTCAATCCATCAAGAAGATATAACAATTATAAATATTTATGCAACCAACACTGGAGCACCTAAATATATAAAACAAAAACTAAGAGCTAAAAGGAGAAATAAATGACAGTACAGTAACAATTGGGGACTTTAATTCTTCTTTAATAACCACTCTCAACAATGCATAGATCATCCAGACAGGAAATCAATAAGGAATGAGCAAATTTGACTAACACTGTAGACGAAATCAATCTAGCAGACACATACGGAACCTTCCATCCAGTAATAGCAGAATATATGTTTTTCTTAAGCACTCATGCAACATTTTCTAAGATAAGACTATAAGTTTGGCCACAAAACAAGCCTTAGCAAATTCAGGAAGATTTAAATCATACCAAATATCTTCTCTTACCATTAGTTTCATACTGGAAGTCAACAACAGGAGAAAAACTGGAAAATTCACAAATGCATTGAAATTAACAACACTCTTCTGAACAACAAATGGACCAAAGAAGAAATTAAAGGGGAAATAAAAATGTTTCTTGAGACAAATGAAAATGGAAATATAACACACCAAAACTTGTGAGATGCAGTAAAGAGAGTTCTAACAATAGAAGCTCATAGCAATAAATGCCTACTGTAAGACAAAGAGAAAGATCTCAAAAAACACCCTAACTCTATGCCTTAAGGAACTAGAAAAAGAAGAACAAACTTAGCCTAAAGTTAGCAGAGGAAGGAAATAATAAAGATTACAGCAAAAATAAATGAAATAGAGAAAAGGATAACAATAGAAAAAATTAACCTATGAATTGTTTCTTTGAAAAGATAAGCAATATTCACAACCATTAGCTAGATTAATCAAAGAAAAAAGAAGACTCAGATTGACAAAGTTATAAATGTAAATGGAAACATTGTAACTGATACACTGAAATATTAAGGATCCTAAGAGGCTACTAGGAACAACTATATGCCAACAAACTGGACAACCTAGAAGAAAAGAAAAAATTCTTAGAAACATACAGCCTACGAAGACTAAATCACAAATAAGAAAAAATCTGAACAGACCAATTACTAGTAAGGAGATAGAATCAGTAATCAAAAACCTCCAAAATAAAAGAAAATCCCAGGACCAGATGGTTTTGCTGGTGAATATCACCAAAGATTTCATGAAGAATCACTACCAATCCTTCTCAAACTCTTCCAAAAATTCTTAGAGGAAACGCTCCTCATCTCATTTTACAAGATCAGCATTATCCTGATTCCAAAGCTATAGAAGGATATTACCAGAAAGAGAAAATTACAGGCTGATATCCCTAAAGAATTTAAATGCTAAATTTCTCAATAAAATACTTTCAAACTGAATTCAGTAGCACATTAAAAGGATCATTCACTACAATCAAGTGGGATTTATCCTAGGGATGCAAAAGTGGTCCAACATAGGCAAACCAATCAATGTAACATATCACAGTAATAGCAAGAAAGAAAAACATTGTGTGGTGATTTCAGATGCAGACAAAACATTTGACAAAACTCAATATTTGTTCATGACCCAAAACCTCTTAATTAGACATAGAAGGAACATACCTCATCATAATACAAGCCATATATCAAAAGTCCGCAAGTCACACACACACACACACACACACACACACACACACACACACACACACACACACACACAGTGGAATATTATTTAGCCTTAAAAAAGGAGGAAATCTGGACTTTTGTGACAACATGGATAAAAATTAAGGGCATTATGCTAAGTGAAATAAGAGAAAGACAAATATGTGATCTCATATATGGAATTAAAAAGCCAGTGACCAAACTCTTCATAGAAAAGTTCATATTTGTGGTTACTAGAGGCAGAGGGAGGGGGAGAAAGAATTGGATGATGGTAGCCCAAAGATACAAATTTCCAATATAAGAAAAATAAGTACTAAATAATGCTGATTACTACAGTTAACACTGCTTTACGGTATATATGAACATTGTTAACAGAATAAATCCTGAGAGTTCTCATCACAAGGAAAAAAAGATTCCTTTTTAAAAAATATATGAGGTGATGAAAGTTAACTAAGTTACTGTGGTATTCATTCCATGCTGCATATAAGTCAAATCCTGCTGTACCCCTTAAATTTACATGGGACTGTATGTAGATTATATCTTAATAAAGCTGAGGAACAAATGAACAAGTGGTGATGATAAGGAGTGCACTGTGGGTGGGAATGTAAATTGGTGCAGCCACTGTGGGAAACAGGGTGGGGGTCCTCAAAACATTAAAAGTAGATATGATTCTGCAGTTCCACTTCTGAGCATTTATCCAAAGGAAACAAAAACATTAAGTCAAAAAGACACATGTACCCTCATGTTTACTGCCATGTTATTTACAATATCCAAGACATGGAAGCAACCGAAGTGTGCACTGAGGGCTGAATTGATAAAGAAGATATAGTATAGACAATGGAATATTATTCAGCCATAAAAGTGATGGAAATCTTGCCATTTGCAACGACATGGGTGTAGTATGAGGGCATTAGGCTAAACAAGTCAGAGAAAGATAAATACTATAAGATTTCACTTATATATGGAATCTAAACAAAAAACAAAAATACCCCCAAAATCTGAGCTCATATGGAGAATATATTGTGGCTACCAAGTTGAGGGCTGGGGTGTCGGCAAAATGGGTGAAGAGGGTCAAAATTTAAAACTTCATGTTGTAAGTCATGGGGATGTAGTGTACAGCATGGTGCCTATAGTTAATCCTGTATTGTGCTAAGAAAGTAGATCTTAAAAGTTCCTACCACAAGAAAAAAAACTGTTTAATTATATGTAGTGATGGATGTTAATTAGACTTATTGTGGTGATTATTTCACAATACATACAACTATCAAACCTTTATGCTATGTACCTGAAACTAATATAATGTTGTATGTAACTATTATCTCAATTTTAAAAGTGGTTCAGTGCAACTGAACTTGGTGGAAAGACTAGGCAGTAATAAAGGTTTGAGGATGCCGAAACTTGGAAAAAGGACAAAATATGCAACAATGGAGGAGAACTACAAACAAGTACTTCCAAGTCAGAGCAGGGGTCTCAGCTAAGCCAGAAAGGACATCAGCTGAACTGGAAACCAGCCCAGAATCCCAGAGCTTCTAGTTCTTATCTGTGTTTGTGATTTTGCCTTTAGGTGCTGTTTCTGAGTCACATGAACCATTAAGGCTTCCAGATTGCACAGACACTATCTACCCATGGACCAATTTTGTTTAAGCTAATTGCTACAGAAATGTGGGTTGTAGCAGAGTAGACTGAACTTGCTCGTGATCTTCAGACACTGGTAGGGGCTGAAGTGTGACCCTCTAAAATTTATAAGTGCCTCAGACCTCAGGATGTGACTGTAGTTGGAAATAAGGTCTTTGAAGAGGTGATTAAATTAAAAGGAGGCCATTCGGGGGAGTCCTACTCTATTACGGCTGGTGTCCTTATAAGATGAGTTTAGGACACACACAGGCAGGGAAGGCCATGCTCAGACTCAGAGAGAAGACAGCCAAGGGAGGAGCTTAGAGGACACCAGCCCTGCCAACACCTTGGTGGTGGCGTTTCTAGCCTACAGAACTTCTAGTCTTGAGAATTAGAGAAAACACACTTCTGTTGTTTAAACCACCGGCCTGTGGCTTAAACAAATATTTCCAGCTTTGTTATGGCAGCTGTACCAAGTGAATACAGAAATCACCACTGTGTATAAAAATCCTCTTGTAAACTGTCACAGACCAAGTCAAATGCCTTCAGGGCTCAGGGAGGCAGAAGAGAACAGCAGGCAGAGGGGCTGCCCTGGACTGGACACATCACCCACCCCCAGGGCACAGGGGGCTCTGTCCCAGCTCACTGCTGCCATGTGGGCCTGAGGGCCTTGGTGCGGCAAGGCTGTCTGATTGTTCTCAAGGGAGTCCAGATGTCTGAATTTTATATAAAATTGCCCAAATTCTTCAAACCCTGACCAAAGAAAATATGACGGAGGGTTGGTATCCAGCCTTTGGGCCCCCAGTTGTGACCTACTGGAATGCAACAGATCACAAATCTGTAAATGTCCGTTCCCCAGAGAGCCTTAGGGAGCATCCTGTGCTGGCTGTGTGCGGTGTGGCCCCAGGGGCGTTTGTACAAACTGAAATCAAAATCTGCTCACTGCCAGATTTGCACGGGATGCTACATAATGTATTGCAGACATGGAGACTGGAGTTAAAATGAACTGTCACTTAGATTATCTATTATACTCTTGTATTTTCCTATTATTGGCTGTTCTGCCTACACTTTCTCCCAAATATTGTAAAGATGAGGGTCCTTCTGTCTTTGCAGAGCTGGTAAATCCAGGATAAAGCCTAACACTGTGTGAAAAATTAGTATCTAATGTAATAGCCTAAAACTCCTCCTCGAATTTTACTCCTTATCACGACTTTAGCACGAAAACGGGTAGAAAAAATTCAAGTGTTTCCAACACACACAGCTAATCAGATTCGTAAGTTGCTTCTGTAACACAAAAACTGAAATAGTTTTGACACTGAAGCAGCAATTAACAAGGCTTGTCATGGAGAGAACACTTATGGAACAAAACTTAATATCACATTTTTAGATTTGCGTAATGGTTTGTTGGCAAGCTGGGTCTTTTTCCCATTTCTTTGCTGATGTTAAATGTTTTAAAGAGTGTATGCAAGTATATTCTTGTCAGCAGGGACTTGGCAACTGATGTGTCCTTCCTGGAGCCCCTGTGCCTTGCTTCAGCCTCAGGACTGAGAGCACCAGCCACCCAGGCGATGGTATATGAATCTGCTGCTCTGAGGAGTAAATTAGGGAGAGCTGGAGTCCATCTGTCTCTTTCAGAACACTCCACTTTGGGTAAATGAAATATGTGTCACCAACAGGAGTTTTGGATGACAAAGTAGAGGTGTACTTATATGACTTTATTATTTTTTCAGCTGACTTGGCCCCAGTGGATACATAGGGAGGTGAGGGGGGAAAATGATTAAATTGCCTAGTAGTAAAAACATACTTTTCCCCTGCTTCTTAGTATGAAACTAAGGAATGGTAGACAAATATTTCCACGACCTAATAACTGCCCCTTGAATAAGCTTCCATTAATTAAAACAAAAATTAGTCCATGCCAAATGCAAGCAAAGATGTGCATGGAATTGTGGGGGGAAAGTATACAGGCAGTGTGAGATCAGAGAGGCAGCAAACCAGATTTTCTGTTTCCACTGTTGCTGCAGGAAGATCAAATCCACTTGATACACATATGTATGTATATTATGTAGCATGTGGACAGATAATCCTCCATTCAATGAGTACCTGCCTCCATCTAAGCACTTTACATACATTAACTAATTTGGTCTTCACTTTGCATGGAAGGTACTATTATCTCCATTCTGCAAGGGAAGAACTGAGGTTCAAAAAGGTTAATTACTTGCTTAAGGTCACGCAGCTAGTAACAGGTGGCAGGAAGGTGCAGTCTTTGTCCCCACAGACACTGAAGTTCATACTCCTTCTATTTTGACTAGTGAGATAGAAATAAAATGAAGCTGGACTTCAAAATTTATAAAATTATATATATGCACATACATGGCAGGTGACTCAGAGGCATATCAAAACAATAAGCCTCATTATGCTAAGTGAAGTCAGAGAAAGACAAATACCATGTGATCTCTTTAATACGCGAAAAAATGAAAAAGCTCATAGATAAGGAGAACAAATTGGCGGTTGCCAGAAGCTGGGGTGGGTGAAGCGGTTGAAAGTGGTCAAAAGGTACCAACTTCCAGTTCTAAAATAGGTAAGTCCTGGAGATGTACTTTACAGCACAGCAACTATAATGAGTAATACTGTATTGTATATACGGAAGTTGTTAAGAGTAGATCTTAAAAATTCTTACCACAAGACAAGAATTTGTTAACTACATATGGTGATGAAGGTACTAGATTTAGTGTGGGGGTCATTTCATAGTACAAATACCAAATCCTTCTGTTGGATGCTAGAAGCTAATATATTTCAATAAAAAAATTGAAAAGCAAATGCAGTTATATTGCTCTAGGTTTAGCACATTTTCATACGTAGCAGTTTAAATAGTAGTAAGAAAATAAAGTACTTTTTAATTTAAAAAGAGTAAGTCTAGAGTTTGCTCTGAAGGAGGTCCAAGTAGACTTACTTGCATAAGCTCGTGATGGCAAAGTCCCCGTGCCCAGCACTGCAGTGGAAGCAGATGGCGTGGGGTCATGGGTGGGAGCCACCAGGGGGCAGGGGATGCTTCTGGAGATGACATCCGCGGGCCAGGAAGGATGGCCGGAAGTCTGTAACATTCCACACGGAGGGCAAGGCACGTGCAGGTACAGGCCGATGAACACGTGGTGTGTGCAGCGAAGGAGAGCGTGTTCTGTGTCTGGGGCGATGGGAGAAAGGGCTGAGGATGTACCTTGACGCCATTTCTGTAAGATCGCCATATAATAATTTTTTTTCTAAACACAGTAACAGTGTTAAAGATGAGTTAGTAGGAGAGAAGGAGCCCCGTTTATAAGATGTAAAAACAGTCTCAATGGGAAATGATCAAGCTTCAGGCAGCGGTGATCAGGACGGATGAATGGAAGATGTCACATAGCTGGGTGATGGTGCCAGCTCAGAGGGAGTGCGATCTCTGTCCTGGGCACCAGGTGGGTAGCGAAGATGGTCCCCAGGCTGAGGAGCCATTTTGATGGGAAGCAAGGCTTTGAACAGTGGGTGGGCATGTAGGACACCTGGGCGGACGTTGCCTTCGGGCCTTGTCTGGCTCTAGGGGATTTCGGCTCCCGGGAGGTCCATGAGCTGCTCTGGGTAGGGACTGTGGCGTAGCTGAGCTCCCCCTCATTAGGCCACAGGGTCTCAAAGCCAAGAGGAATAGTGTGACTTTTGGAGCTTATCTGAATTATCTGAGGCAGCCTGGGAAAACTTCCCACACTAGGGAGGTTCTCAGCCATGCAAGACCCTGTTGTTGAAAGCCCGACGAGGCTGCTGGGAGCTGCCTTCTGCATTACAAAGGCTCTCCAAGGCGCCTTCTGGCCCACCAGCTCTCTCTGCTCTTCCCTCCTTGTAAACTGGGGTAGGATTCATTAGGAAGTGGATTTCTTTAGCTTTAAAATGAGACAACACACTGCTGGAGACTGTTTTCCGTCACTAGAGGGCACCAGTCGCCCATAGAATGTCTAGGTATCTATTCTTCCCACAGAAAAAGTTGCACGGAAATGGCTTGCTGTAAGGTAGGTGCCCACTACCCCTCCCTTATTAACCCCATTTCTGCTACTGAGCTGAAAGGACATCCTGACTTCAACTTCAGTGTTTTCAGGGGTGTAATTCAGATATCTAATTGGTTGGAGCTAGGAAGAACTTTTTCACAGAATTCCATGACTATATTATCTTTGCTACCGCTTCTCTGGCTCATATCACATGCCAGATAATGTTGTACGAATTTTGCAAAGGGTTTTCTTTCAGACCCTGAAACCAAAGAGGATTGTTGGTACAGGAAGAATATCTCCTTAGGGCGGCAAAACTGGGAGATAAGATTTACCACGCTACACCAGAGAGTACAGGTGTTTCTATTAAATCTCAGGGTGGAGTTCTTCCCTATAGGAACCCTTTAGAAGGAAAAACTGCTCAGATGATTGGTTTACGGATCCCTGTAGGGGATTGCACAGAAACAGTGTCGTAAAGAAGCTAACAACAGTCCAGTTTCCCCTGGCTTTCCTTCAGGGGACTGACCCCCCTGGGCCAAGACCTTGTCTAGGTCACACAAGCAAAACAGGGTTGTTTCTCATCTGAGAGGTGTTCCCTAAATCCATAGTCTTGTGCTTGGCAAGAAGAGAAAACTATTTGATTGTACTGGGTGCTGACAGGTGCTCTGCCCCGAGCAGCACTGCAGGGACTCTGCCTGCCCCGGGCCTACCTAAGCTCAGGTCAGCTGTAACTGGCACCTGGGTGCAGGCTGTGGCAGCGGTGCATTAGGGACTCTGCAGCCCCAGATGCCATGCACCTCTGAGGGGTGTCAGGCAGGATCTTCAGTCACCATGTGCTTTGTGCCGTGGACTCTAAAAACGGAAATTCAAGCCCTGGCTCCTTGCCACACCGTGTGAGGCTGGATGGATGAGCTTGGCAAACCCAGGAGAAAGGAATCAGTCCAAATGGAAGATAAAGGAAAGATTAAGAAGCGTGAGGTTTTCCTGCACTGGAGTCTGTGCATTTTCTCCAGGACCGAGGCAGGTGTGAGGGCAGCGCGAGCTGGAGGACAAAGTCACATCACATACTGAGAAGCCACTGAATGCCAGGCACTGGGCTAGGTGTATTTCAGCTTAACTGTCTTATGATGAACATTTATTCCTTTTTTATAGAGGAAGAAACAGGGCAACATGGATTTTAAGAATTTGCCCAAGGTCATACTGCTCATTATAAGAAGTAAGAGGATAATAACAGCCACAACAGGTCAGACATCCTCCGCTCTGATCCTCACCGCACTGCACGGAGACAGTAGCATACCCATTTTGTAGATTAGAAAGCTGCGTCTGTAGGAGGTTAAATCACTTACGCGTTTGGCTCCTTCTGAGGCTCTCGGCCTGGCTGCCACCCTTCAGGCATCCTCTGCTTCACTGTGTTCCCAGATTGGCTGCTTCTTCCTACAGTTTAAAAAACCCCGATAAATGAATTCATATGCATATGCTAGAAAAACTGTGTTCAAGTCAGATCACTAAGACCAGCATCTCCCAGGCATCTGGCACAACTGCCCTGTGCTCCTGTCCACACCAAGGGACCATGGCCAAACACATTTAGGAAACTTAACATGCCATGTCTTCCTCTTAAAAATTCCTGACCTTACTATGTGAAATCCTGGGACATAGAAGTGGCTTTGAAGTCAAGGGCAGTGCCTCTTACTTGCACGAGCCCTCTGTGCCTCGGGTATGCGATCTGGAGCCGCAGCCTCCCCCTCTGGAAAATGAGTGGACACATGTGCGAGCTCAGGACCAGGCTCAATACAGGCCATGCTGATTTTTGCTGCCTCCCCCTCACCTGTGCACCTTGCTCCCTGAGCTTGTGGTGGTGGTGCCCTGCAGGCTCAAGGTTGTAGGCCAGACTCCCCGAACCCCTGGCACAAGCTGGGGTGTGGCTGGGGAAAAGAGGTTTTTCAATCAGTTATGGGCTGCACTCTACTTAACCTTTCTGTTACTCAGTTTTCTCATGATGAGATGAGGCTAAAACAGTGCCTTCCTCTTACTTTTGAGGAGGTTGGGAGCAAACAGCTCAACAGGTGTGAGTCAGTATCATCAAAGGCTCCAGGAGAGCGAGCACCTGTGCAACGAGGGGCATGATGCCACCAGGAAAAAGTGAACTTCCCCAAGTGCACCTTAGAAGCCACTTTGGTCAAGAGCGTAACTTTGTTTACTTGGAAGTTTGTTTGGCCAGAAGCAAGGTTAATCTTCTCACTCCTCCCTAAGGGAAAGTCTGATGATGCATAAGAGGAAGGAATTGACTGGCATGGAAACACACGGAGAAGAGCAAACGAAATCTTTGGAAAAGAATGCAGAGCACTCTGTCCTTTGGAGGAGCAGGTCTGTGACGGGACATCAGCTCCCATCTGCTATGAGGCTGTGGGTTGCCTGGGAAGGTGTCAGGGGGAACAGGCCAGGTGAGGCCAGGGATGTCCAGGTACAAATGGTTGTATAAAAGGGACACTCTTAATGTCTAAGATGGCAGGTAATCCTTTAAATAAATTCAACCTGTTTCCACTAGAGTAACTGTCTCCTATAGATATTTAATCTAAGGAATAACAGATACTCCTTTGGAAAAAATGTTGAGCAATTACAGGCCTCTTCCTCCCTTAGGCCAGTTTCCCTTCTTCTGCTCCTGCCACGTGTAACACAGAGCAGAGGTTTGTAGAACTCAGGCCCGGGGAGCTAAGTTGGATAGTGGGTGAGAGCAGGGAGGCGGCTGGGCAAGGAGCTGGGGAAGGTCAGAGAGTGGCGTTCAGAAGGGCAGAGAAGCCACTTTACTTAGACTGCTTAAGCTGCACCTTATTCCCAGGGGCTAATCAAGTCCTCTGAGGAGAGAGAGAGAAAACACACCACCAATAAAACTTTAAATGCAAATCAAAGAACGAACAGAAAGAACGTGTGTGCATGTGTATGTGTGCATTTTTTTAATCAAAACCAGAAAATGTATACTTTGCAAATCACAAAGTGTGGCAGTTTTAAATATGATTGGACATTTAGTCATCCAGAGGACTTGGGACATCTTAAAACAGTAACTTAATAAATTACCTTTGTTTCTTTAAAAAATAAATCTCTATTAAAAAGGAGTTCACAGCAAGCATGACATGATTTTTCAGATTATGCCAAGGAAAGGAAACTTTATGGTGGCTGAGTAATCCACAGAAAACAGTTGTTGATAAGATAGGTGCTCAATAAGTGTTAGGATAGTACTCTTTTTCTTTCATAAGAAAAGGGACAAATAAGCAAAGGGAGGTAGTAGTGAGAAGAAAAAGGGAAAGAGGAGAAAGAGAGAAGGAAGAAGCTAAAGAAAGAAGGAAGAAAATTTCCTGCCAAAAAACCATGCCAGCTAAGACATGGAAAAAGTTTGTGTGGTTAAATATTGATGACATTTGTGGACATTTTAGGGAGTCATCCACAGTACATCCTGGGAATAAAATCCTATAGTACAGGCGGCTTTTAAAATGTTTTATTAGATTTTACAGCCAATTTACTATATAATGCCAGTTGCATATCTTAAAGAGATAGGACCACCAATCAGATCGGACGTTTCCTCCTATGCTTGCTTATCTCTTTTTGTTTTAAGAGAAAAAAAAAATTGAGCTGCAGTTGTGAACTGTACCTTTAAAAACTAATCTTTGAAATCAGGCTGCAATCCTCTTGTTGACCTTAGACCATATGATTCTCTTGAAGTCCAAAGACATGAATAGATCTCTTTGTGTGCTCAGCCCTTTTGCAAGCCAAGCCGGCCTGGGTTTTGTTCTGGCATGTCCTGGAGAACGCTGCAGAGAGTAGGTTTTGATTTACAGGTACACCTAAGTAGACTTGCTTTCCTTTCCAGGAAGAGGGCACGATGGGCTTATGCGCTTAAATGTATACACATGGGCTCTTCTAGAAACCTATGTGGTGGGCGTTTGGTCAAAGGGGCTCCTCTGGCAGGAAGCATTGCTTCCAAATCCTTACGGGTAGACAGGAATTCTGGAAAACTGTCAAGACAAAGTGGTCAGGGAAGATTTGGGCAGAAGAATTTTGTGGGTAGGAACTTAAAACATCTCACTGTGCAGAGTTCATAAATTTCACATGTTCCAAATTTTATTTGGATCTGGTGTTCTTTGTTTTAGTTATTTACTGTGTTTCAGGCACAGGTGGTCCTTTTGACTGGAAACACCCACCACTATATATTTTCTGATCCGTGGTTTGCTGCCAGATAAGATTTCTATATTAAATGAGGTTGGTTTGGTCCAATCAGCTTGGTGTCAACTTGCTGGTTGTGTATATGGTTCCTTTGCATATCATAAGCAAAAGCTATAACTGAACCATCATCTTCAAAGCTCTACAGTGGTTACAGGGGCCCCCGAACAATGACTTTTTGGTTAAGTGAACTTTAGTTATGGTTAGCAAAGAGAGAAATAGGCAGTACCCTTTTAGGCACCAGGGGTCTCCTCTGCCAGGAGGGTGCCCAGACAATTTGATGATGGTGCTAAAGATGTCAGGGCTGCCTCAGTTTCCAGGCTGGGTATTAAGATTTGCACCAAGAAAAATTCTTGCATGGCCACAGGTTGAGCCCCAATGTTGAGGGAAACATCTGTGCTGCTCAGAGGAGCCACGAAGGAAAAGCGTCCTTTGCAGCTTTGGCAGCCCTGTTCTGCACACTTGTCTTTTGTTCCCTGACAACCCGAGAGACAAAGACCCCCTCTGTCTTTTGCTTGGCTTCTCCTTTGTGGAGCTTTCTGCTCCCTTTTAGATCCCACACTCCATTAAGACTGTTCCTGTGACCGGAAGGTGATCAAAGAAACACATTTCAAATAGTAAAAGCAAGTGTCCAGGAAGGATCTTGCCAGCAGGTTAAAACAAATGAAAAAGCCAGGCCTCCAGTGTCTCCATCTGGCTCTGCAGCAGCCGAGAGTGAAACGTCCGCGAGCCTGTGAGCAGCTGTCTGCAGGCGCAGCGCGCTCGGCTGCCCCGGACTGCGTCACAGGCTGGGCTCTGCGGCCGGAGACGTTCCCGGGCAGCCGCCCTGCCCGCGACTGGACGGCTCTTGCTTCCTTTCATGTCGTGTCAGTTTTTTCCCCTCCCTCCTTGTGTACACCATCTCTCACCTTCCCCCCTTTCCTTTCTTTTACCAGTCATTGTTTACCTTCTGCTTAAAACCCTTGACTCCTCTCGGCAACAGTCCAACTAACAAATCCCCTCAAGACCTGGCTCCGTAGTGTGTCCCGCTCTTTATATTACGGCAACGATAACGTGGCTATCGGTTATTGAGGGCTTATCCTGTGCTTTTTATTCCGCTTCGGTGTTCCAGCACCTTTCGAGGAGAGGCGCCCGTCAGGACAGGCTAACAGTTGCCGTAAGCAGTCCCAGAATTGCAGTGAGACAGGCGATCTCAGGCGGAGTCAGCCTGGCCCGCTGGCCCTCAAGCAGTGGGTGCGGCGCTCCGCCATCCCAGAGCCTTTTGCATAGAAGGGAGAGAGTGCGTGGATGACCAAAGGGACTTTTTAGGGGCCAGGCCTCTGAGTGGCACCTCCTGTCCCCATGCTACTGGCTACAGCCTGACATGTGTCCACCCCAGCCGCAGGGGAACCAGGCAGCGTGGGATGTAGCTAAAGCCGTGTGGTGGAGGCAGCGAGGTCTCCTGCACCCGCGGGGCCCTCATCCTATCCAGGTGAGAAAACTGAGGCTCAGCCTTCAGCTAATCCATGGGAGAGCCGGGGTGCAGGCCCTGTAAATCCAACACCAGAACTACATTCTTAACCTTGTGCCTGGCATTTTCTGCCTGCCTTCCATTAAAAAGTTATTCCTTCTTTTACATTAGACTTTACCTTTTACGAATCTTTACTCCTGGCTTCCTGCATTGGGGCACCTGCTGTACCAGCCTGTGAGCACCCAGGAGGAGGGAAGGTCTCTTCCACCTTGGCATCATCTGCAGGTACCACGGCGCCCGGGACACAGTGGGGCAGAGGGGAAGTCTGATGAATGAAGAAGCTGTGGTTGAGGGGTGTTCATGGAAGGCCCCAGGGCACTCCTAGTGAGGGGATTACTTCACTTTTCTGATTCCAGTCAAGGGTGATTGCAACAACTGTGTGACCCCACGTGGTTATTTTCAACCCAGCCGTTAGATCCTTTAAACAGGCAAGTGAGAGTGTATCTCTCTTCTGCCCAAATCCCTCCAATGATACACCTGCACCGAGATCTTGGTTTGTCAAAATCAAATGACAAGTAGGCGTATCAGATGGATAGAAAGAGCTCCCAATGTCCAAAGCCAGAACAATTAGAGAAAAAATAATGACAGTATTGGATTATAATCCAATAAGCAAAATAATTATGTAGGAGTCTCTACTGATATAAATAAACAAGTAACTAAATAGGGGAGAAGGGACACATCTTTGACAGAAGAATTCCAAATATTAAACAGAGTAGGAAGGAAGGAAATAGAAAATCACCATTGGACCACTACTTGCTCCAGTCAGGATCCACTGTTAGATGCTAACATCAGAGGGCAAAACTTTTAGAAGGAGGACATTTTCATAGCTCCAACATAGCACCTTCAAAATACTCATTAATTATTATGGCAATTTTAATATGTATTTACAAGTTCTTTGATGTTCCTTATTCCAGGAGGTGGCACTCACTTCTCCTTGAAGGTTGGACTTAGAATTCACTTCTATGAACAAAGTATAGAGACAAGGACAGAAGAAAAAGGGGAAAAGAGTACCTTTACAGTGGAGAAATCTTGCAGATACTACATAATCAAGTGATCAAAGTTAACATCACCAGTACTAAGGCACGGTGACATCATGTTCCACATGAGATGTGACAAGGACACCTCAGTTCTGTGGGATTCCCAGTCAAATCATGAGAAAACATCAGCAAACCCAAGTTAAGGGACATTTTACAAATACCTGGTCAGCCCTCTTCAAAAATGTCAAGGTCATGAAAAACCAGAAGAGAATGAGCAGCCATCGCAGATGGGAGGAGACCAAGGAGACAGGATGAGTCGGTCCAGCATGGGGCCTGGATGGGATGCTGACGCATGAAAGGACATTTATGGAACAGCCACGGGAATACAAATAAAGTCTGTAGTTCAGTTACTAGTTTTGTACCAATGTTAATTACGTAGTTTTGATTAGTCTCATGGTTACATAAGATGTAAACATGATGGGAAGCTGGGTGAAAAGTACATGGGAACTTTCTGGATCATCACTGCAATTCTACAAATCTAAAATGACTTTAAAATAAATTGTTTTTTTACATATCAAAGGAAAAAACACCTCCATTTTGTGCAAAGAATAAATGCAAAGTCCTTTTCAATTGCCTACAAAGTCTGAAATGATGCTTACCAATTCCCTCTCTGGCCTGGTCGTCTTCTCCAATTCCCTCTCACCTCAGACAGCTTTGGCTACACAGGTAAGAAGAGTACAGAGGCTCAAAGATTCAGTCATGCCAATACATGACAGAACCTGGATTCCAACTCTGTGAATCTGACCCCAGAACTACACTCTTAACCTTGAGTTCTCTGACTGCCTTGCAACAAAAAGTTATTTCTTCTTTTCTACTAATACTTTTTACTTTTTTTTTTTTAACACATCTTTACTGCTGGCTTATCACATTGCTGCACCTATTGTTTCAGACTGAGTACCCCAGGACAAGGGAAGTTGGGGCTCTCCCTCTGCTGTTCCTCCCACATTCCCTCTGCTGGGAAAGCCTCCACCAGAGATATGTTAATGGACAGTTTCCTTATCTCTTAGAGATCTTTATGCAGATGCCTCCTAATCATAAGACCCTCTCTGATCCATCTATGTAAAAGAACACACATGTCCAGGATACCCTATTCCCACTCCTGTGTTATTTATCTCCATTGCTCTTATCATCTGTAATTCAATACATTTTGTTTTTTCCTTAAGTATCTCCCTTGTGGTAGAAAGAATAATGGCCCCAAAGATGTCCATATTCTAATCTCTGAATCCTATGAATATGTTAGGTTACATGGTGAAGAGGAATTAAGATTGCAGATGGAATTAAGGTTGCGAATCATCTGACCTTGAGTTGGGGAGATTATCCTGAATTATCTGGGAGACTGTGGAGCAAATGGAAGTTTCTGCTCAGGATTCCCACCTGGCCTTAACAACGCCTACTGTGTATATGATAAGACCCTGTTTGCAAGCTTATGGGATGTTTACAGGTGGCAGAGCGGCTGGTCCAGGGGAGGGGTGGAAAGGAAACACCCATTCTCCCCTTGCCTCAGTTCCTGGTACGTAACTTGTCAGGCATCTGCCAATCACCAGGGACCCGCTCACAGAGTCCCTCCTGGTGCCTGGGGAGGGGAGAGGAGGGCCGCTGGTAGGGGAGAGCAGAGAGCAGCTAGGGAGAGCGGGGTGGGACAGACCGGTACCTACTGCTGTGAGAATAACCCCCGTGTAAGCCCCCAACTTCTTGTCCTTGCCTTTATTCAGTCTCATTAACTTCACAGGGAACTTGTGAAGGGGACAGGCAGGGAACCCCGGCCTCCAGGAGCAACAGGGACCCAATGTAATAATCACAAGAAACTTTCAAGTGGAAAAGGGAGGCAGAATATAAATTGGAGTGATTCGATGCGACTCAGTCCCCCACGGCTGTTTTTGGAGATGGAAAGGAGCTGTGTTCCAAGGATGGGGGCAGCCTCTAGAAGCTAGAAAAGATGAGGAAACTCTTTTCTAGGGCCTCTAGAAGAAATGCAGCCCTCCTGACGTCCTGACTTCAGTCCAGTGAGTGAGACCCATGTCAGACTTTACAGAACTGTAAGATAAAAACATTTGCATTGTTTTAAGCTACCAAGTTGATGGTAATTTGTTAGGGCAGCATGCAAAACAGACTCAAGGCATGATCGAAATCAAAACCCCATTGCTAATGTCCATACAGGATGTTGGGTCTAATCAGTATAAGGACTGTTTTCTTGTGAATCCTCCAGTGGTGATAAGCAGGTCAGTGAGATTCCATGAGCATGGGGTATGTCTGAGTGTGTGTGTACGTGTCTGTAAGTGAGCAGGGGTGATGTCCTTGTGTAGTGTTCCTGCCACACACTCAGAGAGCTCACAGGCATGGTCCTCATCTCTGGGGCAGATGCTATGGGTAGGGCCATTACCATTTCTTGGGTTCAAGATTTACAGTCTCTAGGTGGACTTGGAAAACATTTCCAGACAGTTTTCCTGAGTGCCCTGCACCTCCCTGTCTGCTCTAGACAAGAGAGAAAACTGTCACCACAGCATCCAAGAGCTTTGGTTAGGGCTGACTCTGAGGCATTAAGGAAATCTTACAAGAAGAATTTGATTTATGAAGGCAGTGCAAAAGGATTGCCTTAGAATCCTTCTCAACTAGAGTCAGACCTTTGAAGGCTATAGACTCATGGGTGAATTTGTTTGTTTTTATTATGTAAAATAACAAAAGAGCCAGAAGCAATATAACTGAAATGCAAGAGAGCTTTATAAATAAGATAGGAATAATAAATACTTGAAAGATAATGTCCCCAAGCACTTTAGAAATGACAAGTGTTTTAGAAATTTTTAGTTGAATGGCTCCTAATTCATTTTGGAATGGGCTTTGGTTGTTAAATTCCCTTTTCTGAGAAAGTCAGCAAAAGTTTTAACTAGATATAAAACACAAACAACACCAAAAGCATTCACCATAAAGTGTTCGTTGATGTATTTAATAGAGATAAAGCTATGTTATATAAGTAGAAGATTTTGGTTTGCACATGACAAGAAAACCTGCCAGCACTTGGCTGAAACAATAATGGGAATTTACTGGCTGATATAACCATAAAAGTCTTTGGCAAAGATAATCCAGAAGGTTCCATGTCTCCAGGACTGTGCTACTGTTCCCTGCACTTCTCTCAACTTTGGTCTCCAAAGCTAATTGGCTTTTTCCTTGCACCAGCTTCTCTCCCCTCTACTGGCCCCCAGAGGTCAGCTTCCTATTCACATTTAGTAGAAAGAGACATCCTAGAGCTCCTACTCAAATGCCAGGGCTGGAAAACTCAGGTTGATAACAGTAGAGTGAGGTCACAAAGTAAGGCCTTCGGGCTACATTCACCCAGCTTCCTGGTTTTGTAAATAAAGTTTTACATGAAGGTAATGAATGGTGTCCGTTTGTTCACATACTGCTTATGGCTGCTTTCCCTGTACAATGGCAGAGTTGAGTAGTTACTGCAGAGACCTTACACCATGCAAGCTAAGATATTTACTCACACCCTGGACAGAAGTTTGCTGACTCCTGACACAGCATAACAGGGAATACCGCTGAGATAACTCAGTCTAGAGGCTGTTCTCTTCTCACCAACAGCACTGAATTCGTTCTCCCAATTTCTCTTCTTTCTTTTTCCCACCAAAGAACAGAACTCAGGCAAGTTAATAAGCAGTTTTCAAAAGTCATGAGTCAGACTTCCTGATGTTTTAGCATTTACATGGACCCTTTCAATAGCTAACAGTCACAGCCATAGCTATGCTGGGAAACAGAACAACTGAAGACGGTACTGGAAATTAATACTGATAGCATGCACTAGAAGCTAATTCTGGGTAAACACTTTACATAGATTAACCTTTCACAAAATCTTATGAACTGTGTTATGTTCCTACTTTATAGATGAGGCACTGAGAATTTAAGAAATATCGCCAGCTTACATAGCTGGTAAATGGTGCAACTATAATGGAAAGCCACGCTGGGGGACTCCAGAGCTCATGGCGCTCATCAGTGCAGAGGCTGCCCCTCTGAAGTGGAATTCAAACTGAGCAGCACAGAGAGAGACTAAGAATTCTCTGCAGTGTGCTGTGGCTCGACACTGAATATGAAAACTGGGAGAGGAGCAGAAAAGGAGCAGGGGGCCTTCACGCAGAAAGACCAAGAAACGAAACACGGAGAAACTCAGGAACAGAAAATAAACAGTCCTTTAGTGGCCTTTCGCAGAAGTCCCAAGGGAGATCCTGACGAGGCGGCTTTGGAGGGGAACACCTGAACCACACCAGTGTCAGCCAGATGAGTTCTTGGAACGCATGCCCACAAATTGTGCTATAGGAAAGTGGTCCTGTGGTCACCTCAGCTGTAGAGATGTAGCATACGCCAACCCACTCAGGGAGATTCCCAGTGCATA
Source organism: Manis javanica (assembly GCF_040802235.1). Classification (NCBI taxonomy): domain Eukaryota; kingdom Metazoa; phylum Chordata; class Mammalia; order Pholidota; family Manidae; genus Manis; species Manis javanica. Next base: position 56,713,742 of record NC_133169.1, on the reverse strand, counting down.
CCTTATGAGACTTTGAGAAATGCTGGAGTATGGAAAGCTGTTTGCCTAACCCACTACTTACTGAATTTATTGGACAGCTGAACACTGTTTGTGGTTATGTATGATATCTATATATTTTCCAGAGAACACACTTTTGATCCAGTTTGTTGTATAATTTAAATGCATCATTTAAATGCTTAGTTTACCCCATAGCCCATAATGTGAAATCACTCCTTTGTAAGTTATCTTTTTTGGTTGTCTTCTCATAATCTTAGTAAAAAAGCCCTTCCAAGGCAATTAAAGCAGGACTGTGAAGTGGGTGGATCTCTAGGGGCCAGATGGACTGACCACTAAGCAGGTGAGCTTCCTTGCCAAAAGGTGCTGTGTAAGGCCTGCTCATGGGGGGACCTGCAAAATGGGTGTTAGTTTCACCTCTTACAGGGATCACTTCATGAATACATTAATGGGCTAAATTGTAACGGATAACTAAATAGGGAATCAGAGTAAAAAAAAACAAAACAAAATCCAAAACTGCAAAATAGTACAAGCAATACACTCAAAGGAATATAAAGATTGAAGCTCTCAGCACGGCATGGACTACTGCCCACAGGGGAGGTTGCACACCTGAGCTAGACTGGAAAGGGTGCAGTGGACCGCGGGGAGAAGGGAGGGAGGCGTCTCAGACCAGCAGGGGCAGGAGTCTCGTGGATGGACATGGGGCTGGTGGCTGCAATGGGTGTTGGCGGGGGATTGCTGAAATGAAGAGGTGAAGTGGCAGGTGTATGGAAGACCCTGAGAGCCTGGGAGAGAAGTGTGGCTTTAATTCATCTGGTAACATTGGAGGTTCCTGAACAGGCCAAAGCATGTGTTGTCTGAGGTAGATTTTGTAGGCTGTAGCAGAAAAATCAATCAGGAGGGAAGAAGCTAAAAAAAGGAGGCAGAATTCCCTTCCTACAGAGGAGGAAGAGACCATTAAGGATTAGTTCTGTCTAGTTTCATGCTTCTAAGAGGGCTACTTTCCAAATTACCAAAATCAAAGTCATTGATTTTACTTTTTGGAAATGTCCATAGGCACTGATTCCATAAGCATATGTCATTGGCCTGACCCATTGTTTAATCAGGATTTTAATTCAATGATTTGCTTGCTGGCTTCTAAAATAACGTGTGTATGTCAAGAGACTATAGCCATATATATTATTTGTTCATCACAGCATGTTTGGAAAATAAAGAAAAACCTAGGGAAGAAAATAAATCATCCGCAGTGCCAGAAACGGTTATGCCTGTTGGGAGCAGTGCCTCCTGGACGCAGCACGGTGGGGCCTGTACGGGGCTGTGGAGGTGCCAGTAGACAAGGCAGTGCTTGGGGATCCCGGCTGAGGGGCGGAGCAGGGAGCACGTGTGGAAGTCATGTGGGCTCCTTAGTCTTGGAGGCACATGTGAGTTAGGGTGAAATGCTCCAGCCAGGTTTTGGGCCATTTCAGTGACTTTTCATTCTTAAGGGCAGAGTTTCCAATGCTGTCCTCTCACCATGGCTGGCTCCTGCTGTGAGGTGCCAGCCAAGTCAATAATGTATATAATAGAAATACTTCTGTTGCCTACAAATCATGAGACATAATGTGAGTCCTTAGTGAAGATGGAAGGCAGACTGCATCATGTAACACACACCTGAGCTGCCCTGAGACCTCTTTACCTGTTCAGCTCCTTGAGGCCCAATGCCCAGCAGTGGCTTCTCCAAATCTCTCCCCACTGTCTCTGCACATCTCCAGGAACTGCTGGCTTCTTTTTTTAAATTTTTTTTATTGCTCTTCATTCTCAGGCTTGCTTCTTCCTATCCCTGTTGCTTCTGGAAGTTTTCTTTTTCAGAGTTTGAGCTTTTTCTTTCTTTTTTTGAATTTATGTGTAAACGTAGTTTCTCTAAGTACTTTTCTTCCCTTTGCCTATTACTCTAGGCATGAGACAAAGGCTGGGAAGTTGAGCAGTTCAGCAAAGAATCTTAGAAAGCTCAAGAGGGAAGGCGGTGAATAACTGTTTCCATAACCACACAAACAGGTAGGGGTGATCTACTTTATTAAGAGGCTGGAACTCCTTAATGCCGATTATCTACAGATTAATGCCAAGCAAAGATGATCTCTGGAAAGTAGAAAGCTGATTAATGCTAGGAAATAAATTGACCCTCAACTCTGGTAGGTGCCTAAAGAAATCTCTGACTTCAAATTAGTTGTATCTTTGGCTGATGTTTTCTGCGACATAGAAACAAGGAACAAGGGTTTGGTCCTACTGATTTACAAGATAAAAAGGTTCTTGCCAGGACTGAGGGCCCTGAATGTTGAGCAAGGCCACCTTGCTTCACGTGGTTGAATTTTTTATAAAATATTTCAGAAACTTTCATTGAGGGCTGAAATGATAACTTGCAGGCCTTACATTCTCTCAGCAAGGTATTTCTTTATCAGGTGCACAGTCCAGGCACCTGTGTTGGGGTTGTCACAATTAACTAGGTGTGCTCCCACTTTTGAAGATGGCTATGAATCTTTCTTGGAGTTTTCAGGTATCCTTGGGTCTATGGAGTCTGTTGATGCCTCTCCGTGTCCCTCTGTCTGTCCTGCCACTGTATATGTCCCTGGGACAGGTGCTGCTGGAGTCTCCTCTGTCATAGGGCTTTGCTCAGCCCTATTCTGTGGCTTCTGCAGGGATCCCTTGAGCAAAGAATATAACCCTCCCTTCTGCTGTAGGCAAGGGAATGGAAGTCTGGCAATGGAATTCTGCAAGAAGGATTTCAGTGGCTTATGCTAAAATATTTAAGGAATAAGAGCCAACTAATGGAGATGGATTAGTTGTGCATTAAAATTATTCCCAGATACCAGAGAGATTAGGTTGAGGAGATATATTACAACTAAAAGTCAGTAATGGGTATGATTCCTTTCTAGTTTCACCAACAATTTTAATATATGAAAAAGGTAAATTATATGAGGACATAACAGTTTTGAAGGGTAGTGTCCTCTTACAGTCAGAAGGAACTTTAAACATTATCCAGGGCAGCTCCCTGATTCTGAGTAAATGACCCAAGGCCTAGAGCAGTGGAGTAACTTATTCAAGGAGCTTCTATTTAGTGGCTCGAACTTCTCTTATTGGGTGTCTGATGTGTGTCAGGTGTTAGTCTAGGTCCCAGATTAGCAGCCACAAAACAGGGTTAAGGCTCCTTTCCTTTTGGAGTTTAAAAGTCAGTGGGGGAGGCAGATAATAAGCAAGTGAACAAAAACAAATGAGCAAGATCATTCAATGAATTAATTAATTAAATTAATAAACAAATGTTTTGTATTTTTAATTTTTTGTTGAAGTATAGCTGATATAAATACTATATATTGGTTTCAAGGATACAACATAGTGGTTCAACAGTTATATACCTTATTAAATGCTAACCCCAGCTAGTGTAGTTACTTTCTGTCAACATAGAAAGATGTTACAGGACTATTGACTGTACTTTCATCCCCATGACTAATTTATATTATGGTTGGGATTTTGTGTTTTATCCCCTTCACCTGTTTCACCCACCTGCCCCAACCCCTTCCCACTACTCAGTGTCTATCTATGAGTTTATTGCTGTTTGGTTCATTTTGTTTTGTTTTCAGATTCCACATGAAATGAAATCATATAGTATTTGTCTTTTTCTGCCTGTTTATTTCACTGAGCATAATACATTCTAAGTCCATCATGTTGTTGCAAATGAAAGGATTTCTTTCTTTTTAATGGATGAGTAATATTACATTGCATATATGTACCACATCTTCTTTATCCATTCATCTATTAATGGACACTTAGGTTGCTTCCATATCTTGGCTACTGTAAATAATGAAGTAATAAACATAGGGGTGCATGTCATTTTTGAATCATAGACTTTATTTTCTTCAGGTGAATTCCTAGAGGTGGAATGACTGGGTTGTATGGTATTTCTACTTTCAGTTTTTTGAGGAACCTCCATACTGCTTTTCATAGTGGCTGCACTAATTTACATTTCCACCAACAGTGTAGGTGGGAATGTAGTTACTCCACATCCTTGCCAACACTTATTTCTTGTCTTGGATACTGGCCATTCTGACTGGGGTGAGGTGAGATCTCACTGTGGTTTTGATATGCATTTCCCTGATGACTAAGCAATGCGGAGCATATTTTCATGTGTTTGTTAGCCATCTGCGTGTCTTCTTTGGAAAAATTTCTATTCAGGTTCTCTGCCCACTTTTTAATTGGGTTATTTGTTTTTTTGATTTTGAATCAGATGAGTTCTTTATATATTTTGGATGTTAACCCCTTATCAGATAAGTCACTTACAAACATATTCTCCCATACTGTAGGTTGCCTTTTTGTTTTGTTGATGGTTACTTTGTTGTACAGAAGCTTTTTAGTTTGATGTAGTCCCACTTGTTTATTTTTGCTTTTGTTTCCCTTGCCTGGGGAGATGTGTCCAGGAAAAAAATTACTCTTGCTTATGTTTAAGAGATTTTTGACTATATTTCTTCTAAGAATTTTATGGTTTCATGTCTTATATTTAGGTCTTTAATTCAATTTGAGTTTACTTTTGTGTATGGAGTTAGGCAGTAATCCAGTTTCACTCTCTTGCATGTAGCTGCTCAGTTTTCACAACACCATTTATTGAAGAGACTGTCTCTTTCCCATTGTACATTCATGGCTCCTTTATCGTATATTAATTGACCATATATGTTTGGGTTTATAGTTGGGCTTTCTGTTCTGTTCCTTTGATCTATGGCTCTGTTCTTGTGCCAGTACCATGTTTTGATTACTTTAGCTTTGTAGTAGAGCTTGAAATCTGGGAACACGATACCCCCAGCTTTGTTCTTCTTTCTCAAGATTGCTTTGGCTATTTGGGGTCTTTTGTGGTTCTGTACAAATTTTAGGATTATTGAGCAAGATCATTTTAGGTGACGAATCCCTTAACAGTAGCAAAGGTAGAGGGGGGAGGTATAATAAAGAGATGGAGAGAGGTTCTGAAGACGGGACTTTGGCATTGAGGCCTCAGTGGTGGAAATACCATTCTGGGGAAGCTGATGTAAGTCTGACTGTGTGTAGTGCCACAGCACTCCAAACCCCTCTGAAGAAAGTACCTGTGACAGCTTCCTCCACTCCAGGGAGGTTCTGTCATCTTTTGAGCATACTTTCAGATAGGAAAGTGAATACATACTAATCTAAGTGGACACATACTAAGCCTCAAGCAAAAACTATAATATGCAGCACACTGTCTCAGATCCTGTTAAAAAGAAATTTATATTGTGTCCACCCCTACCCTCATGGGGTTTGCAGCCTAATGAGCAGCTTCTCAGTCACAAAGGCAACCTCCTATATCTTGACAATTTTCCTGAGACTTGTCTAGGTAGAAGTAAGGGAGGTAGCTAATTGGACTTAAACAGGATTCTGGTCAAGATCCTGTCCTCTTCTAAAAAGAGCTGTAGGCCATCAGATCTAGGGCTTTATATCTAACCTACCACACATGTGGGCATTTAATCATATTATTATGCTTACACAGTAAGAAGAACAGGTGAATGCATATATTAACAATATTGACTCTACGATAATATTAGTCATTGGAAATAAGTGAGAAGAGCTGAGGAAATTTCAGTGAGTAACTGATGACATGCAAAGCCTTTGTTTTTCCTTTTAAAACAAAATTCAGCTAACTACCTTGGGACTGAGTGCTGAGAAGTCAAGCAACTACTTGATTGTTATCCTGCAGCTTGTGATTATTTAAAGAACCAGTGTGAGATGGATTCATATATATTTATTAGTGCTAATAATAGGGAAAATACATTTTGTTGAAAATAGTATTTCCATGACTATTCTCAGAAAATTTCTCCCAGGTTATATAGGCTTCACATTACTGTTGAAGACAGAAAAAAAAAAAAAAAAAAGCCTATGTAGACATCGTTAAAATCCTGGAGAAGAGGGCTAGCCTGGAACAGGGGATTTTTTTCTTTAAAGCAGATTTCATGGAGATCCAGTCTGGAGGGGTGCACAGACCCCACAGAGGCATGGGCTTCTGCAGCTCAGAGGCTGAGCAGGTGCTAGGTGGTCAGCCAGAAAAGAGATGCTGCCTGCTCAAGGGCGCTTTGGCCAAGGGTCCCAGCTGGGTTGTCTGAGGAACCTGCCAAGCTGCCCCAGTAGAACAGAGGCAACCTCAGACATCCCCCGGGCCCAAAGGGCACCGACACCAGTTCCCGTCTATGCCTTTTCTCCCTCATGGAGGAGCAATCAGAAACAGCCGCTGGCTGGGGAGACAGGCCACGACAAGTGGAAGGAGGCCTGTCCCCTGCTCCTCCCTCGCTCAAAAGCAGAATTCCAGGGTGGGGTGGACCTGAGTGGATGGGGGCAGGGGAGAGGTTTTAACTTTGAATGAGTTGGGAGTTGTCACTCTGCTCGAATAGATGAACTCCGAACTCCGTAATTCTCACCTGAACTGGACTCAATAATGTATGAAGGTGACTGGAGAGTTTTTATTATCCAAGCATTACGACAAACCAGAGACATCCCTCAGATTTCATGTCAGGGTCAGGAGAGAACAGGTGAGGGAGTTTAATAGGCAGAGAAAAATAAAATAAAATTGGTTTCTAGATCAATTAATTCTCTGGTTCTATGACTTGAACACACAGTGAGATGGTGTGGCTTTTGGGCTCGGTGGAAAACGTCAAATGCCAATGACCAGGGATGGTATTTGCTTAACTTGCATTCTCTCTGAGACAGCATCTGTAAAGTGCTTAGCATAGCGTCTGGCACAGCACAAGCCCTCACTAAACAATCATGGTATTATATTTCTTATCTTTAATGGTTATCACAGGGCATCAGACTTAAGACATATCCAAGTAGACTCTTAGCAATACTCAAAAAGCAGGTTTAGAAGCGGAACAGTTCTGAAGAGGAAGCTCTGAAATCATCCCTCCCCAGCAAGGGGTGGTGGGACCTCTGCCAGCTGTGGCTTCCCTGGGAATGTGACAGAAGTGATGGGTTGCACTCTGGGAGGGTACTGTCGCGGAGGATCAGGCCATCCTGACTGGGAATCTTGGTTCCATAGTCAGTGGTGGGGCAAATTATTAACTTATTTGACCTTCAGTTTTCTCATGTTTAAAAATCCAAAAGTAATACAGATCCACTGAAAGGGATTAATACCTGCCTCGTTGGGCTATGTTGTACCTGATGGATATTCTATTTGTTTGCTTCCTTCTTTCCACTTTACTGGCTGTGTTCCCTTTCTTTTTTAATTCTTAAAATCCCTCTGTGGGTGCCCAGCATTCTTAAGCTTCCCTGCTCTGTGCCTTGTTCCCTCTACAGAAAGTAGTCTAATAAACAAATTTCTCATAAGGTAGAAGTGTAGAACAATTGCTGAGATTGGTCACCTTTTAAGAGAGGAATTTGGAAGATGGAGCAGAGAAGAAACCTGATAGACAGGTTTAGGATCGGAAGGACCACATTAAGTACACCCCCACTAGGCTAGTGCCCCACTGATGGCAAAACTACCATTTTTCCAACTGGATGTACAACTTTTCCAGCTGATGACTGGCATTCAGCTCTGTGCTGCTCTGTGCCTGGCACTAAACTTAGAGCTTTGTGACAGAATCTCCCTGCATCTTTAATACTCGACAGAGAAGGTCATTCGCTGAGAGAGGTGACTACCCAAATCTCAAACCAGACAGACTTCAAAGTAGTCATTGATCTCAGACACACCCCCATGAGAAGACGATATGGAAATGATTCAGGAAATATGTGTGTGGGTGAAGAAAAAAAGATGAAAACTTTGGAAAGAAAAAAAGATGAAAATCCCCAAACTTTAAATGCTTCAGATTGCCCTTGATCTCTTTATCTTCCTTCCTTGTGAGTTAATAGCCATTTCTGTTGGGTCAGCACACAAGCTACTTTCCACAAATCTGCCAGGTACTCAGCTGATGACGAGAGGTCAAAGCAGGATGCGTGTCCACGTTCTTTAATCTGGAGCTGGCATTGGCAATGTTTGTGCGTATTTAACTTTAATTAATTGACTTCTTAGAGAATAGGGCTGACAGTTTTCTTTTCATGGATTTTAGAAAGTTGAAATGTTTTCCTCGGGGAACCTTACAGGGCTCTAAATCCCTGGGCCTGTGGAAGAAGCTTTCATAAAATAGACACCTCTTTTAGAGGAGCTCTCTCTTCACACAGCAAACGCAACATTATTCATCCCTGCAGGAAGATTTAAGTCCTTCAGGGTTATCCAAGGGATACACAGGGATGAGACTGGGAAGAAATAAAAATATTAAAGTGAAGTTGTGGTCCCTGAACGTTCCTCCTCTTCAGGAAACGTTCTGTGGATTCTCTTCTCATCATATTGAACTGTGGTGTACGATTTAGACCTCGGCAGCACATCCCTGACCCCACCAAGTGGTTCTGAGCGCACAGCCACCCCTCAGCCCTGATCCGTAAGGTACACGTGGCCTCACACTGGCAGCAGGAGTTGCCGTGGGAGGCTGAGCTGCGCTGGCCCCAGGGTTCAGGCATGTGTGATCACGTCTGGGGGGCCAGGAGTGGACCTGCCAGGCCCTAATTCCCCATATGACCAGGGCACCCATAGGCAAAAGTTCCTCTAAAACCAGAATGAGTCATGTTGTGTGTATTGCTCAAAGTAAATTCTGGGGAAGCATGACCCACAATTGCCCCCAAGGGTTGGTCTATGTCCAAGGCAGAGGGGCTCGAGTAAAGTGGGGCAGAAGCTAAAGAGCTTTCACAGATGAGCTGCCAGTAGTCCCGGCCCTCGGAGCTGGCGTTATAGGAAGACAGCTCCGTACCCGGGCCCAGCGCCGGCTTGGCTGTGGCATGGCGGGCACTTCGGGTGGTGACCGGCCCAGAGGGAGCCACACAGCGACACCCACACTGCCGCAGCAGCAGAAGGAGGCGGAATGCCACCTGACGGTCATCTAGGTGGGGAAACTGGTGGGCCCGGAGCTGGAGGATGGCGACGTCCTGTGCAGCTGCTGACCTTCCCTCAGCTCTGGGGTGGTGAGGCTGGGTCAGCAGGGACCCTGGCCGATCTCTGTGCTGCTAGAGAAGCAGTGTTAGGGCCTTGTTTCCCAAGGAGAGTGCCCTCGATGAGTCACGGTAGTAAGTGAGGGGAGGGGAGGAGTTTGCATGTAGAGCTAAAGGCCCAAGAGCTGTCTTGTTGAACAGGACACCGGGGCTGCTCTCTCCTGAATGGGCAGAAACTCCCATCGAGGTCAGCACTGGCCGAAGAGCTGTGGTCTCCAGCAGGCGAGGACCACCTGGGCACCTTGGCAGTGACACCCACTACAGGCCAGGGGCACTGGCTGCCTGGCTCACTGCTGTAGGAGGAATGGGTGTGCCCTCCACCCCCGACCCAGGTTCATATGTTGACATCTTAGGCCCCAGTGTGGTGACATTCGGCCTTTGGGCAGTCATTAGGTCCTGAGGGAGGAACCCTCATGAACGGGATTAGTGCTCCCTCCGTACTGCTGCTGTGTAAGGACCCAGCGAGGAAGGGGCCCTCTGTGAACTAGGGAGCGGGCTCTCATGGGACACCAAGTCAGCCAGGGCCTACACACCCCAGAACTATGAGAAAGCAATGTTTAAGTCACACAGTCCATGGGATTTTTGTTATTGCAGCCTGAAAAGATAAAGACTCTCACCAGGAAGGTTCCATTTTCTGTCCTGGTAGAGTTGGTCATGAAAACTGAACCAATGGGTGGAATAAACCCCTTTGTATCTTGGGACCTCTATTGGAAAGGAAAAGCCCAGGGATGGAAGAAATAGTTCTCTCCACAGGCAGATCAGGGAATTAGAGTAACTTACTTTGAATCTTAAAAAGAGTGGTACCTAAAAAAAAGAGTGGTACCTTATCTTGCTCCTCAAGCTAGTAGAGCAGGACAGGCAATTCCTAGTCATGCTGTGCAGATCACTGCGAAGCCAATAAATGTGTTTCCATTCCTCTGCAGATTGTCTTTAGTGATGTAACAGCCTCAAGAGGACTTTGAAAATTTGAGAAATCAGTAGTTCCTGCTGGAAGCTGTGCTCATGTAAAGATATGGAAGAGCCTGCAAACACAGGATAGACAAGTGTGAAAACAAGTTTGAAGCTTGTCTTCATGAATTAATTATAAAATGTAGAAGACAGAACTTGGTTGGAAAGATAAAAATGTCCTGTGGTTTAAATCACTGAGCTGTTCCCATACCATCAGCCTCTAGCAATGGTCTCTGTCCCTGGTCTTTCTTTTCATAGTCCCTGTGAAATAATGAATCATTCCTGGATGGTGATTGGTGGATAAAATAAGAGGTGAAACAACATATAAGAAAATAAACATTTTCTTTCAGGAAAAACGGGACTCGGCACCTTCAACTCTTGTAGCTTTGCTGTAAAAAGTCTGTTTTCTTAAATAGTTACAGCAGATATCTAAGTTTGGCCACTTATCCAAGACCAAGATTTAGGAATGGGTATGGTTTTGTTGCAAGTGTGTTATTATTCATGCAGATCTGTAATAAAATGGCTTTATTTTTGACATACTCTTTTCAGAAACATCATATAGTCAAAGCTTCCCAAGGCCAAAACAGGTTTTGGTCAGGAAAATTAGATCATGTCCAGCAAGTGTCAGAGTGAATAAAGGATGTCTTAAAGACTGTCAGGGAAACCATCTCAGTCTACAGGTAATAATCAGTTTATTAGAAACTGTGCGTGTTGTTGTGAGAATCAGTGTATCTTTAATTATTACTTCTGTCTACTAGGAAGTCCAGTGGTAATTAACCTTTGATTGAGGCCCCTTCTTATTTTGTGTTATCTGGAGACTGTCTTGGAAATGGAGATTTGTATGCGGGAGTTTTTTGAGGCAGACACTCAGGAATAATGCCTGTAAGGGAGTGAAAGAAGTAAGACTGGACAGAGGAAGACATTGAGCTAAAACAGCCAAGGCCTTAGCTTATCCCACAAGGAGCTCTGGAGTGGTGATTACCCTTCCATGTTGCCTGGATTAGGTGAGGAGGCCTGATCTCAGTATCCTGTGTCAGCTGCCATGGGACGCAGCTATCCTCAAGGAGGGGCATATTTTGGGCAAGGCAGCTCTCTTTGGCTGAGGGCAATTTCTGGAAGGGTGCTCTAAGCCCTCAGCAGTTAGCATTCCCCCCACCTGGGGGAATCAGTTCCTTGGTTCTCACTGGGATGGAGAGGTGGGAAGATCTGGGCAGTTCACTGCAAATCCACCAGAAGGCTCCTTATTGAAGGGGTCTCTTAATTAAGGTAGAAGGTAGAAGTTTTATCCTATTTAATAATAGTGTGTAATATATTATCCCAAAACTTAGTGGCTGGACACAACAAAAACAATTTGTTATTGCTCCTGGTTTCTTTGTGTCAGGAATCCACAAGTGGGTGGGCTGGGGGATTCTCCATGAAGGGTCTGGTCTTGTTGTGGGAATGAGGTCAGATGGCTGTTGAAGCCACTGGGTGCTGGCCAGCCAACCCCCTCCCTTCATGCAGTATTGAGGCCTCTCCATGTGGTCTCTTGGTCTCCACAGCATGGCTGCCTGGCACTTCCTGCTGACATGGAGGTGCAGGGCTTCACAGGTAAGGGTTCCAGAGGAGACCGGAACACACTGTCAGGATTGTCTGACCTAGCTTTATGAGTCTCTCATGTTCTCTTCGTCAGGGGCCCACCAGTTTCAAGAGAAAGAGACACAGATCCACCATTTGATAGGGAGTGACGAAGCCTGTAAGAACATGTAGATGGGACTCTTGGTGACAATATAAGAGGCCATAAAGCTGATATTTTCTGATGGCAATAAATCTAATGAAAAAGAGTTTAAAAATAATGGTGTAACTCAAGCTCTTGATTTTTTTTTCACATATTCAATGTGTAAGTTCAGCCCAGAATATTCTGTCAGTTGTAAGAAACTAGACAGAGACAGATATCAAATCCAGCATTATGGGCTTCTGTTAAGTACCGTATATAAGAATATAAGAGAATATTCCTGTGTTACAGAAGTCAGCTGAAGGAATTCTGCATTAGGTTTAATTCATTATCAGCCTGTATTCTTACATACCATAATGCAGAAAGCTCACTTGTCAATGTCCTTTTTTTTGCAAGGGTGTTAGGAAATCATGAAATCAGTATCCATGTTCTCAACACTTTGAACCTCCATTTCAGACACAGAAATACTATTGGCTTCCCTCCTCCTACTTCCTACTGAAGAAATGTGGTCATCACCTTGGCCTTTGGACTTCAACTTCAGTTTCAAACCTAACATAAACTTTGATAGCAAGCAAATTACGGGAGCTCTTACTAGGACAGACTAACAGATTCTTTTGGTCAATGCTTATAGGTTCGTCTGTCTGAAGTTTATTTGATATTTCCCTGGAGGAAAATACAAATCCTTCGGTGTGATGTAATGTGGGAAACAAAAACAAGTCATAGTGTCTCAGAGTTTTGCTTTTTAGTGATGGAATTCGGGCATGTCTAGTATCCCTGTCATTTTGTCTCATATCTTACAGAGCTGTCTAAGTGACCAGGATTTGTCCTACCAGACACGGTTGGACAAAACTGTAGAGGCAAAAAGCACACAATTCGCATTTGTTCTGGATGAGCAAAAAATTTGGTTTTGAGATTAGAAATCCACCAAGCCTTACTTTGCAAAAAGCTTCTGAATTGTTTCATTATAAAATACACTGGTCTGGGTAGGCAAGGCTGTTGAGTTTGCAACATGTATCTACCAAGAGTACAAGATACCATTTAGATGATAATAAATGAGGCTCCAAATCCCTTTATGGTGCAAAGAGCTTTTTAGCAGTACAATCAACGTTTTCACAGCTTAAAGTAAAAAGCATCTGATGGAAAACTGCTCTTGCAGAATGACTTTGTATTTTAGTGTAGTCACCAAAAATGAACTTCTTTTAAAATAACTTTCAAAAGAAATGATTAAAACTCCAAAGAGATAAAGTTATCTTCAAGTAGTTAAATGATGGATATTTGTTTATTTTAAACCACGGTCCAAATTTGAAGATCTTAAAAGTGGAGAATTTCATTGTTGGACAAATATTACATATTTTATTCTCTAAAGAGGAGCTCTTCAACTCTATCTCTTTGAGACTAGGGTAACTGGTTGGAAGAGAGGCTTGCATATTTATTTGAAAACCTTCAGAACTCTCCTCAGTTCTGCCTCCATTTGGCCCCACATCAGGGGCCCTCTGGCTAGAATTGCTGCATTGTTTCCGAAGAGCTTGAAGGCACAGTAAGGGGTAATGCTTGAGAACCTTTTAGATCACCGAATATTATCAGCAGTGCAAAATACATGTTTTGGATGCTTTAAAGCCAGCTGAGGCAAGGGGGAAAATGGAAAGGGACAGAAGGACGGGAAAGAATGAGGAGAGAAATGACAAGTTGCCACCAACTGGGAAATGGCTTAGTAACTGTTTACTGGGTGTGTGCGTGTGCCCACCTGGGTCTGTGCGTGTGTGTCTGCATCTGTATGTTCAGTGTGTGGATTTAAGCTTGGTCGTTATGGTTCAGGGGATCATCAGGAGGCAGTTGGCAGGATGATTTCCATGCATTTTAATTTTTAATATTGAAGAACAAAAGTCCTCAAGGAGCTTGGGTAATGAGGCTGGGCCAGGGCTGCCAGCCAGCTGAGAACCCAGATATCTATCTTTTCTCGGCTTCACCTCTGTCAAGAGGCACCCCTTCCTGGTCAGCAATGATAGGGGGCAAAGATTTCCCCTTTCTCTCTTAGGGGTTGATCTCCTAAGGGATTCTGGGGAAATGACCTTGAATGGTCTCTCAAAGGAAGGAGGTGCGAGATTCCACTCTGTTTCTCAGCCTCTGTCCTTTGTTCTCCTCAGACTCTCTGAAATTTGTCACTTTTGTCATTTTCATTTTCAGAAAGTGACAGTTCCCTGGAGATTTTTCACTCCACATCATCTCTTGACCTTTCTCTGAGAGGTTGTTTCTCATTTTGCTGCCAGCTCGCTGCGCGATCCTTTTAGATTTGCAGGTTTTTAGGGTGAATACTTCCTTGAGTGAACTTTCAGCGTCCCTCAGGCTGTATTTCACAGTGTGGCCAACTCTCAACCTGTAGAAGAGAAACTTAGAGCCAGGAGAAGATGAAATAACCTCTGAGGTTTTCTGTGAGCTCTTAAATTTGGACTTTCATATTTCAAAATCGTATGCAAATTTGAGTTTTCAGGATTCCCCTTTATGTTTTTATTAGCATTTTCACTGAACCTGAAGAAATATCTGCTTCCCTGAGATGAGTTCAGAAGTATCAAACCCTGGAGAATATGACATTCCCTCTCCTCCTTCATGTTTCTTGTGACAGGGAAGTCCAACATGAATAACTGATTAAAAACCATTTATATTTTCCCTTTGCTAGTCTGAAGCACCTGAAATAAAACGGATGAGATACTAAGAAGTTCTTATTTTAGTGATAAATTCTAAAAGAGGCGAAGAGATAAGAGTTTGGAGAATAAATGTCTCTAATAGCATAGATTTGTTAAGTTTTAATGATGGAGAAAATATTTTACTAAATTTGACTTAAAATAACTAAATTACCTTATTTATTAAAATGTAGTTGAGCTGGACTTCAGTTGAATCATCTGATTCGGTCCAAAGTAAATAGTAAAATAGGTACCAATAGGAAAACAAGTGGTAATATAATAGAGTTATAAGAAAGGGAATCTAAATGATCCACTCCTTTATTTTCCTGTTTTAGAAACTTCCACGCAAACCAAGGTGGGTGAAGATGAGTCTGAGAAATCTTAGAAGTATGGTAACATTCATGGAAGCCTTATTTGTTCATAAAACCTCAGCAGTTCACACATGTTCTAGCAAGTGTGAAACTCATATTTATCCAGTTTGTTATGTATTCTTACTTCTCTAAAATTGTACCTTTTCTGAGATGTCATGTCAAAAAATTTTTCCATCATGGAGTTTTTCAGATTATTTCAGTGCGTAAGGATATTTGTCATCCTCCATTTCCTGCTATTCAATGAGTAGCAACTGATGAAAAAGCACGTAGGCTAAATAAGGCCTGTTTGGGCCTGGGACTGGAGGGACCTTGTCACTGTCCTAAGAATCAAACACACTCACCCAAGAATAAAAAAGATGCACAGTGGCTCCCCCTCTTTATTCGTTTTTCTTTATTTTTTTGAGAGCTTGGTAAATGTACTAGTTTCCTAGTAATCACCTAATAAATTATCACAAACCTAGTGTCTAAAACAACACAGATTCATTCTCTTACTCTGCAGGAGGTGACAAGTCGGAAGTTGGTCACACTGAGCTAAACTCAAGACGCTGGCCAGGCTGCTCCTTCCGGAGGCTTTGAAGGGGAGTCACATCCTTGTTTTCCAGCATCTAGAGCCCGCCTAAGTCCCTGGCTCGCGGCCTCTTCCTCCATCTGCAGGGCCCACAGCAAACCATTTCCCCTCCTCTCTGACTTTGACTTCTCCTGTGCCCCTTTTATAAAGACCCTTGTGGTTCTCTGGGCCCACCGGATAATAAGGCTAATCTTCCCATCTCAAGGTCCTCAATTTAACCTCTCCAGAGTTCACTTTGCTATGTAAGGTTACATATTCACAGGTTCTGGCGACAAGGATGCAGTCATCTGTATACTATAGAAAACAAGTGCCCTGTAGCCCTCCAAGCTTCTCTACCTGGCCTTTCTTTTGAACATCAGAACACCAGGATGCCCTGGAGGCTGCAGGCCCTATTCTTATATCTGAGGAGAAATGTAGGAGGCGTTAAGTATAAAAGTTTAAGCTGCAACCACTGTTATAATTTTAGTATTTACACCATCTTGTCTCATAGGGGTCTCTCTGGTGAAGGTTTATTTATGGAGTTTAGGCTTAGGAACTTAGCTTTTAAACTGACACCATGGTTTGCAAGAGAAAATGAAGCAGGACTATCTAGATGCTGTGAAATAAATTTTAGGAGTGCTTTATTTTCTTGGACTTCTTCCCAGCAAAAACATTTTCCATTCTCCATTTACACTCTGTGCCATTTTGAAAATGACTTGTCAAGGTTTCTAGAAGCTGGTCCATGAATCTCAGATACTCTTATTGATGGACTAGATTAATTTTTATTACACCAAGACTTTTCCCAAAAGCATTAAATCAAAATCCAGATACTCTGTCAACTGTTCAGTTGTTACTCAGATAGCACATTCTATGCTCATTTTCTAGTCAAAAAAAGAGGGGGCATTCCATAAAAGGGTTCCTTGAAGTGAGATGGAGACAAATGAGTGCCCCCAAAATATTGGTAAACAGCAATTAAAGAGCTGTCTACCCCAGACTGGCACAGGAGATACACAAGGTTGTTTCAGAAGTCTGGGGGCCATCTCAGTGAATCTTAAACACCGTCAACCATCACTGGCCCCAGAACACCCCACAGGTAAGTCTGTATGTGCAATTTCTTAGGTGTTTCATTCAGGCCCAGAACAGCCCCCAATCTGGAATCTTAATCTACAGGTGTAGACTTGCACAGGACATCAGAGCTGCTTCTCCTCCATAGCCTGATTCTGCATAAAAGCATAACACTGGCAGCCACAGAAGCTTCCAGAGCAAGGGTAAAGCCCAGGACAGCATCTATCAAGTACCCATCTTTGACATTACCCATAAAGATGCCAAAGATGTCATTCCTCCCCTGAGGGTTCATCGCAGATTTTGTCATGGTGAAATAAGCTCTGGAAAGGCCTTCTTTAAGATTTTAAAATCCCAATAAATCTGTCTGCATTTCATTTAAATAAAAAATTTCAAATTAGTCATCAAAATGCCAACAAAGCCCAATTACCATAAATCCTCATTTAAAAGTCTGTTTATGGTAAATAAGATTTTTTTTCCCTTTCAGCTTATAAAGCAAGTTAGGTCTTTGATTTTCAAGAAGTCAGAAACATATATTCTTTGTAGTAAAGTATCTTTTTCTTGAGAAATACTACTATTTTTTAATGTCTATACATTCGTTCACATAGACAGTGGTGGGGTTTTTTTGCATTTTATGTAAGGATTAGATTTTATTTGTTAACCATGGGTGTCTGCTAATTGCTTATAAAAGTACAAATATTAAATCCCTGCTTTCATATTTACAACTGTGATCCACAATAAGAAGTACATTTTATAGCACAGCCTAACACAGATTCATACTACAGATACACACTAATGTATTTTTGAAACAAAAGTGTTATGCAAAATAATTTCCCTTCCTGTACCTGTACTCTGATATTTTCTATCTATTTTATTCTATTTCATTAAGGACCCACTGCTTGCTATGACCCACTAAATTGATTTCATGACCAGCAGTATGAAAAACACTGTTATTAAATGATACAAAGCCTATATTATTTTGGGTTGGAAGGAGAAAAAAATGATCTTGGGAAATCCAAATCAGCCTGCACATATTCTATGATAAAAAGATTTTAAATTAAACCCTTGAATCATGAAGAGTTTGGTTTGGATTTTTGTTAAGTTTATTTTTGTTAGATTTATAATGACTTTGGGAACAATGATATTGAGTAACCTAGACTATCAGTAAAAATAAAAATTTTTTTTTAAAGCTACAGAGGTGCTTCAGCCCCACATAGGCTCTGTCCACTGCTTATAACACCTGTGATGACGTTTCAGCACACAGAGAATTCCAACCAAGGGCATCACACACAAGTTAAATGCATGTGTCTAAGGGCATCAAATGTTAGCACTTCTTTATGATTTGTGAGCCCCAACCTTCCACAAAAAAAAGAAGTTACAAGGGTCGGTATTTTTTATTTTGGAAAAATACTATCTCCATCTGACAGAATCTTCAAGAGATTTAAGTGTGCTCTACTGGGTCAGAGGAGAAGATATCACTGGCAAAGAATGGGGTGTACATTTGCTGATGAACTGAATGGTTGTCATCTAGAAATGGGCCAAACAACCACTCTGTGAAGTCAGAGTCCAGTAAACATTGAGATGCTTCTCTACTCCATCACTGAAACATAAAACAAGACTAACCTGTAACATCGGCATGACGAACCAATGGAATTCTTATTTTTCTATTGGCTATAGCTTTAATGCTGTGAACTTACAAATTGTTTCAAGTTTTTCCTCAGACCCTTTGGTGCCTGTGATTTGCAACTGCCTTTGGCACATCCTCATCAGTCCGCCTGTTGCCTGGCCCTGCCACTTCTGGAAGAAGGGAGGTTGGTTGTATTTTTAGTTGGTGGCTGGGGGCCTGTGGGTATTTCTTAACTATGTAGAAAGCATTCCTCCTGGAGAGACACATTTTTCTTACCTTACTCCTCCAACACGCTTTTACTGAATATAAATAACTTCAATTCATCTTCACTTTTATATTGCCTTAGTTGCTGCTTTTAAATGCATTTCACATTAACTCAAGAGTTTTCGAAGTGGGTGACCTTCACATCCTTGTAAGGGAGAAAACACAAAATGAGACCTGGGATTACCATTTTAAATGGAAGAGCTATATTTGGAGGAATAACAGCTCATCCAGGCCCTTGAAGGAGTTGATCAGTCACAAAAAGCTAGAGGACAACACGTCTCTGTACTCCTTTGGCTGAATTTCGTGATTGGTTTCAGGTTCCAGGCTTTTAAAAAGGAAATCCCTAAATGCAGAGAAGGGTGAGGGAGGAATGGGAAATAACCTTTGCTCAGGGGCATCACAGCTGCACTCATTCAGCTGTTCCCAAAGTGCCATTTCTTCATTCATCCAATGGTCATGGAGCACTTTCCATGTGCCAAGTTCTTACACACACATGCACACAACACACACACACACCTTATATTTTATCTAGATAGATACAGATAGATAGATAGATAGATAGATAGATAGATAGATAGATAGATAGGTAGGTAGATATGTATTTTCCAGCAAGTGTTACAGAAAGCAACAATATATCAAAGTAAGAGGAAAAAGGAGTATGGTAGGCAGGTGAGATCTCTCAATTAGCGTGACCTCTGACCAGAATCCTCAAGGAAGTGAGGGGAAAGAGCCCTGAGTGGGGCGCTGCTTGGCTTGTCTAAGGAATGGCAGGAAGGCCCTATGTCTGAGCTGAGTGAGTGATTAGTACCAGATGAGGCCATAGAGATAAGGAGGGGAAGGACTAGTGGCTGGGGACATATTCCATGGGACATATTTATACTAAAAAATTATTTGTTACTTATCTGAAATTCAAATTAACCTTTTTTTCCCTTGCTACCCAGCAACGCTTTACCTTCTTCCCTCCCTCCCTCCCTCCTTTTCTTCCTTCTTTCTCACCTCCCTTCCCTTCTGTGTAGTTGTACTGTGTGTGTGGCCTGCAGTTAGATTTCATTTGTTTCAGTTTGCTTCCAGTGTCAGTTTAATTTTTCTGTTCTTACTGATTTAATTTTATTTTCAAACATGTAGCATTTTAATATGCATTCAAAAATCAAAACCACACAAAATGATATACCCATGCAAGTGTAACCCCCTCCTCTATCCCTTCTAGCACCACTAACCCTCATTGGCCACCAACTTTATTTTCAAGGTTTATTTTTCTTATGCATTTTGTTTGTTCAATTCTTTTGTAATGATAAGAAAACAGATGCATATTTTCTTATTTATCTCCCCTTTATTATGAAGATTTTGGTATTCAAAATATAGTCTTTTATACTTTGCTTTTTTCTACCTGGTAATATCTCCTGGAAAGCACTCTGTATTAGTTCAGAGAAATCTTCCTTTTTTCTAGCTGTATAGTATTCCTCCGTGTGTACTATAATAGTTTATCCAGCTAATCTCCTATGCTTGAACATTTAGGAAGTTGCCAATTTTTCTTTTTTTTAATTACAAGAAATGCTAGAAATGAATAACTTTGTACATATGAACTTTTGTCTTAATGAATGTGTATCTTCAGGATTGTGGGGGCCTGGCCTACAGCCGAGGCTGAGCCCCACTCTAGCTGGACAACGCCCTAAAGATGGCGCCTGCTTCCTGCTCACCACCCTTTCCCCTCTTCCCTGTTGGGGATTGGCCCAGCAGACTTCCGTACCCGTGCATAGCTCATGCTGCCCGCTTAGAGTGGTGCGTGACACCTATCCGCTTAAAGGTCACGCATGATACTGTCCCAGATTGGTTGGGTGACTGAATATAAGGGAGCCCGCCGGGAGGGAGAAGAGCTGCCCGACAACTGCTGTAACCACCATGAGAGATTAGACAATAAAGCCAGAGAAGAATCAAGACCTTGGGCATGTTGCTTTGGTCCCTGAAGGGTCGCGACAAGTGGTGCCGAAACCCGGGAATCGCTAAACCTCGTCGCGACCTGATCCACTGACCCTGGTGCCTGCTGATGAATGTCGCTGGACGCCGTTCGGTCGGCTGGCCAGACCGGGAGAGGGAACCGAGGAGGGTGAGTGGATCGGCGAGTAAACTGAAAGTATACGTGGCAGGGCAGACAGCAGGCAGTTGCGGTGGGTGTTTATGTGTAGTGTGTGTGTCCTGTTAGTGTTTGTGACATTGTTTATTATAATATATGGAATGAGGAGGTGCCAGTGAAGGTTCGCAGAGCAGCGACGAAATCAAAAGGTTCGCGGAATTAGCGACGTAGTCCATCTAAATCATAACTAGGATACTTCCCCCTTTAGAGAGAGGATGGGGACGGAGGACCAGGATTGGGTTTTTCTTCGGGGCCACTGAGGGAAAACAGCCTAAAAAGGCCTGTGTGGGTACCTCAGTGGCCCCTCACCAAAGAAAAGAAGGAAGCAGCCCACACTTTAGTACAAGAACAGATAGCAGCTGGTCACCTCCAGCTCTCTACCTCGCCATGGAACACACCTATTTTTGTAATTAGGAAAAAGTATCAAAGACTGTTTCTTCTCCATCCCGCTTCACCCCAGAGACTGTCAAAGGTTTATTGCCACAGGGCATGGCTAATAGCCCCACCATGTGTATGTAAAGAAGGCCTTACAAACTGTCAGGAAACAGTTTCCCCTGATAATCATCTATCATTATATGGATGACATCCTTTTGTGTCATGAGAGCAGCAGGGAGCTAGAGACAACCCTCAGGGTCAGGGTATGGTGGAACGCACCCACCTCACCCTCAAGAATGCCTTATATAAACAAAAAGGGGGAATAGGAGAAGACTTTAGAACACTGGACAAAAATGGCCGCAGTGCAGCAGAGCGGCACAGCCAACAATCCAATCCAAAACACATGCCTAAAGTTTTGTGGAAGGATGTGTTGGAAGGAACATGGAAAGGCCCGGACCCAGTGATAATCTGGACCCGAGGCTCGGTTTGTGTTTTTCCACAGGACCAGCAGAACCCCGTTTGGGTGCCTGAACGTCTGATACGCAGAGTGGAAAACCCCGGAGCAGAGGTACAAGACGATCGCACTGCTTCTGCTCCTGCCGTGGATCCTACAGCAGGCGATGGTGGAGCCGAGCTGCAGCTGCAGCCACTGCCACGCTGACTATCACCATTCCTACGGCAGAGACACTGAATGGTCTGTCCCAGGCCACTGCCTCGGCAATGACAGCGCAGAACGTCATCAATGGCCATTTTAAGAATGGGATGGCCTTGGTCAACCAACGCATGAACCTTCTTCAAGAACAATTGGACCTCTTGGGGGAGGTTTTGTCTGTGGGCTGCGTATATGAGGGTGTATTACTGGTATTGCTAATTGTGGGCCTCTCCTGCTTGGGAGGAAAGTCTGTTACAAAAACAGCAACGGGGAGAACGGAAGGTCCTGTTGCAGGCCATGGCAGCGCTAGAGGAAGGCATCTCCCCTAGAGTATGGCTTAATATGCTGGATCAGTAGTCAAGGACGGGTAAGATCGGGAGCTGCGCATATCAACCTAAGACAGGGCGCAGACCTAAGCTGTCTGTTGCCTGAGGACGGGTAAGAATGCCGCAGACTCCGGACGACCTAAGACAGGCATGATCCCGACAGCCCTTTGGTTATAAAACAATAAAGGGGGAGATGTGGGGGCCTGGCCTACAGCCGAGGCTGAGCCCCACTCTAGCTGGACAATGCCCTAAAGATGGCGCCTGCTTCCTGCTCACCACCCTTTCCCCTCTTCCCTGTTGGGGATTGGCCCAGCAGACTTCCGTACCCGTGCATAGCTCGTGCTGCCCGCTTAGAGTGGCGCGTGACACCTATCCGCTTAAAGGTCACGCATGATACTGTCCCGGATTGGTTGGGTGACTGAATATAAGGGAGCCCGCCGGGAGGGAGAAGAGCTGCCCGACAACTGCTGTAACCACCGTGAGAGATTAGACAATAAAGCCAGAGAAGAATCAAGACCTTGGGCATGTTGCTTTGGTCTCTGAAGGGTCGTGACAAGGATTAATTCCTAGAAGTGGGACTGCTGGATCAATACTAAATCCATATGTAATTTTGTTAGTTAATGCAAAATTGCCCTCCATAGGGGTGATACCATTTTACATTCCAAACAGTGATATTTGAGAGTGCCTGTTTCCCACAGCCTCGCTGAAAGATTGTATTGTTTTGAATTTTTGTCATTATGATGAGTGAGAAATAGTATTGCAGAGTAGTTATAATTTTCACTCTATTTATTATGAAATGGAATATCTTTTTATATTTCATATGTCAAGGAGACCTTTTTAGATCCTTTTTGTGAATCATCTGTTCATGTATCTTGCAAATTTTTCTATAGAATCTTTTTCTCTCAATTAAAAACATACTGTATATCAGGGATATTAGTCTTTATCTGAGATGCATGTTGCAAATACTTTCTTGCAGCTTCTCATGTTTTTGATTTTGTTCATAGTGCTTTTCATTTTAAAGCATCAATTTTTGTGCTTTATATTCAATTCCGCTGATTCTTCTTTCAATTCGTAAATCCAGATGTATTTTCAAGGTAGAAATGACAAGGTTTGGTGATGAGTTTGACGTGGGCATCAGAAAAAGGAGTCAGGCATGACTCCAAGGTTTCAACTTGAGCAGCTAGAGTGTTAGCACTTCCATTCCCAGAGGAGAATTCAGTTTTGTAGCAAATACCAGGAGTTCTGTTTTGGCCGCATTAAATCTGAGACGCCTGTTAGAGCTTCAGCAGGAGATGTGAGGGGGCAGAGGCCATGAGTGTAGATTTAGGAGACAGACATTTAGCGTCAGCATGCAGATGGCCGTCCTCCCCTCCCTGCGTGTCGCCCTGGTGTCTCCTGTGTGCCACGTCTGGTCCTCCTCTCTTCTAGTACAGATACTTGTCCTATCGGATTAAGGCCTACTGTAATGACCTCACTGTAACTTAATTATCTCTTTTAAAGACCTTATTTCCAATACAGTCACATTTTGAGGCTGAACCTTTAGAGGTTAAGATGAGCCCACAGTCTTCAGATCCATACCTGGGGAAAAGGCCTTATCCTTTCTGGGAAACATGGATCTGGAAAAGTCCCTGACACAGAAGTTCCAGCAGTACATTTGAATCTTGACTGGGCTGGAGGAAAGTGGGGAAAACACTTTTTAGAACTAGTATCGATGCTTATGTCAGAGAAGTTGTTTTTTGACCATTAACACATGTGGATTAATATGAACCAGAAACATCTCTCAGGTAAAACAAACAAACAAACAAACCAAACTTTTGATGGAAATCAAGAGTTAAGACTTACAGATTACAGTAGTTAACTCATTAAATGTTTGTAAATTTGTAAATTAAACAGGGAAGAATAAAATTCTCTGGACTTCAGGGAATGACTCCATTAATTCTCCAAGTTACCTTCACTTGGAAAAGTCCTAAAAGTGTTTTTGCTGCATGATTTTGTAATCTGTTTTTTGATGTTTCTGCTACTTGGTTATTATTCACTAGACCACAGAGTCCTGGTGCAGGAAAACATCTTCATAAATTACTAACTGAAACTCATCAAGATTCTGTAAGAGGCAAATTACTTTGAGTTTTCCTTCCAAGAATTTATAGTCATTTCCTAGTAACTTTGTCACTGAAATCCGTGATAATATTTTTGGAATTAGAATATGTTCTCTCACATTTTTACTTATCGGAATAAATTATATGAACTGAGCAAAATTTGCTTGAAGACATAAGGTGGGTATAGAGGTTGAAGCAACTTGGATTTTAGCTATGAAATTGTAATAGAATCTTTTAAAGTATAGGATTGGAGGGCTATTCAGATAGAACATTCCAGTTACCTTGGTTTGCTTAGGAAGGTGACACCAGGCTGTTTGGATAAGGGCGCCTTGAAGTTGACGTCAGCTGTGGAAAATGGGCTGAACAAAGCCTGGACACTGTGAAATGAGAAAACAAAAATCATACAAATATGTAAATGTTGATTTCACCAACACACCAGTTAATTAAGGTCCATTCATCTTTTAAAGAAGATCTTCCCCTGTTAGAGCAAAATGTGGAAAAGAAGTAACTCCTGAATATGTTACAGGTACTGCCCTGTCTTAACTGATGGACCCTCATCTTTAAGAGCCATTGGCCCTCTCCTCTGCTGTGTGTTCAGGCTTCATTCGCAGACATGACCTCCAAGCTGGGTCACTCAGGCCACAGAGGGCCACAGTCATGCCCGAACATTTCAAATGTTGATACAATCCTATATCCCTGTGTTGACATTTCTTCTTTTTTTAGTAAACAGAGGTGGCCTGGGCCTTTCTGGACCTCTGAGAATCCTGGCAGATACTGATAACTTACAAACCCCACTGTGAAACAGCAGCCTCACGGGCCATGGACTCCTGGTGCTGTTTACGGGCTGCATTCCCTGGATGAAACGGGTCTTGGGTGTCAGGCTGCCCCAGGCCGGAGTCCCTCTCTCCTGTGGCCATGATCCTGCTTGCTGTCCTCTGACACTGTATTTTGAGGGAAAGTCACTCCAGACTTTGTTCTCCAATGTTTCTGGCTCACTGGGTTTGTGAGCCAGAAAGCAATATGGCTGCTTTCCTTCAGTGAGGATTATAATCTGGCATATTTTGAAAATACATGAAACCCAACCCAACCAAATGAAAAGCCCATACAGGTCCCAGTGCAGCTCCCCTGGCCCTGGTGTGATTAGCCTTTGCGAGTTACTAGTTTTGGGGACAGGTACTGACCTTCTCAACTCCCTGCTTTAGAGAGCATAAAATGCGCAAAGAAGGGTGTACACTGAGCTGTTTAAATGCTTTCCAGTGGACTAACTATATCACGGGATCAGAGAGAGCGAGAACCTGAAATCATGACATACGGCCTGTACCACAGCTTTGGCTTAGCTTTACTTTTATTATACTCCTGATAGGATCAGCTGGGCTTAGATGTCATGAGGAGTTGTTCAGTGGAACACAACCCAAGGGACCTGGGCATTTCACAAGTCACACGGATGTGTTTGGGAAAAAAAAGTGAAAACCCCTTGATCTCCCCCCACCCACCACCTCCAACCAATGTGCAATCAGAAATATGCCTTTTCTACAAATTCACATTTGCAGAAACTTAATGAACAGAGTTCCCATTGTGGAAATTAATGAGAATGAGGAAGTCCATTTGTTCAGAGCCTGCAATAGCAGGGGAGTCAGCTACCGTCTCTTGTTAGACAGAGACTCAAAGTCAAGTCAAGCAGACAAAAAGCTTTACAGTGGAAAATGGGAAGGCTTCAGGTATGCCCTGATTGAAGGCTGTTGACGTGGGGGAGCTGTAGGCAGGCTACCCAGAGGCAGTGCATCCTGTGTGACTGGTTAGGGACATATTTTCAGTTTTCTCTAGTTGGTCCAAAGATGGGAACACGGGAACAATTGGGAAAGCGATCAGTTACCAATCAAGTCTTGGCTATTTTGGACCAATTGCTATAGGGGTAATTGCTTGACTTCCTGGGCTGGTTACTGTAGGTTGTGGGTAAAAGTTCTGTCCAGTTTTGAGATATGAATAATGGTTCAGCATTCATAATATTGGATAACTCCTTTATTTCTTATCTTTTATCATGTTTTCTTAATAAAACAGTATGGAGAAACACAGACAACTATTACCCTGAGTTTCTACTGGATTGTCAAAGGTATATTCTATCCAATACTGGAGAAAATAGGGCACCATACCTAGGATCATGGACACTGGAGCCATAAAAACTAGATTCTTCATTCCAGCTTTGTGACCTTGGACACATTATTACTCAAAGACCCAGCTTTCTCACTTGTAAAATATGCAGAGTAATCACAAGTACCTCATCGAGGTCTGAAGGAATGAAAAACGATAATGCATGTGCTTTGTATACTGAATGGCTGAAGTGAATGTTCAATAAATACCAGCGATTACCAAGCTGCTTTCAGTATTAAAAGTATGTCTGTTCTGATTACATTTAAAATGGAAATTTGGCATATAAAGGACAGAAGCTCAAACCCAAATCATGCCAGCATGCTATTTTTCGTTAATGATATTAACAGGATCAGAATGACTTTCTATTCATCTAGACAAGCTTACAGAAAACCCACCGACACTGTGAACTTGGGTGTTGTGGAATGCTAATCATCCCTAACAATGTCAATGTCAGGGCAAGATGCCAGCTGGAGGAAAATTTAATCAGGGATACATCTTCCATGTTTTTATGTTATGTTTTACGTACATTTAACATAACTGGTTTGCATGGAAAAAGCTTAAAACCACAGAATATTTATGAAGGTGGCTTTTTATACCTCTCACACTTTATTGGGTTTATCCATTTCTCCATCTCACACACACACACACACACACACACACAGAGTTAAGCTTCTTGGGAAATCATTTATTGGTTGAATTTATTGGTAACTGTGAAACTCCGTTGGCTAGGACATGTCTCTGATTATGAGTTTAGTCTGTAAACGGGAGAGAAAGTGCTGTAGAAAATGAGTTGGAGAAGTAGCAGAGAAAAGCAAAATAAAAAACTCTATCAGAAAATGCCAAATAGGAGAGAAAAATCATAATAAATGACAATATGGAGATCAGGGGAATCCATGAGGAAAATGAGTGTTTCTTCGGTGTGAAAAATTTGGGCATAAATGACCCGAGGACAAATGCTACACAAGAATTTCCTATGACTGCCACTGGCGCTTATATTTCTTCTTGTTTCCCTTAACTAATGTCTCTAAGGAAAAGAAGGTTATTGTCAATTAACCGCTGGAAGAGGAAGTTGAGGTTTAACTTGCAGTTCCCTTAAAAATTTACCGTGAACTTTATGTGCTTGATTTTTACAAGCACTGGCTTGATTTCAGTTTGCTGGCACTACATCCTTGGCACTGGAACTTGAAAAATGGTCACATATTGAGAAATAAGTTGATTATTGGGGTTCTCAAGGAAATAGGGGTGCTTACTACTTAGAAGACCCTGTGCCATCACTGACACACAGTTTTCCCATCTGTTTATAGAAATTATATTATGTATCCATCATATCTGAGCAATAAATGAATCAATGCCTAGGTCTGGTCGATGAGATGGAAATATACTCCTTGTATCTAATACTTTATGTCCGCAAATTTCAAATGGATTCCTTAACAAATGGGAAGGCTAGGGAGGGGGCAGTGACACGGTTAGACCACCAGTCCCCAGATGAAGTATGCTACCTATCCTGAAAACAACAGGCTTAGGTGTGCATACTGGATGCTGGGTGCTTAGATGCCCCGCTAGGCTCTCGTTGTTTGGGTAGGGCACAGGGAGACTCTCCTTGGGGAGTTTGAGTCGCCTAAGAGAAAGACCCAAAGCCACTGACATCTTAGTTTTCTGATGAATGGCCCACTCAGATCACAAGACAACAAGGCTCAAAGTCAACAAGCCTCACACACGTGTTCAGAGCTTCCAACCAAGAAGGCCCTCCAAGAGGGAAGTTAAAAACCAGACCAGACAGTGAAAAAAAAAATTGGCAGAAAAAGAGACTAGTGATGAGGAAGAATAAATCTTCCAAAGCCTGTTAAGAATAGTCCAGAGAGCTGGAGAAAACAGTGTATACGTGAACTGAGAACAAGATGCTAGAAAAAAAACATTCAGAAAGCAAAAAAGATTCCTTGAAGATTAAAAAAGATGATAGCAAATATGAAAGACTCAGTAGAAGAGACAAAAATAAAGTTAGAGAAATGACTCAGCAAATAGAATAAAAAGAAAATAGGTGAGAGGAGGTAAGAAATTTAGAAAACAGTCCAGGAAATCTGATACACAATAATAGCTCCAAAAGGCAAGAACAGAGAAAACCAAAGATAGGAAATTATCAAGTGAATAAATGAAACATTTTCCTAGGACTGAAGGTCATGAATTTGTAGATTAAAGGCACTCCCGGAAGGCCTAAACAATGAATGTAAACAGGCCTACATAAGGCACATCATTGTGCCTTATTTTGTAAATGGGCACAGGGAAGATTTTCAGAGCTTCCAGATAGAAAAGCAAGTCATACACAAAGCACTCAAAATTATATCAAGTCTGTAAGTTAGAAAAATGGAGAATTGTTTTAAAATTGAGGAAGAGTAGTATTTCCTATGTAGAATTTCATACAGAGCTGAGGTATCAATCCAATAAGAGGATAGAACAAAGATATTATCAAATTTGAGAGCCATTCTTTCCCAGAAAATTATTGTAAAATATGACCCACCAAGCTGAGGTTGCAAATCAAGGATGAGAAAAACACGGGGCAAAGGAAGCAGGAAATCCAATACGGAGGAGAGGCAACAGGCATCCCTAGGGAAACAGTGAGGAGGGCGTGCAAGCAGGCTGCTGGGAACCCAGCACGCAGGGCGGACAGTCCACAGCCTCGGGTGGAAAATCTGTGGCCAGGGACCTTTCCTCCGTTCCCCTCGGAGGGAAGAGACAGCTACAGCGAGAGGCAATGAAACCACCACATTTATGGGTGAGTTCCTTGGTGTTATACGACTGAGAACCAATGATGAGATAATACAAAATTAAGGTTCACTGTGAAGATCGGTGTCTCCCTTTTAATGGAAATCTTGGTAAAACCCCGTGGTTACCATAGATGAGAATGAAGAAAAATACACAGTTCTGTCTGAGTGAGAGTATATCTCCTTTGTACACAATCATTCAGACTCTTCTTTTTCCATTACTGAGGGTTGGGTACCCTTCTGATACTGTGCTTGTTGTCACTTTTGAAGAGGTCACAGTAACTGGGTGTCATGGAAGCGGGGACTGTGTGAGGGGCACTCGTAGCAGGAAACCTGGGAGATGGGGAACTTCTCCCCCACGGAGCAGCGGGCAGAAGAGGGCCACCGTAAAATAGGACGAGGTCTGTACGTCAGTCTTCTCTAAAGGAATCCCCTGCCGTTTACGTGGAGAACTACGCTGAAGAGCGGAGAACCTATGTTTTCACACTGTGGCAAGTGGAACTTTCTCTATGAATGTGTGATTTTCAGTTCAGAACTTGTAAATTGTCTGACAAGTCAGTCCTCACATGTGCTATTCCCAAAGCCTGCTTCTACCTTTATCAATCTTCAAGACTTCTTAGTGATATTTACAAAAGAAATATGCAGTTACTAGGTGGTTTTAGTGTATTTTGTTTTGCATAAATTAATGCTACTCAGTTTAACTATGTTCAGTTGTTAAGAATACATAAATATTTAGAATGACCCTGGAATTGGGGAATGTCTTTGAGAATGTCATGGATTAGACATTGCTTTTTATGTCTGCCTCAGCAAGTCAGGAAGCTGTGTCATGGCCCTGTAAGCAACAATAACTTTCAGCAAGAAGAACATGCCTTCACACCTGTGCCAGGAGATATATTCTCTTCTTCGTTGATTTTGATCCATGCTGTCCCTCAGACAATTTGAGCATTGCTGACAAAGTCAATCTATTCCATTTTGTAAAGTCTTCTCTCCTTAATTTTGCATTGGGATTTGACAGATAACAATAGTGATAACTAATGGGAATTACTGATACAAAAATGGTTTTTCTTTGCTTCTGTTTATAAAAGTTACTAATGAAATTCAAAGCCAGTTTTTGTTTTGTGAGAGAAAAAAATGGATGTTAAATTTTCACATGATTGGCAAAGAACAGAAATATTTCACTTGCATTTTACCTGAATTAATTGCTTATGCAGAGAAATTGCATTTTCCCCTATAACAAAGTTATTCCTGTGTTTACGTTTGCTGTCCCAAATCCTGACATCTGACTTAAAAGATCTATTTCTTAGCTGATACCTTTTGTGGTTTATCCCCTAGAAAACATCATTTGTCATGGGTGATTCTGCACAGTCTCTGATTTGTCTAGAAAACATACCCTTCTAATCCTCTCACTTACTTGAAAATAAGCAAGGAACACAAGACTACTATGATGCTATCTGGCTGACTTTTACAAGCATATTGATTAGTATTGGTTAATATATACTGAACTGATTTTAAAGACAGGAGTTTTTAATGCAGTCTGCTTTGCATTCACCCGGCAAAACTCTTACTTTATGTACAACTCAGTATTTTTAGTACCATTTGGAATTCCCAGAGTTTCTGAAAACTAGCTTTCAAATTTACAGCATGAATAAAATTAAAAATCACACAGTTGGTTATATAACTTACAATCATACACCTGAGGTGTGCACAAGAAATGCAACTTTATTGTTAAATTCTGAACTCAGAATAGAGTGACTTCTGTTTCTCATGCTGCCTAATAGTAGAAAAATGTTTTCTACTTAGCCTTAGGTAATCTGTGTTACTTGGAGTTTTGTTCTCAATCTCTCGGGTAAATAGTCAGATCCAAGGTTTCCACCTCCTCCTTCTTCTCCCTCTTCCTTCAGGGTTGAACAATGTTCAGTGGTGGGATTGAGAGGGGCAGGTATTCTGCCCCCCAAAGTGGAAAGGCTCTTGAGTGTCTTACCAAGTCGAGTGCTTGTGCGTCTGTGTGTGCGTATTCTGGGAGCAAAGTATTCCTGCCTACCTTCTGCCTCCGTTGTCGTGGTTCCACTTTGGACTGAACTGTAAAGAAAGGCTTTATGACATGTTATACTTTGGAATGCAAATTGTGAATCTAATTTAAAATCCTCAGGTATATGAAGTGGTTGAGAAGATTTCAAGTTGCTGCTTGCCCTTTAGTTGGGACATTCTAGGTTCATCATGGAGGGAGGCTGAATGGCCCCATTCATTTGAAGATAAGATGATTTGAACAATTAGGCTCTGTGTATGCATTTATGTATTGATATACACACTGTATTTCTAATATTGGAACTTAATGGCATTTTTATTTGTATCTATGTATGTTTGAAATTTTATAAGATTTTTGTATGCATGTGTATATATATCATACACTCACACAAAGCAAGCAGTGCTCTCTATTCTAATGTTTTCACCATTGTTCAAGATATCTGGGTGAACTACATATGTTCTTGGAATACAATTAATCTAGAAGAAAACTTTTGTGAGACTGCTGGGAATTATCTGTTCACGGCCCATTGCAGAGCTGTGAAATCCGCGTGTGAGGTGTGATAGCATGTGATATGAGTGCCGAGCTCTCAGTCACACGTGAGTGAGTGCAGCCCTGAAGTGCTGCTGCTGAGAGCTGTGGCAATGTGGCCAACGAGGAGCTGCAGCCTCATTTTCTAACCTAAGCTCAGAATGCCTGGTGTCACTTGGCTATAAATCACTCTGTACCACACCCCAACATCTCAGGCTTCAAGGTTTCTCCAGCAGATTTTACACAGGGAGGAGGGGATGCTATCAACCCTGTCCCCTCTCAATGGACCTTCTAAGGATCAGAATCATGGAGAGAGCAGGGCCCGCATGGCCATGGGGTGACAGAGAATTCCTCCTTGCCATCCTGTTGAAATCTAAACCTTTCAGAAATAACAGTCTTTTTCAAAATGTCAACTTTGCCTTTCTGGCATGAAAACAGAAATTGTTAGTCTTCTATGTAAAAGGGACTCTTCCTTTTTCCTGCCATCAAAAGTCTACAGATTTATTTGTTGTTACTGAAAGAGTGTGGCTCTCAGAGTTTAACGGTGCACCAAATCACACCAACCCTAGTGGTACATTCAGAGGGATAACACAAGCTAGCTGGCAGGGTTTCTGTGAGAATTACCTGACTGAATATCTGCAGAGTCTGGGTCCCTTTACTGCAGGAAAATGTGAGGAAAGTCAGAATAAAGGATGCCCCTACCCTGTTGGTACACTGTCCCAGGGACCTTGAAGTGGTCTGGGTACTGTAGCCACCTTTCAGGTCTGGGTGGGCCCCATCACCAGCCCACAGCCTCCCAAGATCTGGTAAGGAATCTCAAAAAGAACATGGCCATGTTAAAGCGTGGGCTCCTTTATTTTTTACAGATACCCATGAGCCTGTTTGCTGATGCACACAGTCATCCACTGACAGTAAACAAGCCTGGATGGGTACAAGTGTCTTAATAATTAGACACAATGCATTGCTTCCTGACGATTTTAACATCGCATTGCCATGCAGAAGGCTCAAATTTTCTTCTTTGCTCTGCAAATCATTTTGCCTTCTTACCCAATTGAGAGAGACTTATATGTCCTTCCAGTTTTAGTACCTTCAGCTATAAAGAGATTATTAAAGTAATTGCCTTCTAAATGGATCTGTGACAAGAAATGAGACATTGTAAGCAATAAACAGTGAATTCTGGCAGAATGGTTTCTCTAATCACAGAAGCCAGTGAAAATAATTAAAAATGAGAGGAGCAATCCCCTTATTTTGGATATATACTTATGAAAGGTTATCACAATGATGCCACTTTTTCTTAAGGCATTTCTAAATTCTTCTTGAAAGCTTACCTACATAAATATATGTTTATGCAAAAAAATATATGTTATGCAAAAAAAAAAAGGGGAGGGGGATGTTTGTTATTATTTACATCTAGGAAAAAACTAAACACAGTTATGATTTAGGATCCATTTAAATGTCTATTCTCATTGCTAACCGTTTGTTTATTTAATGCAAAAATATTCTGTGTTCATTAAAATTTGAATGTTCATAGGAATCTAACAGCAGTGACCAAGTTGAGTTAATGCACTCAAATATTGATATGTGTAATAAAAGCAAAGGTTTTTGCTGAACCTGAAAATAGCTTGCTGTTTTAATCACAGGAATATATACTGAACACTGATTTATGAATTTTCTAACTACTTTTCCTGGATGTGGTCATTGTCCACAGTTTCATCTTGAGCTGCAGCACATAGTTAAGAAACATTTGCTTTTGTCTTTATTGGGGACCCCATGCAGAACATGTTAATTAAGCGTGGTTGAAATGTGAAATACTTGAAATGCAAGTTCTTTTCTTCCTTTCTCATTGCAGCTAATGACCTAATTAAGGTTGAGCCACTTACACGAGAAAACTTTTTAAAATTTAGTTTTTATATTAGATGCAAAAGAGGGTTGACTCATGAATTGACTAATTATGCTCATAAATCCACATATATAGCTCAAGCACAGGGATGATATGATGAGGTTCAGATTATTATAGTATTATTTAAATAAATTCCCTAAGGAGGTTTCTCATTATTGTTAATGATTATGTGAAGAGGCCCTTTACAATCAGAACCTTAAAAATTTTGCCATGTATACTATTTGTCATGAATGTTTTTCATTTATGACTGTGTGTATAGTCACGACCATCAAGACTGTCTATTAAGTACTTCTCTGGGCTGGGCTATTTAGGCTAGTTTTGGTGGTGGGGTTTGGTAGGTGAGGTGCCTATCTCCTTATATATGAGAACTGGTAGAAAGCTCTCAGACTGAAATTCAAACTCTGTTATAGAATCATTCCTGACATTCTGATTCTCTTTAATATAATCCTGATGACAGCAATCCAGAAAAAGTGGTATGTTAAGACATTACTATCCGTTAGCATCATTGTACTTATCACAACTCTTTCCTAACTGACAGCTAGTTGAAAGCAGAGTCCTGATGAAGTTGGTAAGTTTGGATGCAGGGAAATATAGAAGGTTCTTTTGGAATTCAGCACATGAACTGACAATACAAAGGATCAGGCTGGAAGACAATGTCTAGGGACACAAAAATAAGTTAAACTCAGTCCCGGAAGCCAATGTCTAAGGATACAAAAATAAGTTAAATTTTAATCTAGGGCATAAAATTGTGTACAGATAGACATACTAAGTACGTAATGGTTCCACTGAATAAGTAAGTATTCACATTTATATCATTAAAGAGATGATACAATCTATCTACTCTTGTAGACATTTACTTACTCTAGTAAGTAAACTAAAAATCATGGG
This sequence comes from Manis javanica, assembly GCF_040802235.1. NCBI lineage: Eukaryota > Metazoa > Chordata > Mammalia > Pholidota > Manidae > Manis > Manis javanica. The sequence continues at coordinate 56,679,672 of NC_133169.1, read as the reverse complement.
AATACATATTTAGAGGAGGCAGATTTGGGGAGAGACCCCCTCATTTTTTCAGGTTTGAGGGTATGTGCGGTGATGAAGGAGCTGCATGTTTGAAGAGAGGAGAGAGACGTGCTTGGCTAAGGAAGGTGAAAGAAGCGTGTGTTGTGAGATGGTAGAAAATGAGTTTACGCTGTGCCAAAAAAAGCTGCAGGTACAAAACTGATTGCTCCTGAATAACATCAAGCATATTAAATTTGTTTTTCACTTCATGTCAACTTCTAGACTAGAGGACTGTTCCAGGGTCAAGGTTTTTGATGGCTTTTTATGAATTATCTTCATATTTTGTCTTTCCTATAGCACATTTTCCCATGCCTTTATTAATCACCAATGCAGAGGGAGAAAAAGCCTTCACACAATTTTTACAAACTCATCAGAATTTTCAAAGCTCTTTCCTCAGCTGTTGGTATTGCGAACTGGCATAATCATCAGTGGGTTTCTGAACAAAAGGGTCTAGCAGATTACTACCTCCCAAGATGTAAATTAGGCATCAGAACTGTCTCTGGTGTCAGAGGACCATAAATATTGGGACAGGGGATCTCCTGTGTACGGAGGGTAGTTGGCATTTCTTCCACCTGAAATGACCTAAGCATTCTTCTGATAAATGTCGAGAAATGCTACCTGATGTCCAAAGTTTATTTCAACACTGGTAATTCTAAGATTTTTCCTACTAGGATGAAAGGAGGCTAGAGTTCCTACCTCTTTGGTGTTGACCAGGTTTTTTTTATAGGCTTTGAGACTTGTAGATAGGCCCTCATTTGTATTAATTTCTAACTGCCGTAGGGTGATTTTTTTTTTCAAGTATGTAGATCTGAAAGGAAAATGATTTGGTTTTATACCTTGCAGTTAGCTCTTCTAGGAATCCTGCTATTCATTTGGAAAGAATGTGTCTGTGGTGATCAGGAGAGTCACAAGTAGGAAACTTTCTGAACTGACTGTGAGCCTATTTTTCCCCGGGCACCGTAGAAACTCATACCATAATTTATCTGCAGAGTGTAATGTGGTTAAATATGCCCAGTGGAAGCCCAGAAAGCACCATGCAACTCTGAAGAAATCTTCTATCTCAAGGATTTTCCTAAGTTCAGAAAGATGTGACTTTGTTTGAATTATTCTGAAAATGCTCCTCAGCGCTAAGGCTAGCATCAAAACACATAAACAAGCTTGAAATGTCTTTCTACTTGGACTTTTCTCACTGTCTACCAAGCAGAATGATAATGGGATGAAGCCCGTTGCTTCCATTAGCAATCATGGCTCATAACCCCTCTTTTCAGTTCAGATGCTAATCACTGCAAAGCCCCCGCAGCCTGTCGAAGCACTGCTGAGCAATCCTTGTTCAACTGTGACCTGAATTCTAGAAGTAAAAAATAAAGGCAATGTTTCTAAATAGATTATGGGGAAATATTTTCACAGATAGTAGAACCCATTTTCAGCAGCTCTTACGGATGTGACATTTTAGTTATTTTCCTTCCTCTCTTCTTCCTTGTACTGGTTTGCAAATTCCTGTGTTCCTTAGTATTTATTCTAACTGCAGATATTAGGAGCATCTAGTTATCATTCATTTAGATGACAAAAATATGTTTGTTGCCCTCAAAGCATTTATAGGCGAATTAAAACAGGGTGGGGATATCTATGACCTGTGGGGAAATCTATGACCTGGGGATCATATTTGACCCACTACCTGTTTTTGTGTGGCCTGTGAGCATGGATGCTTTTAACATTTTATAAATGGCTGGGTGAAAAAAAAATCAAATAAAATATTTTATGAGATAGGAAAAATTATATGAAATCCAAATTTCAGTGTCTGTATGTACAATTTGATTGGAATACAGATAAGCTCATGTTACAACAGAGTGGGGTAGTCAATACCAAGACCAGCGGGTCTGCACAACTGAAAATATTTTCTATCTGGCACTTCACAGGAAGTTTGCCGACCCCTGGATTAGAATATAAAATAGTTAAGTTCTAAAACACAAACATGAACAAAGTGCTTCCCTGAGGGGGAAACGAGTAACCGCCTGGGGCACCTGAATGTTTCCATAATCAATTATCAGTGATTAATATTTTCAGACCTCTCATATTTGTGGGGTTTTTTTTCCCCATCAATAGTGAAAAACCACCTAAACTGATATAAACTAAGGTGACTCCACAGTTACGAAAAGTCAGAAGGAAATGGTTCTTCCCACAGTGGGTGAAGCTTAATAAGAAACCGAATCCATAGGAGAGGGAACAATTGCTTTATCTCTAAAATCTTCTCCTCAATTTCAGTAAATAGATGGGCATTCCTAATAGAATTGGAGAAAAATTGTCCATTGTCCCTCATAGAGCCCGGGCAGTTCTGGCTGAGGAAGAGCCAGGCCTAGACTTTTGCATATGAAAGAATTATGGGCAGAGAGGAAATGCTTCCCCAAGGTTCTTGCCCATAGTTGCCTTCTAAATTCTCTGTCCCTTCCCCTCTTGTCTACTTGGCCCTGTGGGGTTCAGTCGTGCCTTATCTTTGAGGTTGAAGAGACTTACAATGCTTAATCCCATTGCATGTTATTTTCATTTAATAGGTCCTGATCTGGGTACATGCTTTTTGAAGGACATTTTCAATGTTCCACTCCTCTGAAAAGTTTCTGAGTTTTCTTCTAGTGGTTAAAGTCTCAAAGAGAGGAAGATGGGATGGAGGGAAGAAGGGACTGGCTTTCAAGAATGCTGATCTTGACTTTTCATTATTTCCTTACAGCTGTTAGTGTTCTGTGGAATTAAATAAACAGCAAGAACAAATTCATGTATAGCACATGGAGAGGGTTAATACACTTAATTCTCATCATACATCTGAGGAAACTGAGGCTCAGAAAGGTTAGTGAATTACCCAAGTTCATAGAGTCTGGGAAGTGGCAGAAATAGAATTTGTATCATTGAGTTGAAATCTTGGGCTGCTTCTCCTGTCGCAGCTCCCTTCCTCTTGTAGAATATAATGGTAGCTGCATGTCTACATTTAGCTGCCTCTGTGGGACATAGTTTAAATATGTTAACTTAGCACACTGCTATCCCTGTAAGGAAATTGCCCTGAGACCCATGATATGACCTGGGTTACCCGACCTGGGGCTCCTTGGAAGGTTTTTGAAGTCCTACACCTGACAGCTTAAGCTCTTGAGCTGACATTGTTTGGAGAGCCTCCTATTTACATCAAGGGCTGAGTGATAAGAGGAAGGCAGATGGCTCTTAGAGGAATGAAGACAAAGCCCTGTAACTCAGCAGATTTGACCAGAGCTGTAGCGTGGGGAGGAAGTACTAGCAGGCGAAGGTAGGACACGCATGATGTAACACTTTGCTCATTAAACAAAATTGTGCTCCTTGTAAAGAACTTAAACCTGGTCAGTTCTGCTGAGTTACACATGACAACAGTTTAAGGCTGACTTGTCTGTGGTTGCACGATAGTAGTTGGTTGCTCAGGAATTGAAATGAGAAATTTTCCATCCACATTCAGAATTGGCATAGAGGTTAATCAAGTGGTCTCTAGAGGCCAGCTGCCTCCATTTGAATCCCTCATTCACCACTTTCTACCTGTGTGATATTGGGCACGTTATGTGACTTGTCTGTGTCTCAGCTCCAAAATTAGGATAACAATATCTAATTTGTGAGGATTAAATAAATTATTGCATGTAAAGCATCTGTAAGGTGTTTGGCACATAGTGAAAATTCAATAAAAAAATAACTATGACATATACATTATTGATCCTGAATAGAGCTTAAAAGGGTTCCAATTCCAAATTGAGCATAGGCAGTAATTTTTAAAATTATACTTGCATTTGAATTTACTTTTATCATCCTCATTTTACAAATGTAAGAATACAGGCACAGGGAAATTGAGGGCGAAGAATAATAATACAGTTATTTGAATTGCTATATGTCTTATGTTGATGGTAACTATGAACTCCTGGCCTTCCATTAGATCTCAATTCCTTTTATATATTTACAATATATTAGTTTAATTTTTAAGTGTGGTTTCATCTATGAATTATTTATATTAAGACTTGCTGATCATGTATTCTATAGAGAGTCATTTGGAGATAGGTCTAAGCTAACTGAGGAACAGATATATTGGATGAGTGGTTTCTGGAGATCATTGAGAGATGGGGCAGAAGACTGCAGAAGCTAATGCAAATGGCAATTGCTAACAATAGAAATAATTTTGAAATTGCATTATGGCTTAATTCAACCAGATTCCAAAATGGTAAAGATGCTTACATATACATACTTAGTCAATTGTTTTATTGGGGGAATTTTAATGACAAAAACTCATCAAGCAAAGCATCTCAAGAAACTTCCCAGTGAAAATACTCATAAAAGCATCATGATTTTTAACTACTCTCTGAAATGACTCTTTATTTAGTTCTTCACAGAGTATGCCTCCTTTTGAAACCCATTGAATTTATTTTCATTTTATAAACAGTCACCTTTGAAAGAAACAGCCAGTGCTATTACCAGCCACTAAGTTTGAATTGAACCAATTACTCAACCCACGATGGATCTGAATTAGTTTTTTTTTTGTTTATGAAAACATGCTTGTAGAGTTTAAGTTTTCTTTCCCATCATTTACCCGCAAGAGAAAAGCTTGAATATTTTAGAATAACAGTATAATTCTCTGTGACTGTCTTGCAGGCAACATTGAACTATTTTGATACTCAAATGGATTATGGAAAATACTTCTGGATATATGAAATTTCCAGTTTTAAAGGGAGGGTTGTATATGGAAGTTGTTGTTGGGCATCATTCACAACAGTCCCAATTCTCTCTTCTGCCGAGGTCAGAGTGATGAAAAAGGGGTATGTAAATAACTCTTTTCTAAAGATCTGAAACCCAAGACATGGCCACCTTAGTGCGGAGATCCAGCTCCCAGCTTCCCAGGCACCTCTCCGGCTCACACAGCCCATGTTCTTTCTCTCCATTTGATGGAATAAGACATTTCTGCAGACCAGAACAGCAACACTCAAACTCCAGATCTGATGCAGTCTCCTGCAAGTGGCTGCAACCACCTGTTCTGCCCATTAAAAAAATGAATGCTATTGTTTCTCCAGAGGCCCCTATTAAACTCTGAGTTACTTTGGGACATTGCCATGTCTATTTATTGCAAGTCTTGCAGAATTGCAAGAGGTGGGCAAAAATATTTTAAATAAGATCTTTGTGTTCTTGAGCAAATCACTTCACCTCCCTAAGCCTTGCCTATGTAGCTATGAAATTAGAATAATAATACTATGTATCCTGGGATGGTATGTTCCCTGGGAGGTACTGGGTATGATACTCACCCACCAGGGCTGGAGCCAGGGTGTGGGAGCAGATATGGAGATGTCAGACATTGACTTTGTCCATTACAAAAGATCCAGAGAGTTCTGGAGCCACCTCAGAAGGGCAGCGTGCTAAACAGACCATTTTCTTGTCAGGCAGACGATCCGACCAAGTTCAGGGGGAAGCGGAGCCAGGACTGGACGGGCGGCTGCTCTGGTGCAGGATGAAGCTCAAGGCTGCTGGCCGAGGACAACGTGTGTGGCAAAGAAAGGCTGTCGGGGGGGCATAATCTATGAGCAGTCAATACGTCAAGGATAGAATTCTAATTCAATGCAGTGGTAGACTTCATTGCTGTTTGACAATGTTTCACGTCCGTTCCTAGGGAAGGACTTTAACGCTCAGCCTGTTAAATTCAGCAGTGGCTGGGAATTCACTTTGCCCTGTGCAATTTAAGTAGCGGCCCTAAGAGCCAGCATGTTTTACTGTTCTCTTTACCCTCCCTCCACAGCTGGTGGCGGCCGGCCCCTCTGTCTGGGTCTTGGCATGAGGATAACGGCGACATTGGAGGAGCATCCCCAAATGGCCCTTACTGAACAGGGAGCAAGAAGTAAATTCTGGTTATTTTCTGCCACTGAAAATTTGGTTACTTTTAATCCCAGCATTATCTAACCAGTCTTGACTGATACAAATGCAGATGGCTGGTTGGAAGCTAGTAGTTAATGGTTATGCCTGGTTAGAGTTACTTTAAAATGACAAAGTAAAACAATAATGCTGCAAGAGAAAACAACCAGGAAAAAATATGACTACAGTGGTTATTTAGGATGATCTGAAACAGAGTGAAGTCATGGATAAATTTGTTACCTCTGCTAACATCACAGCTGGTCAAGAGAAAAATAAATTAATAGGAGGTCCAGTCTCCTTTATTCTCAAGTATCTTACTGTTAGGGTCCAGGCTTCCGAGGCTTCTCCAGAAAACAAACTACACAGGCATAGAGATGTAAATTCAAGCAAAGTCTTTATTCAGCCAGCTAGCTGGGGTCCAAGTCAGCCCGACGCAGCGGGTCTCAACAATGACCCTGAGCACTCAGAGCCAAGGGTTTATATAACATTTTCAAAGCACTTAACTCATATTAATTTTCCACAACTATACATTATTCTTGCAAGACATACATCCTGGGGTTAAGCAAGGGCAGGGTAAGACTACTCCTCAATGGTTAGGGAGGTTCTGCATGATAAGCTTGGTATGTAAGATTAACTGACCAAGGTTAGCTGACCAAGGGTCACAGCTGCCCACCACCCGGTGCTCATGATTAACTTGTTTTTCAAGGCCTTACCCAGGCCCAGGTTTTTTTGTTTTTTTTTCTCTTCTTCCTGAGTCACACCCTCAGAAAATGGTTTCTAGGTTTCTAAGATGGCTATGCTTATGCTAATTTACTAATTTTACTAATGCTTAGATTCTACATTTCCCCACTTTCCTTTGACCATTCCAATCATGGAATGTTTGTTTCTTCCTGCTGTGTGAGTGAATGATACTGGGGTCTCAGCATTAGCACCTGAACAGCACTCACTCTTTCCCTAACAAAGGCTATTAGCCGGTTTAAGATACAGGGACCTAAAGTGAGAAGCAGTATAAAAATAAGCAAGGGCCCTGCCAGGGTGGATATCAGGGTTGTAAACCATGGGGATTTAGTAAACCAGGATTCAAATAGCCCTTGGCTGGCCTCTCGCTCTCTCTTCCTTTGATCTGGCCTCTCTCTAAGTTTAGACATTGAATCTCTTACTATTCCGGAATGGTCTGCTGTTAAGGTTTAGCTAAGTTTTATTAGTTCTTTTTCCTGACTCTTAATGCTCTCTGCACTCCTTTACACCTTTACACTTACAGCCTAATCAGAAAGTCAGAACAAATTCACACACACACACACACACACACACACACCTTTCACTGGATAAAAGCATGTAAAGGGTCCAATTCTTGCCACTGTAAGACTTCAAAGTTGAAGGAGGCCAAAGGTACAAAGTTGCTGAATTTTGTTCCTGTGATTCCGTTGTTATTGCAATCACCACCACCACCACCACCACCACCATTTTACTGTTGCTTTTGTGGTGTTAGGTATTAAGAAGGTACAGAAAAAGTAGTTGATGGGTGCTGCAAAAATCAAGTCCAGTGTTCTTCATCATACTTAGTTTGCTGAGTCAGCTAGGCTTGAATGGACCATTCTTGAATGCAGAAAGGTAATTTATTATTTTAGATAAACAGATGGCTCAGGAAAAGTTGCGGTTTTGGAGTGATGGGACTACAGAGTGAGACAGGTTTTGAGGAGTAAAAAGATACAAGGGACAGTCCTCAGGTAGACAGATAAGGCATGGGCAACCCCTCCCTAGAGGGAATTCAAGCCAGAGCTCCAGGAACCAGCAAGAGTTTGCCTCACCACAGCGGCTCATTTCCGAAGGCGGGACCAGGGAAGGGTGACTGTTAATGATGAATGGCCCAGTCTGCCACCCTGACTCGGCCTAGGGACATGGGCATATGCGGAGAACAATGGAGAGATTTTTCTTCATCCTTTTCTCATTTGCAAACACAGCTTTTCTTGGCTTACACATTAGTAATCCATAGTCCACTGAATAGCATATTGGCATTTGCCCCAGCCCCCTAACAATATTCATGATATGCACCACCAGTTGCAGGGCTATTGGCAACACTCAACGTTCATTTTTCTCAATTGACTCCACATCCACTTTTGAATGAAGAAAAATGTGAAGAACAAAAGCAAGGACCCTTCCTGAAAATGACGCTGAAGGGTGTTCTCACGGGGATAGAAACAAATGGGAGTGAGACTTGGCTAATTGCTGCTCCATCTCAAATATTTTCAAGGTGTTTTTCTGAGCATTTCAAATGAAGAATTGCCTTTTTCACTAGCTCTCTGACAATTCTTCCTGAATTGTATCCTATCGCTATTAATTTATCGGGCAGCATTTTCACCTTTGCATTACTAATATATACAGAACATACTAGAGAATATATCACTGCCTTTGTTTATGCATAATTCTTGCAAAATAAAGTTCATAGAAGACATTCTTTTTTTAAAGTTTAAACATGGTATCTAGTGCTTTAGCCTAACAATCTTTCTAAAACGATTGTATTCTTCAAAATTTGAAAACAAATACATCCAGACTTTCTTAGATCAGCAGTGGGAAAACTCACTGAGTACATAATAAAAGTGATAGTCTGTCACCACTAATGACGTATAATCTACTTCGTAGCTTTCTTCAAACATTTCTGAAATTTAATAGGGTATGAATAAATACACATAAATGAATGATCAAATAAATAATTGAACAGAAGTCAGTTATATAGACAAATAAACAGAAAACACATAAAAAGAGATGACGTCTGAATGATATGAGGAAACCAGGGCAATTATTTAGATTTTATTGCAGTGCATGTGATTACAAGGAATCACATTTAAAGAGCACACAAGATGCTTGAAGAGTGAGAAGGATCAGCCTCACTTGTATGCAGAATAGACCTCAGTCCTTAGGGGAGATTTGGGTTGTTCCAGAAAGCCACGGTCCTCAAAGAATTACCCACTCATTCGTGGCTGGTACCTAGGATGCTGCCAGAAGAGATTCATCGCCTGGGTTTAGGCAAGGTTTTTATTTACTTCTTAATGGTCTGCCCATACTACACTGACAATTTTTGCAAAGTGAAATTGCATTGAGTTAAACAATATGCACACGGTTAAACAGTCAAATTGCTTAGAAGGGCCTACAATGAAAGGGAACAGCCCTGGAAACAGCCCTCCTGGCTCAGGTCTAACCATGGGCGGAATGGATTGAATTGAAACAGTTCTCTGTCATTTTTTTATTAGCAAATTAACCTCACTCCTGCCTATGTTCTCAAGACTGACATTCTCTGTTCCCCTTCTGCTATATCATAATTGATCATTTCGCTCAATCTTTCCCCACCACCGTTCCTAACAATTACATCAGGATTCCTGGCCCCCTAGTCACAACCTCAGAGGGCAGCTGGGCTACTCGTTTGTCCCTAGACCGTCTACTTCCTCCTGTTTTCAGCCCTACTTCCCATTCCTGACCTTAGTCTTACCTGCGGGGCGGCCACCCCCTCTGCAGCCCTCTCTGCATATGTCCTAAGCTCTGCAGTCACCGTTGCCCGCCCCTGTGCTCACCTTCCTCTCCCGCAAACAGACTAAGGTTCTCCTTGCCTCTGCTTCCCTCCTGTTGTCTTCATCCCTGTGGGCTTTCATTCCAGTCATAATTTGCTGCTGCTCTAATGGGAGGGAAGGAGGGGAGGAAGGAGGAATGGGGGAAGAAGATGCATGTATTTTGAATGGGAATTTTAGGCAGAGGTTCTCAAAAACAGCCTGTGGTATATGCATTTTCCTAATGAATGAGTCCATGGATTTAATCAGGTTTGCAAAGAGTTCTGTGATTATTTAAAATTTTAAGCTTAAGGTTCTTCCCTTGCAGAGTTAAAATGTTTAATATGGCCAAACAATCAAGGAGGAGAAAAAACATTTAACTATATTATTTTCAAAGTGTAGACTTCATAGGCCCTATGTCATTAATCATGTAGGTTTCTTATTCAAACTACAGATTCTTGGCTTTGCTGAATTAAATAATCTGGGCCTGGGCCCCTCAAATCCACACACTTAAGAAGCTGATGAGGTAATTTACTATTAAATATAAGAGAAATACATACAGATGACTTACAATATTTACACACTATGTATAAATATATAGTATGTATTATATAAGGCAAAATTTTGGATGGTAGGCCTCTTACCAAAATTTGGAATGTAGAATTAGAAGAGGAAGATATACCCTTAATATCTGCCCTTTTATTTTACTTTATTTATTTTATTTTATACTGTATGATAAAACGTACAAATCTTAATGTACAGAGTGATAAATTATGACATATGTATATATTCATATAATCAGCACCCAGATCAAGATATCAAACATTCCCCTTTATCTATTTCACCTGTACTCCCAGCACGCCCATGGTCAACCACTAGTCTGTTCTCTGTCTCTGTGAGTCTATTTCAGTTTGTTTGTTTGTTCATTTGTTTTGTGTTTCCACATAGAAGTGAAATCATAGTGTTTCTTTTCCTTTGATTTACCTCACTTAGCATAAATCCCTCTAGTTCCATCCATGGTGTTGCAAATGGCAAGATTTCATGCTTTTTTATGGCTAATATTCCATCATATGTATGTATCCCTTTCATTTATTGACAGATATTTAAGTTGTTTCCATATCTGGCTATTGTAAATAATGCTGCAATAAACATAGTGGTGTATGTATTTTTTCAAATTAGTGATTTTGTTTTCTTCAAGTAAATTTCCAGAAGTAGACATGCTGGGTTATATGGTATTTCTACTTTTAGTTTTTTGAGGAGGCTTCATACTGCTTTCCACAGTGGCTGCACCAATTTACATTCCTACCGACAGCAGGAAGGTTCTCTTTTCTCTACATCCTCACCAATACTTGTTATTTCTTGTCTTTTGGATAGTGGTGTGAGATATCTCATGATATCTCATTGTGGTTTTGATTTGCATTTCTTGATGATTAGTGATCTTTTCATGTGCCTGTTGGCCATCTATATGTCTTCTTTGGAAAAATGTCTATTCAGGTACTCTGCCCAATTTTTAATCAGATTATTTAGGATTTTTTTTTTGGTGTTGAGTTGTATGAGTTATTTATATATTTTGGATATTAGTCCTTTATCAGATACAGCATTTGAAAATGTGTTCTCCCATGCAGTATGTTGCCTTTTTGTTTTTTTGATGGTTTCCTTTGCTAGGCAGCTTTTTAATTTTATATAGTCCCAGTTGTTTTTGCTTTTGTTTCCCTTGCTGGGGGAGATGTAGCCAGAAAAAAACTGTCAAGGCCAAAGTCTCAGAGTTTACTGCTTGTTTTCTTCTAGGAGTTTTATGGGTTCAGGTCTTGTATTTATCAACTTTGAGTTTGTGTGTATGCCGTAAGACAGTGATTCAGTTTCATTTTTCTTTCATGAATCTGTCCAGTTTTTCTAGCACCATTTATTGGAGAGACTTTCTTTTCCTCATTGTATAACCTTACTTTTTGTCATATATTAATTGACCATGTAAGTGCTGTTTATTTCTGGGCCTTTATTCTGTTGCATTGGTCTATGTATCTGTTCTTATGTCAGTACCATACTGTTTTAATCACTGTAGCTTTGTAGTATAGTTTGAAACCTGGGTATGTGATAACCCCAGCTTTGTTCTTCTTTCTTGAGATTGTTTGGCTATTTGGGATCTTCTGTGATACCACACAAATTTTAGGATTAGTTGTTTAGGTCAATGAAAAATGCCATTGGTATTTTGATGGGGATTGCTCTGAATCTCTAGATTGTTTTGGGCTGCATGGTCATTTTTATAATAAGAATTCTTCCTATTCATGGGTATGGAATACCTTTTTATTTACTTGTGTCTTCTTTAATTTCTTTCATCAATGTTTTATAGTTTTCAGAGTCTTCTCCCTGGTTAAATTGAATAATGCCTTTTCAATAATATGCTATGTGACTGGAACTTTTGATTGATCTCATTGAAATATTTGCAAAGTAAAATATTTTTTCAAGCAGTAACTGATTATATCACCTATAAGATGCAGCCTTGAGGCAGCTGAAATTTTTGCTTAATGATGGTATATCACAACTTCTACTTATTACCATTTCCCCAGCCTTCTTTCCACTATTTCCACAAGGTTAAATATCAGAAATTGAGATTCCTTTTTCATAATATTTTTGACAATCATGTTTTAACTGTTTTGTATGAATATTTTTTCCTCTTGAGTGTTTTCAAATTGATTTTTAAGTGGCAAGTTTTTTAGTTCCAGAATTATGTCAGGTATAATAGACTAAGAGGTCAGTATTTCATTTTCTAAATCATCTTAATGTTTTAAGCTGCTCAGTCCTCAAACTGTCCATACATTATGGTGTTCCTTCCAAAATGCAGCTGTTAAACAGAAAGAAAGAATAATGCCAAGATGACAGCATAAAAATCCAGAGGGATGGTTTGTATAAAACTCTAATTGGCATCTTCCATGACTTTTAAAGGCACTAAGTATTTCAAAGTCATTAAGAAAATTGTTATTATTGTACAAGTCATTTTAAAAGAATAAATTTACCTATGAGGCTGTAAACTCAGTATGAATTTCCTTTGACTGGTGAATAACTCATAGTGATGTTCTTATTCTTTCATACTGTAATTAAAATAGAGAATTAAAATTTTGCAAGTATTGTCTCTAAATAGAACTATTGTGGGACATTTTATGAAGATGCACCTTCATAGAGTTGGATGAATTTCCTTCCTTATATCCTTTATTATTTTTGACTTATGAGGAATGGAGTGAACAAATTTGTTAATTTGGCAGGGCAATCTGGAATCCTCAGAAGTATTAAATTTTATCAGTGTTTCTTTTCTTCCAAATACATTTCTACTGAGTTGCAGCATTGTTTGTTCCTCATTTCCATTTCGAATACTTCTCCATTCCAGATTCATCGGCAGCTAGTTGAGCATTCAACATACCAGAGATGCAATGTTTACAGAAATGCATTCAAGAAAAGATCCAACCAGGATGTTGCCAATTTGCAGCTGGACTTTAACCTGCTTACTTTTAATAATGCTTAAATATAGATCCTAATTTATCAGCTTGGTTTGAATATTATTAAACCTTCCCCACTGTTCCCTTGTGCTTTGAATGTTCATTGAGCTGTGAAGATGGCTGAATGGATAAATAAACTTACACTTAGATCTGGCAAATCAGCAGGATATTGGAAACAGAGTCAATCTGGATTAAAAAAATTTTTTTATTATGTGATGTACTGATTTTTGTTCTTAACTAAGATGACAGAAAAATAAAAATGATATATAAATTGACTTGCACTTCTTTTTGTATGAATTGAAAGTGATGGAGTTGTTAACGTATATCCTAGTCTGCCTGTTTTTCCACCCTATTAATTTGGTGTTTGCTGGTAGATACACCAGCTACACTTGACTTTAGCCTCAGAAGGCAAATGAGAGACTATGGAGGGAGAAGGCACCCAGGGGGGCCCCAAGGGCAATTAAGGGCTGACATCAGTTCCTGCCACTCCAGTATACTCTGTGCATTCTTTTATCTGGACCTTCCTTGAAGAGAGTGGTCAGCCATGTCCAGTGATGTCACAATGAGCAAGGAAGATAAATACTGAAGGTTTTTTGTTAGTTTGTTTTGCTTGAGACAGTTAGAAGCCACAGACAACCTTGTGAAATCAGGTCCTATGAAGAGGTGAGGACATACTCCAGATGTCTGCTGGGTAATCAGAGAAAGGGAGGTAAGGAAGTGGAAAATAGTGGAGGTGGGCTAGGTTGTCAGGAAGCTCAGCTAGAAGTTAAGCTCCTCGGGACCTTCACCCGGGAACACCCTAGAATTGTACAGTGCACAGCCTGAATGAACGTGAAAAAGGACTTTTTATCCTTTGCAACACCTAACACAGAACATATCTGACACTAACTGAGTGAACTTAATAAATATTTCTTGAATATGTGAAAGAAAAAATGCACACAAAGGAAGGAGGAAAAGATTTTTCTGAAGAATCTAGTGATGAGAATAAAAAGATAATCATGTTTGTATTTTGAAAATCACACCAAGAATTGACCCAATTTTATTTTGGGAATTAGGCAGGGTCAAAAAGAAATACTATGATAATAATAATGACACAGCCTCTGTTGGCATAAAGTTGATGGCTCATGAGGCCTTGTTTCATATTCATTGTCCATTTCTTTATGGAAAAGAGCAGCATGGGACATTTAGGAAAGAACTGTAACTTAAAGAACATTAAAGATGAGACTTGAAATTGGAATGTAAGAAAAGTTCTTAAAATAGATTTCTGGCAATATAAACTTATGATGTTGTGTGGTTAAAAAGGAAAACTGGATTAATACCCAGTAATAAACCTGGTATCAGAATGGATAAGATGCACAGCATATATAACTTATAAAGTCACCCCATTTTGTTGCAATTCCATTTTCGTCTGAGTTTTACTTAGCTTTGTGTAGCATTCTAGGCTCCCTATTTAAGGCTGGACCAGAAAGCAGAAGTTTGGCGAAGAATTCAGAGAAAAGCTATAAAGATTATTAAAGACTAAAGAAATAGAACTAAGGAAATAGAACTATGAAACATTCAAAGAACCAGACTTCTCATAAATTCTTAATCATTGTTACAGAATTCATGAAGAGTCACATAATGGAACTGGCAGAAGGGCTGATTCCAATAATTCCAGTTATAATTATCTTATCAAAGAAGAATCCAAACTTGGCTGCAAGATCTTTGTAGCAGCAGATCTTCATGAAATATTCTTTCATTTACCTAGTTCAGCTTCCTTGGGGGAAGGGCATTCTAACAAAATTTTGTGGTGGCTAATGACTGACTTTTTATAGCAAGGATACTGGGAAAGAGATACACCAACTCATGTGGATAAATGAGCAGCAGAAGAATCAGTTTAAACAGAGTTTGTCAGAGTGGGTGATGGAATTCACTTCTCTGGAGAGTTTTAGAAACAGGCCAGGTGCTCATCTCTCTGGGATGGGTTCAGTCTGCAGAGTAGCTAGAGAACAGCCATGACCCCCCCCATCCCCTTCCACCTCTATGAATCTATAGGCTCAAACAGGATCTGAGGAGGCCTCTTGGTCAGGGTGAGCCCACAGACACCCAGGCTTATTTCTAACTGGGGTACTTTCTTAGCACACGAATGATAAGTGGATAAGTGAGGGTGGGGTCAGAATGTGCCCTGGACCACACTCTGTTGGCATTACTGAGATTGTGTTCCACCTACCAGCACCTCTGGCTGAAAAGCACAAAGGATACCAGTTAGTCTGGAATGATAATGCTCTGTTGGATGTCATTTGTTCCATTGTTGTGTGTGTGTATGTGTGTGTGTGTGAAAATACAGTAGGTACAACCAATTGGAAAGGAAATTTAGTTAAAGATCCAGAAAACATACAGGGAAGCAACCTTCATGTTCGTGTGAAGTTAGTTTCAAATGTCAAGCATTTAATTCTTGCATTAGATCCTAACGTTCAGCATTTGAATTTTCTTAAATCTGAGGTCTAGCCAGGATTACTGTCTGTTGCTAGCAGCTGGGGGTTTTCATCTTAGAAAACGAGCTCCGTTTAGTCCCTTAGAGCTGCTGGGTAACGGCCGGCTTCTCACAGGGGCTGACGAGACAGCACAGCCGACAGGCACAGTCCGCGTTAGCTTTAAATATCATGTACCCCCTCATTTGGTGGGTGGATGTTGTTGCTAAGTGTGCTCCCACCTCAACAAAGAAAGTGGTGACTTGCCAAAACACAAGGATGTTCCATCTTAAGAATTATGCTGAATTCTTTCCAGAGAAGTATTTTTTTCTAAAGATGAGTTTTATCCTAAAATATTTTCCAAATTTACTTAGGCCATCCTATCCAAGGAAAATAATTTAAGATTGTGCCATGTAACTGGAATCTGTAGAATTAGAACAACTCGCTGTCAACAAAAGTCTATCTTTATTCATCAAGTGGTCTCAGATGGCCTGGGTCGGGTGGGTGCCAGTCAAGGTCACTAGGAGGCAGGCTGGCCAAAGCGGACACTGCACCTGGCAACCTACAGCCCTGGGAAATTACGAACAGGTGGTGAAAATATGATTTTGTTCTCTTCTAGTTGTTCTTCCCTCTTTGCCTCCCATACCTGCTGCTTTTCCGAAAGGTCAATTTCATTTTCTTTAGGAAAAGGATTCTTTCGTTTATCTCCAAATGCTGACTTGACGCCCTTCCCTAGAAATCATCCCATTAATTAAGATGCCCTGAAGGTCATAAACAGTAATCAGTTCAGAGGCTGGCTGCTGCAAGGTGCTAATTGACACCCCCAAAGAGGAACAGTGTCACCAATCAGTAGAAAAGAGCAGAGCGCGGGTGGATGTGTGGTTTTGATTTTGAAAAGGTGTGGGAATGCCCTGTGATGTTTTCCTCCGGACTCCTCTTGAATGTTAATGTTTTCTTGAAGATGATTTCAGACACACTGCTAGGATACCGCCTCTACTCACTGAAGCAGAATCCTCTGAAGAGTTGCTGAGGCAGAACCGAAATCATGGCTCACCTCAAAGCAGCAGCTGTATTGGCCACTAATGATGCCTCGCGCAGAAAGACGACGTTCGTTTAACTCGGGGGTTTTAATGGGAAGTTACTAAGCCTGAAACAACAGCTTTAGATCTGAGGTGTGCCATCAGCTGCTTGCAGCCAGCACAGCCGACTGCTTTAACAGCTTGGTTGGGAAGAATGGAAACTAAAGAGGCTTGTAACTACCTGTAACTGTTCCACCAGGAAATGGATCAAGTGTTTGTTCAGCCAGATCCAGGTACTTGACCCAAACTGTGTCTTTGATGGGCTAATTAAATGCTTTGTATGAACTTGACAATATGCATGAGCAATATCTTATAGATGCCGGCGCACCTAAGTTCTTAATTTAGATCTAGCTGTCACATAAAGTCTAATTAAGCAGGTGCTACGTAGAGTTAATAGGAAGCAGTGAAATATAATGATGCCTTTATTTTTAGAGCATGCTTAAGTTTATAATGCCACTGATACTGGATAAAGGAATAGTAAATCAGGCTGTTTTCTTTGCTAAGCTGCAGTAAAGTGTGCTTGAAAGCCATTTACCCATTACCGTATTCTTTTTTTTTTTTCATTCACCTAAAACATCCAACCTTCCCAAATGTACCAAGGATGTTTTAATTTGTTTACAAAGGATCACAACTTGACAACTCATAGTGATGGTGCTGAATGTGTCTGGGGTGGGTGGGGAGCAGTGTGCAGCCCTCGGCTTTTGGGGTATCAGCAGGCACTGTTTTCCACTAGGGAACATGCAATAGAAGAGAAGGAGAACTGGGCAGAGCAGTAAGGGTTATTGTTTGAAGTTACAAGTTTCAGTTTGTTAATGGTGCCTTTGGATACCGCAATTTCTGACCAGGCACTCGCGTGGCGTTTTTCTGATGTGTTCAGCTAGGCTGCAGCCTTGCCCTGCCGTCCCTTTAAAACTCTTCGAGCAGATGTTAGGGGGAAGAAGAAGGTAGGGAACAAGTAAAGCTGAGATTAGGGCTCAGGCTGAAAGAAAAGGTTTCCTGCTGACCCAGGGCTGATGAGCGACGGTGAGCGGGGACAACACTGTCCCCTCCCAAACCCAGGCGGAGGCGCCTGCAGGCTGGCTTTGCAGGGCCAGTGGAGAGAACGGACCTCCCGCGGTGGCAGCGGGGCCTGGCAACACTTCCCAAAGTGCCTGTTGACATTTATAGCTGACCACATTCACGCGTGTTAAAGTCATTGTTTATGGGTTTCCTAGTAATTTCGGGTTTGAGTGTATAAAATATTTACCCTAAACTGTCCTGAATTCTGAAGCACATGGCTATTGTGTTGGAACCAGAGGGCTGTATTTGGAAAAGAAGAATATGGAAGTTGCTATGTATTTATGTGAGCCAAAAATCAATCAATCAATAAAAATAAAAATTAAAGCGAGGTGGTGGTGGGAGGGTGGTTAAAATGCATGAAGTGCCTAGAAAGAGCCAGGAAATCTTTACCTGAAGTTCTTGGCTGGTTACCAAGAGGGCCATGAATTCCCTGAATTTATAGGAAACATTTTGCATTCTTGTGTGGATGTCTTAGAATGCAGGTTACTGTTCAATGGGCTTGTATACAGAAGTTTCACAAGATTCATGGGTGAATAACTTTGCTAATGTAGTGGTTTGATTACTTAGATGACGAGGTGGCTTTTGCAGAGGGCTCACAATCGGGGATGGTGAGGTGTAGCAGGGTTGACAGGGGTGTTTACAGACCTGGGGTCAGTGGGTGGGTGGAGGGTGGGTGAATGGAGGGTGGGGTGCCCCTCCAGAGACTCCAGTTATGCAAACAGCAGTGCAGCTGAGGTTTCCGTTAGCTCAAAAAGTGGAGAGTGATTCTGTGCAGACTCAGTCTTGGGATACGCATTCCTTTTAATCATGGAAAGGCATGTTAGCATTTCAACAGTCAGCTTCAGAAGTGCTGGAGAATAATGCAGCGCTGAATGTTTGTCTCTGGGGGTTGTGGCAAAGTCAGCCCTGCCCCCCTCACCAAATCCCACCCTTTTACAGCCTACAGATGTAGGCCTGCCAGATAAATATAAATAAGGTACACAGGACGTCTGTAGGACCAAGTGTCCTGTCTGTCACATGTGAATGAAAACTGGACAATCCTGTGAGTGTTCTTGCTCAATGGATAAACTGTTTTTGCGTTTACTTTTGAAAACACATCAAGTCACTTAATTAGGCTTTTGGCCTTGAAGTTTTAAAAATTAGGTACAGCAATTATGTGGTTTAGGAGCACTTAAAATACAGACAGCCTTGTTTAACTGCACTCCTGCATGCCATGAGCAGCTGAGGGAGGATGCCTTTCTACCCATTCCAACATGCCAGAGAGAAACTTGCGATCTGGCACCCTTTGGGGGATGGATTCCTTTGGTGACTAATTTTCATGATTATAGGCAGTTTAGTTATAATTTCATTCCTTTGTGTGCATAACAGACTTAGAAATAAGTCTCATTTTGCACAAAAATGGTATAAAGAGATAACTCTTCATTCCTCATCAGCTATATATTGAACCCTTACTACCTGCTAGGCATGCTACACATGTATTACAGCTCCTGCAGCTACTATCATTGCAACCCATAGCAGGAAGGTAGACACTTGAGTGGATGGAGCAAAAAGTGAGATGGTAGGATCGAATGCCTGTGGGCAGTTCCTCAGAACAAGGCCCCAAATGGACCTCACTGATTCTGTCACTTTAAAAATAAGAAAAGAAACATGTCATGCTTGAAGATATATTTTCTTCAGATGACATATTTTTCCTTCCTGTGAAATTGTTTAATGATATGCTAATGAAATGAAATGTCCGAAGGATCCATGCTTAGAAAGGGTACATGCTGACATTTATAGTTGCCATGTAAGACATTTACATTTGGGGTATATTAAATGACTGCCCTTCCCCACCAAAAAAAAAAAAGAAGCAGACGAAGTAAGAAAGGAAACTGCTTATATCCAGCTGATTTTTAGATTTAAGACCCCACCCATCAGCGGGAGGCCAAGGAGACCCTAAAGAGCCAAATGACTGCTTTCTGAATTGGATTTGTGACTATAAAGTGTCCCTGTGGCTCAGATTATCTGTGATTCTTAAACAAGACCAGTTTCCAACACAGTGGTCTGCCATCCTGGTTTGGCTGGATGGCAGGTGCTTTTTCTCCCTGTCTCTGGATCAGCTGGCACCTTGAAAGTCTGAATTCAGTTGCCTGGACTGTGAGGGACCAGGGCTTTGATTCAACCTCTGTGTAGAGAGGAAATGATCCCAGAGTGGTAAGGGGCTTGTTGTTTAATAAGGGGAAGGAGCCAACCCTCGAAGAGATGTGTCCTGTCACAGGGGTCACCTCCGAATGCAGGGAAGTGCCCCCGGACACAGCAGGAAGCACCCCATCCCTTTGGTGAAGCAAGCAGCGGGTATTTGGTGTGGACCTTGAGGGAGGGAGAGAAACACACAGGTGGGAATAGGCTGAGGAGGGGGCATCACGCACAGAGCATCATGACTAAAAGCTCAGCGGTGGGAAACCCAGAAACGTTCAGAGAACAGCAGGTGTTGTGCAGAGCAGCAGAACAGACAGCGAGGGGGTTGTTCTCCTCAGGGGTCTCAGACTCATTACACGTAAGTTTGTTCTTATCAAGCCATTGGTCATGTGACTCAAAACCAAATATGATATGATCTTTGTTCTTTTTTAAATTTCTTATGAAAATAAACTGCCTTAGCAAAATGCCATTGCCAGGATATCACCTAACTTATGGTCCAGTAACAGGAGCATCAGGTCCGTAAGGGGGTAAATGGACATGCTAGGTAGGGTCTTGGACATTGGAGTACAAAGGTTTTCTCAGTTCCTTCAAGCGGGAACAGTTTTCATAGACAATCTCTGCTAATGTGCCCATGTGTCACTTGGTAAAATATTGCCTTTTAATAGGGGCCTCTGCTGATTTGACCAAAGGAGTTATTTTAATAGGAACCTGGGCACCGCAATACATGGGGCAGGGAGAGGCTTACAAGTAATAAAGAGCTGCAAAATTTTTAGAATGTTTTCATTTCCATTTTCTCATCAATTTGGTATATCTGGAAAGGGTTGGAGAACATACATTAATTTTTTTAGCAGGCTTCTCAAAATAGGTAAGATTTGAGCTTAGAAAGATGAATCTTGGTGCAGTATGTTGCAAGTATGGGGAAAGAGAGGGCCTCTTTGTCAATTACTCAAACTAAAGTGAGTGGCTGGTAGTGAGAAAGACATGGGCTGAGATGGGAAGCTCCTGCGGGGCTCCATCCATTTTTCAGGGTGTTTTACACTCTGGGATGATCGCAGAGTCTGTGGAGGTTGGCTCGAGAAAAAGGTTGTATTGTATGATTTTTGAAAATGGCATAGTCTAATTAAGGTCTCCATGGTCCAATATTAAAAGTAGACTATTTCCTGAGCCCACCATGCGGGCCTGGCAAAGGCAAGACCGAGGTGCACTGCTTGCGTGATGGTGAAGCCAGTCCGGAGGAAAATACTGCTGTGAGTAACCGGTCCTTCTGCTTCTGAAAATAACTGCCTTTTGTTATTGCTGACACTCAGGGTGGTGGTGTCCAAATCTTTTCGAATAATTTACTTGCCCAGATTTCACTATTCATCTAGTGAAAGATTTCATTATTCAACTAAAAATAATTGTGAACATTCTCAAGTGTCATTTTTAACAAAAAGGGACACTTTTTACTCTAAGACAGACATTTTTAAAATGTAAATGTTTTCAAGTATTTTTGTATGGTGGTAGTCAAATGATTACATTTACTTATTTTTCTGCCTCTTATTGTAGCTGATGCTTCCTTTAACTTATACGTGCTGTTGAGCTCACCACAATTATAAATTATTGATTAGCTGATGGAGGGTTTAAAGTCAACCAGGCTCTTTCAGGGATTTCAATCAGTCTGAGGCAAAACTGTGAAATGGTTGGCACTTTTCTCTGGATCTCTGTACCCCTATATTCCTTTATAATCATTTCCTGATCATCTCATCTCTATCCACCAGCTCCCCATTCCTCCCCTGGATGCCTCTCCTGGGCCATCTGCCCATAGCACCTGGTCAACTCCCCTCAAATCCTACAAGCCCCTCAGTCCCAGCAAGATCTTCCTTCCATCTCCATCCACCACCTCTCTTCCCTTCAAGCGGGAACAGTTTTCATAGACAATCTCTGCTAATGTGCCCATGTGTCACTTGGTAAAATATTGCCTTTTAATAGGGGCCTCTGCTGATTTGACTAAAGGAGTTATTTTAATAGGAACCTGGGCACCGCAATACATGGGGCAGGGAGAGGCTTACAAGTAATAAAGAGCTGCAAAATTTTTAAAATGTTTTCATTTCCATTTTCTCATCAATTTGGTATATCTGGAAAGGGTTGGAGAACATACATTAATTTTTTTAGCAGGCTTCTCAAAATAGGTAATTAGGCTGCAAAGAGGGTTAACCATATACTTGCATCTGCCTTCGAATCAGCCTAGGGCTGTAAAACAGCCAATTAGAGCCGATTTTTAAATCATTCTGATCGTTGGCTTCTCTGTGAAGAAGTCAGGCTCCAGACTCACTTAATAGGGAGATGGGAGAGGGAGGTGTGGCTGATAATCTGAATTGGGATGACTTGCTGGGGTTTCCCAGAATAGTTGCCCATCACTGCAGCCCCCAAATGAATGGTGCACCAGCTTTAAAATGAGTCATGGGAGAAGCCTAAGATGTATGAGATGTTGAGCCAGGAGAAAAGGAATTGCTGTTTTGCCTTGTAACCAGGACAAGGTTGGGGACGACCGCTCCTGGGTGTCAGGATGGCTGTCACCCAGTGGGGACCAGGGGTGGGAAGGGAGGGTCCGAACAAGGTATGGCTCCCGGTCAGGCAGCTGAGCCTAGAGAGTTACCATCACTAGGTCCTTTGTGCAGTCTGTCACTGTTTTCACAGAACTTTCATTAGGCTTCACAGATCCAGAAATCTTTTTGTTGTGGATTTACACAGTGATGGTCTCTGCTTTTCCTATACTTCTTTTTCAGATCGTGCAGTGTTTTCATAAAGAACTTTCTGAAAATGCGTACGTACCTCAGCTGTGTTGAGAACAGAAAAAGGGACTCTGGCCCCCTCTGGGCTGGAGGGAAAGTGGCTGCAGAATGGGGTTCTAGGAAGCCAGTAAGGAGAGTGGAGATCAAAGTGGGGGACCCTTGGAGGGACGTGAACAGACAAGAGGGAATGCAGCAGGGATGGTGTGGGCATCTATTCCGCTACCACCGCGTGGATTTCTTTTGATACAGCCCATGGAGAATTTTATATTTGGCAAGATTAAGGCCAGTTTGGGTATTTTGGGTGGGTATGGATGGTCTTCATCTGGAGCATTAAAGAGCTGCATAGGAAGGGCTGGCCCCCGTCTCTGCCCCCTCCCCTCAGCCGCAGTGACCTATGGAGAATTAATACCTGAGGCCAGGGAGTGCCTAAAAACAAGCAAAGCAAGACCAAACTGAGTCCATGAACATCCTCTATTGTCCCAAGGAGCTTATTTTTAAAAATACAGTCAAATTTTATCCAAATCTTACTTCAAAATAAATGAATCATAAATAAATCTATTGCAGCTCTTTCAACGTTAAAAAACAATTCAGAGTCATGGAGCTTCAAAATCTTTCCCTGAAACTGGCAACTCCTTCCTCCCAGATACCGATTGTAATTCCCTTTGTAAACTGTTTTTTATATGTGATTTTATAGGCTTTGAAGTGTCAACATACAAGCAAACTGTTATGATGATTACTAACACTATCCTTAAAGGCAATGATTATGAGTTTGCTGAAGAAATCCTGTCCTAATGCTTTAGATCATAATTTCTATTTTTATTTGGTTATTTTCATTGACATAATTTCTTTTGAATCCATGTTAATTTCCATGGCTGACTACTCTGTTAATTTTTCTCTTGGGCAGATTCATAAATAAGTATGTCATATGATTTTTCCATACAGCAATGTAATATAGAAACTTATCTTTACAAAATTGGATGTAAATAATTAAGTTCACTCGCTGAAGCTTTGCATCGCTTTTGTGTATACTTTAATTTGCTCTTTGAGACAAATGGTAATATCCATATACCTTAATTTGTCCACTAGGAAAACAGAGATAGTGGTAAGTTATCTTTTTCCTTCTCTTCCTCTCTATCAAATGGTCTTCAACAGTAGAAAGCCACTCTAAGGCTTTAAAGAAAATGCTTCAATTCCTTTTCCCTAGCTCCGTTCTCTAGGTGTTTCCCGGGGTCAAGTATTGAACATGATCTTTCTTTTCTGAAGAAAAGAGAAGAAAAGCAGCAGGAGCTTGATGGTTTGGGTGTCTTAGACACCTCTTTCTCCCTTGGTCCAGGCAAAAGCAAGCAGAGGAGAAGCATCCTAGCTTCCTTACTTATGTCTTAAGTGAAGCAACATTTTGTATTGTTTGTTTTCCTCCTTTGGGTACTTTACAAAGAGCTTTCACATTCATCTTCCTTGTAGCACTATGAGATACGCAGGCATTTCTACTACCATTTTTACAGTGTAGTGACCTCTCCGAGGTCCCATGCTCATTTTGCAGTAAAATGGAATCCAGAGGCTTGAGCCCAGAACCCAATGCTCCCGAGGGAGTTTCTATATCAAGCAGTTTTTCCAGTCTCGGTGTCCTTGTACCGGATTTACAGAGGTCCCTACTTCCATGGAGCTTATAGTAGGTTGGCTGACCTTTGTCATGTTTAGCCACAGTCCTAGCACATAGTTGGTGTTCAGTCAGTGGTATCGGTGTAAGGAGGATGTGAGAGTCATATTACTGGAGGGAATCTAGAAGACACTTGGCAGGGGAGGCTGAGTTTGGCCAGCGGGTTAGCTGCACATCCTGAGGTCAACATTGCCTAGCAGGTGTCTCATCTTCTCTATTCTGGTTGCCTTCCCTGCCCATCCCCCCAGGTCCCAGGTGGCTGCTCTGAGGAGTCTGGTAATTGCATGCAAGAGGAAAATATTCTTCCCTGTAATTAGACAGAATTAAGTACCTCTGGTGAGAAAGTCTGGAGCATCCAACTTCTTTCTGAAAAACATGACTGTGAGCCTAGAAATAAAGCTGCTCTTTGGAAGTGATTCCCTTTCCTTCTTTTTTTTTCTTCCTGCAGATAACTCAGCCTTTCCAAGGTGCAGCCACCATGATCTCAGCCGACTGATAATGGAAGAGAAGAAAACTGGGGATTCCTGTGCCCTGGCTTCCCTGGATGATGGATGGAGGCCAGCCCGTCCCTTCACCCCTCGTGCCCCTGGGGAACGCATCGTCAGATTTTAGCATGTCTCTGGAACAGAAAACCACATTTGTTTTTGTGATTTTGTTGTTTATTTTCTTGGGCATCCTCATTGTCAGGTGCTTCCGGATTCTCCTGGACCCGTACCGGAGCATGCCGACCTCGACCTGGGCTGATGGCCTGGAGGGCCTGGAGAAAGGGCAGTTTGACCATGCCCTTGCTTAGCAGCCAGGGAGCGGGTGAGGAATTCGCTTTAGTCATGTTCTCAACAAATCAAGTTTTAACACTATCTCATCCTGGAACCTTAATCCATTATTTAGTAAACTAAACATGCTATTGGGTTAAAAACATTTGAGGACATTGGAAATGGAGGTTTGTATTATTAATCCCAAACAGGAAGGTTTAGATTTCTTATTTAGGCAATGAATGAATATTGTTGAATGCGTGTGATGCTGAAACAAAAAACTTCAATACCGACATAAACTCTGCCTGACAGGGAAGCCCTCTCCGACCTGTCTAGAGAATAAAGACTCTGAGAAAGGGTCTGGTCTGAACCTGGAGATGGCGCCATGAAGAGACTACCTCGTGCTAATCGCGTCTCTCAGCTTGCTTTGATTTTCCCTGGGATCTGGGTCCTGACCAGAGACTGAGGAAGACTGTGCTGAGTGGACCCAGATCAGGTACTTGTTTCCTTCTAAAGCAAGGAACCCTGGCAGGCAATGGGAGGGCTTGGAAAAGATGGTTCCATCCCCGGAAAATGCGAGCAGGGATGATTTCATTCTGTTTCTCAAGGAAACTCAATGCAAAGGCTTGTGGAGGTTTTAAAGCTGTTTGCCGGGCCAAGTCCCTTTTATGTATTCATATTAATAACATGTAGAGGTAGCTATACATAACCTGCATTTGCTTTCTGCACACAAATGATTGGCAAAATAGGTTGCAAGAGCAGCTTCAAGTTTTCTTTTTAATGAAAAGTTAATTGTTTAGAGAAGACTTTTACAGTCTTAAGAGGAATGTGTGTTCATGACTGAATATAGAAACCAAATAAAACTTCTCAAGAGACAGAAGTGTCTTCTCATTTCACCGAGACGAATGCTGGGAGACAGAGTGTGGTATTGAATGCTGGGAACCCACAGTGTTCTGAGAGAGTGAGAGAGAGCAGAAACCATGAAACATCATTGAATTCGCCCCTCTGTCACTTCAGGGCTCCACTGTCCTGCACACAGAAAACCTGTTCTAAGCACTATTTAAGACTACGGAAAAGGGAGATGTGAAAACCTCTTATTCCAACTTCTGATGGTAAGAAAACCTTGTATCTTACCTAAACCCCTTGGGCTGTATTTATAGTCCATGACTTCTCCTTTCTCCTCAGCTAGCTATCTTCATTATTATTATTTTAAAAAGTTTAAAAAGCCAACCTTGCCTGAAAAGACATCCTTAGAAGAAGGATGAAAAAGAAACCCTGTTTTCTTGTCTCCCATTTTTTTAAACATTCTTTAGGGTTGGTGGGGGGTGTCCTGCTGTCCACATTTCCTCCCCCATCATGTTCCCCTTGATTTCTTCTCATTATTAAAAAAAATCCTGCTGTATTGAAATATAATGCACATACTATAAAATTTACCCTCTTAGAGTGTACAATTTAGTGGTTCTTAGCATCTTCATGGGATTGTATGACCATTGCCACTGAAGGATCCCTGCATCGTCTGCCCACTGCGGTCACTTCCCATCCCCATCCTCCCAGCGTCCAGCAATCTTGAATCCACTCTCTTTCTCTATGGATTTGCCAATTCTGGGTATTTCATATAAATGGAATCATAGACTATGAGGCCCTTTATGTCTGGCTTCTTTCACTCAGCATGTTTTCAAAGTGATTCAGCCATGATCACACTGAAAGGTACGTAGCAGGCTACAAGGAACTTCCTTCCTTTGAATGGCCAACTAATATCTTGTTGGGCTACACCAAATTCTGTTTACCCATGTTGGTTACCATGGTATCCACTGGCTAGTATGTGCAGCTGCTGTGAACATTCGTGCACAAGTTTGGGTATGAATATGTGTTCAGTTCTCTTGAGTATATTCCTAGGAATGGATTTCCTGGGTCATATGCTACTGCATGTTCAACTTTGTCAAGGACTGTGAGCCTGTTTCCGTAAGTGGCTGCATCATTGTCCATTCCCATCAGCAAAGAGGTGTGATGGTTTCCTTGTCTCTTCCCAGCTACTCAAATTTTTTCTTTAGTTGTAGAATTTATAACGGATCACACCACTTCAAGGATGAGTCAGATTAAAAAGAACCACCTCTGGTTTCTACATGCTTTAAGTTTTTTGATGCCTTCAAAAATCCTTTGCTTCTGTATCTAAAGCAAAACACAGATGTCGATCTGTGGCCACCCTGTGGTCTATTAAGTCACCTGAGTATATTTTCTGTCTTACAAATGTGTATTTCTTTAACCCACTAATTATAAAGTTTTTTTTCTCCAAATGTATTATGTCGTGTATCCTTATTAAGTTTTTCCTTATTTTATTGGGAGTCTCTTCAAACCCATTCAAGTATGTACTGAGCACCTGTACTGAGACTAGTATTTCTAGCACTGGAAAGATAGGACAAGTACAGGGCTAGCTCTTGTGCTTGAGCACCCTTCTGTCTTGTTGGAGAGTAAGAAATGCAGGAAAGCATGTGTCTGGATCTTTGTTCAAATGACTGATATGGACCTGTGGTTCCCACACCATTAGAATCATCTGGGAGCTTAAAAAATACATTACACTCCCACACATTGTTATTATAAAAGTCGTATATGATTATGGTAAAAAACACATAAAATCTGGAAAAATATGAAATTAACGGCAGTAGTCAAAACCCTGCCTCCTTAGGTCACGCTTCTCCTCAGTTCCTCTAGTGAGCTTGATGAAAATGTAGATTACTCTAGCCTTCCACCCCTAGAGGTTGATTCTGTAGTATTGGGTCACGGAACAAATTCTTCAGGAGACAGAATACGGAAGAGATGGATGTGGGCCAACACAGTCAAGGAAATGTCCCAGGAGACTACAGCTCCGTAACGGTAGTGCATCCTTAAGTGTTTGGTATAAAGCTTCATGCAGTGTAAGAATTTATTACAAAATAAATTCTATCTTGATTTAAGAGGATGGAGATGTTTTAGATATGTGCAAAGGAAAGAGGAGGGAAAATCCTGGGATAATGCAAAGGAGGTGTGGGTGTGGGGCTCTGGCTGGAGGAGATAGTTGGAGGGGTAGCTGGCGTTCAGCAGGAAGGGGAAAGGTGGGGCTGAACATCAGAGGGGCCTAAAAGGCAAAATGGAGTGCGGGGCGTCACTGAAGATTCCTGAGGGAAAAATGACAGGAGGAGTAGTTGTCAATTCCTGTAGTCACACCCCTCCTCAGGCAACTATCTTCTATAATGGGAACAGACTGAAATAGCCACCTGCCCTCCAGAAGGCCTCTGGGTACAGGATTGCCAGCCTGCGCCACAGGGCCGCCCAAAGCCTGCTCTTTCTTTCCCCTCTTCAGTCCCCACTCTATTTTTGTTTTTCCTTCTCAGATTACTGCTCCTGGTTCAGCCTCCCCTCTGGCGCTCCCTGCCCCACCCCACCCTTGTGTCTAACAAGGGTACCATAACAAGCAACAAAAGCTTTGGGCTATTCGGAGTAAATTGATCTCTCCCGTGAGAAGTGCTAACTCTGTTTTAATTACTTGTGGCTCCTTGGGGTGAACAGCATATTCTTAAAAGGTCACAGAAACCCTCTGTTTTCCTGGCTCTCAGACTACAGGAGTTACAGTGCAGCATTTTGCCTGCCTTACGAGATATTTATATCGAGTGCAGCTGCCCTCTATCGTGTCTATCTGCATCCCAGGATGAAAAAAATTTACTTTCCCAAGGTCAGTCTAGAATAGAGTGGCCTTTTGATTCAGAAAAATGTGGCAAACTCATTCTCAGTCTGAGCTCTGAGTGGTTTATGTCCCCAAGAGACCCCAAGTTCTAGATCAATCTTGTTCCCTCCAAGACACCTTTTAAAATATCTTAAACACTGAGTAAACTAAGTCCAACATGGGGTATGAAGGAGATTAACTTCACTTCTGCTGTGAAACTAATGGACATTCCAAGCCAGATCATTCAGTAAAGGAATGATCTTTTATTAAGGGTTAAAGCTGAAATAAAATAAGCAACAGTTTTAGGAAGCAGAAGTTAGAGCAGATGCTTATGTATGTAGGAAAATATATGTGTGCAAAGTTCCTTTTTTATTGGTGTCATTACATAGTGTTTTACTGAAAAACTAAAGCTTTTATATTGTAAGTATATAGATAAACTTGGTGTGATTAGAAATTTTACTCATCCACCATAAATCATTAACAAAAAAATTATAGTTTCAAGATATCAACTTTCTGAATTGACGGATATTGTCAATGTATTTTAAAGTGTATTGAAAAACAGTTATGTTCAAAAAAATATTTTAAATCCAAAGCATAATTGAATTAATTCTGAGATGTGATTTGTGTTATCTGAGGTGTGTGTTTTCTGAGGCAAATCATGCAAGAGGGGTGTCTCAATTATTGCTTAATCACAAAGTTGTAGTGTAGAACCCTGATCTCCATAAAAAGTGCCCAGATCACAATATGTGCATATGCAATCCGGAATCCAACTGACACATGCCAGAGGTTAGTTGCTTATTTTGAGAGGCAAAACATGGACCTCTCAACTTTGTACTTCCTGTTTCTTAAAGAATACATAGATTATTTCAGCGAGCTGTCTACCTCTTCAGAAGCATGGTCTCCCCATCCTACATCTTGCTTTGGCCTGATGAGCCATGGCCCAACAGTTTGGTGAGTCTGTGGCCCTTTCCAAGGTCATTTTTTGAATAGGATTCCCTGCTGGATTAGGATACAGTGGAAATTTTGTTTCTAGTTTCCTGCCATGAACTACACTCACGTCTTGTCACATAGCACCACAAGATTCTCTTAACATCTCTCCGTCCTATAGCCTTTCCCAGTATACTGATTGATGTTTCTATGCTTAAGGTTGACAGCGATGTCTTTTAATGGTCTTCAAGGGGGATTTCCACCCTATTTTCTTCTAAGCCCTATTACCACTCCAAGAGTTTCCGAATTTATGCCACCTTTGAGAAGGTGGCTCTTCCTGGATTCTTGGGAGTTTGAAAAGCCAGAAAGAAACATTGCAGTCATCTATCTCAACCCCTCACTTTACATATAAGCAGGGAGGTCAAAGGGCATGCCCACAGACACGTCCCCACCCAAGGGTTATTGGCTTTATCGTCTTACATATGTGGTGTGCAGATGAACTCAGAAAGAGCAGTTAATAAATTCATGAAGTGAAAAATGTCCATTTGCTAAATGACATGACAGTTATTCTTAAATAATCTCTTTTCTTGAGAAAGTGCACAAATATGTTTTGTTTTTAAAGAAAAATCCCTATAGACAATGTATTTTCTTTTGGGATATCCACAAGCTTCAGTTTTAAGTGTCTAGATGACCAGAAACATTTCCAGGTAGAACACAAAGGCTTCCTGAGCAAAGACAGTTTCTCAGAACACAGGATAATCAATCTAGGATAAGACTTCAACATTTCTTTATTTCCAAATAGATCTTTGAGCTGTTTTTCTCAGCTGAAGAGATAGGCCAGGGAGATTACAACATAAAATGCATAAAGGCTTTGAATACAGCCCAATCTCTGGTTTATCAAAGAGATGTCTGGATCCTCTCGGGACGTAGACAGAGCTTCAGAAGATATACAATGAAGTACTTCAAGTTTGAAAGTATCCTTTATCCTTTACTGCCATGCATTTTTTCCTAGTTACTTCACCTCTTTCCCTCTATTTTCTGATAAGTGAAGTGCTGGAAGAAGCTTAATGTAACATTAAATTCAGTACTTGTCTAGTACATGAATATTTGCTCAATCCTCACAACAGAGGGCTGCCTGGTTTCTGCCTGAGCATGTCTAACCTCTTAAGGAGTCCATTCCATTTTGAGCTTGTTCTGTTTTTATAAAATATTTCCTCATTTACTGTAAAGTCTTCTTTCGGGAATTTTCACCAACTTGACATTCTTGTTAATTCTAAAGGGAAAGACTTGTAATACTCTTTAATATGACAACCTTCAAGATGTACTTATTGTTGAAAGACAGTTCTCCATGGAGCTCTCCTCTTTCTGTGTGTCTTTCCCACAGAGGCACTGGCAGCATTTGGTTCTTTCCAAAGATGTTTGTTTAGATGCAGTATCTCCCATCCCCTAGGAAAATGGTTGGGCTGGCTTGCTGGCAGCCTGTTCTAAAAGACTGGGATTTCCTAAACTTGGGGTTCCTCTCCTGTAATGCAACCCACTGTGGGTGCAAGCATTACCTGTTCTTTTGCATTGCCCTGAGGGAACTGGGCACAAGGAAATGATGATACTCTGGGTACTCCGGCTGCTGTAGTAAACTTCTCTGCCTCAGAGTCTTGTATCTTTTCCCACCCCATGAAATGGTGTCAGGCTAACATGTCAGCTTGCAAGTATGGTAAAATCTCAAGTCCTTCCTAGTACTTGACAGTTAACATTGTAGGGATAAAAAATTCCAGTTCCTCCAACTATCCTTCATATTGTCATATGTTTTGAATCATCTCTTGTTCCTATCGAACATTCTGGATCCTCTTCATTTTAAGTAGGTCCCTGCTGCACAGAAAAGAAGAGTCGATATGCAGTTTGACTGAAATGAGTGGAACCAAACTGTTATTGATTTTGTTCCAAAAACCATGTGTCATAAGGCAGCCTAAGATGCAATGATCTTTTTTGCAGCCACATAACTGTCGACTCTTATCAAATTCACAGTCAGCCTGAACCCTTAGGCATTTTTATCTAAGTCATGCTGGAAATTTACCTGTGCCAATGTTACACTAAATATAAATTCCCATCATCTTCTTGTATGGTTTTAAAATTCCGCACCCAATCCAGGAATTAAAAATTTCCCTTCTTTGATTTCATTATATTCCATTTGGACCATCATTCTAGGGCTTTTTATAAACCGATTCCCTCATTATCATATTCATTATGTTTCCCATCTTTGTGTTGTCTGTGATTTGGCTCAGCAAGCCATTTATATATTTATCACCCTCATGGTAAAACTTTGAACATATTGGAGAGAAGGAGAGGGCCGCGGGTCATGCCACAGAACCCTTCCTGCCTTTAAGCACTCCGGCAGCTGCAGCAATTGTAAGCAACTGCTCCCCAGAGTAAGCTCCGTGGAGGCCCTCCTGGAGATGCTCCCAGGGGACACCCGCGGAGCACGAGGACTTGGGAGTCTGCAGCAAAGCTTCAGAAGGCAGGGACACCACCAGCGTGACGTTTGTGTAACTTTCAGGGCTCTGCTGAAATGTTACGGATGCACGTTGGCAAGTGGAAGCCACATGAAAGGCAGCGAGGAGCTCTACCCACATTTGCTGGAGCTTGAAACTCACAGGCAGGGAAAGGACTTTGGGCTACGCTCGCATCTCTGCTCAGCACTGTGATTCTGGTTTTACATGAAAATAATCGTGCAGTATCTGCCTGAGGAAAACTTCTCCTGGTGACAGAGATCATCAATCATACATTAATCCACTTGAGATAGCACAGAATAATGAAAGCACACGCCTGGGACTCTGACTGCTTAGGTTCATTACAAGGAGCTGGCTGGGAGTCTTTTTTAAATCACTTAATTCCTCTGGGCCTCCCTTTCTTCACTTGTCAGTTGAGGTGTTTGGACTAGTTAATCTTCAAATACCCTTTTACTTCCTAAAAAACATTTACAGCTAGAAATGCAGGAACCATTTACCGAACACCCTACGAAAGGGACTTGGAGAACTTAGATAACCTGCCCCAGGTCACATGGCTTGCATGAGGCAAAGTGAAAATTTGAATTCAGTTCACCATGAATGCCTCCCTATCTGGAAAACAGCACTAGAATCAAATCAACAGTAAAAACTCTGGAAATGAGGAAAATTACAAATAGAAGTAAGGTCTTCTAGAAATAGTAAATTGAA
Source organism: Manis javanica (assembly GCF_040802235.1). Classification (NCBI taxonomy): domain Eukaryota; kingdom Metazoa; phylum Chordata; class Mammalia; order Pholidota; family Manidae; genus Manis; species Manis javanica. The sequence continues at coordinate 56,646,938 of NC_133169.1, read as the reverse complement.
TCAACACTCTGCTGAAGTTTTTGTCATTGTTATTGTTATTTTTCAGAAACTACCTAGAAAAGAAGGTTTATGTGCTGAAAAGTAGCCTTTGACAGGGCTGTGAGGCTCCCTTAATATACTGAAGTTTTGTTTTGTTTTGAATACTCTTTGTTTACATTTGGCTTCCAACCCTGACTGATTTTGTGACCTTGGAAAAATGAGTTCGCTTTTTTGCACCTAATTTTCTCATTGGTAAAAGGGGCATGATATTAATAGCATCTTTCTCACATGGCTTTTTACAAGGACTAAATGAGGAGATGAGAATACAACCTGACTAATAAGCTTTCAACAAATGTTGGCTTAACAATGACAGTGCAGGAGTGATCTTTTACATGCATACCTCACAGACATACTAAGTCATTTAAATATGTACCCAAACACAAAATTGCTCTAAAAATTAAACTATTAAGGGCAAATTTTATAAAATTGTGCTTTTGTGATTATTTATCAGTTTTTCCAAGTTCAGGATATAATGAGGAAAACGTCCATATGAAGTGAAGATTAATTTGAGCTCTTTGCCTAAAGTAAAAGCATCATCTCTGGAACTAGCACAGACTTCTAGGCACAGAGAGACAGGCTTCCTCTTTTTCATTCCCAGAAGTGCTCTTTGGTCATAAAAATCTTTTTCTTTACATGAGCCAACTTTCAAAACATTTGGAAGCAGAAATGCTTCACACTTAGATTTCTTATCATTGCTTTGCTGGTGATCTTGATAAAGTCAAATGAATTCCTCATGTTCCCTGTAAAGTGGAAATAATGGAACTGTTTAGCAAAATAAGTCAATGATCTTTTGAATGCATAAAATCCTGCTGAAACAGTAAATAGAAAAATACGAATATTTGAACTTAATGAATTTCTTTTGTGTTCTAAAAGGAAGTAAATTAGGCATACATTTTATTGATCAAGTAAGATACTTTGCACATGTGACGAATGCTTTTTCATATTCTCCGAGCAACATAGTGCTGAAACATGGGAGAATCTATTGTGGATGTTCTCTAGCCAGTATAATGCCTGCCCCTTATAAGCCTGCATCCCCATCTAAGATAAGTAAAGGCTGTTGCCTCTATTTTTAGTTATAGATTAGCTTTAAATAGAGAATACATTAATCTTGCGATTACCCTCCTCACTGAGTTCCAAGAATGAGCCTTCACGGAGGTCACGCTGTTCCTAGGAGTGATCTGTAACTGAAGTTTCAAAGAATACCCATCGAGTGAGTCCAGGAATGAAACTATGCGTTTATTTAAATCTTTCACCAAGGAGGGCAAAGTATGAGAATGATATGTCCTCTAACTTTTGCAAAGGAATTCTTGGCAATAAATTCCGCTGACTTTGGGCTCGGAGAGCTCTGTTCAGTGCGCTGGGCAGTTTTCCAGGATATCAGGTTATTGGCCACAGCTTTGGATGGTAAGGTTCCTATGGGCTAAACACCTCCGGGGAGAAATGTGCAATTGGTGCCTCCTATAGGATATTGCAGGGAGGTGGGAAGGAGTAGCCCCTGCAGTTAGTGACTTCTCTCACTGTGTGATCTCTCCATTTGTGCTGGGAAATATCTGCCTATTTTCTTGGATTGTTCTACGTTACTGAGTCATTCTCAACTTTTGCTTACCTGTTGGGTAAATTTAAGAAGTGAAAGGTTCCAAATGACACAAAGTCACATTTTTCATTAATCAATTCATTCATTCATCAGCATAGTAACTAGTGGGTATCAAGCATTGGTAACTCTCATTAGGTTTACCAAGATAAATACAGAGTACCTACTCTTGAGGAGTAAGCATTCTAGTTGGGAAGCAGAAAAAGGTACATCTTCTGACTATTTACTACTTCAGAATTTTTAAGAAACTGACATTTTGATAAAATTTGCCCAAGATGCCCCTTATAGTTGATATGTGTTTCAATTTACCTTCTAGAAACAAAATTACTACTCCATTAGTTTTTTAATGGATGTGATTTTAAAGCATTTCATAGATTTCAGTAAAATATGATGCATAAGCAAATGTTATTGAAATATATAAATGTTTTGAATGAGTATTTCAGATCCCAGTGTTTCATTTCTGGAAATATCTTTAAGATGGATTTAAAAAAATGCTTGGATTTAGGCCAAATGGAGAACCATAAATTCTAAGAAGCCAAATTACATCAATTAAAAGGCAAATGGAAGAGTTACCCAGGTAATTCAGACCCCTTGTCCCCTAAAGAACTAGGGCTAAAGTCTACAAATGGGTAGGGAGGTGATATTCATGTCAGCTGATCTATAAACAGTATTCACCTTGCCTGAAACCTCTGGTTAACTTGAGGGAAGGAATTCTTTGTAATTATCTTCATCTCCTATTTCCTATCTAGCACATTGCCTTAGATATAGCAAATATTCAAGAATTATTTGTTGCACAGCATAGAAATGAATTTAATTAAGTGTTCAGATATAAACTTATTCCTGTGGTCACTAAATACTCATCATGATAAACTTCTATACTCTGACTCAAAAGGTCAAAAATATGGAAGGGCCATTACTGCCTTTTTCTTTCTTTCCATCTACCTCTCCCATTTAAAGAATCACTACTAGGCCCTCCGTCAGGGAGTTTTGGGTTTTTTGAAGGGGGCTAATTTTCATCTGGGGATAAGTTTTACTGCCTAACCATCCTTTGACCCTAATGTAAACAACATATTTAAAAATAGAAATATATTGATGATTTTGTCCCTTTTAAGTTAATCCCATCTTATATGACATTTCTGCTTTTTAGGTCATCCCCCAGCCCCAGTTTGAAATGGAATCTAGTATAATAAACATTTACTTAATAAACATACCAGGATAGAAGAACTGGGTTGATGGATTATCTTACATTTAAACATCCACTGGCAAAAACCAACCAACTCTTTTTCAATTTAACTTGACTGGATCTTTCCTGGCTGGCAGCCTTTCTGCACTCAGCTGAACTGGCACTCTTTATATTTTAAAGAGATACATGTATTTCCAAGCTTAATCTTTAAATCCCTGATAGCCTGGTCTCGGCTATAATTCACTAATTCCCTTCTGCTTGTTCTAATGAAAGGAAAGGCATAATGAGGAGAGATGAAATTAAAGAAAATAAATAACAAACTTTGAAATGTATGTGGAGCTTTTATGTTCAAGGAGATCAAAATGCATTGCATTATGGCTTATACATTTTTTTTTACATCTTCATGTTTCCATTTTTTATAGTATAGAATAGCCAAGGCTCCAAGTTGCTGTGTCATTTTCCTTTGTTCAATTGTTTATTTGACAAAAATGCATGGAAAGTTCCTATGTAGAAGGCATTTTGCTGGACATACATTGTGTCAGATAGCTTCATTGGCTTCGACATATTTAAAATCCCAGAAGGGAGCTCCGGATCACAAACCTCCAGCAGGTTATAGATTGAGCACAGACAAAGAAGGGTAGGTCTCTGCTGGTTGGTCATAATGGAGGAGGTGCCATTTGTCTTAGATCCTGAAGAATAGGTATAATTTCAATATGCAAAATCAGAAGAAAGGAAGAATAAATGATGCAATGTGAAAGGCACAAGATCTGGAAAGTGGCAGATCTGGGTTCCGGCTACTTTCAGAAATTTACTTTATGAGCTCCAGAACTTCAGGGTCTTCATTTATAAAGTGGGGAATTGGGTTAGATCATCTCCAACTTCCCTCCAGCTCTACCATTCTGTCTGTGAAAAGGCACGGAATTAGTATGAATGGTCTGGCATGAGCAGTAATCAAGATGAGCTGGTATGTAGGGATTCATGTTGAAAGAAAGAACAGTAGACTTTGGTCTTGACTATCATGCTGTGGAGATGCCCTGAAAAAATATTAATAATAACAAGACATAATATTAAAACATTATTAGATTTTAGTTTGGAAGAACAAATTTTTTTTTAAGTCTGCTCTACCCATTATTTGGAATCCAGAAAACAGTATAAATGGCCAGACATTTGCCACTCTTGCCTTTGTAATTCCAGTTGTTCCAATTGATTGCTTCAGAAAAGTTCCTCAGAGAGGGACCAGTCCCACTGGCAGGCAAAATTTAGGTATCTGGGACGTTTAAGACACAGTATTATCAATCTTGGCATCTCAAAGGAGGAGCCAAGACCCTTTAGTGGCCTTGGGGGCCCCTCTTTCTAACCCTATTTTTATACAAGTTGCTGGTTTCTGTCAACAGATTGGTAGCTTTGAGAATTCATGAAAGACAATATATTATTTCATCCTGTAAAACATTTGTGAAGGATAATTTTTCTCTGAGCCAGGCTTAGTCAAGTTAAGTCATTGACCAACTTCTATATAGATGACATGTGACTCCCTCCTTTAAAAAAAATAAGTGATTCTTCCAGCTAAACAGAGCTTCATCTTGCTGTGCCTTATGTTGTTGTCCCAAGACATCATAGCTAACCTGTGAAGGAGCAAGGAGCTGGGGGCTGGAGCAGTTTGGACTTTAGTTGTGATGGGAAGGAAAAAGTGATTTTTTTTTTTTGAGTGGGGAATGGTTTGATTGACATGGAGACACATGCAGCATGGATGAGGGACACTGGAGGAAGGTGAGCCATGGGCAGAGAACCCTGCAAGGGTGCATTGAAAGGAGCTTGAACCTGATGAAAAGGTAGGAATGGGATAGAAGAGATTCAATAAATGTTGAGAAAGAAGACTAGAATGATCTGGAACTACGCTGTCCAATAGAAATATAAAGCAACCCATATATGTAATATAAATTTCCTGGTGGCCACATTAAAACAAAACAAAAAGAAACAGGAGAAATTAATTTTAAGAATATGTTTTAACTAACACAATATATCGAAAATATTGTCATTTCAAATGTAATCAAGGTCAAAAAATATTAATGAGATGTCTTACATTCTTGTCTACTGTACTGTTTAAAATCTAGTGTTCACTTTGCACTTAGAGCTTATCTCAATTCAGACTAGTCAAATTTCAAGTCTTTAATTGCTGCAAGTGGGCTGAGGCTACCCTATTGTTCTGTGCAGCCCTAGAATGATAACAAATTATATATGGATTGGAGCCTGGAAGAAGAGAGGGGAGAGAATCTGAGGGTTTGAGTCTGAAGGAAGAAGAAGAGTGGTTCTTTTATTAAAACTGGAAATATTAGAAGATGCATGTGGTCAGAAAAAAGAGTGGAGATAGAGGATAAGCAAGTAATGATTCCATTATTTTGACTAACAGCAGTTGGGAAATACAGAGCAGGCAGTTGTAAAGACAGGATTAAAAGCATGGAGCACAGACTCAGAATGGAGATAAAGACTTGGGAACTGGTTCTGAGGCGGTCATGCCTGGGGTGGTGATATTCAGTGTGGTTACCAAGTGCAGGGACAGAAGAGAGCTTTGAAAATGCTGCAATTGCAGGGCACAAGATAGAAAACAATATGGTAAATGAGAAAGGGTCACAGCCAGAGGCCTGGGCAGAAAGCCAGATCCATCAGTGCCAGAGTGAGGAGTGTTGAGCTAGTGTCTACCCAGGATTCAGAAGGCACAGAACACAGGAGGGAAATGGGAGCACAGTAAGAGTTATGGAGACAAATGCAGATTTTAAGCTTAAGTTTCATTCTGCCACTAAATGACTTAAGAGAAACTATTTTTTATTTCCATTTGCTAATTGTGATAATAAAACAATAAAAGATAAGACATATTACTTGTTTCCTCTCTGATATGCCAAATGCTATGCTAAGAGCTTTAAAAACATTATCTTATTTAGTTTTCACAAAACCCTTATGAAATAAATTTTAGGGGTTATGCCATTTACAAATTATCCTAAATATCTTTCTTCTTAGGCTCTTAAGAGGTGAACAGATGCTTATGGGACACAGCAAACAGCAGATTCATAAACTTATGAATTTATTTTATATGCATATATGCTTATACATATGTTTTTTTTATTCCTTCCACCCCAAATAAACACCACTTCTGTAAGCTTAAGAACATACTTTCTTAGGCTATTGGGCATATTAACCCCAAAACACCAAGTTATTATACGAGGGTTGCTACCGAAATCAGCTTTGCCACACTAATTTGTTTTAAACTCTCTTATGTCAAAAATATATTAAAAGGATAATTCACCATGACCAAGTGGGATTTATTCCAGGGGTGCAAGGATGGTTCAATATTCACAAATCAGTCAATGTGATATACCACATTAATAAAAGGAAGTATAGAAACATATGATCATCTCAATAGATATTGAAAAGCATTTTAAAAAATACAAAATCCATTCAAGATAAAAACTCAACAAAATGGGTATAAGGGAAACATACTTTAACATAATAAAGGCCATACATGACAAACCCATGCCTATCATCATACTCAATGGCAAAAAGCTAAAAGCTTTTCCTCTAAGATCAGGAACAAGACAAGGATGCCCACTCTCACCTCTTTTATTCAACATAGTACTAGAACTCCTAGCTATGCAATCAGATAAGAAAAAGAAATAAAAAACATCCAAATTGTAAAGAAGAAGTTCAGATGGCCAACAGGCACATGAAAAGATGCTCCACATCACTAATCATCAGAGAAATGCAAATTAAAACCACAATGATATATTACCTCATACCAGTTAGGATGGCCACCATCCAAAAGGCAAGCAACAATAAATGTTGGCGAAGATGTGGAGAAAGGGGAACCCTCCTACACTCCTGGTAGGAATGTAAATTAGTTCAACCATTGTGGAAAGCAGTATGGAGGTTCCTAAAAAAACTAAAAATAGATATACCATTTGACCCAGGAATTCCACTCCTAGGAATTTACCCTAAGAATTCAGGAGCCCAGTTTAAAAAAGACATATGTAGCCCTATGTTTATTGCAGCACTATTTACAAAGCCAAGATATGGAAGCAACCTAAGTGTCCATCAGTAGATGAATGGATAAAGAAGATGTGGTACATATACACAATGGAATATTACTCAGTCATAAGAAGAAAAGAAATCCAACCATTTGCAACAACATGGATGGAGCTAGAGGGTATTATGCTCAGTGAAATAAGCCAGGCAGAGAAAGACAAGTATCAAATGATTTCACTCATCTGTGGAGTATAAGAACAAAGAATAAACTAAAGGAACAAAACAGCAGCAGACTCACAGAACCCAAGAATGGACTAACAGTTACCAAAGGGAGAGGGATTGGGGAGGATGGGTGGGAAGGAAGGGATAAGGGGGAAAAAGGGGCATTATGATTAGCACACATGGTGTAGTGGGGGGGTCATGGGGAGGGCAGTACAACACAGAGAAGACAAATAGTGATTCTATAGCATCTTACTATGCTGATGGACAGTGACTGTAATGGGGTATGTGGTGGGGACTTGATAATGGGGGAAGTCTAGCAACCATAATGTTGCTCATGTAAAAAAAACATCCAAATTGGTAAGGAAGAAATACGATTTTCACTATTTGCAGATGACACATTACTATATATAGAAAACACTATAAAAAAGTCTCCACCAAAAAACTATTAGAATTAATGAATTAATCAGTAAAGTCACAGGATACAAAATCACTATACAGACATCTATTGCATTTTTATACAAATCATGAACTAACAGAAAGAGGAATTAAGAAATCAATTCCATTTACAATAGCATCAAAAAGAATAAAATACCTGAGAATAAATCTAACCAAAGAAGTGAAAGACCTATATTTGAAAATTTTGAGATGTTAACAAAAGAAATTGAAGACACAAATAAATGGAAAGCTATTCTGTGCTCATGGATAGGAAGAATTCATATTATTAAAATGGTCATACTGACCAAATCAATCTATAGATTCAGTGCAATCCTTATCAAAATACCAATGGCATTTTTCACTGAACTAAAGCAAATAATCCTAAAATTTGTATGGAACCACAAAATATCCCAAATAGTCCAAGCAATCAAGAAAGAACAAAACTGGGGGTATCAGGCTCCCAGGTTTCAAACTATACTACAAAGCTACAGTAACCAAACAGTGTGGTACTGGCACAAGAACAGACACATAGACCAGTGTAACAGAATAAAGAGCCCAGAAATAAGTCTATAAGGTCAATTAATATATGACAAAAGGTGCAAGTCTCTCTAATAAATGGTCCTGGGAAAACTGGACTGCTATATGCAAAAGAATGAAATTGATCACCATACAGACAAATTAACTCAAAATGGCTTAAAGACTTAAATATAAGACCTGAAACCATAAAATTTCTAGAAGAAAACACAGGCAGTAAATTCTGGGACTTTGGCCTTAGCAATTTTTTCTAGATATATCTCTCTAGGCAAGGGAATACAAGCAAAAATAAACAAGTGAGACTATCAAATTAAAAAGTTCCTAAAAATCAAAGAAAACCATCAGCAAAAGCACCCCACTATATGGGAGGATATATTTGCAAATGATATATCTGATAAGGGGCTAATATCCAAAATATATAAAGAACTCATACAACTCAACACCAAAAAACCAAATAAGTTGTTTAAAAACATAAAAAAATGGGCAGAGGACCTGAATAGATATTTTTTCAAAAAAGATATACAGATGGACAATAGACACATGAGATGTTCAACATCACTAATCACAAGGGAAATGCAAATAAAAACCACAGTGAGATATCACCTTACATTAGTCAGCATGACTAGTATCAGTGACAACAAATGTGTTGATAAGGTGGAGAAAAGGGAATCCTTGTAAATTGGTATAGCCACTATGGAAAACAGTACAGAGGTTTCTCAAGAAACTAAAACAGAAATATCACATGCCCCAGCAATTCCACTTCTGAGAATTACTCAGAAAACAAAATCACTAATTTGAAAAGATAAATACACTCACATGTTTATCACAGCATTGTTTATAGTAACCAAGATATAGAAGCAACCTAATTGTCCACTGACAGATGAATGGATAAAAAAAGAGATGAGAGAGATATATACATATATACTATGGAATATTACTCAGCCATAAAAGAACAAAATCTTGCCATTTGTGACAATGTGGATGGACATGGAGGTATCATGCTAAGTGAAGTAAGTCAGACAGAGAAAGGTAAATACCATATATTTCACATATATGTAGAATCTAAAAAACAATAAACAAAACAGAAATAGACTCATAGACACAAAGAACAGACTGGTGGTTGCCATAGGGGAGGGGGTTGGGGGATGGGTGAAAAAGGTGAAGGAGAAAAAGAAAATTAGTGAGAATGTTTGATATATTGATCTGAATGAGATTACATGAATGTATACACTGTCAAAATGCATTGAGCTGTGCACTAAGATTGCGAATTTTATTGTACGCATCTCAGTGAAGATTTAAAAAAACCCTCTTAAGTGAGGGATATAAAAAATGTCTAGAACTGGGGAAAGACATTACATTTGGGGCTTTTGGCACAGGCTGACCTTGACCTTTCTTGACTTGTTTTCAGCATAAACTTTAATTCAGAACTTGCCTCCCCATATCTTCTTAAATCGATTATTTATCTTCCAGAAATGAGGGCTAACATGACATTGGGCTTGTTCATACCAAGAATGGCCAATGCTTTGTGAAAATTGCCAATATAGAAAGGTAAGTTCTGCATTTCATTCAACTATAGCAGAATAGTCAGCATTTGTAGAGTGCTTTCTATGTACCAGGTATTCTATATGCTAATTGTAAGTTAATTTGTTCGATTATCTCAGGAGTCTGTGAGTTAGGTGCTACCATTATCCCTATTTTATAGAGTAAGTCTAGGCAGAGGGCATTTAGGTTACTTGCTCAAGATAATACAATTAGCATATTGGGGATGGGATTCAAAGACTGTGGCTTTAACCACTAAGTTATATTATATTTAAAATAGAGGACAAGGATCTCCGGAAACATTAAAAAAACTTTAGGCCCCAGTTGAAAAACCAATTAAGATTCTTAATCCAAATTACAAGCTAGTGGAAATGTATTTCATTATAACGATGCTCATTTATTTAGCATCCATGACACAGCATAACAAGTGAGGATGTGCTAATACCTAATAATAATAGAGTCCTTGCCCTTGAGTCATCTATAATCTAATTGGGAGACAAAACTGACACAGAGAACATTTAGAGAGCAGTAAAAGTGTGTAGTTAAATGTTAAGTCATGTGTTGTATTAAATTGTATACTAGAAGGTCATGAAGAAGGAGAAATTGCAGAGGGCCAGTGTGGGCTGGGGATGATTGAGGAAGCCTTAAACGATAGGGAGAAGCTGGATGAGGAGGAGGGTACAGAGATACAATTGTCAAGAAGAGCAAGATGAAGGTGAAAGGAAGTTCAGAGAGGGAATGAGCCTGGAATTACAGTTTGTATTCTTCTTTCATCTCCTTCTCCCTCTCTCTCTCTCTCTCTCTCTCTCTTTCTCTCTCTCTCTCTCTCTCTCTCTCTCTCTCTCTCTCTCTCTTTCTCTCTCTCTCTCTCTCTCTCTCTCTGTCTCTCTCTCTCTCTGTATACATACATGCATGCATACATACATACATACATATCTGTGGCTGTATATGAGTATGTATATGTATATATATACCTCCTAATAGCATTTGTTCACCAGTATTAGAATGTTTCTGATAAACTCAGAACCATGAAGGGTTGCTGGGAGATGACAATTCATAATTTTTAAATCTACAATGGCCAACCCTAAAAGGAGAGGGTTTGAAAGGGAAATGAGGTATGGCTATTCTTGACTATATGCACAAAACCTTCTCCTTTCAGAAATCAAGGACAAGTCAATACTTACACCAGGAAGATATTTTTATTAAAAAAGAAGTCTTTATATGGTAAAATTGATTGTTTTTTTGATTGACACCATACTTTTACTCATATACATTTTTGGTTTATTATTGCTATGAGCAATAGAGAGAAAATTTCTCTGTAATATTATCCCTATGTTTGACAATAAAATCCAAGAAAAATAAAATATTCCTTCAGTACAGCGAGTTGGGTAACTGAGATGAAAATTCCCAGTTTCATGGATTGAAGTAGAGTCGTGAATGATGGATGTTATTCCCAAAAAAACCCCTAGGTTTCTAAGACCAGGATTAGGAATTCTTAGATAAAATTCACAATGTTCTTTGCTGCCTAGATTGTATAAAACAAAGGGACCAAAATTTCTGTGCTTTGCAAAAAATTTTGAGACACAATATGTTGGATTTGATTTGCCATAGGAGTTTTACAACTGGTTAAAATACATTACTTCATATAACTGAAAACTACTGCAATTCACAGAGTAGTATTTAAAAGCTATCTTTGCTTATATCAATTGAGTATGATATTCTTGTTCTATTATTGTATCTGTAACAAACCACCATGAGCGATTTGGGGAAGAATGACCGTATCTGTATTCTGCAGATGTACTCAACTGGGCCAATTCTATTTGGGCAGTATCATTTCTGAGAATTCACTAACATGGTAAAAGCAGGCAGCAAAATTGATTCTCTTTTTTCTTTTACAAAATCATCATGAACTTAAAGATGCTATAAAAGGCATCAATAGCAGTAATTTTACTCATTCCATCAATAGGAGATGTATCTATAAGTGAATCTTTGTGTCTGGGTATGTTATTAAGACAGTCTCTTGAAGTAATCATATGTACTCTAGATTTACAAAGTCACTTTTTGTAAATATATCTAAGTTAAAAGTTCATTGACTCTTCTTTCCAGGTGTATTGGAAACCTAGCATATTTTCCAGTAGCTGCATTGATTTCTGTTGAGCTCAGCCAGTGAGGGACTTCATTCACATCTTTCCTGATGACTTCTGACTTCAAATTCTTGCTCTACTGAATTCTCAATCTCCTCTCCTCTCAGCCTTCCATTTGCTTTCCTTTCTGTCAGGCCTTTTCTGCACTATTTCACTGTGGTTTCTACTTCCTGAATATCTCTACTACCAAAGTATCTCTGAGTCTAGGCTACATGTGTAACAGATTTCCCCAAAGGCTATGGGACCCAAAGGAGAATTCTATGAAATACTCAGCTTATTTGCTGGGATATAACTTTCAAAATTAGACAGGCTTCTGGTTTAACTTGATCATTCCCACTGCAGCTGATTATCACTGGTTATATATTGGACTTTGACTGCAGTCTAATATCAAGTTGCTAGGTTATTCTCTCTTCCTTCAACTGTTTCCCCTATCTTGAGGCTTACTAATTCTTAATCTCCAAATTACTATTCATAACCATAAAACTCTTAGAAGAAAACATAGGCAAAAATCTCTTGAATATAAACATGAGCGACTTTTTCCTGAACGCATCTCCTCAGGCAAGGGAAACAAAATAAATATGAACAAATGGGACTACATCATGCTAAAAAGCTTCTGTACAGCAAAGGACACCATCAGTAGAACAAAAAGGCATCCTACAGTATAGGAGAATATATTTGTAAATGACATATCCAACAAGGGGTTAACATCCAAAATATATAAAGAACTCACACACCTCAACACCCAAAAAGCAAATAACCTTGTTAAAAAATGGGCATAGGATATGAGCAGACACTTCTCCAAAGAAGAAATTCAAATGGCCAACAGACACATGAAAAGATGCTCCGCATCGCTAATTATCAGGGAAATGCAAATCAAAACCACAATGAGATATCACCTCACACTAGTTAGAATGGGCAACATAGAAATGACAAGGAACAACAAATGCTGGCAAGGATACAGAGAAAGGGGAACCCTCCTACACTCCTGGTGGGAATGTAAACTAGTTCAACCATTGTGGAAAGCAGTATGGAGGTTTCTCAAAATGCTTAAAATAGAAATACCATTTGACCCAGGAACTCCACTCCTAAGAATTTACCCTAAGAATGTAGGATCCCAGTTTGAAATAGACATGTGCACCCCCATGTTTATCGCAGCACTATTTACAATAGCCAAGAAATGGAAGGAACCTAAGTGTCCATCAGTAGATGAATGGATAAAGAAGATGTGGTACATATACACAATGGAATATTACTTAGCCATAAGAAGAAAACAAATCCTACCATTTGCAACAACATGGATGGAGCTAGAGAGTATTATGCTCAGTGAAATAAGCCAGGCAGAGAAAGACAAGTACCAAATGATTTCACTCATCTGTGAAGCATAAGAACAAAGAAAAAAACTGAAGGAACAAAACAGCAGCAGACTTACAGAACCCAAGAATAGACTAACAGTTACCAAAGGGAAAGGGTTGGGGAGGGTGGGTGGGAAGGAAGGGAGAAGGGGAATAAGGGACATTATGATTAGCACACATGATGTGGGGGGGTGCACGGGGAAGGCAGTATAGCACAGAGAAGACAAGTAGTGATTCTATAGCATCTTATTACACTGATGGACAGTGACTGTAATGCGGTTTGTGGTGGAGACTTGATAATGGGGGGAATCTAGTAACCACAATGTTGCTTATGTGATTTTATATTAATGATCTCAAAATTTAAAAAAAACCTAATACAAAGAAAAAAAATTATTATTCATTTCTTCCACAGAATCAAGTAGCAGAACATTACCAAGAATAGCTACACTAGGCACTGTTCCAAAGACCTTATCTTCATCATGAAAACACTCCTCAATATGATTATGTGGTCAACTTGCAAGCCTGAGATGGTTTTTTAAAGAGTGACACATGCTGAAAACATACAGAAAAAATTATATATCTAGGGCTGGTTTCAAAATAAGGAGAGGACTTGGTAGAGGTAGAGATGAAAAAAATGGTGACTATAGGTTATTATGTCAGCATTCTTATGTCGATAGTGATCATGACCATTGAACTTGGGTGATAGGTACAGGGAGGTCCATTATATTTTTCCCTTTACTTTTGCATATGTTTAATACTCTATAATAACATAAGCTAATTTTTCTACTTAATATGCAATAAATATTTATATATATAATAATATATATAAATATAATTATAATTTATGATTTATATATTTATTATAAATAATAAATAATTATATATAAATGTAATAAATAATATATATAATTAGTTAATATATACTATGTATATATTGTTATTATAAGTAATATTACACATTTATATATGTATATTAATTATAAACAATATCTATTAATTATACATTATAATAATATACACATATTTATATACAGGATATATTAGCATATATTATGTAATTAGCATAGCTAATCTAAGAGATTAATAGGCTAAAAATTACTTGGAGGGTAAAGGCAAGTGTTGGATGAAAGTCACATTTAAAGGCACACAGCTATTCTAAGGAGAAATGAATTGGTAACAAAGGTATTAGTGACCTTTTAGTGCACAAGAAATTATAACAAAACTTAGTGGCTAAAAGAACACATATTTATTATCCCAAAGTTCTGTGGGTCAGGAATTTGTACAAGGCTTAGGTGGGTGTCTCCGGATCAAGGTCTCCTAATAAGGCTGTAATAAAGTTGTTGAGTGAGGCTTAAATTATCTCAGGGCTTGACTAGGTTAAGTATCTACTTCCAAACCCATTTAGCTCTTGGCTAGTCTCAGATCCTCACTGACTACTGCCCAGAGATATCAGTTTCTTGCCCACCTAGTTCTTTGTGTTGGGTCACTCCACAGCATGGCGGTGGTTTTCTTTAGAGAGTGATTGAGAGAGCAAATTTGAGAAAGAAGCCACAGTCTTGCCATAACCTAACTTCAGAAGCCCTGCCATTGCTTCTGCTATATTCTGTTAGAAACATGTCTCAGGAAGTCTGGCCCATAAAGGAAAGGATTCCATATTCTTATTCCTGCTAAGAATACCAGGGTGTAGGTATGGTTAAGGGCCATAAGAGAGGCTGCCTACTGCAGTGTTCACTTTAGGCCCCAGAAATGCACATTGTTTACAGTATCAAAATACATTCACCTGCTCCCAAGGCCCCCCAAACCTCATTCCAGTATGGATCAGCTCAAATTCAAAGTCTCATAATCAAAATCAGACCCTGCTATGGATGAAGCTTCCGAGTTCCTTAAATACAGCTCCTTGCATGCTGTTTGTCTTAACATACTCACCTGTGAACCTAAAGATCCAGGTTACATGCTCCTCAGACACTCAGCATACACTAGGGGAGTGGGCAGTATTATTATTATAAACATTCCTGGTCAGAAGAGGAAGACAATGGGAGCCACAAAGGAGACTTTGGCTCCAAAAATAGCAATTTTGAAATCTAAGTGGAAAAATGTTGGAAATTTCTTGATTAGGCCCAGCAGTCCTTCTCTGTGGCTTTGGCTCTGCTCCCTGGGCTGGTATTAGTCAGCTCAAGCTGCCACAACAATACCACAGGCTGGGTGGCTTAAACAACAGAAATTCACTTCCTCATAGTTCTGGAGGTCAGATGGCCATCAAGGGGCCAATAGTGTTGGTGTCTGGTGAGACCCCGCTTCCTGGTTTGTAGATGGCTGCCTTCATGCCGCGTCCTCGCACGGCCTTCGCTCTGTGCGTGCAGTGAGAGAGATGGAGAGATCAGCGTCGCTTCTCTTTTTTGAAAGGTCCTGTCCAATTAGGACTCAACTATTTGACCTCATTTAACTTTAACGACCTTCTTAAAGGCTAAGAACAGTCACATTGAGGGTTAGAACTTCAACATATGACTTTCGGGGGATGCAATTCAGTTTATGACAGAGCTCTTGGTTGTGCCTGCAGTCACCCTTCCTTTTACAGGAAAAGATACAACATGTGTGTCTGTGACTAGTTTTCCCAGCCTACTTGCTGTCATTTTGGGAGATCCAATTGCCTCTTTGTACTTATATGCTGTCTCTGGTCCTTTTCAATCCAAGGTGGCAGTGGCATGCCTTTAATCTCAAAGGGCCTTTTGCAGGACTGAGTAGTTCTCTGAGGCACTTTGATCTTTCTGAGGTTTTAACACCAGCCAGTTACACCCTTGGCTTTATCTCTAAACCATGGGCATATCATGCTTTTGGTATTTTTGCCAAAAATGCACAACTGAACTTGGTCATGAGGAAACATCAGATGAATCCAAATTGAGAGAGATTCTACAAAACAACTAGCCAACACTCTTCAAGAGTCAAGGTCATGAAAGACGAAGAAAGTCTGAGCAATCACCCCAGGTTAAGGGGACAGAAGAATCATGACAATGAGGTCCTGGGTTGGATTCCAGTCCAGAAAATGGACATTAGGGGAAACTTGGCAGAATCTGAACAAAACACATAGATTGCTCAATGGTATAGTAATTTGAGGAAGCTGGGTGAATGATATATAGACATAGTAAAATACTATTTTTGCAACTTTTTTGTGTGATAGTATTCAAAATAACAAGGTTTTTAGAAAGCTTTAAATAATTTGCCAAGGAGTACTGAGATCCTCAATCATGTGTAGCCCATTTATCTGCAGAGATGTTACATAGCATACTGATAAGTATGTAACAGTCCATACACAGGCAACAGTGAGAGTACAGCAGAAGTCTCATTTCTGTACGTTTGGGTGATCGACTGCTACTATGTCAGTGGAATGTTAATACCAGAACCTTACACAAAATGAGACAAAAGTGAAACAAAGGATAGGCACCTGGCACCAGGGCCTCAAACCCAGGTTTGGGATTGGTCATTCCAGAGAAAGGGGAGATGGAAACATGTGCAGAGAGTGAATGGGGGACAGAGGAAGAAAAGAGAGCTCTCCTAATCAAACTGCCAAAGGATTGTGTGAAATGGGGTGTAGTCTCGGTTTGTGCTGATATTTAAGGATATATTTACCTCTAATCTGGTGAGTCTGCAGAAACAGAGGCATTTCTAGACAGTCCTGATTCCAAATTGGAGTCATATCATAAGGGTTAGAGCAATATGGACCATCTGGTTTAGCCCACTGGGAGAGTGTGGTACACAAATATGTTAATTCCTGGAGAATGATAATTAATGGAAAAAGTGTAGGCAGGGGTAGTGGAGTATAGAATAGATGTTTAAACAGTTTTTATCAGATTCTGGCTCTGCTCCTTACCAGTTATATAAGCTTTGGAATGATAATTATTCATTCAGATCTTTGATTTCAGAACAGTAAAACAGAACTCATAGAGTTATGCAGATTAAATAAGGAAATGTGTATCACGAGCATGACAGAGCAAACATACAATAAACAGCTGCCCTTGTTTGTATCATGATGGTGGTGATGATGTTGGATCATACCTAAACAGACTGGTGTTTTAGGCAGAGGTGTCGCATAAAGACACTAGATAATAAAGCAGATGAAAGGGAGAAGTTAAAAGAATTTTCATGACAATTTGTCAATATTCTGTTAAGGGCAAAATTATAGCTTGATGTGCCTTGGAAGTTTCAAAATTACACAGACACTACAGATCCTTGGCTGAGTCCAGAGAGACTATTTCTGGTCTCACCCACAGGTAGAAATGGAGCTAATGTGTTCATTTCATTACTCAGGAAATGAAGAGAATTTAGTTACCGCAGGGTTTCTCAACAACAGTACTATTGATATTTTGGGTCAGATAGTTCTGAACCCCAGTCCCCTGAAAGGTGGGTGGGTGATAAAAGCCAAAGACTAGAATGATGGCACTGGTGATGGAGGGGCCCTGAAGACCAGTTTAACAGGCTCGCATCTCAAGGGCATGGGGTGAAGTTCAGAAATATAACACTATTTTCTATCATCAAATTACATTTTCTGACTTTGAGCCTTGTTTGTTCATGCACATAAACATAATCACTTTATTCTGGGTAAACACTGTGAAAATACAGTGATTTTTCAGGCAATCCTAGTTTATAATCCAGACACATTCTGGGTAAAACTTCCTCTTTGACTTTTCTTCCTGGATTTGAATCTAGATTGGAGGAATGCAGTAGGTTGATGTTGATGAAGAGACTTGCTCAAATGCTAGGCAGTATTATTGGGATGGAAGCCATTTGCTTCTTAGTTTTGGTGTATTTTGATCCCATGTAGATGTCTTCTGAGCTGTAACTAATTTGCTTTGACTGTCAGGCACACCTCGTGTTTTACCACCTGCCCAAATGCAGAATTTTATAGCTGGATTTTGGCCATCAGCCTCTGCTCAGAGTTTGTCTAGAAGTCCATGATGTTGCCATGGTCTCCAGTTGTTTTAGCATGTTGCATTTTTCTTTGCCCTATTTCTGGCTTCTTTGGGTCTTCCTTGCCATGTCCCAGTTCTTCATCCCCAACATGAGACTTAATATTAATAACTAATTGAATTGCAGTTTCAGCCTCTCCTAGAAATATAATCTTAACCTGTCAGTCTGGAATTTCCTGGTCAGCACTAGTAAGATGATTAGCCAGACAACATTGCCATTCCCCAAAGGAAGTGACTTTGCCTGAAACAATTCACCCTTTACTAGCAACTTCCTTGTCCCACCTCCTTCTTCCAATAATAGTCTACCATTTTGTACAGCTCCCTGGAGCTCCTATTTTAGTTTGTTTTATGGGATGCTGCCCAATTCACGAGTCATTGAATAAAGCCAATTAGATCTTTAGAGTTACTCAGTTGAATTTTGTTTTTAAACAGTAGTCAAATTTTTTTCCTATACAAGAAGTATGTTACTTGACTGTACTAATCATGCCATATACTCTGTTTATGTACTGTGAAGCATTGAGCCTGGTGCTAGAACAGAGAAGATGCTAAACATTGATTCATTGCTCTACATCATTTTAAAAAAGGAATATGAGTCTAAGCACTGTTGTAAATAATTTTCTAGATTCGACAACAGTTTGATTTCTTTTTCCTGGAGACACAAAAGGTTTCTGAAAAACAAAAATGAGTAAATTAGTTTTCTAAAATGTTGCCATATAATTTGCAACAAAGTAATGATCATATTTATAATAAACTTTAATAATTGCCAAGTAACCAGTCTGGTTTGCTTCTGTGTATTTGCCATTACTGTTTTCATCATGTTATGCCATTTTCAGTCAGATGTCTTTGCCACTTGGAACTTCTCTTTATAAGGGATGAGTGTGGAAATGCATTTAATAAGGCAAAGAAAGGCAAGTATAGCATGAATACAGAGATTAGAGGAGAAGTTAGATATATTAACACCAACCATAATAATAATTTCCTAGAAAGTCTTTCTAGGAAAGACAATCCACTAAAGATAAATCCACTAAAAGTTCCACTGGATAAATCAAGGTCATGTTCCATTACAAAAGGAAGTATATAATTGTATTCTTATTCCATTATTATTTTGATCTTAGTAACAAGATCTTGATTTTGCAAATATAACATCTGTCCATTCATTCAGCAAATGATTATTAACCACTTACTACTTAGAACTTATCAAATTTAGTTGCTAATTCCACAGAGTGATTTAAATTTCTGTGTAAGAAAGGACTATAATAAAAATAAGAATTTTTTCAGGTATGTTCTAGACCCCCTAGTTTTTTCTTGTAAACACTTTTTAAAAATTATTTCAAAAAAATAATTAAAAAATATATTATGAACATGTTAAAAATTAAAAAACAATTGAATTTTATAAATATGTGAATATTTAAAATTTTGATTTTAAATATGTATTTGCTTTTCACTTCTGGCCAAAAAGACAATTGTGGCTTGTGTTGAAAGAAGTAGTAAAATGATTTATACTTCTTAAAGGTAATTGCCCTTATGGAAGATTCTAGAAGAGGAGATATGATGCTCAGAAACCCCCTGGCTCCCTGTTGCCTAAATCAAGAGCTTCATTTTAATATTAGCACTTGGAAGATAAACACTAGCAGCTTCCAAGAGAGGTGATATTCACTGAATATCATATGACTCCAAGTGGGAGGCCAGAGAAACTATACTGAGCTGTTGACAAGCAGAGGCAAGTAAACATTTTTGCCAGAAATGTACACACTTAACATGGCACTGGGATCTAGTTCTGGCTCTATTCCTGAATTTGCTTATTCATTCATTCATTCTTCCCAGTCACTCATTCTTTCCCAACTCATCACCCCTACTCATCTGCCCTGGTAGATAAACAGACATTTTAGATTCCTCCCAGGAATATGGCACTTAAGGGATACTACTTCAGTAGGATGTGAAAGAGGGTTTCTATACAGAAATATTAACCAGATATCTAATAATTCTTAGGGCAAATGTAGAACATCACCCCACATTCTTTGGGGAGAGAAACTGTCATTTTACAAGGCTAGAATATTATCAGCATCTCTGTTCTCATGATCACGCTCTATTCTGCTAATGTCTGGCAGACAGTGGTGCTCTGCTGACCTGGGAGAGTATTACCAAGTATTTGGAATGACTTGATATCTTATATTCATTTTGACAAATGAAATATAGTCTGAGAGGGAAGAATGGGCCTTTTGCATTTGCATCGTCTAGACCATTACTGAAGGCGTGGTGCACAGAATCCCAAATACCTCTCTTTTCCCTTTGCTAGAAATGTCGCATAAATTGCCAATGTCACTTCTAAAATTCAAAAGTGAGCCAGCAATTAAAATGTTTCTCTGTTTAGAAAGTGTTAGAGTCTAGTTGCTCTGCTTTTTTTTTCCTACTTCAATTGCTGAACAATGTATTTTTAAACAGTGCTCTCGGTAGAGGGGATTTTTGTAAACTCGCTTTGATTCTTTGCCTTTTTCTTTGAATACTCAGTTGGGTCCTGGTCAGGATATTTTAGTTTGTTTAGTAAAGCCCACATTACGATTATCTCAGCATAGGCAAAGCATTCTAGTTAATTAAATCACATCCATGAATTGCTTCCGTTTCAATTACTTTTGAGAGGTGATAAACTAATTACTGTTCCTTTGTAAAACCACATTAAATGGGTCATAAGTAAATGTTAAAGCATCTGAAACATGACTAAGTGAAGGAGGAAAATATACTAGAAGAGGACTAAAGAGTGGAGGAATTTTTCTTGAAATTATAAATCCTGGTTAGGCCTGTCGGTGGGAAGTATTTTAATAGCAACTTACAGGAGCCTCAGTAGGGCCAAGAACATTTCCTGCCCTATAAGCCTCAGAAGAATGGGGGGGGGGCGGGGTCTCCTAATTCACATGGGTTACTGTTCTGAGTTTCTCATATTATTTGAATGGAACCACAGGTAGTTTGTTTCAACTGGATCCTCCCTTTTGCCAGATAGAATGGAAGCAAACCACAGTGCCCATCAGGTAAAAGAAAAAATACTTAAATAGTCATTTCCCATTGTAAGTTGCTATGAGAGTCTCTGTTTTTCTAATACCACATAACATAAAATGAATAGAAGAGAAATTACCAGATGTTCAGAAGCTCATCTTAGAAAATGTAAAAATGAGAAAAAGCCTTTTGAAACCTCTCCTAATGTATCCCTCAGAACTGAAAGACCTATAACTATTATAGGCCTGCCCATCTGACCCCATTTTCCTTCTGGAAAGTCAACAGAATTCAGTAATCAGCTGGGTCAAAGGATGTCAAATGGTCTGACGTAACTCCCAGGCTAGCTATTGGAGCTGCTGCTGGCGAGAGGCAGGAGCCATGGGGGCATCTTTTGTTGAGTCTGGGTCTGACTCTGAACCAGAGCAAAACCAGAAAAGTATCAAGCCAAGAAGACAACTGTACGTTTGCCCTTCCTGCAGAGACAATGGTAGGACTATTAGAATTCCACATTGTCTCAAAACAAGTTTCTGGCTTGCCACTGTCATAAATCCCCTTCCTGTGACTCTCAGAGCAGGCCACATTCAAGGACAAGGAGCCATGTAAAAATAAGATTTAATTAGGGACCCAGGAGGTGGTGAAGATTTAGCATTATGCAATCAAATTAAATATTCTTCTGCAGCTTTTTGTTTCCTTAACAACTTAGCAAAGTTACTCAGAATATAATAAATCCAGTGGAGAATGTAAACCAAGCGATTAAATCAATAGTGGCAAACTCTGTGACCTTTTCTGAGGGTACCTGGTTTTCCATTTTTGCTCTGAATCTATTCCAAGAGGAACTAACATCAGAAATAATGTAGAAAATTATTTCATCTGATGTATAAAACTCATGGTTTTGTACGAAAGAATCAAATTGTGCCTCTATGTCTGAGGATTTAGTGAGTTTCTTACCTTTAAAAGTTGTAAGTGTCCACTGTGGAATAACTGGGAAAGCACTGGGATCTAGTTCTGGCTCTATTCATGAATTTGCTTATTCATTCATTCATTCATTCATTCATGCATGCATGCATTCACTCGGTCACTCATTCTTTCCCAAACATTTGTTGGGAACTACCATTTGCTGGGTACTATTCCAGGCACTAGTGTTACTATGTTGACCAGAAACAGACAGATTTTGTCCTCCAAAGCTTACTAATCTAGTGAGGAGGAAATACATGTTACTGTACTATGATGACTATATTGTAAGTCTGTCCAAAGGCACGTGACACTCTGACAGGAGACCTCAACCAGTCTGGCGCTAATGGAAGTTAACTACAAAGAAGCAAGACTTAGGCTGAGATCTGAAGGATGAGTAGCAAGAGTCCCCTATGTTAAAAGCAGGGAAGTGCATTGCAGATAGAGGGACCAACATACGTGAAAGCCTTGGGCAGGAGAAAGCATGGTGTTTGGAAGAGTTAAAGAAAGCCCATTGTGACTGTAACAACCCTAAAAGTATCTGGATCTTGGTTTCCAAATATCATTTTTCACTAACAAAAGCAAAGCAGGACTCCCTGGAAGAATGACTAATTCCAGGGTTGGGGAAGGGAAAGTATAAGATGAGCCCCAGAAATCTTGCTAGATGAGAAAGTAAGGAAGTGCTTCAAGAACAGAGGAAACTTGTGAAAATAACACTGAAGCAAAGCCAGCTTTAAGGAGTTCCCTTTAACCAAAAGTTTTGGCAGTTTGATTATAAAAGTATATAATAATAGCACATTATAAAGTTGTATAAAATAGAAGACCATGAGTTGGTGAGTCATGAGATATCTATGAAGTTTCAAGTTACCCTCTTACAAAATATTTCTTAATTACGTAGGGAAGCAGACTGCTTCACAATGGAGAACCTTGGCAGACACCACCTTACGTGATCCAGTTAACATTAGGAGTAATCATAACATTGAAATTGTGTGCTATTTTATAGTAATCAGTGAGAAGAACACAGTTCCATTTCTCTAATAGTCTTACCAAAATGTACAACTATCATGAGAAAATAACAGGTCAATCAGTATAAATTGAGGAATATTCTCCAAAATAATTGTCCTGTAATGTTTGAATTTCAAGATGATGAAAGCTGAGTGAGGCATGAGAAATTGTTCCAAGTCAAGGGGGTCTAAAGAGAGGTGACAGCTAAATATGATAGGTGATTCCAGATTGGATCTTTGGCTGGTAAGGAAAATACTTGGATACTTAGTAAAAACTGAATGGGATCTGAGAGATGAACTAATGTGGAGTTCCTGATGTTAATGGTTGTATTATAACTATGCAGGGGAATGCCCTTGTTTATAAGAAATGCACTGAAGTATTTGGGGGTGATGGGGCATCACGTCAACAAAATATGCACCCAAATGGTTAAGGAAGAAAAAAATTCTGTGTACTTTCCAACCTTTCTACATGTTTGAGATGGTTTCAAATTTAAAAGTAAATCAATTCATTCAAAAAGAGAAAAAAAGGCCAATATGGTTAGAAACCTTGGCCTTCAATTTCACCATCTGGAGGGTAGTTGCAATCCATAGATCTCAGCTCCAGTTACACTGTAGTCTGTTAACTACTCCCCAGGAATGATATACAAATGAAAAAAGAATATGTATTAGTTTTCTATTGCTGTGTAACAAATTGCGTCATATGTGGTAACTTGAAATAATATTTATATTATTACCATATTATTATTAATATTATATAATATTATCTCACAGTTCTAGAGTGCAGAAGCTTGGGATGGCATGACTGTATTCCCTTCTGAAGGCTGAAATCAAGGTGACAGTTCACCGCTTTCTTATCTGGAGCTTGGGATGTCTTCCTCCAAGCTCATTCCTGTTATTGGCAGAATTCAGTTCTTTGAGGCTGTAGGGCTGAAGTTCCCCTTTTCTTGTTGGAGACTGATTTCAGCAACTAGAGGTTGCTCTCAGGTCTTTGCCTCAGGGACCCCTTCATCTCTCAGCAATAGAGAGCCTTATGCACATGGAATCCCTCTCACCTTTTGAATCTCTCTCACTTTCTCTTCTGCTACCATCTAGAGTAAATGCTCTTAGTAACTTTAACTGTATCGGCAAAATCCCTTTTGCCCTTCAGCATAACACAATCAAGAGTAATGCCAGAGGGCAACGATTATAGGGACCATCCTAGAATTCTGCCTGCCACAGGATGGAAGAAAGAAATGTGTTTGAGTCTGCTGTCAAACAATAAAGGTAACAATGGAAAGGTAAAACTCCGCTTTTTCAGATTCATGAATTGGGGTTTAGGAAATTCTAGACTATGATCTTTGAGACATCTTCAGCAGTGAAATTCTTTATTTGTCTTTATTAGGCTGTAAGAGCAGTCACAGTGTGTTTCTGATTTACTGTTACATTCCCCACACATTGCTTAATGCTTGGCACACAGGAGATACTAAAAAATATTGCAGGTATGAAGAACAAGTAATGAGTGAGTGATTAGCTATGGCAACCAAAGATTTATTTTCTTATTTAAACTAATCAACATTAATGCTGCTCGCTCAGTGAGTTGTTTTTCCAAAATAGCCAGGTTATGGAGAAACCTGACAGTTAATTCCCTGTTTCTTTTTGATTGATGATATTTGTGTGTACATAGAATTCGAGAGGGGTTTTTTGGTAAATATAATTTTCCAAGAAGACTTGGAACATATTCATTTATCAGCTGCTAATACATCAGAATGAAAGGATCTTATGATGCTAGGTTGTTCCAATTAATATATATTATGATGAAAGCTTACAACAATCCAATATAGGAGTATAGGAGTACATTTTTAAAAGTTTATTTTGGAAATAGTTTTATTGCTTTTTATCATTATAAAATATGAATATTCTCAAGGTAAAAATAATTAAAAAATATAGAAGGATTTGAAAAAGAAAGACCATCCATAATCCCACAACTCAAAGGTAATCCTATGAATGCCTTGATAGATAACCTTTCAGACTTTTCCTCTGCAATCATGGACAACAACATGCCAGCACATACATGAACAGTTCTACACAGACAATTCTATATAAAGCTTTTATAATATGCCTTTGTTGTGTGTAAAAATATGCCATAGGCAGAGTTTCATGATTATATACATATGAACTATCATTTTTTAAAGCTGCGACATAGTTTATTCTGTGGTTTGTAATAAGATATTTCATTTAGCCAGTCCTTCCTGATGAACTTTTGAATCATCTCCAGTTTTTCTAATATACATATATCACTTGGTACATAAATCTTTATATTTTGTCTTAATTATTTCTATAAAATAAGTACCTGGAAATACTATTGGTAAGTCAAAAGCTATACAATTACTGATATTGCCAGACTGCCCTCAGAAATGTTTAACCCCACAAGCAGGTTATAAAGTAACTGTTTATCCTTATCAACAATGGGTATTATCAATGAAATATTTAATATTTTCCCATATGACATGTAAAAATAGCATACTGCTTTAATTTGAATTTTTAATATAGTATTTTACATCTTTCTCTTGTGAGTTTAAAAAAATATGGCAAAATGAGGTTATTAAAATGGCTCTTAGGCATCATTTTCTCTTATCCTTTTGCCAAAAAGTATATTTTTTAACTCTTGTAAAAATTTAAATGGTTTTCTAAATAATTTTGAACTGCATTAGTATGGCAGGTAGCCTCTCAGATGGCCCCAGTGATCCTAGCCACAGCCTTCTGAAATCTCCCCTTGAGTGTAAGCTGGCCTTGCGACGCCCATCTCTGTACTGCCAGTAGAAAATGGGATATCACTTTCATAGTTGCATTACAAAACATGGTGACTTGCATCTTGTGAGCAGATAGATTCTCACCATGCCTTCTTGGTTGCAGGCTTTCAGGAAGCAAGCTGCCGTGTTGAGAGGCCTACCTGACAAGGGGCCGAGGGTGGGGTCTGGCCAAGAGCCAGAAAGGAACTGATGCTCTCAGTCCAACAGCCTCAGAGGAAGAGAATCTGACAGACTGTGCGTGCTTGGGAACGGATCTGTTCCCGGCGGTGTCTTTCAGATGAGACCCTAGGTTAGGCCTGGCCAGCAGGTGTACCCACTCCACTGTACTGTACGATCTCACAGTGAAAACCCCTCCATAGCATATTCTGGCTGAGTTTACAATGTAAACTCTCCAATGTACAGAAATGTGAGTTTAACATATTATATCTGATAGTAGAGAGATCAAGTATTTATTTTGAAATTCCCTATATAAATGGGTTATACACTGCATGGCAATAGGGAGATTTTAGAATCTCTGAAAGGAGATTTGGTATCCGGTTTGTTTACAGTTGACAAAGAAAGTTGATGACAGTTCCAACATTTATGCCTATTTTTGTTAAATAATTTATTGACTACCTACTCAACACTTTAATTTTTCAACTAGCCCTGGGACTCTTAATGATTCTCCTCTGTTTTAATTTTACAAGAAAGACTGGAAATTCTATACTGATTTATTTGCAGTACTTGTATTTATATAGATTTGAGCATCTACGTACATATGTCCATGCTTGTCTAGGTTCTGTGAGAGATTTAAAAAAAAGACAAATATCTTCCTTCTTGATCCTGGGATGCATAATTCCCATGGGAAAAGTTTCTTGGGGGAGGCTGTATATTATATGAAGGCATATGCATTCTGCCTCCAGAGGATTTGAGGGTACCTCTAATGGAGACCTCCTCCTTTAGAATAACAATTCTTGTTACTCAGCATTTCTATGTTACTGTGGGTGAAAGTATTTAAACATTTGAAATGTTTTATTAATGTAAGGAATTTATCTATAAATGTCTCATTTAGCTCTCTGCTATGAGGCATGGTTAAGTATCTAGAAATTATAATTTAGGGGGAAAAGAAAAGCCTCTCTTGCCTTTCGCATTGCTGCCCTTCCTTTTCTCCTTCCTTTACCATGTTAAATGCCACCGAAAGAGATTCCTTTGGGAGAGAGGAGGGTAACATTATTGTCTCTATTTACTTAAATGTCTATTATTATGAGAATTAGAGGAACATCTTATTGGGATTTTATGCATAGATTCACTAAGTGAAAGGCACCACATTTTCACAAAAAGATGAATTCAGCAATGAACAAAAGAAGTTCATGTTTTCACCAAGCATTTTTTTCTCATATACAACACAAGCATGTGACAGGCCAGAGTTAGAGGTAGACAGGTGTGGGCTTAGGGAAGAGCCCAAAATGCTTGGAGAAGGGGAAGCGCAACACCTGATTAGCAATTTTACCCTGGTCAAGTCACGTTTGAGTGACCACTGCGTATTCTGTTTTAAACAAAACAAAGTAATTGCTTCCCCTTCTGCCCAAAGTCAGATTCCTTCTCCCTGCAACAACTCTTAGCATCTTATTTTGATTAGTTCAGAGAAGTCCAAAAATCTTAAGGCTAAGGGAGTTCCCAGCCTTGGATATTCAAAAGAAATGAAGTTTATGACGCCTCTCATGGAGGAGTTGAGATATTATTGTATTTTCACATATGAGCCACAGGTACAACAAGAGGTAGTGCAGTTAACGGAAAGTTCAACAGAATATACATCTCAGTAGGAAGATGGGGATTGATCTGCTAGGAGTGGCTCTAGTCTTCATCTATGGAGTAAGGCAATAATTCAACTTAAAAGAAATGTCTTCCAGGATTTTCCCTGAGAAGTGATTATATCTAAGAAGGAACAACTCAGGGTTTCACCTCGACCTTCCGCATCTGTTGACTTTCGGAAAGACTAGATATGTCATGACGGGAAGGAGAGAGGGGACATAGTCTGGAATCAGAACATCCAGTCCTTCTGTCTGCATGAGCAAGCCATTACATCCCTTTAAACCTGTGTCCTCCTTAGTAACAATTTCACCAGGTTGCTTTGAAATTCATTAAGATAAAAGTATTAAAGATGTTCTACATATTATGCTTGTGATTTGTATTGCTACATGCGTGTATAAATTCCAGAACATTCCAAGAGATGCAGTATGTTTTAGTTGTCCAAACACAGATACAGTGGCAGAAATGTAACTGCCACTCACAGGCAGCATGAAAAATTCAAAACTTCATTCCCTACATTTAGGATACATTCAAATATATGCCTGGCACAGAGGATCCCTGGAAAGGTTTCTTAGTTGACATGGAAAAGAAATCTGTGAGGTTCATTATCTAAATATTTAAAATGAAAATAATTCAACTAAAATAATTTTTTCTAAAAGTTTATTTTCTTTAATTTTACCACACACACACACACACACACAGAGTAAGGTTAGCCAGTTGTTTATATGAGTGACAACCCATATGAGCTTTAAGACAAACCAACCCTTGAATTAAGTTGTCATGCTTTTGCATTCAACAGAAAATAAATGTAAGAAACAGTGAAATTTGAGGTTATATTAATATTTGTTCTTGAAAAGATGTGAGGCAGTGGTTGGAAGGGACGGGAAATCATACCCACTTCAAATTCCAGGTTGCTAGGCCTCTGATTAAGTATTCAGCGGATGAATTTGAGTACTTTATTTTATGATCTACAGTATGCACAATGATATTTTGAGTGGTGGGATGTAGGAAATACATTATCGTATAGTTGTGAAGACTATGGATTTTAGTTCCCAAAGGACATGTATTTGAATTTCAAGCCCTCTAGTTACTAGCTAATTGGTTTGTTGGATTATTGCAAATAACTCAATATTTAATTTATCCACTGAGACCTTGGGCAAATATTTAACTTTTGCAAGTTTCATTTATTCATAATGGAAGAAACAATAATCATGACAATTGTGACCACAGAGTTTTAAGAGTTAAAATGTAGAACAAAGTTTGGTACATTATGAGATCTCAATAAATAGTAGCTCTGCTTATGTTGCTATCTTTGATGCACTCTTAAATTATGCATGAAAGTGGAGATATTGTAATATATTTTAATGATATTCCTAAGGTTCTCAGTAATTCATCTTCATAATCAACATATATGTGTTTCTCTTTTTATAACATTTCTCTCTTATGTGGGTGTACTGTCTTTTGCAAAACAAACTAAATCAATATTCTGTAAATCAAATTATCTTTGATAATGAGGGGTAGACATTACATTAAAGAAACATAATTTAAAAATTTTGTTGAAACATACAGTCTTTTTTAAATCTGATGACAGCTATGTATTTCCTCTGTCTGGCCAAACACACAAATCCTTATACGCACAAAATTTTATATAATTCAGGGGGCATATAGACCTTCCCTAATAAAGCTGAGGTTTTTAATGAAGTGAATAAACATTCAATACTGCAAATAACCAATCCTTAATTTATCTGCTGCATAAACTCAGATCTTCATATAGTGACTACTGAATATAGACAATTGCAGTTTAATGTGGTCTGAAGCATAGCCACATGCCACAACGTTTGCTAGATAAAATTATTTTTAATGAAAGCTTATTAACTATGCTGTACCTCATAGTACTGTATCCAATAAATAGTCACTGGTATGCCATCAATAGTAGTGTTGGAGGTAATATTGAATTATACAAGCTGATTAATACTTTTATGCTTTTTCTGTACCAAAGAACCAGCAAACTCAGTTATTTTCAAACCACAATAGCTATTTAAAACTTTGTATTTTTAATAAATACTTTTCAGAAATTTCTATAAAGTACTTATTTTTCTAACATACAGTATCTAATGGGAGTCATTGAACATTTGAGTCTTAAAATCAATAAGATGACCAGTTTACCACTAAATAGTTGGCCTCACTCCTGCATTCAATACTATATTAATGTTACTGTAATATACTCAGTATTTGAAGATAACAAATGGTTAATGGGCTCACTTCCTTGCCAGCAAAATATATTTCTGTTAAAAATAACTCACAATGACACCTTCTGAATATATGTTTAAAGATAAGTTAGGAAAGATATAAAAATCTTGAGGAACTATAGGCTACCTATTAGGCAACTTTAAAAACTTTATCTCTGAAACTAGGGAGAAATTTATTTTACAGAGAGCATGAGAGCATGTCAGCCTGAGATAACCTACGTTATCTCTTTGGGTTTTTGAACCCCTTCTCGTTTCCAAACTTCAACTAACAGAGTCTGATGTTTGCTTCATTTTTTTCCCCCATAAGCTATGAGATTTTGATAATCCACAAAACCTCAATGTGAGATTTATGGGTTTTTTTGTTTTTGTCTTTGTTTTTAATTGATGGCATTAGGTAAATCAAGAGGCAAATGAAGGCACTGTACTGGTAGTGAGAAGCAATCCCCTGGCAAGAGTTTTGTTTGGTGGCTGTTCTATTGCATCTGCCATGTGTGAAATGACAGCAGGATCATTCAGGAAATTCAACACACCCGCAAGAGAAGCCAAACATGACAGCTTATTTTGGGAAACATTTTATCATGAGGATACATTTGTTCTCAGAGGGGCCTCAGAAAGCCTCCCTTGTACAGAACTGTGTCTTGATTAAAGGGACAGCTGATGTCTAGTACATAAGAAGGGCTTTCTCTTGACAAAGTTGTCAGTGTTTTTCCCAGTGCAAAGAGATATTTTATTGTTACATGTTTGCTTATTTTGTGTTTCCAGCAGCACAGACTGAAGGCTGGGCATGGTCATCTGATCAATTACAAATAGTAAATCCTTAGAGTAATGAATACAGCACTTTAATCTTGTAAACAGTATGTTTCTGAAGATGAAGGCAAGGCAATGTAACTGCTATTCAAATTTTTTTAATTTCCTATGTTTACACTTGTAGTATAGTTCGCCAAATTTTCTTGATTAACTGAAATTTAGAAAGCAGTTCAGGAGCTATTGTGTTTTTGCCAGAACATTTAGATGAAAGCAAACAATGATGTATTAATTGTAGCTAAAAATTAAGAATGATGTTTGTTAAGGTACTTAATCATACTTTTCATCTTTCAATCTCTTAAATTACGTTCTTTCCTTTACCTACAATTTTTACCCCATCTTGGAAGTTACTGTTCATGTAGCTTCTTCTGCTAGTGTGAGTCAGTATGGCCAAAATGATTCTCTGTAAGTGATAAGGAACAAGTGTGATATATTGAAAGTGGACAGGTAGCTCTATCTTACCAGTCTCTGGGACTTGACACTCGCAGAATTGCTTTTGAACTCAGCAATCATCTCAGAAACCTTCTTATAGAATAATAAAATAATAATCAATGTCTTACAAGGACAGGCAGTAATAGACTTGTTGAGATATGTCTGATTGTGAGCATCATTCCCCATGTGATATAGATTGGGTGTTCCTAACTGACACTAAGAACACTGGCAAAACCATTTGCCTTTTTGAGTTGGTCTTTAAAAAAAATTGTTTTGTTTTATTTTTGACCTGCCACACATTTAAAACCTCTTCAAGATCAAATTTCTCTTTTGGTTAGCTTGCAGTCATTAGTTCTTTTCTTTTGTAAATTTAAAGCTACTAGCATAGCATTTCTCAATATTTTTTAGTTGTTCAACTGATTTTTCAATAATTTCCATATGTTGCCTATGAAGCAAATACTGTCCTATGCTGAAATGGGCACAGATTCTCAGAGGAATCATTTCTCCACCCTCTTGGAAGCTCATGATGAGTAATACCTCTAGAATGGTGAAACATCCCCTGCATTGAAAAGTACAGATGGTGCTGACTGTTGTTCCTATGTGGCATTTACTTTCAACCCACGTTCACATCAAGTTCCAAGGTGGCGTCTTCTTGGTGAAGGATAATGATGCAGATTTGACCTACAGGTTAAAGATGTGATTTGTCAGTTGTGATCAGGCTGGTATTTGAAGTTCAGAACTCATTCCTGCCATTCAGTGGCCTGGTATCAGTACTTCTGTAAGGGAAATATGTGTCCTTTTATCACATCTTTGTTCTGTCCTGTCTTTATCCCAGCTCTTCATCTTCTCCTTCAATAATCTGTATACTTCAGGAAGGCTACAGAAACCTCTCAAAATCCTTGTCCATTTGTGCAAGCCACACACACACACGAGCACACATATTCAGTGCTTATTACAGTGCTTGGCACAAAATAAGTATTTAACCAAGTTGAATGAATTCAATAGGTAGGTGAAAAAATAAAGGAATAACTAATGAAATAAACTGTATTGAAATATGAAGAAAGTGACTATTTGAGCTGATCAAGATGTTTTGTTTTGTTGCTGGTTTATGAAGGTAAAGATGAAGATTCATCATTCTTTGGGTTAGAGACACAAAAATGGATGTCTTTTCTAAGTTTAAACACACTGTTAGACCTAAAATGTCAAAATTATTCCTAAGCTATAGCTACAAGGTGGTTGCATGAATATAATAAGATTAGTGAGTACAAAATAATATAAATAGAAATATTACATTCTGAAAATAAGTTAAATATAAACTATTAGATAGTTACTGTTTATTAACTTCATAGTTTTGTCTAAGACAGTTTTTCTCAAATTATATTTTAGAACAAAATTTTAAGTGTTTACCTCACCCTTTCTCTAAATGTTTGTTTCCCTTGCTGATATTTACCTTATTAAGAAAGAATAAAAATACAAAAATATAGAAAAATAATGACCTTTAGGGTTGTGATAGTAAACTAATTTACTGAATATTTTTCTGCTCTAGAAAATATGAAAAAAATGTAGAAAGCACTTACATGGCAACACTCTGCATTAGGAAGATATTATTATATTTATCATAAAAGAATCAAATAAGAAATACATGTGTGGATTATATATAGACTATATGAAAATGCATGTCTGCAGTGGATAGTGTGAGAGGCTTCCAAATATATTTCATCCCTCCTCACTATATAGTAGCCTCATGTGGGATAAAATGGAAGTTTTCACCCAGTAGGTCCAGGATTTCCCACCTGGTCTTAGCCATTTACATACCAATAGATGTTTACCACAGCAGAGCCTCAGGTCAATCTGGGGCAAGGCATGCAGAGAAAACAGCCATCCTCTCCTCTTCTCAGTTCCGGATAACTAATCGGTCTGGCGCTCACCAGCTACAAGGACTTGCCCATTGAGTTCCTGCTAGAAGGGGCAGGCAGGGGGGAGAGTGTAAACTAGGGCTAAGAGGACAGACAGAACAGGGCCTGGCTAGCAAACTCGAGCAAGCTGTAAGCAATAAAAACTCTTTCTTCCAATCTGCCCTTCTCCTTGTCCTCCTTCCATTTGATCAGATTCGTAGGGAATTCATCCTAGTAAGGGAACCCCCTTACTCCCAGAGCTATGCCATATGCAATTTGAATGGAATCGATCCTACCCCCAGTTCTAGGGGTGAGTTCTGAGGGACTGTTTTCCATTACCACAGTGGCTGGTTTGGGAGTGGGCATATATTTCAGATTTAAGTCAATCAACATTTCCTCAGCCATAGTGATCACCCAGTTAGAATAAAACCCAGGATTTGTCTGCTAAGGTTATGGAAGTCAACACTCTTCCTCTATCTCTGGCCATGATCAAAGTCACCTGCGGTCCCAGTTGCTACTGGCAACTATCCTATGTCCGTGAGGAAGGCCAAGCCTTCAGAAGATGCCAAAAAACAGTTGACAGAAGAATGGCAAGATGGAAAGATCCTGGGTGCTGATAACATCACTGATTAAAACTTTGAAGAACCTTTGACCTCTGGACCTTCTGGTCACAGGAACCAGCAAATTCCCTTCTGAGTTAATTACTGTGAGCTGTCTTTTCTATTACTTGTAACTGAAAGTATCCTCCATAGTATGATATCCGTCAGAACATGTTCATCCATGGGGCTGTGAGCCATGAGGAAAGCCTTGTGGAGAAGATGGCTTTTCTAGGAGGGCTTCTGAGTATTCCCAGCTGTCACCTTGTTTGGTTTTACTTATCTGAGACAAGATTCTTTTTTGGAAGTATAAGAAAGTTATTAAGGAAATGAAAAAACAATATCTGGATAAATTATATTTAATTTTATAGCTAATGAATCTCAGCAATTTTAATAGAGACACAATTAAAGACATAAAGGACATAGGTTCTACAGAATTTAGTGTAGCAAAGATTTAGAAAATCATAGAGAATATTTAAAAATATGTTAACAGCAGAAACAACCTAAAAGAGAAATTTCTTGGTTAGTATACCAGTCTCACAGTGGAACCAGGACTGTTTTGAACTATGCCTATTTTCAATATCTTGTATTGTGATAGGCACATACATGATAATAAATGTTTTTAAATGAATAAATGATTTACTCTAAGAACTGAGTAATGAAAGAACAGTAAATCAATCATAGGAGAAGCACACATAAATACTCAATAGGGCAGTACTAACATTTTAAGGAAAGCAATGGAGAAGGATTGTGCTGTAAGTTGAACAATTGGGTTTCCAGGGTAAAAATTCACAATCATATGAAAAATGTAAGTGCATGAATTGGCTTTTATTGGTTGGAAGCAATAGAAACCAATTCTGGCTACAAAAAGAAAAAGGGAATTAATTGGCAGGGCTCATGGAATCAGCAAAGGCTGAGTTAGGGTTAAGAATGGACAGAAACCAAGGTCATTCCAGAGAATGACAAGCAGGTCTCCTAACAGGGAAAATGCAGGTCAGGATGTAGCTGTTTAAGGGAGGTGACAAGGTGGAGGCTGGTGGTAACCTGAAGGAGAGCCATTTCAGTAGAGACTCTATGGATGTTTGGTTGGAGAAGATTGGAGAGAGATGGAAAAATAAGCAACCTTGATTAATTTTTCCATGAAGTGGAGCACAGAAAGATATGAGGTCAAGAGAGGTTTGCTTATCTTGTAATTCTGCTACTTAGCATGCTTCTGAGATGATGGTACAGAACCCCTGGCTGGAACCCCTGGCTGGAACCCCTGGCTAGAACACTCTTGCCTCTAAGTGCCCCTAGCTTGGTTCCTTCTCATCCTTCATGTCTCAGTTCTACACCACCTCCTGGGTGTATATCCTTGTTTCATGTTCTTTGCAGCACTCATTCCTGTCTGAAATTAGCTTCTGCACCTGTTTTATTACCTCTACCAACTAAAGTATGAAATTAATAAAAGCAGCAACTTTGTCTTGCTTACCATGTACCACTAGCATCTAGAAAAACATCTGTTATGTAGCTGAACCTCAATAAATATTCATGGGATAAATAAATAATCAACTGGATAATTAGAATTTCAGCTGTGTTATTCTTATAACACCTGTTTGAGATTCGAAGTCCCAGAATCCAGATGCTGAACAGCCAAGTTCAGACGCTATGAAGTCCTTTGTCTGGAGAGGGTCCATCTCTCCTTGGGTTATACAGTGGGAGCTGAGTACATGAATTTCCTGTGCCTTCAAAACTAAATGCAACCAAGCAATTCCACATCTGGGAATTTACCCAAAGAAAATAAAATCACTGATTTGAAAAGATACATGCACTCTTATGTTTATTGCCACATTATTTACAATGCTAAGGTAGGGAACCAATAGAAGTGTCTATCAATAGATGAATGGATAAAGAAGATGTGGTACATATATATAATGGAATATTATTCAGCCATAAAAAAGAGAGAAATCTTGCCATTTACAATAACATGGATGGATCTAGAGGATATGATGCGAAGTGAAATAAGCCAGGCAAAGACAAATACCATATAATTTCACTTATATGTGCTAACTAAAATAACACTGTGAAGGAGACAGAGAGGCATTAAATCTCAATTATAATATAAATTAGTCACAGGAATGAAAATACAGCATGGATAACATAATCAATGGTTCTATAACATCTTTCTATGTTGACAGATAGTAACCACTTTAGTTGGAGTGAGCATTTATAATATAGATAACTGTAGAATCACTGTGTTGTATACTTGAAACCAATATAATATTGTACATCAACTATACTTCAATTTTAAAAAGAGCAGCAGAAAAAAGTATCTGAGAGGAAAGAGAAGATTCCCAGAGGGAAATCAGGAACTCCCCAGGATCCCCAAGTGACAAATGCTTACTGCAGTATAGGACTGTAAGGAGGGAAAAGGAATGCTTATTTCCTGCCATAAAAAAGCCATAAAGGAAAAGTATATATTCCTACTCATTAATTAACAGCTTTCAATTTCATTCCTATGTTTCCTGAGGGAAGACTTTAGGACCAAGGAGAAAGCAAGTCTCCCTGCTCACACAGATAAACATCCCTCTCCATTAAAACAGGCTGGAAGCCTGCAGGTAATTAGACCCACTGTGTCAAGCAATCAGCAACACAGGGACAAAGTCACAAAAACAGTGACAAGAGAGCTGGCTAATTCCTGAGAAGCAGAAGGGAAGCCTTTGCAATCAGTTGAAAGATGTTTAGGTTATTGTAGTTCATGGGCTGATCTGTACTTGTTTGTGTGATGTTACTTTGGTTCTCTCCCACTTCACCCCCTCCTCTCTTGGCCCCTAGCACAGACACGTGACTTGCAACACGCCGGGAACTTCCCTAGGTCAGCTCTGGAGAGTGGTCATTGGTCTCTCCAGGACTGTTCCTTCAGGGGAAGAACACCTGAGAAGTACTTCTGTTTGCTTTTGCTGATTACTTCTTTTTGATGTTGGGGATCTAAGTTAGAAGAGCCCTGGGCAAATCCAAGACCTGCTTCATTTACTGTTTTTCCACTGGAACATTCATGGTGGATAAAATAGCCCTGATAGAATGCTCAGCTCTACAGCAGGTGGGACAGTATTGATTTCATTCATGCCTAGCACCATGCCTAGTGTACAATGGGTTTTCAATAAATATTTGGTGAATAAGTGAATAAACAATTGAAAGTAAGTGGACAGATGAAGTCCAAAGGGCTATTTCCCAAGCAGAGACCTAAAGACCTCTACTGTGACCTCCTCTCCTCCCCTCAGGCACAGCACTTCATTGTTAATCTACTATCTGCCCTGTCTTCTCTTTTCTCATTGCTATGCTTTTTCTTCTAACTTTATGGTCATATTCATACTTACTCATGTAAGTTTGATAATGTATCCTGATAAACATCAGAATGAGAGCACATAAATTCTCTTTGTTATGTGCACATACCTGATTTCTGATTCTAAGACAAAATGCATTTTCAACAGACCAGAAGGTAAGCTTTCAGATCATACACAGTAGATTACTACAGCTCTGGTGACCTCACAGTCACTTCTGGTTTAAAATATGGTTCATGGTGGAAGTACCAGTGATTTATATATGTTTCTAGAAGTGTTGCTATGAGATCTCTTTTTTTCCTTTAGGCTACAGAGAAAAATGGTAGTTTTTCTTAAAATACAGTTCAACTTTAAAAAATAAGACCATTTCAATGACTTTTCAATCATAAGGACTTTTCCTGAATACTCATAAAAGAACAGTATCATTTATTTCTTTACTTAGCCTGTTGGGTAAAGAATTCTGTAGACCAGTATGTATTTAATAAACCTGCTTATTTCTTTACCACCTCCTCCTGAAATCTCCCCCTAGAGTATTCAGTTAAGGGAGATTAACAGTGAGAAAGTCACTGTTTTTCAAGGACTTTTTGAAAGTCTGTTTTGATACCAGCCACATCTCTCCATCTCCCTTTTTGATCAGTGAGATATAAGATAAGATTAATAACCAGTATAAATGATTTGTGCTTACACTGCCTTTCACCAGCCATTGCTGAGATGACCTTCCTTTCATAAATTGTCAGGAACCCATGGTGAATGTCTGCACATTCCTCTAAAATGCACTGAAGAATAATCACCTCTGTGGGTTTTTTATTAAGAGGGGCTAAAGAAACAGAACAGAACAGAATGTTAGAACTGGAAATAACTCAAGTGAGCCATTTGTAAATTTAAAAAAAACTAAATCGCAGAGACAATGTGATTTTCTGAACTCCACACAGGTTGCTAACTAAATGCAAGGCCGGTGCCCCAGTCTTTGTCTTTCTATATGAAAGGAAAGGAGCGACACATAGCAGCAATTCACCGGAGAGTTCCGCTTTATTAGGGAAAGGTGCTGGGTTATATAGGAAGGGGCATGAATTGATTGAGGTGTCACTTCTACGGGGCTGGTGGCTGTTGGCTAGGTGCTGGGATTGGGAGGGGGGCGAGAGGTGATTGGGCTTCAGGTGGCGCCGGCGGGAACTGAGGACCCTGAAGAGAAGCTGGAAGTTTGCCATCTTACTGGTGGGGACCCTTCATTCCCCCCTTTCTCCTCTATGGGTTGTGGATGTTGCTTTCTCTCTGGCTGCTTCCTGCTGAACAGGGGCGGAGAAGGGAGTGAGGGCTTGAGGATTGGGAGGAAAGGGTTGATAGGACTCCCCGCAGTAAGGACGAGTAGATGTGGACTTCTTCAGGTTTGGAAATCAATGAAGGTTCCCTGTAACCATAGGTTGAGGACCTGTTGATTCCAATGGTGCCAAGAGGATATGGGTGTCAGGAGCCAGGCGTCTGCGGCCATTGTTTCCAGGAACAGATTCCAGTGAAGAGAGGGATCCATCTCAGCGTGTGGTGAGGAGGTCACGTGAGGATGACGGATCTTCTGTGGCCAGAAGCTGGTAGTTCCTGAGTAAAAGCTGGTTGAAAGCTTGATTAGAGATTTTTCCGACTTGGGATTTGATGAACTTTATTATACAGGATAAGAAGAGACAGGCGAGAAGAATGACTATTATGGGGCCTGCAATGGGCCAGAGCTAGGTGAGGAGGGGGTTTGTTAGTATTGAAGAGAATGGGTTGGAATTGGAAGCAGAGTGGAGGCTGGAGGCAAGGTCGGTGAGTTTGGTAATGTCAGTTTCTACAATGCCGGAATAGCAGCACTCTTCTCAGAGGAAGACGCAGGTGCCGCCCTTTTCGGCTGTAAGCAGATCTAGGGCCCGCCGGTTTTGAAGGGTGACTTTAGCTAGCGAAGTGACCTGTCTTTGGAGAGAGGCTAGAGAATCGGCAGTGGATGTCAGGGCTCCCTCAAGTTTGGTGTTGAGATCTCTAACTGCCTATAGAGAGTGACGCAAGGCTTCTCCTGAAAACCCTGCCCCAATGGCTGAGGTGATCAAAGAGCTACTGACCATAATGGGAAGGAAAGCAGCTCTTTTTGTGCGCAAGGGCAAGGGAGGTTGGAGCTCAAGGAATTCTGCCATGCTGTAAAGTGTAAACTGTGGGATTAGGGTGACGAGAATGCAGGGTGTATTGGAGTTGAGAGGCACTAAGTTGAAAAGACTGCCATTACACCAAAAGAAGTGTCCTGGTTGCGTAAAAGTCTTAGAGCCGGAGGTAAGGGTGTAGATAGAGAAGCAGTGAAGTGCACTGGAGGGGGGTGGAGTTGGGCCTACACAGTGGTGGATGGTGAGATTATCTGCATATTCTGGTTCCCATAGGGGTATGTCTGCCAGGGGACAGAGGGGTTGTCTTTCTGCATGGAAGGAGTAGTTGGAAATATTAAGGGGCATGGCAGCCAGCAGTGGGCGCTGTAGTGATGTGCACAAGAAACAATTGGCTGTGTTAAGGGTGTGGTTGAGAAAGATGGTGGTGTCCTGAATGAGCTGTAATGAAGAGTAGGAGAAATGGGAAGAGGGGCGAGGATAAGAAGATGAAGAGGTGCTGTCAAGAGTTTGGATAATGACTTTTTCGGAATGTCTGATATCTGATGCAACTTGAGAGATCTGGGAATGAGAGGGAACATACTTTTGAGAGATATGAAGGGTACCGTGGGGGTCGAGGACCCCCCCCATAGTAAACTGAGGCTGTGACTCTGGCAGCTCATCGAGAGTCCCAGGGATCTGGGATTGATAAGGAGAATTAGCCGTTGGGATATTTCATGAAACGGTTGGAGGAGTAATACTGTGGGTACTGGAAGTTACTCATGTAGTGAATGGCGCAAGACCAGTAGGGACATCCCCCGTAGGTGTCTGGCTATCGCCTGCAATAGGGTTGTTTTTTGTCATAGAGGAAGCAGAGGTAAGGAGAATAAGGGTAGCTGCTAGTGAACACTTTGGTGGAGGGAGGAAAGTGGAGGTATAAAGGCTCAGAGCAGCTTTTCAGAGGGCAGTCTGGTGTGGCAATGAGGGCAGTAACTTTTGTTTGATGCTGTGTGTAA
The DNA here is from genome assembly GCF_040802235.1 of Manis javanica. Taxonomy (NCBI): domain Eukaryota; kingdom Metazoa; phylum Chordata; class Mammalia; order Pholidota; family Manidae; genus Manis; species Manis javanica. The sequence goes on along the minus strand of NC_133169.1, from coordinate 56,606,990 downwards.
GTCTGTCTGACTTTGAATCGCCATACAAAGGAGGCTGGGGTGGCGGGGAAGACAATAAGAATGAGGAAAAAAAAGCGAGAGAGCAGTAAAGGAGGAAAAGTCATGATTCGGGTATGGATGGCAAAGGGGGTGAACGGGATTTTGGAGGAAAGAGGACAGTAAGGTCAGGAGTCTGGAGGGAGGGAGAGTCTGTAAACTTTTGTAGGTTAAGAGATCTTTTAGGTGATGTGGGGACAGAATGGTAAGGGGCACCCTGAATGTCAGTTTATGAGCTTCTTTCTGCAAGAGCTGTCTAGCGGCTAATGCTCGTAGGCAGGGGGCTCATCCCCGAACTGTGGGGTCTAATTGCTTGGAGAGATAAGCTACTGGGGCAAAGGATGGGCCATAATATTGGCCTAGGACTCCTAGAGCTTGACTGGACCTCTCATGAATATATAATGAGAAGGGCTTCGACAAATCAGGAAGATGGAGAGCTGGGGCTTCCACAAGGGCTTGACAGAGCCTAATGAAGGAGTGTCAGGGTGAGGAGGATAATGGTTTTTTAGGGGGGGCTCTTGCTGAGGTCGTATAGGGGTCTTGCCAACAGGGAGAAGTTAGGGATCTATGCTCTAAAATATCTAGCCAGGCCTACAAAGGAAAGGATTTCTGTCTTGGTTTTGGGAATGGGCAGGTCAGAGAGGAGCCATTTTCTGTCTAAGGTAATGGACTTTCTTTGTTGAGATAGAAGGAATCTGAGGTAAGTGACAGGAGGGGAAGAGATTTGAGCTTTGATGGGGGATACTCGGTAACTTCTGGACGCTATAAGGTTAGGTAGGGAGGCAGTGTTAAGTTGAGACTATTCTCATGAGAGACTGCAGAGTAGAAGATTGTCTATGTATTATAATAAGGTGGACTTGGAGTGATCATGATGAAACTGTTTGAGGTCCTGAGCTAGGACCTGTCTAAAAATATGGGGACTATCTCGGAAGCTTTGTGGCAAAACTGTCCAAGTGAGTTGTTCAGAATGTCTTGTGTATGGGTCTGTCCAGGTGAAGATGAAAAAATCTTGGGAGCAGGGGCTTAGAGGGATAGAAAAATAGGTCCTTGAGATCTAGGACTGAGAAGTGGGAAGCCGAGGCAGGGATCTGTGATAAAAGGCTGTATGGATTTGGAACTAAGGGATGGATAGGGACAACGGCTATGTTGATGAGGCGAAGGTCTTGGACAAGGCGGAAAGATCTGTTGGTTTTTTTAACAGCTAATATGGGGATATTAAATGAGGAGTCAGTGGGTCTGAGGTAATTTTTGTTTAAGAGATCTTGAATGATGGGTTGGAGGCCTGTGAGGGCTGAAGTGGTTAGGGGGTATTGGGCCTGACAGATATACTGAGAGGGGTCATGTAATTTGATAGAGCAGGGGGACATAGGACCACGGAGGGGCTTGTAATGTCCTAAACTTGGGGATTTACAGGGTGTATGAGGGCAGAACTGGAGCTTTCATTTGGTAGAGGGGGGTCGTTGGCTATGAGGGCCATCAGAAAGGGAGTACTGGGGGCTGTGGGAGTGGATATAGTTATGGAAACGTGGAGGAGGGAAAGGATGTTCCATCTTAGTAAAGGGATGGGACACTGGGGCATAACCAGGAAGGAGTGGGAGAAAGGTATGGGATTGTCTTGGATTGTGCATAAAGGGGGGGGTTAATGGGAAAATCTGTTTACCTCTTACCCTGACTATAGGAGTAATGGCAGGCATGGTAGGGCCCCGGTATTCTCGCAAGACTGAGAAGGTCTTGCTCCTGTGTCTCGGAGGAAGGAGATGGGGCAACCGTCTACTGTTAAAGTAACCCTGGGCTCCTGTTTGGTGATGGAAATGGTCGGGCGAAAAGCCCCCGGGCCCCATCAATCTTCTTCTGCCAGCCCCACTACGGCGGGCTTAGGATGGGGGTTGTTCGTCCAGCCTCCCCTTCGGGTGGTTGGGCAATCAGACCCCCAGTGGCCCTTTTTGTGGCATCTGGGGCATGGGGTGGTAGGAGATCTGGGGGAGGGGCACGCCCTTGACCAATGTCTTTCTTTTCCACACTTGAAACAAGCTCCTGGGGGGGGCTTGTTTGTAGAGGGGCGCCCAGGTTGTGGTTTTATCAGCTGGGCCAACATTTGGAAATTGGCCTGATCAGCCTTTTGTTTACGGCGTTCTTTCTCCTCCTCCCGGTTATGGAAGACTTTAAAGGCCACTGTTAGGATCTCAGTCTGTGGGGTAGCGGGGCCCTGTTCTAACTTTTTGAGTTTAGCTTTAATGTCGGGGTAGCCTTGAGCTAGGAAGTATGTCATAAGGACATGTCTTCCTTCAGGTGTTTCTGGGTCCAGGCTGGTATACTGTAATAGGGCTTGAGTGAGTCTGTCTAAGAACTCGGAGGGGGTTTCATCTCTCTTTTGAATTATGTCTTGGAGCTTTTGAAAATTGACTACTTTACAAGCTGCCTTTTTCAGACCTGCTATTAAGCAGGAGGCAAAAATATCTCTAGAGTGGAGACTCATGGCAGTGTTATAATCTCAGTGTGGGTCTTGTTTGGGGACAGCAGTGGGGCCAGGGGGATAGGTGGGGTCAGTCCTGTGGGTTTCGGTAGCCTGCGTTTGGGTGAAGTCTCAAACTCGTCTACGCTCTTCAGGGAGGAGAGTATTGGCCAGGAGCATGAAAATGTCATGATGTGTGAGGCTGTAAGACTGGAGGGTCTATTGAAACTCCCTGATGTATGTCATGGGATCAGTGGAAAAGGAACTTAGGCGTTTCTCTAGTTGGGCTAAATCTCTTAAGGAGAAAGGGACGTGAACGCGCACGATGCCTTCGGATCCTGCTACCTCCCGGAGGGGGGCGATAATTTTGGGAGGCTCTCGGACTGAGTCTGAGGGGGACTGAAGGGTTCTGGCTCAGTCTGTGGGGGAGTGACGCGGTCTAGCCGTGCCTAGTTGAGCAGGTCCTGAAGTGCAGAAGGGGGGCAAAGAAAATAAAGAAAGATAGAATCGGACCCACATGTCGCCAGCTAGCAGCTCAGCTGCTTACTTCTGCCGCTCTAGTTGGGCTTGAACTCATGACTCTGAATTAAGAGTCCCATGCTCTACTAACTGAGCTGCAGCAGGGCTCTAGTTAATTGCTTATGGAATGTGTAAACAGAATGTTCTTTGTTCTCCATTCCTGCCACATCCGCAAGTGGGGGAAGGGCATATTTAGAAGCAGGGGCGGTGTTTCTACACATCTTCAAGGTCTCCCTATTTTCAGAGTGAGGAGTCTTGGCAAGATATGTTTTTGTGGACAGATAACTTCTAAGGACTGCACCGGTTGTTCTCTAGCTTGTGCTTTCCCATTCTCCCTACAAACATGTGAGAAGACAAAGGTGGTCCCTAACAGGGGAGAAACAGGTGATGAAGGCAAAGACGGAGGAGGCTCCTGGGACCTAGTTAAAGGGGGGCTGAAAGGCTCAGGCTTAATCTGCAGGGAATGAAGGTGGAGGAGGTGAGATGGGGGAGGAGATGGTTGGGGAGGAAGGGAGAAGGGCTGTTGTAGGAGAAGAAGGGGAAGGGAGTGCATGGGGAGGCTTCTGCGGGGGCGGCTTGCAGGCTAGGAGAACTTGGGAGGGGGCGGGGAGAGGAGGAGGCGGAAAGCTTAGATATAGGGAATCTCCTTCCATTTTTTCAGGCGCTGGCAGTAGTTAAAAAGATCGCGAGTGATGTTAGGATCAAGAGTTCCCTCTGCGGGCCATTGGTTGTTATTGTCTATGGGGTATGTCGGCCAATCTTGGGAGCAATATTTATGGAGAAGTTTTGGTTTTATATCAGGCGTCAGGGAGAGGGTAGCCAGATGCTTAAGCAGGCATTCAAGAGATGAACTTTCAGGGAGGGATGAGGAGGCTCCCATGGCTAAAGGACAGAGAAGGAGACAAACAGGGGAAGATGAACAGAGATCCTCGGACTGGAAGCAGACCACAAGGAGACAAAGGGCGTCCCCGATGATCCTTGGTGGTCTGCGGAAACTCCTATACGAGTTGTAATTTCTTAGGAAGTGTGGGTCGTCACCCAGACTTCCCTAAGAAGGCAGAGTGCCGGAGTCACGAGGTACCTAGTGCTAGGCGTTTTCTGCGGACGGAGCAGAAGGAGGGGGGAAAAGTGAGTGTTCTCATCCACAAAGGAGTCACCTCATTTATGGCTGTTGGAGGGGTGTGCCTGAGAGTCGGCCGCAGCCGTGAAGGCCTGAGGCGGGGATTTATGACTGTCGGAGGAGGGGCCTGAGCGTCCGCCGCAGCCGTAAAGGCTTGAGGCGGGGATTTATGGCTGTTGGAGGAGGGGCCTGAGGGTCCACCGCAGCTGTGAAGGCCTGAGGCGGGGAGAGTTCCCTCCTCATCCCCAAGCGTCAGGGCCTTGCCGGACGATCACGGTCAATGGCACTGCGATAGCTCGGGGAAGAGTGGCCCACCCTGGGGAAATTTTGCTTTAAAAGTTTCAGCACTGATTGAAGGGACGGTGAATGCGTTTATGACTGTCGGAGGAGGGGCCTGAGCGTCCGCCGCAGCCATAAAGGCTTGAGGCGGGGATTTATGGCTGTCAGAGGAGGGGCCTGAGGGTCCGCTGCAGCCGTGAAGGCCTGAGGCGGGGAGAGTTCCCTCCTCATCCCCGAGCGTCAGGGCCTTGCCGGACGATCACGGTCAATGGCACTGCGATAGCTTGGGGAAGAGTGGCCCACTCCGGGGGAAAAACTTACCTAAAAGCCAGAGAGGAGTGATGAGTGTGAGGAGCCAGCGCCGGAAAAAGAGGACGAGGGCAAGCTGCTGCTGGTGCCGGGGTGGGGGGTGGGGGAGACGGGGCCCAGTTGGGGTGTCCCGTCTCCCGGGTTTCGGCACCAATGAAAAAAAAGGAGCGACACATAGCAGCAATTCACCGGAGAGTTCCGCTTTTTGAGGGAAAGGTGCTGGGTTATATAGGAAGGGGCATGAATTGATTGAGGTGTCACTTCTACAGGGCTGGTGGCTGTTGGCTAGGTGCTGGGATTGGGAGGGGGGCGAGAGGTGATTGGGCTTCAGGTGGCGCCGGCGGGAACTGAGGACCCCCAAAGAGAAGCCGGAAGTTTGCCATCTTACTGGTGGGGACCCTGCACTATAGCCTACCTAGTTAGCGGTGATTTTCCAACTCTGAACACCAACTGCTCAATACTTCATAATGTTACTCACAGGCTTTTTTATCAAGGATCTGGGTGACTTGAAATTCTACTGGAGAAGTAAATGCCAATTACATTGTTTAATTGACAAGTTCCAACCATTCCCACTATTACTGCAGTTATTTGGTCTATATGCTCTACCCCTGAAAAAGAATTCTGTGATTAGAAAAATTACTCTCATACTAACTTAATTTATTCTGGGCTGTGTGATTAGGTTTGCGTGAGCCCAGGACATGAGGGATCAAAATCCAGGACTGATTCTAACCTATAGACTGAAGAGGTCCTGCATGTACTTCCTCCCACAGCAGGAAGTAGAGTGAATACAGGCTGACCTGGGGCCACACATGCAGGGAGAGATACGGCAACTGGCTGGGAGAAAGTGGCTGGTGTTGTGGGACAAGCAACAAGGAGAGGAGCAGAGGCTGTAGATGAGCTGTGATGGTGAGCAGAACACTAGCTAATTGGGCACACTATGTCACCCCTGCCATCCTCTGCCAGGAAAGAAGCCTTAATTAGTATGGGGCCAGTTGGGGTCTTCCATCTGGGTTCTGTAGGAAAGGAGATCATCATAGGGGGTGTCTGGCAAAAACAACTTTGAGCCTTTAAACCAATCCATTTCTGTGTACGCAATCCCTCTCAGACAAGCAGTGTGACTGTTTCCTTATCACTGGTTCTGGGTGTAAACATCCCACGCTTTGAGCACAAAACCATTGCTTCTGGCCCACTTAGTATGTGTTTCCCAGAAATGATGACTGCAGTGACTCTTCATCTATACATCCTGCCTGGATCTTGTTTGTGAGATGTTCTGAGAGGTTACTGTGGCTTTGTAATTGAGATTTTTTTCCCTTTGGGAAGTTAACTGTCCTTTCCATAGCCGTTGTGGTTGCCTAGCAACAGAGAACAACAGAACAGTAACGGGGATTCTAACCCTCGAAGAAATAGGGATAGTTGATCTCTGTGCCACGGACAGGGTACCCCAGCGGGCCTGACGTGAGATGGGAGGATGTTATAGCAAGAAATCTGGTGTCCCAGGGTCTGAAAGCCCAGAGGGATGCAGGTGAGTCCCCAGCTCCTCCAGTCCCAAAAGGATTCACAGGAATTTGTAGATAAAGTAGCCTTCACGAGGTGTTTCAAAGGAAACCCTCTTCAAAGTCTGGGGAAAAACATCAGATAGACTTTTCATGCTTTTGTGGAAAATGACCCTTTTCTTTGAACTCTGCTGTCTTCCCAGGTCATAGGGCAGGATACATGGTAGGTATTCAATAAATATTTGTTGAATGAATAACACGTCCATCACTTATCATCCCAACCATTTTACTGGTATAGGAAGGAGGCTGAGGCAGCCCTTTTTCAGAACCACTGTCATGAAATGTCACCTTTACAATCCTCTTGCTAGGAATATATGTATATAAATGAAGCTAGGTCATCCTAACTTTCCCCGGGTAAAAACCCAAATCCACTCTGGCTACAAATATGGAAGCACAGTTCACTTCTATAATTGATCTACTGGAAAATTTGCATGTTATCATAATATTCATTTATCCTTCAAATGTGGAAATAACTTGCACGAGTTTTCGTTTCAGTCTTAAGAAATGACCACGGCTTCCGTGAAGAAAGAGCGTGAAGGGGCGTGGTGTGCGCACCAGTGTGATGTGCGCATGCGTAACCGTAGTTCTGCTTTGTGAAGCTTTAAAGGGTGTTTTCATTACTGGAATGTATTGGACTTGTTTCTGTTTGCTTTTAAACTTGAGCCTGTGGGCCATGTGTGATGTGGGAAATTCATAAACCCCCCAAAATTTTATGTGAAATGTTGTCTCTATGCAAAGGAGTCTGTGACCCTCAAAAGATAACAATCTTTAAGGGGGAGGAAGTTTAACTATTAAAGAAAATGAAATTTAGCAAATGTTAGTTTTCTTTTAATTTCTCTGAACATAGCACCTAAAGAAATAATGTGTCAGCATGCTGACAATTGGAGAGGCGAACGTAATGGTACCAAATAGAGGAACACTGAAATGAGCAGCCCAGGGTACAGCCAGCAGGGGAGCCAAGGGGAAAGCTGGACTTTGCTCTTCCTGCAGATCGTCGTAGTGTTTTTGCTCTGGTAGATGGAGCACAGGGCTCTGAGGGAGGGGACAGTGGAGTACTATGCTACCTTGGATGACCTTTACGTGCGTTCAGTTCAGCTCCTTTGCTTACAGGCAGGGACAAACTGGCCCCGAGGGTCTGTCTGCCTGCCCCAACCCCACCACCCCCACTCTTCTCACTCCCTTGAGATAGATCTTCTCCACAGTTTATATAAACCAAAGCAGAACTTGCTCCTGGGTTACCTAAGCTACGGAGAGCTAGGCCTTGGATACACTTAACCTGGGGAATTAAAAAAAGCAGCTTCTCAGCAAATCCTCTCCTATAAGAATTGGATGCTTAATAGCCGTATTTTCAAATTAATTTTATTAAAATCATCTATTCATGTGGACTAACTGGTGACCGATTACTGTTCCGACATAAAAAAATATAGATAAAAGTTTGGGAAACAGATATTTCACTTAAAGGAAGGAAATATTTATGTACTCAGTACTTCTTGTCAAGTACTGAGAAACGACTGAGTCTTATGTCATACAGAAATTAAAAGAAATTTAAAGAAGTTTTTGTTTTTCCATGAGCCCTGAAGAACACATTGCAATAAAAGCAAGCTTCATAAATCCATTTGTTAATTCTAATTCATTTTTTCTCAGGTCTAATTGGCTTTCTAAAGCTTTTTCCCCTTAATTATGATACAGCAAGACTTGTACTGTGTATGCTGAGTAACTATGGTTACTCTGGGGCCGTGACTCATGACCTTTAAATATTACTGTCAGACAGCCAACGCTCCTTGACTTTTAAATCAGTAGTTCTGTGTCAGGCATCATTAAAAGCAGGTGGTTTCAAATAGCACTTTCTCTGGCGTATTTGTGGCACACACCTGAATATGCACACGGGAGTGTTGTACTCACAATGCTTTGCTTTGTTGGGCTTCATTCAATGACCGAATATTAATTTCTTGCTTGGCATGTCCCTGGGTGAGTAAAAAATCATCAAGACACAGACCTTGTCCCCTAGGAGGTGTCACTGCAAGATGCAAAAGTTATACACCTCATGAAATGTAGTAAGGGCTATATGGGACAGATGGTCAAAAACTGCATGTGGACAGAGAGGCGAGAAATGCTTCTCATCAACACAATCAACGAGGCTTCAGGATTGGGAGACATTTGAGTCACAGTATGAAGAATGGGTGAGATTTTAAGAAATGGAGAAGAGAGTATGGTGTTCTCTCATCAAAGGAAGCAACCTAAGAAATTTTTTAAAAAATACTTTGGAACTACTGGGTAGTAAAGTATGGTGAAAATACCAGTTTAGTGAGATGCACTGATAGAAGACAAAAATTAGTTTGAAGATAAAGAGGACAGCTTATTAGGGTCCTTTAAAATCACTTGTTTTGCTCTGTAACTGTGATGACCAAAAGTTTATTTTCCATTTCATGATAAAGTAGAAAACACCAAAATGCTGGATTTTGCTGATTTAGGTTTGATGGGAGAAAAGCAATTACATCTCTCAGAACCCCAGTGAGTCCTTCCTCTAAGTGGGAATTTAATTCTGTTTAGTGGCCACTGATTCCTTTGTGAACAATTTAAATGGTTTTAAATCATTTGAAAAGTGGGAGACATGCAGAGAAATATGGAAAATAAAATAATAGAGTTATCAGGGAGATAGTAGGATAGAAAAGAAAAAAGTACCCTGGGATATTAAAATAAGGCTTATTGGATGGCAATAGTACAATGAGACTTCTTAAGATTAAGGTTTATTACATCATCCACTTATTCATTCAACAAATATTTATGGACTATCCTAGTCCTCTTCAAAATGCTAAGAATGGAGCAACAAAATAACAACAGAAAAAATCCCCCGTCTTTAAGGAGTTTACAGTTTCAGTTGGGAGGAGACACAATAAATACAATAATAATTAATTATTATTATATTTAATTTATTAAGTATAATAAATGAGCAAAGTATATATAGCATTTTGGAAGATGGTATGTACTGCAGAGAAAAATTAAGGCAATGAGGATGGAAACAAGGGTGGGGAGTTCAATTTAAATGAGGTGCATCTGGTAGGCCTCACTGAGAAAGGGACATTTGAGCAAAGACAAGTAGGAGGTAGGAAAGTGTCAAGTGTGGAGCAAGGCTTCCTGGCAGAGAAACTGGAGGTGGGGGCCTACATGAGGCAGTGGCGGAGAGTGGCGAGGCCGGGGTGGCTCGGAGGAGAGGGATTAAGAATAACAGATGAATTCGGAGAGATAATGGAGCTGTGTGGGAGAGAGTGAGGAGGGCATAGAATGGGGTCCTGTGGTGGATGGGAAGGGCGAATGGCAGACATCTGTAGGGCTTCTGGGGCCATTACATGGGTGGACCTTGGCTTTTATTCTGAGTGAAATGGGATTCTTATTGGAGGGTTTTTGAGAGGAGGAGTGAAATTTTTCTTTTGGCTTATATTTGAAAATAAAATGTAGGGGGAAAAGTCAGAGGCAGAAAGAGCCATTTAGGAGGTTAATGTAATAATCTAGGCAACAGCTGATGGTAGCTGGAGACCTGAACTGTTAGCACACCATGAAGGCAGTGAGAATTGGTTAGATACTGGATACACTTTGATGGTAGAACCAAGAATTTCCTGTTGGATTGATGTGGGTTCTGAGATAAAAAAATAGGAGTCAAGATTTTAGCCTGAGCAACTGGAAGAATAATGTCCTCTTCAACTAAGATGGGAAAGACTTTGAATTGAGCAGATTTGGGGGTAGGAATCAGGAGTTAGGTTTTGGGGATGTTGAAACTGACATAAACCTGTTAACTCTGCCAGTAGAGGTATCAAGAAGGAATTGAACTGAATGAATGAATGTGGAATTCAGGAGGAGAATTCTGGACTGGAGGTGTGTATTTGGAAAGGATCATCACATTGGTGATACTTGAAGCCACGGGGCTGGCTGGGATCAGCATCTAGGGAGTAGATCTGAACAGAGGAGAGAGGATGCTCTGGGGCATGCTGAAGCTGGGAGCTCGGGGAGATGAGGAAGAACTGTCAGAGGAGGCTGAGAAGGAGCCCATGGGACAAGGACACTTGGGACCCAAGTGAAGAAAGTATTTCAGGGAGGGAGTGATGGGTCATGTCAACAGCTGTCAAGTACGGTGAGTTGTGACGAATGACACCTCGGTCCAGTAATGTAGGGGTCAGTGGTGAATCTGTAAGTGGAGAATTCTGTGGAGTGGTACTCGTGAGAGTCTGAATGGAGACTTAGACAAAATATAGGAGGAAAGGAAATGGCGACCGTGAGAACAGTTTTGCCATAAAGGGCGGCCAGATCAATCAACCAGAAACTAAAAGGGTGAAGAGGTCTCATGATGCAATAAATAACAGCAATGTTTGTAAACTATCGGGAATGACCCAGGAAGGGGAGAGAGAGATTGACTGAGAAACAGTGTAGGAGACAAAGAATTCCCCAAATCTGCTGTTTCATAGGATGATATGATTTCCTCTCTCTACTTTTTTTTCTGTTGTTGTTAGCCAAAATAAGAGATTTTGCAGGTTTTCAGAACAGATTGTACTGTTTGGACTGCTTATTCTCAAGAGAACCTTTAAAGGCTATTTTGTCTTTTTCAAGTAAAGTTTACATTCCATAGTTTTTGATTTCCTCTAGAAATGTTCAGGCATTGACATTTGGAGGAAATAGTTTAGAAAATTTATCTTCCATGTTACAGTGTAAAGATCTATTTGATGCAGGGTGTGTATTTGTACATACAAGACTGTACCCATCAGAAATAATATTTTGGAATTCTAAATTCTTTATTTCAGCATAAAGTCTGAAAGCTCAGAGTTGGATATACGAGAAGGAAACAAAATATCGGTAAGAAGTGCTATATGAATTACCTTTTTTTAAAAAAAGCGCTGCAGTTAATTAAACTAACTTCTTTAATGTTGAGATTTTACTAATGTAGTTTTGTTTTCACATTTTATTCATACAGACTTTAAAAATAAAACATGAAATGTCCCTTTTCAAGTAGAGTGAGGTAAAGTGAGCAGAGTGCCAGTGGAGGGATGTTACGAGGCAGTAGGGAAGTTAGGTGTGGTGTGGCCTTTCCCATTTGCACTTGGAATAAACCCTATGTGGCTCTCTGTGGCCCTATAGTATCATAGACATCCTGGGTTACTTCAAAGTATTTGCTTGTATGGGAGGAAATCCTGGAATTCAGACATGATACAGACTGGGTAAATGGCATCATTCGCTTTATACAGGCTAAGGTTTAAATAACAGTCTATTGCAGTTATTTCCAGCTGGTGTTCTTCCACATCAGCTGGACACACAGAGCTCTGACCCTCGAGGCCTTCTCTCCTCCCTCCCCACCAGCTCTGTTATGCCCTGTGGTCTTTCTTCCGGAGCCTCACCCAGCCCCGCCTAGGCCTTAGGTGACAACTGGTAGGTTGTTGAGAAGTGTTGAAGTTGGGTGATGGGTGCATGGGGCTCACTATACTAGTTCTCAACTTTTATGTAAATTTGAGAGTTTCCCTTAAAAAAGACCAAAAAAAAAAATTTATCTGTACACCTTGATGCAGTTTTAATAAGGATTCCCTAGGCTCCATCCATAGACATTTCTAGAACAATCCCTTCAGCTGTAACATAGAGGTAGCGGGATATAGGGGATCATAGGACAAGGAATCAGGCCCACCTGTGCCACCTCCAAGATGTGTGATGATAGCCAAGTGGTTTGAACTCTCCAAGCCTTATTTTTTATCATGAGAAAACATAAACATCATAAAATAACAAAGTCTAGTTCAAGTAAGATGTTTGGGATGTGAAAATGGTTGGTGAAGTACTTAGAACTAAGTGTCCGGGAGTGTAGTTACTTGGAATTGGTAGCAATCATATGGGGCCCTCTGTGGGCAAGGGGACCTGGCTCTGTGATTTTGACCTTTCTTTTTGGATTTAGAGGTTCTTTTGTGCCACTCCTGTCCCACCCTAGCATCAGCAGCGAAGAACAATTGATCTAGTGAGGTGCTTATCCAGAAACTCAATTCTGTATGATTATTTTTGTCCATAAAATGTTAGCATCTCTTTTCTAAGTATAGTTCATTTAATCTGACCCCAGACCTACTGGACATACCTCTCACCCATAATAATTTTCAGGAGGAGTATTTTTGTAAAACACAAGTCAAAGAGAAATCAATTTAGATTAGTAGCTATGACTTCAATTAAAAATTTGTTTTCTAACTCTCATGATAGTTTGATCTTATATTGCTTATGTTTTTTCCAGCTAGGGAAACAAAACCTAAGGAGTTTTTACTTTATATAATTGAGCTATTTATGATTCTGTTGCTCTAAGAAAGAGTACCCTTCACCAGTACTTTATGGAAACATTTTTTCCTGTTTGCTTGGAACCCTTGGGTGAGCAGTTAAATTGGAGTTTTGGAGATTGGAAACTTCAGACCAATCTCCCTTCACATTTCCTCTAACAATGCTCATCAATTAGCACCCTAGAGGTACCCCTCTCATTGGCTGCATACCACACCGAAAAGGACAAGGGGCCAATTACCACATTCCGGATTTCTGCCTATGGCTCCCAATTAGCTTCCTAGAGTTCAGAATCCACTCTTTTCAATTTACATGTAATATAATTGGGAGCCCTGTGGCTTGAAGTAGCTGGTTCTGCTTTAGTTACTGCATTTTTCCGTTTCTAAGACAACACATTAAGCTGGAGGGGGTTAGAATGAGGAGCCCTCAAGGCCGAGAGCTGTCCACAGTCAGTGCTGCCTCCTCCCTGTCCCATCCCTTCTCAGTCTTGGAACTCACAGGCTCATTCTGCTGCAGAGCCGCTTCTGCTACACTCATAAAGAACCAAAGTGCAGGTGGGTTTCAGATGCCTCTTTCCAACAGTCCTAGTTAGCATCAGCAGGGAAGATGGAGACAAAGAAAGAAACCTGTTCAGTGCTGTGAAGATGTCTTGGCCACCCAAGCAGGATGAAACGCACTCTTTCCCTTGCGGCATCACTCTCTGGAGGTGGTTTTCGTTTTTCCTATTTGCCTTTACCAAACTGGTTTCTAAATACTCCTTTAACTTTGGGACCTTCCTGGTAAACTGTACCTTCTTAGAATGAGGAGTAGCCTTATTCATCTCTGTGTCCCTAGACAGTTTTTTCTCACCGAAGTGGCCCATAGTCAGTATTGTTCGAAATGGACGGCGCTCCAGGCTTAGCACTAAGTGACTGACATGCTCTTCCACTGAATCCTTACAGCAGCAGAGAGAGGTGGTTTTTCAGGATCATCACTGTGATTTTGCTGCTTTTCTTCTTATTGTTGTTAGTACCACTTTAGAAATTAAGAAAGTGAGATTCAGGGAGGCTGAAGGTGAGAGTCCAGCTGCTGAGTGGTCAATGAGTGTGTGTTCACAGTATAGTAGAAGCTTGCAGGAAAATCCAGTGAATGTTATTTAGATCTACTCAGGTGCTGGGTTGTCCCTGTTTATCTGGACTTTATTTCTGTGGGTCTGCTGGAGGATTAGATTGTTATTTGAACTGTGACCTTTGCTCCATTTTAACATCCTCTGACAGAGAACAACTAGTGCATAGAAATCATCTCATTTGAAACTGTTTAGGAAATAAAAATTCTATTGCAAGAAAGCTTGCCCTAAACAGGATAGGAGGCTCAGGATGTCCCCTCCTGAACTGTTGCTGAGCTCTGTGACACAAAGAAAACATGGTCATTGGTTGAGTGAGAATGTATGAATTCATTAATGCTAGAATATGTATCAACTCTTATCTCTCATTGTGCAAAACAGCTTATTACACACCTCACAAGCCATTTAGCTTTCAAGTTGGAATTTAGTGATGATTTTATTAAAGAATCTTTCTTTTAAATGCCAAAGATATGAAGACACTTTTTTATGTTTAATTTGTAAGGTCAGATTCATAGCACACAGTGTATAGAACATCAGCTTTACGAAACAACCTTAAAGTGGCTAAAAGATACATGTGATAACGTGGGGAAGGCAAGCCATGCCTTAAAAATTGTGTCCAGTTGTATAAATTATGTTCTTCTTTTAGTGCTTGATATAGTATTATTTTCACAGGAAGCATATATTTGGTCACGTTTATGATATTTCTAAATGTTAATACTCTAAAGGGCTTTCAGAAGATTCTGATGAGGAATCTTGCAGATCATTAATGAATCACAGTTATCGCTTGTACTTTAAATGTACATTTCAAGTGATTTAAAGCAGACATTCCTATTTATTCTTAGAATGACATCAATTTCTATGCATATTTAAATATAAAGATTTGTTGCTGTTCTAGGAAATGAGTTATTTATATTATTTATTTTTTGCCACTCTGCTAGGTGACAAATGATATCTCAGAACTTTTTGTTTTGGATTTTTTCTTCCTTTTTTCTTTCTTTTCTTCCTGCCTTCCTTTACTGAAGCATACTTGACTAATTTAAAGTGTACAAGTTCACACTTCCAATTGTAAAATAAATAAGTAACCAGGATGTAATGTATAGCATAAGGAATATAGTCAAAATATTGTAACAACTTGGTATGGTGATAACTGGTACCTAGAATTATCATGTATATAAATGTTGAATCACTGTGTTGTACACCTGAAACTAATGTAATACTGTGTGTCAACTACCCAATAAAAAATAATCTAAAAAAATAAAAAAATAAAAAATAAAATGTGCAAGTTGATGAGTTTTGACATATGTGTGAACACACAAAGCCATCACCACAGTTAAGATAATGAAATTATCTATCACCCCTGAAGTTTCTCATGCTCCTATATAATCTTTTACCCATTTCTTCCCACCTGCCTATACCCTATTTCCAAGGAAACACTTATCTGCTTCATGCCACTATATAGTATTTTACATTTCCATGAGCTTTATATAAACAGAGTCATACATTATGTAATCCTTTTCTGGCATCTTTCACTCAGAAGAATTATTGTCAGATTCATCCATATTTTAGTGTGTATCAATAATTCATTTTTATTGCTGAATAGTATTGAATATTTTATTGCTGAACAATACAGTCCCATTGTATTGAATGTGCCAGTTTGTTAATCCCTTAGCCTGTTGACTTTCATAAACATTCATGTGTGAGTCTTTGTGTGGACATATGCTTTCTTTTGTCTTGGGTAAAATACCTGAGAGTGAAATTGTTAAATCATATGGTAGTTGTACTTTTAACTTTCCCAAAAATCATCACACTGTTTTCCAAAGTGGTGGTATCATTTTACAATCCCACCAGAAGTGTATGAAAGTTTTAGTTCATTCACATTCTGTCCATCCCTGGTAAAGTCAAACTTTTAAATGTTAGCCATTCTAATAGGTGTGTAGTATTTCACTGTGGTTTTCATTTGCATTTCCCTAATAACTCATGGTGTTGAGCACCTTTTCATGTTCTTATTTGACATCCTTACAACTCTTATTTGGTGAATTATCTATTGAAATCTCTTGTCCATTTTTAAGTTGTGTTGCTTGTTTCTTATTGGGTTTTGAAAGTTCTTTCTATATTCTAGGTACAAGTAATTTTTCACATATGTGTTTTTCAAGTGATTTTTCCAGTCTGTGGTTAGTCTTTTCATTCCCTTAACTGTCTTTAGAAGAACAGAAGTTATTAATTTTGATGGAGTCTAATTTATCCATTTGTACTTTCATGTATCATGCTTCTGGTATCCAATCTAGAAAATCTTGGCCCGAGGTCGTACATATTTTCTGCAGTTTTTTCTCAGAAGTTCTTTAGTTTCAGATTTTACATTCAGATCTATTATTTCTTTTGAGTTAATTTTGGCCAATGATGACTCCATCCAGGAATTTCCTTCAGCTGAAGGAACTTCTTTGCCTCAGAGTCATCCCCTTCCCAGGCTTAACCTGCATCCTGGTTGATGCTTTGCCACAGACCTGGCCTCCTTCCTTTGATCAAGGATAATTCCAAAGGGCCAGACCAGCTCCAGAGCTCCCCAGGCTGAGGCCACTGTTGTATTCCCACTTCTCTCCGTCCTTTATGGGTGTTGCTCCCCAAAGCCATCTCAAGCAAGCTCTCTGCAGCTGGGTCTCTCAGCCTGCTTCCCAGGGACCCTAACCTCACGGAGTCACAAAATCAGAAAAGGTCTAACCTAAGGAAGAGATTTTGTGAATGGAGTTTCATAGGAAATGCAAAACCATTGTGCGTCATGGATATCAATAGAACATGCCATTGTAACTCTGCTAGCCCTTCAGAGAAATGTTCCTTAATGTAGGGAAGAGATTTAATGAATATCTGCTTGCAAACTTTAAGGAAGTAAAATAGTTCATTTAATAAAGCATGGAAATATTCATTGATTAGATTTTTAAATTGGCTTTTTCCCTCAAAAGAACACACATAGTATAGAAATTGAAACTTTACTTCTGGGAGTTGCTAGTTATCTAGATAATACTGAACATTAATCTATGTGGGAGAGTCATGTTATCACCCCAGATGTTAGGACGGTGAGATGTTAGCTGGAGTTTCTACCCACTGTTCGGCCTCTCATATAGCTATTTTCATATTGAGATCTTGTGATAAATGAGGGATTGATCCATAACCCAGCTCTCCTGTCCCCATCCTCACTCCATCCCTATACAATCATCTCAAAGTTCACCTAATTCAAACCGTATAGCCGGCATTCTACAGAAACAACTTAACAGAGATTCCAGGTTGAGCAGCACATAGACATGTGGGAGTGATGGTATCACTGTTACTGGTGAGAAATAGAGTCTTGCCTGTGGCTGTGATCAAGAAAGATGAAAACTTTAAATCATTTCAATTTAATTTGATTATCATTCAGCTTTTTCAAGGTTATCAATTCCAATTGCCTAATGGCTTACATTAGTATTTTATTTATCCGACTACTTTATTTCTTCTTCACAACACCCACCCAAAGTAGGAAGCAGAGGGGCTCTATTCATCATAGCTGACTGAGGGACCCTCTGGGTGGAAGCTTCCCAGGGGAGGCCACCCAGGCAGGCAGCAGCGGGGGGCATACCTGGAGGGCCTGCCCCACTGGGAGGGCATGCACGTCCCTCCTGCTCCTCTTTCATTAGCCAGGCAAGTCGCATGGCCAAGAACAACGTCAAGGGCCTAGAAAGTGAAATCATACCGCATGCCCTGGAAAATCATCAGGAACATTTGGTGGACAAGAATTACAGCAATATGAAACTACCTATAAAAAAGAAAATAATTAAACCTAAGAAAGGAAATGTTACAGACACAAAGTAAAGGAAAACAGTAGCTCAAGAATTTCTCATGTTAATAGTCAGCTGCACTTAAGCTGAAAACAAGAGGCCATGAAAAACATCTTAGTAGTTTAAAATGAGATTGACCAAAGAACTAAGATGTGTCCGAGAGAAAATAATCCTTTGCTAGCAATTGGGCAAGATGAGCTATTTTAATTCCTATGCTAGAGTAAATGTATAAGAAAAAATACACAAATGTGTTCCTTTATTTTTTTGAAATGTCAATAGGCAATGAAATTTAGAAAATGTGTGGCCTTGAAACAGATTGTTTACAGATAGGCTGTTTTTCAGAATTTCCCCAGGAAGCATCAGCAGTGCAAAGGCCCTCTATAAACTGAAGCAGTTGAGTGTCTGCATATTTGTTTAATCAGATGCCAATTACATTTTTTTCCATTTGGCTCTTTCAAATGGCAAAAATTCCAAACAATGGGCATTATTTGGGGGGAGCATGCTAATTTGTGCTGTGTAGTTGTGAGTAAAATTGTAATATTTCCAGAATCTCTCTTTTTTTTAGTACATCTGCATATCAATAGGTGTTTCAAGGGGTGGGGACAAGTGGTTCATCTACATATCAGTAGGTAATTACAAGGGCCTGTGAGGGAATGTTTATCTGGACCAGAGAGGTTAGGTAGAGCTCTCTTCTGCTGTAGCCTGGTCAAGAGAGAGGTGAGAACGGTGCTTGTAAGAAATAAAAGGGTTTCTTAACTTTATTTCTCCCTTTGACAGATTTTGGTTTTAGAGGTATTTTGCCCCAGGATTTCCCCCCGGAGTTATAGTAGTGCTCACACATTTCATTTTCTGTGATGGTGGAAATGTTGGGAAGTTTGTGTGCATAGAAGGAAATAAATTGTCAGATATAAAAAGGGGATGGAAGTCATATATATATTTATATACTTAAATATATAAAAGTTGAATACATATATTCAGTCAAAGTGAAGGATTACTCTGAATTAATATTCTGGATAAATTCAAGTTCCATGTACCATTTACTCTTCTGAAACTTAAGTGTCTAGATCAGAGGACAACAGGAAAAGCGCAAAGTATGTTTCAGGGATCATCACATGAATCAGTCTGACTTTGAGAGCATCCTCCAATTGCTGTTGTTCAAAGAAAAATACCTTCTAAAGCTTCAGTATTTCCTTGATAGAAAATATCTTCCTAAAGGTCAATTTTTCAATCTCATCTTTCCCAAAAGAGTAAGTCTGCCTTTGGGAGGCTCTCTTTGGATGGCTGGAGAGAAGCTGGGAGAGAGAGAGAAAGTGAGCTGGGAATGAAAAGCAGGAGGATGCGGGCTCTCGGGGACAAAGCCTGGCCGAGGGCTGCCCTCAGTTTCATCAGACAGACTGGATAACATCCCTTTAGTTTGTTTCAATAGTTTCGTTAAACTGGGATTTGTCTCTGGGAATAACAGCCCCAGGTTATCATGTCAATATCTGAGCTGTTTTTGTTAGATCAGGTATCAGACTCAATCAGTTATTCTGAAATGTGTCTGATAATTTGGATCACTGTGATTTGTTTGCTGTACTTAAGGAGCGTCAGAGAAATCATGTATTCCTCCAAGTTTTATTTAGACTTCGCTTCTTCAAAAAGTTGCCTCTCTCCTTTGACAAAGTTATGCATTAGTGCATGAAGATGAAAAGATAATTTAGTCATTGAAAATTCTGTATCCTGTAAGATAACTTACCACTTACCATTATTTCAACCCATTTCAGACGCATTTATAAACGTTCAAAATAAGTCATAGAAAACATTTGTAACATCATACTATATTTGTAACATAATAACCTTAATATATAAAGACCTCATGTAAATCAATGAGAATAAGATTAGCCTTTAAATAGAAGATGGACAAAGGACACTAAACACAGTTTACAGAATAAGATACAAATACCCAGCAAGATGGGAAAACATGTCCAAACTTGCATAATCAAATAAAATTTCCAAACTCAGCAGAATGCAAAGAAATAAAAAGTTTCTCAAACTTAGGTATCATATTTACCTGTAGGATTGACAGATATACAAAGTATTGAGGAGGGGGTCCAAGATGGCCATATAGGAGGATCCTGAACTCACCTCTTTCTATAGACATACCAAATCTATAGCTATGTAAGGATCATTTCCCTCTGAGAAAGATCTGAAAATTAGATGAACAGCTCTCTGAAACATAGGATAAAAGGACTACATTCAGATGGGCAGGAAAGGGAGAGACACAGTCTTACAAAAAAAAAACCCTCCCCTGTAACAGGTGGCAGAATAAGAAAGGATCTCAGCAGACAGGCACCTCTCCCAGAGGGGTTAGGGTGGTGGCCCACATTCTGCACCCTGGACCCTGGGTTCTGCAACAGAAAAGTCTGGCTTTGAAAACCAATGGGGCTGACATCTGGGTGTCCCAGAGTGCTATAGGAAACTGAGATTCTCTCTTTGGAGGGCTAGCTTACAGTCTTGCTCACTCCGAGGTCCTGTGCAAAAAGTAACAGTTGAAAAGCACCTAAGCTATATGTAAGGGAGATTCATTTGCTGACCTGAGGGCATCAGCTGAAGGGGCAGGGGACAGTTGAGATGTTCCCTGGATAGGGAACAGCTAGGGAGTGAGGCCATTATTACACTCACTTCATAGCCTGCAGAGGCTGGAGAGATGAGACATGGCATACTCCAGCCACTTTGCTGGGACTGGTGTGGGTGGCAGTTATGGAACTTGCTGAGACTGGAGAGCACAGGTCGTGTGCCCCTGTCACTGGCCTGGGTGGCTGAGTGTGAACCATCTCAGAGTTTCCCATTCCCTAGCTAAAGTGTGCAATCATAGGCAGTTGCCACACTACCCCAACCCCTGGCTGAGACTGGTGAGTGTGGTGGTGGTGTTCTACTCCCAGCCTAAACATAGCACGTATGCACACACAAGGCTCTCTCCTGAGCACTGCTTTGTCCTGCAGGTGTGTGCAGTCAAGATACTTTCCTGTGGATTTTCTGCAGCCCTTGAGCAGCTCTGCCCACTACAGTCTCCAGCAGCCTGGCTAGAGCCAGTGGGCACATGCAATCCACATAGGTGACAGACCTTGATCACCTGGCCCTACTGGCCAAGAGGGTTGGCATTCCAGAGCTCCACAAGACTACAGTAATTGCAAAGACAGTTCTTGGCAGGTCCAGGGCACTGCACAGACAGCAGACTGAAACACAGCTCCAGTTTTCACATGAAAAGGGTCATTTACTTAGCCTGGGGTTTCAGCCTGAGAGACAGGCTTCCACTTTTCCATGTATTTAGAGGCTTTGAAGGTGCTCCCAGGGAACATAAGCAGGGAGACATCATCCATACTCCCATAGCCTCCTTATAGCTCAATAAGACTATCAGAAAGGAGCTTATACACTCACCTAGAGCTCTGATTTTTTGCATCCTCACCCAGGGAACACCACCAGATCTATTCTGGATACTAGCAGGGGTTATGATCATAGCCCCACAGGACTGCATACATTTTCATACTTTAAAAAGCTGCTGCCTGAAGGTCTGGCTTCCAATCAACCTGAAACTAGGTGCTGAATGAGATTCCTCCCCTTGGATCACTGACAGATAGTGGCACACCCTTAACAACAGAAGCATTTCAAGAACAAACCAGGTGGTTCAGACAATCACAAGGTTCAAGAGACAACCAAGAGCTAGAGCAAGTTTGAGCAAGAAGGAGCATTACCTTCACAAGGCCACTCCTTCAAGACTGAGAAAAGTAGCTGGTTCACCAAATACATAGAAACAAACACAGAGTCAAGCAAAATGAGGAAACAGAGAAATACATTCTGAATGGAAGAACAAGACAAAACCTCAGGAAAAAACCTTAATGATGCAGAGATAAACAATTACCTGATAAAGAATTCCAAGCAATGGTTATAAAAATGCTCACTTAACTCAGAAGAATGAACAGAGTGAGAACTTAAACAAAGAGATAGAAAATAGAAGAAAGTACCTAAGATGACACAGAGCTGAAGAATATAATAACTGAACTGAAAAATGCACTAGAGGGGTTCAAACAGCAGCCTGGATGAAGTAGAAGAATGGATCAGCTAACTGGAAGATAAAGTGATGGAACTCATCCAGAAAGAGGAGCAAAAGGAAAAAAGCATTTTTAAAAACAAAAGATAACAACTTAAGGGGCTTCTGGTACAACATCAAGCAGAATAATGTTCATGTTATAAGGGTCCCAGAAAGAGAAGAGAGAAAGGGAAAGAGAAGCTTATTTGAAGAAATTATGGCTGAAAACTTTCCCAGCCTTGGGAAGAAAACAGACATTAAGGTCCAGGAAGCCCCAGCAGTTTAAAATAAGATGAACCTAAAGAAATCCACTTTAAGACACATTATAATTAAAATGTCAAAAGTTAAAGAGAGATCTTAAAAGCAGAAAGAAAATAAATTCTTATATATAAAGGAAACTCCTTATCAGCAGATTTCTCAACAGAAACTTTGCAAGCCAGAAGGAAGTGACATGACATATTCGAAGTGCTTAAAAAACAAAAACTTCCAACCAAAAATACTCTACCTGGCAAGGTTATCATTCAGATTTGAAAGAGAGATAAAAACTTTTATAGAAAAGTGAAAGCAAAAGGAGTTCATTACTACTAAATGAGCCTTACAAGAAAGGTTAAAGGGACCTGTTTAGGCTGAAAAGAAATGGCATTAATTAATAGCAAAATATATGAAAGTAAAAATCTCACTGGAAAGGTAAATATATAGAGAAGGTAGTGGATTAATCACTTATAAACTATTGCTATAAGACAAAAGTAGTAAAATTCACTAAAACTATAATACTTTTTTAATAGATACATAAAATAAAAGATGTGAAAAGTAACATCAAAACAACAAAGTGTGTGTGTGTGTGTGTGTGTGTGTGTGTGTGTGTGTGTGTGTGTGTGTATGTATAAAATGTAGAGCTTTGGAGTGCATTAAAATTTAAGTTGCTATTAACATAGGATGATATGTGTGAGCCTCATGACAACTACAAAGCAAAATCTATAATACACAAAAGAAAATGAGAAAGAAATCTAAACGTAATACTAAAGAAAATCATCAAACCACAGAGAAAGAGAAGAAGGAAAGAATAGAGAAGAACTATAAAACCAACCAGAAACAATGAACAAACTGTCAATATGTACCTATTAATAATTACTATACCATTACCTATCTATAAATAAGTATATACCTATTAATAATTATTTCAAGTGTATATGTATTAAATTCTCCAATCAAAAGGCATAGAGGGTCTGAATGGTTAAAAAAAAAAGACATTTATAGACTGCCTACAAAAGACTCACTTCAGAAGTAAGGATACACACAGACTGAATGTGAAGGGATGGAAAAAGATATTCTATGCAAATAGAAACAAAGAGAAAGCTGGGGTAACTATACTCATATCAGACAAAGCAAACTTTATAAAAAAGACTGTAATAAATGACAAAGAGGGGCCCTACATGATAAAACGGTCAATCCAGCAAGAAGATATAACATTTATAAACATCCATGTACCAAATATTGGAGCACCAAAATATTATAAAACAAATATTAACATACCTAAAAGGAGAAATTGAAAGCAATATAGCAATAGGAGGGGATTTTAGCACTCCGCTTAGATCAATGGATAGATCGTGTAGACAAAAAATTAATAAGGAAACATCTCGCTTAAGTGAAATATTAGACCAGATAGACCTAATATATAGAGAGCATTCCATCTAAAAGCATCTGAATACACATTCTCCTCAAGTCCACATGGAACATTCCCCAGGAGAGATCATACGTTAGGCTGCAAAACAGGTCTCAATAAATTCCAAAAGATTAAAATCATATCAGGTATATATTTCAACCACAATGGTATAAAACTAAAAATTAAAAATCAATTACAAAAAGAAAACTGGAAAAGCTATAAATACATGGAGATTAAACACCATGTTATTGAACAACTACTGAGTGATAAAACAAATCAAGGAATAAAAATAACTAACAAAGAATGAAAACAGAAATACAGCATACCAAAATCTATGAAAATCTATGAAATGTAGCAAAAGCTGTTCTAAGAGGGACAGTCATAGCAATAAAGGCCTACCTTAAAAAACAAAAAAATCTCAAATAAACAATTTAACTTTATACCTAAAGTAACTAGAAGAAGAAAAATAATGAAGACCAATGGATGAAAATAAAGATCAGAGTAGAAATAAATGAAATAGAGACTAAAAAGATAATAGAACAGTTCCTGAAACTAAGAGCTGGGTCTTTGAAAATTGACAAACCTTAGCTAGATTCATCAAGAAAAAGAAAGAAAGGGCTCAAGTAAAATCAGAAATAAAAGAGAAATTACAACTGATACCACAGAAATATAAAGGATAAGATAATATATGAACAAGAATATACCAACAAACTAGACAAAGAAGAGGAAATGGATAAATTCCTAGAAATGTGCAATCTTCCAAGATAGAATCATGGAAAAACAGAAAATCTGAATTACTAGTAAGGATATTGAAACTGTATTCAAAAACTTTCTGTAAAACAAAATTCCAGGACCAACTTCACTGATAATTTATACCAAACATTCAAAGAAGATTTAATATCTACCCTCAAACTGTTCTAAAAAATTGAAGAGAGGGAAAAGCTTCCAAACTCATTTTATGAGGCAAGCCTTACTCTGATACCAACACCAGAGTAGGACACCACAAAAATGGAAATTACAGGCCAATAATATTCCTGATGAACACAGATGCAAAAATCCTCAACAAAATACTAGCAAACCAAATTCAACAATATGTTGAAATGACCATACATCATGATCAAGTTGAATTTATTCCGGTGATGCAATATCCACAAATCAAATAATGTGATATCCCACATTAACAAAATACAAGATAAAATCATATGATTACCTCAATAGATAGAGAAAAAGCATTTGACAAAATTCAACATTTATGATAAAACTTTCAACCAAGTGGACATAGAAGGAATGTACCTCAACATAATAAAGGCCATATAAGACAAACTCACAGCTAACATCATACTCAATGGTGAAAACCTGAAAGCTTTTCCTCTAATATTAAGAAAAGACAAGGAAGCCCCTATTTTTTTCAACATATTACTGGAAGTCCTAGCCAGAACAATTAGGCAGGAAAAAGAAATGAAGGCACACAAATTGGAAAGGAAGAAGTAAAACTGTCACTATTTGTAACATACTGTGTATAGAAAACCCTGAAGACTCCACCAAAAAGCTGTTAGAATTAATAAATGAATTTAGTAAAGTTGCAGGATATACAATTAATATACAAAAATTTGTCTATACTCTAATAATGAACTATCAGAAAAAGAAATTAAGAAAACAATCCCGGTTACAATGGAATAACTTGGAGTAAAAGATACCTTGGAATAAATTTAATTGAGGAGGTGAAAGACCTGTAACTCTGAAAACTGTAGGACATTAATGAAAGAAATTGAGGAAGACAGAAAAAAAGTGGAAAGATATTCTGTGCTCATGGATTGGGAAAATTAATACTCTTAAAATATCCATATTACCCAAAGCTTTCAATGCAATCAAAATTCCAGTAACATTTTTCACAGAACTAAACAAATAATTTTAAAATTTGTATGGAACTACAAAGACCGTGAAGAGCAAAACAATCTTGAGAAAGAACAAAGCCAGTGTCATGCTTTCTAATTTCAAGCTATACTACAAAACTATAGTAATCAAAACATTATGACATTGGCATAAGAATAGATAGATAAATCAATGCAACAGAATATCAAGCCCAGGAATAAACCTATGTACCTGTGGTCAATTTATTTATGCTAAAGAAGTCAAGATTACACATTGGGGAAAGGACAGTGTTGTGAAAACTGGTCAGCTGACTGCAAAAGAGTGAAACTGAACCACTCTCTTACACCATATACAAAAATCAACTCAAAATGGATTAAAGTCTTGAATGTATGACCTGAAACCATCAAATTCATAAAAGAAAATATAAGTAGTAAGTTCCTTGACATTGGTCTCAGCAATGTTTTTAAGATCTGATTTCAAAAGCAAAAATAAACAAATGGGACCCCATCAAACTAAAAAGTTTTTGCACAGTGAAGGAAACCATTAACAAAATAAAAAGGCAACCTACTAAATGGGAGAAGATATTTCAAATGATATATCTGGTAAGGGGTGAATACCAAAACCTATAAAAATCTAATACAGTGCAATCACACACAAAAAATCTGATTTAAAAAATGGGCAGAGGATCAGAATAGACATTTTTCCAAAGAAGATACACAGATGGCCAGGTGCATGAAAAGATGCTCAACATCACTAACCATCAGGGAAATGCAAATCAAAACCATAATTAAGTATCACCTTACACTTGTCAGAATTACTATTATCAAAAAGATAAGAAATAACATGTGTTAGTGATGCTGTGGAGAAAAGGGAACCCTTGTGCACTGTTGGTGTAAATGTACATTGGTGCAGCCACTATGGAAGATAGTATGGACATTCCCCCCAAAATTAAAAACTGAACTACCATATAATCCAGCAATTCCATTTCTGAGTATTTATCCAAGGGAGAAAAAAATCACTAAATTAAAAAGATATTTGCAGCCCCATGTTCACTGCAGCATTATTTATAATAGCCAAGCATAGAAGCAACCTAAGTATACAGTGCGGGCTGAATTGATGGGTATTATTTATTTAACTTCTTAGGAATATTACCCAGGCACAAAAAAGTATGAAATCTTGTCATTTGTGACAACATAGGTGGACCTAAAGGGTATTATGCTACATAAAAAGTCAGAGTAAGACACATACCATCCATATGATTTTACTTATATGTGTAATCTTAAAAACAAAAATAGGTATAAGAGATAAAGAAGTACAAATTTCCAATTATAAAATTATAACGCATGGAGATGTAATGTAGGACAAGGGGAACATAATCAACAATATTATATTAACTCTGAAAGGTGACAGGTATTAACTAGACCTGCTGGGGTGACCATTTTGCAACATATATAATCGATGAATTGCTATGTTGTATACCTAAAACTAATATGACATTATATGTCAATTATACCTCAATTTTTTTAAAGTATGGAAATGTCATTGTTGGCAAAGGTGTAAGAAAACTAAGATGCTCATAGATTGTCTGTGAAACTCTTAGTTTCTGGGATGTAATCGTAAATACATATCAAGTACACACCCTTTAAAATCCAGTAGCCACTTTTCCCATTTATATTAAGAAAATAAAAAACAAGTTTACAGAGATGTATAAATATGCTTATTACAGGGTAGCTCAATAGCAGAGAAAACTGCATATACACATAGTAAAATTTGTTGTAGCTATTAAATATATGGTAATTTTTAAAGTTAAAAATTATGGAAAATGGCATCTCATTATTCAAATACAGATTATACCTATGACATTCATTGAAAATGATCATAATTTAATCATATGTAACCATG
Organism: Manis javanica; assembly: GCF_040802235.1. Classification (NCBI taxonomy): domain Eukaryota; kingdom Metazoa; phylum Chordata; class Mammalia; order Pholidota; family Manidae; genus Manis; species Manis javanica. The sequence continues at coordinate 56,580,029 of NC_133169.1, read as the reverse complement.
TATAGTGTGAATCAATGTTTTATATGTTATGCATCTCACAGGCTTACAGACACAAGTCTAGAAGGTATTGCACTAAATATGGTGTCTTGGTTGGCTTGGGCTGCCATAACACAACACTAAATACTGGGGGCTGAAACAACAGACATTTATTTCTCACAGTTCTGGGGGCTGGCAAGTCAGAGACCAAGTTGCCAGCATGGTCAGGGCCTTGCTTGCAGATGGCTGCCTTATTGCTACATCGTCCATTGTATGTACATTGTGGGGGGCACAGGGACAAGCCAGGGGAGAGAAAGGGAGACAGGGGGAGAGAGGGCAAGAGAGAAGGTGACAGGGAGAGAGCTCCCTGGCTTCTTCTTTTAAGGGTATTAATTCCATTGCAAAGACCCCACCCTCATGCCGTCGTCTAAGCCTAATGACCTCCCAGAGGTCCCACCTCTTACTAATATCACAATGGGAGTCAAGTCTTCAACATATGGATTTGAGGGTGGTAGGGGACACAAACATTCAGTCGCTAACATGTGGCAAACTCTTGGTAGGATTTTGGAAGATTTTCACTTCATTTTTATACCTTTTATATTATCTTAATTTGGGGAACAATATATAGAGAATCCATAGCAAGAGATAATGCTCATTATATGTCTTTTTACTTCTCCTCTCTAATCCTTATAATATTAAAATTCACTTTTCAGAATATCTCTCTTCCCTTTCTCAACCTTTATCACATTATGAGCTGCTGAAAGGTGGGGAATTTGAGTAATTCATCCGTATCCTTCAGGGCTTAGCTGTGGGCCTTATGTATATATAAAAGGTGCTCAATAAATGTGAACAACTCTTATATGTTTGTTATTGAATATCTGGACACATTGTGTTTTTCAGTTAGGGATGAAAACACTTTTGAATCATACAGTTAATGCAAAGGAAAATTAAATTGTAAGGTATTTTTAAATTAAACATGGTTGAGAAACATTCTCTGGAAAGGAGTAAACCCTGTTTTGCTCGCCTCAAATGCCTAAGGAAAATGCTGTAAATTCTAGAATAGCCTTTTTTCCCTAGGGGATATTTCTACTTGGAATCTTTCTTAAAATAGAACTGTCTATGTCCAGTGTGACTATACTTTGAATCCTACTAATTTTTCTCTTTCTGAATAAATCAGCATTTGGCCTTTTTGCCTTCAAATGTGTTCTTCCATTCTTTTCTGATAATCATGTTACTGAAAATCTAGAAAAAAGAAGTCTCCCTTAATAACGTTCATTGTGTCTACTTAACATGTAATGATAATATCCAAATAGTCCAATCTCAGAAATGAATTTGTGGTTTTAAAAAAAAGTGTAGTACCCACAAGATAACTTTCAAATGAGTCAAGTTCTTAAACCTTAGGCTACTAGGAAAATAGTTGTCATAACTTACCATCTGGATCAAATGAACCCAACTAAATTTTTTACTTTTAAAGTCATTTTCAAATAATTTACAGAAGAAAAAGGCATGGTTTTAAAAAAATGGTTAGAAATTTTGATGATTTTAAACATACCATATCTCTTTGTTCACAAGTAAAAATTTTGGCACACAAACATTATGATGGAATAGTCACATATTCACTTAACGAAATAGGGAAATCCAAGTTCTCATCACAAAACCATTGTGTGATACCGTCTGTCTTGTATGAGAATACCTATTCCCTTTTATGTCCTCAGAGATGCATTTTTCACTCATTATCACAAAACCATTGTGTGATACCGTCTGTCTTGTATGAGAATACCTATTCCCTTTTATGTCCTCAGAGATGCATTTTTCACTCATTAATTCATGATTCTGAGGACATTCATCTAAGTCTCTAGGAAGTCATGACCTGAAGATTCATAGTCTATTACATTTAAATGATTAATTCCAACACCATCATTAATGCCTCGAGCAGAAATTTCCATAGAAATGTACTGCACGCCATACAATTTTAAAGTTTCTATTAGCCACATTAAAATTTTCAAAATAAACAGGTGAAAGTACATTTTAATAATATATTTCATTTAACCTCATATATCCAAACTATAGCCATTTTAACATGTACTCAATATAAAAATATATTGAAGTATCTTAACAATCTCATATATTGCTGTACTAAGACTTCAAAATCTTGTGTGTATTTTATACTTAAAACACATCTCGATTCAGACTAACCACGCTTCAAGTGCTCAAAAACCACGCACGGTTAGTGGCTACTGCCTTGGACGGTGCTGGCCAGCAGTGCTGCTGTTCATGTTCATCTTTTTATTTGCCTAAGAATTGTGATATGTTTTCCTTTGTCAGTTTTCTTCCCTTTGGACATTATTGATGGAAAAAGGAAAATTCAGTATTCTCAACTGTGTTCAATGAAAGCTAAAAATGCACTATAAAATGGTGTCGTCTCTTCCATACTTTGAAAGATAACGCAATGCTTTTGGCAATTCAATAAGTAACTGAAGGATGGTTATTAATTTTGCTATTATATTGGCCTTCTAATCAGTTCCACAGTTTTGTAGTTTTCTTAAAAGTCATAGTTGGAAATAGTTTATGAATAATGACAAAAAAATAATTCCTAGAATGATTAAGTAGCAATATGTTTCAAATATAGGAAAAATAAAGTCACTGAGATCCCACAACATATCTTAGATTTACAAAAGGCTTCTGTGTCTGTATGATAATTGCAAGATAGAATGAGTTTTATTAAAAACTCATATGAGTGTTCTTAAAAAACGTATTTTGTTTGTTCTTTGTAAGACCTTTACAAATAGGATGGCTCAAAAAAAGAAACCCAAAACTGCACTGGAATCCTGTATGAACTCTGATGGTACATTGAGGGTTAAATTGCATTAATTAAACAGTATATTGGGGGAAATTTCAGAGATACATTTTAAAAAAATTATTCTTTCGTTTTCCATAAGCTTTTATCTCACATGATAGCTTTTCCCATTTCCCACCTCAAAAACTCCTTGGAAAACTTTTTCCTTTAGCCTCAGGTTATACTCTCCTTGCCCTTCCTCAATGTCCCTATTTTCCATCTCAAAAGCCCCAAATAACAAATCTAGCAAGAAGGTTAAGGAAGAAACAGAGCAGACCACATAAAAACCCTCTTTAGGTGGCAGAGGAGGGTACCAGGTGTGCCTTCTCTCCGACATTTTGAATTTTGCTCTTTTATTATGCATGATTATTTACTTTGGCCAACTGGTATAACCCCCTAGGTGTAGCCACATAATGCTAAGACCGCCAGAGTTTCTAAGAGTTTCTTGTCCTTCTAATCAACCTTCAGGCTCTTTCCTAAGCTGTGAGTTCCCAGAAGCTTTGCCACAGAAACATAAAACCTAGAGGTTAAAAAAATGATTAAAAAAAAAAAATCTCCACTTGTGGAAGCAATGTTTTTTCATATACAACGATAATAGGATTAAACACAGCAGTAATAGTAGTATGTCTCCTTTCGGGTTCCTGGACCTGATTCGTGTGTGTGTGTGTGTGTGTGTGTGTGTGTGTGTGTGTGTGTGTGTGTCACCAGCAGGGTGTCTGAGAACTCAGTTCTGATGCTATCTTCCCAGAGACAGCACCAGATTGCCTAGGTTACGGGGAATCTACAAGCCTGCCCTCCACCTGCCACTCCAGACACAGGTCTCAAGCCCCAGGCTGTCTGTGCTTCGGACCTACTGGTTACAGATTGGAAGTTCAAAAGACTTCCCCTTTAGGTCCGATTAATTTGCTAGAGAAGCTCACAGAACTCAGGAGAACACATTTACCAGCTTAATAAAGGATACCGTAAAGGACACAAGTTAGCAGTCAGATGAAGAGCGACAGAGGGCACGGTCCCCAATAAAGGCGCTTCTGTCCTCGTGGAACTGGGGACCTGGCCCGGTGGCAGGTGGGGGCGCTGTGGTTCCTCAAGCGTAGACGCTCTCCCCAACTGGGAAGCAGGATCCAAGAGAGCAATACGCTCAGGGGTTTTTGTGAGGGCTTCATTGACTAACTCAACCTCCAGCCCTGCCCTTGGGTGGGTCCAAAAGTCTCATTAACATGACACCCATTTCAGCTTTAGGACTCTGCAGTGTTTTCAGGAACTGCGGATGACGAACAAATATACCTGCAAAGTATACATTTGGTCATATGAATGACCAAACATGTATTTCTAATGACTCATTATATCACAGTGGATCAGGCATTAGGCTATGTATTTTTCTGTATTGCCATATTTAATCAGCTTGACAGCTCCCATTAGGTTATCATTTTTGCCATTTTTAGAGGTGAGGAAATGGAGATTCAGAATAATTTAATTACTTGCTTACAGTCCCATGAACAATAATAATCATTTGGTTTTGTATCTGAAGTCAACAAAACCCATTCTAGTAAGTACTAAGGGGAAAATGAATTACTAAAGGATATTAAGTATTTCAGAGGGTCTGTAGAGAGTCAGAGAAGAACCTAACCTGGGCATTGGCCCCATGACATTTCCCCTGGGTATAAGGTAATACTTCTAAGTCTTGGGTCACTGCAGCCTCTGAAAACAGAATGACCCCATCAGCCTGGCCAGATTCCATTCTGTTCAGCCCTTTTCCATTTCACCCTCACCCGTCTTGAAGTCTCAGGCTGGTGTGTGCCTAAGTCACCTGCCTACACCTTGACTGTAAAGGATGCTTGATAGGAGCTCCTGGCTTATACTTTGGGGAGGTGAGATTTGTGAGATGGGAAATTCTCCAAACAGAGAAAAACACCAGGCCATCAGAACAGCATGACAAATGGCCACCATAGAGCAGAAGATGAATTAGGTCTCATGGTCTTCTCATCTCACAGATGAGAAAACAGGACCACTGAAATGCTGATGTTGAGCATGCTGCCCCTTCTTTGATTTTTTCCTGCCATGCCTCTCACCAGTACGGTGACAGACAGGCCTTACAAGAAGTGGAAATTCACAGCAAAAGAGAGCAGCTCTCCCATCTGTCCTCTGCTTACCTTATCACATTGGAATGTACCATGGAAATTGTTGCTGAACTTTTATCTGATCTTAAAGGATTCATAACACACTTTGCCTTCAAATGCTGGTAGAGGGGAGTCTGTACAAATGCCAGGCTGGGTTGGAAGAGGAGGAATGGTTCTTGTGGAAAAGGTTTCTCATGGAAAGTCAAGTTCAACTAAGGATTTCCTTGCTAGGTTTTGGGAACAACATCGTTAGAGTATTTAAGTTCTTATCACTGTAGTTATTGTAGTTAATTTCTTGGGTTTTTTAAAGTTTACTTAGGCTCTAGCCTAAAATGCACTGGTGGAAAAAAATACCTTCGTACTGAACACTGTCAGTCATAAAGCATTTGTTGTTGATTATACACAGTGTAGCAGTAATTTATTCACAAAACTGAGTCTGAAAAAAACAATCAATTTGGGCAATGACTTTTCCTCACCTCCCTCATAAGCTAACCTGAAAATGCTTCCTCCTACGAGCACGTGCATTTCCTAAAACAACGGGATACAGTAAGAGAATGAAAACATTGGTGGTCAGTATGCCAACATACTCAAACTCTAAATTAATGTATGAACTGTGGGAAAATAAGTAATCCTGTCACAAAAAGACTCAGCTATTCCAAGCACTATCTTCATATATGGGGAAAATAATTGTATTATTATAAGTATGTGCCCCATTAAAGCAAAATTTTACTTAAGAAGTCTTTTTTTGGGTGTTTTCTTTATTGATGGAATCAAAATCCTTTCCTTTGGTAAGATTCCATTTTGTTTTTCACTTTATAAAAAAATCAGTTTTTATTATGTGCAATCTTTTTTTCTCACAACAGTCCTTTGAAGTAGGTAGAGAGTAATTGAATTAATTTTACATCAACTAATTCTTACACTCCATAATTTACCTGCTTTGTACATTTGCTTCACAATAAATTTTTAGTCTTAATTGTGGCAAAATACATTTAACATTAAATGATCATTTTAACCATTTTTAAGTGTGTGGTTCACTAAGGAAGGGCATGTTTACATTTTTGTAAACCAATCTCCACAACTTTTTCTCTTTGCAAAACTGAAACTAGATATCCATCAAACAATTCCCCGTTTCCCTTCTCTTTCATTTTTTTAAAGAAGTCAAAATCTTTTTAAACAGCAAATTACCTTGCTATGTCCTTTTTCCTTTGTTATGAAGGAAATATATTTTCATTATTTAAACCTTTACTTCCTGGTCAATATGATGGGTTAGCACGAGTTGCTGTGAGGTTTCAGTTACAAGAACCAGGCTTCCCTGGGAAGATGTGCTCCACTGTCCAAAAAGAGGGACTATTCTGTTTCTTTTGAGCTCAGGACACTTCCTTAGGAAGAAAGGATTATTTGTTTTCATGCATTTGCATGATGTACAAATAGAGACAGTAAGAACATATTGATACTCTCATTCATTAAGATTTGGTATTTTAGGATAAAAATTAAAGATGTTTGGAATATACTATGCATTTTAAACACAGAATTCATAATGTGGGCTACATGGATAGCATTGAGAAAGATGCTTTAACACCCTAAAAGTACATTTTGGGCAAAATTCTGGGCACATGTGCCCTGTGTGTGTGTATATGTACGCAAGCATGTACTTAATGCATTTTTTTCCTACTGAGGGAATTCACAGATACCAGAAGGTACACAAAGAGGTTTGTGATGCTCAAAGGTTTAAGAAACGTTCACATAAAATCAAAACAGTGGAGGGCTACTTCAGGTCATAGAACAAATTCTGTAATATAATATGAGCCTACATTCAGGGCTCCTCGAACCCTGTCCATTTTACCGTTAACTGTAAATGACGGAAGATACACACTGATTACTAGGCCCCTTTTCTCCTTTGATGTATTTGTACAGGGTCTCTGAGAAGGTATGAAGCAATCTTATTTGAGACAGATCTGGAATATTTGAAGACAGGTTAGGACTGCCTCTTACCTCCTCCCAACATCTTCCAGAATCCATCAAGGAGAAAAGCCCAGAACATTATATTACAAGTGAGCATAAAAATATTAAATCAACCACCACACTGTAGATATTCTTTTGATTTTTACATAAAACTTAAATCCCAGGATTTGGGGAGTAGAACCAAATTCTAAGCTGAGAATGCCGGTGATGTTATTAACCCTGTCTTGTTACTACTTACTACCGCATCGCTTAGCACAGTATCTGGCAAATAGGGAGGCCTCAGTAAATATTTTTTGAACTTAATAAATTGAAATTCTTTGAACTGAAGTGAAAGTTGGCATGTGGAGACTTTGGGGCAAGACATTAAAGTTGTTTATGAACTTATCAGATGTCCCACGGTCATTCTTCTTTAAACTTCCATGCCAACAATCTTTTTGTAAGTTAAAATCTGAATCAACAATTCCTTTCCAATACTTTTTCTTGCAACCTATCAATGATGCTATAGAAATGGAAAAGTAGTTAAATCTTCCCACCACAGGATGACAGGCTGACCTTTAAAAATGTGTTTTTTCAAGAAAAATAGTATCCTGGAACCCTGCTAAAGCAACTCGATATTGAATACAGGTCCATCTTTGATTTGGTCCAGGGGAATTCAGGTACCATAGTTCCTGAAAAGCCACCTGATAAAGCATTCACTTCAGAATTTAACAGAGATGGTTTAAGCAGAGGGTCTCTATACTTTTAGATTTCATAAACCTATAAGAATTTCTACCCTCAAAATAATTGGGGTTAATTATCATAGGACTGCAAACTTTTCTTTTTTTTTCCAGAAAAAAACACTAGAACACAATAATTTTCATACACTGTTACTATCATTTGTTAAAGAAGTATCCTCTTAACCCCAATATATATAGAATGATCATAATCTCCAAATAAAGGACAATCCACTAAATGGAATAAATTTGGCTTCATGAAAAATTCACCATGTTCCTTTCTCAAAAAATTTTACTCTTATCTTTTTCTAGCTGACTGGTGAAAATGTTATCACAAACCAGCACTGATCTATTATAGGTTGGCATTAGGGAACTCCAAATATAATCAAACCCCTTTGGCCTGAGGTTTCTTTGTCTCCTCCTGCAGATCTACTCTCAAGCCTTCCCCACTCTGCTCTTTTCCAGGGAAGCTGGTCTCTCTGGACTTGACATTCAGGCTCTCTTGCCTTCTGGCTTCTTGTTGGGTTCAGCCCAAGGGAGAGAGAGACAGAAGAGAGGGTGAGAGGGGAGGAGGTCAGGCTATTTATTCCACTGGTCTGTCCACCACTACTGCCTGGTAGGTTGGCAGTAGCTGTACTCCTCTACCCAACGTCTAGCTCCTGGGGGTGGCCCTCTCTTCCCGCTTGCTCTCTAGGTCCTGGAACAATGCTCCCCCATCGTCCTCAGGTCAAGGTAAGGCAAAGGTACCCTCACTTTTAGGCGGTGCCTCACCATCCTTTGTTTGATGCCCCTAAACTGTCCCATGCCTTGATTTAGTATCACCTCCTCATTAAGCTCCCCCAGTCGCTCCATTTGAGTGGCCCTCTCTTTCCTGCTGAGATCTGACCAGTATAGTCTTCATTTCAAGACGAGAAACCCAAGGTCCCAAGAAGTGAAGTCCAAAAGCCACCCAGCCCGACCGCACGTCAGTTAGGTCCAGAATGTGACCTCCCAGGTTACAGAGCTCCTCTGTCCTCCTCCGGGGCCATCTCCTCCGCAGTCATGCTGGTGGGAAGCTTTCTACAATCTTCCCACTGGGTTTTGACAATTGTTATAGTTTGTTCAAGTTTTGAATCAAAAGAATCTTGTAAGGTTATTATTAAGGCAAGTCCAAACACAGAGAGGATTACTGTATTCAACAGAATGGACTGAAATCAGGAAAACTGAGTTTTTAAATGGCTGCCTAAATAGAAATTGGCAAGTTAGCCTGAGAAACTATTGCAAAAGCTAATCACAGAAAGGAAAGAAGGTGATGAAATTTCTACTATAAAATGAATTCTGATCCTCAAAGATAGGGGAGGGATGCTATAAATCTGCCTAGGGAAATGTGCTTAAGTAGAAGGCTGGGATAGACATTCATCTGCCTGAGAATATGTGCAGGTTGTAGAAGGGGAAGGAGATGTGAAGCCTTCAGTGCCTGTCAAGCAGGGGGAAAGAGAAATGGACAGCAGCAGTAAAGAGACGAGACATCAAGCCGGAACTTCACCATTGCAAAATATGTTGAAAGCATGTTTTATCTGGCAAGAAGTTACCGAACCCCTGAGCAGGGGCTGCTGCTGGAACCCTGGACATTAGAAGCCTGCGACTGCTAGAAACATTTGTCTTTAACTGACCCACATCAAAATTCTCTTCTGTAAAGGTGGAACTTGCTATAACCACACCTTCATTTAGGAATCTTGCTTTTAAATAAATGCACATGCATATATTTAACATATTAACTTTGTTTTAATTGCATACTTGACTGAATTTTCCACTGCTATCATATGATCATTTGCTGTTACAAAAGTATCTCTATGGAGACTTTCTTTTACTAGAGTTTAAAAATAAGCTAGGAAGTTTTAATATCAAGTGGCTCTTATTAAAGGCATTAATGGAATTATTAATAATAAGTAGTTACCTGTTTCACCTAGTTTAATCCTCACAACACCCCTGTCATCACCCAACCTCATGGCCATCTCCCTGCCCTCTGCTACACTCATTACCTTGCACCTAGACTTGGTAAGCAGAATTTCTCTAAGGTTCTGATCCCTGTCAGTGTCCCAATCTGGATGCATGGAAATATTTAGCTTAAAGAAGTCACTGTTATCAGCTTCTCAGCATAAAGGGCTGCTTCTTCTGGTGCAACCACCTTCTCCCACTGCAGAGCCTTTAATCAATCAACAGCTATTTATTGAGCTCCTGTTAAATGCTCAGGGCTGGGCTGGCTGGTCTATTCAGACAAGGGCCTTGCTATGTGGTGCACATGGACTCAGACACAGGGGAAGGATTTGGCTCAGAGACCTTGAACCAGTCTGGAAGGGTGGCTGAGGAATTAGAGCAAGGTCATTGAAAAACAGAAATACCAACTTTAAAGTAAAGAAGGGGGCAATTAAAGGATACACATATGGGTTAGAGAAATCAAGAAAAATTAAATTAGAAAAAAAGAGATTTGCCTACCAACTCTTAAATTGGGAACCTATGCCGCCAAAAGAAAATCTACTCTTAAAATTTTGTGTAAGATTTGTCAACTGATGGACTATCAACTTTAACACACATGCATAATAATCTAGTGTCTTTACTGTTATCAAAGAGTTTACTGAATTTTCAAAATGAGGCACTCTTAGTTTAATTATCTTGGTTGTCTTAGCTACATGTGCTTAGATCACTAGCTTGATATTTAGGTAGAAAATTTTAAGGCCAAGAGTAGAAGTTAAAAAGTGGAATTTCCACTGAATTGCTGGAATTCTTGAAAATCCACAGATGCGGGTTCTATCTCCAAGCGCTTGTGTGTGTGTGTGTGTGTGTGTGTGTATATATATATATGCATATATTTTAACAGGGGATGTCATACAACCAACTTTTGGCTAGTGTAATTCACTCACCAATTACTTTAACCACCAAGATAGTTTCATGCCATAGTTTCATGTTCATAAAAACGTAACTTGATTTATGTAAGAAATGTCCACAGGCACCTGAAGCAGAATGAACTTAATGGTGTAAGTTCTACCTTTTTGCTCTTCTGCCATTGCATTCCTGAAAAACTGGGACAAAGACTAATAACACCTAACTTTCCTAGGAAACCACACACTACATCCAAAACTTCTAACTCCATATATTTACTTATTTCCAAAATTATTCTTGATTTTTTTATTCCCTTGTTTGGCTAATGGGGTTGCCTCCTGCTGCGGGAACAGGAAGACAAGTCAGAGAGTGGAGAGTGACAGCTTGCAGCTTGGGTAAATGTGCGTGAGACAGACTAAATTCCTCACACTTGGCTCAGGACTATCCCTGTTCTACCTCACTTGACAATTTCTTAAATCTACCTGTGCAAAAAGTCCTATGTTATTTAATAAAAGTCTTCAGCCAAGCCTGTTTCATTTGGCTTTGACTTATATTGCTTTTGTCTTACTGGAAATGGTTGTCCTTCTTGGATGGGAAAATGGGAGATGCTTGGAGAAAAAGACAGAGAGAAATAGATGAGCTGATCTTGCCTGGTCTACCCATATGAATTTTTAAACCATCCTCTTGAGATCAAATGTTAGACAAGAAGATTCTCCCTAGAAGTAGTAGCGTAGACCAGGAATTCCCGATCTTTTCGGCATTTGGCCTCTTGACAATTTCCCTTTTCTGCCTAAAATGTTTTGTAGCATGAATGATCTATAAGTATAAATAGACAAGAATTTTGTTTTGAGGATTGGTTTTTGAGATTTTGGGGGGTTGATTCTTGAAATTAGTGGAATCATCATGGGATGCTGAGGATCATTGATTCACCCCAAGTATCATCCAAGGTGTTCAACCCCTAAAACCTGACTTTTAGGGGAGATGATGCAACCATGTGTGACCTAAGAACCAGGTTGTTTTTGAGATGTAGCAACATCTTTTTGCCCCACATCCCATGGAGTTTCATTTATATCAGAGGCCTGTGGCAGGGCCCTAAGGTTCAGAGTAAGGTATGAGCTATTATAGGAACTAAAGGAATGCTTTATTTTTGTGGCTGGTTCCATTTACCACCAGATGGCTCTATTGTATCATTAGGAAACGCACACATGTGTAACATCAGTAAGCTCCTAAAACCAAAGAGAAGAAACAAAACAGCAGTTAAAAAAAAGTATGTAGCAACATAGTTCTTTCTTTTTGTGGGGTTAATTGGAAGCAGCTGCAACAGCCTGAGCCTTCACAAGAAACAGAACACACACACCCAAGGAGGCTATAGGAAGGTTATAATCCCAGCACATAGGCGGTTTTCCTTTTTAGGTTTTCCCATAGCTGTGCAGCCATTAATTAATTCATCGTCCTAATAGCCAAAGAGTAGTCAGGAAGTGCTTTAGTCTCACTAAAGCCTGTAACGGATATTTCCATATCAACTTTGGGTGCTCTTCTGCTTGCCAGTGGGAAAGACCAACTTTTGAACAGTTTTGAGAGGCAGAGTCTACAAATCTACTGAGTTATGTTAGCCATGTTCTGCGCAAGAATGACCGAATTCTAAACCACGTGGTATCTTTGCTTTAATTGAACTTGTGTTAAGAAGGTGATGATCAGAGGAAAAAGGAGCTTCTTTGAGGGGAAGTCGCTCTGTTCCTCAAGACAGGTGAATGTTAAAAACACAGGCATTCTAGATGACATCTCTTATTAGGAGTTTGAATTTTTGGTCCTAACCTCTTGAAGGAAAGTTCTCTTTGTATCAAGAATAAAAGTTGCAGATTAACCAAACTGCAATGTGAATAATTGTTCTAACTTTCTAAAGTTCTTTGTTGTCATAATTTGGTATGTGTTTTTTGCCCTCACTTTAGACTCTACACTGTTTTAAACAAGACTATTGTTTTTATAACATTTCACTGTTTATTACTATGTTGAAGAAGGAAAGGAGATGATTTATAAGAGTTTATTAAGCCTATCCTTAATCCATAAAGTTGTTTGAGATACACTCAGGAAGCCACCTATGTCAAAAAGTAATACTTGATTATTGTCTTAAAGAAAGAGTCTCTGGACAATGGACAGATGGCATTTGCTTTGGCACGACTTGAGGCCTTGGAGAGTTGCCTGAAGGAAGCAGAAGAAAAGATTAAATCCTTATCCGAACAGGTAATACTTGTCACTGGGACTGGAAATATATGTTCCTCAGTGTGTAATAAAGCAAGTGTAAATCTAAATACATGTTTTAACCTTTGCACTCACAAATATACAGCCACATGCATACACATACAGATACAGCATTTCATTCATTCAGATATAAGAATAGTTACTTTTATCTGTATGGATCCTTTCAGCCATTACAACTCCTTTTACACTTATATTTTGATTTCTATTCGCCACAGCCCATGAGTTAGGCAAGCCATCTTTAAGCAAGTGGTTTTTCTGAATAAATGAAAGGTATTTGCATTATAAACAGATAAGCCCAGAGGTAAGATAAAACCTATAGGAACCACACAGGAGTAATTTTCTCAAATTATTTGAGGAAAGAGAGTTTTTCAAATATTGGCTTCCCTATCGGGTTTTTTGAAATTCACAGAAACGAAGCAGGTCCTAGGGGAAGCCCAGCCTCTACTGGGCAGCCTGGACACTTGACAGATGATCTGTGTATAGCAGGTCTCTGATTTCAGAGAAACGGAGTGTATCGGTAAAGCTTATACCAGGGGCTGGGCCATTTGCCAGTCTGATCACACTTTGCAAATAATATAATGTATAGTGCAAATCCCATTGTTACTTGTATCCTTTCCCACTGGGCAGGAGGTATTGGCCCTAGAGAGCAAGGCGGTCTTGGCCCCCTAGAGTCTGGGGGGCACCAGTGCTCATTCTTGGTGACAGTCAGTGGAGGAAAAAGGACAGATGAGATCCTAAAATGTTATAAAGGTTTATTGATTGACCATGGGTTGATACATTTTGATAATGCATTTTCATAAACTTTTGAAAAACAATTTTAAGAGGTTTTTTTTCTCATAATAAAGGTCTGTACAGCAAAATTAGATTGCTTCAGAATTTTACAAGGATTTTTGCAGTAACTGGGGGGAAAGGTACTTGTGTTATGAGAAAAATAGAGTAAACAGGTGATGTAGGGACACACACAGATGACCTCCAGTTCTTTTTTCTTTTTCAATTTACCAAAAAGGTGCATTTCTTTGGGATGTGTTTATTGTTTACTGACTAAATGTGATTCATGCAAAGACTTAGGTCAATTAAAGAAAGGGTGTTGTTCTAGGCCCTGACCCATCTGGGAGAGTTTCCATCTCAGTCACATGCTAAAACTCTGGTTTGCCAACTGGTCTTTTCTCTAAAACAAATAAAAACCAGGCTCAAACTAAGGCAAAATTACAAAGAACATAATGATGAACATGAGGTAACATTTCAAAGCAAAAAAACCTAAGAATTTCAAAGCCTCCAAACCTGGAAAAAATTTTGAATGGCAAACTAAAGAGCACCCTGCTGGTATGTATTCGTTGCACTAAAAGATGTACATTTATTTTGTAATTGAATGTTTCAGTGAGTTCTCATTTATATCAGTAAAATTCAGTACACCCATAAAGGTATGCATCCCTTTTATTCTTAAAAATATATTTTTATCCAATACAAAGAGCACCTAGTATTTAAGATTCTTAACGTGATGATCCTTTATGTAACATCAAGCAATTAGATCCTTTTTTTCCCCCTGTGTTTAGCAGATGACATACATAAAATGGAAACTGGATTTCACTCAATTTCTTTGTACCTACCATGAGTAAAATGCTAGTTAGGTGTTCTGGGAAGAAAGATACATAAGCAGGGCTTCCCTACTCAATGTGCTCACAACCAAAAGAGTCATTAAAAGAGCTGGAGAGGGACACCGGTGTCTGTGCGGCTTGCAAACTGCGTGACGGCATTAAATTGCAGGGTCTGTGTGCACCATTTTCCTGAAGTATTGTGCTTGGAGTTGCCAAGTATGTATAACCAAGTGAACTCAACTGGATGCTGGACGTGGTTTAAAAAGGAAAGTATTATGTGTTAAAAAAAAAAAACACACATTCTAGGCATTTTCAATATTACATCTTATTTAAGCTGAGTGCTTTCTTAGATGTGGCTATATCTACTGTTACTGTTGAAATATGTTAATCAAATATAGACACTGTTCTCAGAGCTTTTAATCTTGAAGTTTTTGCTCTCTCCAGTGTTTTAGTTTAGTCTTATTCTTGAAAAGATAGAAGCATAAGAACATTTGCCTTCCCACTGTTTTTAAATTCCATAGATGTTTTAAAAAAATGGGATGACAGAAAGGTAGGGAAAGGTGAGGGAAGCAACTGACCTTTCTGAAGGCTGAAATATATGACTACATCAGGCTGGAACACCTGTCTCAAACAATCAAACATTTGTCCACTGGGTGCCACTGTCTTCCCTACCAGGCTCTGCCATTCGGTAGTTGGAGAAAGAAATTGTCTTTAGTATTCATGACAGTAATGTGTGTGTGTGTGTGTGTGTGTGCGTGCGTATGCACATGTGCAGAAATATCTTTGCCTGTATACATGTTAAAGCTTTTTTTAAATATCATCAACTCATTGTGTCACCAGGATGGTGAGAACCGTAGCTGGCTTTCACTGGTCATCCAAATTGTTTTGTCAGCCCCTGTGGCTGAGCACTGGCCAGGCGGGTGGGCTAGACATGGGTGGGGAGAGCAGAGCAAATGGTGAGGGTAAAGAATTGTGCTGGAACTAAGGAGGGGAAGCTCATGGTATTGTCAACGAGAGAACCCTGCCTTTGAGAAGAGGGTAAATTTGTTAGCCAAATGCTTCCAACTTGGCTTTGCCTTAGGGGAGCACACAGGATTAACTCAGATTGGAAAGTATTGATGCCGGGGCTTTCAACTGCAGTAGGCATCTACTGGCCCTGGGCCTCAGTTTACTTTCAGGGAACCTTTCCAAGGTCTCTTCCAGCAAGGTTTCTGTTGACTCATTATGAAAAAGAAGAAACTTAGAAATAGTGAGGAAATAAGGGGATTGTGACTGTTTCCTCTAAGGTCACACAGAAAACAGAATTCTTTGTTGGCTTCCCTCCAGAACAATTTGTCTTTCTTTCTCTTCAGTCAAGGAAGTATTATCAAAATAAAAGAAAGATGAGATCAGGATAATTTGCAATTTAGAGACGTGTAATCTGGGCTATTTACAGCTATAAGAAGTAAGTTTGCAGCAATGTAGTTGGCCAGAGTGAGAAAGGGTCATAAGAGACCCCAACCCTTGTCCTGGGGAATAATGGTAAATAACTCAGAACATTATCAAGTTTTGCTAAAGAAAATACTTGGTTATATTTCCAGAAGGTTAAGATCAGTGAGAGGAAATGCCTGGAAACTAGGTAGTAGACAAAGGACTAGAAGGGGAACTGAGAAAGTAGGGAAAGGGTAAAGGAGGAGAGAGAGAGAAGAGTACAAAGGTTTCTGGAGGAACGCATAAAAAGGAGTTTTTGCATGTATGTGGACTTCTATCACAAGTGCACATTGGAAGGGCAAAGAAAGAGGCTTGGATGGGCTGCAGTTTATGACCACACACAAGCAGACCCACAGGTTCTGTGTAACAGTGTCAGGAGAACCACAGTTTCACAATGGAGCACAGATCAGAGACACCCCCGGCAGAGGCACACAGCAGACCAGTACCTCAGATGCTTCCCTGGCAACAACGTTGGCCCAGTGTCTCCCAGGGGCATGTGGTTCCCAGCTCCCAGCCGCACACCCAGGAGAGCTCAGGCTTTTATGCCTGCCCCACTACTTGCTAGCTTTTTTACTTCGGGCAATTACTTTTATCTCCTTGAGTCACAACTATCTTATCTTGAAGGGGGTAAACCCTGCTTTCATAAGGCCCTGGTGAGATTAAATGAGATAAGTGTATCTGGCTCTTAGTAGGTTCTAGATAAATGTTTTTTTCTACTCTGGCTAGCAGTCATGGCAGAGCTGTGATTCTGGGCATCTTGTGTCATGGGTAAATGTATGTGTGTATGTAAAATGTTTCTTTTTTTACTGGTGTCTCTCAAAGTGTTTGAAAGACACCGAATTGGAACAGAGATTCTTCTCCAGCGCTCACAATCTTTGTTAGTCTTTCGACCAGGAAGAGCCTCCTCCCCACCCCAATTCCCCCATCCTAGCTTGGCTTTTTCTCCACCCAGCTTTCTCTTCCACTCTTTCTCAGCCCTCCACTCGGTACAGGGACATTAGTACTCCACCTTGTTCTCCCTTTCTGCTTCATCTCTGGGGTCTTCTGTCTGTTTCTGCCCATTTTCTGATTTTGCCCAGACTGGGAGCTGAATAGGCAGTGCTGATACCTGGTTATTTCAGGGTTTTCTTGGGGAAACTGGGGAGTGAGGAGATAGGTGATCAAGCCCTCACCCAGGAGATGAGTCCAGAAACCACTCTAGTCAGAGTTAGCTTCAGGTGCCTCTGGATGCTACACCCAGCGAAATATTAGTTACATATTAAATGTGTCATAAACACTAGCTGGGAAAGAGAGGTCATGAGTGATGCAAGAGCCAGGAGGTGGGAAGCTTGGTGAGGAACTTGACCTTTTTTCTAACCACTGGTTCTAGAAATGAGACACAGACAAGGCACAGCAAGGGGCCCCTTTATGGGTTTTTGGAGGATTAAAAATAATTTTGCCCCTTTTTGTTTTCATAAAGAGAGACTTATTGGTGGTACTCAAAATGCAGAGAAGTTTCAATGGAGAAGAACACGGTCGTTTTATTTTCCAATTTTTGGAAAAAGAACCTGTAAGGCTTTTTCTCACTCCTTAGTAACAGCTCAGGTGTCGGTTAGGTATAATTTTTCCCTTCCCTGATGAGAGGGACACTTCCAAAGGACCCAAATAAAATTAGTAACAGCACCTTCCTGCACCCTCACTCTGTTGCAAACTTGACCAGTTCTGTTACAGTCAAAGAAGATTCCTTTCTCTTTCTATTTTGCCCCCCTGGGATCTCTCTGCCTAGGGTTTTCCTCCATCTTAAAGAATACAGAAGCAATAATGGAGACAAAGCATGAAGGGGGCTGAAGGGCTGGGGTGTCTAAGCCGGCATCCTACAGGAATGCATGCCTCATACCAGCCCCCTGCAGTGCCCTGGAAGTGGTAGGCGGTGAGGGGGGGACTAACATTCAGTGAGCACCTCCAGCGTTCTAGGTACGGTGCTTATTAGAGTTATGGACATATCCTTTGATCCACACAAGAATCCTAGGAGGGCAACTGTTATTATAATCCCATAAGGAAAAATGAGACTCAAAAACATTATATCATTTGCCCAGGGTCATACAGTTAATAAAATGGTGAAGCTGGTATTAGAACCTAAGTATTTTAAAAATTCAAAGTCGCTATTCTTAAGCACATGTGGTCTGAGCCAAAGCCATTTAAAATAAGTTTCTTAGTTAAGCAGGACTGAACAGGAATTTACCTATGTCTCCAGACTAGAACCCAAGGGCTTGTTAGGTAGATGGCTGGGCCCTACCCCTGAGTTTAGGATTCAGTAGATCTGAAGTGTGTGTCTGTGGGTGGGGTTGGTCAAGAATTTGCATTTCTAACAAGTTCCCACTCTAAACTGAGGTTAATTTAACTTCTAGCCCTAACCCAAAGCTGCAGACCACGTTTCCTGCCCTTGGGCCCCAGCTGCACAGGGACTTGTTGAATCAGTTACGGTTAGGCTTGGGTACATAAAACAACCCAAATAAAGTGGACTAAACCAGTGGACATTTATTTTTCACTCATATCAAGTAAGTGTGGATGCCAGCAGCCCAGGGCAGGTGTGGTAGCTCCACAGTCCTCAGAGGCCTAGCTTTGTCTCTTCACGCATCCACATGGCTTCCATCCGCAAGGACCAAAACAGGCACACGGAGCTGCAGCCACTCTGCTCATGCGTCAGGCAGGTGAAGGAGGGAAAGGCAGGTGCAAAGCAGGATTGGACTACAGCCAGCCGAAAAGCCCCTTGTAAGAGCTGTTCTCAGAACTCACCTGAAGAATTCTTATATATCCCTGACCACTGTCATTTGCAGGCAGGCTAAGAAATATGAGTATGTAGCTGGGCACATTGCCATCCCAAAGGATGGTGATTCTTTTACTAAGAAGGGGAGAATGGATATTGAGTTGGAAAATAGCAATCTCTGCCTTACTCCTCAGGCTGCAGAACTGATTGCTGCACACCATCTTTTGTCCTGCTGAATTAAGTGTTCTTTGGCACGTGGATATCCAGTTTTCCCAGCACCATTTGTTGAACAGAAGATTCTTTCCCCATTGAATGGTCTTGACCTCATCAAAAATCAATTGTTCATAGGTGTGTTTCTCTACAGACTCTTAATTCCACTGCTTTACAACTGTGCAACTTTCAGCAGGTACTGCTGATTAGAAATCCCAGGTAAATTTTTGAGTTGGAACTTAGATAATTTAGTCTTCTGGCTCCTTTACTGATACCCCTTCTTAGTGTGAGAACCACCGTGGACCTCTCTTACTTATGCAATAGCTGGGGTTTGAATGAATCTACCAACTGATCTTTTACCTTTAACACTAGGATAGTAAACAACCAAACTCAAAAACAAAAGACTAGTATGTTTGACTCTAATAACCAAAAATTATTCATTGTTTTATACCTAAGTCTCTAAAATAAACTCCCATTATTTGCCCCTGAGTGATCAATCTATAGTTTCCTTAATTTTAGGGATATAAAGAATATAGATCTCCAGCAAATTTTTGAATGTTGAATATGTGTATGAGCAGCTAAAAGTGATTTGATACAGGCTGAGATTGACTCCAAAAAATGTTCTGGTTCTTTTTCATTGTTTAAGCACAACAGTAGATCCCTTGATGTAAAGTCTATTTGAACTAAGTAATGTGCCCTTGGTAGGAGTATTCATTTCTGCAAATGCTCAGAAATTATGCTTGATATGCCAATCTGAAATCATGTGTTTCTGTGAATGAGTTTTTGTTTTCCAGGCTATTTGGAAGTCTACTTTAATGCCATAAAATCACAAGCAGTCTGTTTGACCTGAAATGAGATTCCTTATCACAATGAAATCTAGTTACTGGGAATTTTCTTAGATACTTTGGTTCCATTTGGTTTTACAACAGAGGAATTCTCTCTTAAAACACACACACGCATACACACACAATCCTATCGAAGGAGATGTCAATCTTCACCCCTTTACTAGAATGTCAGGCATCAGTTGGAAGTCTCAGAGAATTTAAGGGAAAAAATACAAGCTGCTGAAGAGCTGTGTTGTTCTGAATGGCATCAGGCACCATGACAAATGGGCTTCTGTGGCTTTGTTGTTACAGGCGGGATGTGTGGACTGCTGTCCTGTTACATAACTAAAGACTTCCTTTTGCTTGTAAATGTCAAGATCAAATAGAGGTCAGTTTTAAATAGCTGACTGGGCGTTAATAAATGTAACTTTCTCATCTAAGAATAAGCAAAATGCCTTGTCCCTTACGACTCATGGCTCTGCTGATGAGAAAAGGTGTCAGGTATGAGCATAACCTGTATTTTCTTTATAAGATTTCCTCAAAGATAGCAAACTAACTTTCACTTTGCTTTGTCTCTACATAGAAATTAGTAAATTAGGTAGATGCTGCTGTTTAATTATTCATTGACTCATCTGATAAGTATTTACTGAGCCTATACCATGAGCTAGGCATTCTGCAAGGACTCCCATATATGTCAGCCCATGTATTTCTCCCAAAGGCCCTGAAAAATTGTATCCACACTTTGCAAATGATGAAAGCTCTCTTGTGGGATTGTGGCCCTCTTGCCTGCTTGTTCTATGCATTCCCATCTGGCTATGCCCTTAGGGCACACAATCTACCAAGAAGAACCAAGGCTTAATCATTACTCCTGACCTTCCTGACCCCAGACCTGAATATCCAACTGCCTCCTGAACAGCTCCACCAAGGTGCTCACAGTCCGTGCAAGCTCTGCCTGCCCACGAGCCCCCTGCTCCACCTCTGTTCCTTCTCCCACACCCCCTAGACCGGGACAGTTGCCATCCCCCCACACCCCAGCCCATGGCTCCTATCAGAAACCTGTGTCGCTTTGATTCTTTCCTCTTCCTCACATCCACACATTCTTCCTCTTCCCATACAGCTCATCAGTTGCTAAGTACCTTTTGACTGTGAGTGATTCTGCTCAAATAGTTCCTGAATCTTCTGTCTACACCATGGCCTTTGTCCAGGCCCCAACTGCAGAAACCTCTCCCCACTTTACTTTCATTGTGATCTTTATTCAATGGCTCTTGAACATTATAGCAGGAGAGAAGATTCTATAGTACAGATGTCATATTTCTCCTTGGACTAAATCCTAAATTATCCTGCTTTTCCTTTTGGGGTCAAATCTATTTCCTTAACTGATCTTATAATCACTGTGGTCTGACCTTCTACTGTTTTCCGGTTTTGTCTTCTCCACTCCCCGCCTATCACTATTACACTACTTTCAATTCCTTGAATGCATCATATTCTTTCTTACCTTCCTCATCTAAGAAAAAACAAAAGGCCTTGTTTCTTAAAGTCAAGTTTTAATGAATATATATCCCTTTCCCTCTGCTTCTGCTTGGAATTGTTCTGTTCTGCTCCTTCTACTCCTCTCATCCTCTTTCCCCGTTCAAAAATCCTCCTTGCAGATCTTTAATTAGATGCCACTTTCTCCAAATGCTTTTTCTTTCTCCTTCAAGTTTAGGTCCTCTTGTAATTCAATTTGTCTTCCATTCCCCACTGCCACCAATTGAAATTGTCTATTTGTATCTCCCACTATACCATATGATCCATGAAAGAAGTTCATACAGTGGCTTCCCTGAGGTCTCAAATCAAATTAGGATTCATCTGCTTATCTCTGATGTCAAAGTTCATACTCTTTCCATTGTAACAATTGGAGCTGACCTATAGGCCATGGGGAACCGTTACAGGGTTTGAAGGGGGCATATTCAGATTTGTATCTAGAGGAAAACTCTGAGGGTACTGAGATGGACAGATTTGTGTGGAGACCAGAGCTGGGCATATCAACGTGTCAGCTTGGGCAAATATCCAGTTTAGAAATGATAAGTGCCTACCAGTGGGGGAGAGGAGACAGAGACAAATATTTGTGAGTTGGATTTGGTGATTAATTAATTACATAGAAAAGTAGTATTCAAAACTGATCTCAATTTTAGGTGACTGGTTGATCTGTGCTTACTCTATCTTATGTTTGAATCATTAGATGTTAAAGGTGATTTGTTTCCTATGGAAGGATCCACGCAGGCCCAGTTTACCCCATATGTGCTCTCAACTCTTTTCAAAGCTGTGTAATTTGGATTTCCTCATTTGGTCTTTTGAAAGTTGTAGTCCTTTGGTATTATATCAGACTCTTAACCCATTTCTCAGAAATAGGTTTTTCTTCCCATTTTTATGTCCCCTGGGCTTCAAGAAAAGAACTCTGGATGATCACGTATTCTGTATGTGAGATTATTTATTAGCCTCAGGAACTGTTTAGTGTTTAAATCTGGAGTTGTATAAATGCAAGTCTCTTGCCGTTACTGAATGGATGTATACTGACAGGCTGTCCCTGATACTGTCTGTGGGATAGTCAAAGTCAAAGCCCCTTGCATCACGATACCAACAGGTTACTGGCCTTTTTCACTACCATTCTTCCGCAACTAGACAGACAAGGTCTCCAGATGTTACATGAAAGACTGAACACAGAGTAGCAATGAGAATTTGACTGTTCCCTATTAAGCCAGACATTGAGAAGATTTGAAGAAAAAGGGAGGCCCCTGAGAGAAACTCAGGGATAGCAGAATGCATTTCCCTCAAGCCAGAGAGTGGAGAATTAACTCTGTAAGTCCTACCAGTATGGGAAATCTATGCTTATTCCATGAAAGTGCTTTGAGAATGTGCTGGAACTTGGAGGGACTGGCTGTATATCAAAAGACAGGCCCTAGGCCCCTGTAATTGTTGGCTTTAATTTCTCAGAACCTGATATTATTGCTTTTTGACTTTTATATCCAAGCATTTGACCTTTACATTGAAGCCAATGATTAATTGCCTCACCTTTTCCCGTGTCCCATTTCTTTCTGGTATTCTTACATATTCATAAGTCCCTTTCCATAAGAGACTTCCATAAGTCTCTCCTAAGAGAACTTCCTTGGAGACAAAAGGAATCTTAGAACTCTCTCTGTTTGGACCCCTAACTTTGTATTTCAATTTTCATTTGACCTTTTGGTAAATACTGCTGGTTTTACTCAGAGCTTACATGTTCCTTCATTACTTAGAGTTGCCTCCCAAAATTTGGGGGTGTTATGGGTTGTCCAAATTCAAAGTTTGAACATCTAATTCCCAGTGCCTCAGAACATGATTTTCTTTGGAAACAGCATTGTTGTTCATGCAATTAGTTAAGAGAGGACATAATGGAGTAAGATAGGCTCCTAATCAGATATGCTGGTGTCCTTATAAAAAGGGGAAATTTGGACACAGATATAGAGATAAAGTCATGTGAAGATGAAGACAGAGACTGGGATGACGTCTCTACAAGCCAAGGAATGCCAAAGATTGCCAGCAAATCACCAAAGCTAGGGGACAGGCATAAAAGGGATTCTTCGTCACAGCCCTGAGAAGGAACCAACCCCACTGATGTACTGATCTTGGACTTCTAGCCCCCAGAACTGTGAGACAATAAATTTATGTTGCTTAAATCACACAGTTTGTGGTACTTGTTTACTTCAGCCCTAGCAAACCAATACAGGGGGTAACTATGCTCTTAAATTATAGGCCTTTGGAGGTCTATTTTAAAATGCATGAACCTAGAAATGGCTGGAAATAACTTGTTAAAGGCAGAAATATTAATAAATGTAAAAGTCTGTTTTGTCTAGGATGAGGAATTTGTTGTTTGTTTTTGGCTATAAAATTGAAATGAGACCAAACCAGGTCTGTGAAATAAACGTGTCTTTAGACACAGGGGTTCCAGCCCATTCCACAGGTAGGATAGGCAAATTTAAAAAGTGTTTGCCTCTGCTATTTATTGCCAAGAAATTTCATAGTTTGTAGTACTAGTCCAACTCAGCTTGCAAAGCATTTAGCACAAAGGAAGACTTTGTTTTGAAATGAAGTCACTCTTCTCTCTTATAGTCACTCCTGTTAAGTTTTGCCAAGACTCAGTTTGTTTTTGAGTAACACTGGAAACCTATTCTGCAATATTAATGGCTAAATGTGTGTGTGTGTGTGTGTGGATGGTGGAAGAGATCTAACAGAACAGACAGTGAGAGGAGATAAACATGAAAATTCACATTATTTAATGAGGTGGTTTTAATGATTGTACTCTGTGATGGATTGAGTGGGTGGTAAGGGAAAGAGAAGTTTTTAAATATATTTATATCTTAAACACATGGATGGTGGTTCTAGTTATTGAGAGAGGGAGGTCTAGGAAGGTATAGAATATGAATAGTTCATTTTGAGTACATTAATTTTTAGATGCATTAATTAACTTAAATGCATTTAGATGCACTGATTGAATACATTAATTTTTATATTTGTTGGCTTATATATTAGTCTGAAGCTAAGTGGTTGTACATTTAAAAATTGGAAGTCATCACATGTGATTAGTGTTTGAATCATGGCACCTAAAGAGCTCAGCCAGAGAATGAGTGTAGACCAGGGAGAGAGTTGGGCCCAGGACCATACTCTAGTCTTCCTACTTTTAGAAATTTAGAAGAGGAGGAAAATCTAGCCATGGAAACTGAGGATCAGGAATCCAGAGAATTGTGTCTAGGAAGCAGAAAGAAGAGAGTTTATCAAGATGCCTGGAGTGCTCAAATGTGCACGATTTTACTGGGAGTTTGAATAAGATGATCAGAAATTCATCCACTGTGTTTGATAAAATGAGGGCCATGGGTAACCTTGATAAGATCCATGTCAGTAGAGTAGCAGAGGACAGAAGGCAACTGAGGAGAGAGTAACAGAGTAATATAATTCGGGGCAGCTCTCTTCCCAGCCACTGGGAATTTTTTTTTTTCTGTAGTATGAGAGGGAGGGAGGAAAGGAGACAAAGGGAAGGAAAGAGACAGAGATTGAGAGAAGAGCCAATGATGGTAGAATGAGAGGATTCTGCGAATCTAAGACTCAGAATCTAGGGTGCTTCCTAGTTAAATGAACCATTAATTCATTGTCTCTGTAATCTAGGCCCATTTGCACTGGGTTTCTGTAACATAACTGAAATGGTTCCAACAAATAGAGGAACTAGTGGCCCAAAACTCAGACTGAGTACAGCCTCACCAAAGAAAACCCCCTGCCTTTTTCTTGACTGTGGCCATGGAAGACAATGACAAGGCTCCCAGGGGTCAGAACAGAGGCAAGCAGATCAGAAACATCCGCACAACTGCACTCCCGGCACAGGCCTCATTAGGTCTGACTAGTAGAATGTGGTGTTGGCAATGGCCAGTGACAACTCATAAGTAGTTTCCCCTCTTCCCCTTTTTTTAAAGGGAAATTACATTGTGATTGTCCTGTTTTCCCTGTATTTTGGACATACGAGAGAGGGAACCTTTTTTATTTATTCCTTTGGTGGCATATCATGATGAGCCTCATCTGGGTCTGATGCAGGGAAAAATGCAGGTAACATGGAGATCTGCACATGTGGTTAGATGCAGTGACTTGACAGGACTTCGGGTTGTCTTCTGGGAGGGTGTGAGTGCATGTTTAGATTAATTTAGAATAGATGCATCATATTATGCAGGAGCATTCTGGGAAATGCATCTTCTTATGAGCCTAAGGGTATAATTGTGCTGGACACCCAGAGGGTGAACTTTAATTGGCTTCTGTTTTTATGTCTACCTTTCCTGAGAATGACTCCTGTTGGCTCCAATCTTGTAATAATTCTGTGCCTGTCTACCACAATATTTCAGCTAGAGGAAATAATCTTGAAGCACATGACCTAGGTCCAGTTAATGATGGTATCACATTTTCCTGACCATAAAGATTGATCCAGGAAAGGTCATAGGAGCAAAGATGGGTCAAATAGAGTCCCTTTTCAATAGTTACTGGAGGACAAATTGTCTTACTATTGAGGTCATGACTGTGGAAAGCTATAGGTAACATTTTCCCCACTTGTGAAGAAAGCTTGTCTGTACTGGGAAATAATGAGGGCAACACAGAGGGGCAACACCTAGATAGAGAGGCAAAAACAGACGGAATACTGTGACTTCTTTTGAGTTTGTGGAATCCAGTTGTGTGTGAAATAAAAATCCACTTCCAACTCCCTAATTATAGAAGCAATAACTTTTTTTTCTTCCTTTAAAGAAAAAGAGTGAGACTATTGTACAGAAGTGATAACAGGGTGGGTAGGCAATCATTTTAGAAGTTTCAGCAGGAAAAGAAGCATAGAAATGGATCATGATTGGGGTAAGAGGTGGGGAGAGTTGGATAGACAGTTTTCATTCATGGGAATTCTTATCACATGTTTATGTACTGAATAGAATCATCCAGAAAGTGTGAAATAGATAATGCAGAAATGGATGGGGTGTGGGGGTAGGTGGGGAAATTACAGGAGCAAAGGCTTGGCTTTGTGACAGATAGAGGAGATGCGATTCAAAGCCAAATGAAAGGGCTGGCCTTTGAGAACAGAAGAACATTTTCTCCATTTGTTCCATAAGGATGCTCTCCTCTTTCAGTAACAGAAATCCAATTAAAGTAATGTAATAAGGCCAGCTATCAGCTCACATAAGTCCAGAGGTGGAGCAGTTGCAGGGTTGGTTAATTCAGTGTCTCAAGAATGTCACCAAGAGCACAGTTGTTAGCATCCTTCCATCTACTGTCCTCAGCGTGCACTGCGTCATACTTGGGAGAGACCTGCAGTGACTGCAAGCATTATATGAAGCCAAAACATCCTGAGAAAAAGAGATCAGTTTCTTTTTGTGTGTCTTTTTAAAAAATCTGGTAAAAGCCTTCTCAGACTCCAGGGGCTCCTATTGGGTTGCAGGCCCCTGCCTAAACTAACCTTTTATATCTGGCAATGAGACCAACATGGCTGGCTTAGTTCAACTGTGATTCATTCCCTGCGGCTGGACAAGGCCAACCTTCCCTAAACACAGGGCTGTTAGCTAATCCAAATTGGGTGTCTGGTAGCAAGGGATAAATGAGTAAACAACTGTTGGGAAACAGATTAACAGTGTCCGCTGAGGTAAGGTTTACATGTTGACTGGTGGGAAGGTGAGGAGTAGCCAGCTGGCAGCTTCTATTTTTTGGGTGAATTATTGATGAGGTGGTCATTTGGGATAAAGGGAGGGGATAGAATTTTGGAGAGAATTTTGAAGCGCATTAGAGTTGTGTTCATTAATTAAAATGAAACCAATTATCCAGTTTTTTTCCTAGTAACATCCAATGAATGGATGCAATGCTAACAATTTTCCTGACCAGTAAGAACTAACTAGAGTCATTTTATTTTTATGGAGGTGTAATTCATATAACATACAATTAACTGCTTTAAAAGGTGCAATTCAGTGGCATTTGACACCTTTAGTGTTATGTAGCTGACATCTCTCTCAAATTTCAACATTTTTTCTTCACCTGAGAAGAACACTTTGTATCCATAAAGGAACCACTTACCCAAACCCTTCCTCCCACCCCATCAACCATTAATTTGTTTTCTTTCTCTATGGGTTTATCTCTTCTGCATATTTTGTATAAAAGGAATCATGTAATATGTGACCTATTGCATCTGGCTCTTTTCACAGCATAATGTTTTCCAGCACCATACAATTAGAGCAAGCATCTGTGCTTCGCTCCTTTTTATGGCTACATAATATTCAATTGTATGTATACAACACGATTTGTTTATTTGATGGACATCTGGTTTCTACCTTTTAGCTATTGGTGCTATTAAGCACATATACAAGTTTCTGTGTACATATATGATTTTATCTCTCTTAGATACATACATAGGAGTGGAATGTTTGGCCATAGAGAGTTATAGTTTGAACTTTTTGATGAACCACCGGTTTGCCCCAACAGCTGCACAATTTTACATTCCTCCCAGTAATGCATGAGGGTTCCCAATTTATCCACATCTTCATCAATGCTTTCTATTTTCCATTTAAAAAATTATAGCCATGATACTGGCTGTGAAGGGGAATCTCATTGTGATTTGGATTTGCATTTTCTTAATGTTGAACTCTTGTTTTTTTGGAATTAGGGAACTTTTGCAATTTCATTCATAAAATTATTAATCACAATTGCAAAAGTAGATATGTAGAGCTATGTATCAATAATAAAATGGGAAGGAAATGAAATGCTCTAGAAATATCTCAAAAAGTTCCAAAGATATATACTCTTAGGCTAAAAACCTACAATTAAACCATGGTTATACAGCAGATTATATGTGTTTCTGCATTTTCTCAATAATTCCTCCTTATATTTGTTAGACTTATCCAATCTCATTATTTGTTATAGGTCTATTGAGATTTTCTATTTTTCTTGAATTAGTTTTGGTAGTTTAAGTGTTTCTAGGAGTTTGTCCACTTCACTAAATAAGCCAATTTGTTGGCATCCAATTATTCATAATCTTCTCTCATAATCCTTTTAATTTCTGGAAGTTTGGCAGAAATGGTTTCATTTCACTTCTGTTTTAATTTTTGTCTTTACTCTTTTTAAAAAAACCAATATAGTTAAAGATTTGTCAACTTGGTTAATCAGTTTCCAGAACCAACTTATGGTTTCATTAATGCTTTTTTTTCTCTCTTTTCTGTTTTGTTTACCTCCTCTTCAGGACTATTTCCTCCCTCTACTGACTTTGGGCTTAGTTTGCTCTTCTTTTTCTTCAAGGTGTGAAGTTAGGTTATTGATTTGATGTATTTCTTCTTTTTTTAATGTAAGTTATTTCAGCTATACATCTCCCTCCGGGACTGCCTTTGTTGCATTCCCCAAGTTTTGGTATGTTGTGTTTTTCTTTTGATTTGTCTCTAAGTACTTTCTAATTTCCCTTGTGATTTCTTCTTTGACCTATTGATTCCTTCTGAACGTGTTATTTGTTTACTGCCATCTTTTCTAGTATTTCTTTTGTTATTGATTTCTAGCTTCATTCCATTATGGTCAGAGGACTATTTCCTGGAGCTTCTGACCTGGCCATTTTCTCTGAAGTTCATGTCATTGTTTTTCCATGGCTCAGTTTACTGCAGGAAGGAATTACACTAGTCCAAGTTAAAAGCAGACCCCAAACGGTTACATTATACAAAACTGTGAGGTTTTTAACCTTGTGACAAGGAACAGGAGGGAAATTGCACTCATTGCAAGGAAATCCTCACTTAAGCTTCAGTGAGCCAAAAGCACTTAAAACCCAGGAACCTTCAGCTGGTCGTCCTTAGCCAGTCCCACCTCTACCAAGAACTGGCATATGTTTTTTCCCTGGTTACTCCTGTAGCTGAATTATTTTTCCATATTCTGGATGTTCCATTATAGTACCATTGCAGACAAATTTCCTCTTAAATGCCTTCACTGGTTTCTTTTTATCATAATCATCAGCAATCCCTTGGACAGCAGTAAGGGTCTTTCTGCAGTTTTTCTGTTGAATTCTTAAATGGATATAATCCTTAGTACCAGCAGGAAGCAGATTATCACCTTTACGTGCATTAGTCAAAAGAAGAGGTTCTGGATAGCGGATATACTACATGATTCCTTCTCTTCATTGGAAACAGCCTATAGAAGGCGGTGGTGGGAGAAGGTTGGGGGGTGTGGTATGGAGCACAGAGAAGCAAGGGGTCTCAAGGCATCAAGGGAAAGGCTGCTGAGCTCTTAGCGGCCACTCAGTGACTGAGGCACAGGTCATTTTGTTTTGACTATTATCTTGAATATAACTCTAAAATATATCAGTGTCTTTCTTGACTGCATCAATAAGATATAAAATGGCTACAGTTTATCTTTCTTTGACTTTTAACTGTATTGCAATACCTTTATGATCAAGGTTTATTGAACATTAGGGTAAAGTTGAAAGATGATTTTTTTGGGTGGAAATGCACAGCCTCAAATGTATAATAAGGAAGTTATCTCTTTGTTTAATGTAATTCTGAGGACAAATGTTCATGCTATTTAGACTCTTCTGATCCATACTCAGACACATTATCCACTGTGCCACTGGGCCCCCTTTGTTCATGCTTTTTTAATTATCTCTTTCCTCCAAACTCATTAGGACCATGGGCAGAGGAAAAGAGGGACTGTTCTTAAAGGGGAGTCAGAGGTAGAATATTAGCCTCCTAGCATTAGGTGAACAGTATGCTCCAGCAAACGTGGCTAATAAGGATACATAAACATTGATCATTTAAAGAATAGGTGCATTTCTACTTTCTTTTTGTAAGCAGATAGCTGATACTAAGTTGGACTGAGTTTTTGTTTCTTGGCTTTTTGAAAACAATTGCTCTGTAAAACCGAGTAGTACTTATAAAAAAAAAAGAAAAAAAGAAAAGGGAAAATAAGCAATCAAAAGGAAGCAATACCCAAGGTCCCTGGAATTCTTAAATTCAATTTGCAGCTGCTAACTTGGATTTCCTCTTACTTTAATGCCTGGTTTTCTGTCCCATAATTTGAATTTGAATTTAGGCAGCATTCCAAAGGCTTCCTGAATTGAAAATTAGACTTTGAAAAGTCCTAACAGCTCCATCAAAACAATGGAGTGAATTCAAAATGGCATCAAACATCTTGTGACTTAGCAGCAAAGCACAACCTTTCAGGCAGGGCTTAAATCAAACAAATAAACAAAAAAAACCCTTCAGATGCATACTTTTTTATTTTAGTTCCTTCTCATCTCTTTTCTCTCCTTTCCTGTTAGATTATTAGGCTTATTTGGCCATTTTCAAAGGGGTTGGAGGAATATTAATTGTCCTATGCTAATAAACAGTTTCCTAATTATATAATGGGATCCAACAGCAAATTATTAGTTCTGGCCCCAGTGTGTCCACATGAAGAAGAAATACTAAGATCCCTTTATCCTGCTTTTGTGAAGTGATGATACAAATGAGAATTAAGACTCATAGTTTTACATGGAGCAATCTTAGCAAAGGTTACTCCTGGTCAATTCATTGCATCTTGTAAGTTTTGACAGAATTCTCCACTCACCCTTCTGTGAAATTTGCAATCTAGTTTGAATACATATGACTGAGAAACACCCTGTAAAAATATAGCAAGGTAGCATGGTAAAATCCCAATTTGAGTACCAAGGTCATAGCATCAGTGAGTTTGTGGGGATAAGACTAAAACAGATCTCTTGACTCTAAGTCAAACATTCTTAGAGTTAAGCTGAACCTGAGCTAAACATATCTGAGTCAAAGAGATATTTGGGCAGAAACCTCTTACAAGAAGAGAGGAAAAAGATGGGGTTGGGATCTATATAACAAGGAGGCAAGATGGCAGGACAGAATTCCCAGGTCTTAGAAAAAAGAAAATGAATTTCCTTCAGGGAAATATGTAAACACACTGAGAAAAAATGATGAAGGTCACATACTAAGGGGGAAAAGATCACGTGCCTCATCTTTGCAGGCAGCCACAGAGTTAGGGTTTGGATATAATATAGAACGCAGCACTGGAGGCAGACCAGTGGAGATCTGAATGCAACTTCTTATTCATCCCTAAAAGCATCAGTTTCTTGATCTTTAAAATGGTGATAATAATAAAAATATAAACAAAACTCCATATAGAGTTTTGAACAATGGACTAAGGTAACATACATAGCACCCAACAGAATGTATGGTGTGGTGTAGCTACCAAATGAATGTCAGTACCTGCTGATTTTCCATAGACTTCACTCATTTGTGGTCAAGAGCTTGGGATTTTGCAATCAGACAGTATGTCACTAGAATGCTTATGGTGGCAAGTAATAGAAAATTAGACTCCTGAACAATAAGGAAACTTATTAGCTCATTAAGTATAAATCACAAGGTAGAAAATGCTTCAAGACTGGTTGATAAAACATGTCAACAATATTAAAAAGACTCAGGTTTTTTCTGTTGTCCACTATTCCATCTGGCATGTGGTTTCATCGTATAACTGCTTTCCTGGATGTTTACAGGATGGCTATACAGCAGCATTCATATCTGGTAGAGGAGAGGGAATCCTGCAAATCATCAAAATTCCTCTTGTGCAATGGGAGTGGTCCATCTCCTCATGAAATAACTGTGGTCAGAGAAAAGCCAGGCTCTGATTGGTTTAGACCTTATTCCTGAACCCATCAACAGCAAAGATGAGGGAACTGTCATGATTATCAGGTGCCACTTCTGGATCTAAGGTCAAATTTGGGTTTAGAGAGACAGACCTGAGGTTCACTATGAAAAGCTTGGGTTCCGACTCTTATTTTCTGTATCTTTGGACACGTTATACAACTATACTGAACTTGCTGAATTTCCTCATCTGCAACATGAGTAAGAAGCTAAACTGAGATAAATATGAAACCAAAGTTTCTACACAATGTCCTGGTACCCAGGAATGTTAGCTATTATTAATATTGTTATGATTATTCATCTGTATACTCTCATATTATATAATAGTTTAAAAATTATCTGCCTTTCTGGCCAAAGTTTGAGTGTTTGGAGAACATGAATAAAATTACTTTCATTATTAAATTCCAAAGTTTTACATATATAAATGTGCAATATATTTCTTTAATGAATATCTGTTGAATGAATGATTAAAGGCCTAAAATTAATAGAAGACAGATTTAAATGAAAGACAACATAATGGTGAATGAATGAGTTACAGGTCAGGCAGCATATGGGAACAAAATGGGGCAGATTGAGAAAAAATATTTGAGAGAAAAAAAAATCTGACATAGAAAGGCCGTTTTTCTGAAGGCTAAAGTAGTAACAGGAATTAAATAAACTAAAAAATACTTGAGTTTAGGGTAGCCAGCTCTGACAGGCTGATATCTTCAGATATTTTGTTTTACAATTTCATCAATAAAAAATATTTGGATAGAGCCCATATGAATGCCTGCTGTAATCTAGAGGAGGTAGAAGAAATAATAAAAATAGCTACTAAGTACTTGATGTGTTCTAGGTGTTGTTTAAGTATTTCTCTGATGTAGGCTGTTAATTTAATGTTAGAATCCTGAAACAAATCCAGGGGGTAAGTATTGTACTTTTCATCCCCATTCTCATTTACAGATAGGAAAATCAAGCCCAGAGAGACTAAGCAACTTACCCTAATCACATAGAAAGTAAGTAGAAAACAGATTTTTACCTAAGGGTCTGACTTACCATTCCACTATGCTATATAATAAAACAGAACTGTTCTCACAGAAAACAGACTACATTTCCAAACCAACATGTGCCAAGAGCTAAATGCATCAGTGCCCACGAGGAGCGCAGCAGGCCTCCCAGGTCACTGAGAGCACAAACGTATAGCCAAGAGTTGATGACACTGACATATGTGTTCCCCCTGCCCTCCCATTGCACCTTTGTAATCCTCAGCATATAACACACCGTCTGTGGAGAGCAGCGACCACACAAATATTTCTTAAGTGGGTGATGGTGTGGATGGAAAGATGGATGCCAGTGTATTTGATGTGCCCACCTTGTTTCCGTGACAGACCAACCTTTTCATGCTTTTCCAGTTGACAAACTGTCTTTAAAAACTTGCTCTACTTTTCAGGATAAGACAGTAGGCTTCCCAATAACACTTGGAATGATACAAAAGAGATACTTAGAAATAATCCATGCCTCAGAGGATACACTGGGGATCAGAATGAATACAAGGTTGGGTGTCCCTTTCCAGGGACTCTTTCAGGATTATTGCTGAGTTGTACAGAAAAAGCATAATAAACTGCCTGGGTGAAAGGAAAAGCTTCCTTTGGGCTCTGCAAAGGCATTAAGGGTCTAGGGGCTATCAAACTACCTCTTTCCTCAAGAAGGATCTACAAAGAGTAAAACAAAGATAGTCACTTCTTGGTTACAGTTTAGCACATACCTGCCTTTAATCAAACTTTAACTTGAAATTCATGCATTTTTCTTTAGCAGCTTGTATACTGAACATTCAAGAGAGTCAGAATGTATACTCTTCTTAAAGAGCTGTAGTCCCCCAAGAGTTAAGTAAACCACATATGTAAACCACAACACCGATGTCAGTTTCCACTGTAAAATAAAGTCAATTTTGAAATATAATGAAGATGAGAGTTGAGATTATTGCACTAGATAGCCCTCTGCTTGTTGTAACTATGTGTAACTTGCCCAGAAAGATCTTTATTATTAAAAATAAGTGAAATCAAAATGATTTCCTTATCTCTCTATACTGATCATTTGTTATCTCTGAGAAATGTCCCGGAAGCCATTTTCATATTTAGTAGATATTGGTGGAAGGCATTGGACTTTTAGAAGGAGCTTTAAAAAATAAAAGAAAACCACTATATTTAAATATCCTTACAAGAAAATGTCTTTAGCTTGCAGCCTCTGAAGGAGAAAAATCAAAACTGCTTGAACGAGTTTTCTGGCTGGAGGAAAAACTAGAGGCTCTGAACCAGAAAGAAGACAAGAGAGAACTAGATAAAAAAGTGGTTCTTGGAAAAGACCAGGTATGGTAAAGAAGATAATCAATCTTAATTCTAGAAGTTAGCTAAATGTTTATGAAGTGACAATTCTGTAGTAATTTCTGGCTGGGTTGAAAGTTCATATTTATGGTCAGAGGGTAAAGCCAATATTTGTATTTGCCAAATGTAATTGTATTCCCTGGTGAATATTCACATATAAAAATTAACTCTGTCAGGAATATTTTAAAAGCTTGCTTGATATGTATCCTTTTGAATCATATTAGCTGAATTTTCTAGTTATTTTGTAAGTGGTATTGACTATACAAATGTTTTTGTTTCCAAGATTGAACTTAATAAGGAATAGTTTCTGTGTAGTAAAACAAGTGGACCAGAAAATTTGGTATTGCTTTTAATCAATTACTTTATAATAAGTTATTAATCTCTGAATCTCTGGTCACTTCTATATGTGTTATTATATAAATTTATCTCTTATTCAACCCAAATGTATTTGTATCTGCCTTTGGTGTGTATGTGTATGTGTATATTGCAAAGGTAGATACACAGCATTTAGCCCCACATATATGTACATATGATACAAGGTGCATTTGCATTATTTGCAGTATGTTAAGCAAACATTTTTCCCAATTATTTTCTAATTCCTAACATTTTTGTGTATTTTGTTGTTTTGGGCCTTTCCATGTAATGTAAGAGAGATAGGAATGGGAACAGTGATTTCTTTAATGATAATTTTCAAAACATCTAACTGAGATAATGCTGCTATTCATAAGATTTGAGAACTGGTACATAATTACATCTGGAAATTTTAGATTTTACTTTCAATATGTAAAAGGAAGGGTGCCTTTTCAGTGCATCGAGAAATTACAAGCTGAAGTGAAAGCTTCCCAGGAGCAGCATCTAAGAGTTTCCCCTCTTTTTTCATCCCTTAATTTATTTCCATTATCCCAGAAATGAACAGAAATGTTTCAGTGGTTCTAACTATGGTCTTTCTGCTGCAAACCAAATCACAAGGCTAAGACTCAGTGTTTTTACTACCTCTACAGAGTTGCTTTCCGTAAACAGAATTGTGATTTAAGTTGATGATAAAAATTACAAAAGTGAGGTCCTCTGTATAACCAGATGGTCTAATCAGGGACTATCAGGATCAAAGACCTGGAAGCTGAGGGTAGAAAGACAAGGAAGCCAGGCTAGTTTAGTGCGCGCATGGAAGTGGATATTACAGACACATCAAATAAAGGCCTAGATCAGTGCCGTTTAAACTTTAATATATCAAGAATTACCAGGAGCTGGGGAAAAAGACTGTGGTGTAGGAAGGCAAGGCAAAAACCTCCTCCCCAAATCACACAGAATGTGAAAATATAGCAGATACAACTAGGCCTGAAATCAGCCTGAAGACAGCAGAATGGGCCACCTACCTCTGGGGAAGAAGAGAAGACCCTACAGAAGAATTTCCTGGATAACTCAAAACTGCCCAGGGGTTCTGTTTCCTGTATGCCTAGGGCAGGACCTGAGTGTTTGGACTTCTAGGTGAGGCTAGATTCAGCTGCTGCTGACACTGCCTATCTTTGAACTGTGTTTAGAGCTTGTTGTTTTATCTATATTCATCCTGCCCCAGTCCTGTGATTTTTAGGCAACTTGCCATATCAATAAACAGATACAAAAATGTCCACTTTCTCCTGCAATACTGCCCTGGGAGAGAGCATATGAATATCTAGGGTAAATTTCATTTATACTTCAGCCTTTCTTCACCCAGGGAGCAGCTAAAGAACATCTCCTGACATAATATCCTGTGTGTTCATGCTCATAAATCAGTGGGTGGCCTGTCCCTGTCTTGTCCCAAGGGTCTGCACAGCCCTGAAGCCTTAAGCATTTCCTTGAAGGTTTCTCACCACCCTTTTAGTGATATCTACCATCTATGTCTGGGAACCGAAGGATGACTTCTTGATTAAGAACACTGACCAGCCACGTTAAATGGCCAATTTGAACAACAGAGTCCTTGGACTTATCTGAAATCCAAAAGGCTGCAGTTTAGAAGTCCTACAGAAAAGACTCTGCAAAAGAATAAATCCTGGTCCCCATCCCTTCTGGGTTTGCAATGAGCTGATCTGGGTAATATCTTGGTAATTGCCTCAATTTTGTGTTGGGGCAGAGAAAAGCTAATCCACTTCAGCAGTTCATAGAGCTTTAGACTCTAAATTTAGGATCTTCTTTGACCAATTGTGGTCAACTGACCAATAGTGACAATGACTAAGGCCTGCGTCTGTGGCACAGTGACACAGTCAGACAGACAGAGACCTTGTTAGCTCAGTATTGTGTTGCAGATGTCTCTTCTTCAGCCTGCCCCTGGGGGTGCCAAATAACAACTATTGTCAGAGGATATCTCCACATATCACATGGATACTTTCAGCCATTTGCCTAGGAGATTTTTTGCTGTGAATTTTTTAAGGAAAGCAGATTATTCACTAAGGTTCTGCTATTAGCTTCCAGCATTTCTGCGTGAAATCTAATGAAAACACAGTCACAGTGCCTTAGGGAAATTCCTGTGGTGTCTTCTTGCATTGTGTAGCGTCTGTGGCCTCTATTCCTGTACCACGCTGGTCTTGCCCCAGGCTTGTCTGAACTGGGATTGCTTCCCTATATTAGGGTATTGATAACAATGACTGGAACTTCTCTTGTGTAGTTGTTCAACGTTCAGGTTTTAATATAGCAGTGAAATCATCAAAGATTTGCTTCAATTTGTCAAGAATATCTAAAGGAAAATAATAGCAATAATAGTGCTTATTGAGAGTGGATAATGCATCTACCATTTGGTAGGTGTTTCATTTATTAACTATGTTAAATCTCAGGACAACCCAACAAGGTGGGCATTGTTTGTTGTTCAGATAAGAAAACTGAGTCTTAAAGATCAGATCACTTGTCACACATGTCAATTTTTGAAACCCATGCTTTTGCTTTCACACGTTTGCTATCACTTGCTGCCTCTCCATATTACATTCTGTCCATGCCACTCGAGATAGGAAATGGGCTCATAAAGGCTCTGCCTCCAGTCTCCTTTCTCTCCCTATTCACTCTGAGTGATTCATCAGCTCATAATGCTTCAACTCTTACTTTTATGCAAATAAACAACCCCCTCTACCCCCACCAAATTCTTTTTATCTTAATCATCCCCTGATTACAACTATTAAGTGCTGTAATGAGCATTTCTTAAGACACTGTTCCTTGGAAAAACATTCCAAATGATGTTAATAGGTATTCTGAACTCCTCCCCCTCAACATACACATACACACACACACACACACACACACACACAGAGAGAGAGAAAGAGGGGGGAAAAAAAGGAAAAGAAAGAAAATGGGAGGTACATTAGAAATGAATTAAATTAAGTGGGCTTATTAACTGCAGGACTTATCAGTATATAATCAGTCTCTAAGGAGAGGTCATAGCATGTCGTTTTCCGATGGTATTTGACCATGAGTCCCAGGTTTGGAGATGGCTAGCATACTGCAAGGAAATTAAAAGTGCTGTGCTTGTTAAAGATGATCTGAACATCTTGCTGACACTCCAGGCTCAGCATATACCAAGTCAAACTTGCTATCTTCTATTTCCATCTC
Organism: Manis javanica; assembly: GCF_040802235.1. Taxonomy (NCBI): domain Eukaryota; kingdom Metazoa; phylum Chordata; class Mammalia; order Pholidota; family Manidae; genus Manis; species Manis javanica. Next base: position 56,542,341 of record NC_133169.1, on the reverse strand, counting down.
TTAAATATGCTCCTCTGTTTGTAGTCCTCAGCCTTGGTGGATAATATCACACTGCTGATGTTTGTTCTAGATCCAAGCTTCAAAGCAGTATTAAAATCCTAGCTTTCTCTGTCTCCAGCCCACATTGAGTTAGCTGCCAAGCTTTGAGTTTGTTTCTCCAAGTTATCTCACTTCCGTGCCTCCTCTGCTATTATATTGCCACATCCCTAGCTTTTTTTGATCATCTCCTATCTTAATTAAGTCTACAGACCCAAGTTCTTAACATATTTGAGTTCACAGCCTCCCCTTAGCACCCCCATTCAAAATCACAATGTAGCCCATTTGCTCTCATACCATCAAGCCCTGTTTGCAGAGGAGAGAAAGGACAAAATCCATGTGTAAAGATTCGGGCTGAGGGCAGAAAACCAAATGGAGCCAACACATACTCACAAGGAGAATGAAATCTACTAGAGTGACCAAAAAACAGAATGAGGATTAAGGGATCTAGAGGGTGGGATGGAACCCTGGAGAAGGGGTGAGGGTCCTTCTGGGATAGGTGCCTGGAAGGGTTGAGGGTGTTCGGGGCTGCTTAAGTTAGGAAGTGGCAGAGGATTAGGAAGTGTTGCAACATCCATACTCAAATCCCCTTGTGTGTGTGGGCATCATGCGTACTGCCTGGGATTCCTGTCTGGGGGTGCCTCCTGAATGCAGCACTGCTGTAGGATCTGACCACCTGGGTAGCCTCCTGGTTTCCCTGCCCCACCCCGAGGGAGGCTTCCAAAGCATCGTCCCTGCCCTCATCTCCCTCCTCTTTCTCACTGCCCTCTCTCTGCCTCACACTGAGCTGAACGGGACAGGAAAATGGAGCTGCTGTCTTCCTCTACACACCCAGGGTCTTGATGCATCTGTGACTTGGCTCTCTGTTCTCTTGGTCTGGACCATCCTCCCCTTGCTTATCCAAATAATTCTTACTTTTCTGGCAAGACTCTTATCAGCGATCAACTTCTCCCTTAGCCCCAAGAGTACCTTCTCTGGGCTCCCATCTGCTTTTTAATTGGCACGATCTGTTTGTACATTGGTCTCCCACTAGACTCGAAGGTTACTGAGAGCCACATCATGAGTGTGTTTCTGTATCCACTTCACCAAGTACAGGGCTGGGCACACTGCAACTGCTCGGTACATTTTGCTGAAAAGAATTGAATTTTACTCCAATCATGTCATCCACCCTGTTCGAAAGCCTTATCTAAGACCATAGTTGCCCATTATCCCAGAATAAAGGCCAACCTCTGGACCCTGGCATTTATCACACTGAGAATGAGGGACTGATCCCCTTTCTTGCCTCCTATCACACATCTGTGACACCCAAATACACCCATTCATTCTTGCCACTGGGGCTTTGCTCAGTTTCTCCCCACCTGGAATATCCATCCCCACCGCCGTGTTTGCCAGATTCTTCCCATTTTCCAGCAAGTGTTTTCCTTCTGGGAAGTTGTCATCAAGCCATAAGCCATCTCTCTATGGCACTTGTCACCCTATGACCCTCATTAGAATTATCTGATGTGGCTTAGCTCTTCCCTAAGACCCTGAGCTCCTGGAGAACAGAGAGTGAGCCTGTTTCTCTTTACACCCCTCAATGTCTGTCTCAATGCCTGGCACCAATTTCATTGAAATGAATTGTCAAAATGGCTGAATTTTAAAAAAGAAGTTACTTTGATATTTATAGGAGTCTACTTTAAATCTCTGGGAAAGTTACTTTATGTGATTTTCTTCTTTAAAAATGCCGGTTACATAAGGCACGACTTTAATCTGAAATTGATACCTTTAGGGTGCAACATGGAAGGGAAAAGGTGATGATCTCTTAGAATGGAAATAGAAGGAAGAAATAGCAGAGAAAGAAAATACAGGTGTGGGAAATCCTTATTTCAGAAGAAGTCAGAAGAACATCTAAAGGAAACTATGGTGTTAACATAAAAAGTAACAACGTAGGGTTTTGCTTCCTTTGATTCAGAGTACACTTGCCTAGAACCCAATAGTTGAATTACATTATTTTATAATTAAACTGACAGCTATGAAACGGAGAGGCGACAGGGGCCTAAGCATCTCGGAGTGAGTTGTCACTGCTGATATTTTGAATATTAAAGTTTCATTCCATTAACTTTAGTTGACCTAGTCCCAGTTTATACTTTTAAAAGATTACAAAAGGCTGCCCCTCCCAATGTACGCATGGGCACCACCCACAGGGATCCCTGCCCTGGGCATCTTTTATCATCCCCTGCCACATGATTACTTATCCATTTAGAGACCTACTTGGCATTAAACAAATAAATTAATGTTTATAATAATCACTCAGAGATAATTGTTCATGTGCAGGCAGTTTGAGTCAGGACTAGGTATCCTAAGGAAAAAAATCCTTTTAAAACTGATGCTTTCCAAATTGTTGAATCTATTGCTTGCCTGCTTTTAGCCTTTGGGGGCTGTAAGTTCTCACCCTGTCCATCCACTGGTCATTGATGGTCTGATGATCCTGGCAGCGCAGTTTGCCTCCTGCCTCTCCACACCCACACCTCCCTTCCAACAGCGAGCCCATCTCTCGGTTCAGCTACCAGCAAGGCCTGACCAAAAGTTCTGCAACATTTGTTTGGATTGTTTCTAATCTGGGTAACTGGGTGTAGACACTTGAGTGTTATGTTATTCTCTGCACTGTCCTTTATGCTCGAAACACTGTGCTTGATAAACTGAGAAGTTAAAAATGTCCAGAAGAAGCAAGCCTTCCAGTGAACTGTACAGCATGCCTCCAGCTGTGGGATAGATGAGTGTGTCTTTGGAATCAGAAGCTCGCACTTTATAGTCCTGAGGACACACTTAGACCTGTAGCCAATGGTCCTGAAGCTCAGTTCAGAAACAAAGGGCATGGGAGGGCCCTCCATGGGTACCCTTGTCAGGGGTTTCCCAAAGAGGTGATTTAACTTCTTTCTTTCCTTCTCTAAGGAAGCTATCAACTGGTACTTTACTTTCTAAGTTAGAAATCTGCAGGAGCCCAAGTTTAGATCAAGTGCAGACTCCTCTCCCCTAGGATTCCCAGCCCTCGGCTCACTAGTCTTTCCCTGCTGCGGAGGGCATGGGCCCTGCTGCCTTTGCTCTTCTGGACCACCCACACATCCATCAGCTAACTCACCTTCGGCAGCAGTAACCTGATTTCCTTTTCAATTGTGTCTCTCCCACCATGCACAGTCTTACCTTATCAGCTGCTAGCTAGGAAGTGGGCATGTGCGCTAAGCCAACTGGACTCTGAATATTAATTTAGGTGCAGCTGGAGAAGAAAACCACTTGGAACTGGTGTGTCCTACCTGCTCAAGCATCAAGGCAAAGGCGTTTGCGCTGCCAGACCAAACTACTCTGGCTCCTGTCTATTTCTGAGTCTGACTCCTGTCCATTTTAAGAACCATCCAATAATCCTAATTAGCTTGAAGAAAAGACCCTTTTTCTTTAAGTTAGTTAGAATCAGATTTGGTGGTTCACAGCTGAGAAGCTAACTCCTTTATTATACAAGATGTTCTTAAAGTGTGGCCTCTGGACCAGAAACAGTTGAGTCACCTGGGACATGTCTGAAATGCAGATTTTGTGGCTTCCTCCCTTACCTCCTGGGTCAGAAACTCTAGGAGTGGGATCCAGCAAAATAGTTTTAAAGTCCCCTGGGTGATGTGATGATGGCTAATGACCCAGAAGCCCTACACTCTGTGATAAAATCCAAACCACTTTCAGCCTAGACCCTCTGTTCACATCAGAATTACAGTTCCTGACCAGCATTGTACTATTGGGGGCCAGCCCATATGTCCTCATGCTCCGGCCTCAGAAACACATCTCTGGTCTGACTCAGAGCACAGCAGGCTGGGGCTGGGGCACACAGGACATGATTGTTCAAGCGCTGCACAAAATGGAAATAATCCTCTGTCTTGCCCTCTAAATCCCATATGTGAATATGCTCTAGAAGTATCACTTCATTCCTGAATCTTGCCACGACTAATTCTATGGTAAAGTGACCATAACTCATAACACCTTAGAGTCATATAACAATTTACAGTTCCCTAATGTTCCCACCCACATTATGTCATTTATTTTTCACAACAGTCCCATGAGGCAGATATTATTCCTCTTCTACCAGGTGAAGAAAGTACGAGTCAAAGACAGTAAGATGCCTGCTCACAGCAAACAGCTGGAGTGGGGCAAAGACTCAAATGTAGATATTCTGACTCTAGGACCCCTATTTTATAAGTCTGAGTTCACTGTTAAATGAGAAGTTTTGCTGAATATACATGCCACACACATATGCCAGTTGTGTTGATACATTAATTTGTATGATCTTTTAGCCTAATTGCACTCCATAGACCTCATGGCAGTTTATCAGCCTGATAGAAAATGCTAGTAGGATCTCAGAGAGTTCTAACTGGAGCCAATGAGGAATGGGGAAATTCCTTCCCTGTGGTCTATTCTTTCAAAGCCAGACTTGTTGATCTAAATGGAAAATTCCTCAATGATTGTTTATGAACAGAATCAGTTGGTACTGAATGGTTACATATGGGAAAAATCTCAGATATTTTTATTGCATTAGTTGATTATATTAGAGCCAACACCTCTCAGCATGACACCTTCTTTGGTTGGATTACCTGGACTGGATGATTTTTTTGGCCCTTCATTTTAACCTTTCATGTGTTTGTTCCGTGCTCATCTCCTGCGTGCTTGATCTGGAGAAGGTAAAAATCAGAGAGTAACAGAGGCTGTCGAATCACCTTGGCGAGTGCTGCTGCCAAACTTCTCTGGGAGCTTCGCGGGGGAGAGGGTCTGTCTGAGCTCTCCTTCACACTGGCAGGTTGCTGAGCACCTACGGTCAGAGATCTCTGACTGTGAGACCTTACACAGATCCGGCCCAGTGAGGTGCGGCTAAATAATTTCGTCACACTGATGAAGCAACTGTCAAAATAAAACTTCAGAGCTCTACTAGGATCTCATTAAACATTTTCTGTTTTTATTTTTTTGCTCCAAAAGCCAAGGCACAATAATTGCTCTGGGAACCACTTATCTTAGCAGTGGGATCTACCAAGGAGGGCAGATTGACGGGCAGGGGCCTAAGGCATAAGCTTGGTGGGTCACATCACACAAGCCTGGTTTCTGCCTGACACCTAGAAGGCTCATTTTTCCCACTCTGACCATATCTGAGTTCTGTTTCTGCATTTTCTATAGATGATGACTAAGTTTAAGCTAAGCAATCACCCAAGGACAATTCCTGCCACCCCAGCTACTACAGAACCATTATATTTGTCTGATCTTTGTTTAGCCACCTAAATGGACACATGGGGTGACCTTTTCCCTTTTTTTGTAAACATATTAGCTCAATATGTGTTTCTTCAGACACTTATTTCCATTTCATGCTTGATAAGCTTGGACTTCTCACACATTTAATCAAAGGAATATACAGATATTAGAGGCCCAAACATCCCAGTATAGATCATCGTTATAATCTACCGATGTGTTGAAAAATCAGATGGGAATAATGTGGGATAATTCACAGCATTTTTCCCCTTTGCTTCTGAGCTGTATTAATCTACATAAACTTCTAGCTAATAATGCTCACAAAGAACTTATCCTACATTGTGACTAAAAGAATTTAATAGAAATCAAATCTTTACTCCTTTTTCTTCTTAATAATTCGAATCACTTTAAGGTGAGTGGGAATCATACCCTTGCATATAAGGAATAGAAAGATAAGCTGTTGATATGCATCAAGAGGGGGTTTTAAAAGGCCACTGGCCCTGCCACCTAATTCTTGCCAAGGAGAAGGATAGTCACACAGAGCCAGGATTCTGACTTGAAACTCAGCCCTGCTACCTCAGCTGCATGAACTGACAAAGGTTTCTAAAAGTCTGTTCCTTTCATTGTGGAATGAAAAACATTACTTAGCCTCATAGGGTGTTTGGGGGGCACATAGCTTGTCAAGTGAAGTAATGCCTAGGAAGCAGGCAGCAGAGCCCCCAGCACACACTAAGCTCGAAAAATTTAAGTTATTCTAAAAGGAGTTGTTTCAGCAAAACGGTTCCACACGTTTTGTGACTTTGAAGTTAATCTTACAGCATAAAGTACTTCATTTTAGCTAGTGGTGCATTTTCTAGGGGCTACTAGGAAGTTAATTAATCAAAGACTCAAAATTACCTTCTGAGAAGCATCTTGTGTCCTTGTGTACTGTCAGTACTTCCTCAGCTTGTTTCTTCCCTTGGAGGACGTCTTTTTGAGCCTTTTGTAGAACTATCTCCTTGTAATTTATCTATTTCTTTGTCTTCACCTACCATTAGATTGTAAGCTTCTTGAGAGGAGAGCTTGAATCCAACTCATGGTGTCTGCCACATAGGAGGGTCTCAAGTGTGTGTCGAACAAGTGAATCAGTCAATAAGCAAGAGGATCAATGTTCAATTCAGTATCATTTAGGACCCACATTTTCCAGAAGAGGACACTAGTTCTAGCCTCAGCCCAGCTGGCCATTTTGGCCAGAGAGCTGTGCTTAACGGCACTCCAGGCCTAACCGGAAGTGTCGCCTGGGGCTCAGAATAAAAGCTTGGATCAAAAGAAGCAGATCACAGAGGACTACCTGAAACATAGTCCATTCTTTCCTTTCAGATAGATACCCTAAAATCCTTCCTGAATTAAGTGAGGTCAGCAGAGAGCCACATTCCTAGACTGTATCAAGTTGCCCTAGAATTTAATACATTTTATTACGTTTCATAAATGCTTTTATTGGATGGGGATGGTTTGACAGGATGTTAATGACTTAGTTTGGAAAGATTTTATGAGAAAACTGTCCTATGAAGATTATTACTGTGTCTGCTGTCAGATTGTTACTGAGAACATTTATCACTGTATCAGAGAGTATACATTTCTGTGCCAGAAGTATCAGCACTGCCACAGAGCACTGGGCTTGCTTTTACTCCATGGATTCTGTGTTTCTCTAAACAGTTCATTTGACTGCCAGGAAGTCTAGAGTTAGGTCCTCTGTGCCTCACCTCTAGCAGATGTTTATGTAGAATGTCTGGGCCCATATGGCGTATGTGAACCAGCCTTCTCACTTGCCCCATCTTACTTCCCCGCACATAAACTCCCTTAACCACATCTTTCAAGTTCTTATTTTAGTGACTTCTATCTGAGTATATGTACCTTTTCAAGCTATCCTGAACTCTTTCTGAGAAGCCTAAGTACCACATTAAGTCAATGAATCATGAGGAAGCAATCAGACTGGTTCTAGAGTTTGTTCCATGGACTACAGAATCAACTATGCAAGTCTCTTACTGAAATCTCTCGGTGGCTGCTCACTGTCTACAAGAGGATCTTGACCAGATCCCTACTACTTCTCTTCTGACAGTTTCATCTCCTGATATTGTCCCACAGCTCCTCCTGCCAGTTGACACCCAACAATGGTGCTGACTTGAGGATTTTGGATCCACTAAGGATCCTTCTAGGTTCAGGCATCCCTTTGTGGGGTGGGTCCTTACCCCTGCTTCACCTCCCGCTTACCTATCAACACCTGGGGCACAGCTCTGCCATGGGACGGGCCTCTCCTGACTCTGCAGGCAGAAACCATCCCTCCCACTAGTGCATATTCTGTGGATCTTTCGTTTAGCCTTTCTCCTACTCTGTGAGTTGAATCTCCAAGTTCTGGGATTTGGCTTTATGAACACAGAGCTCCTGACATGAAGTAGGTGTTTAGTAAATACCTTGTTGAATGAATGGAAAGGGAAAAGAGGGAATATATCTTTATGTGAGAGCTGCTATTTAATGTAAATTCAGAAAAACAAAACAATAGTGAATGAAGTTTGTCCGTCTACTTTAGAACAACTCATCCAGAAAAGATACCAAGCAGTTGTTTGTTTATAATTTTTATGAATTTATCCTATTTTTAAGAGGGAAGACACAAAATAAAAAACTCATGTATCAAATGGATATAGCCTGGTGTTTTATGAACATTAAACTTTTATATTCTTTTGACATAATTTTATGCTGTTATTAAACATTAACTGTGATGTTTAATTTAACCATACTTATTTATTTATACTCTATAACTTTACAAAAAATTTGAGGTGGCCTATAAGAAATGTATGTATGAAATAGCTGAATTTTCTAAGTACACAAATAGCCATAATGGAGAACACATATATTGAAATAAAATAGCAATAGAAAGAAAAATAATAGAATATGTATGTTGAAGTCATAACTTCCCTTACTGTATACTTGAAGCAGAAATGTAGCTTTGATCTTCCTAACAGACAAAGACAACAGGGAAAACGATCAGACAAATAGCTATTATTGTACTGGGGGGAGGGGATGTTACTAATTATTTTCTAATGAGTTAATTCTGAGATGATATTATGTTGGATTTCATATAGGGAATATCAAGAGATACAGTGGGGGGAAAAACCCATCAACAATATGAGATCAGCAAATGCAGTAATGGAATTCATATGGTTGTTTCTGAAATCTCCATCAGAAGCAGCCAAGGGCATAACATAGAAATAGTCAAAGTTAATTTCTTGTTGTAATTACAGTCTAGTTGGTATTGCATAGTTTTTTAATCCCCAGGTATTTATGATAACCCAGCAGGCAAATTCAACTGCATTCAAAGGCCACGTAAGTAATGTAGAAATGGGAAGACAGCACAAACCACGTGGTCTAAAGGGTGTATGACTTACATAAAAGAGAGAATAAAGCCCAAGTTGGCCAGATTATCCAGTTTTTTTTTCAGAAGATGAAAATTCAGATTTTTGTGTGTAATGTCATCATTTATAAACATTGGCAACTAATTCAAATGAAATAGAATGCTCGGTAGCAAACAAAAACACATTTATAGATAGCTTAAGTATGAACTTTACACTGGATTTTAAACTTAGACTATTTTCTCATGTCTTTTCTACAATTTGAAAGATATTCTTTGCAAAGGGCAAGACTGTGTGGTGATTGCAGGTGAGAAGGAGATAGTTTTTGTAGTTGTTTCAGCCACACTAATTTTGTTAGTTAGGAAAATACAAGCTATTGTAACAAACAGACCCCAGAACTTCAGTGTCTTAAGAGAAAGCTTAATTTTTGCTCATTCAAATAACGCTCTGTTATGAGTGTTCTTACTGCTGGGCAGGCTCTGCTCATTCACTGTTACTCAGTGTCACTCAGACTGATGGAGCTGCTGACATTTTCAACACTTAGGTTCCTAGGTTACTTGGGGATCCTCTCTATTCCAGTTAGCCAGACGAACAAGACCATGGAGGTGTGTGGCTGGGAGGTTTGCAATGGTCAGAACAGTGGTCCCCTCTTATCCACAGCGGATATGTCCCAAGACCCCAGTGGCTGCCTGAAAGCACAGATAGTGCCAACCTTATATATGGTGTGTTTTTTCTTATATGTACATATCTATGATAAAGTTTAATGAATTAGGCATAGTAAGAGATTAACAGCAGTGAATAATAATAAAACAGAAGTTATAACAACATGCTGTAATAAAAGTTATAGGAATGCAGTCTATCTCTTTCAAAATATTGTACTGTACTCACACTTGTGATTGTACAAGATGATAAAATGCTTACATGAGATGAGGTGAGGTGAATCATGTAGGTATTGTGACATAGTTAGGCTATTACTGACTTTCTGATGATATGTCAGAAGGAAGATCATCTGCTTCCTGACCACAGTTAACCATGGGTAACTCAAACCATGGAAAGTGAAACTGTGGGTGCAGGGGGATGGGGGGACTACTGTATCTGGAAGAGGTGCCCCTTACTTCTGCTCAGGTTCCATTGGCTAGAAATCAATCACAAGGCCACACTAACTTCAAGGAATGCAGGGAAAGGTAGTCTAGCTGTGTCTCCTGGAAGAAGATGAATGCATGGGTTTTGATGAGCAGCTATTACATTCTACCATATCACTGTTTGCCATCCATCTTATCTTGGATTTATAAGTACTCACAATTTGAGTTCATAGTAGAGGGCATTAGAAATTGGTTTATTATTATTATTATCATTATAATCATCATCAAACCATGTTAAAGCTTGAGATTAAAATTTATACAATAAATACCAGACAGTCAAAAGATAGGAGAATGTACAATATTCCTCCATACCTTGTTCCATGATATCCAACAGACAAAAATGTCACATTCCTTTTTTAAAAAATCACATCAAATCTGACTCAGATCCCTTTTGTTACTCTTGGCAAAAAATTCTGTCTCAGTCATTGAGTAGGAAGAATGGTCCTATCTCTGTCCTGGAGTTTGCACAGATACCCCAGGGATTTTGCTATCCAAAAGTTGGGAGGCACCTTTTTCTAGTTAATTGTGGCTGCCACTCCCTAGGCTCCATGCCCGTGCCTGTGGACCCATTCCAAGACCTGTGGCTCTTTTGTTCGGTGCTAAGCCTTAACAGAAGATTTGTAGGAGCTCCTGGTCCATGTATAGCACTCAGGGTTCAAGCTCCCTCTGCACACCTGCCTATAAGAGTTCTTAGTACCCAAAGGACCTGGGTAGAAGTGGGGTATGGTCCCTGCCATCTGAAGTACCCCTAAAACCTCACCCTCTCTGTTCTGGATAAACCAATTTCTTCCCCTTAGGCTTACTTTCTTTATCTTCTCAAGGCACCAGACTCCATCTTCTTTCTACCTGAGATATTTTCATGTTCTTTTATTAATGAGACCAGGCCTCTCAACCAAAGGCTTTCCAAATGTTCAAAACTTCATCAGCCAATGTCAGTTTCCTCTCCGTGTATGGGAGTCAAGGGCACTGCTGGTGGGAGTGGAGGCAATTCCTCCTCAGGACGTGGTTGTTCCCAGGTTCGTTTATTTGAAATTTATGGGATTGTCTAAATTAAAGAGTTATGTAGAAATGTGTGCTTGGGTAGTTGAATAGAAATACAGCATATATTGTAGTTTATTGTGTTGCTGAATGTGAAGCATCAAAATTATTAAGTAAGATAAAATCAGAGCTGTTAAATTTAGCTATTAGCATGAAATTGACTTCCCTTATGCATTCACATTTGGATAGTTTAATCCCCCAACGATTGGTCTATCATCAGTTACCACTGGTTTACTAGGTGGTAACATCTGTGAGAGGAGAAGCAAGCTCCCATACCAATAATTAGGAGGTCTGAAAAGGAGAGAGAGAGATAGGATAAATGCTTTCCTTCCCTCCACTACCCACACACTCCATGCGCACCCCTCTCCACCCAAGAAAATTAAGTAAGTTGGCTATGTATTTAGGAAATGCTTGAGCATCAGCTGTTTGTATAAGACATTTTACCTTCTGAACAGCCAAGACAGTCTGGGTTAGACACCTGCTCTACCAGCTTGCTAGATGGGTGACCTTGGGCAGGTAGGCTGCTTGACTTGGCTCAACTTGCATGACTTCAAACTGATGAGAATAAATGAATCTAGCCCACAGGGTTGTCATGAAGATTAAATGAGTTAATACTTGTAAAATTCTTGCCACACAGTCAACTTTATATAAGCACCTGCTAACTAATAAAACAGAGCAAGAAATAAAATGACCATAAACCCCAGCAGACATTCCTGTGCCTTGCTCTGTGCTGAGCTTTAACAGCAACCTTGGTGAGAGAATCTCGTAAAATCCAGTATCACGATTATCTGTAAAATGGGATAATTGTAGAACCTGCCTCACTAGGGTTATTGTGAGGATTAAATGAGATGTTATAGATAAAGTGCTTAAAATAGTGCCTGACACAGCCGACCCTCAGTAATGTCAACATTAGTAGCCCTGCTGCCTTTGTCACTTTATCCTCATCATTGTTTGTAATACATGCTTTCACATTTACCTAACAGTTTAAAAGCATATATATTTTTAAGACCAGACTCCAGAGTACTTCTCCTTGTTCACAATACATGCATGTCCCTGTTGGGACCAAAAGAAGTCCTAATTCTTGTAAGTACTTCTTCCTGTGCACGAGAAGAACATGTAAGATGCCATCTCCACCTGCCAAAGGAGGCCCAGAGGAACTCATATGGGTGTTTTTGCTCACTCTCACCTGAGTAAGAGCACGGTGGCAGCGTTAGGCAGCTGTGGGTGCCACGGGGAATGGAAAACTACTGCTGAAGAGTTTTGCAACTGGAAAAGCTCACCCTCGATGCTCAGAGGCGATTCTGAGCACACTCTCGCCCCTCGGCCTGTGCCTTCCTAATCTGCAGTTTCTCAGCTCCCTGGAGAATGTCATCCTATCTGATTGTGTCCCAGTCTTGCTTAACCCCATAAACAAACATCTCAACTGGGAGTCTGGCTGACACATATTCCCGCTGTATTGTGCTAAATGAAATGCAGCTCACTAAGCCAAAGTGTCTTTAACGTTCATTTTTAGATGCTTATTTCTAGAAACACTAGTGCGTCTTTAATGGGGGAGCCGGTGGCGGGCAGAGGGGTGTCAGCTGGCACACAGCTTTCCATGAGGGCTTTTCTATGTTACTCTTTGTTCTCCTGATTTCAGTACCCAAGATAAGACTTAGTGTCCCAATGTGGTTCTTCTATCCTTTTTTCTGTTTCAGCCTTCTCATTCTCAAATACTGTGTCAGGAGTTCCTCTGGAATGGAAGCACCCTCAATTGAATTAAAAGAGCAACCTCAGAACTGAGGGGTTTACTTTTTTAAAAAGTAAATTTTAGTATAGCTCCCTAGAAATCATGGATGATACCAATTTCCTCTTTTGAAAAATTAAAAAGGGAAGTTGTTTCTAATTTTAAGTACCAATTCAGGTAACTGCTTATGTGCAGATGTGTATCATTTATAGTGTTTCAAATATAAATAATTCTATCTTTTGCCCAATCTCTTCCCTTTGTTCTTAGTGCCATTTATTGAGAGGCTGCAGGGAGGGAGAAGGGGGCTGGGAGTGTCCCCCGTGCCTTTGTAAATGAAAAGGTATTGTCACAGCATCAGAACCTGTAACAGTAATCAGCAACCACATAAATAAATGATTTAGACAGACTTGTTTAAAAGGGTGTGATTTCTCGAAGGAAGATAACCAGATCAGCGAGTTTGACAAATAGTCTAGGTATGAGTCATCTTAAAAATAAAGCCTAAAATAGTAACTCCACACCTTTTAAACACTTTTCATTAAACATTTATGGCAATAGTGTGTGGCAGGAACTAAGGGAGACTTGAGCTTCTCATAGAAAGGATGCAAGTAAATCACAAGATTCCAGGAAGAGGTTAAGGAGTGCAAAACCAAAGGATATAGTTCTTAATTGTTCATTCTTCAGCTATTTTTGCTGATCCTAACAAGCCAGTCTGTTATCCTAAAGGCTTAATGGGTGCAGGAAGCCTTCACTGTGGATTGTTATTGTCAGTCCTCACGGAGGAAGAACCGGTTAAAAGAAAGGATTAAGAGGAGGATCTGGGAGAGGAGGAGGCTTGGCGATCAAACAGGGAGCCTGCGGCTGGAGGGGGAGAATGCAGAGAGAGCACAGCAGGGCGGGAGTGGGAGCCGGAACAATGCTAACAGTCAGACTGGAGGCTCAGAGCAAGGAATAGGCGGAAGTGAGAATAAGAGGCATTATTCTGCCTTGCGGAATTGCTAATGAGAATACAGCTAGATGTTTACATTAAGCATCGAAAACAAGTTGTGTCCAGTCTGAGCTCATGGGAATGTTTCCCCCTCAACACCCTTCCATGTCTGAAACACACCCATCCCCAGAGAGAGAGCTCAGGAGGTAACCAAAGTAATTAAAGTGCTCTATCACAGTAACCCTTAAAAGGCTGCAGTGTGCAGCCAGTCCTTGTGGTAGACAAATTTACCCTGGATGGACGCCTAGGACTGAGGTGGATTTCAGCCTGAACAACTGGCATACTACATGCTCCTAAATGTGTAGATTTAGTACGTTGGAAGAGTTTAAAATTTCACTGGAGAGATTCAGTAACATTTTGAGGATAGTTCCATGATGTTGGCCATGAAACAGGAAAAGAACTTAGACTTCAGGACGACTTCTTAGAAAATTGATCTTTTACTGGTTAGTATCAAACCTGAGCCCTTGGGGAATTCATGCTGATGAATGCCTGCTCACCCATTCATGTCTTAGGGAGCCACATTGTCTTAAACGTTGTTGAGAATAAACAGTTGAATTCAAAGATCTTAACATAAGGTAAATTCTTTTTCTTAGGATACTTCAATTTTGATTTGCTTTAATGGGTGGGTTTTTATTTGTTTTATTTTTATTTTCAAGACCAAATGTTCCGGGAAATTTTCTGCCCTAAAAATAAAATTCTCAACAACCCTCATGAGTAAATATGACAGCAGGGTCTCTCTCTTTTGCAGTGACCATATGTCACCTCAAAAATGCACAGTAGTAAGACTCTAGGCTGGTGTTTGTCAATCTGAAAGTGTGTTCGTAGGTTTATATGGTCCACACATTCACTGTGGAACTCAGAGCTGTTGTGGGCATCAGCCTCAGTGAATTTTAGGAAGGGGTGACTGATATCTGCGGCATTTTCTGTGGACTCCCACATACCAAAGCAAATGTAACCTGAGGTAGATGAAGGCAAAATGTCAGACCATCAGGTGAAATGTTACAACTCGCCTCCCGGATTTCATTTCTGAGTGATCTAAGAGACTCAAAACCTGGTGTCCCGACGCTGGTTCTGTGCAGGGGCCCACTTGAGGATGGAAGGGGGATGGTGAGAGGATTAGGCTTCACGTAATTTCTGTACATTCACAAGTTCTTGCATGGAATTTACCTTCAGTATCATGGAAACAATCTCCCCGGAGGCCTTCCAGATTGCCCACTGGAGTCTAAGGAGTTTCTTTACATAGAAAAGTGTAAGAAGGAATTTGTCAGAACAATGGTTGGACATATTTTTATTGGAAGTTCTTAAATATACAGCATGTCCCTACAAAGTCAAAAAATCACAGTTTTGTATTTTTTTCTCTTAAAGCTTTCCATCCCTCACTGATGTTTAGATAACGCTATTAGATAATGTACTTTAAAGCCTTGTGGTACATTCATATATTTGAGAATGGTGGTGGAATAGAAAGGATGGTCAGGAAATAAACCTAAACCATACGCCTGATGGACTTGCCAAAGAGATCACAGTTCAGGGAGTTTTCTGCAGACAGTACTTTAGAAATCAGCATGCTGGTGTGCGGATGAATATTTTAGAATTAGTCATCACAAAGGATTCAGATTTCATCTGTGACATTTTCTATACTCTCAGTGGTAGAGAGAATTTGTCAAACTGAGCCATGTAAAGGAGGACATTTCTGCAAAAGAGACATGCCAAGGTCCTAAAGCTAAGTAGCAAACTGGGGGCAAGCTTCTACGTACAGTTCAGCATCAGTGTAATCTCCACGGTAGAGTCCTGGGATAGCAATCATATTCTTCTTCAATAGGAATATATTCTAACCCATTTAAGCAAGTAAGTTTTAGGCTTCCACCTTGAGAAGATGAGGACTTCTCAAGTGAGGAAAACTCTACACTTAGGAAAAAGTGTTCAAAATGCTTGGCAGGTAAAACGACTAGCATATTTCCACTACACCTATCAAACCCAGAATCTAGTTCCTCAGGAGAGCCTAGGCAGGTAAGCTCTTGGTTCTCAGAGAAAAGTAAATCAAGGCAAATTCAGCTGTAGGCTCGGAAAATAGATTGACTGGTTATTTATTTGCCTATTCGTTTATTTAAATCTTGACCTTCACTATGTCTGGATTTAAATTTGTCAAATGAAGGCAACAATATGATATTATAAGTTAGTTATACTAACTTAGTAGTTATTTATAAATATTTATAAATCATAATTGATTGAATGTTTTTTACCTGTTACCAGGTACAATGTCAATACTTATGGGCAGTTAAGATTGCAGATACAGTTCTTTGGAGGAAGTAGTGATGACCTGGGGAAGTGATTCTCAACATTAGTGAGTCTTAGAATCACCTGAAATTGTTCTTTAAAATGCAGGTAGAAGTATTACCACAAGTCCCAGAAATTCCTCTTCTGGGTTTACAAGCAAGAGAATTGAAAACACATCCACAAAAAACTTACACACTAAAGTTTATAGAGCATTGTTTATAATAGCCATAAAGTGAAAACAATTTAATGTCCATCAGCCAATGAATGGATAAAAAATAGGGTATATCCAAATGATGGAATACTATCCAGTCATAAAAGGGATGAAATAATGATTCATTCTACAAGATGGATGAACTTTGAACACACTATGCTAAGTGAAAAAAGCCAGAAACAAAGATCCATATACTGTATGAGTCCACTGATACGAAAGGTCCAGAAACAGCTAATCCATAGAGATCGTAAAATAGCAATTACTGGTTGATATTAGCCTGAGGGAATGATAGGAAATGGATGGGAAATGACTGTTAATGGGTACAGGTTTCTTTTTGTGTTGGTGAAAATATTCTATAATTAGACAGTGGTGATGGTTGTACAACTTTGTGAATATACTAAAAACCACTGAATTGAGAAACACTGTGCCTGGACCTTACATGTACAAATCTTCTAAGCTATAACATTGTAGAAACACTCATAAAAATCCACAATTCTTCAAATTCATTATCATTCATACATAAAAAATAGTACAGAATACTATCAGAAGAACCTTCAGAATATTATATATGAATAAAAGCACATTGCTTTTCCTAAATCACTGTTGTAAAATCAATAGACTTAATGATTTTAATAAATATGATATTTGTATTTTTTCCTAACCTGCTTGCATTCTAAAAAAAAGAAATTGCTAACTCTTAAGATCACTTGATGAGAGTCTAAAATATTCTAATTTGGATTGTATTAATTCACTAAATTAACAAAATTTTAGCATCATACAGTCTTGGGCATTGAGTTGATATACAAAAAACCAGCCACCACCCTCTAGGACTTTGCAGTCTAACGCAGTTGTTCTCAACCTTGGCTACACGTTGAAATCAACTGAGGAGCTTTAAAAAATACTGACTCCTTGGTCACACCCCTCCACCCCCCGAGATGCTGCTTTTAAGTCTGGGGTGCAGACAGTGCATCAGGACTTTAAAAAAAACTCCTTAGACCATTCTAACATGCAACTAAAATTTAGAACCCTGCTATAAGGAATAGATTAACATACGTAGGTTCTATTGTTTATTACACCAAATGGTATGATGACCGTAATCAAAAATTACTCTAAGAACTCCAGGGAACCATCTCTACCCCAGGCTGGAGCTGAGGATCCCTCAGGGAGGCCTTCAAGTATGGGGTGATACCTGAGCTGAGTATCAAATTATGGGGAGTACTTGGCCAAGGGAGGATGGGGATGAACACGAGGGAGGCCTAGGCAGAGGAAGCAGCTGCACAAAGGCAAGGAGAGGTGAAAAACCTGAATGTTAGCTTGAGGAAAGGACTTAGGAAAAGCCCAGTGGACATGTCATGTATTTTGTGGCTGGCTACAGCCATTGGAAGTTGCCTCAGAAACCAGCCTGTGTAGCTGCACTAGGACTTTCAGGTCGTGGCATCCTCTTACTTTCTTGCATTGGAGGAAAGGAAGCAATATCCTGGTCCTCTGTATTATGGACTCACAGGGGAAGAAGAAAATCTATGAGTGCTGGGCTTCTCAAGCAAAGTTTTTAGCTGTTGAAATGCATCCTGGACTTTCTGTTCTATTAAGTGTTTAATACACGTCTCCTCATACCAGCTGCAGAACCACTTTCCAGAAGTGTTTGAGAATATGGTCCCAGGAAAAGGTCCTTTGTTGTCCCTAAATTAAGTAACCACTGAACAGCAAGGAGGGCACAAGCCAGGCAAGCACTAGGAAACAAACTGAAAAGGAATTTCCTTGCAGAGCAAGACCTGCCAATTTCTTTCTTATCCCTAAAAGAATTTTTGAGAGTTGGATGGTCACCACCCCATATGTCTACAGACCCTGCTCCAGCTTCCCAGTCCTGCGCACTTACTGTCTTTCTGGTTGGATTGCCATACACATACAGGTGGTTCTCAGGCAAGGTAAACAATTTATGTGTTATTTCCAGAGGAATATCTGAGGCTGTAGAGAGACTGCCTTTATCGGATGTGGTGGAGTCAGGGATATGCCAATATATATTCTATTTTATTGAATCTGAGTGGTTACTTCTGTAATGTGACTTTAAAGATCTGACATTAAAGAAGCTTCTCTCTGGGTGAGCATTTAATGCTACAGTGAAAGTTAGCATAAAAGCCAGTCCTGAAGTTGCTTCTTTTTAGGTCTTTTATAAATGCACATGTGTATATGGCATCATGGCTTCTTATATCCTTTCACAAAGAAGTTTCTGTTCTGCTTGGCTCCCCACAGCTTGTAGGGAGGTTCAGAAGCTGGCCTAAGGATGGAGAGTCATCCATGCCACACTTGGAATATGCAGGCCATGTGGGCGCCAGGTCCTCAGCACAGAGGAAGAGCCCAATTGTCTATAAGGTGCTTGTATTTGGTCAGGAAATCTTAGTCTCCATTTTATGGGATTCCTTATCCTTTCTTGCTTTCACAAAATATTTTTTTCAATATTTTTTACAAAAAGCACACACACAGACTCAAAGACTCAAAGCCTGGGCAGGCGAAGCACTCACAGTAATGCTGAGTGATGATTGAGGGCTAGGGGTGTGCTGGTGAAGTTTAACAACCAGTTCCTAGAAGTGGGGAGGAGCCCTGACTTACAGTGTCTGCCCGTTTCCGTGGTCCAAATACTCCCTCCCACCATGGCCCTTTCAAAGGCTCCATCTAGATCAACCAGCTCCCCACCTCCCTGAAATGTTAACAGCATGCTCTCAGTAGCTTATATGAGCTGGCTCCACAATGCCCCTGACCGAGGCTATGGTGCCCACAGCAGCAGGTGCTGTGACGTGCGGAGGGGCTTCCTGGACCTCAGAGAGACTCACCTGGAGACCAGCCTCTGTTGTAAGATACCCAAACAGTCATCCCAGCCCCGTGCCTCAATCCGAAGTTGACAAGTGATTGGACAAGTCATCTTCCTAAGGAACCTATGGATCTCTTCTACATTCCCTAGGGATCTTTAACGTGGTGCAGGATGACCAGGTTTCCACGTACTTGATGGGTTTATCTCCATTTCACCAATGCTGAAGCTAAGCGTTTGCCCAGGCATCCTGCAGGAAGCCGCAAAGCACCCCTTAGAGCCTATTGTACCGGGCATCTGGAAGTCAGAGTTAGAAGAAGGGAACTTGAGAGAGGAGGTTCTCCCCAGGTGGTCCTTGAGCCCACGGGTGTGGGGAGAGCCTTTCTCAATGGGTAATTATTTCCTCAATGGCAGAGTGCCTGTACCTGCTGTAGGAGCCCTCAGACCCGAGGTGGTACTCAGAAACCGTGTAACAGAAGGGCCAACATAAAATCCAGTCAATTATGGATTTTTCTATAAAACTTAATTTTAGGAGAACTAAATATTTCCGAAGCTCTACTGGCTACCTTGGTTTCAAAAACTTAAGCCAAGGGACAGTAAAGGGAATATTTAAAGAAATTAAAACCTTGAGGCAAGTCAATAACTATTGGTCTCTGGCATCTTCCAGGGTCACATTTGAATCAATTGTCCTGCTTCCTTTCCCCTAAGGACCAGAGCCTTGTCCTTGCCACTCAAGAGACCACACTCTGGGCCTGGAAGGACCCTGCCTTAGACCTGATCAGAACACACTGCCCTTCTCCCTTTGCCCCTGCAGTACGTTTATTAGCTTTGGGACCCTCGTTCGGTTCAGGTTAAATCTTTGGCAAGAAAGCCTTTTCCCTCTGTCACTCCCCTTGAGGCCCAAACTGGCCATTGGTCTGAGGAAATTGAGGGGTATCAGAAAGAGTTAAAAGCTTTGTTTATGCCCCCATTCATTCATTTCCCAAATATTTACAGATGCTTATGGTGGGACATAACAGTAAGCAAAATGGACAGACTCCCTGCCTTCGTGGAATTTATTTTCTACTGGGACAAGAAAGCTATAAGCAGATAAAGTAGTAAATATATAAAGTATCAGGTGGTAAAAAGGGCTAGAAAGAAAAACAGAATATGGAAATGATGTAGGGATCCTAGGAGATAAGGGGTAATTTATAGAGTGATGGGGGGGCCTCACTGAGCAGATACCAGATATCATCAGGGAGTGAGAGAGTAAGCTCTGGGCATGCCTGGGGAAGGACACGGCACCAGAGGCGCCAGGGAGGTAAAGGCTTCAGTGCAGAGACCTGTGCAGGTGAAGAGTTCCAAAGCATGACAGGCAGAACGGCCCTCACACATGTGGTCCTACTGCTGCGGGGTCAGACCCTGTGCCAGACTCCCTCAGGCCCTGAGGCATGGTGAATGGTGCACAGCTTCAGGATTTGACTATCTGGGTTGCAGGTGGGACACCTTCCCTGGTGCCAGGCTGAAGGCAACATTGCCAAAGAAAGAAGGAACTAGTGTCTCACAACACTCCTCAGCAAGTGCCCCCAATCCAACAAAATACCTCACCTATCAGCTCTGCATTGCAAGAGGGAGAACCCGGCAGACCTGCCCTCCACTGATGGCGTCTGTAGGGTGTGTGGCTGGTTCATGCTCGTCCTCTGAGTAGTGACTGACAGCAGTAAGGCAGATGGTGATCTGCTCACACAGGGGTCTCTCCCATACTTTGTATGGGTAAAGTCCATCTCTTCAAGTCTGTGGTTTCAGCTGACGTTGAAAAAGCCTGGGGCTGTTGGCAACCACACTCCTTTCCCGTACCCCCTGCTCAGGTCTTTGGTCAGAAAGAATTCCTTTGTTTCTTATTACTGAGCACCAAGTTGATCCACATGCACTTGGAATAGTCTGGAAGTCTCCATTATGCCACATTAGTATTGGAACTCACATTTTAGTAAGTCTTTAGCATATTCTTCTCTTCTGTCTATGGAGTTTTTCAGTTCAGTTCCCCACACTGAAGATTATTATCCTAGTGAACCAGCCTCTCCCCTCATCTGTGTTAAAGGTTGGAAAGCTGTGCTGGGACCATCCTCTCCCCAACGCTGCCCCACACATTCTGTTCTCAAGCCTTGCTGGGATCTCTGCCTTACATCTCAAACAGTCAGTGTAAACGTGTAGGGTTCCTCCTATTGGGAAGAGCCACCCCCAAAGCTCCATCTCCTCTCTGACTCCCAGGGCCACCTTGAGAGTCCTTCTTCTATGTTCCAAAGAGGTCATAGGATTTTCCCAACAGCTCTTTATGATCATGTTCCAGAGGTTTTATTAAAATTGGTGAAAGGCTTTCTGTTCCAACTGTGCCCACACAAAAGCATCATTATTGATTTGACCTTCAGTTGCCAACTAGACAATTTTTTCTCTGCTGATGGAAATTATGGGCATTTCCAAAATGCTCAGCTCTCATGCTGCCCAGCACACCAGGCCAACGAGGTTGTCACATCAGCTGTGGGCACCTCCACCCAGAAGTGAGTTCCTAACCACAAACATACACCAGAAACAAACAAGAGCAAGACTAAAGGCTTCTTTGGTTACCCTTTGTCCTCCGAGAAAAGGCCGTAACACCTAGAGGAGCCCGCCTTCAAGGACATGACCAAGGCTGGAAGCTGTGCTTCACCGGAGAAAAAAATTAGCAGCTGGAGTTTTCTTTGAAACATTAACAGTAATATCAACAACTTCTTCCCTAGCCACTTGAAAGGAAAGGATAGAGAGAATAATGTAACCTTTAGTTTTGGTTGAGAAAGCTACCGGAATTGCTCAATGCCCCATGAAATTCATGTGAATGGATCCTGTTGAAGTGTGCCAGCTGGAGGAAATGTTTATGAAAGCAAATAAACGACATTCAGTAAGGAAGCAGAACCTGGGAAATAATGTGGAAAAATTCTATTTCAAAACTCCTATTCTTAATGCTTTCCTCATTGGGGGCTCCTCTGAACTAAACAGGTTTTGTCTGAGTGCTTCCAAACCTCCCCAATTGTTCACTTCATGGAGCTCTTTCTGAGCACTTTTTTTCCTGGAATTTCAGAGACCCAAGGACAAAGATACAGATGCCTAGATTTTGAATAGTACTTATTTTCAACATTGTCTTAGATAGAGCAAGACAAAATCAGAGTGTTTGCTAAAAAAATCAGTTGTGATTCACGGAGATGGAGCCTTGTGTGTTTTGTAGAATATGGGCTCACTGTGTAACTCACTCACCTTCTCTCCTCTGGTCCCAGGAGAGATGTTGTCCTCCAGTCAGGGTCACTCCCTCCTGGAAAAGGGAACGTTCAGAAAGTCACAGAGCTCCTGATGAAGTAGTCTGTTTTTTCACCACCTAAGTTAAGATAAATGAGGTTCTGTTGGTGCCTAATCTTTGAACCCAAACATACTTGTCTCAAGAGAAACAATGAAAGTTTTCATTAAAAGGTTTTAATAAGAGAGAGGACAAGTTTGGACAAGTTCAAGCACACAAGCTGATCTTTAAGATAACCTGGATATCCTGACAGGATACTACAGCAGAGCTGGCCAGCTCTCTGACCGGATTTTGATACTCTCAGAGCTAAAAATGAAGGTACCTTCACTGAGTCTTTGCTTAAAGAGTGCTGTGGAAGACTAAGAACAGGCAGTCACTTGGAAAGGGATTGCTAATAGTACTTCTGTTTTACTATAAAAAATCATTCCCATTTTACAATGACTATAAAACACATTTTCCACAATGGCATCAGAACAATCGTTCAGAGACACAGTCCAGAAGCCAGCCAAGTCATGTTAGGATCTCTCTCTGGAATATAAACGGTACTGGTTTTGAAATAAAATGTTAGATTAAACTCTGAGCAGAAACATATGCAATCCTCTCCTCCTCAGGTGTAAGTGGTGACTCCCAGGGTCAACAGGAGGCTTGGAGGCCTTCTGGCTTAAAGTCCATTCAAGGCTGGAGCCTTTCGGCAGCATCCCAGCCCCTGAAGGATGACCGCATATGCTCCATTAGGTGTGTGTGTCTGGCTTTCAGCACTTCACCAGCCTTTCAATTTGCAGCACAAGAGGTGACAGCTATCACCTGTTCACTACACCTGGGTTTCCCAAAGAATGGCCCGCACCCCCAAGGTTCTTCTGGGAGGGTCTCCTGGTGGGCCTCCAACTGATCCCAAAATATAAATCCTTTCTTCCATTTACTGCCAAAAGTGTGCAATTCCATATATATATATTCACTTTTACAGAGAATTAAGATTTTCTATGAGTTAAATACAAGGTGAGTTAGTATGGATTTCTAATATTTGAGGTTCATAAGCAAAACTTAGCATGTTGTTAGAATTTAAGGAAAAGGTATTTTATAAGTAGTCAGTCTGATGTAATGCTTGCAGTGCTGGAATGTTGCTGGTATGCATGTAAACACCCAGTGTGCTTTATTATCAGCATTTCATCAATCTTGTGGTTGATTTTTGGTGTTCAGTTGTTGCTTTTCTTTCTTTGTAATCAAAAATGAATTACCTAATTAGTTTAGCTTTACTATTTTCAGTTTAACTTATGGAGGAATTTTGTGGTTGAGGATCATTTGGTCAAAGATTATTTGGTTATTGTTATTGAATATTTGCACTGATGATGTTTTTGGCTTATATCTTTCAAGTAAAATATACACACATTAAGTTTTAAGCAGGAATTATCCATGTCACTAATGCGAAAGAAGATATTTATAATCCACACACTACTACCCCAGCCCATCTCCACCAAATAGCTAATAACAGGCACCTTCCTGGTAGGTATACTAACTGGATTTGTGTATATTAAGCAAGTTGCAACACACTATCAAGATAAGTATGATAAAACAAATGTATTACATTTTGGCTTACAGGGCATTTTCCTATGGTACATGTGTATGAACTCAAACTGCAAATTGTTTATTGTTTTCTTCTTTGTTATCACTGAATTCTTTTCAGTTGAAAAGGTGGTAGATGGACTAGAACTTTGGCCTTCTTTTATCTCCCATTACTGAAGTGGGCCATAATTTAAAAGAAAAAAGTGTACAGACCTCTACTTTAAACTATAACATACTCAGAAATGTACTAAAGTCAGAGAGGAATAAACCCGAACTATTATTTTTTTAAGGACAAATTGGATTGCCAAAGAAACCATTTTAGTACAGGTGGAATGAAACTAAATGAGTGATAAAATTTTTGTCTTCTTTTGCTGTCCTATGCCCAACCTACGCATTTTCTGAACCGCAGGTAAAATGGGCCATCCATTTATCTTTTAAGAGTAGTTCAAGACTTTAGTAAGGATTTGGCTTCCTGTAATTCTGGAATGTATGTCTTCTAGAGACAACTGTCTTCAATTCTGCTGAGTTTTAAACCATTCTTCTCCTTGCTGAGTTTTGGCCCATAGTGATCTTAAATGGAATTCTGTAATGACCTTAGGAATAATCCCCTTTTATTGGAGAACAAGAATAAAGCCTGCCTCTCAAGTTTTTCTATCTCCAGTGTCCTGCTGACTGCTTGGTGATAACTTGAAAAAGTAATTTTTTTGAAAGAACCATGCTTTGATCTGTGTACTTTTCTACAAATAATTTGAAATCAATTACTAAAACATTTGTACTCTTTTTTAAGATCTGATAGATCAAGATTAAATGGAAATGCTGAATAAATCATTATTAGTGACATAGATGAATTAAGTCACCTATATTATCTCCCGAAGGCCTATGCTCAAGACACTGGCAGCAGCAGACAGGATATGTACAAAGCTGGGCGGGCCCCACAAAGTTAGCGACGGAAATTCCCAAAGCGTAGGGCTCCTTCATTTTTTTTACTAGGAAGAATAAAAGGAATACAGGTTTCTCTGTAGGCATCACGATGTTGAAACTGGTAGTAAACTTCAAGACATTGGAAAAGGTAGTAAACTTGAAGGAGCAGTTTTTAGTGCTTTTTTCTAACATCTGCTTTTTTCATGCCCCATAACATCCACTGTGTCCTTTGGGAACAAAGCCTGAAAAAGGAGAAATGTTGCCCTGGAGTTCTTTCTGCTTCAAATTCTCTTGATAACAGCATGTCAGAACTTGGTTTCAGTTTAGAAAATTGGTTTATTTTTATCATTGTAATGGTGAATGATTAGCTTAAAAGTCTTGGAGATGTCTGGTGTTTTAAAACTTTATGATTTAGACTGGCATGTTTTATTGTGCAGTTGAATACGGAACCTATCTGTTCTTCAATATTTATTCAGTGTAAGAGACTTAGGTGTGATCTGCAGAACTCCTTGTAACTGTTGATTGTCGTTATTGCTGGCAAGTCTCCCTTGTATGGGACACAGCTGTGCAACATATAGGCCTGTCCTGAAAAACCACACCAACATATATATGTCACAATAATAAAGGAACTCTTGCTTCCAATTTGATCCTTCCATTAGATAGTAACTTCCTGCTCTTTTGGAGTAGCCCCAACAGTTGCTAAACAGAAAAACAAGAGGTGTGTGTGTGTGTGTGTGTGTGTGTGTGTGTGTGTGTGTGTATACACAACCCCCATACACCTGCATACACCTGCACTCTTCCTGTGTAAAATCCTTGACCACGGTTGGCAATTTCCCATCCATTTATTTGTAGGCTTGACACATCAATTCATTTTTAAATCTCTATCCAATTTTTTCAAGAATTTGAAGTATCCTTGACTTTCTATACATGTACTCAGGAAAAAAGGCTTGACTTCTCTTGAGTAATTAGGAACTATTGGTAGAAATACATTACACTTGAGAAAGGGCAGTGAGTCATGGCATGTATCTGTTTGCTCTATTATTGTAAGAGGAATGACCTAATGAGTCAACATCTTGATCCGTTTGGAATCAATACCGTTTAACTTTCCTTCCCTGTCATCACACTGTCCTTGAGAGTTGTGTGAGGAATAAGATAAAGGCTCACTTAAGGTAACTTCTGGATTTTTCAAGGACATTTGAGTGATCTGTTAATATTACTAAAACACTCAAGCAAAAAGACAAAATACAGGGTCCACCAGAAATAGTGTAATCTTTGCTCACTAATTATTTTTTGTCTGTTCCTTTAATTAATACTTATGAATCATCTCTTATGTGCTCAGCTTTGGGCACATACGTCACTGGACAATAAGGATTGCTTCTGTCTTCTGGCACTTTCAGACTGGTTGATGACACATCAAGTTAAAAGACATTTTGTGAAATGTGCTAAACAGCATAAATACACATCTTTGTGTCAACACCTAGGAATAGCCCTTAAGAGCAGGTGGGGAGGTTTCCTAGAAGAAATGACGTATAAATTGAGACATGAACATGCACAGGAGTGCAGGTGAGAGAAAATACCAAGCAGACTTGTATAACGGTCATTTCTTCAAAAGAGAACGTGGGCATTTTCTGGAACAGAAGGGTGCAGAAATAAAACCAAGGAGGTAGGCATTGCCAAGAGCAGTTAGTAGCCACAAAATGGTTCTAGGTATAATCAGATTGCTATTTTAGAAATGTCAAATGGGGACAATCGGGAGAGTGACTTAGAGAGGAAGGACCAAGGATACCTGCTGTAGTAATCTGGGTGGGAATGGGTGTCCTCCCTTAGACTGAGGCCACAGGGACTGAAAAGAAAGCAGCATAGATGGGACCTTGAGAGCTGGGAGGTGTGCGGAGGGAATGCAGGAGAACCCTGTACGGTGCAAGAGCTTGGGCAAGGGCGGTGGAAAATCGTGTCACTCACGGAGCAAGAGGCTGCTGGGGAGCAGGTTGGGGGCAAGATAGCTCGATTCTAAATGCATTGCCTTTGATTTGCCTGTGAGACCTATAAAGTGCAAGTGATCAGGAGGAGCATGTTGAAAGTGCAGATCTGAAGTGAACGTAAAAATAGGGTGGAAAGCACTTTTGAACACAAAGCAAGTAAAGAGAGTGGGAAATTTAATCCTCTTTTATATATTTTTCTCTGTTTTATAATAATAAAACTGTTTTATAATAGTTACTTTTATAAACATCTTCTGGAATCTGCAAAGAAAAAACACAGTCTCCCATCTTTGTCTTTCAAATATCTGCAGGAGCACTATAATTTCTCACGAGGCTGTTTATTTTTAACATCATTGCTGGTGACCAAAGAAAAGATAATAGGGAACAAAAGAAATGGTTATAGAAGGAGCCAAGTGAAGAACAGTTGCCCCATGAAATGTATTCTTTTAAATGCAAAAAATTAAATATTTCCAGTTTTATAAAATATTTGCAGTAAAATGAGATGCATGTGGAAGTACAATATTGTACTGGGTTTTTCTTTTTCTTTTTCTTTTTAAAGCAGAGGTCATTTTACTTCTCAGATTAGTAATTTCAGAGTCAGTGCTTTGTGTCTTTGTTGATTTCTATGGAGGCAATTAAATACATACACTTAAATATGGGGGCAATATCCTGTCCCCAACTGTAGCCCCCACAACTGTTGACTAATGTCAGTATAGATACAGACAAGGATCGTTCATGAGTCAGAATAACATAATGGTGGCTTGACTGTCATGAAGAAAAAAGTGTACTTTTTTGCACTAAACTATGTTTTCTACCTTTATATTGCATCTACCTACCACTTCAGCATTTTATTTAAAATAATAATAATAATAATAAAGGGAGAAATGTGGGATCCACATATAAATCAAGTATAAAAATCAAACGAATATTCATATTTGACCTGATTGTTTATAGTTCATAATGCGTGATCAAAACCGAAAGTTTCTGTGATGACTGCCCTTGTACTGTTCACCATGTAAGAACTTATTCACTATGTAAGAATTCGTTCACCATGTAAGAACTTGTTCGTTGTGCTTCAGAAGATTGGAGACTGACGAGAATTAGGCTTGAGATGGATTAATGATTGTGCATTGAGCATTGACCCCCCCTATACAGAATTTTATTGTTGTTAACAACCATTTGATCAATAAATATGAGAGATGCCCTCTCAAAAAAAAAAAAAAAAGATACACGGATGGCTAATTAGCACATGAAAAGATGCTCAACATCATTAGTCATTAGGAAAATACAAATTAAAAGTCACAGTGAGATACCATTAGACACTCACTACCATTAGACTGTTTAAAATAAAAAAGGACTGACCTGATCAGGTGCTGGCAAGGATGATGAGCAATTAGAACTCTCATACGCTGCTGGCAGGAATCTAAAATGATGTAACTACTTTGGGAAACAGTTTGGCACCTTCTTAAAAAGTTAAACATACACTTAGCGTATGACCCAGCCACTCCACTACTAGGAATTTACCCAAGAGAAATCAAAGCTGTACCCAAATATCCATAACAGCTTTATTTATAATAGCCCAAACTGGAAACATACCTGTTGACAGGTGAATGGATAAACAAATTGTAGTTTATGTAATGGAGTACAACAGAGCAATAGAAAGGAAACAACTAATGATACATGCATACTATGGATAAATCTCAAAATAATTATGCTGAGTGAAATAATTCAGACAAAAAAGACTAAATGATTCCATTTATATGAAACTCTAGAAAATGCAAACTTAATCTACATTGCCCAAAAGCAAAGCGGTGTCTCCTGGGAACATGGAGGTAGAGCAGGGAAGGATAGATTACAAAGATGTACAAGGAGACTTTTGGGGATGAAGATATATGTGTTATCTTGATTGTGGTAAGCTTTCATGGTATATATATATATATATGGGTTAAAACTCATCAAATTGCACACTTTAAATATGTACAATTTATTGTGTGTCAGTTATATATCAATAAAGCTGTTAAAAAAAACCAAAAAAAGTGTACTTTTTTCAGTACATTATCCATTTTCCACTGAAAATTTGCATTGCAAAGTGGAATGGAAACTGAAATGTGAAGTCATATTTCTACCTACCTTTTGTTCATTCCAAATGGTTTTTAAGGCAGTCCGCTCTGTCATATCATAATACATTCTATACAGCAAAGAAATAAAAAAACAGCAAGACACTCACATGTGGAAGATACACAGATGTCTTTTGCATTGTCAAGAAAATTAAGCATTCCTCTAGTGTCTTGTGTGTTTTGTCTTACTGATTTTTGGTCAAGAGTTCAGTGGACATGTTCTCGTCTTGACCAGGCCTCTAAAGCTACTAGAAAAAGTGAACTCCTGTGGGGTGTGCTACTTATTGCTGTTGAGACTGAGGAAAGGAGCGACTGTTCTGTGTATCACCTTGCTAAGGCTGCCATAATAAAATGCCAGTTAGGCAGCTTACACAGCAGAAATTCATCTTCTCATAGTTCTGGAGGCTAAAGGTCCAGGATCCACGTGTCCACAGGGATGGTTTCTCCTGAGGTCTCTCTCCTTGGCTTGTAGACGGCCTCCTTCTCACTGTGTCCTTAATGGCTTTCCTTTTTGCGCAAGCATACTCTTATTACTGGGACACCAGTGAGATTGGATTAGGACCCTCCCCAAAGATCTCATTTTAACTTCATCACCTCTTTAAAGATCTTATCTCCAAATACAGTTACATTTCGAGATACTGAGAGTTAGGACTTCAACATAAGAATCTGGGGGAGATGAAAGTGAGCTCAAAACACCCTGCTTGCCTCAAATTCACAAACGGGGTAAGAACAACTCTAAAAAATCTGGGTTTTTTTTTTTTTAAGGCAAAAGGAAATGGGCACTGTTTCCTCCTGCTCTGTGATTTTATGATCCAAAAATGAACTAAAAATGCTTTTCTTTATGGAAAATGTAAAAACTTAAATTTATCTGGCTGCAGAACATTAAATGATAGCTTAAGGATCGATTGGCATGGAAATTATAATTGAGTATCAGTTAGTGCACTGTTTTCAGCAAACTCACCTAGCAAACCTGGCAAAAAAGGCAAAACCTCCAGGGCTAGCCAGTTGTTCACAGTGAATTCAGAGCGATGCCACTTCTAAATTTGTACAAGCTGTAGCTCATGTTTTTTTTGTAAAAGGGCTAGTGGCTTTCTAATCTATGACAATTTGGAAGGTAAGTCCTGAACACAAAATAAATGCTTTCCCCTAAACCTTCAATTGTTTTTTCTGTTCCAAAGTTTTTGTATTTCTTATGCTATCAAAAATTAAGAAATGTTCTATTTTTTAAAAGTTCATAAGCATTTAGCAATAACTGCAGTAAAAAATGAAGTATATTTAAAATCAAATCTATAATTACATAAGAATAAATTATACTTTCAAAGCTTAAAAATATTGCATCTGTACATGTGTGTGTATCCAGTCAGTGAATTAGCAAACCATCATGCATATGAGGCATTTTTATAGTCT
This sequence comes from Manis javanica, assembly GCF_040802235.1. NCBI lineage: Eukaryota > Metazoa > Chordata > Mammalia > Pholidota > Manidae > Manis > Manis javanica. Next base: position 56,512,205 of record NC_133169.1, on the reverse strand, counting down.
GAGCTTTCTCACATAACTTTCTTCACATCAAAACCAACTCTCCTATATTATGTGTGTATTTTTTTCAGATAGTTGTTAGTAAAAAACAACAGGTAATGCCAAGGAGGAAATAATTTATTGAGGTATTAATCACTGATTATGACATACTGATTTTTAAGTCTTGGGAATGAAAAAAGTAACCACATAAAAGTAATTACTTATGGTAGAATTCCAAATATTAGGGTGTATTGGTGAAAACTGTGTCTTTGGTGTCCTTCCTCTGTCAGAGGCACATGCCAAACTTCAGGGTTACTATTTCTCAGAAGATATATTTTCATTGCAAGTGGATATTGTATTAGTGAAAATGGACATTATCACCTAAGTAGAAATTTATTCCACAATCTTGGAAGTTAACACCCTTCACAGACTCCAAAGCAAAGAAATAACCTCCCAAGAACAATGACCCAAGACTTTCTGCCTTTATTAAGACACAGACAAGAGAAATCTCCCAAGATGGCATATAGATGCTAAAATGCTGGGCAACATATAACAACACCCTCACCCCATAAAAAGCCTCAAATACATAGACCAGATTGAAACCAAAAAAAGGAAATTCTCATATGCCAGACATGAAGAGTATCCCAAAGTGAGAATGCTGAGTTGGAATTGATGCCAAGAGGCTCATGGGAAATCAGGAACAAGTTATTGATTGATAGCTGGGGACTTGGATTACATGGAGAAGAGAAAGTAGACCAGGGGACTCTGGGAGCAAGGATCTGGAGCTGAACTTCATGCAGAAAGCTAGGGGTCAAGAAAGATTGCTCCAAAAATGAAATAGAAACAAATTCCTGTAATAACTAGAAGGATGTTTTGTTATTTATCCATAGCTGTGTGTTGAAATATAATAAGTCACGAGAAATTGAAAACCTAAGCCTGCTCTGTTCAAGGACAGAGGTCCGAATTCATGTGATACACAAGGTGCTCTAGCCCCAAGATGAGAAATTAACAGAAAAACGTTACCAAAGACCACAGCAAATAGGACTGCCATAGGTTCATTAAAAAATGAACCTCATGAAAGAATTTATCATTAAAAAATGACAACCTTGCTGAATAAATTAACCACCATAAGAGTGAGTTGGCAAACGAATAGAGGATTTCTTTGACACCCAGAGAATGAAGATAATGGAACAATTTTAAAGGGACCTACAAATTATTTACAATGTTCAAAAAGAAATAGAAAAACAATGAAGCAAAAGCAGAGTGGTATAAAAAAGAACAGGAAGACTTGAAACATAACAGAAATTGTAGAAATGTAAAATATATAATAATTACAATTTTTAAAAACAAAAAGAGTAGATTTAACAAAGTAACACAGCTAGATTAAGTGAATTAGGAGAAAGATCCAAAAGAATCATGTAGAATCCTGCACAGAGGGATTAATACATGAAAAAAAATGAAAGAGTATTTAAGATATATGGCAAAAGGAATGAAAAAGGCTTAGAGTTTTTAGAGAGAATAGAGGAGAAGCAATATTTAAAATAATAATGCATGTGAATGTTCTAGAATATAAAAAACATGCACATCTCCAAGTTGAAGGATTGTAACAAGTTTTCAGCAGAAAAAAGTGAAACTATGTCCACAAATAGATACATCATAGTAAAAGGTCAGAAGGTAATAATGTGACCTTTTGATAAATAAATATCAAAAAAAGAAAAATCTTAAAAACCACCAAAGAGAAAAGACATACTGCTTACAAAGAAACAATTAAACTGATAGCAGACTTCTCATCCACCATGTTGACTGTCAGAACACAATGGGAAAAAAAATCTCTTAAGGGTGGATAGAAAATAATTATCATCCCCCAATTCCATATACAACTAAATTATTACTCAAGTGAAAATGATATAAAATAAAAGGAGTCAGAAAGAGTACACCATTTTCCAATTGAAAGAACTTGTACTGTTCTCTATCAAGAAAATTGAACCAAAAAAGCGGTAGCTGAATACACAAATAAATGGTGAGTAAAGAAACAGGCAACAGATTTTGGCAAATGCAATTTAGTATTGACTGTTTAAAAATGTTTTTAAATAGATTAATTTAGAAAGCTTTAAAACCAAGATAGTTCTCCACCATCCATGCCCCAGAAGAGCTAAAATAAAAGAGATTAATGGTATCAAGTGTTGATGAGAAGTAAGGAAAAACTAGAACTCTAGTAGGCAATAAATTAATGCACCCCTGTAGGTGGGTAAATTAATACAACACTTTGAAAACTTAACTTAGGCATACGTTGTAACCCAGCAATTACATTCTGCTGGAATATATCAAACAGAACTGTTCTATATTTAATCAGAAGGTAGGTACTAGAATGTTCACAGAAGCTCAGTTTATAATATCCCCACGGGAAACTACCCAAAGCCCATACTAGGAGAATGGATAAGTAATTTATATATTTATGATATGGAATAGTAAACAACAATAAGAATGAACAAAATATAGCCACCATGCAATAGTATACAAGATCCTCACAAATGTAATAGTGAGTGAAAGAAGCCAGGCACAAAATTTATATCGTATTTGATTACATTTATTCAAAATATAAAATCTGGCAAAATCAGTTTATGAGGTTCAAATAGTAGCTACCCTTGAAGGATGAAGTGCTTGAAAGATGGTGTGAGGGGAGCTTCTAGAATGCTTGTAGATAACCTACAACACAGGTGGAAGCTGATTCATTTCATGGATGCATTCAGTTTGTGAAACTTCACTAAGCAACACACTCATGATATGCATACTTCTCTGCTACACAGCATGCTGCAATTTAAAACAAGGATAGGAGCCCCTACGGGTTACTTATTAACTGCAAACAGGGAAAAAAGACATTTATGGTGGTGCTACTTGGAAGAGCATGCTAGCCATGTTTTATGCCTCTTGATAAGAAATACAAAACAACATCCATACAGTCTTTTGGCTCAGAATGTTCACCGAATCGTGAGGAAAGACAGTCAAATGCATTCAGACTGTCAGACATTTTACAAGTGTCTTGAACTCGTCAAAAATGCCAACATCATGAAAGGAAATAAAAGGCAGGGACTGCTCTAGATTAAAGTAAATTAAAGAAATATGACAACAAAATCTAGTGCATGATCCTTGAAATGATTTTGGGCTTCAAAAAGAAACAGTTGTAAGGCTATTTACAGAGTCATTAGAGAAGTTAGAAGATGAACTGGATATTGGATAATATTCTTGTATCCATATGAATTACTCGGATGCCATAGTGACATTGTGGTCGTACGGAAGGAGGTTGTTTTTTTTAGGAGACACTCGCTGAAGTATGTAGTAGTATGCCACGATGCTGGCAACAGACTTGAGAGGAAGAGAGAAAAAGTAGCAAGATGTCAACAATTTCTGAATCTAAGTGAAGGGTACGGGGTGTTTATTGAACTATTCTTGTAACTTTCTGTAGGTCTGACTTTGGTTAAAATAAAAAATTGGCGATGGAATAAGCCAAGATGCAATTACTGTTTAATGTAATCTGAACTTGAAACGCTGTAGACACTGGAGTAAGGCTTGAGTTGGAGAAAGCTAATGTCCTTGTAACATTGGGAATAGGACATAAAGACACTGATTAATTTCAGACTTTTTTAGTTCAGGTCAATGTATTTAAAAAAATGGTAGTTATCGTGACAATAATACTGCCAATCTAATAAGGAGAGAATTCTGAGAGGAAAAATAAAAAATGAGAGAGAAAAAAAGGAATAAATAAATGATCAATCCATCATAAGACCTGAACAGACAATAAGAAAAAGAGAAGCAAAGCTGAAGTCATAGAAAACAGAAAATAAGATGACAGAAATAAGTCCAAATATGAATGACAGGAAATATAAACATATTAACCTCAGCATTAAAAGTCAGAGATGAACAGAATAGTTTAAAAATATAAAATCTGGCTCTGGGTGACTACTCTGACACACTAGGCAAGGATAAAATTACAAACCACAACTGGCATGACAACAATATGAAACAAAATAGCACTTAATGCAGAAGCTTCAATAGTGATGTCAAGAGACACTGAATATGATTAAAAAACAATCTACCAAGAATGTTAACACTCAATTAACATGGACAGTCTCTCAATGTGACTAAAGAGACTGTGTGTGCGTGTGCGTGTGTGTGTGTGTGTGTGTGTCTGTATACTGATAGAATTACAAGGAAAAAGAGATATATGCACTATTATAGCTGGATGTTTCAATAAACTTCTCTCAGAAACAATGGGTCAACCAGAAAGAAAAATGTTAGAAAGCATACAGAATATTTAAAAAACACGATTGACAAACTTTTTCTAATATGTAGTATCCTACATCCATAAATTAACAAAAATATATTATTTTCAAGCATATAAAATATTTTTCAAAAGTGGCCATTGCACATACAATTCAGTTATGATGGAGGGCATGATCTCTCATTGAAATGGAATTAAATTCAAGATCATTGATAAAAACACAGTTAAAAATACATTTGAAATGTGAACATATACACACATGCACATTCATACACACACACTTCTGAATAACCTATGAGTTAAAAAATCACAATAGACATTATGAATATTTAGAAAAAGATTACAGTTAGAATACTATATTAAAACCTCTTGTGACTTCAACTTAAAGTGATACGTAGAAGGAAAATCATAACCTTAACTGTACTTATTTCTCAAGACTGGAAATAAATTCACTTAACTGCTAATTTTAAAATACTAAAGAATACAACAATAAATTCAAATAAAAGAAAAAATATGAATTCCTACAAGTCAGTTTTTAAAAAAGAGAAAGATAACAAAATCAGCAAAGGTATAAAAAATGATCAAAGGTATGCAAATGTAAAACTTTGAAGTGAAACTGAATGGCCAATAAATATATGAAAATATCTTTAATCTCACTATGGAAAAAAGAATCTCACTATCAGGAAAAAAGAAGCTAATGCATAAGATACAATTTCATACTCATCTGCTTGACTAAAATAGAAAAAACTTCAAATATTGGAGAAGATGGGAGAACAGGAAGTCTTACAAAATGCTGGCAAGAGTTTACACTGGTACATTCACTCTACATCCGTCAGGGGCAATACCTACTGCAGATGAAAATGTGCATGTCCTGTATCTCTACATCTCCACTTCTGGATATATTCCGTAAAGAAACTTTGTACCAGAAGAGTCACTGAAGATATTATTGCTATAACTGTACATGCTATTAGAGATAGTATAATAGCAATAATGTGAAATTAAGAAAAAAACTCAACAGGAAACAATAAAAGCAAAAACACATGTTTTGATAAAAGAATCAACAGAATAAAATAGAATAATAAAATTTGCAATCTGAAAGAATCACTAAAGAGTTCAAAATAGTAGATACCTCTGGGAGAAAAGAAATTTGGAGATGGGCACTGGGGATTGAAACAAAGTGGATTTCAAATTTATTAGTAATACATATAAATGATACCACCATCAAGATGGTAATTCATATAGTCTCTGAATCAAATCACCAAAAACCAAATCTATTTATATCCTCTTCCTATCGGGCTAAAAATCAAACCAAACCAGACTACCTCAGAACCAGTGCATCCTTGAATTATCTTGGACAGCACATGTGTCCCCTTAAATGAGCCAGCAGGTCCTGGCCAAGCCCCAAGCTACCATGGGCCCTCTTTGAGCCTGAACCTCTTGATTTTGGAAACGGTGGCCAAATAGCTCTAGCCTATTTAATCAGTTATGATCAACTTAGCCAGTGAAAGGGGTCATTCCGGAAGCTAATAGAATTCGAAGGAAAAATTTAGTTATGGCCATATTAAAAAGGCTTTAGCCCTCCTTTTGAGAGAAAATTTTATTTGGTTTCCCTCTGTGTAGTTCTTACTAAGAAAATACACTAGAGCAGAAGTGAAGAGTTGTTCTCATTGGTCCCTGTTTCTTCCTCATTTCACAATCCTACTTTGTTCTCTTTCACTGATGGGTTGAGAGCAGATAATCAGCTAATTAATTCTCCCACAGCACGTAATTTATTACTTTTTTCTAGTAGTTTATTATTTGAATTATTTTACTAAAATTGTATATCATTAGAATTATCTTAAGTACAAATCACTTTGAAAATTTTTTAAGCTTCTACTTCACTGGTATCCAGTGTTGTCACAATAAGTGCTCAACAAATATACAATGATCTAAATGTATTGGATTTATTTCTCCTGATCTCTGGTTACACAATATTATAAATACAAAATTGTAATCTTCGTGAAGGCAGAGAGATAATCTGTGTACTCTGCTTACCCATTTTACTACTACTTATTTACATGTAGCAATTGCTTCATATTGTTTGAATGATTGTTTAGATAGAAGAACATTGTATTTTCCTTACCAAAGCAAAGGTTTATATCTTTTGCGAGTTCTAGTGCTTGAAACCAATACATTTTTGCAGGTGACCTGTTGTTTGTGCTCCTAGAATTAATAATCTTACTAATAAAAAAGCTATTTTCTAGCTATGTGAGATCAAACAGTGCAGTTAGCCAGAATAGTGTGAGAATAAATGTAGAAAAACAACTACATTGAATTCTTTGTCTCGGAAAACTTCTTTATTTCCAACAAGACAGAGACTTGAAAATTTCTCTTCCATTATACACCACAGAACTTACACATTTTTACTAGGCATCCAAAATGAACAGAGAATTGATTAGAGATCAATTCAAGAAAATGGGAATCAATAATAAAAAGTGAAACCTCAGGCTCAATTAGTATAGTGCTTTAACAAACTTTTCAAATTATACAAACTTGTTTTATACCATAACATGTTGTAAGCATAGCATCTTTGCGGGCAAGGATTTCAAATAGAAAACAATCCAAAATCATCACCAGGAGAATTTTTTAAAGGGAGCAACTGTTTTGTGCAAACAAGACTAATTCTCCTGGGTAGAGTCAAACAATGCCATCCCTGAGGGTCAGCTGCTAATTGCTTATGTCTCCAGTGAAGGTGAAGCAGTTGTGAGTGTCTTGAACCTGTAAAAACATTACCTATGAGTGAAGAAAATATGATTGCACAATATTAAAACAGAGGTAAATGTATTGTTCGGTGCCACAATATTAAAATGGAGGTAAACATATTGTTTGGTGCTCCAGTAGCCTAATGGGGCCAATGTGTATTTTCCTTTCACAGAGAAAAGCAGATTTTAAATGATTGGTAAGCTTGATGTAAAAGATTTGAAAACACATAGTTTCAAAAAATTTTCTTCATCTTCAGTCAAAGTCTACCAACTATCTTGAAAGTATTTGCAACTTGAGAGAAGAGATTTTAAAAAAAAAGATCATGCTTTTAAATCCTCTTTAAGCTAACAAGCCTGATATTTTTTTAAAAATGTTTAGTTTAAGTCTTTTTCTATTTGGTCCTATGGCATGTACTAGGAATGTATACACACCATGTCATTCCACAAGTAATTCTAGGTATTTTCAAAAGGTAGTACTTTTACTGAAATGAAAATAGTAAAAGGCAAAATTGGTCTTGCTTATACATCAGGCGATATTCCATATGGTTCAGCAGTCAACCCAGAATCTGCAGCTTCCCACGTTCACTCAGATAATTTTGGAGTTTTTTCTTATCATGTTTCTCTGGCCCAATTTCTAGGGCTGAATTCCTCCTAATCAATACTCTCAGGGAAGCCCCCACTCAGCCCTTCCTGGAACAGGTGTTCTTCTGAAGCTGGGAGCCTCTTATGGCCCTCCTCAGTTGATGCCTTGGGGTCTGGTGATTCTGGAGAATTCTCTCTCCCCTTATTAGAATGTGAATGCTTTGTGCACAGAGATTATGCTGTAGCTACACATAAAAGCTAATCCCCCAAATGGCGCCCACTGGTCACAGATTGAATAGTCATTATTTGATACTGAATGATAAGAATTCGGCCAGAATTCACACTGAAGTTTCTGAAATGTGAACTGTAGAAAGCATTAGTTACACAAATCCATGTTGCCTGTCTGACTCTCCCCCCACCCAGGTAAGCACCCCATTCATTCTGCTGTTTGATCTCTCTGATACCTCTCAAACTTTGCCTTAGTTGACAGCCTCTGAGGGAGTAATATTTGCACCTGGTAGTCCTGAGAGTATCCAGCATCGCATCACACATATACTGGATATGTAACAAGTACTGTTGGGGACAGAACTGTTTGAGATAATGGGATGCTTTAGTTTCCTTTAGAGAAAGTTATGGTTACTTAGGGAGTTCCAGAATGTTCCTTTGAAAATTAAAGGAGGTTACTGAAGACTTTCAACTGGGGATCCTGAAAAACTGTTCCTTTGTCTTCAAGAGACATTAATTTTCAAGACAAATTTTAATCACAATAATAAGTATGAATGTACCCAGGAAATAAAGCTACAATTGACACTGGTTATTTTCTGAAGGTGGGACTATGCACAAAATGTTTTCCTGGGGATTGACTGATGGGCTGTCATTTATAGCATTGGTAAGATATCAGTGATGTGGTTTGTGAGGATTGAATATAACAACTTACATCAAGTTCTTACAGAAGTCTACGCCACTTAATAAATGCCTCGCAGATGTGAACCATGATGGCAGACTCACAGACTATGGCTGAGACAAACGCTGAGTGAGGGTGAAGGCGGAGATCTCAGTTTGAAAGGTCTGAGGGTGGCACGTCGACCGACGTGGAGAAAGGGTGAAGGTGGCTGAGCACTGGGGAAGAGGGGCTCTCGCCATGAGGACCTGAAGCCAGCGTGCCCTCCCCCTGCTTAACTAGCTGTGAGAGCCACACATAGAATATAAAGCCATTGATCACTGATGACCTAGGGTCCGCAAATTTGGAATTCTCAAAAAACTGCATAAGAAGTTCAATGTTGAGGATTGTAGAGAGAAAAAGAGGAAGAGGAAGAAAGTTTGAGGTCTTGTGGCTTAAATATTGTCACCATCTAATTATCTCATTCATCCCTAATATCTACTGAGAAACCCCAGGATACAGAGAGCCCTGCAGCTGCGCGGGCATAGTGTGGAGGCAGTGAGGAAAAAGTACATTCACAGTCGCTTTTCTTAAAGGGCTTTCTGAGTAAGTAAAATAAAATATACATGTAGGAATACATACAAAATAAAACATACATGTAGGAATAATGGGAACTTAGATGCCTATAAAAGCATGCATAAATTGCCGTAGATGAATAAAGATAAATGCCAAAATGGAGACATGCTAAAAATACTTTTTTGTTAAATTATTTCACATTTCCTGAGCTGCAACAAGGCTTTAGGAAATTAATGCTTTTCTTCAAGCACTTTTATAAAAAGACCTATTGTGTCTGAACAGAAAGTATTCATAATTATCTCGGCTTAAGAGCAACCATAATGAGAGAGAAAGAGTTACAAAAAGCAGTAAAAGACAATATGCTTCAATATGTTAGACACTTCAAAGATAAATCTATTTGTTTTCTTTTGTGAAAGTATAAAGTACTTACCAAATATTTACCATGTGGCTGCTTAAGGTAGATGAGTGCAAAAGTGCTGGTAAAAAGCACAGCTGGGAAATGAGGTAAAGAATGTTGACTGAGTGGGAGAAATCTGGCAGAACCCTGACCATTGAACCTTTTCAGGTTTTGTATAGAAACAAGACTTGCCCTGGAAATGGTCCAGAAAAATGAATATTCTCTGGTGCCAGGAATCGCACTGAGGTCAAACAAAGGGAAAAAGGAACTGTTGACAGAAAGCTATTCTGCCAGTTTTTATGCGCCCTTTGCAGGCAAATCAGCTTTAGACTGCAGACCAGGGGCCACAGTGAGGCTTATAATAAACGTCAAGATTGTGGTGAATTCTGAGGCCCAGCAGAACAAAGCTCATCATTTTGGAATATACTACCATCCAGAAAGAGCCAAGCCCTCCGATTTATCCTCCTAGTTTGCAAAGAGCATGATTTCTTCATTTCAGGATAAAGATTCTGAAGTACATCAGATTGTGTCAGAGGGAATGACTGATATTTAAGGCTTTACATACATGTTGATTTCTAAAATGCTGATTTTTTTTTAAACTAGCATTTGTGCTTGCTGATTTTTTTCTGTTTTTTGTTTTGTTTTCTGTTTCCATTTTTAGAACAAAACCTAACCTTTCCAGTTTTCATAAAATGATAGGCTTTTTCAAATCCAAGAGTGAAAGGGGCTTCATCCATCGTCTAGTCTTGTATTATTCCATGCTATCCCCCCGAAGGAGGACAGGCATGTTGAGGTCATGGAGGAGGGAGGTCTCTGTGGATCGCGCTGAGCGACTTCTTAACATAGACTCACCCGCCTCCCTTGATTGCACTTTCTTAGAACAAAAAGAATTGTGCAACCCCTGTGTGGGTGACTCCTGCTTTGAATTAACCACAAAAGCCATGTAGTGGGTCACTGCCCCCAGGAGGTGATCAGTGAGCATGTCTTTGTATGGGCAGTTTTAACCTTTGGGCCAGAGGGCACAAACTCATATTTCTACCGGGGCCAAGCAGGATGTATGAGCTCAGTGAAGTCAGGGTGGAAAAAAATAAACTGAACAAGCGTACTGAGGAATGCTGACTAACACTTGGTCTCAGCAGAGGAGATAAAGGGAGTGAAGGAGGCCCTGGTGTCTGTAAGAAGGCAGGCTCCATTTTAAAGGGACAGCCACCATTTGGCTCCACTAACTGCTGTCTGAGGGATGTGCGCCCAGGGGCCAGCTCCTCTCAATTTTCAATGGGTGCTGGCTTCGTGGGCATGCAGCCCAGGCCGCCACACCAGGCCTCACCACGCTTACTTTTAGTGCTCTGCTGTCACTATTATGAAATTCTTAATCATTTTTGAGCAAGAGGGCCTGCATTTTCATTTTGCACAGGACTTCCAAAATGATGCAGCCAGTCCCGTTTTCAAGAGAAGCTGTGCATCCAGAGTTTTCAGTAATATATTCCAAATTGTAAAATACTGGCAGTTAATTCAAATTTTAACACATAGTGAATACTACATGTTTGCAAGCCTAACTACTCTAGGAGGAGGCAAGAGATTTTAGTTAACTCTACAGATCGACTCAGTGATTATTCCAGAATCTTAGAACTTGCAGCTAATGAGATCTTCAGTGCAACCTGGCGAATCCCCTTATCCTCCAGATGAGGGAACAGCCACAGGGAATGAAAATAGAAATATGGGCTGTCATATATAACACCTGCTTATCCTGGGCCTGGTGGGAATAGCTTTTCCCAGACACACTTCCTGTACCCAAGGAATGTGAGCTTTACAGTGACAGTGTGCACCTTCTGCTTCATCACTAAAATTTCTTCCAGGGTGGGTCTGCCGAGAATGTTTCTTTCATCTTTTGGTGACTTATACTTTGTCCCAGTCATTGGGAGCCATGTTAATTTTATTACAATCTACACAGTAAGTATCCAAGTACTATCTCCAACCTATCTGCACATTTTGAGGGCCTGGTCTGCTGCAAGAAGGATGCTGTCAGATCGTACCCAAGGGCTGCAGGTCATGGTCATGTGCAAAATGAAAATGCAGACACCCTTGTTCAAAAATGATTAAGAATTTCATGACAGCTACAGCAGACAATTTATGTGGTTCCTTGTTGCTTCTCTCTTGTCTTCATGTCGTCAGCTTTGACAACTATCTATGTAATGTAAGGGGGAAAAAAGAGTGTGCATACATTTATAATCATATTCTAGCATGATTGTTTTAATCTCCTTTATCATTAGTACATTAGAAAAGCATGCCTGCCTGGGCTACCAGACATTATATGGGCTGGCTATTCTTATCAACTTTAATTTTGTGTTGGACCCAGCCCTGTTTTTTAAGATTATGAAATGAACAACATAATCTCTTTTTGAGAGCTCTCCAGTTTTTATGTCTTTACCTTTATGCCCCCATTTCTGTATCTTCCTCTCTCCTCTGTTCTATGGCATTCTGTTGCCTAAGAGAACTCTGGTGGGCTATTAGTAATTGAATATGTGCTTTGACAGATGTTAGAGTAGAAAATTATTATATTTCTAATAGTGAAATTTTATACCTGAAGCCACTAGTATAATCATTTCATCCCTGTGTGCTTCCAAGTCTTGTTTTCAAAGTAGATTAAATTTTAAATGGAGTGATAAGATTTAGAGACATATTAGTTGAAAAATATTATGATGGATAAGACAGGTGTTTTGAGGAACGGATTTGCCAGACCACAAAGTAAAATGTCAAAAACAAACAACCTGTTCCTTGACTCTAATGGAGCCCTAGCCCCAGCCAGAGGAAGGGTTTGTCCTAACCTGAGCAGTTTTTCTTTGGAAAGCTCACCCTCCCAGGGCTCCTCCCCAGGTCACTCAGCGATCCAGGGGGTCTTTCATGCCCAGCGCTAGGCTGGATTTCCCTGTCACAGAGACAGCGGTTGGGGAGTGAAGGCTGGGTGGCAGGCAAGTGAGATGTTTTGGGGACGCAGCAGGATGTGGGGGCCGTGGTTGTTCTTTGTGCATTTATGGTGGCAGCCAACTGGGCCAGCAGAGCCCTGTGCTTGCTCCTCTGTTGTTTCTTCATACCATGTGGTGCCAGCAATGCTCTGCCAGCTGATACGGTCAGCAGGTGCCCCCAAAATACCAAGTAGCCCTAGGAAGACAGGAGGAAATAATGTTTGTGGTCACACAGGGCCCTGTGCCACCATTTCACAGGGCACTGGCTTTTGTTATTTGTTTATTATTTTTAAACCAAAGAGTGCCACCCTTCTCTTTGTGGTTCTTTGAAGACAGCAAGATTCCACTGCTTTTCTCTGTTCTTAAGAAGGGTCATGTGTGAAAGATAAATAGCCACAGGCTAATGAGAGGGATCTGGACTGACTTGAAAAGGCTGCAGTGTTTTTGGTAATAAAACAAGTGAATACCATCCTCCAGGCAAAGCAGGAAAAATTAAGTTTTCATTTTAAGAAATAGCTGTTACCATCCAAAGAAACTATAACACATGTAGGAATTCTTGGCGTAGCTAGCACGTTATCCCTCAAGGATGCATGACGTTCACATGCAGACCCTTAGGACAAACTGCCTTCAGGGTGTGGCCACGATAAGCAGAGCCAAGTCATTGTGTGCAAGACTTAACTCCATTTACTTCAAATAATTGGGTCCTATGAAACGGAGTCATTTTTCAGTCAAAACCTGGTCTAGTAAAGCACAATATTTCTTTTTTCTTCTCTATCAAAGGACAGTATTTCTTTTTCTAGATTTCATTAAATGATCAGTTCTGAGAGAAGAAATGCTTTAGATCAAAGGATTATAATAGAGTATTTAGGATGATTTACCCAGTGTAAATTGTCCTCAAGGAAGGATGATGTTCTATTTACTTCATATGGAAAAACCTTATCAATTACACAAATTACTTAAAATCAAAAGCGACCTGGGGTATTCAATTTCATTCAATCAGTCAAACATATTTTCATCTACTCAGCACCTTCGATCAGTCATGGAGACTGGAGCCATTGTGGAGAGGGTTAAGGAATGAGGAGGAGATGACGAATGGAAATGGTGGACAACTCTTTCAGGAAGTTTTCTTGTGAAAGAAAATACAGGGTGATAGCTGGAGGGAGATGAGGGATCAGAAAGGCGGTTCATTTGTTCACTTGTTTTTAAGAAAGGAAAACATATGCGTATTTATAGCTGCTAAGAACCATCCTAGAGAAGGACTGTTTGAAGACAGGGCAGAAGGGATAAGCAGAAGGGAAGAGTCCCTGTGAAGGTAGGAGGAGAGGGACCCAGAGCGTAGACGGCAGCGGGGAGGGAGGAGCCGCCTGCGGATAGAGGCACGCCCGGTACTGTGGCTGAGTGGTGAGGAGGAGAGGACGGGCCCCAAAGCGGGGAGAGCCATGGGCAACAGGAGCTCCGAAGAACTGCTGGGCCATTTGAGAACTCAGCTGAGATTAGAAACTAAGACTATACAGTGTCACTAAAATGCAAGACGGTGAGATTTTTCTCCTGCAGAACTCAGCCGCACCAATGTTGGTGCCTGAGGGACAAAGCATAAGGGAAGCGTGGCAGGGGGTGGGGCGCGGGCAGAAGGCAGATGCAGGAAAAGACTACGGATGATATTGAGAAGAGAGTTGAAGTGACAGGAAGAGGAAGCCACCCTGGATACACCTGATAGATAGGAAGCAGGCATTTGAGACCATCTGTGCAAACCCCTTAGTTAATAAACCAGGAAACTGAGGCTTAGGGAAGTTATATATAACCACTGATTTTTCTGCAGGCTCTGACATCACACAAATCATTATAATGTAGTTCCCGATTTCCTATATGAACTGTGTAATACATTAGGCTTTCATTGCTGAGCAATCCTTGGCTTCAAGTGGATAAACAGAAATCACAGCTAATATTAAAAAATAAAACTGTAAATCTTCATAATATTTTAATATTTAATATGACTAACTATGCTAAGTCAAGGGGGACATATATATATATATAAACTGTGCAAAAGTTACAGTACCCCGATGTACCTAGAGAGTAAAATACTCTTCTTATGCATCTGAAATTAATATTCTAGCTACTTTCACTAGGACAGAACCTCTGTGAAGGCTAAGACTTTGTCTTTCCTACAACAGTATTCCCTTCACCTACAACAGGAGCTGGATGAGTAGGCATTCAATAATACTGGTTGAATCAATGAATACATTAAACAAGGCTGACTGTTTCTCTTGACTTCCTACAGGTACCTTAAAGTCAAAATCGATTTTCTTTTTTGCACCTGTTCTCACCCATGTACTCACAACCCTCACAAAAAAACCTGATCTTTCTTTATGTTACCTATTCCAGTTCAAGGTATTTCCATCCATCTAGTCCACAAGGATCTTTGCACCACCTGGCCCCTTCCCCACAAAAGTGAAAATATCGGTGATTCCTCCCTCATCCCCATTTTTAAGGCTAATTTGTTCCCATATCCTATCAGTTCAATCTTGGAAAAAGTTTGATCCATCCCTTCCCCTGTCTGCAGGAAGGCTCTGCGCCGGCCTTCACCATTTCTCAAGTTGATTATTGCATTGGTTCTATATTTAGGCTCCCTGACCCAAATTTTTCCACCATCGGTTTACTGTTATTTCCAAAGGCTCATCTACTGGCTAAAAATATGACCCATTATTTTCTACGGAATAAATTTCCAGAGCGTGGCCTTTAAGAGTTTGCAAAATCTAATCCCTTGCTCTGCTCGGGGTTTTGTTTCTTTCCACTTTGCACTTTTGCCATTCAGGATTGACCCATATTTTCATAATGCTTTGCCTTTTCTCATGCTGCTTCCTCTGCCCATCTGATAAAATGAGAGTTATCCTCCCCATTTGCTTCATTATTAACTCATCTCTTAATGAGCTTCTGCCCTTGAAATTCATATGGTGACTACTCACATTTTCGCTCTTGATGGTATTTCTCAAAAAAACCCTATTTTTGAGAGATCTGGAACACTAGTGCTACAATATTAAGGAAAAAATGGCAAATACAAATTAAACTCAAAATAATAAGGGACATAAAATATAAGCAGGTATTTGACTTTCCTCAAAATTAAATGAAGTCAGAATAACTGTAAATAACTGTAAGATATCATTTTGCACCTTTCTGGTTGGCAAACTGTAACAATTTGATTTAAAAAACAGGATAGGCTAGAAGATAGGCACCCTCAAATATCCTGTGAAAAATAGAAGGTGGTATATCGTCTGTGAGAGGAAAGTGAAAAATCCCTCAAATTTTTAAATGCAGGCACCAATTAATGTTTATAAGATGGTTTCTTTTGTGGGGCCCATTCTAACACCTCAGTGGCCCCCATTTTTTTTTCATCAGAAACAGATTCAGACAGCAGTGGGATCCTAATGGGACTGGGTAGACTCGTCAGTAAATCAATCTTGTTCTCTTTGGTGGGGTGCCATGAATTTGCTTCTTCTGAACAATGTGATTTGCGTTTCTGAACAAAATGGCAAAAGGCCCATTCAGGGTTCAAGTGAATAAGTTATCAGCCAGAGGATGTGGAATGGCTGGTCAGGAAATGGGAAGCGGGATCTGTCTCTTCAGGCAGCGTGCATTAACGTGTGTGCGGACCATAGCTGAGAATACTTGGAGGAAGTGGTTGGGCGACTACACAAGTTCCTTCTGCAGTATGCTTATCACTGGTAGCAGTAAAAGGTAGCCTGGAGAGTAAATTCCCTCATCCCCGATGTCACCCACGATAAAAACATAAACCAACTTAAAACACTGAGCTTTCTATGCAGACAGAGACTGAGGCCAGTGCCTTGGCTGCACCGTTCCATCCGGGCTACTGGTCCGGGAGCATCTTCTCTAGAAATTCTGGAGCCACTACGGAGGCTCCTTAGGACCTGAGGTTGACATCTCTGACAACATCACTTGAAGAGCAAATCATAGGAGGTAACGAGAAGTGACTGAAAGAGGCCTGACCTTTATGGCTGTGTTTTATTTTTAACCTGACTTGAACAGAATACAAGGATTTTTGCTTAGGAGAATGTGCATCTGCTATAACCGTTCTTCCCTTAATAACTCCATGTTAAAGAACAAATTTCTCTCACTTTTTTCCATTTTAAGTTGATTTTATGTTTCTATATATTTGATGGCCCAATTGTGGAGGGACTGCTGTTTTCTTGTCTTTGCTGCTTCCAAACATACCTGTTTCTTTTTTGTGGTTACAATCTAGGAAGCATTTCTGGGTCCCCCATAGAACTGTCCTGTAGTAAATCCTCAATGTGGTCGCACACTCTCCGTCCTTCTATTATTCTAAGGACCAAAAAATGTCACCACGGACTACAGAGCCACCTGCAGTCAGCCATCAGCCATCCATGAGCCATGAACCAACTTGAGAGTGAATTCCGAATTCTCTAGATCCCTGAACTGGTTTCTACTTCTATAATGTCCTTTTCTCAGCCCACACTGACCTAAAATCCTCTGACTATCCAATACCTCACCTTACTTCTGCTAGCCTTCATCCTTTCTTCCTGGAAAGCCTGAGTTGCTTTCCTTCCTGAAGCCAGCCTTTTGGGGTTCAAAACCCGTCTATGTCACTTAGTAGGTGTGACCTTTTACCTAAACTCTGTCACTCACCTTGGCCAATCTTCTGTGCCTCAGTTTCCTCAACTGTAAAATAACGGTGCTAAGAGTCTCTGCTATGTAGAATTCTTACGAGTTTCCTGGGGTTAATATACATGAAGTGCTTAGAACACTACCTAACATAGAGAAAACATGGAATAAGTGTCAATTCTCATTATTATGTAGAGACACTGAGTTCATTCTGAGAAGAAAGGCTGTATCCATTGTCTAAACTGGAATAACTCTAGGGATGTAACTTTCACAGGGAAGACAGAATATACAATAGGAGCAATGCACCACCTACCCTGAGGTAAATGCTTCTATGTAAACATTAGAAATACTTACCTGCCTCTTATGCTGAACTTAGTTGACATTACTAAGTATTGATTGCCTTACTGTGCCCTAGTACTAATGTCAGAATTTCCACCTACAGTCCCACCTCCATGGCACTTTGAGCCAGCCACAGCCTGTGCCCCATAGGGGCTGTATGCTGACCTCATGTAGCCATAGCTAGGTGCCCATTCTGATCTAGGGCGGACATAAGAGGGCCAGACAGCTCTGGCTCACCTCTGTTCTAGAGGATTTGGGGGAAGATAGCCTCAGGAATCCCAGCATGTATAAAGAGCTGGCTTTCCCTGGGATGTAGTGGTGATTTCACTGGCCCTGGGAGGGCCTTTCTCTACTGCCTACTAACATCTAAATCCCATCATGAGAGACTCATCCTCTCAGTTTTAGGCTTCTACAGCTTATAAAAATCAAAGGGTCACCAAATGATTAATTTATACCTGACTCGGGTTAGAGACACATAAAACACATGAGAGATGGGAAGAAATACAAGGTGGAGCGAGAAGAAATAAATCTTCAACTTCTCAGTAATACATTTTCCTAAAGGCAGTCCTGCTTCCTAGATTGAATCAAGACTGATAGCTCAGGATTTTCTAGGCTAAGAAAAATTCCTTGTGAAAGAGACGCTCTCAAGACAGGACTCAGAAAACCCAAACAAGACTCTTCAAATCCTGAGTCAAAATAAGATCACTTGAGTGTATCATACTTGGCCAGACTTCTATACTTCCTCAGAACAGAACTTGAAAAATAGCAACAAAAGAAAAAAAGGGGAGTTTATCTGCCTTTTCTGATAACATCTCACAACTGACTATGAAGCAATAGTTTATGACTTTAATGCTGTCTGTAAAATAAAGGCCTTATCAGTTATAAAGTCTAGGATCAGTGGTGCCGCCTAAATCTGCCACTTCTGTACATGTGATTTTGTGATTACATATAATCCCCTCACCTTTGGCAGAGCCAGTAGGAGCATTGCATATTGGGTGGTTTATGCTGTGAACAAGGATGCTGGCTTGAGGGGCATGTGGGGACAAATATACGGCTGTGTTCTGCTTGCATAGCTGAGCACCTTGACTCAGGAAAACATCCCCCTAGCGGAAACGGTAGTTATAAAAAGTTCTCTCAAAGGTAATCCAATGGCTAATGAACAAAGATGTGTCTACCTCCATGGGGCATCTTTTGCTATACGACAAAGGTATCCATGGACTGCAGCAGCAATCTTGGTGGGGACATTTCGAACTGTGCAGAATTCTGATCCCCTCACCTATGACGGGGGAATTCTCCCTTACGTAGTGTCTTCAAGAGAAGCAGAGCCCACCAGGCAAAGCATGCCAAATAACTTTTCAGCCTGCCTTGCAGCCAGGGTATAGGAATATGACGAATCAGAGGCACATTCTCTGGACTGTGAAGTGGGAGGTGGAGATGCACAGGAAAGGTCAGGGACAGCAGCAAATTCCAGTTTCCCAAGCACCAGAGGCAAGGGCGGCAGGAGCTGTAGGAAGCATCCAGGCTGCTGCAAAGTCTCCCTTGTGTCCAGCTTGTTGCCCAGTCTGATTCTGCAAATTTCTCAGCAGTAAATTCTTCTTGTATTTAAAATGGTCCAGTGGTTTGCAAATAAGAAGGGATTCATAGAGGGAATGCTTTGATGCTGGTTCCTCTATCAGTTAAAGCTAAATATTATCTTGGAAATGTTAACAAGACTTTTCCCCTCCCACCACCACACACACAGGTGTACCTACTTCTGGGTCAAAAATCACTTGGTTTCGGATCCAATCCTCTCCCACCATCTCAGGAATCTTAGAATATCAACTACTCATTTCTTTCTTATATATTTAAACTCTTCCTCTCAACTAGATCCATCCTGTCAACCTCTGAATGTGACCACATAGCTCCCAGTTAAGTAAATGGTTCGGCTGGAACCCACATGCCCTATCTCACCATTCACCAGCGTGGTGCCAGAGTCCTGTGTGTCCCAAGGATGTGTTCTAGGAGTGCCATAAGCTATTGAATGTTGTAAATATTTACAGTGATAAATATTTCATAAATTAGAATTCCTAGGAATAGGACCCAGAATGCCCACCTGTAAACCTATCCTGTGGGAACTCTATGTCATGTTTAAGTCTGAGGAATTACGGTCTTCCTTCATTTCTGGAAAATCTCTACCAATTTTATCTCAAGTATTGCCTCCCCCTCATTCTCAGTTCTTTCTTCCTGAAAAACATGTTAGGCTTACACTGGAGATTCCCTTCTATGTTCCTTAAATGATCATAGTTTTTATGTTCATATTCTTACTTGGCTTTTTTCTCATACTTGCTTTTTTTTCCCATGATGCCTTATTGTTAACATGCAATTTTCAAAGTGATTCTTGAGCATCTAAAAATGCTTTCAGATTCCTCCTTTATTAATAATCTGAGTTCTTCTATTTGCTGTGAATGCTGACATCATCTCTCCATTGCAGTGAGTTCATTTTTTATGCTTTGCAATTTTAGTCTGTGAGCTTATCTTCAGTGGGAAATTGTTTCCATGGGAGCTCCTAATACTCAATTCCGAGCTTGCCTCTGCCAGAACCCTTCATGTTTCATTATTTCTATACCACTTTTTATGGGTTTTTTTGGCTCATGTTTTTGTATTGCACAATAAATGTGAATCAGAACCACATACCACACATGACATGGATTCTGATTTCTCCAGGATGTCTTCTTTGCCAACCATTTCCTGCATTCTTGTGATATCACTAAGTTGGTGAGTGATGTGTTTTTAGCATTTTTCCAAAATGGAAAGCCATTTCCTAGCTCAAGTTTACACGCAAGGAAAGGACAGTCGCATCTTAGCCCTTACTTTCCACAAGGCCTGTAAAGTTTGACTCCCATTGCTAACTGACCATTACAACCCCCACCCCTAAGGTTACATCTGTGCACAATACCCCTGCAGGCTGCTCTATTTCCATTCCTGTGCAAGATCACTTGCTTTGTGTTCCCACTGCATTTTTAAAACCCAGATATTTCACTTTCCTGCTTTGGAGCTTTTTGTGTGTATTTTTAGATCTGTAATGTATTTTTTCTGCATCACCATATATCTTGCATGGAAAGAATATCTCCCAAAATCAATCCAATCTGTCTGGGCTAACGTTTTGAACACATTCACTAGGTAATTCTTATAGACACAAAAGATGATAAATCATACATGAAGTCTAAAAATCATTGCATTATGGAATTTAATACTTTCTTTTTTACCAGTCCCCCACCCACACCACTCCACAAACACATAGCAATCACTCAAATTCAACTGGACTTCCTAAGTTCCCACCACTGCCCAGCTCACTTGGACCATGACATGCTGTCATAACTGAAATCCTGCATGTGGACTTTCTCCCTTAAAATTCTGCCTACCACATACTATTAGGGTGATCCATCTATAGCATGCATTTGTCCAAGCCTAAAGTTCTTCCATTCCCTACAAGATAAAGTCCAAACTTCCTAGAATTCTAGAAAAGATCACATCTGACCCAGCCTTCATCCCTCCTGCTTTTTATCTTGATGTCTTGAACTTGCCCTTATGAGTCTTCCTATACAGAAAACACTTACGAACCTCAGTTTGGGCATATGCTGGAATGAAGTTGGCCCTGCTCCCCTTTCTTTCTAACCCATCCTATTTAGGTTTCAAGATTCAGATTCATTCATCTTTCCTCTCGGAAACCTTCTTTAACCCTCCAGGCAGAACCAAGGGCTCCTCTTCTGCATACCCAGAAGACCCTATTCATACTCTGCTATAAAACATTATATTGAAAATTATTATATATATATATATATCTTACAAGACAAGAGATTCCAAAGAGAAGCTATTGTATTCTATCTTTGTATTCCCAGAATCTGGCCCAGAGGTTGCCCTTGTATATCACAGTTTGTTGAACTGAATTAAATTATTGAGAATCTCAGAAAACCAGTTCTTTCTAATGAGATGGATTTTTTTCTTAAAATTATATGTGCTTTGGAAAGTTTAACCTGGTCAGAAAAACATGTCCTCAAAAGTCTTAGAATAAAAAATTTCTCAGTAGATTATGTGTTTGGAAAATTGGGACCAGTCCAGGAGAAATGTTCAGCCTTTGCTGATACGTTCACTTGGCTCAGCCAGGTTAATAGAAATACCACTTCTAGTATAATTCCTTATCTAATTTTACAGACTTTTCCCATTTACTCTGTCATAGAAAATAGTAATAACAGCCCCACTGAAAAATAAAGAGATTGAGAAAAGTACTAGAGAAGTAATTAGGCTAGCCAGCAAAGATCTTTGGCATAGTTTATGCTATAAAAATGATGTTTCTTTTTCTTTTCTGCTGTGTGTGTGTGTGTGTGTGTGTGTGTGTGTGTGTGTGTGTGTGTGTGTTAAGTGCACGGAGGGAGTAAGGGGATTTAAAGCATTTAAGAAACATGGGCTACTTTTTAAAAAAACATCTTGAGGTATTTTTTAACAAGAAAAAGGAAATCATTTTAAATGTCAAAGATTTTCTTGAGGTATCCTTTTGATTGTCTCCATTTCCCACCTCACTTTGAACATTAGGCTCAAAGCATTTAATTAATCAGAATGAGTTCATTTAGCTACATGTAAATCCTGAGGTGGTTTAAAAAATTCCATTTGTCGTTAGACTGAACATTAAGGCACTTGCTTCAGATTATTGTGTGGTTGACAGAGTTGGGGACAGGACTTTGAATTTTTCTTTCTGGATTTATTTGAAGCTTATGAAAGTGGTTGAGATCATTTTAAACAATGCAATTAGTGTGTAAGCAGGTATGGGGATTTTCCTTAGCTATTGCGACCTGCAAAACTTCCAAGGGACTTGTGGGCGGAAAATAAAAATCAGAAGGAACTAGGTGTTTTTCTCCGAGTGAGAGAGGGAGGCAGTGCTGAGCGTGGGATGGCGTGGTGCCCTTCAGTGCTGATTCCTCTCTTCATGTTGACCCTGAGAAAAGGGAGCTGGTTTACTCCACAGATTCCTTAACTACACTGCCATGCCATAGCAGGATTTACAAACCCTGAGATTCCTTGGCTCCAATGAATTCCTTCCTTTCTACAGCTGAAATTGGCCATCTATGGGAAAACAGAAGACAAGTTACATGGACCAAGCCCCCAAAGAAACCTCCCCTATCCACAACTGTGGCTGCTGCCCCCATGTCCCCAGCTTACACTCATGCCTGACCAAGGCCCTCATTTATTCAAGTGCACACAGGACACTCATACTCCTTTGGGTCCAGCACCCGGTTCCTGTCTGTAGACATGTCTCCAGCTGATCTTCACAGACATGCACATCAGAACCAACCAGAAAGCTCAACAAGGTTCAGTCTCACACCCAAACTCTCAAATTCTAATTGAATGGGACTGGAGAGAAGCTTGAACTGCTGTACTTTCTGAAAGCTCCTCGGATGCATCTGATGTGAAGATGTCGAACTACTGAACAGGAGGGAAAGCTTTAATAGCCCCCTCTGAAAGGGCAGATGAAAGAGAGGATCACCTCTGAATTAACTTGTCTGATAATAATCTTCTCCTAAGTGTTTCTTTTGTAACAACCACTAGATATCTATCAAAATTTACTATTTCTTAGGCTATTGCCTTCTTGAATTATGTCTACCTGATGAGCCCAGGCCTGTTAGTCTGCCAGTAGGGTTTTGCATTTCTTAATAAGAGATTTGTAAGTCGTATTGACAGTAGTATAGACCTCCCCTTTATAAACAAGGAGAAAGGCCCTATGTCAGACATAAAAGGAATGCCCAAATTTAGAAATCTGTGATGGACATTGTCTTGCCAAAATCGCTTAATAAGGTCTGAGATGGCTTCTAAATGTCGTCCCACTTTGCAACCAATGTGCTTAGTTGACAACAAAAAGTAAACATTTTTAGGAAATAAAAATGTAACTTGAAATTAAAAGATGAAAAGTTTCAGTTCATCTAGAAAAGGAAAGTATTGTAGTTATTATACTACCATGATCACTACTTTAAGATTTCTTCCGCACCAGAGCCGAGAGGTGGAAGCAACCCATGTGTTCAGTGGGCGCGTTAACAAACGAAGTCTGATACATATGTACGGTGGAGTATTATTCAGCCTTACAGAGGAAGGAAATTCTAACACATGCCACAATGTAGATGAAACTAGAGGACATTAGGCTAAGTGAAATAAGCCAATCAAAAAAGAAAATACTATATGACTCCACTTACATGAGGTTCATGAGTAGGCAAATTCATAGAAACAAAAAGTAGAATCGTAGTTTTCAGGGGATGACATGGAGAGTTGTTATTTAATGGGTATAGAGTCTCAGTTTTGAGAGATGAAGTTCTGGAGATTGGCTGTACAACAATATGTGTTTGTATAACATTATTGAAATGCACACTTAGAAATGTTTATGATGGTAATTTTATGCCATGCATTTTTACCACAATTAGAAAGAAAAAATGTAAATAAAAGAAATGCTATTAGTTAAAAAACCAATGCATTTTTGACTCAATAACTGATATTGCCAGTTTAGATAAGGCGCTATAGAACTGAAATCAGAGCAAGTATGTTTCATGATATCTGAGTAAAATGAGGGAACATATATTTACCTATGCATTCTTTTAGACTGTGAAAAATATTTATTTGTAGTGCATCTCCTGAGCCTTAGTTTCATGGAAGGTTGACCTGTCTTCATCAGCCTCATTCCTATCTTTGGGGGGGTCAGATTCAGTCCAGGGCATTCCAAGTATGTCTATCTGGGGACCTGACATTTCCAGGTCTGGGTGGCCTTCTAGTAGGCCAGCGTGGTTCCCACTATTACTAACAATTATGTGGAAGTTCAGGTCTACAACAGAATTAATCAAATATAGCCTTGAGGGTTTTCTGGGTCAGGACCAGTAAAGGCAACTCACCATTTGTCCAATTTGTCCAACTTGGAACATCTTTGATCTGTTCCTGATGAACAACTCATCTGATTATCCCTGAAGCTTACAACCTCAGACCCTGGGAGTTGTGACACCCCAAGTTACCAGCAAGCAATGAGGCAAGTGGATTTAAATCCAGTGTACATGTTCCCCTCCCTCCCCATTATCCTTGCATATCTGAGAGACGAGGGTGTGTTGATGGGAACAGGCTTAGAGGTCCACCAAATGGGGCCTTGAGATCCAATGAAAGATTCCTGTTTGGGAGTTCAGATTCAGGTGCTATCTTTTCACTGCTCAGATTTCTAGATGGAATTAGAAAAACCACCTTGCTAGAGAGTGAAAAAAAAAGAGACTTTGAATTCCACAAAACTAAGAAACAATCTATATTTGATGACTTGCTGTATAGCAAGGATCTGTGTCTAGACTTGTTAAAATAAGCAATCTGAAACTTGCTAATATCTACATAGCAAAAGTTCACATCATCACCACACCTTTCTCTCTTTCTGCAACTCTTTGCATGCTATGCACAAATGTCAGATGTTTCTTTTCTTGGGTTATGCCTCTGCAACCCCATCTCACATGCATATATTTAACCCAATTTACATATAACATCAGATACTGAAATTAAACTTTTCTTGTAAGGATGACTGAATATAATTATATACAAATCCAAATATTCTTGTTACTCCACCTATGAAATGTGGCTTCATGGCATGAAGAAGACTACTTCTCTAAATAGTGGAGAAGGACAAGACATAAAAAATTTTAACCAAAGTCACAGCTGGAACAAAGAGTATGGAGTACGAGGAATGGACTGAATTTACATTGTAAGTACTCCTTAATGTGCACACAATTTCCCCAAGGGTTAAGCTGTCTCCGTGAGCTGGACTGATACCATTTAGTAAGGAAGTTTTCAGGTGTGGCAAACCACTGCTCTTCCTTGCATCATTTTTAAAGGTTTATAGCATAAGTTGCCCCAGTGGTAAGAACAGGAAATGCAGGAAAGTCCTGAGGGAGAGACTAAGCTAAGTATTGTCAGACTGGAAGATATCAGCTAAGAAAATCAAAGAGTGATTTTGCTGCAGTATTGGAAACCCGGTTTCTGTGTCATCAAATGCAGACAGACCAATGTCACCAATACTAGATCAAATGTCATCTATCACATATGCATCATCAGTGCACATTCATTAGATAGCATGACTGCCAACAGAACTGGGGAGGGGATTACAAAATATGTTTGCAGTGAGACCCCTAGAGTGACCTTGCCTTGTAGTAACTGGGCAAATGAACTTTAAGTTAGTTTAGTTTTGATCCTTAGATTATAACTATAGCTGTCAAGCCTGTATGCTTGTAATTTATCTGAATATCAGCTGTTCTGTTTTGTACCTATAGCATCTCGAGCAACTAGGTTTTACGAACTAAAGGTCAAGACATGGTTTCAGGGGCACTTGCTGTCCCCTTTGAGTCTTTTTTTACAATGCAACTTCCTCTTTACTATAGTGGATAGCTTAGAAGGAACTAAGAAGAAGAAAATCAAGAAAAGAGAATTTTTAGGGTAGCAATAATAGCTGAACCATTAAACACCATCTGAGGTTCTAGATAAAAGTAGTTGGTCTCAGCATGTGCAGACTATGTATCATTGGTTCTGTGGCTTAGTGGTACTAGATTGTTGTGACTTCCCACCACCTGCTTCATCAACTTATTTTACCCATTTGAATTTATCTTGACTTATTATTCAAGTGAATTCCACCTTTCAAGTGAAAGAGTCAAAAAGGCCAATCATATCTTGAGCTAAGAGCCAAGTCCAATGTTTTAATTTCTGGTGACCTCTCCATATGCATTTAAATATCCTTAGTCAAATGAACTGTCAAACACTGCTTGCAATGAATCAGATTGCAAACTTTTAATTTTATTGGGGGGAAACCTAACTTGAGATTCTTGCCCCTTAGGAAACTACTTTTGTTTCCAGACATATGCCAATTCAAAACAATTGAAAAATTAAAGAATTCATATGTGACTTATTTAATTGCAGCTATATAATATTTCAACTAACAGATATTACTGTAAAATCCTGTGCTTTACAGTATTCATTGCCAAGAACCAGTTTCAGTATTTCTACTTATAAAGAAGATCCCCAAATAATAATAGCAGTAGAAATATTAACTAATATCATGCCACTCAGCAATTTACAAAACACTCATACACTCACTCCGTTACTTTTAACACTGAAAACACTTTTTCATATGAGATCAGATTCATTTGACTTTAAATTTGGACATTTCTGCTGTAAAATTGTTCCAACTCTGCATTAAGAAAGCAGTTTTTTTTAAACATTGTATTTCATGGGAGAATAATCCATATCACAGAAAGCTTCCCGTTTTGCTCTTCTCTCAAATTTCTTCTCTCTAATTTCTCTTATACACTGTACGAAGTTATTTCACGTACTTAAGTTGGTTTTAAGGCCAGCTCTTGTATTCACTGAGGCCATATCCCCCTTAAGTTCACCACTTGCAGGGCAGAGGAGGGTTTTGGAAGGAGAGGGGTATTTATTGGAAAGGGCAACTTAATTAAGTTCTCTTTACCCCACCTGAAAACCCTTTAAGGTGATTTAAGCATTTAAGCACCTTGGTGCTCAGGATCTCAATTTTCCAATCTGCAAACACACGCCTTTGCTTAATGAGTCAGGATAAGTCACAGAAGGCCAGTAGCTGCTGATTTCTTCTCAAAAGGCAACCTTGGTCAAATTCGAAAGAGGCATGGGGCACAGAAAAAAAAAAAGAGAGAGAGAGAGAAAAGCCGAGTGTCTGCTCAGCTGTAGAGTCATTGCCGAGAAAAAGTTTTTCATTATTTTTATCATCACGTTAGAGGAGCTTAGCAGCACTTTCACAAGGCAGATATGGGAATTCCTTTTCACCACCTGTATATTCCATCCCCTCTGGTTTCTGTTCTCTTCCACCCACATCACCTTTTACGGCTGTTTGCCAATCATACCAACGCTGCCGAGGTGGGGCTGAGAAACTAAAATTGCTTCATATTCAGCTTTGGCCCCGTGGGCTCTCTCTGTCCCCTGGGGGGGTTGGACTGGAAAACAGCTTCCTAGCAGGCTCTGTTAGGTGTGATAAAGACACCTCTCTCTCTTCTCAGGGTGTGATTTGAGTGTAAGACCAAAGAGCAGATGTGGTTTCCGCAGGCACTGGCTACATTTTCCTGCCACGAGACATACTGCGCACTCAGGTTTGCTCTGTGCCGTGCTCAGCCAGTGATATGAAAACTTAGTTATGGCCCTGTGGGTTCTTTCTTTCTGAAAAATGTTGGTTGTCAGCATGATTAATGTTTATGGGGAAAGCATAATGAGGCAGGCTTTTACTTACACAGAAAAGAGCATGTCAGGAGCCCCTCTCACTCTACAAAATGAGTTTGTTAGGCTAAGCACATATATTGAAATGCTGTATGAAGGTAAGCTGACTAGTAGACATTGGTTCAGCTGCTTTCTTTGAAGTTAGCAGGATCTCAGTTACCTAAAGACTCTCCTTTCTGTCAGAGGTAACCCCAATATGCACTATATATAGAATAACCAGCCTCCAGTCCTTCTTGGCTCTCTGTGTAATAACTGCAGCTTTTGACATGGGGACCTTAGACCTCAGGGATCTTAGTTACGGCTCCAGGCCCCAATTATATGCCCATTCCATTGCCCTGCAGCTCTTATGGCCAAGAAGCAAGATGACATAGTGGAAAGAAATCACTGAGATGGGGAGTCAGAAAACCTGACTCTGAGTCCTGCCCCTTGTAGTTTATTAACTGTGATTTTGGGCAAGTTATGCCTTTTTTTTTTTTTTTTTGCTTCCACTTCTTCATCTCTGAAATGCTAGAGCTGGACCATTTGGTTTCAAAGATCACATCTAACTTTGTTCCATCTAAGATTTGGTGATTCTGATTTCCTAAATTGTACTAAGGAGTCAGCCCATGGCTCAAAATTTCATGACCAGAAGTTAGACACTTCTTGCTTTAAGAAATGGATTTATAGAATAGGAAATGTCATCATGTGCCAACTCCACAAAACATGAAACTCTGTGTAAGGACACTGAGGCATGCCTAGCATGGTGATGGA
This sequence comes from Manis javanica, assembly GCF_040802235.1. NCBI lineage: Eukaryota > Metazoa > Chordata > Mammalia > Pholidota > Manidae > Manis > Manis javanica. The sequence continues at coordinate 56,483,812 of NC_133169.1, read as the reverse complement.
AGGGATGGTCTGGAGCCAGGTCACTCAGATATGAACTGGGCATCCCACTTGACTTTGGAAGGGTTACCTGAAGATCTCTGGGCTTTAGCATAGGCATCCAAAAACAGGATTAGTGATAGCCCTGCTTCCTCGGGTTACAACAAAAATGAAATGAGCTAGGACATGCAAAGTTCTCAGAACACTGCCTGGAATATTAGAGGTGATTAGTAAATAAGCTTCTCTCTGGATCATTCTCAGTAATAGTCTGGATAGTATTGTCTTTTTAGGGCAACAAATTCCAACTTTTGGACACTTCTGTTGGTAGGACATCCTACCTTTACTGAAAGTCATTCTAAATGTAAGGTTATCTCTTTATCTTATACTAATCTTAACTTGTCTTATGTAAACACTTACATTAGCATTTCTGGAAAGTAAGACATTTGCTGGCAAACTCCACCTCTGTCTCCAGTAATTACTTACTGCATAGAGGGAAAGAACTGAGACTCAGCTCCAGCTGTAGGTAAACTCTTCCCTTGTAGTATGTCAAGATGTTTCTCTAATAACTGGGGTTTTGTCTTCTATTTATAAATTTCAAACCCTCTGGGTGTGGGGAACAGAATTTCTATAATCTTCTGTAACATAAAATAACTTGGTATAATGCAAGCTATTCAGATGGGAGGGATACTGCAAAGAACTGAGAAGTGCCAGCCATGATTTCTCAAGTCTGACCCTACTGGCCAGCAAGTTATCAACAGTGGTTATGTGCTCCAGGCTGAGACGAGGCCTAAGGGACTGTGTATGGGCTATCCCCGCATGACCTTATTAAATGAAATAAGACTAAGTTACCTTTTGCATTTGTGATCTTTCATTCTAGGCATTTTGTAAGAAAAGTTTATCTTACCCACTCTTTGTCACTTCAGATGTCACTTAGAATGGTCACAACCACCAAGATCAATTCAACTCTGATGAAAGGCAAGACAGGGCCCAGCACATATAGCCCCTAGCTGCGTTCATCAAATCTTCCCTTTTTTTCCTAGGTTCTCCAGAGGCATCATGACAACCCATGCTATAAAAATGCCTTACCATCACACTTCAAGGTGAGTTTTTTACAACCGAGTCGGCTGTAATGCCTTTCTACTTCTACTCATTAGAGCCTCTCATGTTCTTAAGTGTCAAAGCTTGCCTTTAAGTAACTAAATGAATGGTGCTTTTGATTAGTGAAGATTTATGCGAACATTGAAAGGAAAAATCTGCCTCTGGAATCAGAAGTCAGTTTAGCTATTTACTAATGAAAAACCATGATTACTCAAGTTCTCTGGGGCCTCGGCTCTCTCGCCTACAAAATAAGAGACACTAATGTAGGAAACAGAGTTCCTCAATGAGCAATGGCTACTGAGAGTGTTGGGGGTTAAAGGTTGTGAAGCCAGGTGTGCAAGCCAAGGAGAAAGAATTCTCAAGTCAAAGGCCTACCATGGAGTAGACAGGAACATACATGGCACATATTTGCCAGCCCTGGAGTTTTAAAATATTTACCTGAGGATAGTAGAAATATGGAACAAATTAAGAGATGTGAAATTGATTTTTTAAGCCAAGTTGTATCTAATGTTACTATCACTTTTATTAGTTTCATTATTAAAGATAGACTATTAGAAGAGAAATGAAAGTAGTTTTCCTACACCTTTTGTACATAAAACAAATTCTCTTGTATGTCCTCAGAAGCAAGCATTTTATCAGTGGCTCTCTAGGAACAAAAACTTTGTTATATGTGATAAGTGAATGAAGGTGGGCTGAATGGGGTAGATTTCAAAGTGGGAGAAAGTTATGCTCTGGCAGGCATAAGACAGACATGCCACAGGAAGCAAGAGGTAAGGCCTTAGAACACTCCTTACATGGTTCCACGTTGGCAGCCACTCACTTTGCCTAGGCATAGGGCCACAAGGCTGTTTGCATGTCTGTTTTCTGGACATTAAGTTTTGTCTACCCATACACAATGAGGAGATCAATGCAATTAGGCGAAAAACTTAATTTAGAACAAGCAAAAGGAGAAAGGGGGAAAAAAGAAAAAGTCTTGCTTTCAATGAAATGCAAACTTTATTTTCTGTAAAGTGTGACAAAGACATCTTTAGAAAAGACACCTCAGTGTTTTCAGTGGAGGGTTGAGTGTTTGCCTGATGTGTTGTGAGGAATAATGACAAAACCAGAAAGACATACCTAGTGCCTTACACACATAGTACTGGATACTGTCAAGTATGTGTTATATTATTTAATCAATACCAGCTCTGTGATATGGGATCTAGGGCCTGGAGGTGTCCTGTGTCAATTTTTAATGGCCAGTAATTGACAAAGCCCAGCCTTAGAATCTGAGGTCATGATTCAAAGTGTGTGGAAAAACCAAGAAGTTTTATAATGCTGGCAACTCCATGTCCAAACTCTCCTATGAATAGTTCTCTGATTATTTCTCATTGCCACTGACTTGGTATAATGCAAGCTATTCAGCAATGTGATACAGATAGATATTTCCTTTTCAAAACATTGCACAAATGCATGATTTCCTCCCTCTGTCCACCATGTAGGAGAAGTAGGAAAAGAACAAGGTAATAGGAATTTACCTCCGAGCCATAAAGCCTTCCTACCCTTCCAGTAACCACCAGTGGGAGCTCCTAGTTACTAAGGAGACCATAACAGACTCCATTAAATTCAAGTACAACACTTAGGTTGCCTGGCTAGATAATGCCAAAAAAGCAAAGGAAAATATTATCATTGCTGAAATCATTTGATTGTCAATGACTAACAGAAAACATGTCGGCAAATTGAAATTTTAGAAATGCCCAAAGGACTGGGTTAGAGCTATGAATTAATAGCATGCAGCAGTTCTAACTGGAAAAAAGAAGGGAAACAAAGAAAAGACAAAGATATTAAACTAATTTAAAACTTATCTCAATGACCAACAGATCCCAACAGAAACCTTATGCAACCAATCCAGGTCCTTTATTCAATTTCTAATTTAAATTTAAATTTCCCTTCCCTTTCCTTTATAGCTAAATATTAAAGTTGGTACCTTGTTCATCACATTATCCTTGAATTCTGAGGGACCCACAGGCCTTGGCCTTCTTATCCAACATTGCACAAATACCAGAATTATCTTTAAGGTATTCCTGAAAACTGCACCCATCTTACAAAACTGTGAGGGCTAAGGTGCCCAGTCATGTATGTGCTGTGCCCCTCAGGCGCTGGAGGAAGCCCAAGTTGGAAAGAGTTGGGGATATGCCGGACCTCTAGTTACCTCTTGACCCAGGATCCAAAGGTCACTCCGGGCCTTCCTGAAGATGCTAATCCAGTCTCTGCTTGATGCTCCCAGAGCAGCTGGCCTTCGCCAGGACCCATCTTCTCTTGTTACAGACTCAGCTCTGATGTTTGGAGGGTGCTTTCTCACGCTGTGCCAAAATCTGCTCCTCCAAGTTTTCTACCCAGTGCTTCCCATGGTGTCTCTATGATAATACTGGGTGACTCAACTTCCTCTCCTCCTGAATAGCCCCTTAGATAAGGGCAGACAATTGTCATGACTCCCCTGTGTACTGTCATCGCCAAGCTAAACATCCTCAGTTTCTTTCTCAGATCATGAGGAAAATCTACAGATATTATAATAATAACAGGCAGAACATATATTCACCACAAGAAAAAGACAGGAAAATAAGAAATTTTTATTTTCCAATATGAATCAGAATTTTTTTTTAAAAAAAGAATCTATTTGTCTTTCTCCACCTGGCTTATTTCACTGAGCATAATACCCTCTAGATCCATCCGTGTTGTTACAAATGGCAAGATTTATTTTCTTTTTATGGCTAAATAATATTCTATTGATTCTGAAACATCTTTCTAGGTTGACAGATAGTAACTGTACTAGAGGGGGTGAGGATTTAATAATATGCGTAATTGCTGAACCACTCACTGTGCTGTATGTTTGAAACCAGTGTAAGATTGCATATCAATGATACTTCAGAAAATAAAAAAGTGAAGGAAACAAAAAATAATAATTTTTTAACTGAAAAGCTGAAATGTTTCACTTATATTGAGAAGCACTATGTTTTTCCACCAAGTTCCTTTGCGCTATCCACCAAGCCATGCTGTCAAAACAGAAGTGAGCTTGGTAAGACCTTTTCTTCATGATGCCATGTTAGCTCCTAGTGGTCACCAGCAATTCTCACCAAGTTGCACTTGAGTTTTTGTTTATTTATTATCAGTGCTTACTTTGAGAGAAGTTTCTAGAAAAATAATTACTTGCATATGAATAGTTGTGACATGATTTCAGAATTTGAATACACACCATCTATTAAGAATTAAGGGAGAAGCACTGTAAGGAAACCAAATCTTTGGTTCTTTGTCCTCCTAAATTTTATAATGAAAAATTCCAAAATAAAGAAAATATGAAATAATTTTACAGTAAATACCCACACACTTAGTAACCAGGTGCTACAATTAACATTTTCCTATCTTTGATTTGTCACACTCCATCATTTTCACTATCCATGCATCAACCGGTCTTACTTTTTGACACGTATCAGTGTGAGCTGGACTCATCGGTACACCTAATCCCTAGCACTTCAGCATGCATATCATTATCTTTTGAGGTTACTTTTAAGTACCACTCTCTTCTGAGTCCCTCTTGCCATTCTTTCCCTCATCCCCTCCATTTCCTCAGTTTTCATTTCTGCTTCATTCCTTCCACTTTCTATTCCCAAAGTTCTAAGTGATAAAAGGGAAGTGTAAAAAGACCTGAGCATGGAGTAATCTTGAAGTAGCATTTGGAAAGGTCACTGGCGACCACACAGGGCCTCACAAGTGTTGTCCTGCAGGCCAAGGATGGGGGCGTGCATGGGCAAGTTGGCACAAACCAATACAAGAGAGGGAGGTTTACATGAGCACGTCAACTTGAAGATTTACTGTGAGAAATGCAGCCGTCCAATACCCAGCCATGAATATTTCTTGATCAGCTCAGTGTCTCCCTGAACTAATCGATATGACAGGCCAAACTGCACAGGTTTTTGGTGAAGAGATACTCAGAGGAAAGGAATTAGTTATAAGGTCTGAGCGGCACGGAGCCTCATCAGCGTTGTTTCAGCCGCTGGCCAGCACAGTGCCTGACACCGTAGAGGTGCTTCGTAGTCAGTAGTGATGAATGAGTACACGAACACTGCCTACCACACTAGAACAAATGCTGCATAGACAGGCACTTGTGCCGTGGGTCTGGGCACCGCTCACCTGGACTGTGCTGGGTGAACCATGCCAGATTTTACCCCCCTCCAACTTCCTTTAAAGAACTTCCACGGCTACCATCCTCACTTCACAAATGCATGCTCTTTCAGCCACGTGTATGCCATTCATTAAGCTTTTCTGAAGCCCTAACCTTCCTGCTTCAGTTTGGAAAGACCACCTGTCTTTAAATGGGAAGTCTGCATCTAATCCCATCTTTGATGAACTGATTTTACCAGCTTTACTCTCAAAAAGAAGGGAGGGATTCCCTGCTACCTGAGTTTACTCCAGTCAAAGACCGGGGAAAACCATCTTCTTTGATGAATGGGAATCACTGCTTTCCCTGTCTTGAGGTTCACGTGTGACATGAAATGTTAGTCATTTATTTTCTGGAATTCCTAATCACCAGCCCACTCAAGGTGAGCTCGTCATCGCAAAAAGTAGGAGCACAAAAGGGATGATACAGCACTTTTCACAGAAGCTTCTCCGTAGTTGTAGAGGAAATCCAATGTTGATGAATCAAATTCATTTTGAAATCCGTAAGAGGAGCTTTCTGGTCATAGAGTCTCAAGGTGAATCCTTTGGTTATGTAACAACTTCCTTATATAGTTCTTTCAAAGGTTTAGATGTTGTAAATCAGATTATTTTATAACAAGGAATCCCTGTCCTCTGTTGCTTACCCATTCTTCCCCCTGACTTTACCTCTACAGACACTGTAGTAAATACCTGTAAACATCAGTATTTCTTGGTAGCATCATGCCGTTTGGAACTCATTTGAATGTAAACCATGATGGTGTCAGGGTGAAAAGAGAAGCAGAATCAAGGCTCTGACTATTTCATGTAAATCTACATATACATTGGAAAAACATAAGATCCTCTTAGGCATGGGCACCTAGGTGGTAAAATGCCAACTCTCAGGGAGAGTTCTCTAATTGCCTCTATTATAAGCAACTAAAAGATAAGGTTCAAATCCAGACAAAAACCCTCCAAGAGGGTAAAAGATACTGTGATGTAGAGTGGGCTTTTTTAGTGCGGATTTGAATGTTCCAGTAGGAGCACATGCACTCAGGTTTCACAGACCATAGGCAGGACTCAGAAAAACTGGGAGCTTTTTATTGAAGTTGAGCTCCAAAGCCCATGTTTGTACAGACTTCATTCCTTCTTCTTCTCCCTTTAATGCATCTGTCTTTAGTAACAGAAATTCTGGTTTTTCTTTTACGAAATGGAAGCCCAAAAGGAAACTGAGAAAGCTACAAACTGATTCAGCAATAGCTGAGCAAGAGGCTGCCATCACAGTTCTGGAACTCAAGGACAGGACCAAGACTCTAAGTGAAGGGAAGCCCGCCCCTAGAGGTCAGTATTACCACGTGACAGTGGCACACTGGCCCATCCTCCTAAGTGACAGTACAGTTATTGGCATCAAAACAAGAGGCAGGGCCATGGTGCCAGGCAGCATCCTGGTCCCGCAGCAGCATGAGGGCCATCATGCGACCTCATTCTGCAGGAAGAGAGATGGTACACAAATTACCAGCCCCAGGCTGGGTTCACACTTACCCTAAGGCAGGCAGAGAATAAGCACATCCTTAAAGGAAGGTTTTGGGTGCTGAAGAGCTTGACTGTAACAGATCTGATATATGTCCTTACACTGGGGGGGCAGTGAGAGAAGGTCAGGGCCTATGAAGGAAAACCTGAGACCCCCAGGGATGGGGCTCTGAAGTGGCTGAGGAGGAGAACTTGTCTAAAAGTATAGACAGGCTCATAGGCTAACACTGGCACAGGAAAGGGAAGAAATTAGCCATTTAACCACAGGCCAAGTGAGTCAGAAACATGAAGGGAAGGCTGGTTGGGATGATATCTGGGTGGTTCACAATAATTTTAATGAATGCTATGGTTTGGATTTTTTTTTTTGAAGTCTTCTCTAAGAGTTCACAATAAATACACAATGAGGAGAAAAAAAATCAACATTAGCAACAATATTAACCGAATTAACACTTAATACTTTAGTACTATGTGCAAGGCATTTTGCTGAGTACTTCACAGGTATTGAATTCTCTGAATAACCTCTGAAATAAGTACGTTTATGGGTCCCACAAGAAGATGCAAAGGCTTAGAGCTGTTGATTACTTTGCCCAGGTTAGATGTGTGTGAGCAACACCTGGACAGCCAGCCCCCACCCCGCCCCAGGGGGTCTGTGCCGCTCAGATAGACTAAGGCTGTTTCATCTCTGCCATGAAGCAACAATGTCAGACCTCCTTCTGCCTCGTGGATCTCTTACAAAACTGTGGTTCTCTGGGTGAATGTTTTCCTTTGATGTGTGGCACCCTTGTAATGCCAGGAATAAGCCCTTGTTCCTACACTGGCTTTCCCTTTTACTCATAAGTAAGTCTGGAAAAAGAGGAGGATGGTGGAAGTACATGGAAGAGGAAGCAGGTGAGCTGGTGGCTTCAGAAAGAAGACACATTGGCATCCTGACCACACAGTAAAGCTTTTAATCTAAGCTTGGTTTTAATATAGTTCCCCGGGGTCAAAATGGCACGTAGCACAGCCACCTTAAAACACATGCTGAAAGTCAGTTTGCTTTTCCCTGTCCATCAAACAACATAAAGGGCAGTGTATGAAGTTGCTTTTACCACCATGAAACCTGAAAGAATCCGCTAAAGAATATTTAAAGGTCTTTATTCTAAGGAATCATCGCCAGATTTCAAGTTAGTTTTTGCATAAAAAGAAGCTGGTAACTGTACAGCGCATTGGAGAAAGTTCTCCAACTCACTTGAGAGAAGCTTTCAACTTCTCAAATGTATTTTGAATCTAGTGAAAAAAAAATATTGCAAGGTATCTAATTCTTATTACTCTAACTTTTTACAAAAATAATATCACTTGCTAATGACAATAGTGTCCCTTTGATATTTTGGTAAGTCAAAATTAAAATAATATTGAGTTACCAGGACTTCAATGGTTTGGGAGAGGGTAGAAAACATTAAAGCCCACATTTCCTTCTATGCCCATTTTTTCTGTATATTTCTGTTAAAAAAGAAAGAAAGAAACCTACCAGTACAGGAAACAAAACCAAACCCTAATGTGTTACGAACAGATACGATTTTAAATAAAGCCAGGTATTCCAGGGTCAGTTATGGATGAAAGCAGTGGCTTCCTTTTGATCCTACATGTTGCTTCTCTTGTTTGGTGGAGAAATTCAGTCCACGGATTGACATACAGTGCTAAGGTCTCAAATCAAAAAGGTCTTACTCTCTCCCGTGGGTCCCAAGCAGCCTCACCCTGAACAAGAACACAGAGACTACCGAGGTCATTGTGGCCCCAAGTAGTATTAGCTCTCATTCTCAGAGAGTTTGATCACCAGGCCCTACCTACCTCTCAGTTCACTTGAAAGCCAGGTCTGAAAAGATGTCAGTAACTTTAACACACAAGGAACCCCACTTAGCCATTAAAACAATTAGTGCTGACCCACCTCCCACACACATTTCTCCACCAGAACAGCACCCCTCCCCTAGTTACCTTATGTCATTTTATGAAATGTTTATTTTCAGTTCTCAGACCTCTGTTTGCAAAGGACAGATGCCCCAGTCATAACAGCTTAAGGAAAAAGGGTGATTTATTGGCACAAGTGTGAATAAAATAAGAAAGGGTATGCCATTAGTTTTAGAGTCCAATGGATTCAGGGTCTCAGATACCATTAAGACACTGTGAGTGTCTCATGTCTGCTCTTCTCTTCATTGAGACGTCATTCTTTCTAGCAGGATGTCAGAAGAGACTAGCAACATGGCCATAAGCAGTTATAGACTGTTCTTCCAGAAAAGAAAGCACTTTCCACCAGCTCCAGATGGAAAAAGAACAAGAAAGAACTCTGGCTTTGGTTTGGCACCCATGCGGAAACATGAACTGATCCTTGTGGCCAGGGCTGGGAAACTATGGATGGATAAGCTTCAGTCTTACCCATGCCACTGGGGGGCAGGAGGGAAGTAAGGGTGGTGAAGGAAAATGCTCTGACTGGTAGCTTCCACCAGAAGCCCAGGGCTGGACTGGGAGAAGAGAGCACTTCCTCAGCAGAAGAGATATCCCATTACAGGACAGGAAGAGTACAACCACCCTATCCAATAGACTCTCAAGTGAAAACATCACATAATGCTCCATGAGACTCCCATCCATGAGTTTGCACTTTTCAAGTAAATTCTTCTTGATGAACAAAAGACCATGAATCCAAGAAACAGAAGTCCACTGGTATAAGTTCAGACTGTAATAGATACAGAGTGAGGCACTTCGGGAACGGAGTTCCCTTCCAGTCCCCATCAAGTGACAGCACGGTCACCTACTCTAAAGGCCTGCCCCATTGTAACCGCTGAAATTGCAAGAGGGGAGAAAAAGTGTCAGTTCTAAGGGACCATGTTACTTGACATGGCATAAAGCTATTTCTCTATTCCAGTGACAAACTTGATGCCTACAGTTCTAACAAGCAGATAAATGAGATTAATGAGATATTTCCAAATAAATTAGAACTTTTTACCCAAATGTACACTTTTTTTCCTTGTTTGTTTCATTTTCTAAGTAAGTCTGTATATATTAGGTTGCTGCTCAGCTTTTCTGATCCCAGGGATGTTCTAGATGAGTAGGAATACATTTAAACATATTCAAATTGATGAAACAGTAAGCTACCAAACTTTTTTTTTTTTTTATGTAAACACAGTAAACTATTTCATTGGCTAGGTACTTAAATTACCTCCAAGGAAATTAATGATTTAAGTCAATGAAAAGTTCAACAGAAAAGAAAAACACCTTTATTATAAAACTGGCACAGCAGGAAACTTACTTACAGCCTGAGTGTTGTTTGTTGTTTTTACTTTGTGTAAATAATCACAGTCCAGGGTGGATTACTTCAATCATTTCCACAGACTGTACTTGAAGGGCTCGCAGTTTTACTTACTAGCAGAATTCAGTGAAATGCCTGTTGCACCCCATGAGAGCTTGAGTCCACCTTTTGGTGAACCTTAGTATGCAGGAACCTAAGGTTAAATTTCAAAAATAACTGCTTCCTTTGGCCTATGAGGACACAGTTCTCCTGCAATAGACCTTATTGACTAAGCCCTGTGGTTGGCACATGAGCATTAAGTCACTTGTATGTCATGAGCATTAAGTTGCAAAGCTCCTATTTTTTTACCAGAACCTCAGGGACCTGGTTTATAAATTTCGAGCTAGCATACAATGCACATCTCTGGATTTCTTCTCCTTCTGATTCTTTCCTCTTAATATGCACAGCTATTATACCAAATAAGGTATCTAGCCCCCACATGCATGTTCCCACTGTCCCCGTGAAAGCCATGTCACCTTTAAGTCATCTCTTGGTCTGACACTCATGAAGAGGACACTGGCAGCTGGCGCAGGTACACCCCAGGCAAGCTCATCCAGGAGTCAGTGTCTAAATACAGCCAGTCTCACTTCTGAGGGAGGCTTGTAATAGGATTCAGTGATTTTCAGTGACACAGGCCTGTTTTTAAATGCTGTCCCATTAATGTTAAGAATCAGGCTATTGTTCTACATTCTTAAGTCAGGAGATCTACCTCTTTGCCAACACCCCAGAGCCAACCCTAATCAACATTTTAAGGAGTATCTATTACCCTGATGTCCACTCCTAGGCCCTGAGGCCAAACTTCCTCTCCCTATGTTTACCTCTCCTCCTCCAAACTGCCTCAGAATCAAAGTTCCTATTGCAACTAGCTTTCCTTTCACACTGAGAACTAGCTAAAACAGGGATTTGAGGGGAATGAAACTTTTCTGGAATTGGATAGTGACAATGGTTGCACATCAATTATTAATATAAAAAAACCTGAGTTATATATTTGAACAGGGCGACTTTTATGTTATGTGAATTTTAGAAAAAAGAAACTGATTAAACAATCCTTACAAAGATGTAATGACTAACATACCCTGTCAAGTGTATTTGAATAAGTGCTTTGGGCCTAAATAAAATCTTGACTTGGTAGAAATCCAAGCATGTAGTGAGAGGTCATATTAATATTTATTGGAATAAGTTCAGTCTTGAACAGCTGTCCGTTTGTGTCTAGGGATTTTAAACAATGCCATCCTCTTCTACGTTCTCTCAGCCCAGCTCCGTGAAAGGTTGTTGTTTCTCAGACTGGGAACCAATTCGACAAATAGTTCTACACACAATCTTCTTTCACCACTGAACAGACATTTATTTTACTAGTCTACCTAGAAGTTTCTAAGAAACAAGAAAAACAAAAAGTGGACATCCACCCCTCACCTGCCACACACACACATTATTATCCCAACATTTGCAGAGAAGTGTTTTCTTTTAATCACTCCTACTGAATCTTCAGATACAGAAACTATTTCCAGGTGGGATATTTTACATTTAGACTAATAAACGGCAGCAATTAACAATGGGGAATTAAAAAGGTCAGGAAAGAACATAGGAGTGATAACTTCAAAGGTGTGCTTTCTAAGTTCCTAAGGATTTTTTTATATTTACCTCATAGAAATAGCTTATATTTGACTTTATAATCTCTAGGTCTCATTCAGAGATTGCCTGTCAGTTTATCTCTTCTTTTGTCCACTGAAGTCTTCTGGAAATAGAGCCGCTTTCTGTAACAGAAACCCAAAGCTAGTGTTCTCTCTGATTTTAGAAGTTCCCTCAAGGATAAGCAACTGCTCCAGGAGTCCTTGCAAAGCTTAGGGATTTATTGTATGAAGATCCCAAGAAATGTCACTTTTTCAATATGTACAAATTCAGGGAGTTCTAATTTTCAAAAGGACATTCTAGAATCTCTAGGCCTAAAAATCACTCATGTGAAAATTAGCCATTGCTCAGGACTTTGCTGGTTCCAAGGGACAAAAATCAAAATGAAACTAGTTTAAGCAGAAAAGAAAATTTCCTAGCCTCTGAGGCTGACTGCAAAGTTTTCTGGACTCTCATTTGCTTCTCATTGCTATTGGCCCCGTCTGAGCTATTGCAGGCACAGATCACTGAAGATTCCCCTGACAGCCCTGGCTTAACAGTCCAGAGCGAACATCTGTTTCTGCCTGCTCAGAACCACTTCCCCCCTTCGTTCCATAGCAGAAGCATGGCTTCCTTTGGGGAAGTACTCCTCACCCGTACTCTGTACTTCCGTGGGTCTGTTCATCGCAGCGTCCCTTTCCCCCTTGACCCAGGGAAGGTTTGTGACTAGCTGAGCCAAGGCACTTGCTCTTTTTCAGGAACAAGAATCTTGAACTAAGCTGCGTGAAATAGGGCAGAGAAAGACTGGAGCTGATTCATCGCGGAGGTTGGGCACTGGCCCCTGAAGAAATTGCCCATTAGCTTTTGTTATCTTTATCTTTGAGGTGACCTTCACCGGGTCTGGTAGTTAAGCTTTCCTTTAATACTGAGAACTAGCTAATCTCTTTCCAATAAACTTTCTTTTCTTACTTTAAGTAGTCAGCTTTATCTTATAATAATTGCAAGCAAAGATCCTTAATTTATACCCAACTATAGGCAACAAAACCTCTGAATCACAGAATTTATATAGAAATCTCAGAGAAGATATTTGATTGATTCTACTTGTATCACATCCATACCCATGGATCAATTGCCATGGCCAAAGCAATAGGATATTGTCATGGACCACACACTTGAGTTATTTATATGCCAGAGGTCAAGGGCTAAGGAATGTCATCAGACGAAAGAAGATGGGAAAACTTTCTGGACAGAAGACAAAAACAAAACAAAATGAAAAAACCTCTCACTGTCCCATTAAATCTATTGGAAAAGACAGCCATGAGCTGAAGATCAGTTTTTTCTCACCAGGAATGTACAAAATTTCTCTTCTTTCTCTCCCAATCATTTTCAACTGCATAGTTAGACCCTTCCTTTGCAAAAGGTCTGGAAATCTATTTAATTTATCATTAACAAAGGGTAAGAAGATCCATTCTGAAATTTTTGGTTAGGGTCCAGTATTTGCTAGCTACTCCAGCTGTGGGAATTCAATGATGTCAAGGTCCCCTCCCTCCTTTGTTTGTAGGACTAATTTTGGAATTATATTATTATCAGGAAATGGTGTTCCCTTCCTTCTGTCCATCCCTTAGGAATGGTTTAAAAAAAAAAAGTCTCCTGGCTTCTATGTCCAGAGAGGTTGGATGAAAGGGCAAGCACCAGCTAAATGTCAGACAAGGCACACGGGAATTAGAGCTTCATCAATTTCAAAGGTTTCTGCTTAACCATGGAGACTGCTACAATCACCAGCAGAGCATGGTCTGTTTGGGAGTGCTGTTAAGTAACCCGGACTAGAGCCAAGAAGGGAGATGTTTCCATCCAGGAAATTTGCAGAGAAGTAGTGAGCATTTCTTCATTAAATGTTGGCAGGTGCACACTTATTTGTTAACATAACATGGACTGGAGAATCTGGGGTTGCAAACAGTTGTCAACCAGCTGTCAGTACTGGTGTAGCTGTCAATACTGGTTCCAGTACAAATCTCTTGGTGACAAAGTAGAAAAGGTGAATGATATTTTGCCCTGTAGCCTTCAGAAACCTCAATATTATTTTATTTAATAACTCAACATTTCCTGACTGGAGGTTGAAGTGAAAGGACATGTTTGTCATATGAATAAATTTGGAGGAATGAGTGGATACTTTGGGGGAATATGAGCTTATCAAATCAAATTAGGAAGGATTCCACTGAACAAGTAGGTGCCTTCTCTTTGAAGGCACAGGATTTATTTCTGGCCAGTGGGGACCATGTTAGATATATACTCTTATGTATATATTATATACACCTATGCACACTATGGTAGTCTGGGAGAGTATTTTAAAGACACACTGCCTTGGAAAGATTAAGCTACTAGGCCTCTAAATTTCTTGGTCAAATAAAGCCACAATTTGATATTGGACAAAGAATATTACAACTAAGAAGAAATAAAGAGTAAATGCATGAGGAATCACATTTACCTAATTTGCGTAACATGCAGTTGGATCCAGAAGTGTTGTTAATCATGCTGACATAGTAATTGGTTGCCTGCAAGATCTGAAATGCTCTTCTGCAGATGCTTTTCTTAATCTCAGAAGTTATGGTTCAGAATGTTGCTCTGATCTTCCAGTAGGACCCGGAAGTCCTGCCATGCAAAGCTGCCATCTCAACATGGCATGTCTGTGAGGACATATGCTCTACAAAGATGGTCTAGGGTCAGCTTTTTCCTTAGCCGTTCCTAGTAAATAAGAAAAGAGATTTGTTCCTAGTGCAGGGAATTTTGAATAGAGCTTGGCAAACAAAGGAGGGAGGAGCCGTCAGCCACAAACTAAACTTGTTCTTAAAACTGATCATTTAAAATTCCAAAAGGTGAATTTCTGATGCAAGAGAGATGACGGAGAGACACACTTATGCTTCAAGAATGAATGAAAACAAGAATTGTTATGAGTTCTCAAAGGCCAAACCAGTACTTCAAAACCCAAGTCAATAGGATAAAACTTACTTTATTCTATAGAATCCTAGTATTACTTTAACTCCTTAAAAAGTTTCTAAGTTTATCAAGTAATAGGGTTGTAGAGATTTTTATCACATTGAGCTATGTATAATAGGATTCTGACTTCAAGTAAAAGGCTCATCCTCCAAGCTGACCCCAGTATATCAACGTATTTGACAGTCTCCTCCAGGCCCCCTTTATCCTGGCTGAGCAGAGAAACAGTTCTCATGGGTCTTTTGGGTGATAGGTCTTTCTAACTCCACATGCGTGCCAAAACCACTGGTCTTATCCCAAGTTGATAAGTAGATTTCTGACAAAAAGTAGTTAATTTTCAATCTGCTTTTATTTTTTGTAAGGTATGCTACAACCAGACACTACTCATTTTCATTTAAAACTACACGTTAGTTAATTCAAAAATAATTTTTATTTACTGTCTTTAAAAGATTGCTTGGAGTCTTATAATGAGAACTCTTAAAACATACTTCTCATTCCAACAATTTCGATAGTGGTTATATGATTAGAACTAAAACTCAGCACACTGCCTGACATAAGTTCTAACATATAAATTTACATTTATACTCAAAAATATTTGAAATCAGGATCATACCACAGAATCCTAGATATATTACCACTAGAGTTACAATTGAAACAGGCTGAGGGAGTGGAAATGCCTCATTTATTGAACTGCTTATACTGTGGATTTTAGCAGCTAAGGATCATAGAAGCAAAGGTTAATGGAATGTAATTAACACCACAAATCTAAGAGGAGTCAGGGGACTCCGAAGGAAACAGCTCACTATCCTGAAAGTGAGAATCAGGGCTAATCTTTCATCAAATGTATCCTAAAAAGAGAAAGTATCAGAACCAGATCTTGCATAATCCATTTATCTTAATGCTAGAAACATTTTCAGATGCACATAGTTGATCTCTTGTTTTTCATAACCATAACTTTTCCATGTAAGTCCCAAGAGTCAGTAATTGAAGTTGAGAAAAGATGTTCTTCTTTTGAGGTTGCTTCTGATCTAAAGCCAAAGGGAAGTAATTTATTTAGCAGAAGCTGTGGGTTCTACACAAAGATGTATATATGGGAATATTGGCAAATAAAATAAAGTACCTTAATTGATTTGTCAATAAAGTAGTACCAAGATACTAAGAATTCACTTCAGAATAAATTCTTAAGGAAATGGTTTGAGGTTTTCTTTTTTCCTTTCCCATGAGCACAGGCTGATGAACAGTCTTATTTAGATTATCTATAAAGGCTTTGGTCCTTCTTTGAAAACATTCCCAAAGAAAACTGATAGAGCTACCAGTCTTTTATTGTCTCAATTACATCAGCTTTCCTTTTGGTTAATTTAAGGCAGTACGTAAATGCTCTGACCTCTTTTTAATGACTGATTTCAAATGTATGTTTCTATTTTGGTGACATCTTATTGAAATCATTCCTGGGTTCATTACATTGTATTAAACACTATTTGGCGCATATGAAGATTACACTAGAGAAATAAAATCCACATGAAATTAGTAAAATCCAAACCTAATTAGCCATATGCAACTGCTAGGAATTTCCTCCCCAAATGCACTCTGCTGGGTACCAGAAGCTTTGCACCTGCTATTTCCTCTTTCTAAAATGCCTTAACCTTTCATCCCTTTTATCCTGCCCCCTTTTTGTCTTCTGATCCTTCTTCAGAAAGCATTTGGGGACTACTTCCACCACCATTAACATCTCCCTACCTACTCCCTGGCTTTCCCATGAGTTGTGCATCCATAAACCTTGGGCCCACCGCGGTCGTAACATCTATTACACGCATTGCTTTGCTTGCCTTTCTTTACTAATAGATTCTAGGCTTCCTGATGAGAAACAGAGATGGTGTCATATTTTTCTTCATGACTGCAACCTAGCACAGTACCTGATGTTTAATGGTCATGAAATGTTGGAGGAATGGATATTGAAAAAAAACGAATGGGATTTTGTCCTGGTGTTCTATTGCTTAATAAGTTTATAAATTGCTAGGTGATGGAGAGAGTTTGCTTACTTAATTAAAAATTTAAGGCCAACATGAGTGGCATGCTTACCAGGAAACAGATTGTACTTTCAGATTGCCAGTGATGCCTATCGCCAGCTACTGGCTCCCAGTTTGGAGGACATGATCAGATCCCAGGATTGATGTGAAGGATTAGAGATTTATCTAATTGTGACTTATCTCCAACTGTTATTTTATGACTTCTCACTTTACTGTTTCAACTCATATTGAGGGCATATACATATATTCAGATGGCTTAAAATCTAGGACTCAGGGTTCAAATCACAGCTTTGTCATTAAATTGGACAATCCTGTAAAACTGAATTGAACAGTAGTTGCAAGGTCCGCTTTTCTAGTCTTTAAACTGGCCGGAGTCCCTGTGCTACTTCGCACTTTGAGCCACCACCAGCATCCTTACGTTGACTGTAGTCTATGCCTTGAGCCTTTCCGACTCTGCCCATCGTGCATACCTCTTGCTGAACTCTTCCTGACCTCCTCTGGCCCTATCACTAGCTGACAATTTTATGATTATTTATTTGGTTCCAAATTTCAAGGTGACTTCTCGTGTTTTCACTGATTATATGGTTAATTGGTGTGTCCCTTGATGTGTGTCTGCTTCCAGCTGCTTTAGGTAATATCCTGCTGAATCCTAGCCCCACTTTTAGGATTCTCTCCCCTGTGGCCTGATGCTTCTATCAGGTTGGTCTGGTTCCCATAGATACCAAGATCTCTTAGGAATTTAACCTTCAATTGTCTTGCTCAAGTTAACTGTTGCTTATTTTAATTAAGATCTTGATTATCCAATCCCACCTCCTTCACAAATGGTATCATTGTTTCTCTCTTTTTATTTGTTTTAACCACATCAGTACTTTACTTTAAAGGTAGGTGAATTATGTCCGAGTACAGATTTGGTAAGGCCACTTTCACAGTCAACAATACTTCAACAGCTTCCCATTGCTCTGAAATAAAGTTCCATTTTTTCAGCCTGACAGTCCCAGCCCACCATGAACTGGCCTCAACACACCCTTCTGGATTATTTCTTAAAAACTTCTTTTACCCACTCATATTCCCTCTTTCCATCACTTGCTTCATGAAACATCTGGTGGAAGCTCTCTATCTCCTTCTCCACTCTTGCTGACAAAAACAGCAAAACCTGCCTGATTAGTTTCACTGTTTGCATGCTTACAGACCTCAGATGAGCATTTAACTTTTCCCAGCAAAACCACCAAGAATTTTTTCAGGTAGGCTGTTTTGTCACTCTCCAAGACAACTCTTCTGTACCTTCATATCTCTTCTCAAACTTCCCTCCGCTCCTGCACACTTGCACCTGGCTGACGACCTCACCTATAAGTCACTGAGAAAACACAGGTCATCAAATGTGGACTATGTTTCTACTATGAAACCTAAATTCTTGCTTTATATTGTTACTTGTGTTCTCCTGCTCGCCTTTTGTTACCAGCAGAGAACATGTCCCTACGCTGAGTCAAAGCTGATCCTCCTCCTTGTGCTCCGGAGTCGGTGGTGCCTGCCATCCTAGCTGCGTCACCTATTTACCCTATCTTGCATCTGCATCATATACGCCTCCTCACCAGCTCCTTCCTACCTGCATAGGAGCATGCTGGTATCTCACATCTCTGCAAAAAGTTCCTCTCATTCTTCATCACACAGTACCTTTTCCCCCACTCTTCTTTAAGGTAAACGACTCCACAGAGTCTTCTTTGCTTCCTCACCTCTCTCCCATTTGTTGTTTGATCCACCTCCGTCTTACTCTCCCCACCCCTCTTAGATAATGGTATTCACTCCAATGAAGGTCTCCAACCATCTCCATGATGTCAGAACCAATGTAAACTTTCCTGTGTCCATCTCACTTGAACTCATGACATCATGCCCCACAGAAGACCACTCCCATCTTCCTGACACATTCCCAGGCTTGGCCTCTGCTAAACACACAGACCTGAGTTTTTTCTTCCTTACTTTTCTTCCTCCTACTTCTCTAATTTGTTGAATTCTACTTTATAAACACTCTAAAGATCTTTAAGACCTAGTCCAAGGCATTTTCTTCTGAATGTTCCGTTTTCCCCTGGATTGCCTCATTCATTCTTATGGCCTCGAGTATCACCTATTGTCAAATAATGTATATCCCAAATATATATCTCCAGTCCAACTCTCTCCCTTTATCTCCAGATTAATACGTTGCAGGTGTACTTCTATTTCCTCTTGTTTACCTAATCTTCCAGTGCAACCCTGCTTCAAACATGGTCTTCTCCTACCTTCTCCCATCTCAGGCAATGACACCACCACCCAGATACTCGAGCTAAATAAATTGGTAAAATGTTACAAATTAGAATCAGGGCAGTAAAGAAAATAAATAGAGTTCTATAATATAAAATAAAGCTTTGGAGTAGAAGTAGAGAACATGCTGATGAGGTAGTTCAGCAAAAGCCTCTTTAAGAAGACAACATTTTCACTGAAACGTGACCTGTGAGGTATTTAGACATAGAGAAAAGCAGAGGAAGTGCACTCCAGAAGGAAATGGCAAGTGTAAAATTGTCTCAGGGACACAGTTTTGTGTGTTTTCATAATAGTAACAAATCTAATATCCTTGGAGTGAAGTGAATGGAGGGGGAAGATAGCAGGAGATTAGTGTGTAAAGGTAGGCAAGGGCTAGATCAAACAAGAATAGTTCAATAGTCCAGGTGAGAGGTGATGGTGGCTAGAAATGGACTTAATTTAATTTGAAAAATTTTTTATTGTGGTATAATAGTCATAGCAACATATTTATCATTTTAACCATTGTAGTGGCATTTAATACATCTAAGTATTCTGTCTGTGTAACCATCATCACTATGAATAGTCAAAACTGTTCCATCATCTCCAACAAAAATTCTGTACCATTA
Source organism: Manis javanica (assembly GCF_040802235.1). Classification (NCBI taxonomy): domain Eukaryota; kingdom Metazoa; phylum Chordata; class Mammalia; order Pholidota; family Manidae; genus Manis; species Manis javanica. Next base: position 56,464,199 of record NC_133169.1, on the reverse strand, counting down.
AACAGTAACTCTCCCTTCCTTTCAACCTCTGGCAATCACTATTCTACTTTCTGTCTCTATGAATTTGTCCATTATAGGTACTTCCTGTAAGTGGAATCATATAATATTTATCGCTCTGTCTGACTTATTTTAACAAGCTAGAATCCTAAGAATCATCTTTGTTACTTTCATCCTATTCATGTCCACATCCAATTCATCACCATGTCTCACTAATTCTATTTCCAAAATACAGATGAAACCAATTTTAGATTTAAAAAACAGGGCATATACATACAATGGAATATTATTCCTATAAAAAGGAATGAAATTTTAATATATGCTACAACATGGATGGACCTTGAAAACATCACGCTTAGTGAAATAAGTGGCAAAATTTAATTTAATGAAATGAGGAAGATTTGAGAAGGATATTCCTTAATCCTTATCAAACTGAATTAGAAGTCATAACCTACTGGATGGAGTATTCCTAAAAAACGAGGCCCCGTTGAGTCTTAAATGATAAATAGGAGTTAACTGTGTTGAGAGTTATGCAAGGGAGTGGATTGGATACAGCAAAAAATTCGAAAGAACAGACCAAGCGATAAAAGTCATGGTCATTGTCGTTGTTTTATTTATTATGTACCTAGAACATCCTCCCCTAATTCATTACATCCCTGTCTGAAATGTTCCTGATCTTCAAGTCCCAGATGAAATGCCAGCTCTTCAGACCCCCTTAGGCACTTCTTTATGATCTTTTAAGGACATTTACCATCTTTTAGTTTTTATAAAAATTGTCCTTTTCTTCTGTATTATACCATAAGCTCTTTGAGGGCATGTATCACATCTTTAGCAATATCTGTATGCTCCCACAGTACCTAGTGCTGTGAAGAAGACTGTCAACATATGTTAGTTTTTAGTAGAGTATCATTATCAGGAATGGGAGTAAAAGATACTGTGCAAATTACTAAGCCTAAAACAAGCTAAGTAGCTATAAAGAATGGTGGTGACAATAATACTTATTTGAAGATTTTTAACTTAAGTTCTTTATGTCAGAATTAGGTTGTACAATTACCTGATTGCCATTACATTTTTAGAGCAGTGGAGAAAGCCCCTCAGTTACAGAGTAAACCAAACCTTATTATCTCAAAAGAAGAGGTAGACAGTCCTGGGATAATTAAGGGGCTGTTTTGTGTTTTCATTGTTCCATTTTATTACTACATAAATGTAATTGTCAGAAAGATTAATACCTGAACAGAACTAACAGTACAGAGAAGTACAGTAGTCACCTCTAGCATACATAAAAATTGGTTCAGTGTCTAAGATGCTGACATTAGTTGAGAGGTAGGTAGATTTCCAATGCCTTAAACTAATCTATGTGAACTCAGAATGTTTTCCCATTATGATTAAAGGTCCTTTCAAGTGTCTTTGCAGCTTTCAAACACAAAGGTGATATGAGAGAATTTAAAATTTTATCTTCACTAACTCTAAATTCACTTGGCAACTAGCAGGATGATCCTCTAATACCATGTTATCACAGTTGTCTGGTTTTATGAAAATGTGGCATTGTTTTATGTGATTTTCTAAAGAGAACCTAGATAATTATGGATTTTAAAAAGGACTTAGAAATCTGTATTATGCTTGGTCAAGTGTGCAAGTTAAAATTTTTTTTAAAAGTCAAGGGTCTGCTTAAATATAAACCCATGACTCAGGGTTAGAAGAGAAACAGTATAGAGTAGGTTTATGTGAAAACAAAAGTACAGAGAAAATAATGCCATCCATTGTTTCAAGTGACAAAGAATTGGCAGGAGTCCAAATACCACTGAAGACAAGATTAATATTAAGTATATCTGTCAACATCCTGTTTGAAAATCTCAGCCAGGATCAGAGGTATCTGAAAACATCCAAAGGGGGTTTCGCCTAAGAATGAGTCACATTCTCTGCAGCAGAAAGCCCTAAAATATCAGTATAGGATGTTAAATGTCAAATGGAACTTAGTGATCGGCCTATCCAACTCCTGTGTTTTACAAATGAGAAAACTGGGGCCCAGAAAGCCCTCTCTCCTCTCTGCAGCACTGGGAGGCACCAGGAAGTAATGGACAGAATATGGATTTGGGGACCATACAGAATTAGGTTCGGCTCCCAGATGGTCACTCAGCAAGTCCCTTCCTGTCTCTGAGCCTCGATTTCCTCAACTGTAATATGGGAATAACTCCTGTGCAGGATGGTTGTGTGATTAGGAATAATGTACAAAAAGTATCTGGCACACAGAGAATCAACAAATGTTAGGTCTCCTCACCCCTGACCCTGGGGTTAGTGACAGAATGAGGATGACCATCTCAGTCCAAGTGTGTCCTCAGTGTACCTTTAGAGAGCCCCAGTCAGTAGATCTCTTCCCCCAGAACAGGTGAGGGGTGAGAGTGGTACATTCTTCAACAAATACTTAGGCCTTTAATAATCTGGAAATGTCAAATGAGTCTATTGTATACAATGCCAAACGGCACTTCTCCAGGACTTCAACATAACAAAGGATAGTTCAACACGAGGGGCAGAAATCTAACAATTTGAGGAAAACATTCTAAATACAATTGAAGGAATCTTTCTGGAACTGAATCTTTCATACTTAAATATGAATGGGGATGGGTTAGCAATATTACATACATGGATGCCAAAGTAGGTTTTGTAAATTTACAATGGCCTATATTTTTTTTAATTTGGCAAGACTGTATTATATTTAACGTTTAAGATTTTTTTTTAAATCCAAATCTTCAAAGGTTGAATGAATTATACAAAGAGGTAGAGGAAGATTCCTGAAAATCTTTATGACTTGCAAAAGAGTGAGACACAGCTGAAATGTTTATTTGTTCTAATTAACTAACTCCACTGTAAGTGTACATGACATGAAAGTACAGGCCCTACCACATACAGGACAGTTTAATGAATCACAGGCAGTCTGCTTGCTTAGATCTTTTAGTCCTAATTTATGTGTATAACACAGTCCTTATTTAGGGCATGTTAAATGAAGTTGGACAATTTAGGTTTCTACAATCAGGCAGCTACTTTGTTGATATCATTTTAGGATTGTTCCTTTAAACACTAATAGGAATTGATTACTGGGAGGCAGGATTAAGTCTATAAGGAAATACCCTGTAACTAGCCTCTCCTAGATATTACTTAGCTTATCTCCAGGTGCCTAGAGTTGCCAATATGGTAATATAGGTCTGAATAGCTGAGAAGAGTAGGTGATATATAGGATTTTAGAACTATAAGGGATCTTAACAAGACCACAAATTAGCCTATGGGCTGAATCTACCCAACCAAAGCATTTTATTTATTCCTTAAAGTAGTGGTCCATGCTATCTGTTAGATATTTTGCATTATTTTCAACCATTTAACAACTGGGAGATTTCACAGTACAAGCAGGATTCCAGGCTTCCACAGAAAAATTGGACACTCCGGCAATCCTGGGTCTGAATTCTTGCCTGGCAACCTTTGGTCACAGCTGAACAGCGGCTGCTCCCTCATATGCAATGAGTTCTCTGCAGTAGCCCTCTCTCGTCATTTCTGATGGGGTTACCCAGGCCGTTTCCCTTCACCAGCCTACCCTCTTCATTGTGTCTGATGGAGTCCAAACTACATCTGATGGAAGAAAGAAACCCAAGCCCAGAGAGATCAAGAGACTGCAGCTAGCTCCAGAACCCAGATCTCCTAGTCAGCTCTGCCTTTTCCCCCTTTTAGAAGCCTTCATTGAGTATTAGTTTGTTGGCTACTCCTAAGAGATGAAATAAGCACGAAAATACAATTTAGAAGAAATGAAATACTTCGGTGAAAAGTCATGGTGCTTCAGGCAAGATATTACTGATTATCAGTTGCTACTTAGCTTGATCTTAGGATACAAGTATATTCTTAGAAGGAGGCCTAATTTTTATCAGGCAATTTGGCTTGTATGTTTTTTTTTATATCTCAAAATTGGCTTTATTGGGATGTCAAGTCTTAATGCAGATGAGTCACTTAGAGAATTAGTAGAATTTAAATCCCTAGGGCCCTTTTAAAGAGGTCTTGGTTAAGTGTGTCTATGCTGAGATGCAGGAATTCACATTTTTGATGAGCTACACAGGTGATTTATTACACTTGCTTAACAGACTAAGAAGACATTTTCATTTCTTGAGTTCTGATCTTAAGTTCCAGACCTTAAATCCTGGTACTCTGTTCCCCTTCATTAGAAGAAAAGAAGTTTCCTGTGGTTCCTAATTCTTTCCTTCTTTTTCTGTGTTCTCTGCTTTGTGGTTTATGAAAGAAAAACCCAAAGACAGTACCATGACTGGTATGTATAAGAGATCTAAATGTAATCACCTAAGTGTAATTGCTCAGTTCAAATATTTTTGCCATGGTGACTGGGCTACTAATATACAGTATCTCCTTCTCAAGTCTACTGACTTTGCTTCTCTTTCTAAAGAATGTTTCCTCTGAATTGAAAAAAAAAATTCTAATTGAAAAAAATTTCTCTTACAAACGAGTCTACCAAAGTTTTTATACCTTTAATTTGAAACTTGAGGTCAACCTCTTTTGTATTTCTTCCCTAAAACTTGTTTTCTTTAAAGGTTTGATACTTTATCTTCTAAACCTTTTTAACACAGTTAATATAGCCAAACAATTAAAATAAATATGGTTAACAAAGTAGTTCCCCCATATGGGAACATTATTTGTTTCTGCCTAATGGAACAAGATCTCTCACCTGCTATATCACATCAGAATACATTGAAGTTTGTTATTTAAAGCAATTTTAAAGAGAAAAACTACAGACTCAGTCCAAAAAAAGGTGAAGAACAAGAAGTAACACCAGACTGCCAAAGATGAAGACGGCAAACTTCATCAAAGCTTTGAGCTGAATTCCCAGTAGGCTACAGTTCTGAATGGGACAGGGAAGGCTTGCGCGTTAAAAGTGCTTACGACAGAGCAATCTTGATGTGACAGGATTAACCAGGCCACTCTTATAAGAAGAGAGAAGGCCCTGGAGGATTTTTAGTATTACTTAATAGAAACCAACCTTATGTATAAAAGAATAATGGAATATTCTTAAATATTCCAGTTTGTGGAATAATACAGTTTTAGAAAAGAGGAAGATATAGTGTTTCCTTTTTCCAGTTTTCTCAGGTATCGGTCGTTAGGGAATTTTCACATTCCTTTTCTTACCGAAATTTTGCATTAGAATGTTCTACTTTATGACAGAACTTTGTTAAAAAAAATCATTTGAGAATGTGAAATTCTTTAAGGATCTTTCAAAATATTGTATTGCAAAAGTAACTTTTATAATACTCGACCATAGGTTAACGTGCTGCAGAAGTAATGAACGGACATGATTCTATCCAGTAATTTAGACCTTCCCTGATAGTAAATGAGAAGCTTAATGTACTGGGTAGTATAACAGTACCAGCTTAGAAGAGCTATCTTCGGCTTTATCATTAAAACATAAGAACTTGGGAAGCAGATAGCTTAAAAACATGCTAGAGAATATTTTAATGGCCTGAATGACTTCCCATAATAGGGTCTAAATATTAGTTAATAGAGGAGGCATTCTGGGTTAGTTACTTGATTCAGAGTTCCCTGTATAACAGAGAGCTTGTTTATAGGTGTAGCCATTGAACAAGGAAAAAACTGAAATCATGCCCTACTTTAGGGAGCAATAAGTAGTCCTGTTTTGCAGGAATGTGGTGGAGGAGGAAAAAGAGTCAAGTTGGATACCGAGGGAAGAGATGGGCATTAACAGCATGGCAGGCATGAAGGTTGTCTGACCCCCGAAATTCCCAGGATATGAAAGGACCAGCATTGACTGCGGAGTCCATTCCCAGCTCTCCATCCTCAGCATGGTCCTCCCGGGTGACAGGGTGAGAGGAGGGAAGGGAGAAGGATAGAGGTCACACTGGCTGAAATGGTTCCAGGGTAAATCTGCAGCAATCCAGGATTTAGGACGGAATTACAGTTTCCTAAATAACCCCTGTGGCTCTGGGGCATGTGGGTCATATCTAACAGGCACAGACTTGCACTACGAGCAGGGGTCCCTGACCTCTGTGCTGCTTTCTCTGTGGTGCCTGCTCTGGATTCCAGGGCAGTGATAACAGCTGGAGAGTGGGTTTCTTAGAGTTGACTAGCTTTCTAGGAAGAAATAAAAATTTTATGAATGAGGAATGAGTCACAGACATGTTTTGAAATTTAGTTCCAAATGTTATAGAAGGATGATAATTTTAAACTCCAACGTAAAAGTTAGAATTATGTCTTTATTTCTCTGCTCTGCATTTGGGGCAGGGGTGGGGGGTGCATGGGTATTTCTTTCCAATAAAACAAAAGAAATAGTTTAATAACATCAAGGAAAAGAGGACCAAAAGCAACCATTTTAAACAGACATTTGCCTGAGGAGAGAAAGAGATGCAATGCAAACAGCAGAAAGATTAAGGCACCTTCAGAAGCAGAAACACAGGCCTGCTCCTAAACTGCTGATCGAGGCTTCACCAGTGCACACAATGTTTGCGAGAGAGGAAATGTTTGAAGAGAGAATTTCTGGGACAACACGGGGGCTAGCTTAGTCATAAAGCTGCAATGTCAACAAGCCGGAGGCCTGCTTCTGAGCTTACAGGGCATAAACACAGCCTCTCAACTGCCAGCCATAAATGTAAAATGTTGTCATACATACACACATGCACACACAGAAAGAGGATGAGAAAGAGGGTCAACAAGGCAAAGGTGTTTTTAACTGCTGTCCAATCACCCAGCAGAGAATCTGCTGACTGAAAGCTCATTAGTGGGCTTGAGGAAGCTTAAAGACAGACTTGATCTTGATCTTGCAGAACCAGACTTCATTTGTAGTGTTTCCAAAATTATAGTAAGGTCTCAAAAGAACCTGCTCGCTTATCTCCAAATGTTTACCCAAATACCCTGGATGTGTGGCTGTACCAAACAACAGCAGTGGGCTTAACAAGAGGGTACAGGCTCTGAACCATGTGGTAGGGCAGGTCTTCTCAGTGGTTACCCTCAAGTTCACGTTTCCATTGATACTTAAGTAGCGGCTTCAGATCTGCAAAGTAATTTGCCCAACCGGTTCCCCAAATCACCTGCCTTCACAGTTGTTTAGTGTAACGTGCAGGTTTATCTATAATTTGTCAGAGAAGTTCTAAGATTTGCCTCGAATATCTAGTATGCTAATCCTAGTATTTTGATGGTGCCTCAGTTTCTTCATTGCTCTGAAACGAGTAGGATAACAATTTGTTGGGAAAAAAAAATAAAACATGTAGAAACTCCCACACCATAAGCATTCCTTCCTTTTCCTGGAAGTGTCTCTTCCTCTTAGAGATGCTCCACCTATAAATCAGTGTTGCATATTTCAACTCATCCTAAACTCAGCTGTACAGATAAAATGGAATTACATTTATCCCATCAGCTGTAAGAGAGTCCCCAGGGCCTCTTCAGTTTCAAGGGGAGGGAAATTAGACTCCACCTCTTGCTGGGATGTGGCTGGTTCACATTTCAGAAGAGCATGTGGGATGGGACATATTGCTGTGGCTGTCTTTGGAAAATATGGTCAGCCACACGTGGTTTGTTGCATAACCCAGTTTTGAAGGTCAAAAGCTGAGTATAGCCTACTGGTATTTTCTTCATGATAAATTCCAATTTCTCCTCAGGCAGGCACGTAAGAGCTGACTAGTACAAAGGATTTTGGATTTGGAACATGAAAGAGAAAAAACACATTAAATATTATCAAACATTCTCAGAAATACACCTATGACTCGGAATAAATTGACAAGTTTCTTGAGCCACCAATTCATGGACAGAATTGTTTGGCTTTCTATAGGCAGAAGGAACAAATAAGAGGAGCAGAATAAACTCATATTTAATGAGGTTTTCTTTCAAGTTATTTTTTATTAAAGCAGTATTGTAAAAATGTTGATTTTGCTGTGTGGCTCAATAAAATAAATGATCTCTCTTCTGTAAAAGGACTGATTTGAGGAAAAACTAACTGCTGGGTTCAGAATAAAAGTTTTTTTGTTGCCCAGAGAACACATAATTTGGTTAAAAAAAAATAGCCTAAGTCTCTGTAAGTTATTTTTTAAGGAGAAATATAAAGTAGCCTAAACAATGAGACATAACTAAATTTATAATCAATTTTATTCCATGCAATAAAACTGAGCATCTACTTGCAGTAAACAAAGAAAATGTATTCCTTGCTTTTATGCAGCTTATGTAAAGAAACTCATTCCATGTTGTCTCACTGAAATATTCTTCAAGAAATTACACTGTTTTGTTAAATCATAATGTTGGCGGGTAATGGCATGAAAAAATCACTCCATTCCAAATGACAATTATCAATCATTCCAAAAATTGGAATGGCATGAATAATTATCTGTGCTTTGAAGTTATTCTGGATAGACCTAAGCCAAAGAAGGAATGTTTAGGAGCTTATTACCAAACCTAGCTATTAGTTTTATTTGTATTAATGATTGGCAAATGGATTTGCTGGTGAAAAAAATATGTCTGTGAGGTTATGGGTACCTTTATTTTTTTATTTTTTTTTATTTTTTATTTTGGTATCATCAATCTACAATTACATGAAGGACATTATGTTTACTAGGCTCCCCCCTTCACCAAGTCCCCCCCACATCCTCGTTCACAGTCACTGTTGATGGGTACCTTTTCAAACTGTATTCAAGTCCCTGGTGACTTTGGCTGATTAGAAAAGCCTGAAAGTTAATAGAGAATATTAATAGAGTCATGGTTTATATGTGAAAAGCAAACACAATTAAAACAAAAGTAATAAAATGATTAATGAAGGATTGAGAAAGGAGAAAATGTTTGTTTTTGCTCCAGCTTCAAAGAAAGCTTAAAGGAAGGGCAAGAATCTTCCAAGAATCTTCCTCCCTGTCCAACTTAGGCCTCCTTGACCTTTCATCTATCTACAGATTTTGATGGTTCATCTCAAACCCTACACCCTGAAGTTGCTGCAACACTGCAATCCCACTTTAACTTGGTCCTTTACTGACCTCCCAACACCCAGATCATGTGCTTCCTATTGTGGCTCTTGACTGTGATCTATTTTATATCATTTCCTAATTGTCATATTTGTAAGCTTTGTCAAACCAACTCCCCAGTGCCTGAAAGTGGCCGACCTACCTCCGGGACTAGTTGATCAAGAATAGAAAGTCAGAGAAGAAATGAGTAACCTTTCCTCCTCAATACAGCAAGTGAAATGAGGTACAGATGAGAGTGTCAGGGTGGGCGGGATGAAATCTGGGAACTTCCTTCAAGGAATTCTTTTTACAAAGGTCCTTGGAGCACATTCCTGCCCCAAGGCCAGCATCTGGAGTGCACAGTGGTAACCAGGCACCATCCCTGGCATTAGTCAAGCAAATGAGAACAAAACCCAGGTTGCTTTTTTTTTTTTTTACTTCCAGGCATCTTTCCTAGGGTGCTGGGGGCCTCATGCTGCACCACATATAGATAATGGCTAACATAGTTCAGGCAAAATGTTCAGGGAACTGGCAAGTAGTTCACTCCTCAACTATGGGAATACCAGTGTAGGAGAGCTTTCCTTACTCTCTTGGGTTTGGTATCTGAAGCCTGCAAATTGAACTAACAAGAGACAGATTTACAGGATAAAAGCACACAAACTTATTTGCTGCTAATATGTTTACATGACACATCATAGGAAAGAAGTGAAAACCCCCCCGAGAGTGGTTAGGCCTGAGAGCTTATATACCATTTTAACAAAGGGTGATACACTGGAGACAAAGGAAAAAGGATTTGAGCTTTTAGGGGCAGTAAATTGAGAAACTGTAAATATATGGGGGACACTGATGGAAGATAAGGGTCATTTAGTGAGGTTTGTTTGTACAGGTTCGTATCAGCCGTCTGCTCCGTCTCCAGTGGTAAGAATGGTACAGGTAGGAGACCTTTCCATTGGCAAATTAATTCTCTGCTTTTAGGCAGAGAAGGGGAGGACAGAGAGCCTTTCCTGCATCTGGTGTTTCTCGATTTCCTTCAGTTTAAAATAGTCAATGTTGCCAAAGCAGCATATTTGGGGTGGCATTTACTGATCCCCTTCACTAGCCCCAGTTACACTTAAAAAGTTCTGTCCAGTTGTTCATGCTGTAACTTTTAAGAGGTTTTTCAAAGAATCACCCTGGGATCGTGGGCATTTTGAGATTACTTTGGATGAGAGACATAAATTCGGAATCCTGGGCCTACCCTGTTGAATTGGAATATCTGGGGTGGGCCCAGAATCCACATGTTTAACAGACTTGCAAACAATTCTCAGATTTTTGGTTTTATCAGGCATGGGGCTGCTTTCATGCGCAGTGAGGAATGGCTAGAGCTGTGTGGCACCCCTTTAAGGAGGGTGTGCATACCACAGTTCTCCACAATCCATTACAGTCACATTTACCTGATGGGCCCTCGCAGGAATTTGTATTTTCAACCCATGGTTGACAGCCTTCAGGGTTTTGTGATGAAGGAGTCCTGGTAGCATTTGAAAAATCAGACTTTCTAACAGATGTTTCTGGAAACCTCTTGTGCCTAATTTACTTCAGTTCAGAAAAAAATTCAAGTTGGAAATCTAGGGACTCTGATACGGTAGACGACTCTTGGTCTTTTGGGACTTGGGGAGAGCTTATGGCCCTTCTCTTTAAGTACGCCAGAGAGCTGTCCCAAGAGCTGATTCCCAGAGCCTTGTCCTTATTTGATGGCTGGGACAAGGCAATCAATGCAAAACATCTTTATGTCACCTCTTCTATGGCTGCTGAGAAGTCATTAGGGAATTGAAGAGGCACAATTAGGGCAGTTTCCCAAGACCCTGCTAATTCTGACCCTTGAGAAACAGAGGCCAAGGGAAAATGTCATAGGAGTGAGAGACGCGGCTTGAAAATTAATGATAGCGTACTTTAAGCCAATGGCCCATGATGACAATGCTACCTACATCCACATAATAGAAGATATTTTGATACACATTTTTACATATAAGCTGATTATTCTTATCTCTACCAAAAATACAGTACTTAACAAATATTTCACTAATCATATTTTTAAGCAAGATAAAAATTACCCTTAATTTTTTTGCCCCAACAAAATGTTTTTTCCTATTAGCTGTCTTTCTACATAAATATATTTATACACATACATACTTGTATAATCAAAATACTGTAGTTTATGTTCTGCTATTTTAATCAGACCTATTAAGTTTCAGTACTAAGGGTATCCTAAATATGATAAATAAATTGCATGTAGAAGAGAATAATTGTTGAGGAATATAAATCTTTTTTTAACAATAATAAATCTAAAAATAACCTAACAGCAAGAAGCTATAAAGCAGTTTTTTCCATTCTTGGATCTGGGTCCTGACATTGACAACATGCTTGTTATAAAAAAAATTTCCTGTCCTCATACAAATTGTTTCTTGAATGTTCTTCAATTTACTTTCATAAAAGTTCCTTACTTGATCATCGCCCTGAGTTTTCACATACTCCCCATCTCTGTGTATTTTGGAACGTAGACCATACTTGGCAGTGAAAGTCAGGTGGTGCATCCGTGAACAGGTCTTCAGCAGAGCATTAAAAACTCTGCCTGCCTATCAAGTGAGAAGTAAATACCAACCAGGACTGTGGCCTGCCATTGCTAGAGACAGTTTTCTGGGTTTATGTGGTTTCATGGAGGGAATTATAAATGGTGACATGATTGTTCTGGGCAGGGAGAGCCTGTGGAATAATACCCTAGGGCTTCGGCAATTCATTTAGGTGCGTGGGTCAAAATTATTACTTCCCTGGAGTGGTTCTGGAGAACGTGTTGTTTAACTTTATTACCTCTGTTTAGCTTTATGGCCTCTGTCAGTCAAGACTCATGTGGTTGCAGGTGCCAGAAACCCAAATTAAGTTTTGCTTAAACAAAAAGAATGTATAGGCTTTTGTAATAAATCTCAGGCCTGGCTAGATCCAGATGCTTGGATAATGTCAAGGGTAGCAAGGACTCCATCTCCCACCCTGCTTTTCTCTACAGTGGTTCATTCTCAGGCATGCACTCTCCCTTGCTGAAGTGGACACCATCAACTCCATACTTGCAATGTACAAGCTTGGTAACCCCGCGGCTTGAGAGCTCTTTTGGAGCAATCGCACCTAAGTCCTGCAATGCAGTCTCTCAGGGGAATTTTTTAAAATGGATAGTTATGATTGGATGATGTCAAGTTTCAGATGGATGTGTTTGGTTCCCTGGGCATCACTGGAGCCTTAAGTAAGGTCACCTGCACCCAAGTCATACAGCCTGAGAGCAGACAGGAGGAAGTTATACAAAGTTGAGATGGTATTACTAAGAAGAGTATAACCTGCATAGTATTGACAGAACAGAAAAGCAAAAATAACTGTTCACTGCAAATAGACATGCCAAAAACATGGTCTCGAGTCCTGTCTGACTAAACATAATCCAACAGTTTTTAAAAGAAATAAAACCCCCCAAATGGAAATTTCTATTGATAACTGTTGTTCTAAGTGGCAATTAGTTATTAAGCTTAAAGGAGTAAATTTCATCATGATCAGAATTGGCACTGATAGGTAGAACAATGACCCCCTACCCCAAGATGCCCTCATCCTAAACCTCTGAATATGAATGTGGCCAAAGGCACTTTGCAGATGTGATTAATGTTAAGGACCTTGAGGTGGGGAGATCACTCGGGATTATCCAGGTGAGCCCACTGTGAACACATGAGTCCTTATGAGCAGAGAACCCTGCCTGGCATGGTGAGAGGGAGACATGATTGATCAGCAAGAAGGGTCAGAGAGATGCAACGTGACCGGCTTTGAAGATGAAGAAAGAGAACCAGGAGCCGAGGAATGTGGCCAGCCTCTGCAAAATGGAAAAGGCAAGAAACCGACTTCTCTCCCAAAGCTTCCACTAGAAAGGCCACTACCATCACCTCTGTTTTAGCCCAGTGAGACCTACATTGGTCTTCTGTCCTGTGGTGCTATAAGATAGTAAATTGGTGTTGCTTAAGCTGCTGATTGTGGAAGTTTGTTAATAGGCAGCAGCGCAAAACTAACATGACCCAAACTCTTGGGACATGGCCAGTTTAGACCACTTGGATTGCTCAAACTGGAGAACCTCTTTTTGGCAGAGGCATTGAATGCTCACTGAATACACCTCACTCACCTTTCCCAGCCTCTGTGCATACAATATTCTCAGGCCAATGGATTACGAGTTCAGGTAACACACATCATGCCCCAGGCTGAGATAATGCACATGTCTGCCCAGTTCTTTCCTTCTCTGCCTGGGCAAATTGGAAGGTTCATGTTGAGATAGAGGTGTCACAAGATGCCAGTATCCTAGATCTCTGAGTCTCTGCTGGAAAGGAGCTGCATATAGAACCATTTGACTTGCAGTGGACTTTGCATGACTGAAAAATAAATTACTATGCTGAAGTTTCCAGATTTGTTTCTGTAGACTAACCAAGTCTGTCCTGTCTGGTATAGTTACTTAGAATAAGGCTATCCCAGAATACAAAGGATCCAACCTTCCAAGTTTAACATGGAAACTGCTTTCTAATTCCCTCTCTGTTATTAACCTAATAAGTTGCATATTTTATACTTCCATCTCCCTGTATGTATAATTGGGAGATCAGTGATTTAGGGATAGAGCCCTTAGGAAAATATTCAATATTATATAAATGACTATTCCTTCTTTTGTGTTGTTTACATCATACAATAATGAATTTTAACTTAGCAAATAAAAGTGGGTTTTGCATTTTGTTAAGTAAGAAATAATATTTTTGTTTTCTTGTCATTCACTGGAAATGATAATGTAGAGGCTGTGCTCTCATGTCAAGATTGTATGATGAAAATTTATGTTTAATGATAAAAACAGCATTTTTTGCTATCAGTATTTTAAATTTAAGACATTTACCAAGATACTAATGAACTTTAGCAAAAAAGCATGCCTATGGCCATCAGTGGACAACTGACAAGGGAAAAGTAAACTCACGGTCTGTAATGCTTTCCTAAGAGAACTGGAATGCAAAAAAAGTAAACCAAGAGTATAGTCTATTTTAAATAGAGAAATGGCTTAATATTTTCCATTTAATCATCCAAGGCAATAGTAACAGCTCAAGAAGAGCAAGAGATTATCCAATTCCTCCTCCTCATTTGATGGAAGAGAAAATTGAGGACTATAGAAATTAAGTGATTTGCACCCAGCAGTCAATAGAGAGAGAGATAGTACCTGAGGGCAAATCAAAGTGTAGGCAGAAAGCAGCTATTTTGTTTAGGGCAAACTAGATTTACATCATCAAAAATCATTTTTTATTACTGTGATAAAATATATATAACAAACAATTCACCATTTTAACCATTTCATGTGTACCATACAGTGGCATTACACCCACTCACATTATCAGTCAACCATCACTTCCTTTCCAAGGCTGAGTAATATTCCATCATGTGTATATACTATGTTGTGTTTATCCATTAGTCTGTCAATGACATTAGGGTGGTTTCCATGTTTTAGCTATTGTAAATAATGCTGCTATGAGCATCAGAGTACAAATATCTGTTTAAGTCCCACCTTTCAACTCTTTTGGATATACACCTAGGAGTAAATTGCTGGATTATATGGTATTTTTATGTTTCATTTTTTGAAGGATTGTCATACAGAAGCTTCCCCATCGTACATTCCTATTAGCAGTGTTCAATAGTTCCAATATCTCCATATTCTTGCCAACATTTGGTATTTCCTGAGATTTAGGGAATGCTTTTCTTTTGTTTCCATAATAGCCATCTTTATGGGTATGAAGTGTGATCTCATTGTGGTTTTGAAAAAAATCACATCTTTTTACCACTGAGAAGTCCCACCAACTGCCTTTGTTTTTTTGTTTTTTTTAATGTGCCATTCCTTTTGGATTTGGAAATGTCTGACTTGTCATGTCCCAAAGGAATCATACCAAGGAACAAAGTACAAATAATCCTAGAGTTAGCTGTCATTTTAATCCTTTAAAAGGAACAAAAGGAAATAAGATAATTCATTTATGCAGAGGCAAGTTTTTTTCAAATTTTCTTTTAGAACAAATTGAAGGTTTCACTTAATTTAAAACCTCAAATTTAGATTGTAAATTTTCTCAAGTAATTTACATTGAAATTTTTTGCATTACAATTTTTTAGCTATTATTACTCAGTGTCCATATCACAATATTCTTAGAATAGGATAAAATCAGTTTCTTGAGAAACTGATGTAGGTAGATGTTAAAGTCTGAAAACTATTTCAAATTTTTACTTTTAAATTGGCTTTTAATCTTAATCAGCTATTTCAAGTAATTCAGAATTTTGCCTCAGGGTTACTTTAAGAGGGTTATAGTATCCAATAGGTATACTACCAGCAGATAAAACTAGTAGATGCAGCACGGAAAATAAAGTCACCAGAAAGCCATTGGTATGATGGTGACTCTTCTCTAAATGGCACAACCAAGGAACCTACAAGAATCCTTAGCCCTTTTATAACCAGCTGAATTAATATGAGGTAATGATCTAGATATTTGATTTGGAAGCCCCCAGCATTTTACCTTTCTAGATGCAATAGGAACAGTATATAAAGTCTGCAGCTAGGGGAATCAGGTTGTAATAAATAGGAGGTATGTTTGTAAAGGAAAGCAGATGCTTATTTTCTACTCGGGGTTGGTGATTTTTAAGAATATAATCATAAATCAGAGTAGCTTAATGCCATCATTTTGGCCCCCAGTAGGCGAGTTATGCCATCTGAAGCTTCCTCTTATACACACACTAAGTGTACATAGCTTGTTCCTCTCTGAGATGGATAATTATTTTGAGGAGGGAACTACTCACATCATACTGACAGTCTAAGCCCAGTCTTTTCCACTGTCATATAATTCAACAGCTCTTTGACTTGAGCCAAATCAGTTTCTCCCTTAGGAACTTACAGGTTTTTACTAAGAACTAAATGAAATAAAATTTATGTGAAAAGATGCTTTTAAATCTCAATTTTTAAAGAAGTATAAAGAAACATTATTTATAAAATAACATTAGCAGTCTTTTGTCTCATCTTTCACTTTCCCCAAACAGAATAAAAACTTCAAGCAAATTAGTTCAGAAATAAATTTTAACATCACTTCTTCCTAATAAAATAAAAGCGCATCAAAGCACCTTAGGACTATCCTATCACTTCCTCAAGGAAAACTTAGTACTGTTACATTGGTTTCTAATTTGAGTTTTTGTGGTAGAAAAATAGTATTGTGAAATATCCTGATACAATTTCTAGTCTCAGTAATTTACTTTTATTTTTATTTCTCCTTCAAATTTCCCTTTGTCATTAAGATCAGACATTGAGACTGAGGCTTACACCCCAAAGGAGAGAAGAGTAGCCACTGGATAGTAAAAAGGAATCATTGTTTAACTTTGGCATTCAAACTGAGGCTTTTAAGCTCCATAGGAAGGTAGTAGTTTTGAAAATCATCCTTCGAGGGGAAAGAATTTTCTCAAATTTTCAAAGTCATATTTTCATACGTGGAATCCCATGAAATTTCTAGTATCATTTTTAACCTATACACATGGAAATGTATTATTATTCAGCCTGTAATATAGATTAGGAACCCAAGCCTAGAGAATTGGCCCTAGTTATACCAGAGAAAAGGAAGGGCGACCGTGTGATATGATAAGGAAAATTCTTCCTTTACTGTCCCTAGGAGGGGGAGCCAGAGAGAAAAGGTCTGTGAGAAAGAATGAGGGCAAACCCTGGGAGAAAGCAATGGGCAGTGGGCTGAACTCCCCTTAAACTGGCATTCATTCTCTGCTTCACCACACAGCCTGGGGAGTCTGCCCTTTGAGATAGCCAGGTTGACCTGCCGGGAGTGGGAACACAGCTGGTTGCTCATGTCTCATACATACTGTCAAGGCAATCAAAAGTTCTCACATGTTCCAGTTGGGGTGGGATGAAAGGACAAAGGAGCTGAGACCCGAGGAGACCTGGAGGAGATGGGTTACGTCAGCAACAGGGCAGACAGTGTCCGGCCCAGTGCAACATCCGAAAAGCAGGTGAAACCAGCCACAGTTCATGCCAGTCAGCAAAGGTCCCGGGAGAGCATTGGGACAACACAAACCACAGCAGGGCCACACGGCAGGCAGGCAGCTGTCCGTCAAACCGGAGCAGGACAGCATATGAACTTCTTGAAGGCTTTGTCATGGCAAAGCAGAGAAGGAGGGTGAGAAGCCCCAGATTGACTGATCTAAATCCTGTAGGGACTGAGAAACGACTGTTTTAAACTGCAAAGACCAAGTTATCCAGAGTGGGCAAGTTTAAGTTCACTTTTCTGGAGTGAAGTGAATACTGAGTAAGAATAGGAGATCAATAAAAACAAGACATCAACTACATTTTCAGCAATACCACACTAGACTGGATAAACATACTCTCCAAAACAGGTGGCATTTAGGAAACTTTATTTTTTTCTATTTTTAACACTTGAAACTTTTTAATTTGATGCCAAATTTTCAGTGTTTTGTGCCCTTAGGATACAATGGTGTCAATCTCAACAGCCAGAAGAGCTATAAAGTTAAGCAATTTGTCCACTGTCATGCAGCTAGTTAATGAAAAAAGTACAAGCAAGACTCATACTTTCTGACACCGTGGGGTCAGGGGCATTTTTCAATAAAGAGCTTTTGTTTGTTTCTTTAAGTTATAAAGCACAAAGACAATGATACCCTGAAGATTGCTGAACTAATGATAAATGGCTTCTCTTTTCTTTTTATTTTTCTGATAGAGAAATACAAAAGTTCAAGACCTGATAGAATAAAATAACACATATATATAATTCTCAGAGAAGACCAGGATCTTGATTCATCTTTTTCTTTTTTTGGTATGATTAATCTACAATTACATGAGGAACACTATGTTTACTAGACTCCCCCCATCACCTAGTCCCCGCCACATACCCCATTACAGTCACTGTCCATCAGCATAGTAAGATGCTATAGAATCACTACTTGTATTCTCTGTGTTGTACAGCCCTCCCCATGCCCCCCACTGACATTATACATGCTAATCTTAATGCATCCTTTCTTTCTCCCACCCCCTTCTCCCTCCCTTCCCTCCCATCCTCCCCAGTTGCTTTCCCTTTGATAACTGTTAGTCCATTCTTGGGTTCTGTGGGTATGCTGCTGTTTTGCTCCTTCAGTTTTTTCTTTGTTCTTACACTCCACAGATGAGTGAAATCATTTGGTACTTGTCTTTCTCCGCCTGGCTTATTTCGCTGAGCATAATACTCTCTAGCTCCATCCATGTTGTTGCAAATGGTTGGATTTGTTTTCTTCTGATGGCCAAATAATATTCTATTGCGTATATGTACCACATCTTCTTTATCCATTCATCTACTGATGGGCACATAGGTTGCTTCCATTTCTTGGCTATTGTAAACACTGCTGCGATAAACAGGGGTGCATCTGTCTTTTTCAAACTGGGCTGCTGCATTCTTAGGGTAAATTCCTAGAAGTGGAATTCCTGGGTCAAAGGGTATTTCTATTTTCAGTTTTTTGAGGAACCGCCATACTGCTTTCCACAATGGTTGAATTAATTTACATTCTCACCAGCAGTGTAGAAGGGTTCCCCTTGCACTACAACCTCGCCAAAATCTGTTGTTGTTTGTCTTTTGGATGGTGGCAATCCTTACTGGTATGAGGTGATATCTCATTGTGGTATTAATTTGCATTTCTCTGATGACTAGTGATGTGGAGCATCTTTTCATGTGTCTGTTGGCCATCTGAATTTCTTCTTTGGAGAACTGTCTGTTCAGCTCCTCTGACCATTTTTTAATTGGATTTTTTGCTTTTTGTTTGTTGAGGTGCATGAGCTCTTTATATATTTTGGATGTCAACCCTTTATTAGATCTGTCATTTATGAAAACATTCTCCCATAATGTAGGATGCCTTTTTGTTCTATTGGTGGTGTCCTTTGCTGTACAGAACCTTTTCAAGTTGATATAGTCCCAACTGTTTATTTTTGCTTTTGTTTCCCTTGCCTGGGGAGATATGTTCATGAAGAAGTCACTCAAGTTGTTTATGTCCAAAAGATTTTTGCCTATGTCTTTTTCTAAGAGTTTTATGGTTTTATGACTTACATTCAGGTCTTTGATCCATTTCAAATTTACTTTTGTGTATGGGGTTAGACAGTGGTTCAGTTTCATTCTCTTACATGAAGCTGTCCAATTTAGCCAACACCAGCTGTTGAAGAGGCTGTCATTTCCCCATTGTATGTCCATGGCTCCTTTATCGTATATTAATTGACCATATATGTTTGGGTTAATATCTGGACTCTCTGTTCTGTTCCACTGGTCTGTGGCTCTGTTCTTGTGTCAGTACCAAATCATCTTAATTACTGTGGCTTTGTAGGCGAGCTTGAAGTTGGGAAGCAAGATCCCCCCTGCTTTATTCTTCCTTCTCAGGATTGCTTTGGCTATTCGGTGTCTTTTGTTGTTCCATATGAATTTTAAAACTATTTGTTCCAGTATGTTGAAGAATGCTGTTGGTAATTTGATAGGGATTGCATTGAATCTATAGATTGCTTTGGGCAAGATGGCCATTTTGACAATATTAATTCTCCCTAGCCAAGAGCATAGGATGAGTTTCCATTTGTTAGTGTCCTCTTTAATTTCTCTTAAGAGTGTCTTATAGTTTTCAGGGTATAGGTCTTTCACTTCCTTGGTTAGGCTTATTCCTAGGTATTTTATTCTTTTTGATGCAATTGTGAATGGAATAGTTTTCCTCATTTATCTTTCTGCTAGTTCATCATTAGTGTATAGGAATGCAATAGATTTCTGTGTATTAATTTTGTATCTGGCAACTTTGCTGAATTCAGATATTAGTTCTAGTAGTTCTGGACTGGAGTCTTAAGGGTTTTTTATGTACAATATCATGTCATCTGCAATAGTGACAGTTTGATGTCTTCTTTACCAATCTGGATTCCTTGTATTTCTTTGTTTTGTCTGATTGCTGTGGCTAGGACCTCCAGTACTATGTTGAATAACAGTGGGGAGAGTGGGCATCTCTGTCTTGTTCTAGATCTTAGAGGAAAAGCTCTCAGCTTCTCGCTGTTAAGTATGATGTTGGCTGTGGGTTTGTCATATATGACCTTTATTATTTTGAGGTATTTGCCCTCTATACCCATTTTGTTGAGAGTTTTTATCATAAATAGATGTTGAATTTTGTCAAATGTTTTTTCAGCATCTATGGAGATGATCATGTGGTTTTTGTCCTTTTTGTTTATGTGGTGGATGATGTTGATAGATTTTCGAATGTTGTACCATCCTTGCATCCCTGAGATAAATCCCACTTGGTCATGGTGTATGATTCTTTTGATATATTTTTGAATTTGGTTTGCCAATATTTTGTTGAGTATTTTTGCATCTCCGTTCATCAGGGATATTGGTCTGTAATTTTCTTTTTTGTTGGGGTCTTTGCCTGGTTTTGATATTAGAGTGATGCTGGCTTTATAGAATGAGTTTGGAAGTATTCCCCCCTCTTCTATTTTTGGAAAACTTTAAGGAGAATGGGTATTATGTCTTTTCTATATGTCTGATAAAATTCAGCGGTAAATTCATCTGGCCCTGGGGTTTTGTTCTTGGGTAGTTTTTTGATTACTGCTTCAATTTCTTTGCTGGTAATTGGTCTGTTTAGATTTTCTGTTTCTTCCTTGGTCAGTCTTGGAAGGCTGTATTTCTCTAGGAAGTTGTCCATTTCTTCTAGGTTTTCCAGCTTGTTATCATATAGATTTTCATAGTATTCTCTAATAATTCTTTGTGTTTCTGTGGGGTCTGTCATGATTTTTCCTTTCCCATTTCTGATTCTGTCGATGTGTGTAGATTCTCTTTTTCTTTTAATAAGTCTAGCTAGGGGTTTATCTATTTTGTTTATTTTCTCAAAGAACCAGCTCTTGGTTTCATTGATTTTTTCTACTGTTTTATTCTTCTCAATTTTATTTATTTCTTCTATGATCTTTATTTGTCCCTCCTTTTGCTGACTTTAGGCTTCATTTGTTCTTATTTTTCCAGTTTCAATAATTGTGACTTTAGTCTTTTCATTTGAGATTGTTCTTCCTTCTTTAAATAGGCCTGGATTGCTATATACTTTCCTCTTAGAATTGTCTTCCTTGCATCCCACAGAAGTTGGGGCTTTGTGCTGTTGTTGTCATTTGTCTCCATATATTGCTTGATCTCTATTTTAATTTGGTCATTGATCCATTGATTATTTAGGAGCATGTTGTTAAGCCTCCATGTGTTTGTGAGCCTTTTTGTTTTCTTTGTACAATTTATTTCTAGTTTTACACCTTTGTGGTCTGAGAAGTTGGTTGGTAGAATTTCAATCTTTTTGAATTTACTGAGGCTCTTTTTGTGGCTAAGTATGTGGTCTATTCTGGAAAATGCCATGTGCACTTGAGAAGAATGTGTATCCTGCTGCTTTTGGGTGTAGAGTTCTGTAGATGTCTGTTAGGTCTATCTGTTCTAGTGTGTTGTTCAGTGCCTCTGTGTCCTTACTTATTTTCTGTCTGCTGGATCTGTCCTTTGGAGTGAGTGGTGTGTTGAAATCTCCTAGAATGAATGCATTACATTCTATTTCCTCCATTAATTCTGTTAGTATTTCTTTCACATATGTTGGTTCTCTTGTATTGGGTGCATATATATTTAGAATGGTTATATCCTCTTGTTGGACTGACCCCTTTGTCATTATGTAATGTCCTTCTTTATTTCTTGTTACTTTCTTTGTTTTGAAGTCTATTTTGTCTGATACAAGTACTGCAACACCTGCTTTTTTCTCCCTATTGTTTGCATGAAATATCTTTTTCCATCCCTTGACTTTTAGTCTATGTCTTTGGTTTTGAGGTGAGTCTCTTGTAAGCAGCATATAGATGGGTCTTGCTTTTTTAATCCATTCTATTACTCTGTGTCTTTTTTCTTGGTGCATTCAGCCCATTTACATTTAGGGTGGTTAATTAAAAGACATGTACTTATTGCCATTGCAGGCTTTAGATTCGTGGTTACCAAAGGTTCAAGGGTAGCTTCTTTGCTATCTTACTGTCTAACTTAACTCACTTATTAAGCTATTATAAACACAGTCTGATGATTCTTTATTTCTCTCCCTTCTTTTCCTCCTCCTCTATTCTTTATATGTTAGGTGTTTTATTCTGTGCTCTACTTTGTTTCCTTTGACCGCTTTTGTGAATAATTTATTTTATTTTTTTGCCTTTAGTTAGTATTTGGTTGGTCTGCTTTCTTTGGTGTAATTTTATTTTCTCTGGTGACATCTATTTAACCTTAGGAATGCTTCCATCTAGAGCAGTCCCTTTAAAATATCCTGTAGAGGTAGTTTGTGGGAGGCAAATTTCCTCAACTTTTGCTTGTCTGGGAATTGTTTAATCCCTTCTTCATATTTAAATGATAATCATGCTGGATACAGTATTCCTGGTTCAAGGCTCTTCTCTTTCATTGCATTAAATATATCATGCCATTCTCTTCTGGCCTGTAAGGTTTCTGTTGAGAAGTCTGATTTTGTGTTGCGACAGCCTGATGGGTTTTCTTTTGTAGGTGACCTTTTCCCTCTCTCTGGCTGCCTTTAATACTCTGTCCTTGTCTTTGATCTTTGCCATTTTAATTATTATATGTCTTGGTGTTGTCCTCTTTTGGTCCCTTGTGTTGGGAGATCTGTGGGCTTCCATGGTCTGAGAGAATATTTCCTCCTCCAGTTTGGGGAAGTTTTCAGCAATTATTTCTTCAAAGACACTTTCTATCCCTTTTTCTCTCTTTTCTTCTTGTACCCCTATAATGTGAATATTGTTCCGTTTGGATTGGTCACACAGTTCTCTTAATATTCTTTCATTCCTGGAGATCCTTTCATCTCTCTGCCTCAGCTTCTCTGTATTCCTGTTCTCTGATTTCTATTCCATTAACACTCTCTTGCACCTCATCCAGTCTGCTCTTAAGTCCTTCCAGAGATTGTTTTATTTCTGTGTGCTCCCTCCTGAGTTGATCCCTTAGCTCTTGCATATTTCTCTGCAGGTCCATCAGCATGGTTATGACCTTTATTTTGAATTCTTTTTCAGGAAGACTGGTTATACCTATCTCCACAGGCCCCCTCTCAGGGGTTGTCTGGGTAATTCTGGACTGGACCAAATTCTTCTGCCTTTTCATGGCAAAAGAAGTAGTCACAGGCAGGTGGCACGTGTATCAGCTGGGAGAACAAAGTCCCTTCCTGCTTGCTGGTCGCCTTGCCCTTCTCCGCTGCCAGTGTCATTTACCTGCACACTGGGAACAGCATCAGGTTAATCCCCTGAGCCGCTGCAGTCCAGGCAGCCCAGAGCCCTGCAGGGAGAGGCAGCTTCTTCGCGCCCTGTCCCGGCTTCCTCTGCCTGCGCCAGGAAGCTGCACACCAATGGCGGCCTCTGGGTCGGCCCAGGTGGCTGCACACTGGGAGGAGACTCTGGGAGGCTGCTGTGGGCACGGTCAATCTCCGGGTGCTCGGCCACTGTGGCGGGGCTGTGCCAGCCGGGGGAATGAATCGCAGGCTGTTTATTGCCATGAGGGGCTTCAGGGCTGTGCTGCTGCCCACGGGGCTGGAGCACCTGAAGTTCCTCAGGATTCCTGGCCTGCTGTGCTGAGTGTGCTGGGACACTTCCATCTAGCTGTTGAGCCCCTGTCCCTTTAAGACTTTCAAAAAGCACTCACTTTTCTTTTGTCCTAGGGGCACCGGCTGCAGGGACCCGCTTGCAGGTTTTACTGTTCTGTTTCCCTAATATCCAGCACACCATGCAATATGTGTCTGTGCTCCCGGTGCAGATGACTAGGGCTGGGTATTCAGCAGTCCTGCGCTTCCACTCCCTCCCCGCTCCAACTCCTTTCCTCCCGCCCTTGGGCTAGGATGGAAGGAGCTCTCGGGTACCCCCGGACCGCTGCTTGTGTCTTACCCCCTCTGTGAGGCACGGAGTTCTCTCAGATGTAGATGTAGCCTGGCTGTTGTACTGTATCCTCTGGTCTCTCTTTTAAGAATAGTTATATTTGTTATATTTAAAAAAATATATATGGTTTTGGGAGGAGATTTCTGCTGCCCTACTCACGCTGCCATCTTGGCTCATCTTCCTTTATTTATCTTTTAAGATATTTTTTACTAGCTCTCCTATAAAAAGGCATCAATATAAGAGTCACATTTCAGTATTTCCAAATGTGCTCATTTTAATTTGGCATAGCTTCCACACTTCCCCTGTGTCTGCCAAGAGTGGCACCTGTGTGAACGAGACAGGTCAGCCTTAGATAAAACAGAGGGCGTGTCTGTAAGCAGGTGGAGGTAACCAGAATGTGTCACAAAGAAAAGCTGGCCTGCCTTTGTCTCCAAAGCCCCCGAGTGATCTCAGATCTGCATTTTCTGCCTGAAGCTAGACATTAGACACTCTTGCCTCTGTGTCCATGTGCAAAATGATATTTGGCTTTCAAGGTGATGTACTATAAAATCCTCTATTTATTCATTCACCTTTGAACTGGATCACTGTGTAGTAGGCTCCTAGAAGCCTCTGGCACCATCACTAAATAGATAATGCAGAAGCCCAACAGATGAGAATAGGTGGCAGCATTTTATACTGGCTTCCTAAGTGATTATAGAGAATTTAAGTTCAAATGAAACCAACGCTCTGCCTTTCTCAGATCTTTTGGTTAGTGGATCTGTCTTTATAAACAAGTGACTGGTGCATAATGATGCTCTATTAAAGGAAATCCCCAGCTGTGCTTCTAAATGGTTGGCTGTGTAACAGAGAAATCCAGACAACAGTAAACTCCCAGTGTTGAAATAGTAATTCTTTAGAACTGAGTAAGTATACAGGAGTTTCAGTCGTTGTACAGCACAAATCCCCCAACTATTCCCATTGCTATAAACACGAGGGTTTCTTTTCCCATGCAGGAGCCAGAAGAAAGGTGGTATCCCACAGCAAACAGTGGACCACTGACTGTTCAGATCACTGCATTTCACATGACCCCACACGCAGGCTAACAGCAGTGTTCTGCCAAAGTGCAACCCATAGGGAATAGGCCTTTGAGGTTGTTTAAAAGTGGCAGACTGTGAGAGAAAACCCTATTTCCTTTCTTGGAGCCTAATTTAGCTGGAAAATGAAGAGAGACAGAATGTGAGTTTCCGGTAGCCTCATGCACTGTGTAATCATATTAGACATAAGCAAACTTGTTCTGAATAACTTATATTAGCCAAGTGAGATATTTTCTTTTATGTAAAATGTGACCTTCAAGGTATACACAGCACATCATCCAATAAGAACACAACATAGCTCCCAGCAACACCCCATCATCAGTTCCATCATCAGATTCTAGAACCGAGATCACTTCCTTATATTTCACAAGCCATGCATAACCAGTCCTACGATAGTGCTAAGATGTCAGTGAACGTTTGTGGAACACCATGGTGAGCCATGTAACTGTGAGCCCTGGTAACACAGTGTCTCAGTCTCCAACGAGTTCACACACCAGAGGAGAGGACAGAGATGTAGGCAGACAAATACTAACAGTAATTCATGCTGCCCTGATGGCAGAAGAAAGCTGGAAGATAAACCTGCTGCTGTTGTGTAAACTGGGTAGGTCCTTAGGATTATGCAGGCAGATGTTACCACTTACTTGAATCTAAATGATGCATCCCACACCTTGTCCTGTGTATTGATCGCTGGTAGCTAAAAAAAGCATAAATTGTAAGCCCTTTATCCATTTATTTTAAACCCTATACCCACTTACCCGCCTCCCACTCACCACACACCACCTCTTACCACAGAAGTTTTTGTCAGGAAACAAGCAAGAACACCAAGTAAGGAAATGGCACTGACCTGAGGCTGTCCTCGGCTGTTCCCGCAGTAGCTGCCCTTCAACCTGGAGTCGCGCATTCTTACTAGCTGCATGGAACAGTGGGCTGTTTATCTCCTTTCCTCTTATCTCCAGTGAGTTCCTGGGTTTGGGAAAAAGGAAGTTGTACTTTACACTTTATCTTCAGTGTGGTCTTTAAACATCATACCAAAGAGATGTGGGAATGTAAAGTAGCCAACAAAGCCCAGGGCTTTTGCATTTCCAGAAATCACAGGAGAAAACTGGTTCCTTCATAATGTCAGGCTTCTGGCAGGGGATGTGGGCTCTTACCTTGATTGCACTCCTTTTGGTGATAAGAAGGTGTTCTTTGGAGCTATCTTATCCAAGATATCCGGGATTGTTCAGGAGAAGGGACTCTTCATTATGTGTGGACATTGTAAACAGCCGAAATGTCTACTATCGTTTCTCCTCTTCATCTCAGCAGAAGCACCACAATGCTTCCAACAAGAATTCCCAAGGTTTGCTAGGTTAGATGTCAACCACATAACCAGGTTGACATCTACCAGTAGGAGAACCACAGCCAGCTCCAGATTGCCCCTCCTGTCACCCTGTCATTTAGGACAAGGTAGTCTTTTAAATTTAACACTGCAGTGCAGCCCTAATCAACACCTTGTCCATCAACAAAAGCTAAACTGTACAAGAGCTCTTCCACACTGTATTAATAGCTAGTTGTGTTTGCTTAGCAGCAGAAGGGATGGATGTTCTGTTGTATGTGAGAACTTTCTAGAGACAGCACGATACAGGGACAACATTAGTGGTTTTAGAGTCAAACAGGTATAAATTTGAATCCCAGCTGGGTAATTTTCTGCTGTGACCTGGGGTAAAGTCTACAAAAAAGAAACGGGACCAAGAAAATCAAGTGCCAAAAAGTTAAGTAGCTTGCTTCAGGAAGCACAATCAGAAAATGGTCCATTGAGAATTCAAATGCTGACACTACTTTATCAAATTTCCTTCGCGATTGGGTATTCACCTCACTGGGGCTTAAATGCTCCCCTTGTTTGGATTAACATCTGTTATTAACCCACCTTGACTTCTTTTCTGCTGGCCACCTTGGTAACTAAGTAGTTCTACATCTTAAGGCCTCCCCAAACACAAAAGAGAATAAAGACATCCTTGGACCACAGGAAAAGAGATTTTCAGGTTCATTTCTACCTCTACTGCTGCTTTCTATTAGCAGTGTGGGTGAGATCAGATTTTTAAGTCCAGCTGTAGCTACAGTGGTTAATTCTAATGTGTAGATTAATCTATTTTTCAGAATTTTAAAACACATGACTTTGGACTCTCTGGAGATAGAGAGGAAGGAGCCATAGAAGAATTTTCTCCTAGACATCTCTGGAGATCTTAGGCCTTGTTAATAAGAACAGGCTTCTTAGATTGGGATCTACTGTCAACTTCCTGAGATAAAACCAGACAAACTGCCTGAAGACTAGACAATTCTTCCAACCAGTGGCTCATGCATAATAAGACATGTGCTGGAGGGCAAAATGGAGTCAATACACTTGGCAAGACCCATGCTTCTGGATTCTTTGTCTTATCCCAGGTGGAGGAAGATGAAAAACACCACCAAGAACAGGATTTGAGGGAATATATGCCTACCCCTGACAATTTGAGTTTGTTTTGATCTGTACTTCATGGTGTGGTTGTATGAATGTGGACAGAAACTGGGGAAGGTGGGTATGAGAATTAGATAGTTGGAAGAATAGAATTATTTATAACTTAATAAATGCTTCAAAACCAAAATAACTGCCTCTTGGAAATTATAGCAGAGAACAAGTAGGAGGAAAGATTGATCTGGCGATAATGAATGTCACAGAGGAAACAAGTTTCTCATTTTTGGATCTGGAGAGCTGATTGGTTCAAGATGTTTTTAACTGGAGAAATTCATACCGCTCAGTAAATACTGCCTTGCAGAGCCACAGATGGAAATTTCTCCTATACTGTTTACCCTGACTAGTACATCTCTTATCTGAAACATGGGGACCAAATATATTTCAGAACGCAAAATTTTTCAATTTAAAAGGTAACCCCAAGAGGGTCTGGGAAATATGCCATGATAAAATACATTAATATTTACACTGAATGGGATGTATAAATCCTATAAATAGCTTCCCATCAGTTCAGATCAGGTTTTGCTGCCAAATGAATGCAGATCAGGTCAGGTCAGATTTTGTCACCAGATGAGCTATGAAAAACTTCACTTTCCAGGGCTGTTAGGATTTTGAAAACAGAGCTATGGGACTGTGAACCTGCACAAATGGAAACTTCTACTTGACCATTCTACTGAATGGAACCATCAGCTGATTTATAGGAAAACAGGAACTTTGATTTAGGAAATGTGTTTAGAAATTGTAGGTAGACAATAACAATATAGCTAATATTTCTTTAGCAACTATTAGGTGCTTGGCACTATTCTAAGAGCTTAATATGAATTAACCCATGGATGTCTCTTACAGTTCCATGAGGTACTGTACTGATGGACCTATAAGCTTATTTACAGATGGAGAAAATGAAGCCCAGAAAGTTTAAGTAACTCCGCCAACTTTGTTTCGCAAGTGGCTGGAGGGGCCCTCGTTTGAACACAGACTGATTCCTTGCATGAATATTAACACTATAGTTTTATGTTCTACATAAAGAAAACAGTTTTATGTCTCATTCTGCTCACATTCTTCTTACCTGTAGGAAACTAAGAGCTATACTTTACAGGTAAAGTTACTATAATGCTGTCCAAGCTGCTTGCTTCCATCATGGGATGCCTCACACCGAGAAGCATCTGCAATTCTTCTTGAAACTGAGCTGATTAACAGATGACTGATTAACAGATGACTGACACAAACAAGCTTATTAGGCATGAATAAGAAAAACGGAGCATTTCTATTTTTCCTGGAGAGTTGACTGGTTCCTAGTCACTGTCTTAACGCCCAAAGGCTAACTTAAGAGTCTTGTGTTTAACAGGCCCTTTGTGGGATGGATGAAACCATCCAAAAAGAGCAAGTCCCATTCGGAAATGCTGATTTGTAATATTCCATTAGTTTACATTTTTCTCTTAAGTGATGTTAATCCTGCGGAATTTTTTATGAAATCAGACCTTTATGTTGATTTGGGGTTCTTCTACATAAAAGTAGAGCATCGGTGGAGGGCCTTAACAGTTTGCATTTGGTTGAATGTGTCATTTTACTGGCCACCCTGCTACCGGGCCGGGCTTAGATGTATGTGTATGTGTAATGTACGTAAGCACATGGAATGTGTGACGCAGACAGATAGAATCAGGCCTTACTCAAGCAGCATTTGGACAGTGATACTACTTATCCAGTTTGGCCACTCCATACACCAGTTCCCCCATCCAGTTCCCAGGCCTATCTCTAACAGTATCTGAAGGTTCTTTGACTCAGAGCTTTATGAAGATGAAAGGATTGGGGAGGCCTGAAACCCTACTATGGGACACACTCCATACAGTTTCCTACAGTTGTCTTAAACAAACCACGTAGTTCTTGTATTTGTTTCTATTCATTAAGGAATCTGCAGGTAAAACAACAGCTCCTTCCTGGTTCCGCCCCTGTTTTGCTTCATTGCCGTGGTTCTGCGGGACTCACTGTTCTTTCCTCGGCTGTGTACTGGTCCAATTTCAGACCTTCTACAGTAGAATCAGTCCTGTGTACCAGGGCTTCTGTACTCAAAGCATAGGAATCACAGTCTTTCCACCTGCGGTTGTACAGAATTCTCCCTTAAAGCACAGAATCTCTCTCACTGAGGTTCTGGAGCAGATTGCACTTTGTTACTGCACAGGACCGTGCTGGCTTTAGACAGTCACTGTTCCCCAAAGCATCCCCTGCTTAACTTGCCCTATGACTGCTCATTCCTGTAGCTTTGCCCTCTCCTGTCCTGCCTTGCTGGATCTCATTCTACTTTTCTCTCCTCTCTGACACTCGCGCTTTCTCTCTCTGTCCCTCTGTACTTCCGTCTATTCCGTTTTGCAGGGGACGGAGAGTGTAGCTTTCCGGTGGGTTAAGTCCATATAAAGGATTCCCCACTGAACAGCAGGTACTTCCTGTGTCACATTATCTACTTCTTCTCTGGATATTCTTAGAGCACACAGACTTAGATTTACAGAGATATACACACCCGCACTTCTCTACTATCGTTGCAGAGAGATGATAATGTGAGGATTTGAGTCATCGTATTGTCTTTTCAAACTTTTGTTATACTAGTTATTAATAATGAACTAATTTTAAGAATTTTTTTTAAATGAAATTCTTACTTGGCAACATTCTAATTTTCCCCATCTGGGAGATTCATGCTCATATGCAAATGTGTAACTTTTTGGTTTATCATCAATAGGGTTCAGAATTTCCAGGAAGCTGAAAAAGCTAAAGAGGTAATGAAATTACTCCTGCCCACATTTTGGCTGTTTTTCTGTAAGAAATGACTGACAAGAAGTTTTCGGGTCATAGTGATACTAGAGGGGAGCTAAATAAGCTTTCCCTCCTACCCATCCATCCATTAAAGACAGTCATCATAATCACCATCATTGCCTCCAATTTAACTCCATGAGAATCTGGCATTTATTATGTATCCACTACTGGGTAATATAGGTGTAGTATGAGCTGTTACACAGGCAGAGAAGGAACTTACATGCCAACGTGTAGGCTAACAGCACAATGCATTAAGTTCCAAAATAGCTTAGAATATATGCCCCCAAGTACACAGTCCCTACATCATCATAGGATTCTGGAATCAGGAAAATGTTTTTATTGATTGTATAAATTTTCATGTGTGTTTCATAAACGAAGGGCTGACATACAGAGGGGCTGATTTGTCTTAGATCTTAGGAAATTATTGTAGTGGTTGTCCTTGTGAGTGTAGACCCCTTTTATCTTTTGGTAACTGCTGTTTCTTCCCATACTGAATCATATAATTCACTTGCTGGCTCTTACATATTATGAATTTGCTCAAAGGCATATTGTAGTATGTGTATATATATATATATATATATACATACATACATACATATTTTTTTTTACCTTATAGTGTACATAGTAGCCATTTTGGAAATGTTGACATTCCTGGCATTAAACATCATTGTGCACTAAAAAGCACATGTTACTAAAAGTATTTCTTCTTATTCTTTAGATTTAAAAATCAAATGATAAATAAATATCAAAGGCAAGTTTGAACCAAAAGTAATTCAGTTCCATGTGAGTTCTTCAGCCAAAAAATAGAATTTCCCCAATATCAAAATGTCACAATGAGCAACTTTTTAATCATTTGCAAAACCAATAAGTTGTATCCAAAACAAGCAGTTTCTTATTCTGCTAGAATTTTCATCCTGCTGTGGTTTTTTTTACTAGATGTTTCCTATAAATTCAATTTTTATGATTTATTTTAAGCTATCTTCCAGACAACAATTATTCATATTCAATTTACTGAAACTCTTGTAAGGAAAATGGTGACAATATGAAACTCATAATAATTGAGAGAGGTCTTTCATTCATTATTCACACATTTATTCACTATTTATCCATTCATTCAGTCACTTGCTTTCCTGACTTTCTCCCACTTCTGTCAGAAAATTGTTATAAATTGCATTGCCTCAAATGTATCACAGTGTTATAAGTTTAAATATCAATTGCATAACCCATCCATTGGTTAAGAGATGGGCTTGTATCCAAATATGAGCCAATGGAATGTGAGGGATAACTGTTGAAGCTTACGGGAGGAAAGCTTCCTATTATTCTGTAGTAGATACATATAGAGACGCTCTGACACTAGGCAGAAGGAAGGAGGGTTATGCCTGGATGACTATGGCAGCTATCTGGCCACCAGAATAGTCCCAGGTTTAGGAAGAGGCTGATTGCTTCAAATGTATCACAGTGTTATGTTTAAATATCAATTGCATAACCCATCCATTGGTTAAGAGATGGGCTTGTATCCAAATATGAGCCAATGGAATGTGAGGGATAACTGTTGAAGCTTATGGGAGGAAAGCTTCCTATTATTCTGTAGTAGATACATATAGAGACGCTCTGACACTAGGCAGAAGGAAGGAGGGTTATGTCTGGATGACTATGGCAGCTATCTGGCCACCAGAATAGTCCCAGGTTTAGGAAGAGGCTGACATTGTGAAGAAAGAGTAGAGACCAAATGATCTTCAGTTACATTATTGGGACTGCTAGGTCAAGTCTTGCCTGCAACTAGCCCTGTCTCTGTAGTTAATACATTCTCCTTATTACCTAAGCCACTTAGAGTTGGGCTGCCAGCTTTTTTGCAACAATAGTAGTATTGAATGATACACTATTACTGGCATGTTGTATCAAAAGTTATGTTCACTGTGGCAGACACTGTTAGCCACCTACACAAAAGGCACTATTCTTCATCCTTCTTAACTGGACTCAAATTTTATTCATAATTTAGGCAAATATGTTTTAGGGGTCCTTTCCACCTACCCCAGAATATTAATGTTTGTAAGTCTTCACCAATCATGGTGATTCTATTTCCTTATCAAGGGTTGCTTTAGGCATATGATATAATCATGGACCAAAAACATAAGGTAAATTCTGCTGTGTACATCATGGAAGGTTTCCTAACTCTTAAAAAGGGGAGATAAGATAAGACTATCCTTTCTCTTCCAACTGTTAGACGATATGCTGTGAATGTAGCCACACCTTGCAAATAGAAGGGTGAAGAAGAGGAGCCAGCGGGGCTTCCTTGAGCCACAGAATAAGCTAATCCTGAATTCTCCAGACTTTACCTTATGTGTAATAATAAACTCCGCATTGCCTAAGTTGCTGAGAGTCACATGACCTGCTAGTTGGAGCTGAAAGCACCCTGACTGGTATACTGGTCTTCCTTTATTTATGATGGGGTTACATCCTAATAAATCCATTGTAAATTGAAAATAGCTTAAATCCAAAATGCAATAAATACACCTAACATACTGAACACCATAGCTTAGTCTGACATACCTTCAACATGCTCAGACACTTGCATTAGGTTATAGTTGGATAAAATCATCTAACACAAAGCCTATTTTATAATAAAGTGTTGACTATCTCATGTAATTTACTGCATACTGTACTGAAAGTGAACAGCAGAATGGCTGGAGGGTACAGAGTAATTGTGTGCTGGTCATTGACCCTCATGATCACGTGGTGATCTGGGAGTTGGACTCACTGCCACTGCCCAGCATCACAAGACTTACACTGCGTATCACTAGGCTGGAAGAATATTAAAATTTAAATTGCAAAGTTTGGCTCTGGAATGACTTTACAATGGTGTAAATTCAAAAAATCCAGACCCAAACCATTTTAAGTCAGGGACCATCTGTATTCACGGACTGTATTAATTGAGGCTAACTCCAAGCAAAAATCATCTTTCTTGATTGATTAAACCCAACCTGAGTCTTTAAAACAAAAAATCCTTTCACAGTTTTAGGCACACTTGATTCTTTGAAGTGGCTTGAATAGGGGTGAACAATTAATTCACAGTGATGATTAAATGTAAATAATTCTATATCTTAAGCTAGAGACGAAATGAGAATTTTCCCTGTAGAAAAGTAATGTGCCCCTAAGCCTTTGTTTATCCAGGTGGTTAGAACCAGAAGACACTGGGTGGGTCATCTTAGAAGTTAGCCAGAACAAATGCCTACAAGTCTTACGGTAATCCTGCTGCCAATTCCTCAGATTCCTATTATCTTAGCAATTTCTAAGATCAGAAATTAACAATAGATGGAAACAAAAGAATGAGGCACCTGGCCTGTTGTAGTTTTAAAAACAGGATTTTTAAATTGAGAAGTGTTCAGAACAGGAGCCCCCACGGATATGCTGTGACTCCAGATCAGGAAGACATGCCAGTGGGACAAGGCTTGCATGGGCCTCCACGGGCACCTGCTGGCAGAGCGGGTGGGGTGATGAGATTGGAAAGAGGCCTGCATATTTCAGACTGGCTCCTGTAAAGGATTCTGGTGGTATCAGTCGTCAATAGAAACAAAATGTGAACATTTACTCTGGTTTTTGTGACTGCTGGGCAAGTTTTTGCTCACATGACAGAGTGATGTCTCTGTCTCTATCTTTTCCTTCATTTAAATAAATGCGGACGAGGGTGATATAGAAAAAGGGAAAAAGGGAAATCACAGTTATGGAAGTTCTTGGACATTTCTAAAAATTGTAAATACTTTTTTTCTAATACTTAAGTGCAATACTTCCAAAATATATACAACAAAGCTTCCCAGTATCAGAAGGGAAGCATTTTGCTGAGTATTTTGTTAGTCTCACAGAAAATGTTTTGTGCTTTTTTTAAGTGCCTTGGATTTAAGCCCAACCTCAAAATAACTCCTCTACCATTACCTTTGATCATATACTCAAGGCCTATAATTTACATAATAAAGTGGGTAACTAATTGGAAAAACATCTATGAAAATTAACATTTGCACCAAGTATCAGAAGATTTCCTACATAAAGAAAAGCTTGTTTGAGGTCCTTCTTGGGGAATTTCTCTCTCACATTTGAATTATCTTTCTAATTTCAAGATGAAATTACACCTCGACATTTCAAAAAAATAAAATCAGACTGATAAAATTGAAATGGCATTCCACTGGGAGGAGGAACTGAAAGAACTGTGTCCCACAGGCTGTCCTCATGCACAGGGCACTTTTATGCGGCCAATTGAACTGAGCGGCGACGTCCCTGGCTCTCACCCACCCGAGTCAGTTTCTTACTATTGTCTTACTACTGTGAAATTTAAACTAATAGTCTTACTACTGTGAAATTTAAACTAATAGCAAGTTGCGCAAAATAAAAGTGAAAGAGTTCATTAAAATAAGTCAGACTTGTAGGAGGTGACCTTAATAAGCAGCCCCCTCAGGTGAGCAAGGGAGCTCCAAGTCTGATATTTTCCTACCCAACTTCAACTCTGCTATGGCTTCTCATGCACTTAAGCCACTTTTATGGCTCCTTCCTTAAAATCTGCTTTTCCCTTGGCCTCTCCTGACTGAGACTCTGTCAGTGTCCAAGTGCTCAGTATGCCACCATAAAGCCATTTGTGTCATCTGGTAAGTGGGTCCTACCAGCTTGTTAGGTTTTTATGGCTATACATTCTATTTCCACAAAGTGACTAAAACTGGGAAATAATGGAGTTTAGAAAAGTCCTTGATAACATAGTATCCCATGGGGATGCAGAACATAATTTTTTAAATTCTTAATATTACCTTCTCTGAATATTTAAAATATACAATTGTAGAATTTGTCTATAATCTAAAATCTAATATCAGGGGCTGGGAGTTTTAAGTAACTACTCTTTAATGGATACATCTTGCATTTTTTTCCCTCTAACAATGCAAATTTGTGTACTAAAATGTAATTTACTAGTCTAAAACCTGAGTTACACAAGCCAATAACAACAAAAATCAATTTACTCCAAATAGAATGGTTGCCACCATAAAGGAAGTTGTATGCGTGAGTGATAAACCATGCCTCAGTCAGGGCTACCTGCCTTTAGAGATCTGACAACAAAAAAAGTACTTAAGAATTTCAGTAACTTAGGATCTACTGATTCTTTCTGAAATAAGAACTCATCATATTGTTTAATTATAGGATTACCTTGTAACACCTTTAAAATGTTCAATGGTGGACTCCACTTGCCCCCATGAAAGTTCATTCTGATTAAAAACAAAACAAAACAAAACCAAAATTTCTGAATGAGAATTACAAGGGCACAGAGGTAAAGGATATTGTAGGAATATATTGACTGACAATTACACGAAG
The DNA here is from genome assembly GCF_040802235.1 of Manis javanica. Taxonomy (NCBI): domain Eukaryota; kingdom Metazoa; phylum Chordata; class Mammalia; order Pholidota; family Manidae; genus Manis; species Manis javanica. Next base: position 56,428,553 of record NC_133169.1, on the reverse strand, counting down.
TTAAGAATTACTAAGAAGTTTGAATCAGAAAGACTTTGTGATAGGACAGATGGAAGAACGTCCAAACCAAAGGGAAATCCAAAGTAACTCTCGTGTTTCTGACTTCAGTGAGGAGATGCACGGTGATGCCGTTTTACTCAGCTACGGGAATACTGGAGTTCGATTTTGGAGGTTCATTTTTAGACGTATTGTATTTGGGATGTTCGTGAGACTTCTCAGCAGAAGGGTCCTGGGTCCAGAGCTCAGCTCTGACCAAGAGTTGTAAATTTGAGGATTATTCGCACAAACGGATTGCAACCAAGGCCACAGAAGGAATAAAATTACCTATAGAGAGAAAGGAGAAAGTTCGTACGACCAGGAGTGGAAAGATCTCCCATTACTGCTCCCCAGTAATTACTCTGAGGACAAGCCCGCAAAACAGTACCGAAGGAGTCAGGAAGTTTGGAAAGTTTGGAAGAAAACAGCGGCACTTGACAGAAGTTGAGGGAAGAGTGTCTTAAGAGGGGGTCTCGATTGTGGCAAACATTCAGAGGTCATTTAAGACTAACAGCGAAGCGAGTCCATCGGATTTAGTGACATCAGTAACCTCAGCCAAGCCAAACTAAGTGCTGTTATTGAGGACAAAAGCTCCTGGGCGGTGGGTTAACATGAGAAAGGAATTGAGGAAGTCAGTGTAGAGACAACTCTTCGAGATCTGAGTGTAAAAAGAACAGTACTAGAGCAATAGCTAAGTAGTGAAAGGGTTTTATTTTCTTTTTAAGGTTAGCAATTAAGGACACTTAAATGCTAATGGCATGGAGCTAGTAGAAAGGGTAATATTTACGAGGAAGAGAGAGTAACAGTGGCATAGGATTCCTAGGATGCAGGAGGTCTGGAATGCTGACCTCTCTGGCTGTTTGGAAGCCCTCATTTGCCCTTAGTTGGAATCCAAGTCCATTGATGGCACTGCACCTAAATGAGCTTGTTGTGCCTCCGAGAACAGATAGATTTTTCTCATTACTCAGACGTTCATTAGTTTTCCTTTCTGCATTTGTTTCCTAGGACTGCGGTAACAAATGAAGAGTTCAGTGGTTTAAAACAACACACATTTATCATCCCATAGTTCCGGAGGTCAGCAGTCCAGAACAAGTGTTACTTGGCCCAAATCACAGCATCACTGGGACTGCACGCCTTGTAGCAGCTGTACAGGGAAATCCATTTCTTGGCCTTTTCTAGCTTTCTATAGACCACTTGCATTTCTGGGCATGTGGCTCCTTTCTCCATCTTCAAAGCCAGCAATGTAGCATCTATCATCCCATCTCAAAAGTCTTTCATTCAGTCACACCTGCAAAGTCCCTTTTGTCATATAGGGGAACATATTCTCTGGTTTGGAGGAATCATTATTCTGGATATCTTAGTGGACTTCTTTGGAGAAGGGCATTATTCTGTGCCCTAAACCTATTTCTAAGTATTCTGATAAACTGGCTGAGGATTATGAATAGAGCCTTAAGAGCTTCCTCTGCTTGATGTTTTCCGTAAGTAAAAACCTCAGTAATGAATTTCAGCCATGTCATTCTCAAGGAATGGAGTGTTTACCACATCAAGAATATGGTAAACAATCTAAGCAGTATGAAGTTCACACTTAGCCAGTACTAGTAGCAGATTTCATCATTTTTAGTGTTGCAGGGAAAAATTAATGAACAATCCATATAAATTCTATGTGATCCTTCAGCTGCTATTTTTAAAGAAAAAAATAATCAGGCACTTGTTATAACAGTAACAAAGGATTTTTTGGGGCTATTGCAATAAGCACCAAGGCTCTCACAATAAGGCTGTGAGAATGGCTTAACTCTGAGTAAACAAGGAAAAGTGGGGATTTATAACCAAGGTGGGGCAGTGGGGGAGGAGTAGGCGTGAGGGTTGGTGGGTAGAAAATGACTAAGAAGAGAAGAGAAGGCAAGCCAAGCGAGCAGACTCCCCTGGGGGGGGGGGGGGCAGTAGAAAGGATGAGGAATTTGGTCAGGTACTGAGGATGCTCAGGCACCAAGGGTCGGAGACTGTGCTAAAGCAACTTAGTACATTCTTGCCACAGCTGGGCTCTTGAGATCACAGTTCCAGGAGGAGGCCTAGTCAATAAAAGAGCTCAGAGGAAGCTGACTGAAGCTTGGAGAGGGTGAGAGTCTCTGCAACTATACTAGTTTTTGCAGTCTGTTCCATCATATGCATAGGTTCCTTAACTCCAGCCAGAAAGTACAGAGTTCAGACCTAGCACTGTATCTAGGGGGAAAATACAGCGCCGCCATCATTGTCATCCCAGGGCTAATCTAAAGGAAGAAAATGAGGGACAGGGTAAGATTGAAGGAAGAGAAGGAACCATGTGTTGTGAGGAATAGTTGTCCATGTCACTCAAAATGCACACAGAAATGACTGTGTCCAAGTGTGCTGTTACATTTAATAACCGTGTCATGTCAGCTCAATCAAAATGTCTAGTGCCCGCTTGCCACAAACCTCATTCTTCTGTATAATTTGTACAAGCAAAATTCTGATCAACAAAAATGATGAGTCTTTATCCTATCTTTCTCCACACACACACACAAATTTTCATTGTCATTATCAGAGAACAGTCCTGCTACTACTATTATTACTATTGCATCAATTTATTTCTCAGTGCCATACAATACTAGAAACTGTTTGAAAATTAATGCAAACTAAAACAGTGTTCTTCATTTCATAGACGTAGCCTCATCTAACCCCTGTACGTCAGGAAGAAAAGCAGTGGGGGTCTCACTGTCAGACCCCTGCCTGCCAGAGGCAGTCCAGCAATGATGTAAAATCATCTTTGTTTTTATTCTTCCAATTCACTTTGAGACTATACTACATCCACTTTAGACAGAAATAGTCTGTTATCTCCTGTCTCTTCTTTTTCTTCCTTTCTCACACTCCCCCAGGTCTCTTCTGCCCTTGAATGCCCTTTTCTCCTACCAGAACCCAGTTTTTACCATTTGGCCTCTTTCTTTAGTCATTGTGTTTTGTTTACTGTTCTCTTCAAAGGAGCCAGGCCTCTAGGAGGGGACTCAGGTCCTGCTCAGAGGAAGAGGCAAGAAAGGTTCAAAAAAAACCTTTCTTCTGCTGAGACTGATTTCCTCTTAGTGTAACTTAAGTGCATTGTGCTAACAGGGTTTGTATTCCTTTTCAATCTTGTCGGACTCTTTCTATAGGACAAACTGGTACATTCTGAGATCCTGAGGTGGCTGGGAAGGAACCCTGGTCCTGCAAGGAGCTGTGGTGTAGATTAACCTATGCGGTCCTACCTTCATCCTAGGGAAACACTTTGCCCTACCCGTGTGCACAGTGGATGGAAGCCAGCACCGCCCTCTGCCCACCAGGCAATGGCTGGCCACTGGGTGTTTTCCGCCACCTTCCTCCGTGTACCAGCCTAAACTCATTTTGTGACACCATCTTTGAGAGGTCCACACTTGCTTTTCCACACAAACAACCTTCCCCTCCTTCCTGATCTAGTGCCAAGGTATTCACACATCTTCCTGTGATAATGTTCTTATCAGTCTTCTTGGCCATATTGGCTGATTCCAGCATGCTTCAAGAATCCAAGAAAAAAACCCTGCATTCAGACCCACAAAAGGGGATTCACTTGCTCCCTGTGTATGGTTGGAGCTGTTGAGCTCTTATGGAAGTTGGGGAATCACTGTGCTTCCACCCCAAGGTATGATATCTCCCTTACCCTCTGGCTCACTTCACCTCCCACCAGCTCCTCAGGGCAGGAAAAGAGAGACTCCACTCCAGACTAGCTTGTGAGGAAAGGATCCATCTATCCACTGGGAAACAGAAGCAAGAACAAAAACAAACTTCTAAACACTCATCATTTTCTCTGGACACTCTGGAGATAATTTAGCCAAATCAAAACTAGTAAGATGCTGCTGAGATCTAAGCTGATTGGAGGAGAAGCGGGGGCTGTGAGGACCATGGATGCGTTCAGTCAGCCAGCAACGTTCACAGGCAGAGCCACATCAGGTCACAAAGGAGAGGAGCAAAGAGGAGAATAGATGTGATCTCTCTTCTCCTACTGTGTGTATCACAGCCTTGTCAAGAAGAGGCTTGTCTGAAAGATTTCTAGCCTACCTTTTAGGATTTAGCCACATGCTTAGTTCACCATGCCTATTGTAGGTCAGCAGAAATTCAGTTGCAAAAAGCTGGCTGCTCATCAGAACTACCTGGGGAGCTTTGTACAAATATGCATTCCCAGGCACCTTCCTAGATTCACCCAAGAAGTATTTCAGTGGTGAGCTCTTGGATTCTCTGTACTGATGAAGCTTCTCAGGTGCCAGCATGGAGAACCATTTTTTATAGCTGTGAAGTCTTCTCTGGCCATCCTGTCTGCAATTTCGACCTGACCCCCTGTCACATTTGATCCTCATAGAATCTAAGTTACAGACCTGGAAGAGATCTAACTTTTCCATTTTTCTATTAAAAACAAAGCAAAACCTCAAGCTCAGAGATGTTAAGTGCAATGCTGTACAATCATAAGAGTTTGGTATAGGGGAAAAAAAATGCAGTAGTAAAAAGCTTTGTATGCCTGGCGAGGAAATTGAAGAACCATCCTAATAATAAGCCAGGTTAAAAGCTTTGGACTGGCCATTGCTGCAGTGGTTTTGTATCATACATGCACTTAACTTTCATTCATTTATTCACTTAACAAGTGTGCCAAGCACTGCTTCAGACACAGAGGATATAGTAGCGAACAAAATAACTCACGGAGCTTTTGTTCAGTGGGGGTGGGGGTGGAGATACTACGAACAAGACAAAAATAAAATATACTACAGTCAGATATAGCATGTCAGCAAAACAAAGCAGGGTCAGGGATTCAACTTGTTGAGGATCAAATGTGACGGAGGTTGGGTCGAAATTGCAGACAGGATGGCCAGGGGAGACTTCACAGCATGACAGTGACTTTGGAGAAGACGGACCTGAAGGAACTGAGGGAGCCAGCCATGTATGCATCAGGCAAGGGAAATTACCCAGGCACAGGAAAGAGGTAATGCAAATGTCCTGGGGTGGGAACATGCCTGTCATGTTAGGAGTGAGGATAAAGGGGATGCAGCCGAGTGGACAAGAAAAAGAGGAATAGGAGATGTGTCAAGAAGGTAAAGGGAACCAGATCACAGAAGATCTTACAGTATAAGCACTGGGTCTTTAGTTTGCATGAGTTGAAAAATCACTGGAAGCATTTGTATAAAATGGAAGTCAGACCCAACTTGTATTTTAACTGACTCTCTGCGCAGAGTTGAAGCCAGACTGAAAGGGCAGTGTGAATGAGATATGAAGCCGTTGCAGTACTTCAGCTACATGTGCTGAAAATACTGGAGAGAAACAACATGAGAGAAAAGTAACCATTTCCATAAATGCTAAGCAGGGGCAACAGAGGGTATTTATGCCTCTAAGTGAGCACAGGCGGGGGGCTAGGGTTCTGCAGTTCCCTCGGTGAAGACAGCCTGCCACCACGGGGCGGTCCTGTGGGCAGAGATGACTGCTTTTCATGCTTCCTGGTCCCCAAACAATTCCTCAAAGTGTCCAGGTCAGCCAGACCCCTCATACTGGTTCTGGGGCCAGCTATGGGCCCAGCATCAGCTTGAGGCCCGAGGAACGAGGAGCAGCTCCTTGGTTTCCCTAAGGGCTTGCGTTCTCAGGTGTTCTGTGGGCTGTCTGAGTCCCTCACTCTCCAGGCGCTTGTTCAGGCCATCAGGGCTGCAGGCTTTCCACCACGGCTTCAACTTGGGATTCTGTTCCCTCTAAAACACTTGTTAAAACAGATATTTTTAAGCTCATAGGTATGACACTGTTGGACTGTCATAAGGAGAAAACATTTATTGGTTCCAATCTGCCATCGCACCTCAAATTTTTCCTCTGACACATGATCCTATTTGAAGACTGGTCATCATTATGCTAAGGGAAATTTTGTAATACATACTGAAAATTCCTAGCAAATATCACACCACATGTTAATTCTTATTGGCCAACTTTACCAACTGTTTATTAAACTTATTTGTCAATTAAATCTGTCCTTAAAATGCTACTACATTTTTTGCAAATCAACAAACACATGCTAACTTCAAATGTATTCTAAGTGTTCACATATTAGTGGCAAGAACTGAAAACTGTACAAAGTCATTTGGCACTAAAGAGCTGGCCTCTGTACAGATAAAAACACTGAAAGAAGATAAAGAATATTCAAGAAGTAAGACTATTCTGATTCTCAAGAGATAAAATATTTGTACTACAAGAATGCAAAAAATAAGTGAATCATTTTGTTTCAATCACAATTCTCAAATGTTCATTGTAAAAATCTAGACAAGGGAAGAAAGGTTTTTGCTGTCCTTTTGTTTTTTTATTCATGTAGTGAGAGGGAGATATTGACAAGGATGTGCCAATTTCCTAGTCCAAGTTGGCAATAGATGAAACTGGACTCCCTTGTGGTTACTGAGAAATATACACGGCTTTCAGAGCCAGCGCGAAGGTGAGTCAGCATGATGGGCATTTGCATGGAGGAGGAAGCTGACATAGTCTGTTAGGCTGAACAGTAATCCTGGGCGGCTCTGGTGGAATGAGGTGTTGAATCACCTCACTGGTAAGAGTCTTTACTGTTGAGTAAATACTTGGCAGCCCTGGTCATTAGCTTGAAAGGCAGAGAGAAAAGTAAACGTCCAGACATGAGGGCCCAGTAGAAGTGTTTGTTTAGGCTAAATCCTGAATGTCCTTCAGGGCTTAACGCTGCCTCTCCTTTTCCGGGCTGTGGAACTGCGGCTGCAGGAGCCAACATCACATCTGGTTCATTCTCTGTGTTCAGGATCTCAGTGACTAATTACCGAATGGGTGGATGGATGGGTGGATGGGTGGGTGGATGGGTGGGTGGATGGATGGGTGGATGGGTGGATGGATGGGTGGATGGGTGGATGGGTGGATGGATGGATGGGTGGATGGATGGGTGGATGGATGTATGGGTGGATGGATGGATGGATGGATGGATGGGTGGATGGATGGATGGATGGATGGATGGATGGATGGATGGATGGATGGATATGGATGGATGATGGATGATGGATGATGAATGAATGAATGAATGAATGAATGGAGAAAGGTAACCTTGGGGGATACTTGAGGCCTAACTGGGAAGAGATGTGCTTCCCATTGTTGGAGGTATTTGAATTGGAAACTGGATCAGAAGTTCTCAGCATTTCTCTGTTCAGTGAACACTTCTGGGTGGTGGCATCAGCGAAGGGATTCAAAGGGGGATGAATACCCCTTTTTAGAAAGAAATATTTAGAAAATCTAAAACAAGCTTTCTAAATTTTCCCTGGGCCACCCTTCAACACTGTAGCACTGTTTACACAAGGCTTTAACTTCCTGCAGGTACAAGCCAATGTTTTCATGCGCCATAGGTCTTTGACCTAGTATTACCCCACATCTCCTTTCTCTGATTAGCAGCAAGTTGTACCCTTCTCTCTTCCGGTCTGTGCATCCCAACCTTCCACCTGTCAGATATCTCTGTATCAATGCACAGCTACACTGATGGCAAGATGCAAATTTTACTTGTCGATTACAACTGGCAGCTGACCTATGAAGAACTTGAGGGACACCAGTGTCTGAGAGTCACTCAGAAAATCATCAGTTAGGGATGTTGCAAAAATAATTCCTGTATAAATGAGATCAGACCACCCCCAAAATGCCCATTCAACTCTAAGTTTCTAAGGTACTCAAACTACAGTTATACCTCTGCTGTTATCTATTTAGTCATTAGTCATTTTTGACAGAACTCTCCTGAGGCACTTTGCTAAGAGGATGTAGGTTTTGAGGGTATTGAGAATGGGAAGCTGGAAATGGCCAAAATCAAATGTCACAATTTCTCCCGGGCCTTTTGTCTTTCAAGGTTGACGTAGAAAAGTGAACATCGCCTGGCCCAGCTATGAGCAGAAGCTCCTGTTGTCTGTCCCCTTTCTAAGCCTTTCTAAACCTGCACAACTACCACCCCCCTTTCTCCTGTCTCTTCTTTGTTGTGACCCTAAGCCCTCATTCTCACTTCCACTTCATCCCTATTGTATGTGGAGGCAGAACGAAAAACAGCCTGTGTTTGTAAAAACCTCCTCAAGTGTAGCAATTGTGATCCCATACCCTGGCTGTGGCCAATCAGGCTTGCCACCCTCACTGACAGACAGAAGAAACGCTCTTGTCTCTGTGATCCTAGAGCCTCTGGGTATGGGGTTAAACCTGAGATCTTCTGGTCAGATACACATTCCTCCATGCTTCAGGCAGCTGCAGCCTTGGTAAGACTATCTGAGCTGCTGGGAAAAGCCTGGGAAAGACGGGGGTGTCTGAGATCTGGGGACATGTCAAGCTGTCCATGTCTTAGAGACACACATCCCTTCAAGACGAGGGTGCCTGGACTAGGGGAGAGTAGCGCAGGCCGAGTCACGTGAAGGCTGGTGGTGGAGTCCAGAAAACTCACTAGAGGAGCCTGGAGCTATTTCCAATACAAATAGGATGTATAGATTCTTGGAGTCCCTTGCTGTATTGGAGGGTTTTAGACACTTCTATTATTTGTAATGCATTTAGAAACCTAACAAAAATATTTCTGTTACATGTAGAAAGAGTAAAATTCACTGGTAGGAGAAATATCCTTTTTGGTGTATATGCCTCTTTGCTTATCTCCTTTTCAGCATTTTCATTTAATGGATGAAAACAGTACAGTAGGAATCAAAGGCCTTGTGACATCTCTCCTGTTTTTAAGCTTTCTGAGGCATCTCAACTCCCTTCCCAATTGTCTTTTCCCTGGACTATGGACTGAATTGTGTCCCTGACAAAATCCCTCAGTGAAGCTTTACCCCCAGTGTAATGGTATTTGGGGATGTGCCTTTGGGAGCTGATCAGGCTTAGGTGAGCCCATAAGGATGGGGTTACTTTCATGAGATTAGTGCCCTTTGACAACAGGAAATCAGAGAGCTTCTGGGTCCTCTCTGCCATGCAAGGACACAATGAGAAGGGGACCATCTGCAAACCAAGAAGAGAGTCCTCACCAGAACCCAACCATACTGGGACCCTGATCTCAGACTTCCAGCCTCCAGAACTGTGAGGAAGTAAATCTCTGCTGTCTAAGCCCCCCAGGCCATGGTGTTCTGCTGTGGCAGTGTGAGCTGAGATACTCTGCCTCTCTTCCTTCCATCTGTCTCCTGCCTCCTCCCTCTAAGACTTCCTTCTGAGAGGGCAGAAACAGAGGGTACAGACCTCGTGACTTCACTTGCCATCCTCCTGCATTTTTGACCATCTTAGAATTAGCTGAACAAAATATTCTTCCTATATTACATCATTTAAATACACACACACACACTTTTTGACCGGTTTGCCTCCCAGCACACGACTAAACTTCTTTCTTTATTGTGAAAATAAGTAGAAAAGAACTTCTAAGAAAAAGAGGAAAAGCTGGTGAAAGAAAACACGGAAAGAGAGGTCAAAGAGAGAAGATGACAGACACACACGGGGGAGAGGGTCCTGGTGCTCCCTTCTGTCCCCGAGCCTTTCCGACACACAGCCTTCCCCAGCCTGCCTGCCATTCCTTTCCTCACCATCTTCCCACTGCCCCTTGCGGCCACTTCCCATCTTTTCTGTCCTTTCCTGTTGAAATTCACTTCAATCCATAAAAGGCCATTTTCCCAAGCCCAGATTTCCATGCCTCCACCTTCTGGGGTAACAGAAAAATGGTCTGTGTGCTAATGGTCAAGGACCAACGATCCTCCCTCCCAAATAACAATTGTGCATGTTAACTAGAGCTATCTATAAGGAACACATCCACCTAGGTTTCAGAGAGCTCTAGCCTAGAACTATCCTAAACAAAAATACGAGAGCCAGAAATGCAAGCTACATAAACTATTGTAAATTTTCTTATAGCTGCATTTTTAAGAAGTGGTAGAGTATGAGTGAAAAAAATTTTTATATATATTTTAATAGAACACAGCCCCCAAATTATATCTATAATATATTCATTTTAATACACAATTAATTTTTAAATGAAATACTTCACATTTCTTTCATACTAGGTCTTCCAATAAAATGTGCACTTTGCACTTACAGTACATCTCATTTCAGACTAGCCACATTCAGATGCTTAATGGCCACATGCGTCTAGTGGCTACCATCCTGGACAGCCCAGCTCTGGCCAGAGGAGAGGGAAGATGAGGCCATTGGCAGAGCAGCAGGTGGGGAAAGCCTCCCACCACTTGGACTCCCTCTCCTGGGCCTGAAAGCACGTGCCTGTTGCAGAGACAACAAACTAAACGCTCCTTTGAGATCTGAGATTTTTTTTTCTGTTGCTTTTAAAGAAAGGTACTCAAACCCACCATTTCCTTAAATATTATTGTTGAAATTTCAAATGTTCAGGACAAAAATTTCCCAGTGGACTCTTAAAGTGTTACATACTGCTGGTAAGAATTCCTAAGCCTCCCTACATCACCTCCGTGAAGCCTGAAGCACCTGGACCGGAGCAGTTCAGGGCTCAGCCCTTCTTCACCCCGCCCTCTCTCAGGAAAGGGATGACTGCAGACTAGTTTTATTTGCTGAGAAATGGGTGATGCTCCCCGCATGGACTTCTGTGGCGAAGCTGCTGCATCTGTAGCAGGTGTGGATACACACCACAGGAGCAGGATTTCGTAGCCTGGGCCAACAGTTATGTTTCTCTCAGGGGCAGCTGGGGGGAATTATTTTCACTAGGGGCTGAGTCAATGGGGGCCCTTTAATTATAGTAATCCACTGCTGGTACCACGTGTCAGCTCATTCACGTGGCCGGCTCAATTATTCCTACAGTGATACCCAAGTCCTAGATATCCCGCATTAAAATCATTTTAATGGAAATATAAAGGATGAGCATGGTAAGGAGGGTGGTACTGCTAAGGTCTAGTAGGATGCGATGGTTTTTCAGCAGTTCAACTATTTGATGGTCTAGTGAGACTGGTCTGCAAGGATTCGCTGCCGCCAGTCACTAATCTTTTATCTCTTTATTGGAGCCTCTTTCTCCCTCCTTATTCCAGTCTTTATCCTTGTCTGAGGGGCTAACTGATAGAACTGGAAAAGGGCAACCTTTTATGTTCAGGAGGTAAGGGTGGTTTTATTAAGAAATGCTGAAAAAGCCTTCAGACCTGAAAAAAAAAGATGACTCTCTATGGGAGATGATCATGCTAATGGAGTTTTCTGGCATCATCTCAGATTATACCCCTGCCAACTTTAAAGCTGACCTGGGTTAAGAAACTAGTTTTTTCTCATTATCACTTCTCTCAAAAAGGCCAATGACAACCTTTTTTGTCCCAGTCTAATTAAAATTCAAACTGAAGCATATTTCTATCTGGTGGTAATGCTCATGAAAGATTCTTAAGGAAAAGGATATCATGGAACTTGGGATGGCTGTTGTTTGTAGGCTGGAGTTGCAAGAACTGGTCATTCTCATGGTTAATTGAAAATCAAATGTGTATTAAAAAGTTGGCAGAGACTGATTCTCCTTCCTCTCCAGACGCTTGCAATTCTTGATTCGTGATCACCCAGAATCTTTCCCCTTACTGGATCCAGATTCCATTGTCAGTATATCTAATCTAACCAGATGATGTGACATCTGTCTGTGTTCCCTTTTAAGAACGTGAGAAATGAAGCCTTTTCATCTTCCCTCTTTTTGCATTCTGGGACATCCAATCAAAAGTGCTCAATTTCTCCTTTTCTTGTTTGCTTTAGAAGACAACTCACTGGAAGTGTCCTGCGGCCATCTCCTGCCTGTGGAAGGAGTTGATCGAAAAATTAACCTGATTATGGACTTGTCGACCCAGCTTTCCCTTCAGTGTGAGAAGATCACCCAGATGGAAGAAGTTTTAGAGGAAAACGAAAGGAAGATTCAGCAGCTGGAAGCCGAGCGGGGGGGCCTTTCCTTTGCAAGAGGTCAAGGACCATCCAGAATGTTTACAAGAAGCCCCAGTTTTCTTTAATAATAGCATCATTTCTGTGGTCTCTGATGAGGTTATATGTAAAGATTCCCAGTAAGAGAATAATAAAAGTTTATTATATTTCATTAAGGTAAAGTTCAGAACCCAACTAGTCTCCTCATTGGCAAGCTCAAGTTCAAGATGATGGATTTGAATATCCTATAAAGTTCATATTGGAAGGAAACAAAACAAAGGGAGGTCTTTCTGACTGTTTCCCCTTTAGACATCAGTAGTCACGTAACCACACAGCTGTAGAATACTGTTTTCAGACATTCCTGGTACAGTGGGGGAGGGGAAAAAAAACACAAAACTAGACAGATAGTCAAAGAACTTAGCATCATCTTCTTACCAGTGGTTTGTCACACTGCAGGGGTGGGTGGTACCAATCTTGTTTTAATATGCAGCTCAGTTGTGAAAGAAAGCTTTCAAGGATTCCAAGTTCAAACTGGGGAGTGTCAGGGTGCTAAAGAGTAGGATCATTGACAGAAGAGTAACTAGCCATGCCATCTGTCCTTACATGTCTTCTATAATGGATTCTTTATGGCATACATTTTATTAACATTTAGCAAAGAAAGAAATGAAAAAGAATCAAAGAAATCAAAAGAAATAAAGAATGGATGAATCAGCAATATGGTCCTCTGGGAAATGTTTCCTGGGACATCTCCTTGGGAAAACACACAACGCTGATTTTTCCCTTAGAAGCGTGACTAAGACCAAAGCAAATTACACTCTTCAGTTCTTCTTACTAAGGAGCTATGGAGAAATATTGTAGCAAACATGAGAATCACTAGTTTTATCATCAGGTAGTTCCTAGAGACACACAAGTCTCTTTAATGTAAACATGATTGTAATGGGGGATGGGAAATGGAAGAGAAAACGTAGGTGGACAGGGATTATACCCAGTAAGTACTGCTTTGGAGGAAGTTCCCAAATTTACTGATCATGAGTGATCAGTAATAATACATAGTCCTGGGCTCTGGTGTAGGGCCGAGGACTGTGTATTTTAACAAATACATGTGGTATTCCTGTTGAGCATATTCCAGGAACTACATTGTAAGACACTTTGGTTTAGGGGTGGCTTCAAGCAGAGCTGTCACACTTTTATTCCCAAATTAAAAGACTATCCCCAGAAGGAGAATCTCTTCGTGCAAACCAGGGTGAGGAGTGTTATACAGTATATAATTAGTCTGATTATGGATCCTGACTCTCTACACACAGTTTCCAAACTTGATGTTTTTTTTAAAGGAAGTCATAGAGTTTTAGATTTGCAATATTGATTCTAGATGTTCACTACAAAAAAACACAGTTCAAGTTACTTTCATACAAAGCTAAAATCTTCTCATATTTGAATATAACCTCAGCATTTCACCTGTAATGTCTGCAAGTATGTAAAGATGCAGTCCATCATCAGAAATGAGAACAACTTACAATGCTCTGATTGTGAATACCCCAGAAAGTGACTCAAAGCACTTTTCACAGTCCAAGGAGAACCTGTTCTATGGAGTCTACTTCAGCCCCCACAGAGTCCACTTCTGAGATATCTTCTCTCTGGTTCCTGCTCCTTGTTACCTTCTCAAACCCCATGACCTCTTCGGTCCTTTCTATTTCACTGGCTCCGACTGACTAGTTCTCCCTGTTCCAATCTTGAAGTTTTGACCACTGCTTCCAACACCACGGTGAGGCTGAGGGTTGGCATGTCCTTACTGTGCATTTCTGTGAGAAAGCTTTAAGCCTTTCAGTTTGTTAAGAGTGGACTATCTCCAAAATAAACTATCATCTCTATAATTTTGATATGTTATTACGATTATCAAGTCTCCATCTCTGTATTTTACCAGAGATTGTCCTAATCCCATGGGATACTGGGGATGAGATAGACTGAAAGTAGGGAAGGAAAGAAAAAAAAAATCCTACCACATGGCCAACAGGAGGATGCTAACTTCTAGATGGATTTCCCCTGGCTACTCCCTGGCTAGTCCCCAACAGGAAAGCACCTTGCAGTGGAGATAAAATAGCAGGTACAACAGGAACTGCTGTGAATAATTGATTGAGCCTGTCACCTCTACATCCAAGCAGGAGCCAGGGAAGGAGAGAGAATGAGGGGTCATATTACCCTGCAAAACCATCTCTACAAGAAGCTGATCTTGACTCAGATCTAGGTTGTCTCCAGATCAGAAGCGGGGAGAAGATTTGGCCCAAAGGTGAACAGACTAATCAGCCAGACATCTTAGTAACAATCATTCTTTAACTATTCAAGTTTTATGGGACAGCAAAGGGCAGGGAGTGGATGAGGGGCTGGGCAGGAGGGGAAGAGGTGTATTGGCCCTGGAGGCATTTCAAAGTGGAAAAATTCTCATTCCCAGCTGAATATTTATGCCCTTGGATGCCCCCAAAGTTCATTTCCATTTTCTGCCACTCCTCCAGAGAATTGAGTAGTAAGCGTCACACTGTGCTAAACAGCTAGTTCAAATTAAGAGTAAGATTATAGTTCATATAAGCAAAGTCTTATTTTCTTAGGAGAAAGTTGGGCAGCTGAAGTTGTCTACTGATCCTTTAAACTGAGTAAATACCACAAGGCAATTAGCACACTGACGACCTTATGTAGGTTAGATTTGCAATGAAAATGTAGCATATAATAGGGCAATATATCTGATTTAAAAATAACAAGAAATCCAGAATATTAAAATATTTAACAAGTCACAAACAATTCTCTAATATTCTAAAGACATTTACAGAAATATATGCATAGTTTTAACTCTTCCTTTTCACCTGTCATTAACTTTTCTTAGAGAGAAATTTAAATATGTGATATGTCTAACCAATTTAAGTAAATGTTGGATTTAACCATTTAGTTTCATTATTATGTCAATGCCAAATACTTTATGCTGAGCTGAAATCATAGCTATAACTAGTCATAGACTTGTTAAAAGACTAGCAGGAAAGCAAGTCATTGGAAACACGAAGGGGGTGGTTAATGAAATTCAGCAAAAGCAAAGAAACTAATATTTTCTGCCTAAATGCATTTCTGGGAAAGGATGAAATTAATCAAATCTTAATTATCTTCTACACTCCTGTCTGCTTCCCCCCAAATCCAATCATTTTCTTTTATATCACACTGAAGGAAAGAATTTTTGCTTTAATGACACAAATAGAGAAGTGTTGATGAATGTTGCAGGCTTAAGTCAAAATAATATTTATTTGGCAATTTTCAAGTATAGGGACTTAAGTCAAAATAATATTTATTTGGCAATTTTCAAGTATAGGGACTGCAGAGACAAAACTATTCCAGAAGACATAAGAAATCATTGTTAAAGAACTTGGAAAAGCAAATACCTGACATGTAAAAAGTCTAACTCTCATAATTAAAAAATTAGACAAAACTAAAGGAAAAAATGAAAAAGGAAATTGTAAGGATAAAGCGTTATCATAATTTTCCCCTGCTATTACAACAAAATCTTTTATTAAGATTTTCCAGACACAAAAGAGGTTTTTTGCTAACAGAGGAGAATAAGTTCAAGTAGGAAATAACCTTTTGTGAATAAAAGTACTAGTATACTGGGACAAAGTTCACAGCAAAGACAGGGATAACTGTGAGATTTCCCATACCTAATAAAATTAGGACTTTTTTGGTAAAACAAAACAAAACCAGGAACAGTTATTCCCAGCTTCCCAGAGAAACTGCGCATCTGGTGTCAGATTACTCAGCATATTCCCAATAATGTGAACCTGTGGCAAGATGACATTTAATGGGTCTGACCATTTCCATCTATAAGGTTTCTGTTTGTTTCCTGTTTGTCTAACAAAGAATGACCCTTAGTGCTTAAATACAATAATACCCAATTCTTTGTTCCAGGAGAGAAAAAATCACATGATGTATTATCTGATGACTCTTAAATCCATTTTCCTAAATGTCACAAAAAAGTCCACCCAGAGTGCATTATCTGATGCTGCCTTTTTGACGGAATGATGAAGCACAGGCAAAGGATGGCAGTGGAATGAGAAAAAAAGAACTATCCCATCACCAGCTCCTTGTCATTTTGGGTCCAAACAATGATAACAGTGAGCTCTAGGTCAAAAAAAAGCTGCAAATATCATCCTTGGCCTGGAGATACAAAGGTGTGTCTTAACTGACTAGCTCCAGTCTGAAGAAGTTGGTTTGGTGATTGTGAAGGAAACAACCAACAGCTATAATGGAAGCCCTCTGATCTTAGGGACCTGTATAACTAGCCATCGATTATGTATATAGGAATATAACTAACATTTACAGAGCAATTTATAGTCAATTAAAATATTTTCAAATAGATGTATTTAATCCTTATGAGTTAGGTTCTAGCTGGATAATTAATTCCATGCTTATAGGAAATGCCAGAACCAGGGTCTGCAGTTCCCAGGCCAGGATAACTTTCACAACACTGACCACCTCTATGAGGCCACAGAAACAGGCATTTATTGTCTATGCCTCTCTCTTAGGTCAGCCTAATTTCCATTACAGGAAAAACCATTGTCCACAGGTACATTCTTTTTCAAGTTTATTACACAATAGGGGTCAAAAACCTGTCCAGATTCAACTGATCAACTTACCCAGTTTAGCCAGAATGGTGTTCTGTTTTGTTTTGCTTTAAAATAAATGCTTTTAAGAAGGGTGGGTCTGCATGCTACAGTTTGCCCCAGTCCCCACCACTTCCTATTGTCTTATATCTTAAGGCTAATTAAGATATTTATCTTAGCTGCCTGGCCCCATAGGTGAATGGGTTTATAATCCCTTCCTCAAATACACTGTGTACACCAGGTCCGATTGGTATGCCTTGAGCTTTTGATTTATGGTCTGATGCATACATTCAAATTGAGTATGTTACATCGTACATTCCATGTTAATGCATATCCCCACAGGCACAATAGACACAGCACAACAAAGACTTAAGGACAGTAACAAACCAGATGTCCAGTGCATTTTCCTTATCAGTTCAAGACAGTTTCTGAATCTTTCAGTTCTAATGTGTGCTGTGTAGAAGGGAATTCTGATAGTAAAAAGTCATCTTATCCATACCACCAGCACGAGTAAGAAGGTAAGTGATGCCTACCAGAACTGGCATTTTCTAAAGAAAGGACATGGACATTCTACTTAATGTATAAAACTCCCCTTTCTGACCAGTGGTCCAGGTTCTATTTTACACAGATGGAGGAACAGAGAGAAGCAGTTGAGTGGCATCTGCAAAGGTCACTGACTGTAGTTCTAGCTGCTTTTGTCTTAGAGACCCAATGTCTACCTAGATGAAAATGTAGGCATTGGGTCTCTTTAGCACACTTAGCATATTTTGGAACAATGCCTTAAATGTATAAAGCAAAGTATACAGTAATGAGTCCGTTTATCCTGACAACCCTGTGAGTTAGGGGTTTCCCATCTGCAGGTGGGAGAACTGCACTCTAGGCTTATAGAACAAGGGTCAGCAAACTCAAGCTGCAAGCCAGCCCCAGCTTACCACCTGTTTTTGTATGGCAGGTGAGCTTAGAATGATATTTACATTCTAAGAATGGATGAACAACCAATATCAAAGAATAATATTCATGACCCAGAAATTATATGAAATTTAAATTATACTATCTATAAAGTAAGTTTTGTTGGAAGGCAGACATTCTCATTCATTTTGGCATTGCCTCTGGGTTGTTTTCTTGCTACAATGGAAGAGTTGAGTAGCTGTGACATAGACCTACAGCCAAGAGGCCTAAATACCTGGGCCTTAACAGAAAAAGTAAAATTAAATTAAATGAATTGCTCAAAGTCATGTAGCTAGTAGGTTTCAGAACCAGTCTGGAGCCTGATGTTGGAATTAGAATAATCCAACTGTCTACTCCTTGTGATCAGGGTACACTTTTACACAGATTGATTCTCAACTTGGCATCCTAAAGAAAATATATGTTATTTACCTAGGAGTCACCAAATGTCATTAGACTGTGGCTAAAAAATAAGTGAAATGTCTTTGATTATCCCATAGCACAATGGTTTTTTTTAGGTAATAAATGTTTCCCCCTATATTTATCTATTTTATTTCTACATTAAAAAGGTAGCTTGCTCTATGCACCCCTGCCTAGACTCCAGGAGCTTTGTGTAAAAGAAGTTAATCACGAGATGCTTCCTTTCTAGGCTTTTGTTTCCATAGTCCACTGAGGAGAAAAGTTGAAAAAGTATCTCTTGAGGGGAACATGGGAGACAGGGAGGGAGTCCCACCACCCTGAGGGGAGAACAAGAGAGGCATGGGGGATCCCATCAGAGCAGGATCCCATCCCTGCCTCAGGTATATAGCAGGATCTCAGTGGGATCAGCCACATGCAACAGCAGGCAGGCGGGATGCTGAGGCCCGGGACTTCAGGACCTGCCCAGAGTCCCATGCCTATGTGTGGCTTGGATGTGCCCAAGCAGCAGAGCTGACAGGACCAAGCTGACTGGAAAGACAGGGGCATCTCCAGATGACCTGGAAGGGTCTCAGAACCAAGAGCCCTGGCATGAGGCCAGGGGAGTGTGAGACTCACAGTGACTCAGGTTGAACCTCCTGCCTTCCTGGTGGAATAAGGGCTCAGAGGTAATATTCAGATAATTTATAGAAAATAAAGAAAAGGAACTCATGCAGACTTGAGTTTGCAGACTGAGATTCACAAGAGCCATACCATTAAAAGTCCCCATTAAAAATGCAAATCACAAAGACTGGTCCAACCTTCCACTGAGTTCTGCTCCCCAAGAAATGCACGGAAACCCCACTGTTGGTGTTAGTGACCCAACACCTCAGCCCACCATCCTCATCCTGAACCACCGCAGCTTCAGAGAATGGCTGTCACCACCTGCCACACTGCAACTGCCCACCCCAGCCTCCACACCTCCATTCAGGTACCCTGATGGGCTCAGGCCACAGACTGAAGTGTCACCCTTAACTCCCCGAAGCACAAACAAACCAGGCTGTGGTATTAAACAAAACTTTGTTAAGTGCTTGGGAATAACTAGAATATGGTGCCAAATATCACACAGTTAGTTCAAGTTACTCACAGGCCTAAACTTAAGATCTCAAGTTCTTGCTTTGTTCTCAGCAGATTTCCATCAGCCCAGCTAGTGTCCTTAGGATTTCACTACAGATACTCTATTCCTTCCCCAGAGAGAAGAGCAGATCACCACTTCTCCCAGCCCAACGCTGTTCATTTTAAATACCAGGATGGTTAACGGTGACAACATTTTCTTCTGGAGATAACTCCACCCCACCCACAGGATGTGGTCCAACTTCATGGACTCCAACCATATGTCCTAGAACCTGGGTTACTCAAGCTTAAATACTCTTTGTGGATGCTAAATATATATAAATATCTATACTGAGGAGGAAATGTTCTCAAAATATAGTATTCCACAGAATGTTAAGTATCTTAGCTTACACGTCTGCATTCATACATATATTGCAATTTCATCCCCAAGAAGGAGAATTAGGTATTTCCTTTATATTCTTGAGATTAAATGACCATTTTTGTGATTTTTCTAATATAAAGGAAGGTTTCTCCAAAGATTAATTAAAATCATAACTTTAGAAACCCAGCTGCTGCTAACTTATGTGGAAGTATTTGTGCCAAAACAAATTGTCTCTTTTTCTGCCATACCATCCTCCACTCTTCCAAAGGCTACGCGGAGCAGGGCAACTATAAAACAAAGTGGGGATTATCTTACCAACATTTCTGGTAAATGTTCTTGATTATTAAAAGATTAATAACCAGAGTATATGTTCCCTCATTCACTCAACAAATATTTACTGAGTACTTACTATGAACTTGTACTTATTATATGCTCTATCAATCATGTCAGATGTCGAAACTTAGTCCAGATTTATACATAGAATAACAGAGAGTTTATTATTGCCACAGAGATATTTATTATACCTTTTAAATTAGTTAAATAATAAGCTGAAAAATTGCTGGCAAAAAGAAATCAGAAGAGGGGAAGGTTTTCTATAGCACAATTCATTTTAGAAATACATTTGAAATTGGTAGAAGGATTTTTTTTCAAACCCTCTGTGGACTTTCTTGAGTGAATGAATGCTACTTTGTAGGGATGAACAACCTTCAGTGAGCCAGGTCATGTACAATTGGCAGCAGACTATAGATTCAGAAGCCTGCAGAAAGGTCTAGGGATGAAGGAGGGCTACGGCTCCTTCTTCTCTACTTCATTTCCAGCCTAGCAGAGATGCCAAGAATTTAAATTAAGCTGATTATCCTTTGGGAGTTATTCAATCCTACTATTTTACCATAGAAATTTAGAGAACCATTTCATGAGGTTGTTCTCTAGATTATTTCTTGCTAAGAACTTTAACAAATTGAGATCCTAAAGACAGAGAAATTTTTTTTTCTATCTTAGTGTTTGCCCCACAATTTTGAAACACAGCAGTTGTCTCCTAAGACGTCACGGTGTTTGTGAATCAGCTCAGACTATGGAAGGGGTGTCTGTAACAGTGGGAGTTGCCTCAAGCATCAGACCATACTGATAGATCCCCGAGACCTAATCAAAGATTGAAACTGATAGGCACCTGGAGTGATGTATAGCTTCAGGGAACATATTCCCATCTGCTAGTTTCTCAGTAAGAAATGGAGAATTCAAACATATTAAGAAGACAGAATTATATTTAAAAAGAGAGGTTGTGTCTGTACTGAAATTTCTTTTCTTTAGTAATTAATGTCAAAAAATAAAATGCTTGAATTACAAACCAAAAACATAGAAAACTCTTCTAGAGGATCATCCCAAGAAACATCTGTTTTCTTTAGTACTAGTATTAATCTTCAGTGGGTTGGAATATTTGTGGTATTTTTTCCCCGAGGAAAATGTGTGGTGAATCTGTAAAAGTTGTGAATCTGTTAGAACACACATTTTATTGCTTTAAACTCTCTATAGGAGTAATAAATCCTTAGATGAAATGAGAAATTCTCTATTACTAAGTGGAAAATAGAAACACAGTTTTTTGTTTTTTCCTTAGTCCTACTATACAGTCAGTCTTCTATATACTTGATTAAATATGGTTGTTCCAGATGTATCTTGAGTGCATACAAGGAACTACGATGGCTAAAGACTGAACAGGGAACTGCCAATCTGAACTTCTCAGCACTTACCCAGATAAAGGAAAAGAGAGGGTTTAATGCTTTGTATTATTGCCAACCAGCACTAGTGATAGTGAGATTTGTTAAAACATGAGTTTGTTGAATTATCCCTGGAATAAAGGTGATTAGAATCTGCCCTAAAGTAAAACAACGTGGGAAAGCACTTTATTTATATGTATCAGATACTCATAGATGCTTCTTAATTCTTCCTGGTGATGTAAGTTGTGTTGGATTAAAGGGAGTATTATGGCAACTCTATAAAATAAGCAGCTTATTTTTTCCTCCCAGTTGAAGAGCACTTCATAAGACTCTTCATAGGTCTTGAAAATAATCCTTACAGGATCAAGAGAACTTTCATTTAAAATGCATTAAAATGTGCAATACTTTCCCATCTGCAATAATAGACTTTGATAAGTTATATATATATATATATATAATGTAATATCTAAAGTAACCACTAAAAAACTATACAAAGAAATATACTAAAACAGTATAAATGAATCAAAATAAAATTCTAAAAAATGTTCAAAGAACCCAAAGGAAAGCAAGAAAAACAAAACAGAGAAACAATCAAAATCAAAAAACCCAGAGAGAACAAATAGGAAAAAAAAGAAAAAATTGTGGAGTTAGAACCCTAAATAGCAAGTTAAATATAAATATTAGTGTCTAAATACACCAATTAAAACAGAGAATATCAAAGTGAATTTAAAACCACAACTGAACTATATGCTACCTCTGATGAACTCATTTCAAGTATAACAATATAGGCAGGTTGGAAACTTAAAAATGTAAAAAAAATATATTATACAAACACTGATCAAAAGAAAGCAGTAGAGGCCATATTTATATCAGGTAAAGTAGAGTTCACAGCAAAGAAAACTACCAGAGCTGCATAGGGACATTATTTGTGATAAAAGAGTCAACCCACCAAGAAGATGTAGCAATGTTGAATGTATATATGCCAAACAACACAGCTGCAAAATATGAGAAATAAAACTTGATAAAACTGAAAGGAGAAATAAACAAATTCACAATTAAGAGTTGAAGATTTCAATACCTCTCTTTCAATAATTGATAGAAACACTAAACAGAAAATCAGCAAGGCTATAGAAGATCCATGAACACCATTAACTAATAGGGTCTAATCAACACTTAAAGAACAATTCATAAAACAAGAGTAGAATAAACATTCTTCTCAAGTGTCCAGAGAATATATACCAAGATGAACCATATCTTGGCCCATAAAACAAAGCTCAACAAATTTAGAAGAATTAAAATCATGCAGGGTGTCTTCTCTGAGCACTACAGAGTCAAAGCAGAAATCAATAACAAAATGATAATAGGAATATCCCAACTTGGAAACTAAACAGCACACTTCTAAATAACCTATGAAATAAAGAAATTGAAAGAGAAAATTTAAAACACATGGAATTGAACGAAAATGAAAATATATCAAAATTTGTGGGACATTGCCAAAGTGGTGCTAAGAGAGAAATTTATAACATCAACTTATAGAAGAGGAAAAGTCCCAAATCAAAAATTAAGCTCCCATATAAAAAACTGGGAAAAAGGGAACAAAAAAAAAAAAAACCAAAGCAAGCTGAAAGAATAGTAATATTTAATAAAATAATAAAATGAGAGCAAAAATCAATTAAACTGGAAGCAGAAAAACACTAGAGGAAATCAGTGAAAGAGCTGGTTTTCTGAATAGAGCAATATAATTACAATCTCTCTAAGACCAAGAAAGAAGAAAGAAAGACACAACATGTCCTGTCAGGAACAAAATAGGGAATATCCAAAACAGTGGGATATCTAACAAACCAGCGGCCTGAAAAGGTAATAAAAGAATACTGCTGACAACTCTGCACACCTACATTTGACTATGTAGATGAAATGGGCCAATTCCTCAAAAAACAAAAACCAGTACAACTTAGTCAATTGGAAATAGATCATTTGAATTGTCCTATAAATAAATATTGAGGAAACCAATCATTTTAAAACTAAAAATAATCTCCAGGCCCAGTGGTCTTACCAGCTAATTCTACTAAATATTTAAAGTATTAACACCAATTCTGTATTTTTCCAGAATATAAAGAGGAATGTATTAGTCAGAACCAATATAGAAGGTGTGAGGGGCAAGGGGAAGGTTATTTTAATGAATTGTTTAGTGAGAGATTATAGAGCCTGGCAAGTCTAAATTTGCAGGCCTGGCAGGCTGGAGACCCAGAGTAGAGTTAATGTCACTGCTGAAGTCCAAAGACAGTCTATTGACAGAATTCTCCATTCTTCAAGAGAAGTCGGTTCCTTTCTTTGAAAGCCTTCAGTTGTTTAGATGAGGGCTACCCATCTTATGGAGGATAATCTGCTTTACTTAAATTCTGCTGCTTTAAGTGTTAGTCTCATTTTTTAAATACTTTTACAGAAACGTCTAGAATAATACTGGACCAAATATCTAGTACTGTGGCCTAGCAAAGTTGACACATGAAATTAACCATCACAAGGAGGACCACTTTTCAACTCATTTTTTATAAAGCTAGAATTATCCCAATTCAAAGCCAGACAAAGAAAACTAAGACAAATATCTCTCATAAATATAGACTCAAAAGTACTTACAAAATATTAGCAATACAGTATTCAACAATAATGAAAAATGATTATATGTCATGTTCTAGTGAGAAACAATTCCAGGAACACAGATTGCTGCAATATCCAAAATTTAGTCAATGTACTCCAGCATATTAACAAACTATAGAAGGAAAACCACATATCAATGGATGCTGAAAAAGCATTTGATAAAATTAAATATCCACTGATGATTAAAAACTCTCAGAGAAATAGTGGTAGAAGGAAACTTATTCAACTTGTTAAATAATATATTTTATTGATGAAGAGCCTCTACAAAAAACTTACAGAAGACATTATACTTAATGTTGAGAGACTGAATAGTTTCCCCCCTAAGATTAGTAGCAAGGCAAACATGTCCAGTCTCACCAGTCTTATTCAACATAGTGCTGGAAGTCATAGGGAAGAAAAGGAAATAAAAGGCATACTGATTGGAAAAGAAGAAATAAAACTGTATCTGCAGACTTGTGGGAAATCCTAAGGGTCTACAAAAAACTTCTAAGGCTGATAAGTGAATTCAGCAAGGTATCAGGACACAAGATAAAAAAAATTTAAATCACTTTTTTTACCTTTTAAGAAATTTCTAGATGTAAATCTACCAAAGCATGTACAGGACTTAATATCTTGA
This sequence comes from Manis javanica, assembly GCF_040802235.1. NCBI lineage: Eukaryota > Metazoa > Chordata > Mammalia > Pholidota > Manidae > Manis > Manis javanica. The sequence goes on along the minus strand of NC_133169.1, from coordinate 56,404,187 downwards.
AAATTATAAAATGCTAATAAAAAAATCAAAGATCTAAACAAATGGAAAGACTTACTGTGTTCATGGATTGTAAGACTCACCATACTAAAAACATCAACTCTCCCCAAATTGACAGATAGGTTTCATGCATTTCCTATCAAATCTCAGTAAGATTTTTTTGGATATATAGAAAAAGATTATTCTAAAATTTACGTGTAAAAGCAAAAGAACTAGAATAGCTAAACAGTTTGAAAATACTTCAATTACTAATAGCCAAGAACTTTCCCAAGTTAATGACAGACACCAAATCACAGATCCATGAAGCTCAGAGTATGCCAAGTAGGATAAATGCAAAACCACACACACACACACACACACACACACACACACACACACACACACACACACACATGCATATCATATTCAAAGTGCAAAAAGCAGACGAAGAGAAAATCTTGAATGAAGCCAGAGGGAAAATACACCTTACCTACAGGGGAACAAGGATAAGAATTACACTGGACTCCGTGTTGGACACTGTGCAAGCAATAAAAGAATAGTGTGAAATATTTCAAGTGTTGAAAGAAAAAAGCCACAGCCTAGAATTTTATATCAGCAACATTCTTCTTCAAAGGTGAAAGAGAAAGACTTTCTCAGAGTAGCAGATTATAGAAATGAAGAACAGAGTAGGAGTTGCCAGACATAAAGTATTGGGGAGAAAAGTGGCTGTGATTATTAACAGGGCAAAATGAAGATCCATGTGGTGATGGAAATGTTCTGTACCTTGACTATCAATGCCAACCAGCCCGGCATTGACATTACACTGTCCTTTTGTAAGCTGTTGTCAATGGAGAAATCAGGTAAAGGATATACAGGATCTCTCTGTATTATTTTTTACAGCAGCATGTGAATCTTTAGTTACCTCAAATTAAAAGTTTAACAGAAAAAACCTCAGTCTATTCAGTATGGCTTCTTCTTTATGCTCCCCCTGAAGCTGATGCTAATAAACTCTGAGAGGTTGTAAGTATATGGTACCCCTGCAGCAGTGGGCAGAAGTCTGTTCCTGTGTCAGGCCCATCCATGCTGCCTTCCTGCTCCAGGTGCCATTCATCCATTCTAATTCCCATGGTTTTCAGAGGGGTTGAAGACCTTGTCCCGGCTCCCACAAAGGACCCTGGCATCCATATGCTAACATGTGGCTGCCGACCTGCCAAGTGATGTAACCCCTCATTCCTGCCACAAGAGCTATAGAGCCCAGTGGCTCTCCCCCAGCCCCTGCCCTGGCTTACATGGGTGACCTTCTCTGGAGGCTTTGCCCACAACGCAAAGTGCCCATAAAACTGAGGGAACTGTCTCTGGCCCCCTCCTGCTTAACTATACAGCACCACCACTTTTCATTAGTACCTGCCAGCTGTCACCTCAAAATGGCATGGGAAGAGCAGTCATTAACCTCAGAATTGCTGTCCTTTGGTCCAAATCCTGATTATAAGTTTCTATTTTCCAAATTGCACACTCACAAGGGGTTCCCTCACGTCCACATTCTCCCAGACTTGCTCCAGAGAAACTGGTTCTGCAAGGATGCTTTGTGAGATTTTCTGTCTTCCATCTGAACCAGCAGTTTGGGACGTAAGAACCAAAAATATGCCACCTTTGTTATTCAGGTTCCTGTAACATCTTTCTTCCCCCAAGGCAATGTGCAATTTATGTCTAACTTCCATGAGGAGGAAAATATGTTTGGGTAAACAAGTGAAGAGAAGAGATTTAAAGGGTCTGGCAGAAAGGACAAAGCACATCAATTAATACACGGAGGTGGGGGTACGGGGGGTTGTCACACCACTACAATACAGCATCTCTGTGTTATATGCAGGGTACAAGTCAGCAGTGCTTCCAGGATACTGTCCCTTTGGCAGCATGCAGAGCTTCAGTGGCTGGGCTGCAGTTATGAATGCAGCATACAACTTGTCTTTCAACATAATCTGAACCCACCATGAACCTTAAGACTCAAGAGGTTTCTTTGGAAATACTAATGCAAATGCGTGCATGTTTCTTGAAGGAAAAGAGAGAAATATGTGAAAGGAAAAAAAGAGGAAAACCTTGGAACACAAAACCTGAGGGAAATGAACCATTTGCAAAGCCTTGTCTTAATTTTATCTTGACAACAAGACTGTCTTTTTCCTTTCTTCTGTGCTGTCTTCCAGTACCGTGGTATCTTTCACTGCGCACTGAGACTCTGTGTCCATGCGGACCCTTTGTGGTGCCTTTGCGCTGCATACACAAAGGTCCTTTTCAGAAGTTCCCGCAATGTACTTGTTTGGTTCTAACCAACTGCTTGTTAAGTCACCTCACATCCTGGTGCACAGAGCACTATAGATAACTAATGTTGTGAATTCCCTATAAAAATCCAAGCCAATGTCCCCTTGGTCAAAGATTTCAAACATAAGAAAATTCTTTGTGTGAACAGGAAACTGATGTGCGTACTTACTGTTAACTAGACAAACAACTTGTAAGTGAATTGTATTTGTTCTCTTGGCAGCTCTGTTTGTATAAAGAGGCTTAACTGGAAGATTAAAACAAATTCTATCTTAAAATATTGTACCATAAAACCATACACCTGCTCAGAGTTCAAAGGACTGTGGTCTTATTACAGGTTGTATAAGCATCAGGGAAATTTTACATGGAAAACAATCCATAGTAGCAAACCTGAACATCTAAGGCAAATCCTCCCAAGTCCAAGGTTTCTTGGACTGTCAAGTTGAAATCAGAAAACCCGACTTACCGGCTAGAGCTGATAGTGTGGAGGGCTTTGGAAACTTCCAAAGGACTGTTGCTAAGAGGAACTGAGCTCTGAAGGGCAGAGAAAACACGAAGCCCCTTTCAGGTTCTTTGACAGACACTCTATTAGCAGTGTCCTAATTCCGGCAATAATTGTGGTTATGAAAAAATGATGCTTCCTAGCTTGTGTACTGACTATCCTCTTCTATCAAAGGGTAGGCTGAGAACAATGGAAGTAGATGTGAAATGCAGGAGACGTTTTACAGAGGCAATGGGCTGTTCAAGCTGTCACCAAGGTTGAGACTTTCTGGGAAACTACCCCACACAAGATAATACTAATAAAACCCAGGTGTGCTGGGGGCGATGCAGGGAGAGGCCTATTCATCCAGGTGTTAAGAAAGTGGCTGCTGTTTTATTACTACTTGCAATTTTCAGATTAACGATCTAATGTGCCACCGGATGAACAGACCACCTCTTGGAGGAGAGCTGGATTTAAGCAGGAAATGCTCTCTGGGCTCTGTCCCTATTCTGAAGCTGCTCTGGGCACTCTGCCAAGGATTATTCACCAGACCCCTCTTACCCTTTTTTGATCTCATCCAATTCTTTTGCCTTACGTTCTCATTGCTTTTCTCACTTTTCTCTTTAAAGGACCTCCTGCATGTTAAGTAAGAGACACAACACACCTTCTTGGTGTCTGCTTAGAGCAGGGATAGATCAGCCTGGGCAGATGAAAAACTAAGTATAAAGGGACAAATCAAAACTGATAAAAGTTGAGACTAGATTGGCATTCAAGGGGCTCTGAGGTAACTGTGTTTCTCGTAGAGGAAACAAATGATCTTTGGGAACTTGAGCTATTCCTGCGGATCCTTCCTGTGTGGTGTGCAAACAGGTGGGTCCCTTGTGGGCTCCGTGCCAGGAAGTCCCTCCCCTACAACCAGAGGAATTCATGAAGTCCCCAGGGGCAGCTTACAACCTCTGCTCCCTTACAGAACAAGATAGTCAGTATCCTGGCAAATTAAGCATGGTTTCTTTCCCTGAAAGAATTACGTCTTAATCACTTTCCAGAGAAAGTTTCTTAATGGAAGTTCCAACATCTAAGCCTCATGGCAGTTTTTTGTTGGTTTTAGCAGAGGTTTCAAATGAGCCAAACTCAGAAACACATTCATTATTCGGTATGTCACTCAAGATTGCCTTCTTTTGGAAAAGCTGTTCTGCTTTTGAGTAATTCGTATTTTTACTTTTTTATAAATCCAGTTAAAATCCCCTAAAAATAAAACTTGCAGGGGTTTAAGCTCAGGTCAGTGAAATCATGACAGCTTCCAGGAATGTCACCTGTTGGAGTCACCTTTGTTTTTATTGTGGAAGAAATTGTACTGCGCGAGCAGCTGTCCAGGAAGCACAGTCCCCACATCAGCATGTGGACCACTCTTTCCGTATTTGCTATTGCGGCAGGCAGCAGAGTGCCGAGTTCAAACTTCCGTTGTGCCACTTCCTAGCTGGGTAACCTTGGCGACAATTCTTTTCACCTAAGTCTTGGTTTCTGGCTTGGTACTATGGCAAACAGTCTTATCTGGTCTTCCTCTCTGGATTTTCCCTTGGAGTCAGAGGCCATTTCCACCTAAAATGGAAAAGACAAAGCATTGCCACACAACTAACAAAGAATTGATGCCTGTTCCTTGACCCTCCCTTTATAAGATTTCCTATTTCCTGCTGTAGCTGCTGAAATTAGGGAGTCACTGGCTTGAACAGTTGTTATTGACTCATTTCTCATCTTCCTGTGATGTGCACAACACTTACTAGATAAATACTTACATATGTTTATATATATATGTAAGTTCATATGTATTTCTATATAAATATTTGTACATATATACATATGTATGTAAAGGAAGAGAAGCACTTAACATGTGGTGATAGAAACTTCATGTTTGTTGTATGAATAAATGAACCCTACTTAATAGAAACATAAGGGATACTTTTTTAAACACAAAGATGGACATGCCTGGATCCACAAATGTATCATTTAGCAAAACACTTTGTAACACCAAAATGACCAGCTGACTTCACTGAAAAGATTTAGTGTTTTGAACAGAAATGTGCCCTTGCCCATTAGCTTTCCCTGTTTATACTGTTCAGTGATGACCCCAGAGATGCCTGATGTTCTGAGTTGAAGGAAGGTTATCCGGTCTCTGACACTAATCAGGTGTTTCCTTATGCCATGTGTCAAAGGCTATTTTTGTGCATACTCAGAAGTCTTTTGTTGCTAAAGAGTAGAATAAATTCCTAGATATGAAATTATTCAGGAAACACTGGAAGTATAAAAACTGGTAACAGTCCTAGCTATCACATATGGTCATGGTGAAGATTAAATGAGATCATATGTTTTATACTGAGCACAAAGCCTAGTACATGGTAAGCACTCAGTAAACATTAGCCACTGTTATTTTACCAAAGCGTAAAATAGCATTTTGAAATCTCACAGTCTGCAACTAAGCTAAAAATATGCAACTATGCAGCTATGCTTATAAATATGTACTAATGACAAGTGTCTGCTGCCTTTTAATATCATCTTATAGTAGAACATCTGTCTTGGTAGGGATCCTAGATGTAGGGCCTGAATCAGGGAATTGAGAGACCTAGAGTTATTGAGGGATTGCTCTTCAGGAAAAATCTGTAAAGGGGTGAGGAAAGTAAGATAGGGGATGGGTAAAAGCATAGTAAAGATGTGGTCTCAGATTAAGTCTAATCTAGCCTTGAACAGGGAGGCTCTGGAGTTTATATCACATTGCAGATTTGTTGCCCCTCGATGCAAGGGGGGGCTGGTTTTTGGTATTCCAAAACCAGTGATTTGCTGAGGGCCCCACCTCCAAACCCTCACATGAAAAATGGGTATAATCTCTAGGATGAGGCCACTCCCTTTAACTGAGGGCAATTCCCCAGAAAGGGGGAGGCATCTGTGAGCATGCAGCATCTAATGCACACAGCATGGGTACAGTGGCCACGTGTGATCACCTGAGGCATAGGTACTCATGGTGCTCCTGTGTACACAGGTGGTCACCGGAGGCACAAGCCACATACAGCTGAGGCATAGGTACGATGACCAGGTATGTAGGTTGTTTGCAAAAAAAGTCATTCTCCTGTTTCCATGTCCCTTTCAATGTGATTTTGCAGCTTCCTACCCTTTGTATCTACATTGGCTTTATGACTTATTTTGACCAACAAAATATAGTGGAAGTGACATCATGCAATTTCTAATCCTAAGGCTCAAGAGGCCTGGTGAGCTTCCACTTGCTCTCTGTAATGCCACGTGAAAAAGCCTGGGTTGCTAGCTAGATAATGGAAGACATTGCTTTAGTCCACAGCTAACCAGCCAATCACCAAACATGGGTAGAGAAGCCAGTTTGCAATCACCACTCAAGCTGAACTAGGATACATCAGCAAAACTGCCCAGTTAACTTGTAGGCTTGGAAGCAATAATAAATGGTGATTGTTTTAAGTGCTATTTGTGAGGGGAGGGTGCTCTTAAAACAATAGAAAACCAGTACACCCATAAAAGGAACCTGGACAGAAATATGGAGTTAATGTAGGAGATCAAGCATCCTAAAGCAGTAATTCATATAATCACACTTGAGATTGTTTTTCTCAGGGAAGTTTTTTAAAGGACTACTTGGTTCTATGACTTTTTAAAATAATATAAAAACCTAATCTGTTATAATCAGGCACACTCTTCTCAGTAAATATTGAATCCAACCTCTACAAGGTAGTTTAATTCCTATCTAGCTTCAAGGATCCATATTTAGACATAAAATTGTGTTTTGCCTAAGGATATTGGTCTCACCTCAGTCATTAAGGAAATCCATATGAGGTGTACTCAGAGAAAGAATTTCAGAGTTTGAGGGCTGGCTCCCCCATTTTATTTGTATAATTTGACAAATAATCTGTCTGAATCAATTTCCTCACGTGCTAAATGAGAACAATCTTCTATATCTACTGGGAAATTTTGTCAAGAGGCTGAAATGACATGTCAATGTGAAACTCTAGGTAAAGTGAAAAACATTCCACAAACATGAATCAAGGGGATTCAGTCTATATGATTTCCTCAAACTCTGGGATAAAAAGATAAACAATCAGGAGTCCTTGTTGTATAGAGGTCTTGAAACTTCTTGGGATAAATGTGAAATGGATTTTGGGACACAGGTACAAAGGTTGAGACTTTGTGATTATATTCCCCCAAAGGTGACATAAAGTGGCCTCCAAATTCTCACCCTGAGGAAGAAGACATCTAAGATGTGCCTCAGCAAGGAACTCTGACATGACTAGAGAGAAGACCAGAATATTTCTGACCTGGCCCTAAGACATTTTGTTCTAAATTCTTCAACAGAGGGAAGAACAAAGTGGAAAAGTCCTGGTTAGATACTGAAGGTCTAAACAAAGAATTGGCTTTCCAGTTCAAGTTGACTAACTGAATACAAGATTTACTCTTCCTCTCTCAAAAAAATTACCATTAAAATGACAGAAAAGCACAAATACATATTTAAAAAATGAATCTTAGCAGAGTGATATATTTGAGAGAGATGCCATCAACTGCATTGCTGAAGGACATACAGCAGTTCAGACTGGATGGAAAGTAAAACCTGAGAGCTAAGGAAGTCATAATTTCATACAGAAGAAACAGTATGTTTTCCCAACTGTGCCCCAAAATAATCCTAAGAGTAGCCACAGTGGGAACTAGGGGAAAGGGCAGGATGAAGACAGTTGGTGAGATGATTATTTAAGGATGACAAAACATTTGCATCAGTATCCACCCACCTCCCTGTTGCTCTGATGGGAGTGGTTGCTTCTAAGAGCTACAGACTCTTGATTGGTCTGAAGCTTCAAGCCATGAGGACAGCTCTAAAGTGGGAGTTAAGGCATGGGAAATTCTAGAGGGTTGAGGTTGGAAAAGCAGAAAAATAGTAAAGACAGCTTGTGGTTACTGCAAGGACTGGAACTCCTGGTACTATGGTCCCACATGTACTTCTAAACTTCCCCACACAAACTGCTTCAACATGCCACCCATAATCAAAACCTGTTTCAGTGATATATGAGCTGTGATTTTCATTTTGGCTAGGACTCACATCTGTAGCTTGGAAAAGACAACCAGTATGTGCAAATATTTGAGGAAAACCAACAGAAAAGACACCAAATATAATTTTTTAAGTAATAATAATAGCAAAGTTATAAACTCAACAAAGTAGAAGAATTATCCCCTGAGGAAATGATGGAAGCCTGCAAATTTTTTTAAAAGTACAAAATAATATAAACAAAGGAAATTAAATTGCAAAATAAACATTTTTAATCATTAATGTCCTTAAGTTGGTTAGAAGGGGTATTGTATTGAAAAGAAAAGACTGCAATGAAAAAGCAATGAGAGAGATCTCTGAGGTTAAAACTATGATCAAAATATGATGGCCAAATAGAAAAATGTACATAGCTGAAAAATCAAATAATCATCTGGGATATAGGGATGAGTCATTTTCCTACCATGCAGTGAAGAAAGAAAAAGAGGTAGAAAATCTGGGGGGAAACCTAAGGAACAGGAAGAAGAGATCTGGAAGAATAATCATTCATTTAGTAGGAATTCTAAAAAAAAAAAAACTAGAAGATTGAGAATGGAGGGGAATATATAATAAAATAATTTAGTAAACTGCTCTCATCAGATTTTTAGATGAAAAGCCCCAAATTGCTCCTAGGAATTTACCCAAAGAAAACAATTTCTCAGATTAAAAAAGACATATACATCCCTATGTTTATCACAGCACTATTTACAATAGCCAAGAAATGGAAGCCACCTAAGTGTCCATCAGTAGATGAATGGATAAAGAAGATGTGGTACATATACACAAGGGAATACTATTCAGCCATAAGAAAGAAACAAATACTACCATTTGCAACAACATGGATGGAGCTAGAGGGTATTTTGTTCAGTGAAATAAGTCAGGCAGAGAAAGACAAATGCCAAATGATTTCCCACATTTATGGAGTATAACAATGAAGCAAAACTGAAGGAACAAAATAGCAGCAGACTCACAGACTCCAAGAAGGAACTAGTGGTTACCAAAGGGGAGGGGTGTGGGAGGGTGGATGGGGAGGGAGAGAGAATGGGATTGTGGAGTATCATGATTGGTGCACATGGTGTGTGTGGGGTCTCAGGGAAGACAGTGTAGCTCAGAGAAGACAAACAGGGACTCTGTGGCATCTTACTACACTGATGGACAGTGACTGCAATGGGGTATGGAGGGGATTTGATAATATGGGTAAATGTAGTAACCACATTGTTTCTCTTGTGAAACCTTCATAAGAGTGTATATCAATGATACCTTAATAAAAAAAAGAAAAGCCCCAAATTAAAATTAAAAAAACAAACACTAGGTTTGTCCTGGTAAAATTTCAGAACCCAAACAATAAAAAGACTATACTAAAACACTTCAGAGACAGTGTGCCAATAAGAAAACAGAAGCAGATTAACACTGAACTTCTTATATGCAAATAGGGCTGCTAGAAAACAAAGGAACAACATCATTACAATTCTAAAAGCCATTCTTAATCTAGATTTCTATACCCAGCCCAGTTCTTACTAAAAGATATAGCTAGGTATATTTTGAAGAGCATGCACTTGCATCCTTATTCAGGAAAGAAGGTACCACTGGAAAACATCTGAATGTCACAATGAATATGTTTCATTTAATACCTGTGTAGAGAACAGTATACTTAACAGTAAGAGAATATACATTTTTTAAGCTCCATAGAATATTTATAAAAGTTGACCATGTATTAACTGACACACACATACACATACATAAAAACTCAATAAATTCCAAAATAGAGAATTTATTTCTGCTCTAGTTTTCTGACTCTAATGCATAAGAAATTAACCAGAAAAAAAGAAAAATTAACCCTAACCCATTCACTTGAAAATTATTAAGCATCTTTCTATAATAAATACTGAGCAAAATCAAAAGTAAAAGCCAAAAATATAAATGAGTTAAAGCTGAATAACAAGGAAAACACAACCTGTAGGATGTAGCCAAGGGAACATGCAGAAGAAAATCCCAAACCTTAAAAGCATTCATGAGAACATTAAAATTGAATTAAATTATCTAAGTATTAAATTAAGAAACTTAATAAAGGAAAAAATAAAAAGAAATTAGAAATAAAAGATAATTCATAAAATACAAAACCAAAAAAATTAGTAAATAAATATCTGATTAATAAAACAAATCAATGTTGTCTTTTTGAAAGAGAAATTTCTGAAACCCTCAGCAATATAAAAACAAGAAAAACAGCATCTCTGGAAAGATAAACACAAATGACAAGGACTTTATAAGCTGAGCTAAGAGGTTTGAAATATATTCTGAAGGGCACTGTAGGGATTTGTGAGGAGAGGAATGACATAGATTTGTGGTTTTGAGGGAAATCCCTCCTATAATAATGTGAAGAGAAGATAAGAGAATGAAGCCAGAGATACCAGCAAGCAGGCTTTGCAAGAACCCCAATCAAGGAGTGGCAGTAAGAATAGAAGGTAGCAGAAGGAAGCCAAGAAGGATTCAAGAATGAATTAAGTACAGTCTCTGGTGACTAATTGGATAGTAGGTGTAAGGAAGACAGAGGAGAAGCAGGCTTGTGGGTAAAAATGGGTATTTCATGTTTGGACATGTTGAAATTGAGGTATCCTTAAGTCATCCAGGTTGAGATGTCAGTCATTTTGGAGGAGGTCTGGATTAGATATATAAATTTGGCTTTAATCTGGGTCCAAGACTGATTAATTGTTAGCCCAAGAATAAATTTAGTGCTAACGATGATCAGTGTAATATCAAATTGAAGACATGGGTTTGGAAGGACTGTGAGAGGAGAAGATTGAGCAGCAATAAATACAAGGAAAATCAGCGATGTGTGCCGTGGGCATAGGCAAGAGGTACGGTGGCAGGTGTGCAGTGCATCGGCTCACCCTGTTATAAATAGTAGCTGAGCCATGGGTGAGGATGAGTTTACCCCCAGTCAGCAGGTAGCATGAGAAAAAAATAGTGAATAGGAGCATCCAACGGATCACCAATATTTAAGGACTGTGTAAGAGATCTGTCTGCACATGGTTTCAGCAAGTTTTATCAGCCTGGTGTTTTAAGCATTTCACCCTTATCACAAGGAAACACAAGGAGCTGCAGGAGTTGTGGCTCTAAAGTAATGAGGTGATCTGAAAGCTACATGCACCAATTGACTTCACTGCTTTCTAGCTTCACCCACAAGAATGTGAGCTCGAAAAATTGTAATCACCATAGAACTCCTATCCATTGCCTATGCCTTTTATCCAAGCCTCATGTATTTTAGATCCTGTAACTTGGCACTAAGTGAATTTCCAGAACAAATGCTTTCTGTGGCTACCCTCAATACAGTTCATTGATTTTTTTTCTCCATCCAATAAAGACAGAAATAGCCCACTATCCTTACTAAATTTAAATTAGTTTAAAATTTTATGTACTAATACTGAGCTTTTAGGCATAAGACGGCCCAAATCAGAAGTGGGAAGAGATTTTCATAAACATCCTAGAACATAAGGTGAAACTGATCATTACAGTACTTTAGAAGCTTAATGTTTAATTCATGTTGCTCATGAATAAGGAAATATTTTTATTGCATGAGGCTATCATGAGAAACCTTATGCTGGAAGTCAGAAAGCATGGGTTTTAGTCTGCCATGTATTAATAACTGCTGTGAAACTTTGAGTTAGTTAATTGGTTTGCTGGGATTACCAACTTATCCCCCTTTGCCTCAGACTTTCTCAGTTTTATCACTAAAAGCACTGTAGCCCAGAAAAGCTGCAGCCCTGGGGAAATCAGGATGGTTGGTCACTGTATTCATTACTATCTCTGACCTTTAATTTCTTTATTTGTAAAATGGGGTAACTAGAACGAATGACCTGCAAAATCTTAGTTCTAAAATTCTAAAGACAGATCAATTATATGAGTTGAAAAGGTGTCTGCTTGCATGATACAATTTTCCCTGCACCAAAAGACCGATCTATTCAAATATTCTGCCTTGGCCCTAGAACAGTATTTTAAATCCCCAAGATTCAATCCAACAAGATTACAGAGACAGATCGCAACCTCACTATCAAACAGAGACGGATTAACATTTTTCAGGGACCTACAGCCAGGAAAAACTAGGAGATGCAGAAGCAAAGGGCAGTGCTTGGGCTGAGAGAGTGCCCCATTTTGAGACTTAGAGGCTTCCACTTCACCGTGCTGCCTTCCTGGCCCAGCCAACAACAGACTTCTATTTAGTGGTCATCAACAAAACTCAACAGAGATCAGCCTCCATTTAGAATGAAAATAGGGCTTTGTGAATCCATGAACCAGGATGCAGTGATCTGGTTCGTAGGGGACTAGTCAAAATAAAAGAGACGCTTTCTCTAGCTGAGACGAAGAGGTTGATTATATCTGCAACTCCCAGTATTGAATCACTAGGAAAAACAACAAAGGTCCAAAAGAGCACATGCAGTTGCTTTCCTGTGCCCCTTCCCAGGAACAACCATCATCAGACAATGCCCTTCTTCTGAAAACACCAGCACTTTTCAGTGATAACATCGAAGTTTAGTAGCATCATCATTTGGGAGGCATTTTACAGCACCGAAAGAAAACTGACCTGCTCCTTTTTAGGAAAGAGTTCACCAAATCTAACAAAAGTTTTTCTAAAGGAAAAGCTGGAAAACTAAATCCCACACAATAAGATCCTGAAGTTCATGCCTTACAGCCACTGACTTGTTAAGTCAACTTAAATAACTGACAGTTGAATCAGATGTTCTTACCCGAATATCTCCAGCAGCAAAACAAGACCACAGTATCTTCTTAAGGCTCTAAATTATGGTCAATGTATTCTTAAAAGAATGGGAGCTGGTTAATAGATGTGTCTAATTCCAGAAAGATATGGACATAATTTACTAATTAGAATCTGGGAAATTAAAATTTTAGTACATGGAAGACAAAAGGTAATAGCAATTTTTTGCCTACCGAGAATCATATAAAAAGTGGGTTTAAATTTATCATGTTTCTCTCCTGCTTAAATATAGCTTCCTACATCCCACACACAACAAAAGTCCAAATTCCTCAGACTGTTAATACTTGAGATGCACCACTGTTTATTCCATCCTAGATTTCCAAGCTCATTGCACATTTCTGAGCTCAAACCTTGCTACCTGCTCTGCTCTAACCATCATTCCCTGAGTAGTCACATGTCTTTTCATCTCTGTGCCTCACTGTACAGCACTGTCCACCTGGACGGCCCTCCTCACTTCTGTCTTCCTTCTGGAATCCTGCTCATCCTTCCATCTCCGTCCCTTCACAAAACTCTTCCTGAGTTCTCCAGCCCAAAGTGATTTCTCCTGCTCTAAATTCCTACAGCACATATTTAAAAGCCTGCGTTAGGCAGGTAATAACCTAGTGTCTTAGCTGTTTTTTTTTAACACGTATGTGTCTTGTCACCCCAACTAGATGCCTCTGTCTTTGAAGGCAGTAACTTTTCTACCTTGTATTTCCCTTCTCTATTGTTAAATTGAAACAGTGCACTGTACTGAGCCCTGCATCAGGTCACTGGAGCATGTCCTTCCCTGGCGATTAGGAGACTTGTTCATTGGTCTGAAACAATCTAAAGAAAGAATAATTGAAGTAGGAGGGATAATAACAGACTCCAGAAAGATAATAATAGCTAATAGATAGGTAATAATAGATAATAATACTAGACTCCAGCAGGATTCTAAAATTAGATAACACTGATAAGCCACTTGTCCTCAGCCAAACAGAAGCTGGGATGGAAAGTTCAGTGTGTATGACAATAACTGTCGATTGAGGAATGGGAATATTTAGCCAAGGAATCTATTGGGCTGTAGTTATGTCAAACACTGATTCAGAGGTATCACTAATTTTTGTAGGGAATTGTCATAGTCACTAATAGGAAAGGAAAATCAGATTGAGGGCTCTACTACAAACCTAGCCAAAGCTAGAACAAGCTCAATTTCCTCCTTTCACTTTTCTTATTAAATTTATCCTCACAAGACACTGTTTTGGCAGAATAATTGAGTGTATTTATTGCAAGACTGAGGGAAGATTAGAATCTGCAAGTGAATGATGAAATTTGCTCAATGACTATTAGCAAATTTCAGTGAAGACATGAACACATGAGGGATGTAAAAGAGACTGACAGTTTATAAATGAGCTTTCACAACTTCCTGGTAGGGGCTCACTTTCAGATACGTTGTCTTACCCAGAGCCCCATGAAGATTCCATATGTCTTGCTTCTCTCTTTCTCCCTCTATTTTTAGTATTTCAGTTCCTGCAAAACACAGAGAACTGTGCTGTGAAGCGAAAGTGAATTTAATATGCAAGCTCAGCAGCACCAAATATGAAACAGAATTACCAGTGAGAAAGAATTTCTCAAAAGGAAAGAAACTAGATGACGAGTAAGAAGGAATCACTTTCAGGAAGGTACGCTTCATTGCATTCTTTTTTAAAGACTTGATTTTTTAAGAGCAGTTTTAGGTATACAACAAAATTGTTCGGGAGGTACAGAGATGTCCCATATACCGCTGCCCCCATGCATGCATAGTTTCTCCCATCAACAGCTTCATTCACCAGAGTGGCTTACTTTATATTTTTCTTACCAAGGATGAACCTACATTGACACATCATAATCACCCAGTCTGCAGTGTATTTTAGGGTTCATTCTTGATGTTCTACATTCTGTAGATTTGGACATATGCATACTGACATGTATCCACCATTAAAATGTCATACAGAATATCTTCGCTGCCCTAAAAACCCTCTGTGCTCTACCTCTTCATCTCTCCCCACCCTTCCCCCCAACTAGAAGCCTCTGATCTTTTTATTGTCTCCACAGTGTTTCCTTTTCCAGAATGTCATATATTTGGAATCATACAGTATATGAGTTTTCAGATTTGCTTCACTTAGTAATATGTGCTTAAGATCTCTCCAGGTCTTTTCATGGTTTGATAGATCATTTCCTTTCAGTGCTGAATAATATTCCTTGTCTGGGTATACATATATATATATATATATATATATATATATATATATATATATATATATATATATATATATACCATGGCTTACTTATTGATTCACTTAACTGAAGGACATTCAGATTGCTTCCAAGTTCTGACAGTCATACATAAAACTGCTGTAAACATCCATGTGTAGGTTATGTGTAGACATAGTTTCAATTCCTTTGGGTAAATACTAAGAAACATGATTGCTGGGTCATAGGGTTAAGAGTATGTTAAGTTTTCTCAGAAACCATCAAACAGTCTTCCAAAGTAGCTACAGCATTTTGCATTCCCACCAGCAATGTGTGAGAGTTCCTGCTGCTCGACATCCTCCACAGCATTTGGTGCTGTAAGTATTCGGGATCAGGGCTATTCTAATAGGTACGTAGTTGTAGCTCATTGCATTTTTTCATCTGTTTATTTGCCATCTGTGTATCTTCTTTGGTGGGGTATCTGTTAAAGTCTTTGGCTCATTCGTTAAATCAATTTGTTTTCTTAATGAGTTTTAAAAGTTCTTTTTATATTTTGGATAATAATCATTTTCCAGATTTACCTTTTATAGATATATTCTCCAAGTCTGTGGCTTGTCTTTTAATTCTCTTGATATTGTCTTCTGCAGAACAGAAATTTTTAATTTTAATCAAGTTCAGCTTATCCATTATTTCTTCAATGGATAGAGTCTTTGGCATTGTATCTAAGACATCATACCCACGGTCATCTAGTATTTTTCCTATGTTAATTTCTAGAAGTCTTAAAGTTCTGTGTTTTATATTTATATCTATGACCTGTTTTGAGTTAATTTTTGTAAAGGCTATAAGATCTGTTTCTAGATTCATTTCTTTGCCTGTGGATGTCAATTTATCCTAGCATTATTTGTTGAAGGGACTGTTTTCCTCCATTATATTACCTTTGCTCCTTTGATTATAAGAGTCTATTTGTGGGCTCTCCATTTATTCCACTGATACATTTATTATTTCACCAATACCACACTGTCTTTATTACTGTAGCTTTATAGTAAGTCATGAAGTTGGGTAGTGTTAGTCTTCCAACTTCAATATTGTGTTACTTATTCTGGGTCTTTTGCCTTTCCATATAAACTTTAGAATCAGTTTGTTAACATTCATAAGATAATTTTCTGGAGTTTTTAGTAGGTTTGCATTGAGTCTACAGATCAGGTTGGGAAGAACTGCCATCTTGACAATTTTGAAATCCTCCTACCCATGACCATACAATCTCTCTCCATTTATTTATTTCTTTGATTTCCTTCATCAGTTTGTTGTTTTCCTCATATAGATCTCATACATACTTTGTCAGACTTATATCTAAGTAATTTTGGGGGGTGCTGATGCAAATGGTATTGTTTTTAATTTCAAATCCTACATGTTCATTCTTGGTATACAGGAAAGCCATTGACTTTTGCATATTAACCTTGTATCCTGCAACCTTGCTATAATCACTTATTAGTTACAAGAATTTTTTTTAAATTCTTTAAGATTTTCTACATAGACAATCATTTCATCTACAAAGACAGCTTTATGTCTTCCTTCTGAACCTTTTATTTCCTTGTATGCCTCTCATTTCCTTTTCCTGTCTTACTGTATTACTATAACTTTCACCACAATGTTGAGGAGTGATGAGAGACATCCTTGACTTGTACCTGTTCTTAGTGGCAAAGCTGTTGAGTTTCTCACCGTTAAGTATGATGTTAACTGTAGGAATTTTTTGTAGTCTTAATCAAGTTGAGTAAGTTTCCCTCTATCCTGAGTTTACTGAGAGCATTTTATCATGAATGGGTGTTGGATTCTGTCAAAAACTTTTTCTGCATCTATTGATATGATCATGTGATTTTCCTCTTTTAGCCCGCTGCTGGGATGGATTACATTGGCTTCCAAATGTTGAACTGGCCTTGCATACTGAGTAAGTTTCACTTGATCGTGGTATATAATTCTTTTTATACTTTTTGGATTAATTTGATTAAATTTTTATAAAATTATTGGACCTACAAATAAAACAGTATAGAGACTCCCAAACAATTTCTGTTTCCAAAAATAAGAGTTTTGATTCCTCACGTGAAAAGCAGAATGTCCACAGCAGTCTAAAAGACTGTTGTCAGCCATACCTAAATAAAATTCTATACAAAAAAAAAAAAAAGAAATAGGCCTTCATATCACATCATATCATTGCCCAAAGTAAGACTAATTCTAACATCATTTAACACATTTGCTCACAGGAGCTCCATATTCTTCCAGGCCATCAGGCTTCCTCTGACCTTGAACTTCTCCCTCCTCAGCATAGAGAGAGACTTTTTCTGCCATTTCACTAATGGTATTTTCAACATGTGATATTCCTCACCAAATTGTTCTACTGCTTTCTACCCTTTAAATGCCCAACTCTGCATTAACCCCTTTTCTCTTCCATATCTGAAAGGAGCAGATGGTCTAGCCAGTGAACCAACAGGTATCCTTATGAACCGCTGCCCTTGTTAGATTCTGATTGGCAGTCCTTTTCCCGATCTCTTTCAAACGTTTCACTGCAATATGTGATTTTCAAGCTCCTGGCCCAACTCTTGCTGGACATCCTACAAATTCCCTTTTCTCTCTCAGCATGTTTCTGTGCCTCCCTTCCCTACCTCTCTTTCAGGTAAAGTAGTGCCACGTATCTCTCCTAAGCGAACCCAGTCTCTGGTTTCCTTGATTTATCTCCTCTTTCTTCGTCAGCCTGGCTCCACTAACCATTCCCTCTCTTGCGCCTTTTTCCTGACAGTCTTTCTCATCATTCCCTGTTCCCTGCCTAAAACTGTGTATAGGTCTTTCTGTTCTTTTTTTTTTTTTTTTAAGTTTCAACCCTGTGTGATAGGAAAACATTTTTCATTTTATCTCTTGATTTCTTTATACTCCCTGGTTTTTCTTTCTTTCTTTACCAAGAGAAATGAAAAAAGAAAGTCCAAAAAGAGACTTGTCTAAGAGGCATTACTATAATAACTAAAAGCAACTTAAATGCCCATCAATAACTGGATGGATATACAAATCGTGCTTATATCTATACAATTGAATATTACCCAGAATTTAAAAGATGCCAATTATTGATATACTCAGTCGTATGGATGAATCTCAAAAGCATAATATTTACAGGGGTGGAAAAAACTCAGAAACCAAAAAGTACATACTATCTGATTCCATTTGTATGAAGTGCAAGCAAGAGCAGACAAATCTAATATGTGGTGAGAGAGTTTGGAAGAACGATGGTCTCTGGGGTCAGGGAAAGAAGGTAATTGATTAGATGGAGGAAAGAAAACTTCCAGGGTGATAGAGACATTATTCTATATATTTTGTGTATATTGTATAATCTTGTGCATTTATCAAAATACATTAAACTGAAAACTTAAGATCAATCCACTTTTTATATGTAAATATATCTCTATAAAAAATTTTAAAAGTAAAGCTAACTCAAAAACAGAAAAAAAGTGAAAATGTATGTGTATATATGCCATATATTCCTCAAAGATTGTATCTGGATTTTACTTGTGGTATATCTTATCATATCCAATGATTCATGCCCCTCAGGTACTTACAAAGCTTAACAAATTATTGATTTCAAGATATGCTCTTACAAGCCACACTGTTTCAGTCTTCAATAATGATTCATCATATTTGGGAGACTAGCACTGCTGTTTGCATGTATTGATATCCAAGTCGAGGAGCTTTTCTTTGAAGTTATTAAGAGGTTGGTAAGAAATAAGGCACTTGAGGAAACAAGTAGAAGTTAAGCTCCAGAAGGACCTAACCATGTTTGCCTGTTCACCACTGTGTTTCTAATGCCAGAACATAGCATTATGTACTTGTAGAATAAATGAACAAGACAGGATGGGTAGAAAAATCCCCAAGTCAGCTACTCAGCCAATAAAAGAATTAATTTTAGATATGTTGAAATATTGTGTAGACTATATTATGGATTTTGCATCATTGTCACGTTCCTAAGTATGTTATAGAAAAAGAGGAGTGCTAGATAATAGGAGAATGCTAAATGCTTTCACTATTCATTAATAATGTTAAGCTGATTTTAGACACTCAGGTCTGAGACATGAATATTATCTTAGGTATTCTTATTCAACTTGACAATCATATTCTGAAGGTACTAGGTTGATAATTTAGCTATTGTCCTCACAGAAAACATGTCAGGTGACCTCTAAATTATGCTTCAGTCTCTCTAGAGCTATCAAGGCACTAACTGAAAACAAACTTACTCTATTTTGCTTGGGATCTACCATCTACCATGGGTCTACCAGCCACCCTGGGATGCACAGCTGTTCTTTTGCTACACCCCAATCTGTATCAAATTATCTCAAAGGCATTCCAACTTTAAGTTTTCATAAATTAATTCTAAAATTAAGTTCTCATAAATTTATTCTAAAATAAAGATATCTTGCATTTAACCCTGTGGGAGAGGTACCAAAAAATATCCCTAAACCTATCAAGCTCGGAAAGTCTTACATGTATGTATTAGAAAGAAAAAAGAAGACTGGAAACCTAAATAGCTGGAATGGGTCGGGGAGAGAGAAAGACAAGAATTAAAGAAGATGGCAGGCAAAAGGATGATATGCAACTTAGCCTTGGAAATGAGATACAAACAGCCTACAGCCCACCTCACACTACTACTTCAAGCAGTCCCACAGGGAGCAGAGAGAAGACAAACGGGGCTTCTTATTTACTTTGTCTTTCCCATTCCTAAATCCCATTCCTAAAACTGGCTTCATTGCCCATCCCCTGAAGGGGAAAACATTCCATGGAAGACCTACTTTCATTTGCTCAAACCTCCATGCCAATTTGCAGACATCATGCACGTGTGCTCAGCCTTTGGCGACCATAGCTGAGTGAACTGGAAAACAGGAGAGAGCTCCTCTCGCACCTAGGGACCTTTTTGTCAGTTCTGGCTCAATGTGGTGTTTGGTATGCAGCATTCTCTTCTGAATTTAGACCACAACACACTGCAAGCTCAGAGTCACACAGTAAGTAAGCAGGGGTAGCAGCTCCTGAGCTGGGGCTCCCCGCACTCCCGCCTGCAGAAGGCCTCTACCGTGTGCGCTCTGACATACATCCTTTGTTCTTTTCACCTTCAAAATTAAAGCTTATTTCCACAATGGGCTCCTGCTCAGGGCTCAGCTGAGGTGAGCATCAGACGCAGGGCCAGGCCACCCAGGCTGACCCACTGCAAATGATCTCCCTTCCTCCTCAGTCCCACACAGGGTCCCATATTGTATACAAGGAAAAAGTTCAAAGGCATTTCAATTAAATTTAGGAAGCTCTTTTTCTCTGTAAGGGATATTTCTGGATCAGTATTTTCAGCTTCATGTATACATTTTTTTTAATGGACTTTAAAAATTTTTTAGGCTTTCCTAAAAGTTGAATCTTCTGTAATTTTTAATTATAATCCTTCCTTCTCTTAATAAAACTTCTGAAAAGGCTGCCTTGCTTAACTTCAAAACAGCTAGGGCCTCAGCACACTCCCTACAGCATTTCATAACCTATTTAATTAGGCCCTCTTCCAGCATCCACAACCCCTCAGTCAGTCTGGCTTTTTTTCCATATCCATGAATGCCAAAATTATCTCAGAGTATTTTATACACGTGCTAAAATATCTGCAAGGGAACATTTTAACCTGCAGGAGAACAGTCAGTACAAATTGAGTCCATTTGCGTCCTCCATACCCTCGGGTGAACGTCCTTGTCCAGGCTTTTCCCCTCCACGTTTTGCTTATAAGACAGACAGCAGAGAATTTTGTTGCCTACCCAAAAATGGGAACATGGGACCTCAGATTCAACAGGAGAAGAAAAAGTAAATCATTACCAAATGCCTGCTGTGCACAAGGCATTAGTGATAGGTGTTTTATCTGCATTTTTTCCATTAATTCTCAAAATACCTGTATGAGGCAAATACATTAATTTCCATTTTGCAGATGATAGAACTACAACATTGAGAGGTTGAGAGTTCTACCTGATTCCACTACACTGCATTACCTCTTCAATTCACCAGACTGTTTATATTAAACCGGAGCAAGTAGCAACAGTGGCCCTAAGGAACTTGGTCCTGTCTTGGCCAGGATCACAAAGGCTGTGACAGTGAAAAGTGGCTACATTTTCCTCTTCTGAGCTGAGCGAGGTCACAGGACAGCCACATTGCCTGACGCCATGTGCTGAGACAGTAAAGGGTACAGGCATCCGGTCACAGCCACGTTTGGGTGTCAGTTGGCTACATGACCCTAGGGCTGTTCTTGTATTCATTACTTCACACATTCATTCCATGAGTATTTATTGAGCACTTTATATGTGCCAGGCATTCTTCTAGATGCTGAGAATACAGCAGTGACCAAAGCAGGTCAGGCTCTCACAGAGCCTACATACTCATGGAACTAAAACATCATGCCTCCACGTTCTCCCTGTTTGAAAAGGAGTAGCGGCATGCCCCTCATGGGCTGTGCTACAGGTCAGTTCATATATAGTGCAGGCACATAGTGAGCCCTCAGGAATGTCAGTTACTATTGTTATCTTAAATGGAAATTATTATTTCTGGCACAAATTGAGCTAAAAATCAATATAGGTGACAACAGTGGGGCTTTTGGTATATGGAGATGGGATGGGAGGTGGAGAACAATCGTCCAGTGAAGTGTCAAGAGTAATTTTCTGTCACATTTAGTTGAGGTGGGAGGGCTCTAATGCATGCTGTTTGGCTATCATTCATTTGAACACTAATGGAAATGTCAGGCTGAATTGAGAGTCTTGTTTCCTCTGAAAGTTTCAGCAAAGAAAATAGTCCTAGGGTTTATTTTTGCCTAGTACAAAAAATTAAGGCCTCCTCAGAGAAAGCAAAGTGCAGGTGTTATGGTAATTATCTTGAATAATGCAAGTATGAGAGGGAGAGCTTTTCAAAATACCTTTTGAAAATTAGCCTTTTTTTTTTCTCTCTCTTTTTTTCAGAAAGCTGGAGCTGTACCTGATACACTTTATAAGCTTTAGGAGCACAGCAGAAGTGCCCAGAACAATGATTTGACTGGTTAACCGCTTCCTAGCTGTCCCAAGCACCTTCTAGTCAATACAATGCCGGGAGAGTGTAGAAGTCAATCCAAGTTTCAGATAATCAACTTCCTGAACTGGGGGGAAGAAAGGGGGTTGGTGGGGAGCACTGGCAAGAAATGAGCTATGGCTAAAAAAGCTTATTAATCTTTTTAACATCTCAAGTAGTAAGATGTATCTCTAACAGTGCAAGCAGTGATTCCAATCTGAAGACCTTTGACTGAAGGTCATGGAATTAAAAATCCATGCATTTTGTAGTTTATTTCTGAGAATATTTTGGTGTTCTTGATCAAAAAAGAAAAAGGATGTCTCATTTCAAACTTGTTCATTGGAAGTTCAAAAAGAAAAAAATGAAATCCTTTCATTTAGCCTGTGTCTTAACTAAATATTAATGAATTGATCTATCTTTGGTTCAGGGTTAACAAGTTAGTCTGCTGGTTATGGTTTTTGAAACACATTTCAATTCAGTTTAAATTCCTGCCCACAAGTCCTAAAAAGATACAAAATTAAGTGAAATCTAAATGAAGACAATGAGGAAAGGCATGAAGGAATTCTTTAGGAGACATTCCTACCAAACATTCCTAACAATAAGAGTCCTGGTTATAACTTAATAATTACAGGATATTTCAATTCACAGGAATCCTCTTTCTTCTTATACAAAATAATGGAACTATGACTCTCCTATCTCCTCAGGAGTGTAGGAGAGAACTAAGAGCTTTGGGTATTTTTCTGAGGTCTATAATCTAGACCCTACAAAGGGGTAGAAAATATTTGGCTGAGAGTTGGGAAGGCCTGCAGACCTCCCTCATAAAAGGGACTCTGAAGGATTACTGTAACTGACTAGGCATCTCTTTTGACTACGCCAGTACAGTTATTAGTTTCCTGAATGGACATCACTGCTGTGTTGATTTTCAACCTGTTTTCTGAGTTCCAGGGCCAGGGAGTCTGGGGGGCACTGATGGGAGTCAGCTGCCTATCTCACTCATGGGAATGAGCACTAACACACGTCACTTGTACCTGAGTCTGAAAGCCACTTGGTCTCCTCCTCTGGTGGGGTATCAAACACCACTGGATTGTTCTGTACGTAAGTGCGTGTGAGTGACAGCATTACCTAGCTTCTCTGCCAGTAGTCCCAAGAAATATCCCAGCACTTTAATAACATGTAAAAGGAAAGGGAAGATATTAAACATGAAATTCTATGAGTTCAGCTTAATTTAAGCCATGACTCTGCCCATAAACGGAAACTGCGAATACACAATAGAAATTAAACACAAAGAACGATTATTTGCTCAGGAAAAGTACACTTGCATATTTGCCAAGGGTGAAAAGTAAAGATGTAATTTTTTTTCCTACTAAGTAACTAGTCATCACGGGTTCCCCAAGGTGACCTTTAGAGGTCAACACCATGGAGGGCAGCTGCCAGGCTAAGCCACAGAGTGAACTTACCCAAAATCATGAGAGAAAGGGCCTGGTCCCACCTTTGAGGCCAGGCAATGTAGCTCCTGAGCATAATTCAACTGTTGCATATAGATGAAGCTCTGGCGTTACAACACCTGAGTTTGGGTCCTTATTGTAGGATCTTAGATACGTCACTTAGCCTCTCTTAGGGTAAAATTAGATAACGTATGTGAGAAACTATGTGTCAGATTTACCAGTAAGCCCAAATCCAAAGTCATGGTGTGGCTGTGCCCAGGAACTGTGAGGTCTAGTGATTCCCAAGTCTATTTCATGATTTGGTTTGCATACAAGTAAGAGGTAGTTAAGTTATAAATGTGAATTGGAAGGTAAATCAGGAAGGAGAAGGAAAATAGGATTAGAGAGAGGAAATTATGTCTAATGTTTAGCCTGAAGCCTCCAGGGTGAGGGGCTAAAGGCCAAGGCTGAGGTATTGTTTTATTCTAAACCTGAGACCACAAATGAGAATGTGTAGAAATACCTGGGAAGTTCCAGAAATAGCTAGAGGAAATTGAAAAAGAGGAAGGACATAATTGGGATGTTCAGCAGTAATGTTTGTAGAGGACTTGATCCAGAGAAGTTGGGGTAAGAAAAATGTCAACATGACTTTGTTTCACTCAAACATAAGCAGCCATTTAATACTCACAGTAGCATGAGGAGGCAAATATTATTATCCCTGTCTACCCCATTTCTGAGCCTCAAAAAGTTTCCATAGCTAAAGTTACTGATACCAATATGTGTGTAAAAAGATTTTAACCAAGGTCTTACTCAAAAGCAAATGTCCTTTCCAGTAGATCACAGTGTCTTAAAGCCTAAATCCTATTCATTTGCCTATTCATGGCTGTAAAATTCTTAGACAACTGAAAGTGATGCTCAATTGTTTTAGATATAGTGGAATTAATAGCATCCAAAAAAAGTGGGGGGTGAACATCAATTGCATTTGTGAACAACCTAGGCATAAAGGTCAGGGAGTTCAAATATTTGTTCTTTCTGTATAAACAGTTTCCTTTCTTAGATTCACGAGAAAACAGAAAGGAAATACTGACAGTGAGATCCTTCTCACTGGTCTTTCTAAAGGTCAAACACTTGATCTAACTCTGATTTTCTTGGGTTGCATGAAAACTGGTGAACTTGGCTTGATTATTGACACTGGCACTTCATGCTGGAGATTTAAGCCATTTTGGCGATGCCTTGGTTTGCCTTGGAGTAAGTAAGCAGCTCTTTTAACAAGTGGCTTTGACTGTTTTGAATGTGGTCACCTTAAGTTATAAAGGAAAACCTCAACAAAGGGGAAATATTTGTTAGCAGTTTTATTTTTACCGCAGGTCACATCTGAGATATCTGGATTTCTTCAGTCCTGAGTGGAACCACACAAATCTTGTCTTTCTCAGAGGAGAGTTCAGTCATTTATCATTAAAGTACAAAGAGGTCTTTTCATGTTTCAGAAATACAGCATGCAGTTCAATGGGGCCGGAATCTCCTGCAACCCTGTTGGGACAGCTTTGCCCAGGGAGATCATGAAGCCTACTTGACACGAGAATTAGTCTTCACATTTATGTTTATGCATCTCTTCCTATTTATGGAGAATGCTTCATATGGTCACACCCATTTTCACAAAGTGCTTTCACATAATTTTCTCACTTGAGTCTCATCAATTCTTTGTGGTTTTGGAAAGGCAGATAACACTGTCCTCACTCTAAAGATAAGGAAACTTGAGTCCAAGAAAACTTACTTGATATAATAAAGGTCTTTAGGCTAACAAATAGCAAGGCTATTATGACTCTTATTCTATATGCTGTTTTATGACTGCTCTGTTTACCTATTGCTGTGTAACAAACAACCCCAAACTTGGCGCTCACAGATTCAGTTATATTTGGAATTTGGACAGGGCACAGTGCAGATACCTCTCTCTGCTCAATGGCTAAGAGCTCAGCTAGGAAGAATGGTTGGGGGTGACTAAAATGAAAGGGGTTGGAAACATCTAGAAGCTTCTTTACTCACATGGCTGGTGCCTGGAGAAGGATGGCTAAAATGCTCAATTATAACTGTAAGCCAGAACACCTACATACACTAGCTCTCAGTGTGACTTGGCCCCCTCTCAGCATGACATCCATGTACTGAGGAGCATACCAAAAGGGAATGTCCAGGGGTAGAGTATTTCAGGAGGACTGTGTAGAAGCTGAATGGCTCAGATGCTACGCAGTGTATTACACTGGTTATAAATGAGTCGTTGAGCCCAAATTCCAAATTCAATGGAAGGGTATCATTGGTGGAGAAGTGGAAAGGTCCCATTCAGAAGAATACTTGGGATAGGAGATCTTCTATCCCATCTTTGAAACTACAATCTTCCACTGTAAATACAAATACATTTCCTATACAAATAACATGAGATGAAAGAAAGAATATCTGACATAGAGCTTGAAATCATTATGAAACAAACAAGCAAATATTAAGAGCATTCCTACATACCAACAAAAACAGGTAAAGAAATTAAGCAGGGGAGGAAGAAAATTACATCCCATTTATATCAGCACAACAAAATATAAATGGATTTAGAAAAATGTTAAAAATGTATGCAGGACTCATATGAAGAAAATGTTAATTATGCTGAAATACAGTTAAAAACTAAAATAAATGGAGAGATAAATTATGTTCCTTAGTAGTATCATTTCTGACCAAATGTAATACATCATCTTTCTGAACAATATTTCTGCTACAAATATAACTTAATTCCAAGAAAAAGCCAAATTTGGTAATACTAAAATAAAGTTCATTAGGAAAAATAAAAGTATTAGAATAATCATTAGCATTGTTCAATAAAGAATAAAGAAATAAAAAACATACCACATAGTAAAATATTATGAAATTGCAATAATTTAAATAGAAAAACTTCTGATAGTTATTTGGATAGCCATATGCCTCAGACAGTCCAAGTACGCCTCTTGTCCCAATGGAATTATAATTCCTCTGAAAAGTGTCCTGGTTTAGATAAGTTTTATGGCCATTATCCAATAAATCATAAACATTTATTTCTACTTCCTTCCCAAGCCCCTTAAATGACAGTAAATACATATTTTAAATATTAGTGATAAGATCTAAGAGAAGAGATGGATGGGTGGATGAGTGGACAGGAACATAGGTAGGTACATAGATAGATAAAAGGATGGATGAATAGATAGTTTGAGTGGATATGTAGGAAATAAGTGGATTGATCATTCAACCCACAACTAACCAATAAAAGAAGATAAAAAAAGATCACATACAAAGTAAAACCCATTAGGTTATCATCAGACTTCTCAACAGAAACCTGACAGGCCAGAAGGGAGTGGCATGATATATTTAATGCAATGAAGTAGAAGGGCCTCAAATCAAGAATACTCTACCCAGCAAGATTATCATTTAAATTTGAAGGAGGGATTAAACAATTTCCAGATAAACAAAAGCTGAGAGAATTTACCTCCCACAAATGGTCTCTACAGTATATTTTAGAGGGACTGTTATAGATGGAGGTGTTTCTAAGGCTAAATAGCTATCACTAGAATAAATAAAACCATAGCAAAGAAAGTAGACCAATTAATTACTAAGCAGATGTAAAATCAAATCAACCACCCACAAAGTCAGTCAAGGGACAGATAAAGAGTACAGAATATGATACCTAATATATAAAGAATGGAGGAGGAAGAGAAAGGAGGGGGAAAAAAAGACCCTTTAGATTAGGTTTGTAATAGCATAGTGAGTTAAATTAGACTGTTAGATAATAAAGAATTTACCCTTGAACCTTTGGTAACCATAAATCTAAAGGCTACAATAGCAATAAGCACATAGCTATCGATAATCACCCTAAATATAAATGGACTGAATGCACCAATCAAAAGACACAGAGTCACGGAATGGATAAAAAAACAAGACCCATCTATACACTGCCTACAAGAGACTCACTTTAAACCCAAAGACATACGCAGACTTAAAGTGAAGGGATGGAAAAAGATATTTTATGCAACTAATAGGGAGAAAAAAGCAAGAGTTGCAGTACTTGTATCAGACAAAATACACTTCAAAACAAAGAAAGTTACAAGAGACAAAGAAGGACATTATGTAATGATAAAGGGGTCAATCCAACAAGAAGATATAACCATCATAAATATCTATGCTCCCAACATAGGAGTACCTTCATATGTGAAACAAATACTAACAGAATTAAAAGGGGAAATAGAATGCAATGCATTCATTTTAGGAGACTTCAACACTCCACTCACTCTGAAGGACAGATCAACCAGACAGAAGATAAGTAAGGAGACAGAGGTACTGAACAACACATTAGAACAGGTAGACCTAACATACATCTACAGAACACTCCACCTAAAAGCAGCAGATACTCATTCTTCTCAAGTGCACATGGAACATTTTCAAGAATAGATCATATACTAGACCACAAAAAGAGCTTCAGTAAATGCAAAAATAATGAAATTTACCAACTAACTTCTCAGACCACAAAGGTATGAAATGAGAAATTATGCAAAGAAAACAAATAAAGCCCACAAACACATGGAAGCTTAACAACATGCTCCCAAATAATCAATGGATCAATGACCAGATAAAAACAGAGATTGAGCAGTATAGGAGACAAATGACAACAAAAACTCAACACCACAAAATGTGTAGGATGCACTGAAGGCCATACTAAGAGGGAAGTATACTGCAATACAGGCTTACCTCAGGAAAGAAGAACAATCTAAACTCACAATTAATGAAACTAGAAAAAGAAGAACAAATGATGCCCAAAGTTACTAGAACAAGGGATATAATAAAGACTAGAGAAGAAATAAGTAAAATCAAGAAGAATTAAACAATAGAAAGAATCAATGAAAGCAGGAGCTGGTTCTTTGGGAAAATAAACAAAATAGATAAACCCCTAGCCAGACGTATCAAGAAAAAAAGAGAGTCTACATACATAAACAGAATCAGAAAAGAGAAAGGGAAAATCGCAATGGACACCACAGAAATACAGAGCATTACTAGAGAATACTATGAAAAATTATATGTGAACCAACTAGATAGCCTATAAGAAATGGACAACATTCTAGAAAAATACAACCTTCAAAGGCTGACCCAGGAAGAAATAGACAGTCTGAACAGACCAATTACCAGCAATGAAATTGAGTTGGTAATCAAAAAACTACCTAAGAACAAAACCCCTGGACCAGATGGCTTCACCACTGAATTTTATCAAACATTTAGTGAGGACCTAATACCCATCCTCCTTAAAGTTTTCCAAAAAGTAGAAGAGGAAGGAATACTTCCAAACTCATTCTATAAAGCCACCATCACTCTAATACCAAAACCAGGCAAAGACAACACTAAAAAAGAAAATTACAGACCAATATCCCTGATGAACATAAATGTAAAATACTCAACAAAATATTAGCAAACCGAATTCAAAAATACATCAGAAAGATCATCCATCATGATCACATAGGATTTATTCCAGGGATGCAAGGATGGTACAATATTCAAAAATCCACATTACAAAAAGAAGGACAAAAACCTCATGATCATCTCCATAGATGCTGAAAAAGCATTCAACAAAATTCAACATCCATTCATGATAAAAACTCTCAACAAAATGGGTGTAGAGGGCAAGTACCTGAACATAATAAAGGCCATATATGACAAAATCACAGCCAACATTATACTTAACAGTGAGAAAGCCTTTCCTTTAAGATTGTTCTGGAGGTCCTACCACAACAATCAGAAAACACAAAGAAATAAAAGGCATCCAGATTGCTAAGGAAGAAGTTAAACTGTCACTGTTTGCAGATGACATGATATTGTACATAGAAATCCCTAAAGAATCCACCCCAAAACTACTAGAGCTAATAACTGAATTAAGCAAAAGTTGCAGGATACAAAATTAATACATAGAAATCTGTTGCATTCCTATACACTAAATGATGAACTAGCAGAAAGAGAAATCACGAAAATAATTCCATTGACAATTGCATCAAAAAGAATAAAATACCTAGGAATAAACCTAACCAAGGAAGTGAAATACCTAGACCATGAAAACTACAAGACACTCGAGAGAAATTAAAGAAGATACCAATAAATGGAAACACATCCTGTGCTCATGGATAGGAATAATTAATGTTGTCAAAATGGCCATCCTGCCTAAAGCAATCTACAGATTCAATGCAATCCCCTATCAAAATACCAATAGCATTCTTCAATGAACTAGAGAAAATTGTTCTAAAATTTATATGGAAAGACCCCGAATAACCAAAGCAATCCTGAGAAGGAAGAATAAAGTGGGGGGTGGGGGATTATGATCTCGGACTTCAAGCTCTACTACAAAGCCACAGTATTCAAGACAATTTGGTACTGGCACAAGAACAGACTAATAGACCAATGGAACAGACTAGACTAGACAGCCTGTGGTCAATTTACGATAAAGGAGCCATGAATATACATTGGGAAATGACAGCCTCGCCAACAACTGGTGTTGGCAAAACTGGACAGCTACATACAAAAGAATGAAACTGGATTACTGTCTAATCCCATACACAAAAGTAAACTCAAAATGGATCAAAGACATGAATGTAAGTCATGAAACCATAAAACTATTAGAAGACAACATAGGCAAAAATCTCTTGAATATAAACATGAGCATCTTTTTCCTGAACGCATCTCCTCGGGCAAGGGAAATAGAAGCAAAAATGAACAAATGGGACTACAGCAAGCTAAAAAGATTCTGTGCAGCAAAGGACACCAACAGTAGAACAAAAAGTCATTCTACAGTATGGGAGAATATATTTGTAAATTGTTGCTCCCCGGGGGCTCAGCGAGAGGGCAAGTGTCGACGGCTTGATCCTCCCCCTCCTTCTGAGGCAGGAGGAACACAAACCACACCAAGCGGGGAGATGTGTCAGCCTTGGAGGCGCAGCAAAACTCAGCTTTATTGCATCAGAGGCTTAGTTATATAGGGGAAGATAAGGAAGTAACAGAAACCAATGGGAATTGATTATCTCATCTGTCACTAGGGTCTTAGGCAGGTTTTAGGTTAGGTGGGAAGGCAGAGTTAGGGCTAAGAGCGTGCGGGAACTCAGTTGGGCCACGAATGCGGAAGTGATGAGGGAGGGTGGAAACCTCAAGCCTGCGACCGCCTCATAGTCACAAGCCCAAAAGAGGCAAAAGGTCCCAACAGTAAATGACATATCTGACAAGGGGTTAACATCCAAAATATATAAAGAACTCACATGTCTCAACACCCAAAAAGCAAATAACCCTATTAAAAAATGGGCGGAGGATATGAACAGACACTTCTCCAAAGAAGAAATTCAGATGGCCAACAGGCACATGAAAAGATGCTTCACATCGCTAATCATCAGAGAAATGCAAATTAAAACCACAATGAGTTATCACCTCACACCAGGAAGGATGGCCAGCATCCCAAAGACTAGAAACAACAAATGCTGGCAAGGATGCAGAGAAAAGGGAACCCTCCTACACTGCTGGTGGGAATGTAAATTAGTTCAATCATTGTGGAAAGCAATATGTAGGTCCCTCAAAAAAACTAAAAATAGAAATACCATTTGACCCAGGAATTCCACTCCTAGGAATTTACCCAAAAAAAACAGGTTCCAGATTCAAAAAGACATATGCACCCCTATGTTCATTGAATCACTATTTAGAATAGCCAAGATAGGGAAGCAACCTAAGTGTCCATCAGTAAATGAATGGATAAAGAAGATGTGGTACATATACACAATATAATACCATTCAGCTATAAGAAGAAAATAAATCCTACCATTTGTAAGAACATGGATGGAGCTAGAGGGTATTACGCTCAGTGAAATCAGCCAGGTGGAGAAAGACAAGTACCAAATGATTTCCCTCAATTGAGGAGTATAACAATGAAGCAAAACTGAAGGAACAAAACAGCAGCAGACTCATAGACTCCAAGAAGAGACTAGTAGTTACCAAAAGGGAGGATTATGGGAGGGCGGGTGGGGAGGGAAGGAGAAAGGGATTGAGGGGTATTATGATTAGTACACATGGTATGTGGGAGGTCACAGGGAAGGCAGTAGCACAGAGAAGACAAGTAGTGACTCTGTGGCATCTTACTACACTGATGGACAGTGACTTGCTTGGGGTATGGGAGGGACTTGATAATATGGGTCAATGTAGTAACCACAATGTTTTTCATGTGAAACCTTCATGAGAGTGTATATCAATGATACCCTAATAAAAAATGTTTAAAAAAAGAGGATCATATTATGACAAGTATCTTGTGACAGTTAAAATTGGGTGCAATGCTCAAGAGTTGTCTTGGCAATTTGGGGATGAAATACTCATCTGAAGAGATTAAATTTAAATTGTGATTTGAAGGGCTAGGAGTAAGTCATTCAAAGAGCTAGAGGGGACACTTCTTATTCAGGGAGAACAACTACTCAGGGAGTGCAAAGGCTGTAAGCTAAGGCTAAACTTAACTTGCTGAGAAACTTAAATGCTTATGTTGCTGAGAAACTTAAATGCTTATGTAGCTGAAATACTGCACCCATATAAAATGAAGTCTGAGAGGTAGTCCTGAACACCTGCAGCTTTGTAAGTCAGAGTAAGAAGTTTAGATTTCATCTTAAATGTAATGTGAAGCAGTTGAGGGATTTTAAGGAGAGGAGTAATATTTGATAGACTCTTTTTAAATGGAGGAATGTGTAGAATGAGTTATGGAGAGGCAAGAGTGGAAGTTGTTGCAGTGGTCCTGGCAAGAGGGTAGTGTCCTAGGCAAGAATGGTAGAAAGAAAGATACAGAGAAGTGTTTGGCTTTGGGGAGAGCTGACAGGACTTCCTGTCCAAATGAGATCAATGGGTGTGGCTACATGGAAATCTAAATCTTGTTTATCAAAAGGGCCACAAACAAAGTTAAAAATTAAATAAAGAGAAGATCTGAGCAACATATACAACAAAGGGTTAAGATTAAATGTATTTGGCACATATAAAAATGACCAATATTAAAAATATATAAAGAAGCTATAAAATAAGAAAAAGCCCAAAAGAAAAATGTGCTACGTTATAAACAGATCATTTATAGAAAAATTACAAGGGAAATAACATATGCAATGTCTAACCCCATCAAGACTTACAAAATAATAATATATCACTTTACACCTGCTGACTGGGAAGTTAAAACATTGAAAATACAATTAAAGAGAAACCTATGCAAGTTTAAATATTCTGTATTAGTTGAGATTACAAAGCAGTATAGACTCTCATAGTTTACTAGTGGGAATATAAATGAGTATAGAAATTCAGAGGGCTGTATGTCTACATCTATCAAGTTTTTTAATTGTGTAAATTTCCAGGTATTTATTCTAGAGATATATTTTCAAGTGTGTACATGGTATATAAAAGAATATTCCTTGCAAGGGTATTTACAATAGAAAAAAAAAGAAACCATCTACTTGTGCATTTTCGTGACACTCACATGAAATATAATGGAAAAATGATGAGGCTGCTTAAAAGAATGATATTGATATGCACTTACTTGGAAACATCTGTATGCTATTGTTTAGGAGGAAAAAATAAAATCGTAAAACAATATGAGGAATCTGGTTTTATTTATGTGGGGAAAATGAAAACCAAAGGGGAATGCATGTAGATACATAGAATAATATCTAGCAAGCTGTATGTTAAACGTGGTTCACCAGTGGGGCAGGAAGTTAGTTGGTCTTGCCCAGGGGAAAGCTGATGGGTAGAGAGCACTTTCGTTTTTTATGCTCCATATATTACTCCATTGTTTGAATGTTTAATAGCATCTATTTATGTATGACTTGAGTAGTCATCTTAAAATATTTTAAAAGATTTGTTCATTTTTTGAGATCTAAACACATCGGGTAATGAAACAGAGTCTTGGCCATTATCAGTGCCTTAGAAAGAATTATGTCAACACTCATAGAAGGGGCTTTAATGCTAAACAATTGGGAAACTTTGGGGAGAATTCAAATTTAATAAATCTCTGCTGAACAGAGCTCACGTGAGTACAGTTCAACGTGGAGTCTGATCAAACGGCATTAAAGAAGTCCAAAGGACCTGCTCCAAGATGAAGGGTCCAGCGCTTTGCAGAGTGGAAGGAGCAAGCCTCTGATCTTTAACTGTTCTGGGTCTTGTTTTCCTTATGTACAAAATGCAGTATACGCCACACAGCTTTGCAAACTCTTTTTCTTGACAAGAACACTTCTGTATCTTCAAAAAGAAATTTTATAAATCCCACTATCTAAAATGGATAAAAGCAGCATTTCTTTAGTCACAAGAGGTCAAAGTTCAGTACCCCCTCTACTCCTTGGCCAGCACAGCAGCCTTTCCCAGGGGTGCACCTAGGCCCTGCAGAGCTCTCCAGGAAAACCTCTAGTCTGGGTCATTCCCGAAAATACATCATTTCCGTTTCCTCGGTGTAGTTTATGAGAACCAGCCAGATGGAAACCCCAGTGAGGGTGGTGTGGTGGACAGGTAGGATGTGAGGGATGTGAGGAAGGGAAGTAGCATTATTAAGCTTTTTGTAAGGTATTTCAATGCCTTATATCATTTAATCCTTACAACTACCCTATATTTTTAGCCTTATACAGATGAGGAAACCAGGAGATAAGGAACTTGCCAGAGGTCACGTAAGTACTAAGCTGGAATTCTAACCAGATTTGCCTGCTTGGAAAGGTCATGCTGCCAGGCCTAGAGCACAGCGTCCTACCAGAGGAAAGAACGCTGGGGGCTTCAGGCAGTGGCAAGGATTCTGAGAGACAGGAGGTGGGAGGACTTCCAACCCCAGCTTCTATACTGCCAACTTTTGGCTGGGACTGTGCCTTCTAAAATCTATCTGGATAGTTAAAACTCTCATATGTGAAGCAAGGAAAACATGGGGCAGCATGTAATTTAGTGGTCAGAGCACATAGTATATTCCGGGACTTGGGGAGCTTTGAGTTACATTTTCCAGGAGTGATGAGAAATCTATACCACTCTTGCTCCACCCTCTCCAGAACTGGCAGAGCTCAGGCTGTAGTCAGAGCCTGCCATTACGGCATTGTGAAGTATATTCATCAGGATACGTTCACACACATGCAGACTGTAATGATTCCCTAAATCTGCCTCCATAGCATGACCAATTGACCTAAATGCCTACTTTAATAAGTAGAGCTTCTCTGCATGTTAGATGGCCTGCAAGCTTGTTGTCCCTGCTTGTAACTTACCATTGTAATTTACTTTATTTTCCAGGTAACTGATCCATAGAACAGCCAGACTAGAGCTGAGTCATCTTGAAGAGAATCCAAAATCTTCCCTACACAAGCTATACAAAAGATCACTTCTTGTGGAATGCAAACAAAATGGCCTCCACTGTTTATTAATGTTCACAAGAGTTATTATAAATCCAGACATTTTTATACTCAGTTGTATCTGCCCACAAGTAACTTGGAAGCAGCTTGAGGTACAGTGTAAGCCTCCATGACCTTTCAGATATAACTGGGAGCACTTTGTCTTCTGAGCTGGAAGTTTAGGCAAGATTTACCCTGAGTGCAGCCACGCTAACCATTAGCTCATGCTTATGCTAAGCTAGGATGCGCATTTTTTTTTGAGTCATCGCATTCTCCAATTTTAAGAATAAAATATTAGCATATTTCCAATTCCAACCATTCTTTCAATGGCTATTCACATAAAAAGAGGTTTAAAATAATAACAAAGAAAGAATTCACTAAGACATCAAACCTAATTTTAATTTTAATTTTATCTAATAAAAAGAATATCAACATTTCACAGGGGAAACAGCAGATGTAGATGATGACATGGTTTTTTATTTTTAAAAAAGACCACATCTATTCCTATGTGTATTCCCCATGACTAGTATGACCTGGCATATAGTTGATGATCAATAAATGTTGATTATGTAAATAAAGAAGACAGTTACGAAACTTTGTGTGATCAGTATTTGAAGACAAACTTATTTTATCTGTTGAGGGTTTAAGAGTTTGTAGACCCTTGCCCATTGTTGTAGAAGGCCCACCACAGACTAAATTTCCTTTCCCTCTCCAGTGAAAGAAGGGTAGAGTCAGTACATATCCTAGTCTGCCTTGTTCATGACTGGAGTCCTCATGAAATTATCAGTAGTGCCCTTTTGAAAAGTCCCAGTTAAGGAAACAAATTAAACCCACTAAATAATCATCTAGAAAAGTGACATAAAATCATTTTTCTATCACGGAAGATTTTGCCCTGAAACAACAATCACCCCCCCGCCAACAAAAAGAAGAGAAGTTGTGAATACCCCAGAATTACTCCGAAACCTTAGAGGGTAACACACCTTTGAGTTACTGAGGTATCCTCCCTCAGAGGACAGGGTGAGGAAGTTTTCTCAGTATGAGGGAAATCAAATTCTTGGTGTGATTCCAAAGGAAAAGGGGGAGATGTAGCTCTGGCTCTGTAAATGCAGAGACATCAGATCAGACCAACTCAGCGGCCCTGAGGCCTGCTTCTGCCCTGACAGTAGATGTGTGGACGCCAAGCTTAGTGTTGAGAGAATGGGGCTGGACCCACTCTAAGGACCCCTGTGACTTAGTAAAGGTCTAGGTTAGTCTAGGCCCATACAGCCATCACATGTATGACAAACATCACCTTTCTTGGGAGCAGTCTTCAACAGTGACATCGTGTGACACTCAGAGACAATGCGATCAGACTCATCCTAATCAAAATGATCACTCATTTTCTCTCCTTGCTTGGATATGAAAGTTCGGCTCTTACCTCTCCCTTTCTCCCCAGTGTTCTTGGAGACCCAAAAAAGGCAAAGAAAGCAGGTGGGTCCCCAAAAGATTGTTTGAAAGGAATAAAGAAAGGTAGCTTTAATTTAATATCAACTTTGCAGAATTCATCCAGGACAGAATAGGGCCTAAATGGCAAGTGATTTTAGCTAGTATTTTGAGAAGAGTATCTTGAACACAGCCAGAATGTTCACACCTGGAGTTGTTCAGGACCCAGAATGGCCTACAGTCAAAGAAGCACATGCTGTACTTGGGTCCCAATGTCAGGCAATGAATGACTAGGATCTTCCACTTTTAAACAGCTCACTGTAAGTTAGCTCTGGGCTCAATAACAAAAAGACCAGAGGGCAGTCTTATCCTTGTCTAGAAAGAAATCTAGTCTGATGAAAAAACATCGATTCTTAAAGCTTTCAGGACAATGACATGGTTTATAGAGCTCAGAACTGTTTTGAGGGCCACCTGAGAATGATAAGTTTTCTTTAAACACAGAGGTATTATCAGAATGGCTGCCAGAAAAACCGGTGACATTGTGTGACACTCAGAGATAATGCGATCAGTCATCCTGATCAAAATGATCAGACTCATTTTCTCTGAAAAGAAAAGCCAAACCTAAGAGTGCTAATAGGAATAAACACCTCTCCTTTTCTCCACTTGTCAAGACTGTTTAGAGACACCATGGGACTCAATGAAGAGGAATACAAAGAATGGATTAAAACCAAGGGTGCTAGAGAATCTATAGAAAAGATACATGTAAAGAAGATTGTTAAGAACACAGAAAAAAATGCAAAGTAAAATTATATGAGGATGAGGAAGATGGGAAGAACATAAAATGTACCCCAAACATGGCAGAAACTTTAATAGAGCTACTGATATTAAACCGTGATTATAGAGGAAAACGCCTCAAAACCAAAGGAGAGCCGAAGGATGTGAATGTGTTTACATGGGAAGAAAATGATGAGAACCCAAGAATAAGACACTAAATTTAGAGCTAATTTTTTTTCCTTTTAGGTACACTACCAGTACTTATATACCCACTGTTTACATTTACAATTATGTAACATGTGAGGTGGCACTGAGTCACCCATGCAAGCAGTCATACGTTTGATCAGTATATATATTGAATTCCCTGATCACTAATTGAACTGTGCCACGAGACAGGACCTGGGAATTTTCCACTGTGTATACACTGAGCCAGCCCTGTACTTCCCATGAAAAGTAAGATCGTTTCTCTACAAAGAGCTTGGGGCCTCCAAAGGAAAAAAACTGCAGACTGGGTCTCAGCTCTCATCTCAATGAAAGTTGAAAACGGTTAGTTGCTGCCAATTATGAACCCCTTCTATTGTTGGCTATTTGATAGCAAGGTGTCATTTTTAAAAGCTGGTTTCGCTGTTAATTATGCGGCATAAAGTTTATGTCGTAACTTCTGAGATTTGGTCAGTGGTTACCCAGGTTTGAAACAAAAGTAGGTTCTTTGCCGAACTATATTCTCAAATCCTTATTCACGGCATCAAGTTCTGATTGTGGAAATCAGAACTCTTCAGTGAGTATATCATGATTGATCTCATTAGTGAATTGGATTCCTGTAGGAATTGTTTTAAGTAATACTATAGAATGAATCATTTCATGAGTAGCCAGGCAAAAAAGCTTGTAGAATTTCATTCTACTCACCACCCCCACTCCCAATCCTGTGAGTTGATTGAGTTATTAAATACAGTTACGAAACACACTTGCAAGAATTAAACAAACTCAAACACATAAAGGACATGGTAAGCATCCAGTCAGGTATGAAAAAGTAACCCTTGTGTTATGAAACAGAAGACAAAAAGAATAATTGTGAACTAATCCAAGGAAACAGGACATGCTGTCATAATCAATTTAAAGTCAAACACGAGGACCTGGTGATCGGAATCAGGAAAGAAAACAAGGAAAACCTTCCCTCAGCCAGAGCTCAAGAAGAGTGCCAGCCCTGGGGGATGCATGTCAAGGGAAGCTGGTGGGGCCTCACTTTTGCACGGATCTTCATTTCTGCTTCCCACATGGTTAAGGCTTCACTCTGTGACACAGATAAGACACTCATTGGCTGAACAAATACATACTGATGCATACGTTGATCCGGGTGCCTGATATACCATATCCAATGCCCTTTTTGCCTGTAAACTGGAAAACAAATACCTTCCTTACGTTGATTTAGCAAAATATGTGGAAAACATCTTTGATGACACAAAATGACCCATTTCGAGTTCATGTCCCTTTATTTTTTAGATATGTGACCATGAGCAAGTGAGATCCTTGGTTTTCTCACTTTAAAAGGGCTTGGACACAACTGCCCCATACATGGCCAAATACAAGCTTTTATGAAGTCATAAGAGATGATAAATATTAGGCAAGTTGCTATGTTTTTCAGCCAGAAAAATGTATGGGGCTCTTAAATCTCAGACTGACAAGATGTCAGAA
The DNA here is from genome assembly GCF_040802235.1 of Manis javanica. Taxonomy (NCBI): domain Eukaryota; kingdom Metazoa; phylum Chordata; class Mammalia; order Pholidota; family Manidae; genus Manis; species Manis javanica. The sequence continues at coordinate 56,365,582 of NC_133169.1, read as the reverse complement.
AGTTTATTATAGAAAGGGATGGATGGTAATCCTATCCTCCCCTTTACTCTATTGCCCAGAAAATGGGCACTTACTAATATCTACCCACTCCCCTTGACAGCGATGGGCAAACAGTGCAAGCCAGATCTGTTACATCACGTATCAGAACACTGTAAGATCATGAGGCTGGAGCTGCGGACGCCATGCCCTTACCGTGTGGAGAAAGGTGGTCTGGGAGAATTAAGCCAACACTGCTTTTCTTGAAGAGACAACAGACAAAGAATTCTGAAGAAACATGAACTAATTTCAGCCCTCTGGTGTCTCCTCAGGCTTGTTTCTCATACTGTCTTCCAGTTCTAATCTTTTTTGTGTACGTTGCTTTGGATTGGTTTCTGTTGATTCTGGATTGGTGGCTGACGCATAGAAAAAGGCAGAGACACTCACATTTACCTTGCTCTTGGGTTAGTGCTGGCTCTAAGAATGCTTGGGGCGGGGAGAGTGGCCAGAACTCTTTTCTAAGGGAGACTGAGAGCCACAGTCACCGGCTTTGGTGGAGAAGTGATGGATACTAATTTGTTGACAGGACAGTGGTGGCAAGAGGGGAATGAGCCTGGAGTCATCTGATCTAGGTCTGAGTTCAGGCCCCAAAGCTGAGCCATCTTGACCTTTCAGCCACCTCCAAGTATTAGAGGCATAAACAAGATATTAATCCTAGCACTGCAATCAAATACGTTTTTGACTTTGAGCCTTTCAGAAAGCCTTTCCAGGTCTGATTTTCAACTATAAATGAAGGGTCCCTCCTTGCAAAAAGCTGTAATTTTTGAAGCTCATATGAAAACTTTAAACTTAATAAAAACGTAACTATGAGAAGTGCTATGTGCACAGTGGATGGAGATTTAGATGAAAATAGTCAATTCAGATTGTTTATTTTTAATGATAATATTTATAATAACAGTAATAACTAAGCCAGGCACTGTTTTAAATTTTAAATTTGTTACATATGTTAAGTCATTTAATTCTCACATCAACTCTGTAAATAAATGTTATTAGCATCCCCATTTTAAAGTTGAAGAAACCAAGGCACAGAGAAGTTAAGCAACTTGCCCAGAGCTATACAACTAGCCTGTCAGAAATAGGAACTTAATCAATTAGCATCCAAAATCCAAGCTCTTAACAACTGTGCTACACATCTCTTGTTCAATGCACTTACCTGTCTGCCCAGCACAAAGTAGAATTCAAGTGCTTATAAATATTAGCAGATGAAGATGGTCACCTTTCTGAAGGCATCAATAATACCAAGTGTTATATTTTTTCAGTCACAGTGGCGGTACTGGAGGTACTGTCCCTGGGACAAGATACTATCTGCTGGGGGATATTTTACAGCCATACCCCCAAATGCACACCCCTTTTTGTCACGTCCAGGATAGAACTCTGGGAGCATTATGTGCAAGGGCTAAGCAAGTTTTGTTGGAGATAGGACAATCTTTGTGTAATTTCCTTGGAAACTGGATTATACCAAGCAGACTGGCTTTTGACAAAGCAGTCCTATTTCATGTTAGTGAGTAAAATCAGAGGAAATCAACTACTGGAGACAAAGAAGAACAGAAGGATATGGTCACCAAAAATACTGTTATTTTCTTTCCCATTTGTTAAATAAGGGCACTATTTCGTCTCTTACCAGAGACTTACATAATGCTTTAGATCATGACTTTCTTAGCATCCAGACAGCTGGCAGAAGTGGATTCTGTAACTAGAGTCCATATTTGGATACTGTCCTTATAAAATTTATTAAAGAATATGTATTAAGGAAATTTGAATCTAGATCAGAGTAAAATTTTGAGAAGTGACCTCACTATCCCTTTAAACAAGAATCAGATATTCCTACATTAATTTTGCTGTGAAGAATTACACTAGAGTCAAACTCAGTGGTTTAATAAAATCACTCCCTCGTGGGAATGCTGAGATCAAGCTTATTAATCCATACCAGCACAGCTTATCTAAGCAATGGAAAAGACCATTGTCATTTTTATCTATTATGTGGTTTTACAAAACAAATGAAATTTAGCAACTTGCACTTTAATTGTCTAACAGCTTCAAAGATCTAAGGAACAAAGTGGCTTAAGGGTTAAATCAAACTCAAATTATGGTAATTGCCAGGGTTTGGAAAATTTGGATTATAAGGACTACCAATAGCTCTCACGTGATCAGAACAATAGCTGTGGAAAAACACTATTAGATCATTGCATCTACCCGATCCCCTAGCCGGTTCTAAAGAAGCAATTAGAGCTTCCCTTGCTCCTGTGCCGCTTCGCTGGGTGCCGAGTACAGCTTTAACTCCTTGTAGGCTGTGGTGAGGCATGGCACCCTGCCCGTCCAGCCTGTCCTCATCATTCATGGTGGGGGGCAGAGGGGGAGCCCAAGCTGAATCTGTGAGTGTGCTCAAATGTGGATCTTAAACAGGAAATGCCGGAACTCCTGTTTTGCAGAACTTTCCCCGTGTGGAGATGTTGCTGCAGAAGTAACACCTCGCCAAGCCCTGAGAAGACAAACACTCCACACAGGGAGCAGTTATTGAGTTCAGCCCACAGAAAAACCCTGCCTATTTGAGCTCCAGCGTCTCTCCAGCCGCACCAGGACACAGGTGCGTGTCCTCGCTTGTCAGAGGATTTGAGTCATTTGCATAGGTAGTGAGACTACAGCAGATATAGTGCTCTCTAGGTGGAAGTACAACTCTTTTTAGAGAGTATTCTAGAGGTTTGAGGGACCCCCTACAGTGAAGATAATCCCAAGGTCAAAAAGAGGTTGTACAAGCCAGAAAATGAGGGTTTGAAGTGACCAAAAAGACTTACCCTTACTCCTGCCCAGAAAATTAATGAATAAAAGGTGGCTCCTTTCTGCCCCTTCTGACAGATAAGACTGATCCAGAGACGCTAGACTGGAAATACATTTCTGAACTGGGGCACAAAATTAGATGGCTTCAGAAGCACTCTGTTTCAAATGCTGTGGCAGAAACCTATGCAAGAGATCTTCAGATTTTATTTTGAACTTGTAGATAGCTTACTTTAAAAAAAATCATTATTCAAATGCTTCTACAGCCCAGCACAGACGATAAGCTCCCTGAGGGTTGAGATTAGACCACTCTTCCCCTTTGTGCCCACTTGCTCTCTCCGATCAGTGCCCATAGCTATTACCGTGGTCAGTCTCCAAGAGGGTCCCTGAGGCTCTCTGTCTCCTGGTCCTCTTTCACACACGGGAATAGCTCACTCTCACATTGTTCCAAGGTTGGGCTGGCTGAAAAATTGAATATGGCAGAAATAATATAATAGGATGTCACTTCTGAAATTAGGTAATGAAGACTGACTTCCTTTTGGGGGTCTCTCATTCACTCTGTGGGAGAAAGCAGTATACCATGAACTGAGGCCCGCCAGCAACCATGTGAGTGAGCTTGGAAGCAGACTCACTGACCCCAGTTGGGCCTTGACATAACTGCAGCCCCAGCCAACTGCTTGGCAGCATTCTCACAAAAGACTGAGCCAGAGCCACCCTGTGAAGCTGTACCTGGATTCCAAAATAAGTTGCTACAGTTCAGGGTAACTTTGTTACTTAGCAACAGATAACTAATAAAACTACAGAAGCAGTACCCCTTCTTAGAGTAGACATTCTGCAAGTCTTTCTTGACTATAGGCATAAGGCATACAAGTGGGAACATAATTAGCTGTTGAAGAGCCCATGGGTTACAAATTTTTCTCAGTGGCCCTTGATCTGAATATTTCTGTCCAGCTACCTCTGGACCAAAACCATCTTGCTTGACTCCTGGGGAAGCCTATATGGTCCTTTTCTAGTTTGACCACTTCTAATTCCAGTTGAAGCTGAACTGTGCTCATCTAGCTTTAAGTTGGTTCCCCTTCCACCAGGGCTGCATGAGATGCCCCCGCTGCTTGTCCATGTATTCATTCATGCAACAAAGATTTAATGAGTGCCACCATTCTAGGTGCTGAGGCTATGAGAATGAACAAAACTTCAGGAGATTATGGCTATCATGCTCTCCTGTTAAGCAAGATCTTCCAAACTACAGAGCTGTCCTTTTGACCTCTCCTAAAAGCGATCTTGGCTCTATCTACATCCCCATCTAGCTCTTGCTTGTGGGGATCCAACAGTAGAAAGTCTTTTCAATGGAAGCCTGAAAGACATACTTACTCTATAAGAGAAAGCACTTATAATGACCCTTAACAATTACTGTTAGTCATTTAGCCAATTATCAAGACAACTCCATTACCACAGTTATGGGCACATCCAATGGAGAAGGAATTTGACACATGTACCTCTAATGTTTGTATTTCGTGGCACTTAACAGTGTTCCTCACACTGTAAAGTTTTAATAAATCATATTTTGTCAGCTGATAAACATTCTGATATGATATTTCCTGCCCAACATCCAACTGGACATGCATGATCAGTAAAATACAACCATTCACTTAAATAAAAACTGGACCATAAATAGTATCTGAAATACAGATACCTATTTCCATCCCTCAGTTGCTTTTTGCATCCTCCTTGGTTCTTCTTTATTCTAGCACAAACTCAAAATTGGAGGAAAATTCATGTTTCCTACATCACTCCATACGTTGTCAAAAAAATTACCATAAAATAGTATTTCCTGACTCAGCCCCAGTCAGCTTCAGTTCCTCCCAGGAAGTAGGAAGTCTCAAGAATTGCTTCCTCTGTATTACAAAAACCAGGCTTCATGGTGGCCGCTGGCTGGTACTCTTCTCCTGTCCCAGAAACAGGATGATCTAAGCCCCCATTGTGGACACCAAAAATAGAGGTCACCACCAAGGTCCGCCCCACACTGAGAATGCAGACCCCTGAGCCAAGGCTACCATCTCCTGAAGCTGCTGGGCCCCTTCCTGGCACAGCTGCTAAAACTCTTACGTAGGAACCAGCAATTAGCCTAGGTCTTAAGGATTAACTTGAGGGGGTGGCCACAATTCCCCCCTTTTCTCTAGAACTGGTCATCCTTTCTTTCTGAATGAGTTTGCTTGGGAGACTAGTCCACACAGCATATTTCCTACCTCCTCTTTGTAAATTTTTTCAGGCTCATTCACATGTACCTGAAAGCTGGGTGACTTTGGCTTAGGCTTAAGCTATGACCTCTGATTTAAGGGTATCCTAGGAAAACCAGTTTGGGAGCCAGGTAATATGTATACCTCCACAAGGATGATTATTTGTGAGTGACCAGAAAGCCTGGAATGCCTTAAGTGGAAAAAGAATGGAGACCACAAACTAAATTCATTCATCCTGTTTAAATGTATCTACAAAAATGTGTTCCCTAACCTCCAACATTTTCATTTTAGTCATCAAATTTTCAATCAGAACAGAGAGGTTTATCACCTTATTCAAGTTAATTTTTAGAAAGCCTTTGAAATACATGATGACTAATTTAGCCCGTTATAAAGAGGAAAGAGGAAAACCTTTGGTTTAGAGAAACTGGATTTTTTTAGTTGCTAGGAATGAAACTATTTAGTTGGTGTTATGTTTAGCAGTGATTTTAAAACAACAAAGAATAGCTCCTTTACTGTTCAGAGATTAAAGAGGATTTTAGGTAAGCAGTTAAGATTGCAAATTCAAGCTACATTCACAGCTTTTTTTTTCCACCCTGCTTATTCATTACTTGGATGTGTTCTGTTTATTTCCTTAAGGTTACATTTTATAAGATAGTTTTTCATAAAAGATAAATTGTGAATTAAATACACTTGAAGAGAAAGATAAATTCATTAAGAAAATGAGTTAAAGTATATACTCCAGAGCTATGAAAAAGAAAATTACAGAAACAGCTTTAAAATAAGCATGTTATTTCAACTGGCCTAAAAAATATAATTTAAAAATCAGAGCTATATTTTGTCACTATATTATGAAACAAATAGAACAAATAATTCTGCATCTTCTTTTCCAGTGGTTCATGAAAGGACCATCTATAATCTGCATGCTATATTGACCTAAAATTTGGCTTTTTAAAACCTAGTCCTTAAAGCTGGGAACATTTCCAGACTGATACACATACACATTCATTTTAGATAATGAAATAAGTATATCCAGAAGTATCAAAAGTAAAAATAGTAAATCTTGAAAAAAATAGATAATTTTGAAAAGCAAATATACCATTATTTCAGGGTAGGGAAAAGGATAATTTTTGTTTTCTTTTTTATACTTTTTCTTTACTACATGATGTTCTATAATGAACTAGAGGAAGTTTTAAAGGAAACAGGGGAAGGGAAATACTTGCCCAGCCCAACTTGCACATTTTGCCCTTCCCTTTGGTAGAACATTTTAAGTAACCAGCTTACTCAGAACTGGCCCTGCTTGTTCAGATGTTGATCCTATATATCCATGGGCACATCTGGGATGGTGCACACCGAAGGGCCACAGCTGACCATGCATGCTGTTCTCCGGGTTCTGTACACTAACAGGTACCACAAGCAATGGGTGGCTAGTGTCCTTTTTCCATTAATGGAAGATGACAGTCACTTCTAACAGGAAGCAAGCAGAGTGTGGCTTTAAGCCTATCTTTAAGGAGAGAGGGTCACAATGCCAGGATCGACTGTGCTAAGAGTAGAGCCACATTCAGAGTCAGCAAATATCTTCTCTCTGAAATTTTTCTGTCATAGGCTTTTCTATAAATCAAAATCTGTATATTGCTTTTCAGAACACTTCCACTTTTTATTCCATTCCATCTATGAGCTATGAGTTCAGAATATAGCCCCAAGGTTTGATAGCCTTATTTCCTCATCTCCAAACAGAAAGGGGAAAAAAATGGAGTCATTAAATGCCTGTGGAAAGAAAAATATCCCTATGCACAGGCATGTTCCTTATGAGTGTAAATAGCAGGATATCAGCGCAGAGAAGGTATAAGATTATTTTTGTGGTAGCCAGACATTAATGAAAGCCAATTTGCAATTAGGTGATTAACATAAAAGCCAGTGGTAACAAGCAATGAGCTCTTATTCCAAACAGGTTTGCTACAAATTGCTGTTAAAAGCTTCTCCCTGCATTTTCTTTGTCTTTTGGCTGCATGGTGATGATATAAGGTAATTGCACAGTAACTGCCGAATGCTGCATGTTATTTCATGCAGGCCGTTTAGTAACTATGTCAGGTAACCACACAGCAAACCCTTTGAATTACAAGATGCAACAACTTGCATTGCCCAGCTGACGTCACTTTGGTTAACTCAGAACTAAGGGTTCATTCCGAGAGCCCCCGTTTGTCCCCGGTAGTGCTGCACCAGCTGTCAGCAGTGCACTGACTCTGCTCCGTGTTCCTCAGGTTGAAGGCTCATGGGGATGCTCCTTTATCTCTCTGTGCCGGGTACAAGGGTCTTGGCAACAACTGCTACTAGGATCCCCCTGGTTCTGGTTAGCAACATGTGAAAGATTCTGCTGTCATGGACTCTCTGAAGGAAGTGAAAATGGTCCATTTCAACCCTGACAGAGGAAGAAACTAGAGCTTCCTTAACAGCTAATTTAAGCAAATACATGCATATGTACACATGTTCATTGTAAGTAATAGAGGTTTGTTACTTCCTTGTAGCATTCTTTCTAATTCTCCCTCATTAGAGAATGGTGACTCATTTAGCTATGTGTAGCTAAAAATAACGTATCTGCTGCATTTGGCTATGTGTGGCTAAGAATAATATTCTGGCTATGGCTTACTTGTGTCCCCTTCTTCCATCATTTCAGACATGTCACCTGCTGATAGTCCTGTTTTGTGCTGATATTCTTGTTTAGTATGTGTCAGGGCTGTTATTTCCTTTAGCAAGGTTGACTTGCTAATTTGCCATGCATATTCAGTGTCTTTGATGGTAATTGCTCAAAATTCAATTTCCAAATACACATAATGAATTATATTTATAGCTCTAGCTATTGCTCATCCTAATTTGCTAGGGAACAAATACTGACAATTAGACACACTTCTTTTCTGGGCCTTCTGTAAAATACCTGCTTCTCTGAATGACTCTCCTGTCAGGTGCTCTGGCTTCTGAATGTGAGAATGACTTTCAGCTACTGTTGGGAAGAAACTAGATCCTATTGTGCAGAAAGGGATCACCTTATTGAGGGCTTTCTCTGGCTACAGTGACTGGAGGCGTGTTGCTTAGCTATTTCATGACCACATACGTGTGGGCTCCCACTGTCATATCTAAAGCAAGCTTGATATTTTTATTTTTCATGGGCCTTGGAGCCATGGGCAGTGACAGGTAGCAGAAGTGGAACTTTCAGATCAATATTAGAAAAGTTTTATCTGAAAATTGCATTCCAAAAATTTAATCAGGTTAAAATATTTCACATCGGAGAGAAATACCAATGCAGTTGTTGTGTACTCCAAAAAGTTTCAGTACTTCTTATTTTCACAAGGGCTGATTTGTAACAACATGCTTCCTTGGAGTCCTGAGTTAATGGGACAAGCCAGCCTGCCTGTCCTAATATCCATGACCTTGAGCCCTAACTCTTCCCTGTGGGGTCCTTCTCCCAACTTCCTGTCTTGATCAATACTCCCTCCGTCTTCCAAACACCCAGACCTGAACCTACAGTCTTCCCTACTCATGGGCCTCCATACACGTCATCAGGTAGCAAAATCTTGTATTTTTAGAACAATAAAGACAGGAAAGGGATACTCAATTTTTCAAATACCTAGTGGAAATTATGTTTACCATAAAACCAAATGGATTTCTTTGTTTTGGCTGGAATTATTTTACATCAGTATAGTAACTTATTACATCACGGTTAGTAAAACATTCTGCTGGCTTTTGATGGCACCAGAAGAATTCCTAAAACATGAATGTAGATCAGACTTAAATTTAAAATGTTCATCATGTGACTGACCAGTGACAAAGACCCACAACTGGAAGCAGTATTTTTAAACGTCTGCTCATTGGCTCATGTTTGGTGCTTATCACAGCTGGAACAGTGCTGAGATTTTGAGCCCTTAATGATTATGAACTGTTAGTTACAATATGGATGTGCTGTTATAATGGGAAAAATAATGATCTCAGATGGAACCTGTCTTTGTTTAATTAAATTTGTTCAAGCCTGTGTTCAGTTTGCTTCATAAACCAAATCTTGTGAATCATGGAATCACAGCTGATAGATTGGGTATCACCAGTATAGCCTACCTACAAAATAGCTCCTCTGTCCATCCCCTTCGCCCCATTCCAACAGCAATTGCCTTGGTTTGCTTTCTTCACTTTGGGCTGTTATAAAAGTCTTCTAACTAGGGTTCTATCCTTTCGCCTCTCTTCATCATATACATTGCTACTCACTTAATCTGATAGGATGTTAATAGAGATGTATTGAAAATTTTCTAAGAACAAAATTCCTTACCCTGGCACGTAAGCCCTCTAAAACGTACCCGCAACCTGCATGCTAAGCCTTAATTCCCATTACTGCTGAACAAAATGCCTGTTAGCCAAGATGTACTGCTTCCTACTGTTAATCACAGCAGTTACATAAAGTTCTGGGTTACTGGTTCCATGGGTTCCAATCCTGACTTGCTGCTTATTAGCTCTGTGATTTTAAGTCCTTTAACCCGTCTGAAACTTAATCTTCTCAAAAGAGAAATAGAGATAACTCAAAAAAGTTAGGTATCATTATGATTAAAGTGTTTTTCAGTTTTTCACTTCTCAAACCGGTTCTCTTTCTCTGGGTTAAATGCTCTCCATTCTTTTTCCATCTCTAGAGCAAGCATTCTCCAAGCGCTGTCTCTGAAAACCACCTGGGAGCTTGTTAGAAGTACATATTTTCAGGCCTTACCTATTAAATCCAAAACACTGAGCATGGGGCCTAGCAATCAATCTGTGTCTCACAGTCCTCCAGCTAATCCTGATGCACACTGAACTTTGAGAATCAAGATCTCTTTCAAATGTTATCACCCAAGTGTCTTCCTTTTCCCTCCTGGGGTACCTGATCTCTTTCCCCATCCCTGAGCATTTATCTTTGCATTGCCTTAATCATATGTGTACATTTTTACTTTATTTCCCCCATTACCTTTGCCAAACTGTGCACATTTTGCAAGAAGGAGCTTTGCTTACTAATCTTTAAATAGGAAGCAGAGCTTAAAGTTCTATCAAATACTTGTTTGACAACACTGAATCAAATTATCTTAGTACTCAAGGAATTAGAGACTGAATGAAGAACTAGAAATAGAAGAACTTTCTTTTTAATATCTATTAAGAAGTTCCATGTTAGAAAATATAGCAGCATGGATAGAATGCTTCAAGTTCTTAGATGGAAGCAGAGGTTCAAGACAGAGGAGTTAAAGTTTCACCCTTACAATCATCTCTTCATTTCTTGATTCTGTAGTTTGAGCCATTTTTTAAACATACTCTTCTAAATGACTGATAATAGGTAAGGGAATGAAAATTAAGTGTTAAGGCAAATTGAATGCATGAGGCTGATGTTTCTATAAAAGTACTTTCTTTTTAACAGCCTACAAAAGGTATATACAATGTTATTTATGTTTCCCATGTTGCTGAAGTAACTTTGAACTTGGAAACGGAGCCACTTTTGGCCTATTAAATTGCAAAAACAGTAAAAACACACGTAGTCTCTTCTTACTGAATGCCTGGAGTTTGTCATATACAAAAGGAAACATCATTCACTAATTAGTACAAATAAGTAATTGAAAAACAAAACCAAAAGAAACTAGCAGTTATTTGGTCTTGTTCAAATCAAGTGTGCACAGCTGTATGTATTAATGAGACCATTATGAACAAAACATGGCTTGACTGACTGTGTACCTAATACCTGCCACCTGATTATTGGGCGGTAGTTGAGCACAAGCCTAATGTTCAAGCAGTTTATAAGTTAGTGTGACTTTCAAATGCTGGAGAAGGAATCCATTGCTATTGGTGAAAATTTTATTTCTTTTGATTTAGTACTTGGCTGTACTATTTACTTCACTTGAAGCCATGTGTAACTTCTCCACAACACGAACAAACTGACACACAGCCTGAACTCCTATGCAATCAATGGCGGTGATATCACCCTGTGCTAAAAGCATCCATCCGATTGTTGGTGTTTTTTGCCCTTTGGCAAAGATCCATGTGCTATTGCCCAGTCAGATGTAAGGCACCAGCCCATTAAGCAAAATACAGTTAAAGGTGATGAAAAGACCCTCCTATCTTTCAAACTTTTTCACAACCTCAGCATCTACTTTCTTCACTCATTATTTGAGGAAAAAAATGATAGCCATGTTAGTGACAGATTGCTAAAGAGATAAAAGTCCAAGCAACACAACTTCTAAGAGGTATTATTTTTTTGTCTCCCATTTCTGAGACCCTCAGCTTTAAACATGACATGTAGAAGGATCTAGAAAGAGAGCTTTAGCAAAATCTTAAGAGATACCTGAAATATTTTGGGAAAACTGCTTGCTGTGGCTGGTTATGCAACAAGATGATGGCAGATTTCAGCGACACCCTGCTCATCAGTCACAGAATGAATAATCAGCACAGAAAACTCTTTTCACCTGCTAGTAAAAGCTGAACAAAAGAAAAGATTAGAAAATTCTTACCTTCATGATAGACTCAGTTTTCCAAAAATAAAGTGGTGGGGTGGGGAACATGGTCATAAAATAAAAAGAAGAGCTATGGGCATTAGAGGAAATGCAAGCTCTATTGCAGAGATGGAAGAAGAAATAGAGATTATAAAAGCAAGCAGGGATGAACCTTGGAAGCATTATGGTAAGTGAAATGAGCCAGAGACAAAAGGGCCAATATTGTAGGATTCCACTTATATTAGGTACCAAGAATTGGCAAATGCGTAAGGACAGAAAGTAGAATAGATGTTACCAGGGACTGGGGGGGAGAGAAGAATGGGAATTATTGTTTAAGGGGCACAGGGTTTGTTTGGGATGATGAGAAAGTTCTGGAAATGGATATTGGTGATGGTTAGCCCAGCACTGTAAATGTACTCAATGCCACTTAGTTGTGCATTCTACATTGGCTCAAGGGCTAAGCTTATTTGTGGTAAAAATGTACACAACTCTCTATATATATGATGAGAACAAACAAGCAAACAAAAGCAAGCGGGGAAACACTACAGCAGAAAGCGACCAACACTGATAGCCATCAATCTGGAGAGGAGAAAAAGACCTTTCAGAATTAGAAGAAAGGATATAACTGGATTCTCATCTGCAAGAATTATGTAATGTTTTCTAGAGAGGAAAAAACAATAGAAGATCAAATAATAAATAGAACAGAAAATCAGCTCAGACTGAGTAGTGCTATTTCTGAGGTGGGAGGTGACCATAAGCAGGGACTGATTATTATAGCACCTGGTCTGTTTACAGTGCTTTTATTAAAGTCGGTGTATTCCTTAGGCTATCATCCTTTCCTGGAAGGAGAAAACAAGGTAGGATGAGCCTGTCCCTGACACACAGCTTGTTGGAGAGGAAGACAAGAGTCTTTACCACAAAGTCCAGGGATACTTGGTTTTGGAGCACAAAGGGTAAAACTGTATTTAAAGCCCAACAAATAAAGGATAAATAAGGATGAAAATTAAAAATCTGGCCCTGTAAGGTCTGTCCAACACTTGCAATTCAGTGATTTGGTGATTCAGAGATCTTCAGAAACTCTTAAACATTCAGCATCTAGCCATAGAGAGTGACTGGTAAGCATACTCCAGGATCACAGAAAAGATTCACTTTTGTTAATAAATCATACTATAAAAATACCTCTACTGTATACATTAAAGAGTGTCTCTTCCAGGGTGGCTGCCTGGTCAGCAGGAACAGCATCTGCAGGGGACTTGTCAGCAAGGCCAGCTCCTGGGCTGCACACGAGACCAGCAGAACCAGAAGCCCTGGGAGTAGGGCCAGCGCTCTGCGCTTTAACAAACCCTCCAGGTGGTTCCGATACTGATGCTGGACAACCACGGCTTTAGGAAAGAACTGGAACAAGGTAGTTAGCAAGGTCTGCAGGTGGTTAACCAGACTGAACTGGCCAGAGAGAGGATCACCGGCAGGCCTCTGGCTGGAGGCAGCTGCTCTGGAAAGTGGGAAAAGCACTGATACCCAGAAGGGAGGATTTTCTTGTTCTTTTCCAGGAGATTTTCTTATTTGACTCCAGAACTACTTCTCTGGTGCTAGTGGTAGCAAACCAAAGCTGCGGGAGACCTGAACTGGACTGTGGTTCAGCTAATGAGTTACTCCAAACCTCTTCCTGCTTTCAGAACACCTGCTGCCTCTCCTTCACCGCGCCCCCCGCCACCCAACCCCCTGCTGCATTGCTGCATATTGGGAATACATCTGCAATTTATTATGTGGATTTCTTCAAATCTTTCAGAATGTGCATTCCTATCTCATCATTGCCAAGAAGATTTTTCAAGTTAGTCCTACTTATTAGGATTATCCAAGTATTTCTACAGTGCAGTGTTTCTATTGAAGATTTAAGGAGACTCATTAGATGTCTGTTTGGTTTTTGTTCATTTCCTATCTTTGCTCTTTTTTTTCTGTCATGGCATATCTGGAAACAAGGGCTACACATGAGCTGGTAATAAAGCCTTCTGTCCATAGTTAGACTAAACTAATGAAACACCATTAGCCTCGATACGCTGCCAAGTGTTACTATTTTAAAAATCCATATGCATATGTTTCTAACATCTTGAAGTTGAATGAGTATTAGCATTTTTTTATTTGTCAAAAGCATTCTTACTTTTCTCAGTCTGGACTGAGAGCCTAACCTAATTCCACACCCTCAAGCCGGTGACCTGCCCTGCACCCCTGCTGCCTGCCTGCCCCATCCCAGGTGCATAGGTGGCATTCAGGAAGAACAAGATCCAGCACCCTTTCTTGGTTCAGGGTCTATTTCCCAAACCATCTGGTGTCCCACCTTACACTCCAACCTCCTGACCTGTGCTCCCATCACTATTCAGGAGCTTCACACCAACTTCCAACCTGACATTGGAGTTAGTTCTCTGGTATGTAGGAGAGGAAAAAATTCTCCTCTACCCTCTTAGGGTCTCTGGCTGGGCTTAAAAATTAAACAAATTAACAGGAAGAAATCATACAAGTTTTATTAGAACTTTACTTGTACATGGGGGTGTCTTGCCAATGGGTTTCAGCCCCGGGCAAGTTCCCTATGGATTCAATGTGACCAAAGAAAATGACAGCAAACGTTCTTTGGGATGAAAGTCTTTCTTTCATCTCCTGGCCGTAGGTTGACCACTAGCATCTCTACCTCTGCCCAGAGCACTGGGACCAGCTCTCCATGTAGTGCAATAACAGCTTATTGCCTAAAGCTGTGGAAGTGGTAGCCTAGCAACAGGCCAGGTACATCATCAGGAGCTTTAAGTTCAGTGAGAATCCTGGCCATAGGAACCCCAACTTCCCCACAGGGGACCTTCACAACAGAATGAAAACCTGAAGAAGTGACCAGAGCAGAAATCTTGTGTATCTTTTAGACAAAGCAATGACAAATTGTGAAGAAGTAACGAGACAAAGAGGTTTGGGTTGGAGGCAGCGAACTGTGAGAAGTCACAAGGGGAGATTACATGGAGGGGCAGTACTATAAGGTTATTTGAGTAAGTTGGTTTGTATGAATCCATTTCAGCATCAATTCCCAGTCTCTAGTGATAAGGATGTTCTTCTCTTCCTGGAACAGAGTGAGCATCTTTCTCGTGGGAAATTGGATGGCTTGTTTTTAGGTAGAAAGAGTAAGTCAATGAGCCCTTCCTGCATCTGCTGCTTGTCAAGTGCCTTCAGTTCAAAATAATCAATATGCCAAAGGGACAGATTTTGGGGTGGCATATACTGAACTCATTCAGGCACTAATGGCTTACCATCATTTGCACTGGCCCCTACTGGATGTTTATTTCTGGAAATTCTTGGTAGTAACTGGACAGGACCTATGAAATAGTCCATTAAGCTAGAATTTTACTACTCTTCCCAAAGGAGCTCAGCATCTGAAACCATTTCTAGAGTAACATTGTAAAAAAGGTGCTTGAATCGAGGTTTTCCAGGTAGCGTAAATTATGTTTCCTCTAAAAATAAAAACACAGATATTCACTCTATGCTGGTGCTGCAGTTGGCTAAACTCTGAATGCCCAGCTGCCCACATGAGAATCTGTGATTATGGAATTATTCCTAACAGTGAAGGTGGTGCAAAACACTCTGATTAGACCTTTTATTAAGGTATGGAGTATTGCTGAGCCAATGATATTTAGAAGGGAGGAAACAACTTATGTAATTTTGGTAGAAAAGAACATCAGTTTTTAATAAGTCATGAAAATGAGCATTGACTCTTAGAGTCAGGGTTCTAGAGAAATAAGGAAGCCTGAATAAAAAGGATTAACTGGTAAGCCAAATGGAAAAATCTAAAGCACTTTTTTCTCCTTCCTATTTTATTTTAGTTTGACCTCCTTGGAATCTATGTTTGCAGAAGAACAAGGGATTTCATGTGCAACAGCAATATTTTTATGTCCCTATTACTGAAGGCAGGAGCCAATACTCAAGCTCCATGTACCACTAAAAGCCTAATGTTTGTGAATAGGTCTGTTCAAGTCAACAGTAATAACAACAATTATGACAATGTAATACTAGGCTAAGATTCAGTAACAAAAAGAAACTGAGTCATACTGACTTAACACAATCAACTTCTGTTTCGTGTTCACACAAAATCCAGTATATTCCAGAAGGTTTCCTGCAAAGTTTTCCTTTGACAGTGACTCAGGAATGATATGCTTCTTGCATATTATATCTACCCCATCACCAAGGTTATTGCTGCAGAAGTAGAAGGGGATGCAAGAAATACACTGGCTTTTAACTATTTTGGCCCATAAATACCACTTTCTTCTCACATTTCATTGGCCAGAGCTAGTCACATGACTCTAACCCAACTGCAAGGTATGCTGGGAAGTATAGAATAGCACGTGAATGTTTGGTGAGCCTTTCCCACAAGTGGTGATGATTTATTGATGAATGCTATATGTATTTCAAGCACTGTGCTAATTTACATGCATAATCTCAGATCCTCAAAACACCCTTTCAAGGTTTGTGTTATAAATTTCACTTTATAAATGTGTAAACCAAGACTCACAAAAATTACCTGATTTATATGTAGTATATCAGAGTCTCACAGAAACCTTTAAAAGTATGTAGTATTAACTCCAGTTTACAACTGAAGCTCATAAACATCAAAGACTTTTCTTAAAGTAAAATGGCAAGGGTGGGATTTGAACCATAGAATGGGCCCATCTTTGGCTTTTCCACATCCTGTATGCCAGATATAAGCCTATGCTCTGGGAATACCAGAAACAAAAGGAAACACGGGGGTGAGGAAATAGGTCTATGCCCACCACCATGACAGCAAATACTGCCGTCAGCACCAGGCTCGGGTGCCTCGAGGGTGTGTTCACACCAGGACCAGAGATACAAAGAACAGTCTTTCCAAAGGCAAAAAGTCTATGATATTCTGTTCAAGCAGTCCAAATAGACTAAGACAGGCCCCCCCAAACCTGGATCCCCTCTTGCACTGACACACATTAGCAGGAAAAAATGCCCATTTTTACTGACCCAGCAGAACTTCAATTGTTATAACATTTGAAAACCATGAAAAAAAAATAATAATAAAGGTTCTATCTGGATGAGAATAATGTGCTTGGCTCACATGCTGGCCACTTCAAAGCAAAATAAGTTTTTGATGTTTTAAATCATTCATCCCAGGAGATAAGTATTTAATCTGCAAAGTGGATTTGAAATTCCACTGACAAAGATAAAGAACAGAGTCTCTAGATTGTTACTAGTTATATCTCCATGCAGATTATATTTATCAATAGTTGGTACTATTCAACTTTAAAGGACATCTATGGCTAAATTAGGCCAGGGTATAAAGGTCCTTTGAAAAAAGTGGCCCTTATAGAACTAAGACCTCCTTCTGATCCACTTTACAGAAAATGAAACAACTTAAACTCTTTAGGGAGATTTAGAGTTTCTATCTGGCACAAAATTAAGTGACCCTCTTGTTAGTGGAAACAGGATATCTTTAATCCCAAGATATGCAAAGAAATTAGATAGCTCCCAAAAAAGTGGGGGGTGGGGGTGGGTAGGGGACTTAATGCTACTGGTTTGAAGCTTAATAAATAATGTGAATGCTTATGCTTAATAAATAGCTGATGGATTTTCTTTTACAAAGTATTGCTGTTACCGTCAACATTTCCAAAAGTTCTGCTTGGAAAGCAGAAATAACATTTCTCATGTTGAATGTTTTTAATAGCACTAAGAGGAAAATGAGACTAAAATAAGACATTGTCCTTATTACTTTTTATTGGAATATCTCAAAACATGTTACAGAAATTAATTTGGTAACCCTTAAGTTCTAGATAATTCCAAAGTAATATCACTGTTCATTAGCTGGGCAGTCTGCAGCCCAGAGAGATGAAGCGATTGCTGAAGGTTAAAGCAGTAAATCAAGGGCAAAAGTAAATAAAGGTGGGGAGGAGGGGAATAGAAACTAGAATCCCGAACATAATTTCCCAGACTAATCCATTCCAGTAAATTTCTTCCTAAGATAGATAATTCCGTTCCTTCCTAAGAAGACACTAAGGCCCTGCTTTCAATAAACTAATATAGTTCCAGAGACAATTTAATGGCCAATCTGAGAGTCATTTGAGTAGATCTAATTCTAATTCAGTGATTCTAAATATATTGTAAACTACAGATAGTTTTGAAGAATTTGATTCACAGAAAATGGACAGAACAAGTTAATGGAGAATGTGTTTATGATAAAAAGTCCTTGTATAAAAATAGTCCTTTTCATACTTTGTACCTCCTCCAAACTGTCTTTCACTCAGATTCTGAGAAACCAAAAATACCCACAAACAAACAAATTTAATATTAGATGGATAAAATCCCAGAATCTTTTTTTTTTTATTTGGAAGGGATTTTAGAGATCATCCAATTAGTCTTCAACTTTCTTGTTCTGCAGACCCAAAAGCTTGAACGACTTAGCCACTTACCTAGGAAGGCCAGAAAACAAATCTCCTTTTCTACTACCAAAGGACCACCATATATCAATCACACAGCCTTTTCCCAAACCTCCACCCACTCCCTACAAAAATTAAGGAATTTACAGTGGATACAGCCCCAGGTTATATCAGTAGAATTCCTAAGAGACTAAATTTTTTAAATCGTTTTTAATAAAAATAAAACTCATATTCCCAAGAGACAGACAATGGGAATGTGATTTGGCTTTTAAGATTAGGGATGGTGTTAGCACAGGAGTGGAAGAGAAAACTCAATGAAGGAGGAAACTACACAGAACCATACACTCAGCAACCCCAACCGAGCCATATGCTGGATGCAGAGGAAAAGGAAATGAAGAGCTTTGAAATGCAGCTGTCTCACTCCCTGCTATTTCCACTCAAATCCACCTATTTTTCCACCAGGATCTAACACATGTGCGGTGACACATGGAAACAGGGTAAGCTCATGAACCCAGGGGAACAGAGTTCAGCATTCACAGAGCAGCACCCTGGAAGCACGCGGACACTCCCAACTTCCACCCCTGTGGATGGTAAATGTGGAAGAACACCTAGCGATGGAAAAACCCACCTCGCAGCACAAAAGGAAAGCCAAAAATAACTCGGACACTTGGCTGCCATTTATTAATTATGCCGGCAGACAAAATCATTCGATCTAAAACCAGTCTAGCTGTAAGATAACTTTATTCATCAAAATCAGAGCAAGGAACTTCTCTGGGACATTGGCATGTAATAGCACCCAGAACTAGTAACCAGGGAAGACTGCAAACACAGGCAAGTAAATTGGTCTGTCAAATCAAAGCTCCTTAGAGAGGTCTTATTTAGCAAAAGAAAACCTCTTGTCTGAATACATGGCATGACAACACTCACTCAAAAGTTCACACAATGAGACAAAGTCTTCTTTTATCCCATAGTTTCTTCATGTTTGTATGCTTCTGACATTGCAGTATTAACATTTTAAATTGAATCTTTAAATAATTACGATGATGAAGCCCACATTATTGGGAAGGCCAGTCTTAGTAGATGACCATAAGTGAGGTGGTTAGCAGACTGTATCCGGTAATTTGGTTTCATGATATATCCTTCTTTTCCTAGGTATTAAGGTCTGGTTTGAATTAAAGTCTGCAGCATACTCAACAGCTATGAGAGTAACTTAAATGACTTCTTTTCAGCTGGTGGCCAAAAGTCTTCCTTGTAGTTCATTGCATACAGTTTATTCACTTACTTACTTACTTACTTACTCATTTGCTGAGCATTTACCGACATCCCACACACATGCCTGATGCCAAGCACTGTGCTACGTATACACATAAAACTTGACCTAGTTTCAAACCCGGTTTCTGCCAAGTATTTACCTTACAGTGTGGCATGATATTTAACCCTTCTGAACCTGTTTCCTCTTAGGTTTATTGTAAAAACTGAATGAGAGAATATATGCAAGATAATAAATAGTGGTTTTAAAGAAACAGCCTCTGCCTTTGAGTAGCTCAGTTGGAAAACTTGACATATACATAAACAACTAAAATATAATATGAGATTTGCTACAATAGAGGGTGTATGTACCAAGTAATACAAGAAAACAGAGAAAGGAGTGGCTAATTCTGTCTGGAGTGGGATGGGGAGAGATCAGTGAAGCAGCAAAGAACATGTGACACTGAAGTATGGATATAGAGGGGTAGGGAAACACATTCAGAAAAGCTAAGATCCACTCTCCCAGGTCCCTGGCGAGTGCATAAACCCCTCCTGGTAGCAGCAGGGCAGTTCATCCTGTCATATGGACCATCCAAGCTTCACCCCGCACCACCTGGTCCTGATGCCATGTCTTCCCACTCCTGCAAGCACACACTGAGGGGCTTGACTCTTCTGAGGCAGCAGTCTGGGAAAAGGATAGGATAAAATCAACAAATGAGTCATAGAGGAATGAGAGAGTGGGGTACTACTGGATAAACCTAGAGTTAAAAAACAAGAAAGTTAAAGTAACATAATACGCTCAGAGCATTTTAGGACTTGCAAGCATTCCACAAGTAGAAAACATTTTCAGTCACCAGAATTTTGGAGTGGCTATTTCTTCTATCATGTAAGAATGGTAATCTACAGTCACAAAGCAAAAAATTGTATCCCTCATGAAGCAATGACCCAGTATGGAGGTGGCTCCACTCCACTCCTGCACAGACATTACTAATCAATCTTGGCATGCTTTCCCATTGAGCCTGAACACAACCTCAGAATCTTGGCCCTTACAGTCATGCCTGAACTAGAAACTCTGCGGAGAATATGCTAAAACAAAAGACAAGAATATAATACAAGTGTCTCCAGAAAAATTAGGGTTGCAGTCTCATTGGCCTGATTAATAGAGTTGTACAAACCTAAAGTTTAACTTGACTCTAGGTATTTACTGTAAAATGGGGCTGAGACACTGTGTGGAATCTCATATGCTGACTTAGTCAACGTTTATGCCAACCCCCCTCTAGAATACAGACCCTGGAAAGGTAAGAAATGAAATCTCCTGATCCCTTCAAATTTAGGGTTTTGGAATTTGATTCAGAAAGAACCTCATAGAGAGAAAGAAAGGGTTCTGTGACATTTTTTCTGGCAAGGCCTGTGGCAGATGCAGCATTGTCCCACGGTCATGATCAGTGGCAGGGATGTCCTGGTGCTGGTGAACCAAGGCTGTAGCCATTCACCCAGGTGCCCAGGTCTGTAATGAGGTATGGGAAGTCACTCCCTGAAGCTCAGCCAAGAGTCTGTTTCTTCAGCTCCCTCCTCCACAATGATTTCATGAACCTCTTAATAGCCAAATATCTTTCTGCTTAAGACTCTGTTGTCTACACCCTGACTGATAAAGGCATGGAAAAAAACCTAACTTAAATCATACTTGCTGGATGAAAAGTATTCAGTTAAAGTAGTTCTGAAAGCTGAATGTTTTAGTTAAAGCTCATAATCTTGTAGCTTCAGCTATTAGCTGGTGAAAAATGATTTTAAAGTCTGTATTTCTACCTCTAACTTCTGACCTTTTCTGCCTCCCCTTATCTCAGATTGTTTCCTGAACTTCACTTGGATTTCCTGCCATCATCAGGAAATTATACATCAATAATTTCATTTTACATCTTCTCTTTCATTATCCTGGTCACTTAACTCAATATTTCAGCATTTATTTAGATCTGACTGCCCTCTTTCTCACTTACCAAGCCCTGATGATTATTTTGCATAATCCCTTTTTTCTGCCGTTTTTCCATTGCTATTATCATCAGTCTAGTTCAGGGGTTTTTCAGCTCATGCTTGCGCTGTTATAGTATTCTCCTATCTGCTTTCTCTGCTTTCAGTATCTCCCCAGCCCCTTAGCCCTCAAACGTACCCTAGCATTGGCAACCCAATTAATATTCCCTCAAATCATTCTCATATGGACACTTCCTGCTCAAATATCTCCAGACTGCCAATATTTCGAATATAAAATTCAGACAGCTTATCTTGGTACCCAAGATTTCCACAGACTGGCTGCCGACTATCTCTCCAGGATTATTTCCCACTACTTGCCCCCTTTAACCAACACTACAGCCAACTACAGCCAAACTAGCCTCTTTACTTCATCTTAACACACTATTATGAAGACCCATGTCTCGTACACCGTTTTCCTTTCTCGCAGTGGATTTCATGTAATGTTGAATGGAAAAATCATAATCCTTCCTCCATTAGAAGGGAAAAGGAAGGGCACAGGCTCCAGAGCTATCTAAATGACACATAGAAAAGAATTGACCAGATTAGGAAAATAATATTTTTAGATTTATTTTGACTGTTTTTGTCAACTGACTATCAGGCATATGTTTTATTTAGATTCTGGGAGAGCTATACACCTGGTGTTAGTCTTATGGTTCTCCAGGTAGAATATACCAATCAAATAGCTAAAGCCATCAAATGATCTGCATGGGATGAGAAACAGTTATAGCTGACTTACAGAGATGACTTTTATGGTGACTGTATTTGTCAATGAGGCCAGACAAGAACTTGGTTAACTTTAGTCAAGTGAGACATCCAGGCAGATGACTGACCAGTTAAAACCCTCTGTTGCTGCCATGGATTTCCTCTGTGATAATTTAGGGTCTGTGCCAGGAATGTATTATTCATCTTATCTATCTCACCAGATGGCCTCAACTCTATTTATAGAACAATGAAATGCCTTTCTTTTCCTTCATCCTGTCTCCTGTTCTGCAGTATGCTTGCACCAGCAGGTAGAAGGATTCCCTCACAGGTATGTAGCTTCTTAACACACATTGTCTCCTCTCTCCCCACCCTGCCACTATGTTTTCCAAAGGGGGCTCTCTTGCATGGTAGACTGAGTGATGTATCTGAATTCACACCTGCTGATTATAGTCTGAGGCTCATTTTGTCCACCCACCTGCTTGCTATTTATACCCACATTACACAAGAGATGGATGTCTGAGGCTTCAAGTGTTATTTTTGGGTCCCTGCCAATCATCACTTGTCCAAATCTGAGAAGCACACACCACCTTCTTTCCATGTCAACCTGCTCTTCACCAGAGCAGTGTGGGTTTCTTTTCATCTCTTCATCCCCTCCACATGCAGTTCACAGAGCTCTTTATCAAGCACGTTCTTCTCCATTCTAATAAAATGTGCTCTACCCCTAGCCAAAAGTCTACCTTACTATAATTTATAACCATGACTTAGAGACCTAAATCCCATTCCCAGATCCATCTTGGTAACCAGTCCTTACCTTCTAAATCTTTATGGATCACCTAAAGTCACAGAACTTAATTGGAAAAAGTGAATGACAATTTTCCTGTGCCTAAACTCCATTGTTTTTTTTTTCTACAACCCTATTGCCCAAATATGCTTCCAACCAGATTCCTTTTCCAACAAATGGGCTCCACAGGATATTTTAGACTTTCCATCCCAACTTTTTCACTGGGAAAGACAAGCAATTGGCTGCATGGAATCTGCATTACCCTCACATACAGGGAATCCCAGCTTGCGTTTTTCACTCAAAAGGTTAACTTTCACCCAGTATGTAGGTGTCGGCCCTCCTTGATGAATCATGATTCTTCCCAGAGCAGCATTCCACTTTGTGTCCTACATGCTTTTCCTTTTCTCTTTTCTCTAAATCACATTCTTCCACTCTCCTCTTGCTGGAGCCAGATATTAACTCACTGTTTTTCTCAGAAGTATATGTGCTGTTCACCAGATAGGCCAGATGGTCTTGTGCGTCTCAGTGCGCACAGCATCCCATTTACTGTGCTCTCCTCTCCGTGGGGATAGGTTGTCACGTCTTCCAACACCACATTCTTCTAGCTTTTATTCTCCTGACTTAGGTTTCACTTCTCTTCCTATCTTACCACAGCCTATGTTTCCCCGTTTTCTTATTTCCTCCATTCTCTACAATACCTTCACGTCCTCTTCTCTTTTTCCATTCCCCAAGTCTCTTTAACCCCTGCTCAGGTTGCATTTCATTCCTGCATATCTGGTTGTTCCCTCTGACAAGAAGACAAGCAGCATATTCTCACAATTTACCCTCAACTCCATTCCTAGAAGCAAGGGAGTTCTCAGAAGTTCTGGGATTGCAGTCTGAAATGGAATCCTCATCCTTTTTGACTCCTCTCCAGAACTGCTTTGGTTGACAAAATGTTTAATCATACATGACCCTGATAAAAACTGATTATCTGATAAAGAAGCTGGTAACTTCTCTGAAAATTACCCATTGTAATTATTTCACCTACTCAGCCACATTCAAATTCAAGAGTAGGTGTCTTGGGCCCCTTCAGAAATGTAAAACACACCCCTCTCCCATTTTGTAAACTAGAATGATTAAAAGCTTGGATTTCATCATTTATCAGACCTTGACAGGTAATGTGTCATGTTACATGATCTCAGGAGCTCTGTACCTTTCATCCATAGCCCTCTTCATAGTTATCAATTATTAGAAATGATGACCCACTTAACATCTGAATTCTTAACACTGACACCTACCATCACCCTCCAATTTGCAATTAACCAAAATATGGATCATAGGCAAAAAGTTTCACAACCATCACACTGAATATTCAGCAGTCCATGGAGAGCTAACATTTCCAAATGCAGTAAGTGCAAACAAGGATGACAATGCACTTGCAGGCAACCGCTCCAAACACAGATGGGCGGCCAGTCCATGGGCGCTACAGAGAGCAGATGAAGGTGCTTCCTTCTGCTCGGCCTGCAGAGTCACTAAAGGAGGTGATAAACATCCCTGCTCATGCCAGACCTCCTGGGCAACAGAGCCACAGGAGACATCTCAGTGGAAGGGCTGTTTGGCTTCAACTCTAATAACCTGAACACGATACAGGGCAATTAGCTCCAGGCTGTGGCCTCCAGGGCATACTTTTGGTCACTGTGCAACAGGTGTGCCTTCCTTGTGTGGTTCGGAGCGGCCCCACAGCTTGCCATCCATGCTCCCCTTCCCCCAGGAGGAGGCAAGTTTCTTTTCTCTGGCCCCAAACTAGAACACATTGACCAATTTTCTTCTGACCATTTAGCAATTTTTTGTGACTTCTTACAAATCCTGTTTGTGCTTGTTCTTAGGTCATGGAAATCAGAAGTAGAACAGGTAATAAAATGCCCCAGGACAAAAGAGAAGTGAATTCTAATCCTGACTTTTGCTTGGGACAAGTCACGTTTCTGGACCTGTTTTTCTTCAGCTGTTAACTAAGGGAGCCATCTGCTTAAGGTTTAGTTTGGTGTTATTTTTCCCTAAGGTAGACTCTCCAGGAGAGTTTTTCAAACTGGGGTTTGTAACTCACTAGAAGATTATAAAATCAAGTTTTGTAATGGAATGGAATATTATCAGAGTACCTTTCACAAGAGTATTATGCTAGGAAACTTTTATTGTGTCTTTATGTGAATCTATGAGTAGGATGTTGAACATATTTCGCATTGTGGATAGAAGTAAAAAATTTTAAAACTCTGCCCCATAAACGGAGAGAGACAGAAGGTTGATTAGTGGTTTCTTAGGACTTGGGGTAGAATGAGGAGTAACTGTAAATGGATTTAACATTTCTTTATAGGGTGATGGAAAGATTCTAAAATTAGATGGTGGTGGTGGTTCTACAACTCTGTAAGTATACTACAATTCATGGAATTGTACACACTGAAATAGGTGAATTTTATTGTATTTAAATTATATCTTCACAAAGTTATTTAAAAATTAAACAAAACACTGCCCCAGAGAGCCATGGATTTGTTTAGGACATCCATGGATCCTCCAAAATTATACCATAAATTTTATTTTTTTAAAGAGAAGAAATACAGCTTTTAACAGATTCTCAAAGGGATCTAAGACTCAGAACTTTGAGAACCAGGTGATCAAACTTTCAATTTCCTTCTAGCACTATAATTCTATTATTCTAAAACCTTAAAGTTTATTTTATTTCCTCAAAATTACAATAATAAATAAAGTTTTGCCTCCAAAGCACCTACAAGAGTCAATTTATTCACCCAAGAATCTGGGTGGATTGGATTATATGTATTAAAATACTTTTAAAATTAAATTATTTTGAAAATTTGAAGTATTATTGTTATCATTATTTGATTATACTTTCTATATTTTATTATATTTACCTGCATTTGGCCCATACCCACAGGGTTTTTAATCATAATGAGATAGGGCAGGAATATGGGATAAGCATCATGATTAACTTTTCCTGCCTATGATGAAAAGCACCAAGATTATAAATAGTATAGTAAGAATAGGAGGGACCCCATCTTAAGGCTAAGATTCCATTTTAAAACCAGGGCGTTAGGAGGTGAGACTTCTAACATAGTTATGGTAATCAGCCAATAACCTACCCTATCCTAAGGCAGGACAAGCAGTCCTAAATGATAGGTCCCCACTGCTTGAGGGTAACCACTATCTTGGAGAGGAACAGGATTAAGAAATTCCTCATGTTAAGTTTTACCTGATGGAATATCTGGAAGACAGACTATGGATGATGACACTACGTCTGTCACCAGCGATGGACCTCATCAGACCACATGTCAAGCCTACGCACCCCCACACCCCCACCACTTTGCCCCATTCTTGAAAACCTAAAAGACAAAATACTAAAGTGCACCTTAAGTGCACCTCCTCTCTGAGGTTGCTCTCACTCCTCTTGCTTCAAGTGTGTACTTTT
The DNA here is from genome assembly GCF_040802235.1 of Manis javanica. Classification (NCBI taxonomy): domain Eukaryota; kingdom Metazoa; phylum Chordata; class Mammalia; order Pholidota; family Manidae; genus Manis; species Manis javanica. The sequence continues at coordinate 56,339,423 of NC_133169.1, read as the reverse complement.
TGCTTTAAATAAAGACTTCTCTCTGCTAACTTCCACCCTTTTGTCTCTGCGCTTGTCCAGTGGTAAACACCTTTGTTCCTTTACTATTTCATTCAACTTTCTAGACTTAAGCACAGTCTTCACTCTCTCTGTCCTACTTCAGACAAGAAAGGAAGGGCTACTGAGATCTGTTTTGGGCTTGCAAGTTCCCATCAACCAGGTCACAGATCTTCCACAATCCTTTCACTGTTGTACAAATCCTTTGGTACTCAAGAAAACCAAAACATATCACCCCAAAATATGCCACTTTGGCATATTCATTATTTTGAATTAAAGGCACATAAGAAATAGAAGATGCAGAAAAAACACTCTGACCCTCCTTTTTCTTCTTGAAACCATGAAATAAAACTCCATGTGAAGGGAATTTTCCTCCCTGTACCAGGAGGAAAAAACACATTCTCATCAGCCCAGAGGTGGCATCAGAGAAATCTACTCCATTAGTTTTCTCCCACATACTTACCTCCCAACAGCTTGTTGCCCTTGGAAGCCTGAAAATAATTTCCTCTGCCCTGTCACTACTCTACATATTTCTTGTTCTTTGTTGAAGATGCTGTATAAGCCAGAATTCTAAGCTGCCGTTTTGAGTTACTTTGGGTTTAGTCTCTTTACCTATGTGCTGTACATGTTAATAAATTGTTTTTCCCTTATTAATCTGTCTTTTTTTGTTAAAGACTCCCAGCTGAAAACCTAACATGGGCAAGGTAAAGTTTTGCCTCTCCTACGAGAGATAACAGAAAGTCAAAAGATAGAAAGGGATCAAAAAGGGGGTGGGAGGAACAGGTTCTGTATATCTTATGTAAAGAAAAGAAAAGACTGGGACTTTTTAAAGTAAAGTGGCAATACGGAGACAAGAAAAGGCATTTCCGGGTAACAGTGATTCTTATGCAAGAGATTGGGTTAGATTCTTGTGTTCAGGCCATGAACTGACAGCCAACTGTGTTTACTAGGTTAGCAGTTCCTTGGTGGCAAGGAACATGCCCAGTTTATCTAATAATGCTAAAAAAGAGTGTTTATACATAGTAAGTATAAGGTTTGTTAAACTGCAGTGTGATTTTACATTGCACAATGATTGGTAATAAACAAAGACTGGTTGAAGTCCCCCTGAAAAGGGGGCTGGTTAAATAAATTGATACTTTCAAACCATGATAATAATGAGGTATGTTTTCATGTGCTGTTATAAAATGATCTCCAGAATACACTATTAAGTGTAAAAACAATGTGTAGACTATCCTTATTGAAGTAAAAAATAAATAGGAAGATTATATGTAGTATTTCTGGAAGGATACAGGAGTCTTTATGTTGGATGCATCTAGGGAGTATACCTACTCCATAGGTATACAGAGGATCACTTTTCACTCTATATCTTTTTTGGATCTTTTAATGCATAAATTCATTAATTTTTCCTTTAAAATCTTATCACATTTAATGTAAACAATCAATTCATCTTATGGATGAAGAAACTGAGGCTCAGAGACCATAAGTGACTTACACAATGATACACGGCTTGACAGTAAACATCCTGTCCAGTACTTGGCCCAAAGCTTGGGCTCCATGATCCTTTGTTCATAACTCTTACAGACCAAGTGCATATGGATATAAAACCATCATACAGCTTAACATTATTCAGTCAGTTTAATTCTGTGTTCGATCATGTTGTTTTTGCTACAAATGGTAGGTCAAGCTTAAAAGTACTACATAATATTTTCCCCAAACAGCCTCCTCTTCTAGCCCTTATCATTCTTTCCTAGGGCACCCAAGGTCCGTTTTACCTGGCTCTCACCTCTGGCTCTAACAGCAGGGGATGGCGTCTTCGCACCGACTCTTTGTCTACCCCTTATGCACTGCTTCTAATCCCCCAGCTATGACAAGCCCCTGCACTCCTGACCTGTCCTCTAATTTCCCCCACGCTGCCCTCATCGTTCCTCTCCAGTGACTTTCATTCTCTCTTTTTTCAGTGATTTCTAACTACTGCCTGTTTACATTTATTTTCTCTAAGTACTACATTATCTCCTTCTTATTGTATACAACTTCCCATCCTCCAATCCACTCCCAAATCCCCGAAATTATTGATCTGTGCTAAGAGCTCCTTATCCTTCACTAGGCTTAGCAGTTTTGATATCTTTTATCCCAACACACAAGTATTTTGATATTTCTGCACACTATTTTATGACTCTACCACACTCTTCAATAGCACACCCTCGGACATTAAGATGATAGATAACATACCTCAAGAATACTTTTTTCTTTAAACTAACAACTGTAACTTCATAGCTGGCAGTGTTGCATGGTGGTTAGAAGCATGGCTCTGAAATCAGTTAAATCTAGGTTGGAATTCCAGTTCTGCCAATAAATAACTGTGTGAGCTGGGGAAATTCTCTTATTCGTATATACTTCTCTGTTTGTAAAATGAGGATAATAGTACTTACTTTATAGGCTTCTGTGGTGACTGTAAATCAGGCGAAGTGTAAATGTGAGATAAAAACCCAAGTAAAGGGCTTGAGATATCAATAGGTTCTTCGTAAGCACCAAATAAATGCCCCTCCTTCTGTCCTCCTATCTCCATCAGCAACATCACCTTGCAAAACACCTCCTTCTTGTCCCCAACCCCTCTTCCACCCACTTTCACCAAACACCATCATGAAGACCAAGAAAATGTATCTCATCATGCCACTTGCATTAAGAAGTTCGTAGAAATAATATCAAATGGACATTCTCTGCCATATAATATTTTGTGCCTCACCCTTTCGGCAGTAGGCTAAAAATATTCCTCTAAATCATAAAACTCTACATTCTAATATCTGATATTTAAACCACTTTTTTGTAAATAATGAAAATCCTCTTGTGCTGCATTAAAATTCATAAAAGAACACTATCCAGTGTTCATTTACATTAATTGAAGTGATGATTGCCTATGGCTACGCCAGAGAATGTATTCCAGGCTCAAGTTCTATTTTTAGACAATTGCTCTGAGTATCATCAGACACCTGTCCTATTTAGCAGCTGGAATAGCTAAGCACCATAGTGCTTTTAAAATAGCAGGCAAATCAACCACAAAGACATATTTTAAACAAGGGGGTTTTAGTATTGAAGATCATGATTCGAATTCTTTCAATGCTTTCTTAATAGAAGTATGTTAGGATCCAAATAATACAAGGCTGTATAACTCATAGCAAAATCAGATGGTGGAAAAAATGGACTTGCCTGAAGACAAATGAGCAGAAAATTTCTTCCCCACTTCTCTACTTCCATGCCTTGATTATAGTTCCTAGAGTCAAGTAAAAACAGACCTGGGTCCCATAACATCCCCATTGGAATGGAGAAGGAAATTTCTGAAAACCTCCAATATGTTAAGGTGTGGCAGGAGTCTTCAGAGATCCTCTGACTTTAATCTGACTCCAATCCCCTTGTTCTACAGAGCAGCATTCTGATGCTCAGAGAGTTAAAGTGACAGTCCCAACACAGTTCTAAAGATTGTCAAAGGAATCACGCTCATAGTGAGAATCAATATAATATGACTTGTATTTCTTACCCAGGGTATGAAGCATAATTGCTCTAAGTGAGCATGGTAGCCCATCCTCGTTTGGTAGAGACTAGGTTATAAGTAGGCATGTCACCCAGTATCAGTCAAACAGATATAAGGGAAATGTTCTATGGGGAATGATTTCTGGAAGGGATTTTGATCTCTAAAAATAGTAATAAAAAATAGATCTCTAATAAAAATGCTGTAATATAGATGAACCTCGAAAACATTTGCTCAGTGAAAGAAGTCAGGCACAAAAGACAATATATTGTATGATTCCATTTACACACAGTGTTCAGAATAGGCAAATTTATAGGTACCAAAAAGATCAGTGATTTCCTGGGGCTGGGTGTAGGACTAGGGATTGACTGTAAATAGGCACAAAGGAATTTGGTGGGCAGGGGTGAGTGAAATGTTTTAAAACTGTATTGCCGCAAAGGTTGCAAAACTCTATGAATTTACTAAAAATAATTGAATTATGCACTTTCAGTGGGAAAATTATTTATGGCACATAAATTATACCCCAATAAAGATGTTAAAAATGTGTCAAACTTGAAATAAATCTAAAATTTGTTAAGGTATTGAAATACATAAAATCACCCAGTCAAGATTTGATGCAGACAACTTTCTACATAATACTCTACCAGAAGGCATAAAGATGTAAAGATGTTGCTTTCCAGTGGGTTGAGACACTGTTCTGGCTGAAAAACGTAACAGTTAATTCCTAAATGAATGAAGCAGAAAAAGGAATAGTGAAAGTTCAGAGCAAGAAGCAATCATTGAGAGCTGGATTTTCTGAAGAGGTAGAACTTAAACCAGGCTTGGAAGAAAAGGAAGTATTCGGGGCAGAACAGAAAGCTGTTGAGCATATTCTGGAGGTAGAAAAAGAAATTAGGGAAAGGAAAATGTACAATATTGTTAGGTTGGGTGTTGCCTGGTGTTCAGAAGGGCAATTGATTCACAATTATTTAGGTTTCAAAGTAATATTCAAAGTTTTAAAAATTTAGTATTTTCTTAAGCCTTTGAGATCAACATCCAAATCTTCCTCTTAAAAATCTAATAATTGTCACATAAAACCAAAAAATCATTTTTATATGTTCTACAGATTGAAATCACTTAAGAAATTCTGTTTAAATACTTACATTGTATCTCACATTTTAAATTATACATTTAACAGCTTTGATTTTTGGCAAGCATTTCAAATGCCTGGGCAGACACACTTACATTCCTAACAAGATCTTCCTCAGCTACTACAGAATACTTACAGATCAAATAAATTTTATGTATAAAAATGTGAACTACAGTTATTCTTAAATATTGCAAAACTGATTCTTTAAATTTTTCAAATTTTATTACACTTTTCCATTTAAGTCATGTCTAAACCAAATACATTTTTCAAGTGGAAGTTATATGTATATATCTCTCAGATTAAACAATAAATATACACTAATGATTGTGTAAAATGTTCTTATATAGAAGCCTAAGTACAGTGGACTTGATTTACTTCATTGTATTCATATTGTTTCTAAACCTTCCTGAATATCAAGGCATTTACTTAATTAGTAGATGTGTGTCATCTCAGGTAGAATAAAGTTATTAAAGTCCTAGGATCTTGATACAATTAGTTACTGTTCAGAAATTTAAGACCAGGAAGTGGGAGTTGAGATCTTTATCTCTGCAGTCATGCTGGAACCACAAACAGACTGCACCTATTTTATATGAACTGTGTCAACAAGCCCAGGCCACTTATCAAATCGATTTTAATCACCTAACTGGGATAGCTAAAATTCTGTACCCACTCTAGTTGCAATTAACCCCTTTCTTGATATGATTACATTAATCTCTTTACTGCGTCCTAAGTTTCCGCAAATTTACCTATTGTTTTAGTCCTGATTGGATCTCTTATACCTTGATCTGGCTCTAAACATGACCTGTAATCTTTCTAATGACGCAGCCGACGTTGCAGAGGATCTGGCCCACTGTGTCCTATGTCCTTTAAAAGAGATCTCTTGCCAAGGAACAGGTGTCAAAGAGGTTCTGTACGGTCATGAAACTGATGCCCAAGTTATGGAAGTTCAAGAGGGAAGATAATCTTCAATGTTGCAATGGTCAGAATGGAAGTCAGGCAGAGAATGAATTCAAGATAGTCAAGGAAGACTTCACTGGGTAAAGCAATAATAGTTGCCTGATGGAGCAGAAACAGAGAACAGAGCAGCTATGAGAATGTGGTCCTGAAGGAAAAATGGCTCTGTCATAATCTCGGAAAATTCATGATGATAAAATCCAGTGTAATGTCATGCTCACTGAGGGAAACTATGTGGTATAGGTGAAGATGTGCTGCATTAAAGAGATTAAAAGATTGACAAAGAACCTGAAGTTTTAATGAAGACGTAGAAAGCATTAGGGTTGACAGCAATGTTAAGGTGAAGAAGGAAATTTGATCACAAATCTCCAGGCATCTAGTAGAGAGAACTCCATGGCAAAAAAATATCCCTATTCAATTAACATTCTGGACAATCTAAGGATGTTCAAGCAAAAAGCCAGAAGACCCTTCATTTCAAGCAGCATCTGAAACATAAAAAATTCCAAATAATAAGAACTGAGAAGATACAGTCACTTTAGAGCTGGTAGTGATAATGGAATTTGATCTGTGGCAACTCTAAAAATAGTTTTATTGAAAATAAAGTTGTGGAAATGGTATAAAAATGACATTCATGTTCCTTTACCACACTTACTAATCTCATCAATATTTGAAATTATATTCCAAGGTTGGTTTACATCATCTTCTATATATTTGCAAATGTTTCTGAATTAGGTGGCTTGTGTTTCAAACAGAAAACTGAAACACAAGAGGCTAGAAAACTTCTCACATCCCATAGAATTCCCAGCAGGAGAGAAGAGAAAAAAAATACTGGTGCTCAATTTATTTCCCTAACTGCTGTGGCTTCATCATCCCATACTTAATGTAAATGTACTTATCAGGAATTTAGTAGAAACAAGTAAAGACAAATCTAACCTGTTCTTTGTCAGATATCTCAAACTAAATTTTTGGTGAAAATTTTTGTTGTAATAGTTACCAAATCTATCAAGTAAAACTACAAAATACTCAGTTAAATTTGAATTACAGCTAACAATTATTTTTTTGGTATACATATGTCACAAATACTGTATGGGACATCCTTGTACTAAAAAATTATTCATTGTTTATTTGAAATTCAAATTTAACAGGGTTCCCTGAATTTTATCTGGCAACACTAAAGTGAGTGGAGTTCAGTGGCTTGAAATCGAAGGGCTGTGAACAGGTATATATGACAAATGCACTAATCAAGGGCAATAACCTAACCCCAAACACTAATCTCCTTCCACTCACTATCCTTCATTCTCATCGCTGTAATATATTTTAATTTTTAATCCATTTTTATACAGCTAATTAGAGACTTAAATGAATATAACATTGAAAAGCAACTTGACTCTACAGAAAATCAGTCCATTTATCAGCCAGAAGAAGGCATTCTAGACAAAAATTCCTCCTTCATTTATTTCAATATTTTTAACTAATAAGAAAATAAGCACAGCTTGTCAAAGTTGTTACAACTTACTAAATCTAAAACTTTACCTGTTTAATAACTGGTTTAAATGTCATATAAATGAAAATAAGTAACAGTATATTATTGACTTCACTCTGTTAATCAAAATTAAACCCTCAAATGCTCAATTCATTATATGCCAGTAATAAAAAAATCATTGCCATAAGTGGTTGTCAAATGCATGAGAGTAAATGAAATTCCTGAGAAGGGAGTGAGAGAAGAAGACAGAATGCCCATGACACCAGTACAGACAGGGAGAGAGAAAGAAAAGAAGTTAGCAAATGAATGTCTATCAAGGTACAGTAGGCAGAATAATGATCCCCTCTCCACCCTCCCCACCATCCCTACCCTGGGAAAGAGGTCCATGCCTTAATACCCAGAACCTGGGAATTTGTTAATTTACATGGCAAAAGGGACTTTGCAGATGTGATTAAATTAAGAGTCTGAAATGAGATTATCCTGAATTATCTAGGTGGGCCCAAACTAATCACCTGGGACTTTAAAAATAGAGAGCCTTCCTTTGCTGCACCCAACCAGAAAGATGACAGGATGAGAAGGACTTGACCCACCATTGCTGGCTTTGAAGATGGCCCTGAGCCAAGGAATGCAGATGGTCTGTAGAAGCTAGAAAAAATAAGGCAATAGATTCCCTCTTAGAGCTTCCAGAGACTCAGCTTTGCCAATACCTTTATTAGAGCTCAATGAGACCTGTCTGGTTTTTGACCTGCAGAACTCTAAGATAATAAATGTGTGTTGTTTTAAACTACTAATTTGTGGGTAAACTGTTAAAGCAGCAATAAAAACTAATATATAAGGCTTGTATATTTCCAGTTAAAACACAGAATTTGAGTGGGTAGTCTCACAGGAAGGTCTCAGTGCACAGTTCTTTATAAGGAAATAAAAGGATTTTCTCTTGCTATCTGAATATGAATTTGTGTACCACCAAAGGCCACTCCTCCTTACCCAATATAAGAGAATTTCTAGGGATTTTCAAATTCTGGTGAGATACCCCATATTTTTGCATTAGAATTTACCCATATGGCTGTGGTAACACAAATACTGTTTTTAAGCACAAAATAAAATGAAAAAAACAACAGGGGATTCTAATAAACATTTAAGCTCTGAAAGCAGAAAATATTTCAAAATATTATAATTCCCTAGGAAGCCTTGTACTCTGTCAAAGCATATCCCATAAACTCATAGCTTTAAAAGCTGTCTTAAAGAAAAGATTTGGGTGTGGTGTGAGTAGTTAATATCATTTGATATGTGAGTAATCAAGCAAAAGTCTCACCTTCTCATTTTTTACAAAATATCAATGTCTTATTGTATAATTTGTATGTGACAAAGGAACTCAAGGGCCAAATAATGCAATGCCATTCATTTGTTACATAAATGCCTCTTACCCATTCTTTATGTGACATAAAAATGAATTGCTCTAACAAAATGAGGACAGAATTCTTAATTGGATGGCAGCAGCATGAATAATTCAATAGAAGCAAGGAATTTCAGTACCAATGCATTGATGAATTTATAAAGCCAGAAAAACCTTGTCTGTTGTCTGTAAAATTTCTCAGGTTAAATTCAAGAAAAGCCACTCAGCAATAGAATGAACATTTAGCACTTTAATCTCAGATAATGAAATTGGTTGAAGAATTTGGTGGCAGGTTATTAAATAATTTGCATTCACTAGCAGAATACAGCAGTACTGTGGCAAAAATCTGACAATTAAATGTGATGCATTTGCTAAAAATGTGATCATGTAATTTAAAAGCAAGTCTAGAAATTAGCAGGTTAACACTATATCTTCTTCAGCATTTTGAATTCTCTTCTTTATGGATAGATTCAGCATAGCTTTTAAGAAAAGACTCTAAAACTTGACTTCTCTACAGCTTCTTCTTCAAATAAGAAAGTTGAGTTTTGCTTGATTATTCAGATATTAAATGATATTTGTCATTAAATCATGGCAGTGTTTCTAACTATGAATGAATGTCATACATGAAATATAATATTTACCAACTGAAAGTATATAGTTTTCAAGTACATCTGGGAATTACATAAACAAAAAACAGCTAGTCAGTGTCAGCTCAGGAAGGCATGCATTTCAACAACGTTTTGCCTATGCATCTGAGGTCTCTGCTTACCTAACTTTCCTTTCTTGTTTTCATTTCTCAATGACACAAAGAGTTTTAGTTTATTCTAGAGTATTTGTAATTGCTCAAGTTAAGCATGACTCAGAATACCTAAAGGTAACATATTTACTTAGAGGTTACCTATCTCTGATGTCCCTATCAGTTAGGCACAGTCAGGAAACAATGATACTATATTTTGATGATTTTCCTCAGAAAAGTGAAGACAGTGAATCAGTCTGAAGCACTTGCCTTTTGAATATAAATCAGGTGCTTCTTAAATTTCAGTTTTCTTTCCTTATCAGTATTCATTCTGCATCTGGTGTAACTGTACTAAGTCTTCCTAATTATTTGGCATTTTCTCTGCAGTACTGTAAAGTCAATACAAATCAGCCAAGAATTTTAAAAGTGGCAATAAAAGTCCTGAGGCAAATTCGGTGAACTGCAGGGTTTCTGATGCATGGGTCTGATTTAGGTCAGCTCTTAGGCAACTGCTCTTATTTGAAGGTTAAGGAGGCTGTGTAAACAGATGCTTTCATTTTGAGTGAAATCTGTGATCATTTAAAACTGTGGATGTTAACTGCATTTATTATACATCATAAACATTAACATCTTCCAAAGACAAAGGATGAATGCTCTGAGGCTAAAACCAACCAAGAGACAAATTTTGTGGAAGAGAGACAGACTGCATAGATTTCATGGGCCCCCAGGATTTTGCATTCCCTTCAGAGGTCTCGGGGCCTGGCTGGCAGCTGGTGGAGTAAAGGTCAGCGTGAACTGCACCATTAATCAGCAGTAGAGAGGCAGGGTTGGGGGCAGGTGAGGAGGAGAGATAATAGCGGGAATAAGAAGATGAGTGGGTTCTGAGAAAATAAATGTCTTGCCAATGGGTTTCAGCCCCGGGCAAGTTCGTTATGGATTCAGTGTGACCAAGGAAAATGACAGCAAAACATTCTTGGGGTGAAAGGGTTATACCCAACTTTATTTCCAGGTGGCAGGTCAGTCACTAGAGTCCCGTTCACTCAGAGTGAGTTTGCGTGCAGAAGCCGGTCTCTGCCTCTGGGCCCCTCTGTCCACACAGCCATCCTCTGGGCCTCTCTGCACAGTCGTCCCACAGAGCCATCCTCCAGGTCTCTCTGCACAGTTATCCTGCACAGCCATCCTCTGGGCCTCTGTCCTCCGTGCTGCCACCACTCCAGCCTCTGCTCTGCTCTCCTGCAGCCTTGCAGCCCTGCCACTGTGTCACCCAGAGCACTGGGCGGAGGTCTTTATATAGAGTCAACAGCCATGTATTGCCCAGAGGTGTGCAGTGAGCTAGTCAACCAGGGCCAGGTGAGAATCCTGGCCACAGGAACTCTCATTTTACTCACAATAAATAAATGGAATGGATTCAGAATGAGAAAAATTACACTGGGGGGCTATGGGAAAAACTAAGGTCCAAACTTTGAGTTATAATGAACTATGGCTCGTCCTTGAAATGGTTTTATTTCTGCAATTTCTGATAACCTGAGTTAAGATTCCTATAATTCCAAATTCCTTCTCCAAAGGTTTAAACATCAGTAAAACCAAAGGATATGCTAAAAGAGTTTGCAAAACTATGTATTGTTTTAATAATGAATTTACATACTTGTTCATTATTTAATTTAGTCCAAGTGTAACTTTGGGTTATAATCGGTGGTTCTATATTTAAACTCTCAAGTATAAAATACTAATATATGATCCACTCATTGTGGGAAATGATATGTGCGGTTAGTAGTTTTTTAAACATTGATAAATATCTACTTCAAATTTTCACTAAAATTGCCCAAGTCCTATTTCTAAATTTCACAGTTTTTAAGGGAAAAAAGAAATAGGAAAATTTATATAAATTGCATATACCAAGTAAATAAATAGGTTTTAAAAATATGTTTCTTAATTATGATTTTAGCATAATGTAATTTAGAGAAAAAAAAATTAGATCTGGGAGCCTGAATTCCTTCCTGGTGTAGGTGAGGCAATGATGGCCAGTAACACTCTGGGTACCTACACTGACACTGTGAATTAAAGTCAAAGGCAGAAAGTGAATGTGGGTCTCCTAATTCCTAGTCCACCTTCTTTTCCATTTTTATCACACTTTACCAGAAAAATAATTTTCAAAAATAAAATAGTGCTATAATGCTAAGATATTAGCAGAAGTGCTCCTTTGCTAATGTTATGCTTTATCCTGGCCAGTGTTCCATATGAGCAGACTCTAAGAATAATTAGAGAGAAGACAGAAAAGAGGAAATGTCTAAGAGTACAGTTACCATAACTTGATAATGTGTTTGTAAAATATATGGAAAAAACTCTGGGATTCAGCTGCCCAGATACAAGTTATATTTAAAGAAATATGGCTATTCTAGGAGACATTTTCAAGCAGCAAGAGAAAAATTACCATCAGTTTTGCTGTTACTGATCAGTTTTGCTGTAGAATTAGGAGTAGCAGAAAGTCATCACTTATTTTTTCTGTCCTGTTCTTTTTTTTTTCAGTAAAAGGAGATGACCAACATTTGAACATTTGCACAGACCACTATAAGGAAGTACAGATTTTCTCACATTTGTTTCTTTTCTCATGTCCAAAATAATTAAATATTGCTTAGACATGTGATTATCCCCAGGGCATAGATGACAGGTAAATGCAGTGATGTTTGCCCCACAGTTTTCAGATTTGATTAAAGTGACTGGTGGAATAAATGTGTCTTGTGATTGATAGCCTTCTAAGTTTGATAAAGAAAGCTTTAATTATAGCAATCTTACCTGATACTTTAAACAAAATATTTACAGTACACAGAGGACATCTTTGTCCTATTTCTGACCTATAAAATGGCTTAGAAATTATTGCTTAACTGGATGCTTTGATATGATTAAATATATATTTAGCTGACTATCAAAGGCTTGCATGACAAAAATAAAAAGTTAAGCCATTGGGGTCTGTCACTTTAGTTTCCCTAAGAAACTAAATATCTGAGGTCAAATGCGATTTTTTTCAGGTAATACGTATTACAGAGAAGTAAGGATAAAAGTTATTATACTTCTTTCTCAAAAAAGGACTTCCATAATTTTGAAGAGACATGATATTTAAGGGACTCACGTAAGTATGTATCAAAAGAGATTTGTAGAAACTAGAATATAAAATGCAGCTGTTTATCCTATTTCAAATATAACCAGATCTAAAATCTTTTACTTAGATTTTTTTTTCATTTTTTATCATCTTTAGTATCTTTAAATTCTTCCTTAAATTTTTCCTTACAGCACAAATCTCTTTTCACTTGATTTGAGACCAATTCTCATTCTCCACTTTCAACATAGACTGATTGGGGAAGGCTTACAATATTAGTAACCTCCAATAAAAAAGTAATTAATAATTTACAAGCAAATGTTTTGTACTCTTATGGATGGCTTACAAATACACTGTTTCTATTGAAATTGGGTATGCTGGTGAAGGCTCAGGACTGTCACTCTGATTAAAGATTGTATATAGTTCCCTCTCAGGGTCCTTTATTGTGATTATACCTTATGACAAAGAACTCACCTTATTGTCACCTCCCACTGTGTCTTTATCCAATAAAAGACAGGTAGGTGGGATGTGGGGCATGAGTGGTTTATTGCTCTCTCATGTGAAAGACTAGAGAGTGTCATATGTAACTGCCACTTAGATTCCATTTTCCAGAACTGAATAATGTGCCATCCGCAGCTGCAAAGGAGGGTTAGAAACGCAACCTTGATTTGGGACAGTCATGTGCCCAGATGAATAATCTGGGCTTTATTAATAGGGAATAATTGGAAAATAGATTTGGGAAACAACTAGCAGTGTCTTCTGCACTCCATACCACACTTCTTAACATTGTATAAAATCAAATCAGTTCTGCCAAGGATCTGTTATAGGAATTTGTTTAGTATTAGTGGGAGCCTCACCCAAACTAACATTGTTCATAATTTTCAAACTACTCAATTGTACAATATTCAGAGAAAAAATAAATTGGGATCAAAGACAGTATAGAAGGAAAAAATACAATCTCAAAATACAATCTCAAAGCATCAGGTTACCTAAAATTTACAACAAGACATGCTCGTTGTATATTTTATGAGTGAAGAAAATAATTACATAAATAGATTTCACTTGAAGTTTATTTAAATTAGTTTATTTTATTTATTAAGTGCTTGGCTCCGTGACTCACTCCAGGAGCTTAAAATAATATGAACTTTCACATTAAAGAGACAGGACTCAGTCATAAAACTTAGCTTTGTTTGGGAATTCCAAACGTGGCCAGCTTATTATCATGCCAGAACATTTCAAGGTGCTTCACAAAAGATGTACAATTACTTACCAAGTGTAATGCAATCTGTGGTCCCAAGATAAGGATTGAAGCAAAAGGAAACAAGTGAGTCATTACAACTACTGGCTTCTATTTTTGATAAGATTATGAAGGAATTGCCTGCCTACAGTCTTAGCTGCTTCCTATGTGAATATGCACCAAGAATGTAGGTGTGGTGAATAAAACAGAAGAAGCTGTTTTAATACATTTTCATAACATCTTACATGTACTTATAAACTGAGTTCACTGAATGCAATATGATCTTCAAATAAACTATAATACATTAAAAATTTTAAGAAACAAAAAGACAGCTCTTCCTATTTTTTCTAAAATAAGGTCCTAATTTGGTGCCCTTTACATTCCCATCTACTTGCCTTCTATATAATATACTTAAATTATCTATATTGACAGAAAACTCTAAAGAATCCACTGAAAAACCATTAAAACTAATAAATGAATTCAGAGAAGTTGCAGGATACAAAATTATTACATAGAAATCTGTTACGTATCTATACACTATGAGGAGAACTACAGAAAGAGAAATTAAGAAAACAATCCCATTCACAATTTCACAAAAAATAATAAAATACCTAGGAATAAATTGAACCAAGGAGGTGAAAGACCTGCATTCTGAAAGCTTTAAGACATTGGTGAGAGAAATTGAAGAAGACAAAAAAATGGAAAGATAGACTATGCCAATGGATTGGAAGAATACTATTAAAATGTCCATATTATCCATAGCAATGTACAGATTCAAAATAAATCTACAGATACAAAAATAAACTCAAAATGGATTAAAGACATGAAACAATAAAACTCCTAAAACAACATAAGCAGTGAACTCTTGGACATTGATTTTAGCAATATTTCCTTTGGATCTGTCTCCTCAGGAAAGGGAAACAAAAGCAAAAATAAACATATGGGACTACATCAAACATATGGGACAACTAAAAAGCTTCTGTACAGCGAAGGACACCATCAACAAACAAGAAGTCAACCTACTAAATGGGAGAAGATATTTGCAAATGATATATCTGGTAAGGGTTATATCCAATATATGTAAAGAGCTCATATGACTCAACACCAAAGAAAACAAACAATATGATTAAAAATTGTGCAGAGGACCTGAATAGACATTTTTCCAAAGACATACAGATGGACAACAAACACATGAAAAGATGCTCCACATCAGGTGCTAATCATCAGGGAAATGCAAATCAAAATCACAATGAGATATAGCCTCATAAAGTGGAATGCCTAAAATCAAAAAGACAAAAAATAACAAGTATTGATGAGGATGAAGAGAAATGGAGCCCTTTTGCACTCTTGGTGGGAATGTAAATTGGCGTAGCCACTGTGAAAAACAGTATGGAGTTTTCTCAAAAAAGGTAAAAATAGAAATATCATGTTATCCAATAATTCCACTTCTGGGTATTTATTCAAAGAAAATGAAAAAAAAATTCGAAAAGATACATGCACCCCTATGTTTGTTGCAGCATTATTGCAATAGTTAAGATATGGAAACAATCTAAGCATCCATCAATAAATGAATTTATAAAGATATGGTATGTATATACATAATGGAATTTTACTCAGCCATAAAAAGGAATGAAATCCTGCCATTTGTGACAACATGAACTTGGAGAGTATCATGCTGAGTAAGTCAGAGAGAGACAAATACAATGTGATTTACTTACATGTGGAATCAAAAAAGTAAAACAAATGACCAAACAAAATTTATAAATACAGAGAACAAATGGGTAGTTGCCAGAGTGGGGTTGGGGGAATGGATGAAATAAGTGAACGGGATAAAGAGGAACAGACTTCCAATTATTAAAAAAAAATAAGTCACAGGGATGAAAAGTACAACATAGGGGTTATAGTCAATAATATTGTAACAACCTTGCATGGTAAGAGATGGTTATGACAGTTATCCTGGTGAGCAATAATGTATATAAATGTCGAATCACTATGCTGTACACCTGAAACTAATATGTCAACTACACTCAATTTAAAATTAAAAATATATATCTATATTGAATCTTTCAATATTTAAATGATTTTCTTTTGCTTTTTAGTCAGAATTATTGGGTATACAATCACTGACACTTCTAGGTTTCTGGGCTTAGTGTAGCAGTTGGAGAAAAATTAGATAAAGATCATCTTTTTTTCTTCAAAATTACATGCTTTTTGACTTACTATTGCCTCAAGGAGAGAGCCCATCCTTCTGATGGGTTCAAACCTTCATCACAGACATCTTGGTATTCCTGCCTTAGGACACTTTTGACATAACTTTTTGGTCTTTGGCAAGCATACACAAAACCTGAAGGGATGTCTTAGCAGATGATTAATAGAATAGTAACCATGAATCAGGGTCTTTTGATGAGGATATCCTATGATGAGTTTAATTTAATTTCAAATGAGGGATCTCTAGCAGCATCCAGCTAATAAATCTGACAATGAGGGTTAATAGAATCACCAGTGCTGCACTGCTGCATTTTTATACTCAGACATTCAATGCTTTTCCTTTAGTGGTAATAACAGTATCAATAGCTAAAATTTATCAAACATTTACCATGTATGGATGCTGTCATATATACAGTTTGCATTATCCAATTAAATCCTCACAAAATCTATAAGGTAGGAATAATGTTTTTTGCAGTTTTACTCTTAAGGCAACCAGATTACAAGGAGGTCAAGAATTTGCCTGAGGTCACACAGCTAGGATGTGGCAGATGGGAGATACCTACATAAGTAGTCTTACTCCAGAATTCATGCTCTTGCTCTCAACACTAATTCATTCTCCTCCTTTGTTCATGACCTGTACCAGAGTTGCAAAAGGATATTTCTCTTAAAAACAAAATGGAAGACATCTTGGAAGCATTTATATGTTTTGTGGCTATATTTGGATAACATTTAGGTTGCTGCTTCATTCTTTGATAACTATTCTCTACTCTCCTTACATCCGTATGGATGTAGTGGGTCTTATACCAGTTAGACCTTGTCTTCTAGACCACAATCTACTGATGCAGGGTGGGCACCTGATTCACAATAAGTACTGAGACCTTTTCCAGAATATACAGAGTTGGTTGAGGTTCCAGTTTTAGCCTATCTTCTTGAGAAATAACACGTAAACTTGGAAACTTGTGGCAGTGGCCATTTTCTGCCAATTGGGCCAGGAAAGAGAAAAACCTGGTATGCAGTGAAAAATCAATCAATCATTCTTCATGGAAAAGCAAAGTTGACTTCCTGGGTTAATATAGTGACAGATTGCAAACTGGCCCCAATTCTTCACTCCCCTTCCTGTATGCCTCTCCCATCATAATATGGCTTCAGCTCTTCCCATCAAGAGTCAGAGCCTAGTATCTCATCTTTTGAATATGGGCTGGTTTTATTACTTGGTGAAAGTGACACAGTGCCAGTTTCAAGCCTAGATCACAAGAAGCCTTGAACGTTGGTACTTTTTCTCTTTGATCCATCCACTCCCGGAGAACGTGCTTGGCTAGCTTGCTGAAAGACAAGGAGCATACCCAGGATGCTCCATCCAAGGCCATGCTAACAAGCCAGACCCCAAGTGATATACCAGCTAACCAAAAAGATGTGAAGAAATCCCACCGAGGTCATCCAGGCCCAGCCCAAATGAACATAACTACCCAACCCACACACAGACTGTGAAATATAATAAATTTTTGTCATTATAAGTCACTAAGTCTTGATTTGTTATTAGCTAACTGATGCAGTTAACTGTATCCATCCATGGTTCTGGAGATATGACTACATCCCAGCACTAAAGTTCAGTAGCTCACACTCATAGACTTAAAATAAATTTTCCAACTTGTCTTAAGTTTCCTCTTTTGAGTTTCTGTTATTTGCAGCCAAGAGAATCCTGAGTAGGGTTTTACAGGATATGAGAGTAGCAGGGACATCTTACTTGTACACAGAGTCCTGTAAGAGGTAACCCATTGTGTGGTAGGGTGGCTCAAGGATACTAGGTAGGGGGAAAAGAGGGTATATTAATCACTATCTAGTCAGGAAAACAGAAATGAAGTGAAACATTCCAAGTTAAAAATTAAAGGAAATTTAATTCAATGAATTGGTCATAAAAATAATGGAAGAGAGAAGGTAGGGAAGGAGGGGAGGTTGAAGATGAAAAGCAAGAAGGGTGATACCCAAAGAGAAGAAACTGCCAGTGCTCCCGGGCTGGGGTTCACAAGCCTGTACGTGCCACTGTGCTGATAGGGACACTATCGCAGTCAGCTCTGGATCTCTGGATCTGCTGATGAGGAGTGGCCCACCCAGGGATGGAATTTTGCAACACTGTCACTGTGGTAAATACCATCATCATTGCCTGACACACTGTCAGAAACTGGAAGCCACAGAAATCTCTTTTCTACACTTCCTGCCTTCCAGCAACCTGCCAGCTCTAACCAGAAGCCTGCTGGCAAGGGACCTTGGGAATATAAATTGCAGACTTTCAGCCCACTAGAATAAGGGAAGGGAAATCTGAAAAAATAAAAAACAATTGACATTGCAGTTTCCCTCAAACCAGTTGAAAGAGAAATTGAGAAGATTACATTTTATTTGGAGAAATAAAAGAACGTGACAGTTCTTACAACCAGAGCATTCAAGTGAGAGTCAGATACACTATGGAATGGTAGAGGGCCAAGAGGCCTCAGTGCTCCGCATTACATAGGATGGAGAAGGAAACAGAGAGATTAATGATGTGTCCAAGGACTGCAGTGTTGTTACAGAGCAGGTGCACTGACTTCTGAACCAGTCTTCCCACTGCACCCTGCTGCAGCAAGTTACACAACAGTGCGTTAGGAACATATACCTTGAGCTCCACTCCACATGCTTCAATGTATTTGTGGCCACGTTTCTACTTTTGTTTTGTTGGCGGTGATATTGGCAGGGTTTTCAAAATTACATAACTAGCATATAAATATATTCTCATTGCAACAACTTAAAGTATATTTATCATATACCTAATGCACAAAGATGGAGTCCCCCTTTGCCACCCCACCCGCAGGTAAGGCCCTCCTCAGAGGACTTGGTATAGGAGCTGAGACTGCTAATCAAGCAACAAGAGCCTTGAACTTGTGTGCTTATTGAAACTTGGCCAACTGAAACCTGGATGGGGAAGATAAAAGCCTGAAAAGCTGACAAAGAGTGAACTGGTTTTTATTGTTGTTTGTTTTGCAGTATTGAATCTATGTTCAGGGCAGACTGTTTCATTGATCTGAAAATCCTGAGTAGGCCATTTAATTATGTAAATTTTAAGCTGATTCCTCATCTGAATTGATGAGGACCTGTTGAGAGGGTGAGCCCCCGAAACTTCAGTGTTTTAGTACAAAGAGATTCACACAGGACCCTTCCTCTATAGGTAAGCTACGTGTTCTTAGCCTGCACACATACAGTGCTTAGTGTGTGACAGATTTTATTCTGTTTGAGAGAAATGTTTTGGTTTTTGTTTGGCTTGAGATCTCGCTGTCCTTGTTCTTATGGATAAGTGTATTTGTTTTTAGGTTTGCTGACGAGAAACTGGAAGCTGAGCTCTGGGAAGCTGAAGGAGTAGTTTTCTTAGTCACAGCACATGTCAACCTGGCCAGTTTTGTTTGTTATTTTTTGACATGAAAACCTTTGTTTGTAATTTGGGTGATACAAATGTGACCAAATATTTTAGAATAAAATAACCCGAAAACAGGCACAAGGTATAAAACATAAAGGTGACGTTTTCTCAAACAGAAATGTTCATTTGAAAAATTTTCTATTGTGAATCTGGAAGACTTTCAGTTCCTCCTCATTTCCCTGGTCTGAAGTCCCAACAGGTGGCATGTGAAGCCCAAGAGTAGGAGGCACAACTAACACATTTGGCAATTATGGACCATCTATTGGTGTGAGCCCACAGGAAAGTCAAGGGCCAACAGGCTGACTGCACAAAAATTAGAACTGATACAAACTTTTGAATCATGAACTGTTAAAGCTTTCAGTATATTAGTTACAATTTATATAAATATATACCCCCTCAAAAAATTTATTTGGGGAAAGAATATATACCAAAACATAACACAGACTACCTCTGGATAACAGGATTCAGGTTGCTTATAAATAAGTCCCTTTTGTACTTTTGCTTTCGTGTATTTCCTATTTTTTCAGCAATGTACATGTACCAGTTGCATAATTTTTTAGAAGTAATTAAAAATTATTCCAAAGGAGGAAAACAAAAAAATATATACTACATTTTGGTTAAGGTCAACACCTGCTTTGTTTTGTTTATGTGATAGTTTTTGAAGAACATGTGAAAACATGTTTTATTTCCTAGAATATTATAAATTAAAATATTTCTGCTCATCAGTAACTGGATTATCTGAGCAGCAGCATTTGGATGTATACTTGCTGATAATTTGGTAAACATAGTGTTTTACAGTCACTTAGGGCTTGGTTTATTTATCTATTCTTAGGGGAAAATGATAGGACTGTGATGGAAGAACATCCTGGTAAATAGGTCTTGAGGCCACTGAAGTGACTTGTTTGGTCCTGTTTGCTACACAGTTAACACCCCTCCAATGTTTCCAAAGTTCTGCAGAGCAGTCATAGGGAGAATAAACAAGACGTGAGTTTTCCTGTTTGTTCTTGTAGAACATAGATTCATGGAGTCTTAAAGTTGGGCTTTCTTACTTAAGTACATACAGGGTGGCCACAGATCTTTGATTGCCCAATTTTAGATATGTAAAGCCATTTGTCTTGAAAAATACAGTTTAAAATGGTTAACTTTACACTTTAAATGGGTGAATTCTATGATACATGAAATATATCTCAATAAAGCTGTTTTAAAGAAAAAGGTGGTAGAACAAGGAGTGACATTTTGGAGCAACAAAGAAAAAACAATACCCTGAACTCAGTAGTTGTTTGTTGAATGAATTAACAAAGAAACAACAGCCTAAATAGAGAGAGGCATTTAATCAACCTACTTTTTAAAAAAATAAGCATAGTATGTGTAATTTAAGAATTCGATTATTGGTAGAAAGATAAGAAATCTGCTGAATCCAAGGCCCTAAATTTAGGAATATTTGAAGAGGGTAAGTTACAATTGGCTTGCAGCATTATTTTGAATACTGCTGCAAGGGAAAAAGAAATAGAATGGAGTCAGACTTCTAGAAATGTAAATATTAATCAAGTTATGAAGGAGTTTTTAAGTGAGAATGGTATATGTGGAAGCCATGCTCCAAGATTACCTCCAGTGATTCCCACCTTACATGCCTTATGTAACTCCCACCCCACGATGTTAGTGTTTCTTGCTTGACCAATAGCATATGGCAGAAGTGATTTGTTAGTTCGGAGGCTGTCATAAAAGACTTAGTAGCCTCTATGGTCCTCTGCCAACCAGCTCTTTCTCTCTCTTCCAGATAAGTTGCTCCTGGGTCAATGAACTGCCATGTCTTGAGCAGCCCTATGGAGAGGTGGAGAGGCCCCTGCAGTGAGGACATAAGGCCTCCTGCTAATAGCCACACAATAGCTTAGAAGCAGATCCCCCTGTTAACAAGCCTTCAGAGGACTGCAGCCCCTGCTGACAGTTTAACTGCAACTTCATGAGAGACCCTGAGCCAGAACCAACAGCTAGCAACTCTTGGATTCTTAACTCTCAGAAAGTGTGTGCTATTATAAACATTTGTTATTTTAAGCTACTAAATTTGGGGTCATGTGTAAAGCCGCAATAGATAACTAATACAGTAGTGAATAAGAGAACTAAAAGGAACTGTAGAGATCCCAGACTTATGTATATAATACTGTAGGCTTTTCTAGAAAATACAGAATTGATGATATTCTGTAATACCTAGTTTCCTTGGGCCTTCCATCTTATTAATTTCTTCCTCTCTAAAAGTTTTCAACATTTGACTGGAAGATTTCAGTCTCTTGTGGAAACACATGTCCAATTGCATAATGAATGTCCATAGAAAATTCAGATTTACATTAAGTCGGTCATGATTTTTCTCTATAAATATCAATATTCTATTCTTAAATACTATATGTACTTTTCATATAATAACCATAAAACTCACTGTGAGAAGGATGATTTACATGTTAAGTCTAGAATAGAACAGTTGACAATCTCAAGACTTTTCTCCATCATAGAATTTTCTTATTCTTATTATGAGTTTGACAATAGATAATTTTCCATTTGAGTCAAATGAGATTGCCAATACAGGATGATATTGCCTTTGTAGATGAATACCTCAAAAACATGTGAAAATGCTACAGCCCACTGTCAGATAAAAAGAGCTCAGTCTTAGACAAAGCTACTCTTATTAAAGAAAGAAAAATAATTTCCTTTCTTTCACTGGTTTAACAGTGCCAATTTATTGCAATAAATACCTCCAAATAAAAATGTGTGTGATAAGTGATTTGGACATTATGGTATTTATAGATTGTCTCCCCAGTTCCTCTTTCCCTCCCCATCATTTACACATCTGTAGGGTGACACCCAGCAACCCCAGTTCACTAAACATCACCCCTTAGTCCATTTGATTGTGATCTGCTAATCCTGGAAATCTGGAATGGTTAATGGGGTGGCGAGATGAGGAAGGATTGGGATTGATTTAATTTTTCTCAGAAAGGCTGAACCTGCGACAAACAAACCTGGTTGCTGTCTGTGGCCATGTTTTTATCCATATAATATGAAGCAAAGGAAGACTGCTGTGTGAGAAGTTAATGAATCAGAAGTGCAAAAACCAGTATACACAGGAGTCCAGAGAATGTTAGCAGCAACATCCCTGTCCTTCATTTCCTCAAGATACTCCTGTGTTCTAATATATTCCTGTCTTCTGTTAAACTCAAATGGGGTTCTGTTACTTGAAAATAAGGGTTCTGATACATAAGTAATACAGTAATATATTCTAAGGGTTAATTAAGGAAGTCATAAAGATGTAACTAAACAGCTATTGATCCCAGCATTGCAAACACTAAGCATTTAACAGAAAGGGATCAGGACATTTTTAATGTACCTAATGTAAGTCATATTAGGATAGGATTGTATGTTTATGATACATATGAATGATAAAAGCAAATTTGGAAAGGTTGTGTCCTCTATGATCACATTTCTTGCTTTTGGTTATTTGTATATACACATACAAAAAGTTACAGCATCATACAAATGAAAATGTCAATAGTCATTCTCTCAAAATGGTAGGACTGCAAAAATTTTTATTTCTCCATGTTTTTAAAAATCTTTCTAAAAATCAGTAAGGAACTTGCACTTTTTACACATTAAGAACAAATAAAGTTTCACACCAAAAGTAAAATTAAAATAATGTGTAAAATGACAGTCTACAAGTTGAGTAAGTAAAGCCAAAAGCTGTAAAAGTTAAAAAGGAAGAACTCTGCAGTAGCTGATTATCAAAGTAAACTAGATAATATGATGATTGTGAGAACATGAAACAAGAAAAAAAACCTCCTGCAAATGAATTATAGTTTGATTGTCACAGTTACAATGTGCAGATAAACAACAGGCTTATAACAACTAATTGGATAAACAATATGTGGTTTGGAAGGGTCATTTATTCTCTGCTGGCAACTGGCCACTGACTCAAATCTCACTCATACAGTAGCTGTTTCAAAGTGTAAATCCAACAGATAAGAAACATACCTTGGAGGGATGATGTATGCTAAAATCTAAGTACTTTGTCATTTATATTTAAAACAGATGGTTGAAAAGGACTAAAAAGAAAAATATTCAGTGGAAAAATAGAAAATGATCAGATTGCATATTGAAAACATTTTTGCAGAAACAGATTATCTGAACCGTGACTCATTCAAGTATTAAACATCAAAATTAAACTCTCTAAATACCTGCTTGGCATCTCACCCCTTCTAACCTGTTTTATACCAAAGAACTTCAATCACAAGATGGGGCTGGCAGTATTTCAGAAATGCTTTTCAACAGTACAAAAACCTTTTTTTGGAAACTGGGATTAGCTTAACACAAATATGGCTATGTAAAAGTAGGCACTGGGTTATGCAATATTTATTCGAGTGGAATTCTTCCAATATTTTCTGGGAGAGAGTTACTTTTCAATAATGCCATTCTGTAGACCAACATCTTAGTTAAAGTGCTTATGAATAGTCATCTTTTTAAAAAAATGAATGTTCTTAAGAATAAAAATGCATTAAAGAGTGAGAGTAAGATAAATCTCAAGTTTTCTATGAAATTAATGACAGATTTTAATAAAGTTTATTTAGAAATAAAATAAGCTGAAAAAATTTTTTATAGAGAGGTCATCTCCACTACCTTTTTTTTTTTAATCCTGGGAAGAAATTACTTGGATGTACAAGCTACTGACTTTTCTCCTTTAGTTCACTCATAGCAAAATTGTTGCATGCCAGGAGTGAATGATCTCCACCTATGTTATCTGTATGGTAAGCCATCTACATTACTATCTTCATCTCTTCACTGTTTATCATCTGTTTCCATTTTAAACCTCAGCTTGTCTCTGACCTAATGGTGGAATTGACCTGCATGTTCTCTCCACCTCCCCACCATAGCCCTAAACACTTTTATTTTCCTGAGTGCACAATAGCTGACCTTTCTTTTTATTTTTGGCCCCTGAAATCTGATCATTATCTGCAATTCAGTCTGTAGCCCATTGGTCATCTTTTCATAAAATCTTCTTTTAAAGAACTCATTCACTCTCAAGATTTCAACTCACACTTGATTACTAAGGCTTAGTCTCAACGGCCCAAAGGGCCTTAAGTTATGGCCTCATTGAGGATAGAGCCCATCATCTTACCCTCCAAGCTGACTGTTCTCATTCTTCATTGTTTTATTACTAAATTCTATCAGTTCTTTCATAGAATCTCTGATATCCATACCTTAATTTCTCTATGCAATTATCATTCTCTTAGGCTGATGCCTTATTATCATGTTGATTGCTCTCTGCCTCATTTCTGACATTGGGTCTCTCAAAAGAAAACCTAAGATATATGCTTGCATATTGGTGGGCAGTGATCCCAAGAAGCATTAGGGAGTGGGACCAAGAAGGAAGAAAAGTCATTCAAAAATAACTTATTAAATTGGCCACCACTGTAGATAAGGGATGCCAGGTCTCACCAGGATCTTCCAATGAACCTTATAAAATGCATCTCTGAAAATCCTCTTGGGAGATGAAAGGACAAAATATTTACTTATAAGCTCCTGTCTCCCACTAATTAAAGATGGCTCTACTGGCAATAACTTCTCTGCACTTCCAGACTGCACATACATGAGCCTGTGCCGTTCTGCTGGCCTTCATTAGGGCATTAGAGAAGCTCTGGATAAGAAGGCGGAGGTAAATGTTTCAAGCTCAGGTGAGTTTTATCCAGTTGCACCCATAAGACATGGCACAAAAAGGACTGGTGGCTTATAATAGGCAAATGATATATCTCATTTTTTAATTTGCTATATGTCTCCTCAATGGATCTCTAAATATCTCAGTGGCATATATCCATTCAGTAGAGAATTTTTCCAGCAACTACAACCACATGTCTTGGGCTGTGCTCCCACTGTTCATGTCAAAGCACTCCCCACCCACTGTTTTCAAACCTCGTATTTTAAATTGTTTTCCTATGATGCTACTGTGTTCCTATTATCTGGATTCCTTAAGACCATGACATGCCCATAGGAAGTTTGACTGGCTTAGAAACATAATCTCTGGCTAAAAAGATAAAGATGGTGAGTGGACTATCTAAAGTTGGAATTCTGGACTCACTAGCTTTCAGGTCCAGCCAACTAACCTAAACTTACAGACAATATTTTGAAATATTTGCCCCTGGATCAAGACCAAATTATTCTAGTAACTTAAGATTGGTTTTCATTACATTTTCTTATCTTTACATCCTACAGCTTAGATAGACATTTTTTTGCATTCTCTCCTCTAATCTATGCCATCAAGATGGCCTGGAAGACTTTAGCAGTTGTGCATTAAGTACAAGTCATGATAATACTCAAACTGTGTTTACGCCCTACACAGTGAGAGTGTTTATTTATAGAATGTTCTAAAAACAAGAAGAGAGAGAACAAGTTCACCTTCTCTATCCTTTGGGTACACAATAACATCCACAGAATTTATCAAGTTTTTTACCTACTTGTCAGTGGTTTTCAGATGTTGAAGATTAAGTTAGCAGAATACGTCTCCTAGCAGAAACTTGGGGAGTTCTTTTAATTGGAAATAAATGTCCCTAACATTTTTAAAGGAGAAAAGTTTAAGAATTTGAAAAAATGTGCTCATTCACTTAACAAATATTTATTGACCATGCTCTTGTGAAAAAGCACTGTAAGATCTGTTTGTCACTTTAAAAACTTGTGTTTATTTTTCTAATTATAAAAAAATTAAATACACTTTCTGAAAAAACAAAGAAAAATAGTTTGAAAACATAAAAGCACTTATAATCATACCATTCAAAGAAAAACACTGTTGACCTCTGATGGATGTCTCTATTGCTTCTTTGGTAGAGTCCTCTCAGAAATGCTTTCATGGGAACAAATTGGAGGTTAAAAAAAATTCAAGACTCTCTTCAGGCAGACTCCGTATTTTCCAGGTTCTGGGATTATGTCCTGCTCTTCATGGTATCCACCCCAAGGGCTGACACATATTATGTGTTAATAGAAAAGTTTAGGGAGGCAGTTCTTGAGTGTCATTAGAAACCAAACCAAAATATACTAATAAGTTCAGTTTCCCATAGTGCCTGCTACTGAATGAGACATTTATAATGCTTAGTCACATTAACTCTTTCTGATCATAAAGAGATATTCCCTAACCTTGAATAAAATTTCCCTATGTTCATCACAAGCTCATAAGCTTGGTATTTAATGAGGAATGGATTTAGTTGCAGAGGCAAGAAAAGTCTATTTTCATAATAAAGCTAGATTGCATATTAAATAGTGGTTATTGATAATGAGGAATGTGGTATCATTTGGAGCACATGTGGTGTTGGTGTCAAATTCTCAACACTCCATGTCATCACCTAACCCAGAGCAATAAGGCAAAGATTGATTTATCATGTCAGTGACTCATTTTTCATATGTGATGAAAGGTGATTCTACTGGTACAATTATCATTTTAATATTTCTGCCAGAAGGCTCAGGGAAAGGACCAACTAACCAGAAAATTTTTTTTAAAGACTGAGGACAAAGCCCATGGTTTTTCTTTTGTTTGGGAATTGCACAGTGCTTTCCTTCAGAAAAATGTTTTACAATAGTTATTTGTGTGCTGGATATGAACAATTAACCTGTTATAATATAAAATATTTTTCCTTTTATTCTTAGTATTCAAAGGGAGAGTCTAATAAATCTAGAAGGAAGAATACTTTTCCCTCTGCCTCTTTGTACCCTCCATACATTCCCAATCTGCTTCAAAATGTGGAGATGGGTCCTATGTTTATAAAACTAAGTCTTTTGCCCTTGAAGGTTTTTAATAAAAAAGAGCTTTTATGTTACCAACTTTTGATGTAGTTTAATATGCAATCAAGCTTTATCATGAAAGAAGAGAGAAGGTCTTTAAGTTGAGAAATAAAAAAGTAACAGGTCTGATTTTGGAGGCCTGGAGGACAATGGGTAGTGGTACCATTTATTGAAATGTAGAAGGCAGTGAAGCAGGCTTGGGGGAGCTGGAGAATCAAGAATTTTGTGTGGCTATTTGATGCCTGTGATGACAGAATTCAGCCTTGTTCCTGAGTCCCTGACACTGGTTTGTTTAGCTGAACTTCTGCCTTGGCCCTGGTTCTCAATCTACTCCAATACCCCATGAGAAATAAAAATTCTGCCTAGTCCTCATTACGATTAGCATGTATAATATAGGGTGGGGCATGGGGTGGGCTGTGCAACACAGTGAAGACAAGTAGTGATTCTACAGCATCTTACTACGTTGATGGACAGTGACTGTAAAATGGGGTGTGTTGGGGGGACTTGGTGAAGTGGGAAGCCTAGTAAACATAATGTTCTTCATGTAATTGTAGATTAATGATAACGAAATAACAAAAAAACAAATCCTGCCTAGTCTGTACCAGCCTCTTACTGGGGGTTGGCATCACCTTTCCCAATAAATGGCAGGTGAATAGGGAGAGCCATTGTTTCAGAACAAGCTGTCAGGTGTTACCTCTGGACAGTCTTGGAAGGACAGGTACCTGCTTTACCTAAAATCTTTGTTGAGCAGTTTTTATTTGAAACCCTCTGTGCTAACATGATGGATCATCCATCCTTCAGAAATCAAGCCTCTTCCTGAATTCCTTGTCTTGTAACAACTGGCTTTGCCCCGGTGAGTCCTAAGAGGCCTGCAATTCAGGTAAGAGGACAAGTTTTCAGACTATTCATCTGTATCTGAGGAAAAGAAGATGCTATGGGATAAATGGGCAAGAGTATAATATGAGAAACTAAGAATAATTTTCAAGATCTTTAAGATCCCATCAGACAGAAAAAACATATGCTACTTAGCTTTATTCACTAATTTACTAGTAGTTTTCAACAACACGTACCTCTATTTTAAATAATGTATTTCAAAACTGGACAAAGGCCACCTTTTCAAAGTAAACCTTGAAATTTTGAAGTATGGAGTTAGAGTTATCAAATTATCTGAATTGTTCATTTAATCAATGGGATAATTCAATATAATTGACTCCATAACCCCTCAGATATCTTGGCCCTTTAGAAAAATTAGTGCTTCCTATGAATTACTCGAGAAATTATGGTTGTAGCTCTGGGCTATTATTGTCTTTTTATTGTAAATGATGTTTTTATTTGGGTTGGCAATATTTTAAGTAACATTTTAGGGTTCAGCTTCTTTCTTAGGAGACAGAGAAAACTTAAAGAGGTCTTTGAGAACCCCTTGTATTGTAATAGATGCCAATAAACCAGGAACAAATTCCAGAGCCACAAAGTCCAAGTCTGAAGTCGATGTCTATCCTGACACTTCATAGTCACAATTCTAATTTTCTCATACGAAAAGACTTAGTCAACTGGTTTTTTAAAATGTTAATGGTTTATTTAATTGATTATATTGAAATTATTTGTTAACAGTCGGATTTCCCAAGGCTGCCAACTTAGTTCTTTCTTAGGCATTTTGCCATATTGTTTGGTCAACTAAACAGATTTTTGGCCATATTTTATTGCAGAATCAGTGAGGGGTTCTTAGCTAGAATTCACTCCCCCTGGTGGTCCAACAAAACCTCTATAGCCTTCAGGGAATGGCATTAAATATTTTTCTCTTGGCAATTCTGAATATAAAATGGAGTAATGGTTCCATGTCAAATGACCAACTCAAGTGTCTTTTAAATGCATTTTCATAAGCAAGATACAGTATACATTTTTAGAAGCTAGTAAGTCTAACAATATATTTGTGCCAATTGTTTAATATCATCATAATAAATAAAACAATTACGGACAAATAAAATAACAATTACCAATTTAAAGAAGTGAATTAGTAAGCATGGTTATACTCCACTGACTTTGTATAGAGAATACCTAAAATATTTTTATTATGATAAATGCTTCCCCAAGTAAAGTACACCAAACATTTCTAGTGAATTTAAGCAGCAGTACATAATATTGACAATTAAAAGTTTCAAGCTAGTTTGAAGCAAAGTTATGTAAATCCTGCAAGCCATATAACCTAATAAGAAAATCTTCTTACCTGTCCTAAACATATTAGGATTTTGCTCACTCCAGCTATAGAGACCTTATATAAAAGTTCATGATATTATCAAATGGCAAAAAAAAAAAAGATATGCATTAAGAAGATGCATTTTTCCTATTAAACTCAGAGTGGCCCTATAAATGCTAAGCAGTTATAAACAACATGAGAATATTGTAAAAACAAAGATCACTTTTCTGTTTCTCCTCTGAGGAACAAGAAGCCAAATGAGATGAAGAAGATGTAGAAAACAAAACAAAACAAAAACTTCACCTTGAGTGACATTCCACAGCACCCATGGGAAGCCTGGAATAAGTTAAGAAAGATAGGAATAAATCTTAGAAGATGTTTATTTTCTTGAGTTACTCAAATTATTTAGAACAGCTGCAATGAATTCTAAGGCAAGTTTAATAATTAGTAAGAAATTGCTTCAGAAAAGTTAGATTGAGAATTTAATTGAATATGATCAAAAGTAGGTGAATCAGCAACTGAATGACTATATATGAAATGCTGATCCAGGAATTAAGCAACCTGGCTGAAACCTATTCAGTGGGTCAATGTTAGAACTAAAAATCATCATAGTTCCCCATCTGCTACTGGTGACAAGGCAGAAAAACTAATGTTCAGTAATCAACTATTGAACTAATAATAACAGCAAATATATTTGGAGTGTCAAGCTAAGAACAACGTCACCAGATTTACCTCACTTATCTTCACAGCAACCTGCGGGGACCCACTCAGACCCCAGAGCTGGTATGAAGATTATTTAAAACTGAAGTTATTTGAGATTTAATAGGTATAAGAAGAAGCCTTTTCAGAGCTTCTCTTATCTAAGGGCAGAAACTGGGAGTGAGGCTGCCATAAATTCCCTATCAGGGGAGTTTCACTGGCCAGAAAGAAGACACAGATTACTTCCATCTGCAAAAATAAACATTATCAGCAACTTTCTTATCTCCCATTTATTCCCCTAGAAACTCATTTGTTCTTCCCATAGAAGCCTTTTCTCCCCTGTCCTTCTCTCTTATTAAGTTAGGTATATATGACCAAATATGTATTTCCCAGGGATATTTGGCCTTCATCCACAGTTCCTGAAAACACTGCAGAGTCTTAAAGGTGAAATGGATGTCTTGCCATGTTAATGAGAGACTTTTGGACCCTCCCAAGGACAGGGGAGGTTGAATCAGCCAATGACCAGTGATTTAGTCAATTATGACTATGCAATGAAGGCCTCACAAAAACCCTTGAGAAGAGTATATCGCTGTCTTGGATCCTGCCTCTCGGTCAGAGAGGGTTTTCATGTTTGGGAAATCAGAATGCTCCCAAGCCAGTCCCCAAGCTCCACAAGGAGAGAAGCTTTATTAAACTGGTAAATGTGTTTTCCTGACTTCAGGAGCAACTTTCTTTTTTTTTTTTTATTAAGATATTATTGATATACACTCTTATGAAGGTTTCACGTGAAAAAACAATGTGGTGACTACATTCACCCTTATTATCAAGACCCCACCCATACCCCAAAACAGTCACTGTCCATCAGTGTGATAAGATGCCACAGATTCACTACGTGCCTTCTCTGTGTTATATAGTTTCCCCCGTGACCCCCCACACCATGTGTACTAAACATAATACCCCTCAATCCCCTTCTCCCTCCCTCCCCACCCCTTGCCTTCGGTAACCACTAGTCACTTCTTGGAGTCTCTGAGTCTGTTGTTATTTTGTTCCTTCAGTTTTGCTTTGTTGTTATACTCCACAAATGAGGGAAATCATTTGGCACTTGTCCTTCTCCACCTGGCTTATTTCACTGAGCATAATATCCTCCAGCTCCATCCATGTTGCTGCAAATGGTAGGATTTATTTTCTTCTTATGGCTGAATAGTATTCCCTTGTGTATATGTACCACATCTTCTTTGTTCATTCATCTACTGATGGACACTTAGGTTGCTTCCATTTCTTGGCTATTGTAAATAGTGCTGCAATAAACATAGGGGTGCATATGTCTTTTTGAATCTGAAAAGTTGTATTCTTTGGGTAAATTCCAAGGAGTGGGATTCCCAGGTCAAATGGTATTTCTATTTTTAGTTTTTTGAGGGACCTCCATATTGTTTTCCACAATGGTTGAATTAATTTACATTCCCACCAGCAGTGTAGGAGGGTTCCCCTTTCTCCACATCCTCGCCAGCATTTGTTGTTCTTAGTCTTTTCAATGCTGGCCATCCTTCCTGGTGTGAGGTGATATCTCATTGCGGTTTTAATTTGCATTTCCCTGATGATTAGTGATGTGGGGCATCTTTTCATGTGTCTGTTGGCCATCTGAATTTCTTCTTTGGAGAACTGTCTCTTCATATCCTCTGCCCATTTGTTAATTGGGTTATTTGCTTCTTGGGTGTTGAGGCATGTGAGTTCCTAATATATTTTGGATGTTAACCCCTTGTTGGATATGTCATTTA
The DNA here is from genome assembly GCF_040802235.1 of Manis javanica. Classification (NCBI taxonomy): domain Eukaryota; kingdom Metazoa; phylum Chordata; class Mammalia; order Pholidota; family Manidae; genus Manis; species Manis javanica. The sequence goes on along the minus strand of NC_133169.1, from coordinate 56,307,717 downwards.
CAAATATATTCTCCCATACTGTAGGATGCCTTTTTGTTCTGTTGATGGTGTCCTTTGCCATACAGAAACTTTTTAGTTTGTTGTAGTCCCATGAGTTCATTTTTTCTTTTGTTTCCCTTTCTCGAGGAGATGCATTCAGGAAGAAGTTGCTCATGCTTACATTCAGGAGAGTTTTGCCTATGTTGTCTTCTAAGAGTTTTATAGTTTCATGACTTACATTCAGGTCTTTGATCCATTTCAAGTTTACTTTTGTGTATGGGATTAGACAATAATCCAGTTTCATTCTCTTGCATGTAGCTGTCCAGTTTTGCCAACACCAGTTGTTGAAGAGGCTGTTAGTTTCCCATTGTATGTCCATGGCTCCTTTATCATATATTAATTAACCATATATGGTTAGGTTTATATCAGGGCTCTCTAGTCTGTTCCATTGGTCTATGGATATGTTCTTGTGCCAGTACCAAATTGTCTTGATTACTGTGGCTTTGTAGTAGAGCTTGAAGTTGGGGAGCATAATCCCCCCAGGTTTATTCTTCCTTCTTGGGATTGCTTTGGCTGTTTTGAGGTTCCATATGAATTTTAGAATGATTTTCTCTAGTTTGTTGAAGAATGCTGTTGGTATTTTGATAGGAATTGCATTGAATCTGTAGATTATTTTAGACAGGATGGCCATTTTGACAATATTAATTCATCCTATGCATGAGCACAGGATGTGTTTCCATTTATTGGTATCTTCTTTAATTTCTCACATGAATGTCTTGTAGTTTTCAGGGTATAGGTCTTTAGCTTCCTTGGTTAGGTTTATTCCTAGGTAATTTTTTTTTTTTGATGCAATTGTGAATGGAATAGTTTTCCTGATTTCTCTTTCTGCTAGTTCATTGTTGCTGTATAGGGATGCAACAGATTTCTGTATATTAATTTTGTATCCTGCAACATTGGTGAATTCAGATATTAGTTCTAGTAGTTTTGGAGTGGATTCTTTAGGGCTTTTATGTACAATATCATGTCATCTGTAAATGATGACAGTTTAACTTCTTCCTTAGCAGCCTGGATGCCTTATACTTCTTTGTGTTGTCTGATTGCTGTGGATAGGACCTCTAATACTATATTGAATAAAAGTGGGGAGAGTGGGCATCCTTGCCTTGTTCCCGATCTTAGGGGAAAATCTTTGAGCTTCTTGCTGTTAAGTATAATGTTGGCTGTGGGTTTCTCATATATAGCCTTTATTATGTTGAGGTACTTATCTTCTACACCCATTTTGTTGATAGTTTTTATCATGAATGGGTTTTGGATTTTGTCAAATGCTTTTTCAGCATCTATGGAGATGATCACATAGTTTTTGTCCTGCTTTTTGTTGATGTGGTGGATGATGTTGATGGATTTTTGAATATTGTACCATCCTTGCATCCCTGAAATAAATCCTATTTGATCATGATGGATGATCTTTTTGATGTATTTGTGAATTCGATTTGCTAATATTTTGTTGAGTAGTTTTACATCTATGTTCATCAGGGATATTGGTCTGTAATTTTCTTTTTTGGTTGTGTCTTTGCCTGGTTTTGGTATTAGAGTGATGCTGACCTCATAGAATGAGTTTGGAATTATTCCTTCCTCTTCTACTCTTTGGAAAACTTTAAGGAGGATGGGTATTAGGTCTTCACTAAATGTTTGATAAAATTCAGCGGTGAAGCCATCTGGTCCAGGGGTTTTGTTCTTAGGTAGTTTCTTGATTACCAGCTCAATTTTGTTGGTGGTAATTGGTCTGTTCAGATTTTCTATTTCTTTCTGGGTCAGCCTTGGAAGGTTGTATTTTTCTAGAAAGTTGTCCATTTCTTCTAGGTTATCCAGTTTGTTAGCATATAATTTCTCATAGTATTCTCTAATAATTCTTTGTATTTCTGTGGTGTCCATAGTGATTTTTCTTTTCTCATTTCTGATTCTGTTTATGTAAATAGACTCTTTTTTTTTTGATTTGTTGGGCTAGGGGTTTATCTATTTTGTTGATTTTCTTGAAGAACAAGCTCTTGCTTTCATTGATTCTTTCTATTGTTTTATTCTTCTCAATTTTACTTATTTCTGCTCTAATCTTTATTATGTCCCTCCTTCTACTGACTTTAGGCCTTATTTGTTCTTCTTTTTCTAGTTTCATTAATTGTGAGTTTTGACTGTTCATATGGAATTGTTCTTTTTTCCTGAGAGGCCTGTATTGCAATATACTTTCCTCTTAGCACGGCCTTTGCTGTGTCCCACACATTTTGTGGTGTTGAGTTATTGTTGTCATTTGCCTCCATATATTGCTTGATCTCTGTTTTTATTTGGTTATTGATCCATTGGTTATTTAGGAGCATGTTATGAAGCCTCCATGTGTTTATGGGATTTTTCATTTTCTTTGTATAATTCATTTCTAGTTTCATTCCTTTGTGGTCTGAGAAACTGGTTGGTACAATTTCAATCTTTTTGAACTTACCAAGGCTCTTTCTGTGGGCTAGTATATGATCTATTCTTGAAAATGTTCCATGTGCACTTGAGAAGAATGTGTATTCTGCTGCTTTTGGGTGTAGAGTTCTGTAGATGTCTGTTAGGAAAATCTGTTCTAATGTGTTGTTCAGTGCCTCTGTCTCTTTATTTATTTTCTGTCTGGTTGATCTGTCCTTTGGAATGAGTGGAGTGTTGAAGTCTCCTAGAATAAATGCATTGCATTCTATTTCCCCTTTTAATTCTGTTAGTATTTGTTTCACATATGTAGGTGCTCCTGTGTTGGGCACATAGATATTTATGATGATTATATCTTCTTGTTGGATTGATCCCTTTATCATTATGTAATGTCCTTCTTTGTCTCTTGTTACTTTCTTTGTTTTGAAGTCTATTTTGTCTGATACAAGTACTGCAACTCCTGCTTTTTTCTCCCTATTAGTTGCATGAAATAGCTTTGTCCATCCCTTCACTTTTAGGTCTGTATATGTCTTGGGTTTAAAGTGAGTCTCTTGTAGGCAGCGTATAGATGGGTCTTGTTTTTTTTATCCATTCAGTGACTCTATGCCTTTTAATTGGTGCATTCAGACCATTTACATTTAGGGTGATTATCGATAGGTATGTACTTATTGCCATTACAGCCTTTAGATTCGTGGTTACCAAATGTTCAAGGTTAACTTCCTTACTATCTAACAGCCTAACTTAACTCACTTAATATGCTATTACAAACACAATCTAAAGGTTCTTTTTATCTCCTCCTTTTTCATTCTCCTCCATTCTTTATATGTTAGATATCATATTTTGTACTCTTTGTCAATCCCTTGATTGACTTTGGGGATAGTTAATTTAATTTTGCATCTGCTTAGTAATTAATTGGTCTACTTTCTTTACTGTAGTTTTATTACCTCTGGTGACAGCTGTTAAACCTTAGGAGCACTAACATCTACAGAAGTCCCTCCAAAATACACTGTAGAGACAGTTTGTGGGAGGTAAATTCTCTCAGCTTCAAATTTAAGTCATAATCTTGCTGGATAAAGTCTTGGTTTGAGGCCCTTCTGCTTCACTGCATTAAATACATCATGACACTCCCTTCTGACCTGTAAGGTTTCTGCTGAGAAGTCCGATGATAGCCTGATGGGCTTTGCTTTGTATGTCATCTTATTTCTCTCTCTGGCTGCTTTTAATAATCTGTCCTTATTCTTGATCTTTGCCATTTTAATTACTATATGTCTTGGTGTTGTCTTCCTTGGGTCCCTTGTGTTGGGAGATCTGTGCACCTCCATGGCCTGAGAGACTATCTCCTTCTCCAGAATGGGGAAGTTTTCAGCAATTACCTCCTCAGAGACACTTTCTACCCCTTTTTCTCTCTTCTTCTTCTTCTGGTACCCCTATAAATGTGAATATTGTTCTGTTTCAATTAGTCACACAGTTCTCTCAATATTCTTTCATTCTTAGAGATCCTTTTTTCTCTCTGTGCCTCAGCTTCTTTGTATTCCTCTTCTCTAGTTTCTATTTCATTTATCGTCTTCTCCATTGTATCTAATCTGCTTTTAATACCCTTCATTGTGCTCTTCAACAATTGGATCTCCGACCGGAATTCATTCCTGAGTTCTTGAATATTTTTCTGTACCTCCATGAGCATGTTAATGATTTTTATTTTGAAATCCCTTTCAGGAAGATTTATGAGGTCGATGTCATTTAAATTTTTCTCAGAAGTTATATTCATAATTTTACTTTGAAGCAGGTTCCTTTGGTGTTTCATATTTGTATATGGCATCCTCTAGTGCCCAGAAGCTCTACTCTTAGGAGCTGCTCAGCCCCTGAAGCAGTTGGGGGTCACAGGGGAGTGATATAGTGCCTGGGGGGAGGAAAGAGCTGTTGTCTGCTTCCCGGCTGCTATACCTGTCTCCACTGCCTTTACCAGTGGGCCGAGCACACAGGTATAAGCCTCTCTGCTTTGCATTTGTAATTGCTGAAGACAGGTCTTCCCTCTGGCTGGCCGAATGCCAGGGTAGGATTTGCCGGTTTGTGAGCCAGGTGGGGCTGGCCAGGAGAAAGGTGCAGTAGGCTGCATCTTATGGAAGGGGTCCTTGGAACTGTATAGCCAGGGAGCTGGAGTGTCTGAAGATCGTGAAAGCTCCCAACCTGCTGGGCAGAGTGCACCTGGACAATTCTGTCTACTTGTCCTTTTTCCTGAGCAGTAAGCTCTGTGCAATCCTTGCTCCTTTAGCAGCCTTCTCACTGTTAGGAAGTCTCTCAGACTGCCTGCCTTTCTTTTGTCCCAGAGCAGCTGGATATGGATCCCTGTTTTCCACAAGTGGCTGGAATCTTAGTCTCTCCAGGAATTCTGCCTGTCTTAGCTTTTCAGCCCCCTAATCATGAGAGTACCATGCAAGCACCATGAAATGTAGGTTTGTGCTCCCAGAGCAGATCTCCGGAGCTAGGTATTCAGCAATCCCAGGCCTCCACTCCCTCCCTGCTCTGTTTCTCTTCCTCCCACCAGGGAGCTGGGGTGGAGGAAGAGCTTGGGTCCCGCTGGGCCACGGCTTTGTTACGTTACCCTGTTCTGTGAGGTTTATTCTTTTCTCCAGCTGTATGCAGTTTGGCACAGTCCTCTTTCCTGTTGCTCTTTCAGGATTAGTTATCTTAATTATATTTTCGTATTATATGCAGTTTTAGGAGGAAGCCTCTGTCTCACCTCTCATGCCGCCATCTTTAATCCTATATCCTCTCTGTGAGCAACTTTAGAAATTAATTGACCCTAAGGGGGAAGTTGTTGAAACCTCCAGTCTGTAGCTGGTTGCGCAGAAGCACAGGTAACTGCCTAGGGCTTGTGACTGGTGTCTGAAGTCTGGGGTGGAGGGCAGTCTTGTAGGATGGAGTCCTTAACCTGGGGAATCTGGTGCTGTGTCCAGGCAGATAGATTCAGAATTGAGTCGAGTCTTTAGACCCCCTGCTGGTTTTGGAGAATTGCTTGGTGTTGTACATGGGAAGACCCCCTCACACACACACACACACACACACACACACACACACACACACACACACGCATACACACACATCGTACACACAGTCTGGGAACCTGTAAGGAGTTATTGTACTGCTGTGTACTATTGTGTATGTGTATAAAAAAACACAAAGAGTCACATTTTCCTTTGTGCACCCAACATGTAGGTGAATAAAAGCTGCTTTTCTCTTCCTAATCTGTCCCTATTGAACTGTATAAAGTGGAGGAAAAGGTTGTCCTCAGACAAACCGTGTGATGTAAGTAAATCTCTTCATTGTAAACATGAGAAAACACAGATTCATAGAAATTAGGAAACATGCCCAAGTTCACTGAAACAGAGGAGTCAAGATTCAAATACAAGGCTATCTTGTCTGAGAGTATATACACTAGTGTCAGTTCATTTAATTGTTTATATTCAGTCTAGAGGCTCTGCCAGCACCTCTGAACTGTCAAATCTTAAAAACAGTTCTTTAAAGACCCTACCATCAATGTCTTAATTCTGAGTGTTTTGATATTTGCCTGGGAGGGACATTATTTGGGTGACTGCAGTTTACTCAAATTATTTGGTAAAAGCAAAGATAAATGAAGCATTTAACTTTATTTTACTTCCTTCACAAACTGGTTTCTAAAGTTGGTGCATTTAATTCATTGGAAGAAATTCCTTTCATACAATTGAAAAAACTGACTCAAGATAAAAGAATTCAACATTAGATAAGACCTGCATTTGCCACATGTTGGTAATGAGGAAGTTGAGCAGACAATACCCAGGATGGAAATCAGCCAGAGACCAATGTCTCTGAACCCCTAGATGTCCCTCAACTTTGCATAGCTGAGGAAACAGCCCTAGACCAGCCACTGCAAGCAGCCATAAAGGAAAGCCACCAGCCAGGGGCAGGGATGACGGCTGAAGATCAGAGAAAAAGGGTTGAAGGAGAAGTGGCCTGGGCCAGTGGGTGGAAGGGATGTGCAATGGAGCTACAAAAAGTGGAAAGTACCTGTTATGGACACTGAAAGCAAGCAGCCTGCAAAGCAGTGGTGTAATAAGCACCACAGAACTAACTGCATTACTGGAAGCCAGGAAAATATTACTACCTCTCCCCAGTCAAAATAGCTGGGAAGAATTAACATGAATAGATTTCCAGGATATTTTTAAGGAAAAAAAAACAGTTTGTATGACAATGTTTGTATTTTTAAAAATTCATAAAGTGGTATATATTTCCCAAGGGTACATAGGCATGTCCATCTGCAAATACATAGTAAAAAGACTAGAAGGATATTGTGGAAATTACCAAAGACCACCAAATAAGAACAATCAGAGCTATTATTTGGGACTTGCTATGGTAAGACTCAAAGAGAGGCAGGGGAGTTGTTAAATGAAGTGATACATAGAAAAAAGGGAAGGCTTTCACATATGCTGTGTTTGAACGTTGTTGACATAGGAAGCATGTTGACAGGCAAACTGGAAGTGGGGCACCTGATGAGAGTGGTTTGGGGAGCATACTTGGCTTTCTCTGGTTCTCATGAGTTGAACGCTGACAGTCATTGACCAAGCACTGATACTTCTTACCAGGATGGTTGCTGCAAAGGTTGTGTGTAAGTGTTCTGTTGACATACACAGTCTGGCCCTTGTTCGTTTGTATATTCACTGTGCACCAAATGGATATTAGTGGCTACCATTGGCAAGGTGAGAAGGGGTATGGACATCAAAGGCTCAATTCCTTATTTGTCATGCTTTATTTTTTTTATAAGAAGGATACATTTACTCATTTTTTACTTTTACAGTTTTTTAATATTCTGAAGCAAAATAGTAGAAGGGTGGTTAGTTGTCATTCCTAATTCTTAAAACCCCACAAAATGAGTCCTATTCTTATTTTACAGTCAAGAAAACTGAGACACCAAGAAGTTAACCTGTCCAATGCCATACAATTGATAAACAGCAGACAAAATTGAATTTCAAGTGGATCTGACCCTGAAAGTTACTTTTCAGTGTACCATTAGGCAGCTTACAAAAAAAGTTACTCTAATATTAAAAGAAACAATGTCTATTTGTACCACTTACAAAGGGTACAGGTAGACAGGTTGGATTAGCACAATATTGGCATTTATTAGTACCATACTAGAATCTGTCTACTAATTTGTTACTAAAAATGGTTGCTGCCAGTTGAATTTATAAAACTGAGGTAGGGCAGGGACATGGGACAAGGGTCATGTCATTGTAAAATCTCCTTAGCCTGTGAAAAAGGCCCAGCTTATTCTTTAACTTAATCTATATGCTGTTCTTTATCTTCTTCCAGCCCCTTAATCAATTAAGTAACTTTGTAACCAGGACAGGAGATAGACCTCCAAAGTGTAAGTAAGCCTAGGTGGATAAAGAATGCCAAGATCCAGAACAAACCAGTCACCTGAATAATCCTATTCTTAAAACAAAACTTCAAAGAAACAGTGAATCACCTGTATACATCATGTCTTATGCTTACACCTAACCAAAAAGACCCTATAAAACCCCAGACTCTAAACCCTTAAGCATACCTCCTGAGGTTGCTCTCACTTCCCTTTCTTTGAGTGTACACTTTTTGCCTTAAATAAAGACTTCTCATTGCTTACCTTACTGCATTTTGTCTCTGTGCTTTTCCCGTGGTGTCTTTGTTACTTTGCTATTTCATTCTAGTTTCCAGGTTTTTAATTTCTCTGTCCTACTTCAGACAAGTAGGGAAGGGCTACTGAGAGTTCTGATTTGGTCTTGCAAGTTCCCATCACCAAGACCCAGACAGGATTGCAGGTATATTATCACGCTCCTTAGTAGCCTGACCAAAAGTCTCCTTTCTTCACCTTTGGGAAGTTCTCAGAACATCTCTCCATCCAGTGCTCTGTGACTCCCCGAAATCCTGGGATGTTAGAGGCTTAGTTCCTACATTGTGCTCAATCAAGCAGACACTGGACACTAGGTGACTCTGGCCTTAGGAGTTGGCAAGGGATTTGCCCCATGCTGAGCAGAAGTTCAATGAAATTCCCTTTCCTCCCTCTGTGCTTCCTCGCTCTCTGCTGCCTGCATTGCCTGGGGACATTCACTTCTACTCTTGCTTTAGTGAATTCCTTCCTTACCTACACACATCTTCACTGTTCGAGAATTCTTTCTCATTCAGAGTCAAGAACCCTTCCCCATCCAAGTTGAGGTTTCACCTAGTGTGCAGGGAGAGACCTCCCCAGATACAGGTGCCAGAAAACCAAACTACCATATAACAGTCAGGGATGAACAAGGCTTATCCTTTGTATTTCCAGCAGGGTAGCTTTGGCTTTTGAAAGACAGCATCTAGACTACAGTTATAACTAATGAGAAATAGGATCGTATGAAACTTTTATGCATCTTTCAGAGAATTCCTTTCAGAGCAGTCTATCACCCATATTGCTGAGGAAATGGTGTTACCAATTTCTCTTTTAGGAGATGCTAATACATACATTTCCGGTGGGTTTAAAGCAGAAGGTGAACCAGTTGATTGGTTTTCATGTGCTAATGTAGCTAGCTTAACTTTATCTTGTTAATGAAGACTCTATTAAGGTGTTACAGTTACCTCTGGTTAGCAATATAGTTACCTCTGGCTATAGGAGTGCAAATCAATACTTGAAGGGCTGAACTCCTCTCTTTTTTAAATCTTTAGTTAGAGTTACAGGTTGTGAAGACCTGTTAAGTTAAAAAAATGCAATTTTTATGTTACGCAACTATAGCACTCACATGAGACAACAGATTAGTGTCTATACACACTTTTGCTATTTTTCTGCCCTGAATATTACCTTGATGATATACAGAATAACCCAATCATTCTCAACACTGAAATAGCACATTAAAATGATCTAGAGTGCTTAAAACATAACATAAATGCCTTCCATTCCCCCAAGAAATGTTAATTCAAATAGTCTAGAGTCTGCGGCAGTATTTTTTGGAAGCTCACTAGGTGATTCTAACTAGCAGCCTGAGTTGAAAAGCACTGCTAGTGCCCAAGATGGTTAAAATGAAAAGGATTTCATGATGCATTTGCTCAATTTGTTTGCCATCATCATTCCTCTGGGGAATCATTGTCTCCCCGGCTATGAGGTGCTGATGGGGATGACTCTGCCCCACCTGTAAGAGCCAGTCCTAGTGGTGCTCACACAACCCAGCTGAGAGTAATGCAGAGCATGGTGCAGACCTCCCTAAGTTTCTGCCCTTTAATGGAAGTACAGCAGATGGTTTTCCTCTACCCATTCTAGGTTCAGTGCCTGGAGTCCTACAAATCAGACTGATGTAAGACAGATCAACAACCAAAATACAAACAGGTTTATTAATGCATGCACTGCACATACACATGGAAGAACTCAGGGATGAATAATTCAGAGGGGTGGTTAGAAGTTGGGTTTATACAGCATCTTAACCAAATAAAATGACTTTATAAAGAAGGGAGAGGACAAAGGAAAAGGGTTTTAGACTTCTAAAGATAGCAAACTGTGGGAAGGTAAATATATGTGGAAGATAAGGGCTAGTTATATCATTATATAGATTCCTCTGGTGCCATCTCTGAGCTGCTAAGAGTTTAGAATTATCTCATTGTTAAGAATATTTCTTCCCTTCCTAATAGACAGGGGGAACCAGAGAATGTTTCTTGTGTCTGATTTTTCTCAATTGTCTTCAACTCAAGATAATCCATATGCCAGAGTAGCTATTTTAGGGTGGAATACTCTGAACCCTTTCAGAAAGAAGTACTCTTTGTTGACTGTAAACTGTAAGTAAGGAATATGTCAGGAATGGCTTGTGGCATCCTTATTACTGCATGGAGGAATCCTTCATCAGTAGAAGAGAAATGATACTTGAAAGGAAAGGAGCGACACACAGCAGCAATTCACCAGAGAATTCTGCTTTATTAGGGAAAGGTGCTGGGTTATATAGGAAGGGGCATAGGGTGATTGTGGTGTTACTTCTACGGGGCTGTTGGCTGTTGGCTAGGTGCTGGGATTGGGAAGGGGGCGAGAGGTGATTGGGCTTCAGGTGGTGCCAGCGGGAACCAAGGACCCCGAAGAGAAGCCGGAAGTTTGCCATCTTACTGGTGGGGACCCTTCATTCCCCTCTTTCTCCTCTATGGGGTTGTGGACATTGCTTTCTTTCTGACTGCTTCCTGCTGAACAGGGGCGGAGAAGGGAGTGAGGGCTTGAGGATTGGGAGGAAGGGGTTGATAGGATTCCCCACAGTAAGGATGAGTAGATGTGGACTTCTTCAGGTTGGAAATCAATGAAGGTTCCCTGTAACCATAGGTCGAGGACCTGTTGATTCCAATGGTGCCAAGAGGATATGGGTGTCAGGAGCCAGGCATCTGCGGCCATTGTTTCCAGGAACAGTTTCCAGTGGAGAGAGGGGTCCATCTCAGCGTGTGGTGAGGAGGTCACGTGAGAGTGAGGAATCTTCTGTGGCCAGAAGCTGGTAGTTCCTGAGTAAAAGCTGGTTGAAAGCTTGATTAGAGATTTTTCTGACTTGGGATTTGATGAACTTTATTATACAGGGTACGAAGAGACAGACGAGAAGAATGACTATTATGGGGCCTGCAATGGGCCAGAGCCAGGTGAGGAGGGGGTTTGTTAGTATTGAAGAGAATGGGTTGGAATTGGAAGCAGAGTGGAGACTGGAGGCAAGGTTGGTGAGTTTGGTGATGTCAGTTTCTACAATGCCGGATTTGTTGATGTAATAGCAGCACTCTTCCCGGAGGAAGACGCAGGTGCCACCCTTCTTGGCTGTAAGCAGATCTAGGGTCCACCGGTTTTGAAGGGTGACTTTAGCTAGTGAAGTGACCTGTCTTTGGAGAGAGGCTAGGGAATCGGCAGTGGATGTCAGGGCTCCCTCAAGTTTGGCATTGAGATCTCTAACTGCCCATAGAGAGTGACCCAAGGCTCCTCCCAAAAACCCTGCCCCAATGGCTGAGGTCATCAAAGAGATACCGACCATGATGGGAAGGAAAGCAGCCCTTTTTGTGCGCGAGGGCAAGGGAGGTTGGAGCTCAAGAAATTCTGCCATGCTGTAAAGTGAAAGCTGTGGGATTAGGGTGACGAGAATGCAGGGTGTATCGGAGTTGAGAGGCACTAAGTTGAAAAGACTGCCATTACACCAAAAGAAGTGTCCCGGTTGCGTAAAAGTCTTAGAGCTGGAGGTAGAGGTGTATATAGAGAGGCAGGGAAGTGCGCTGGAGGGGGGTGGAGTTGGGCCTACACAGTGGTGGATGGTGAGATTATCTGCGTATTCTGGTTCCCATAGGGGTATGTCTGCCAGGGGGCGGAGGGGTTGTCCTTCTGCATGGAAGGAGTAGTTGGAAATATTAAGGGGCACGGCGGCCAGCAGTGGGCGCTGTAGTGATGCGCACAAGAAACAATTGGCGGTGTTGAGGGTGTGGTTGAGAAAGATGGTGGTGTCTTGAATGAGCTGTAACCAAGAGTAGGAGGAATAAGAAGATGAAGAGGCGCCATCAAGAGTTTGGATAATGACTTTTTCGGAATGTCTGATATCTGATGCAACTTGAGAGATCTGGGAGTGAGAGGGAACATACTCTCGAGAGATATGAAGGGTACCATGGGGGGTCAAGGACCCCCCCATAGTAAACTGAGGCTGTGACTCTGGCGGCCCATGGAGAGTCCCAGGGATCTGGGATTGATAAGGAGAATGAGCAGTTGGGATATTTCATGAAACGGTTGGAGGAGTAATACTGTGGGTATAGGAATTCACCCATGTAGTGAATGGTGCAAGGCCAGTAGGGACATCCCCTGTAGGTGTCTTGCCATCGCTTGCAATAGGCTTGTCTTTGGTCATAGAGGAAGCAGAGGTAGGGAGAATAAAGGTAGCTGTAAGTGAACACTTCAGTGGAGGGAGGAAAGTGGAGGTACAAAGGCTCAGAGCAGCCTTTCAGAGGGCAGTCTGATGTGGCAATGAGGGCAGTAACTTTTGTTTGATGCTGTGTGTAAGTCTGTCTGACTTTGAATCACCATACAAAGGAGGGTGGGGTGGCGGGGAAGACAATAGGAATGAGGAAAAAAAGCGAGAGAGCAGTAAAGGAGGAAAAAGTCATGATTTGGGTATGGATGGCAAAGGGGGTGAACAGGAGATGCGGAGCTTCAAGGGATCAGAGGGATGAGGCGTGGTAGAGTAGACAGCATCTTGGGCTGTATCCGAAGGACTCTGGATTGTGACTGATGGGTCTTGGGTGTCCAGAGAAGGTGGGTCCTGGGTATTTGGTTTCAACCTGGAGATATGAATCCAAGGGGTGACAGAGTTATCAGGCAGTGAGAGCTTGGCGGCCAAGGGAGTGCAGAGAATAACTGGGTGTGGACCTTCCCATTTCGGGGTGAGAGAGGGCCGATCCTCTGGCGGCTTATAAAACACTAGTTGGCTGGGCTGTAAGACAGGAGGATTTTGGGAGGCGGATGGATCAGGAAGGAGCCAATCCTGATATTTCCACAATTCAGTGCGGAGGAGAGAGAGTAGTGGAAGGGCCATATTGGGAGGAATTGATCTTTAGTGGGAAGGGAGCCCCGGGGGTAGAATCGGGAGGCCATACATGATCTCAAAGGGCGACAAGAAGGAAGGTTTCTTTGGGAGGGCTCGAATGCAGAGTAGAGCTAAGGGAAGTAAGCGAACCCAGTCAAGGTGTAGTTCTAGAGATAGTTTGGTCAGGATGTCTTTTAGAGTCCTATTGGCTCTTTCTACTTTTCCCGAAGCTTGTGGTCGATAAGGACAATGTAAATGCCAGGGGAGCGAGAGCGACTTGGAGAGGTTCTGGATAATTTGGGCAGTGAACTCAGGGCCGTTATCTGATTGGAGGGAAGTGGGCATCCCGAACCTAGGAAAGATCTGGGTGAGGAGGATAGAGGCAACCGCGGACGCTCGTTTGTTAGTGGTGGGGAAAGCTTCGATTCATCCTGAAAATGTATCTACTAACACGAGTAGGTATCTGGTACGCCGTACAGGGGGCATGTTAGTGAAGTCTATTTGCCTATCTGCAGCGGGGACATTACCCCTTGCTTGATGAGCTGGGAAGGGTTGGGCCTTGAGAAGGGTATTAGGGTTAGTGCGTTGGCAGATGGTGCACTTGCAGGTGATTTGGTTAAGTAGGGTTTTGTCTTCAGGAGAGAGAGGAAAAAAGATTGTAAAAAATGGATCAAGGATTGGGGGCTGGGATGGAACAGGTCATGTAAGAGGCGGAAGAGAGACTCTTTGTCCTGGGAGCAGAGGGTGTCTTGTGATAAGGCTAAAACTGCAAGGGCAGATGGATTGTTGTCTGGTGTGTCTTCTGATAGGGCAACTGACTGGGCTACTCTGTCGGCTTTGTTGTTACCTCTTGCAATGGGGGAGTCATCCTTTTGATGTGATTTGCAGTGGACTCTGCCTAGTCGGTGTGGGAGTTGTGAAGCCTCTAGAAGTTTAGTAATTAAGGCTGAATTAGTTATGGAATTTCCTTTTGTGCTGAGGAGGCCTCGTTCTTTCCATACTGCCGCGTGAGACAAGAGAATGTGGAATACGTACTTGGAGTCTGTGTACAATGTGAGAGATGTGTCCCGGGCCAGAGTGCAAGCTCTGGTGGCTGCAATGAGTTCGGCCTGTTGATTGGTTGTACCAGGGGGTAGGGCTCATGCCTCAATGACATCTTCGAGGGACACTACTGTGTATCCTGTGTAGTGGGTGCCCTCATGTTTAAAGGAGGACCCATCAGTAAACCAGATGAGGTCGGAGTGTGAGAGGGCTCCTTCGGAGATCGTGGAGTGGCATGGAAGGAAGTTGTGAAGGGCTTCTAGGCAATCATGTGAGGGAGTATGAGGAGAGTAGGGTAGAGAAAGAAGAGTGGCCGGATTCAGGGGCTGGCAGGGGAGGAAAGAAATGTTTGGATTTTGGAGGAAAGAGGATAGTAAGGTCAGTAGTCTGGAGGGAGGGAGAGTCTGTAAACTTTTGTAGGTTAAGAGATCTTTTAGGTGATGTGGGGACAGAATGGTAAGGGGTGCTCCGAATGTTAGTTTATGAGCTTCTTTCTGCAAGAGCTGTTCAGCGGCTAATGCCCATAGGCAGGGGGCCCATCCCCGAACTGTGGGGTCTAATTGCTTGGAGAGATAAGCTATTGGGGCAAAGGATGGGCCATAATATTGGCCTAGGACTCCTAGAGCTTGACTGGACCTCTCATGAATGTATAATGAGAAGGGTTTCAACAAATCAGGGAGATGGAGAGCTAGAGCTTCCACAAGGGCTTGATGGAGCTTAATGAAGGAGTGTCAGGGTGAGGATGATAATGGTTCTTCAGGGGGGCCCTTGCTGAGGTCATATAGGGGTCTTGCCAACAGGGAGAAGTTAGGGATCCACACTCTAAAATACCCAGCCAGGCCTAGAAAGGAAAGGATTTCTGTCTTGGTTTTGGGAATGGGCAGGTCACAGAGGAGTCGTTTTCTGTCTAAGGTAATGGACTTTCTTTGTTGAGACAGAAGGAATCCAAGGTAAGTGACAGAAGGGGAAGAGATTTGAGCTTTGAAGGGGGATACCCGGTAACCTCTGGAAGCTAGAAGGTTAAGTAGAGATGCGGTGTCAACTTGAGACTGTTCCCACGAGGGACTGCAGAGTAGAAGATCATCTACATATTGTAATAAAGTGGACTCGGGGTGATCATGATGAAACTGTTTGAGGTCCTGAGCTAGGACTTGTCCAAAAATATGGGGACTATCTTGGAAGCCTTGTGGCAAAACTGTCCAAGTAAGTTGTTCAGAATGTCTGGTGCATGGGTCCGTCCAGGTGAAGGTGAAAAAATCTTGGGAGGAGGGGTCTAGAGGGATAGAAAAAATGCATCCTTGAGATCTAGGACTGAGAAGTGGGATGCCGAGGCAGGGATCTGCGAAAGAAGGGTGTATGGATTTGGAACTAAAGGATGGATAGGGACAACGGCCATGTTGATAAGGCGAAGGTCTTGGACAAGGCAGAAAGATTCGTTGGTTTTTTTAACAGCTAATATGGGGGTATTAAATGGGGAGTGAGTGGGTCTGAGGTAATTTTTGTTCAAGAGATCTTGAATGATGGGTTGGAGGCCTATGAGCGCTGAAGTGGTTAGGGGGTATTGGGCCTGACAGATACACTGAGAGGGGTCACATAATTTGATAGAGGCAGGGGGACATAGGGCCACGGAGGGGCTTGTAATGTCCCAAACTTTGGGATTTACAGGGTGTATGAGGGCGGAACTGGAGCTTTCATTGGGTAGAGAGGAGTTGTCAGCTATGAGGGCCATCAGAAAGGGAGTACTGGGGGCTGTGGGAGTGGATATAGTTATGGAAACGTGGAGGAGGGAAAGGATGTCTCGTCCTAGTAAAGGGATGGGACACTGGGGCATAACCAGGAAGGAGTGGGAGAAAGGTATGGGATTGTCTAGGATTGTGCATAAAAGGGGGGGGGTTTAATGGGAAAATCTGTTTACCTCCTACTCCGACTATACGAGTTATGGCTGGAGTGGTAGGGCCCCGGTATTCTCACAAGACTGAGAAGGTGGCTCCTGTATCTAGGAGGAAGGAGATGGGGTGACTGTCTACTGTTAAAGTAACCCTGGGCTCCTGTTTGGTGATGGAAATGGTCGGGCGAGAAACCCCCGGGCCCCGTCAATCTTATTCTGCTAGCCGCACTACGGTGGGCTTAGGATGGGGTTGTTTGTCCAGCCTCCCCTTTGGGTGGTTGGGCAATCAGACCCCCAGTGGCCCTTTTTGTGGCATCTGGGGCATGGGGTGGTAGGAGACCTGGGGGAGGGGCACACCCTTGACCAATGTCCCTCTTTTCCACACTTGAAACAAGCTCCTGGGGGGGGGGGGCTTGTTTGTAGAGGGGCACCCAGGTTGTGGTTTTATCAGCTGGGCCAACATTTGGAAATTGGCCTGATCAGCCTTTTGTTTACGGTGTTCTTTCTCCTCGTCCCAGTTATGGAAGACTTTAAAGGCCACTGTTAGGATCTCAGTGTGTGGGGTAGTGGGGCCCTGTTCTAACTTTTTGAGTTTAGCTTTAATGTCGGGGTAGCTTTGAGCTAGGAAGTATGTCATAAGGACATGTCTTCCTTCAGGTGTTTCTGGGTCCAGGCTGGTATACTGTAATAGGGCTTGAGTGAGTCTGTCTAAGAACTCGGAGGGGGTTTCATCTCTCTTTTGAATTATGTCTTGGA
Source organism: Manis javanica (assembly GCF_040802235.1). Taxonomy (NCBI): domain Eukaryota; kingdom Metazoa; phylum Chordata; class Mammalia; order Pholidota; family Manidae; genus Manis; species Manis javanica. Next base: position 56,291,061 of record NC_133169.1, on the reverse strand, counting down.
GCTTTTGAAAATTGACTACTTTACGAGCTGTCTTTTTCAGACCTGTTATTAAGCAGGAGGCAAAAATATCTCGAGAGCAGAGACCCACAGCGGTGTTATAATCCCAGTGTGGGTCTTGTTCGGGGACAGCAGTGGGGCCAGGGGAATAGGTGGGGTTAGTCCTGTGGGTTTCGGTAGCATGCATTTGGGCGAAGTCCCAAACTCGTCTACGCTCTTCAGGGAGGAGAGTATTGGCCAGGAGCATGAAAATGTCATGATGCGTGAGGCTGTAAGACTGGAGGGTCCATTGAAACTCCCTGATGTATGTCGTGGGATCAGTGGAAAAGGAACCTAGGCATTTCTCTAGTTGGGCTAAATCTCCTAAGGAGAAAGGAACGTGAACGTGTACGATGCCTTCGGATCCTGCTACTTCCCAGAGGGGGGGCGATAATTTTGGGAGGCCCTCAGGACCGGGTCTGAGCGGGACTGAAGGGTTCTGGCTCAGTCTTTGTGGGGGAAACAGGTGATGGGGACAAAGCCACGATAATTTTGGGAGGCCCTCGGGACCGAGTCTGAAGGGGCAAAGACGGAGGAGGCTCCTGGGACTTAGTTAAAGGGGGGCTGAAAGGCTCAGGCTCGATCTGTGGGAGGGGGGGAGGTGAGGGGGATGGAAGAGGAGGGGGTAAGGTGGGGGAGGAGATGGTGGTGGAGGGAGGGGAGGAGGGGGAAAGGACGGGAGGCTGTCCGTGGGGAAAGAGGCAGCGGCGGCGGTAGAGGAAGGGGGAGGGGCTGTTGTAGGAGAAGAGGGGGAAGGGAGAGGATGGGAGGCTTCCACGGGGAAAGAGGCAGCGGCGGCAGTGGAGGGTGGAGGGGTTATAGGAGGTGGAGGGGCTGAAGGGGGAAGCCTGTATGGTGGAGGCTCATTGGCCAGGTCAAAGGTAATCGAAGAGGGACTGGGAGTGTGGGGAGGGGAGGGAGACGGCTTGCAGGCTAGGAGAACTTGGGGCGGGGAGCAGGTGGTACAGAGGCTGGGATTTTGAGCTAGGAGGCGAAAAGCTTTAATATAGGGAATCTCCTTCCATTTTTTCAGGTGCTGGCAGTAGTTAAAAAGATCGTGAGTGATGTTAGGATCAAGAGTTCCCCCTGCGGGCCATTGGTTGTTATTGTCTAGGGGGTATGTCGGCCAATCTTGGGAGCAATATTTACGGAGAAGTTTTGGTTTTATATTAGGCATCAGGGAGAGGGTAGCCAGATGCTTAAGCAGGCATTCAAGAGGTGAACTTTCAGGGAGGGATGAGGAGGCTCCCATGGCTAAAGGACAGAGGAGACAAAAAGGGGAAGACGAACGGAGATCCTCGGACTGGAAGCAGACCGCAAGGAGACAAAGGGCATCCCCGATTATCCTTGGTGGTCTGCGGAAACTCGTATACGAGTCAGAATTTCTTAGGAAGTGTGGGTCGTCACCCAGACTTCCCTAAGAAGGCAGTTTGCCAGAGTCACGAGGTACCTAGCACTAGGAATTTTCGGCAGACAGAACAGATTTCGGTGGATGGAACAGAAGGAGGGGGGGGAAGGGAGCGTTCTCATCTGCAAAGGAGTCACCTCGTTTATGGCTGTTGGAGGGGGGCCTGAGGGTCTGCCGCAGCCGTGAAGGCCTGAGGCAGGGATTTATGGCTGTTGGAGGAGGGGCCTGAGGGTCCGCTGCAGCCATGAAGGCCTGAGGTGGGGAGAGTTCCTTCCTCGTACCTGAGCGTCAGGGCCTTGCCGGACGATCACAGTCAATGGCACTGCGATAGCTTGGAGAAGAGTGGCCCACACCAGGGAAATTTTGCTTAAAAAGTTTTGGCACTGATGGAAGGGACAGTGAGTGCGTTTATGACTGTTGGAGGAGGGGCCTGAGGGTCCGCCGCAGCCGTGAAGGCCTGAGGTGGGGAGAGTTCCCTCCTCATGTCCGAGCGTCAGGGCCTTGCCGGACGATCACGGTCAATGGCACTGCGATAGCTCGGGGAAGAGTGGCCCACTCTGGGGGGAAAACTTACCTAAAGGCCAGAGAGGAGTGGTGAGTGTGATGAGCCAAAGCCGGAAAAAGAGGATGAGGGCAAGCTGCTGCTGGTGTCGGGGGGAAGACAGGGCCCAGTTGGGATGTCCCGTCTCCCGGGTTTCGGCACCAATGAAAGGAAAGGAGCGACACACAGCAGCAATTCACCGGAGAATTCCGCTTTATTAGGGAAAGGTGCTGGGTTATATAGGAAGGGGCATAGGGTGATTGTGGTGTTACTTCTACGGGGCTGGTGGCTGTTGGCTAGGTGCTGGGATTGGGAGGGGGGTGAGAGGTGATTGGGCTTCAGGTGGCGCCGGTGGGAACCGAGGACCCCGAAGAGAAGCCGGAAGTTTGCCATCTTACTGGTGGGGACCCTTCAATACTAACATACAAACAGAATCTAATGTTGGAGAAAGAGTCTTGATTTTCATTCAATAAATATCTATTTCTTATGTGGGTTTGCTGGTGATAAATGACTAGTATTAAGCCCCTAAGTCCATCACTAGACTTTCTATTAGATGATCTACAGAACAAGCTTAAGCTGTTCCATGCCAGTATGAGTCAGGTTTCTATTGCTTACAACCAAGTGTCCTGAAAAATATAATAAACATTTAACATTTTTGTAGTATCAGAACCAATTTTCAAAGTCATGGAATAGCTTACCTCTCCCCTCACTCCTTCTCAATCTCCCAATCATAGTTTAAGAATCTTTGTGTGCAAAATATAATCTATACAGAAATGTGCACAAAACAACATATGTAACCATCAACCAACTCAAGAAATATAATTTTATTAGCAACCCAGAGACCCAGTTGTGCTGTCTTCCAGTCATTAATTCCTGTGTGCCAACTGAAGGTAACCATTGCTATGACTTTTAAGGTAGTCAGTTACTCAGATTTCCTTATAGGTTTACCATGTAAGCATTAATGCCTAAAATATAAAATTTTGCTTGTTTTTGAATTTTAATGGGAATCACATAGTAGGTATGTGTTGTGTTTGGTTTTTCTCAACATTATGTTTGTGAAATCCATCCATGTTCTTGCATGTAGCTGTAGCTCATTCATTTTCATTGCTGCACAATATCTTATTGTATAATAAATGTCAAGTTATTTATTCATTCTACTGTTGATAGACATGTGAATTGTTTCCACATTTTATCTATTATGAATACTGGTGCTGTGGACATGCTTGTACACATCTCTTTGTAAATACATGCAAGCATTTCTGTTGGGTACATTCTTAACAGTGGAATCACTAGAATCAATGGAATATAATTATGCTCAACTTCAATAAAAATGGTCAAACTGGTTTCCAAAATGAGTATAACAATCTACATTCCTTCCAGCAATGGAAAAGAGTTCCTTTTGTTCTAAACATCCTCAGCAAGGTATGGCATTAGCTGCCTTTTTAAGTGTGCCTATCCAGATGCATGTGCAGGAATTTCATTTTGGTTTTAATAAAAAATGACATGAATAAAAAATTGACACAATTACTAATGAAATTAAGTACCTTTTTGGTATGTTTATGGGCCATTTGGATACATCTTTTGTGAAGTATAAGTCTTTGGGTGATGCTTCTGTTATGTTGCTTTATCATTTTCATATTGATTTATAGGAGAATCTCTGTATATTTGAATGTTATCCTTTTATATTAGATATGTTGTAAACATATTTCCCTGTTTGTCTTGACTTTTCACTTTCTTAGTGGTATATTTTGATGAATAGCCGTTTTCAGTTTTAAGGTACTCTTACTTACCAGTCTCTACCTTAGTTTTTTTGTTTAAAAAGGCCCTACCATGATTTCATATTCTTTATTGTGTCCTGGAAGAATTGTTATAGCTTTCACATTTAGATCTAATATCCAACAGAGTTGATTTTTCTGTGATATATAAGGAAAGGATCATTTATTTTCTTTCCATGTGGCAGTCCAATTGTGAAGTACCATGTAATGAGAATTCTTCTTTCTCTACTATATTGCAGTGGTATGTTTTCTGTAAATCAAATGCACATGTGTGGGTGGGTTTCTGGGCTCTCTATTCTATTTCATAGGTCTATTTTGTACCAATACATGATAGTCTTAATTACAGTGGCTTTCTAATAAGTCAAAATATCTATTCAAACAAGTACTTCCACCTCATTCTTCATGGGTATTTTGGCTGTTCTTAATCTTTTGCCTTTCCAAGTACCTTTTAGAATTAGCTTGTCATTTGTGCTGCTAAGTCACCCCTAAATAAAGCTGCTTAGGATTCTTACTGGGATTATATTGATTCAGTAGATCAATTAAGGAAGAATTATCTTCTCTATAACACAATAGTTTTCCAATCTTTGGACATATCTATTAGGACTTTAATATCTCAGTAAAATGTTACAGTTTTCTCCATGGGGGTTTTGCACATCTTGTCCATGGTACTTTTTCATACTATCTTAATCATTAAAAAATTATTTTTCTGATTTTTGCCAGTATACAGAAATGCAATTGGTGTTGGCATATTAAGCGTGTATCTAGCAAGGTTGCTAACCTCCCCTTTTAATTAAAAAATATCTGCAGATTGCCTTGGATGGCCTACAATCACTTTCATATGTACTGTAAACAATGACAGTTTTCCTTCTTTCAAACACTTATTATTTTATTTAATAAGTTATTCAATTATTGCCCTTGCTAGGACTTCCAATACAATGTTAAGTAATGACATTCTTAAAATTCTTCTTATTTTTGTATCATTAATGTACAATTACATGAGCAACATTATGGTTACTAGACTCCCCCTATTATCAAGTCCCCACCACATACACCATTACAGTCACTGTCCATCAGTGTAGTAAGATGCTATAGAATCACTACTTGTCTTCTCTGTGTTATACTGCCTTCCCTGGGCACCCACCCCCCTACATTATGTGTGCTAATTGTAAGGAACCTTTTTCCCCCTTATCCCTCCCTTCCCACCCATCCTCCCCAGTCCCTTTCCCTTTGATAACGGTTAGTCCATTCTTGCATTCTGAGAGTCTGCTGCTGTTTTGTTCCTTCAGTTTTTTTCTTTGTTCTTATACTCCACAGATGAGTGAAATCATTTGATACTTGTCTTTCTCCACCTGGCTTATTTCACTAAGCATAATACCCTCTAGCTCCATTCATGTTGTTGCAAATGGTAGGATTTGTTTTCTTCTTATGGCTGAGTAATATTCCATTGGGTATATATAGCACTTCTTCTTTATCCATTCATCTACTGATGGACACTTAGATTGCTTCCATATCTTGGCCATTGTAAATAGTGCTGCAATAAACATAGGGGTGCATATGTCTTTTTCAAACTGGGCTCCTGTATTCTTAGGGTAAATTCCCTAGGAGTGCAATTCCTGGGTCAAATGGTATTTCTATTTCTAGTTTTTTGAGGAACCTCCATACTGCTTTCCACAATGGTTGAACAAATTTACATCCCCACCAGCAGTGTAGGAGGGTTCCCCTTTTCTCCACATTCTCACCAATATTTGTTGTTGTTTGTCTTGTGGATGTTGGCCATCCTAACTGGTGTGAGGTGATATCTCATTGTGGTTTTAATTTGCATTTCTCTGATGATTAGGGATGTGGAGCATCTTTTCATGTGCCTATTGGCCATCTGAATTTCTTGTTTGGAGAAGTGTCTGTTCAGCTCCTCTGATCATTTTTTAATTGGATTATTTACTTTTAGTTTGTTGAGGTGCATGAGCTTTTTACATATTTTGGATGTCAAACCCTTATTGGATATGTCATTTATGAATATATTCTCCCATATTGTAGGATGTCTTTTTGTTCTACTGATGGGGTATTTTGCTGTACAGAACCTTTTTAGTTTGATATAGTTTCACTCGTTCATTTTTGCTTTTGTTTCTCTTGCCTGGGGAGATATGTTCATGAAGAAGTTGCTCATGTTTATGTCCAAGAGATTTTTGCCTATGTTTTTTTCTAAGAGTTTTATGATTTCATGACTTATATTCAGGTCTTTGACCCATTTTGAGTTTACTTTTATGTATGGGGTTAGACAGTGATCCAGTTTCATTCTCTTACATGTAGCTGCCCAGTTTTGCCAACACCAGCTGTTGAAGAGGCTGTCATTTCCCCATTGTATATCCATGGCTCCTTTATTGTATGTTAATTGGCCATATATGTTTGGGTTAATATCTGGACTCTCTATTCTGTTCCACTGGTCTATGTGTCTGTTCTTATGCCAGTACCAAATTGTCTTGATTACTGTGGCTTTGTAGAGCTTGAAGTTGGGAAGTGAGATCCCCCCTGCTTTATTCTTCCTTCTCAGGATTGCTTTGGCTATTTGGGGTCTTTTGTGGTTCCATATGAATTTTAGAACTATTTATTTCAGTTCACTGAAGAATGCTATTGGTATTTTGATAGGAATTGCATTGAATCTGTAGATTGTTTTAGGCAGGATGGCCATTTTGAAAATATCAATTCTTCCTACCCAAGAGCATGGGATGAATTTACATCTATTAGTTTCCTCTTTAATTTCTCTTAAGAGTGTCTTAAAGTTTTCAGGGTATAGGTCTTTCACTTCCTTGGATAGGTTTATTCCTAGATATTTTATTCTTTTTGATGCAATTATGAATGGAATTGTTTTCCTGATTTCTCTTTCTGCTAGTTCATCGTTAGTGTATAGGAATGCAGCAGATTTCTGTGTATTAATTTTGTATCCTGCAACTTTGCTGAATTCAGATATTAGATCTAGTAGTTTTGGAGTGGATTCTTTAGGGTTTTTTATGTACAATATCATGTCATCTGCAAACAATGACAGTTTAACTTCTTCCTTAGCAACCTGGATGCCTTTTATTTCTTTGCGTTGTTTGATTGCCGTGGCTAGGACCTCCAATACTATGTTGAATAACAGTGGGGAGAGTGGGCATCCCTGTCTCGTTCCCAATCTCAGAGAAAAGGCTTTCAGCTTCTTGCTGTTCAGTATGATGTTGGCTGTGGGCTTATCATATATGGCCTTTATTATGTTGAGGTACTTGCCCTGTGTACCCATTTTGTTGAGAGTTTTTATCATGAATGGATGTTGAATTTTGTCGAATGCTTTTTCAGCATCAATGGAGATGATCATGTGGTTTTGTCCTTTTTGTTGATGTCGTGGATGATGTTGATGGATTTTTTAATGTTGTACCATCCTTGCATTCCTGAGATGAATCCTACTTGATCATGGTGTATGATCCTCTTTATGTATTTTTGAATTCAGTTTGCTAATATTTTGTTGAGTATTTTTGCATCTACATTCATCAGGGATATTGGTCTGTAGTTTTCTTTTTTTGTGGTGTCTTTGCCTGGTTTTGGTACTAGAGTGATGCTGGCTTCATAGAATGAGTTTGGAAGTATTCCTTCCTCTTCCATTTTTTGGAAAACTTAAAGGAGAATGGGTATTATCTCTTCTCTAAAGGTCTGATAAAATTCAGCAGTGAATCCATCTGGTGCAGGAGTTTTGTTCTTGGGTAGTTTCTTGATTACCAATTCACTTTTGTTGCTGGCAATTGGTGTGTGTAGATTTTCTGTTTCTTCCTTGGTATTAATGATATTCTTATTTTGTTTCCTATCTAAGAAGGAAAGCTTTCAATATTTTAAGTGTGAATACAAGTATAATGCTTAAGTATAATGTTTAATATAGGATTTTACAAATGTTTTATCAAGAGAATAAAGTTCCTTTTGCTTCTAATTTAACAGTGTTTTATTGACAAATGTTTGTTGTACTTCAGGAAACACCTTTTCTTTATCTATTGATATTATTTTACAATTATTCTCTTTATTCTGATAATGTGGTGAATCATACTGATTGTATTTCCAGTGTTAACTCAGAGTTTCATTCATGAAATAAACCCAACTTGGCCATCATGCATCATCTTTAGCATTAGAATTATTATTCATGTGTGAGACTGGCTTTACATTTCCTTTCTCATATCAGTTTGTCAGGTGTGAGTATCAAGATTATTCTGGTCTTAGTTGACATTCCCTCTTTTTTTCTCTTCTCTGAAAGAGCTTGTGTGAGATTGGCACATTACATGCCTAAATGTTTGGCAGAAGCCTGGCCCTAGAGTTTTCCTGCCAATGGCTGTAGTGACCTATAGGTGTTCATTTAAGTTTGCAATCTTCTTCACATCTTCTATACTCTTGCTGATTACATACACACATACTTTTTAAACCTACTTATTCTGTTACTGAGATAGATGTGTTAAAATCTACGATTTTGAATTTTAGTTCAAGTTATGTTTTATATATTTCAGTGCTATATAGTTAAGCATAAATAAAACTTTTACATCTTCATGGTAGATTAAAACATTTATTATGATGAAGCATATATTTTATTTCTAATAATCCTTTTTACCTTAAACTATGCTTTCTCTGATATTAACATCACAACCTTAACATCCCTGTCATATGTATTGGCATTTTTTCTATCCTTTTACTTTTAATCTTTTTATATCCTCACATTTTAAATATCATGCTGGTAAACAATACAACACTGAGTTTGTCTTTTATGAAGCATTTAGTCCTTTTACAGTGTAATTACTGACCTATTCATGTTTAAATCTACCATTCTATGAAATGCTTTCTATTTATCTTATCTTTCAACTGTCTTCTCATTTGGATTTTTTAATGCATTTTGCCCTCTGCATTAGATTGGAGGTTAGATTTTCTTTTACTATCCTTTTAGTAATTTTCCTGAAGATTAGAAGCTGTATCATTGACTTATCAAAGTCTGATATTATTTAATAGAGTCATCCTCTTCCCAGACAAGGCAAAGTCCTTAAAAGACCTTAACTTGTTTAACAATTTTCAGACTTACATGCCATTTTTCTCGGGTATTTTAATTCTCTATTTAAACCTAAGACGTTGTTGTTATTATTGCTTTATGATGTCAATATTCTTTAATGTCCCCTCCAATATTTAGCACTTCCATTGTTTTTCTTTCCTTCCTACATCTTCCACCTTCTGATATTGTATCTGTTTAAAGAACTTCCTTTAGTATTTATTTTAGCTCCAGTCTGATAGTGATGAATTCTTTTAATACTTGCCAGCAAATGCCATTTTGAAAGGATATTTTCATTGAGTATATAATTTTAGTTTGGCAGTTATTTTCCATCAGCATTTTCAAAATGGCATCCCATTGTCTTCTGGCTCATTTATTTTATTGAGAAATCAGCTCTCAGAAAACAGATGGGTGGTTCTTAGAAAAAAAAAGACATACAATTACCATATGACCCAGAGATTCCACTCCTAGGTATATACCCAATAGAACTGAAAACAGGGATTCCAACAGATACTTGGAATCTATAGACTCTACAGTAGCATTATTCATAATAGACAAAAAGTGGGCACAACTGACGTGGCCATAAAAAAATGAAGAGATAAACAAAATGTGGTGTATATACAATGAAATATTATTCAGTCATAAGAATAATGAAGTTGTGATACATGTTATAACATGGATAAACCTTGAAAATACTATGCTATGTGAAATAAATCCGTCACAAAAATATAGTGTGATTGAATTTATATGAAATATCTCCACCAGCCAAATTCATAAGGATAGAAAGGAGAACAGACATTACCAGGAATGGAGGGAGGAGAGCATGGAGAGTAGTTGTTTAGTGAGTATAGGGTTTTGGTTCGGGATGATGAAAAGTTCTGGAAATAGACAGTGGTAATAGTTGTACAACATTGTGAATATCATTAATGCCACTGAATTATACACTTAAAAATAGCTAAAATGGTAAGTTCTATGTTATGTTCATTTAACACAGTGAAAACAAAAGAAGTCAGCTTTGACACCAGCTGTTTCACTTTTGTATATTTCTTGGTTCTTTTACTGTCCTAAAATTTTCATTTTTTTTCGGTGTTTATATTTTTATTTTTTTCTTTGAAGTAGGCCTGTTTTTATTTATCTGGCCTATAATTCCTAGGCACCTTGAAACTGAGGCTTCATGTTTTTATTAGCTTTGTAAAGTTCTTGGTCATTACCTAGTCAAATATTGCATTTGTCACATTCTTATTCTCCTTGTCATCTGGGACTCTCCTAGGACCTTGACCTTCTCACTAGGTCTTCTAATTCCTTCATAGTTCCTTACCTATTTCCTACTTTTATTTCTCTTAAGTTCTATTCTGGATAAATAAAATAGTTTTACCAATTTTCTCTTCAACTGTATTTAAGTTTTCCATGTTTCATTCGACATATTTTCCTTTGACCAAATTCCCTCCGTGATGCATCTGTCCATTGAGTTAATTTGTTACATTTTTAATTCTGGAATTTCTACTTGCATCTTTTAATATTGTAACTTAAAATTTTTCAATATCTTCATGAAAAACAGTAAAGATAATCTGACAGAGCATGTGCCTGATAACTCCAATAAGTAAAGGTCCCATGTGTCTTCTACTGTTTCGTTTTATAATATGTAATATATACATATATATAATTTTATAATACATAATATATACATATATATATATAGTCCATGTTTTTCTTGCCTCCTTATGCAAAATTGTTCATAGAAATAATTTGAGGGCTAGGGTGCTGTTATCTTCTTCAATAACAGAATTACAATGAATTACTCCAAGTTCATGGGAGTACTAGCAATTGAGGATCACCTCAAAAAAATCACAGATGATTTAAAGCCACAGATGGTAATCTCTGAAAATGCTTCTCTTCTATTGGTTCTCCTCTTTTTCTAAACTGTAACCCTTAGGGTCCCAACCTAATATTGGAAAGTAGTTCCCCATAATCCCTTCTTAGTAGGCTCTGTATTATCATTTCTGTGCAGATTATTTTAGGCTGAAAAATCACGGGACAGCCTCTTCATTTCTGTGCCCAGGGGAAAAGCAGTCCCAATTGCCTAGGTATTTCCCTAAATCCCACCCTTCCCCAGGTTCTGGCCTGGTAATTTTTTATTGTTTTGTTAACTTTGAGAGGCTCTCATGCTTTCCCCACACCCCTCCAAACAGCTTTTTAAGTTGTTCTAGGAAAGGTTGACAAAAATTGTCTAACATATCAATACTAGATGACCAATTTTAGACCCCATGTTTAATATCCTTTGAGAAATTCTGTTCACACAAAACTTAAGAACCTCATGGGTAAAAGTATGACTGCTTGGGAGGAATCCACTAAACATTTTTAGAATAAGCCCTCCCAAAAAATCAGTGTAAATTTTTATTGTGAGCAACATGCTATAGAAGGGACAAGTTGCCTGTCACCTACTGTTAGTGTTAAAATGAGTCAGAACTATTTGGCTCACAGATGAACTGATTTCCAACGGTAAAGAGTGAGGATTAAATTTTTCCAGAAAAACCACTTAGAAAAACACTGCTTTTTCTTTTTCTTATCTAATTTTCAGACAGTCACATTTTATTTCCAAGCAGATGTACAAGTAGCACATGCTTTATTTTATTTCCAGTCATGAGAAAAATGTGTGAAAAGCAGGCTAATGATTTTGAGAAAAGCCTGGGGAACTTTCTGGGGAAGTAGAATAGCCATTTGATCCCATACTGTACATCAGGGGTGAAGACTCCATATCAGCAACCTATGGCTCGTGGACCAGATCCAGCCCAAAGACTGATCTGGCATGGCCTGCAAGCAAAGAATGTTTTTTATACTTTTAAAGGGTCACAAAAAAATCAAGTAAGTGTATGTGACAGAAATCACATATTATCTCTCTAGTCCATTACAGAAAACGTTTGCTGATCACTGTTCTATATTTTCTTGTCAAGATCTGTGAAGATTCTGAGAATTTTACCCTATTTGCAAGCAACAATTTATCTTGCTATAGTTTCATGGATGCTGATAGAAGACATGAGATGCCAAGGTCAGTAACAAAGGACTTTCTTACTCACAGCAATAGCAGTCAGCAGATTGTCAGCATTTGCACCAGGTCCCTAAGCCTCACTGGGCAATGTGAAGAGAACTATTAAAACCTGCACACAACAGTGGTTGTGTTACAAGAGAAGAGTTTAGGGAACGAGGTTTAGGGAATGAGGTTTAGAGAATGAGAGCTTAGGGAGCCTGAATCTTTTCTAATGGGTGGTGAGCATACCTGCTCTTTGCTCCCAGGGAAACATTAGCTCAACCTTCCAGGGCTGCTCACTCTTCAAACATTTAAGAAAAAAGTCTGGAATAAGGGGAGTCAATGTTTCTGCTTGCAAGACATGCAAAAACACAAAAGACCCATGGAGAATTGGTTCACAATAAATCTAAACTTGTATCAAAGCCAAGATATGGAAGGACCCTAACTGTCCATCAACAGATGAATGGATAAAGTGTGGTACATATGTACAACGGAATATTACTCAGCCATAAAAAAGAATGAAATCTTGCCAGTTGGAACAACATGGATGGACATACAGGGTGCTAGGCTAACTGAAATAACTCAGAGAAAAACAAATGCCATATTATTTCACTTACGTGTGGAATCTAAAACACAAAACACATGAGCAAACATATAAACAAAATAGAAATATACTCATAAATACAGAGAACTGGTGGTTGTCATAAGGGAGTGGGTGGAGGGATGGGCAAACCAGGTGAAGGGAATAAAGATATACAAAATTCCAATTATAAAATAAATAAATGACTGGGGATGAAATGTACAGCATAGGGAATACAGTCAACACTATAACAACTTTGTTTGGTGGTGACCGACGGTCACATTTATTGTGCTGAGCATTTCACAATGTTTGAAATTGTCTAACACCTGAAAGTAATATAATATTGTATATTAACTATACTGCAACAAAATCCAAACTTGTATCTACAGGTACTACCTTCTGCATATTATGATAGCTATATCATTCTAAAAGTTGATCTAAGCCAAATATTATTAAAGTATTTTCAGTATTCTCTTATAGAAGAAGTAGTATAGTAATAGTACTTCATAGATATTTCCAAAGGTAGTTTAAAATTCTACCATTTAAAAAAGTATTTTTCATTTATTTTGAAATTTCTGATATTCAGAAGGATTTATTTCTGATAGGGTCTAGGTAAGTAGTAACTTATTTTATATTTACTTTCTAACTAACTTAACTGACTTCTATATTTTCTTTAGTGGAGGTACAACACTATGCCATGTACAATTCTACTCTAATACTACAGTCCAAAATGTGTTTAAAGTTATCCTAGAATTTAATAAGAAATACTCATTTTAGAGAAGAAATCGAAACATTTTAGGGACATTCTTAATGTATGATCTAACCAGTATTAGTTTCACTTAATTTCTAGAAGTAGAGCCAGTGAAGCAGTTTTCTCACAGCACTATAAATGGAACAGTATTTAAGTAAAAATTAAGATGCATTTAAAAAAACTATTTCATAAGATAAAGTTTTACAAGACTATAAATTAAATAACACTGAGTTAAATATTTAACAAGCTGCTTTTACTGAAAGCAGTAAGCTTTGTGAAACTGGAAATCTTTTAGAAAATGTGGATCATCTTTAAATGTCTGAACGGTTATTATTCCCTTAGTACAGTATGAAGCTTTTTTCCCTCCAAAACCAAAAATATGAAATCCAGTCTGAACTGGCCTGATGCCACTATCATATAGGTCTGAGCTGAAGAATTCTGATAAAAACAAGATTAGTTTAGGGATATTATGGGATCTCATGTTTCTAGCTAGGCACTAACTCCTAGCCTAGTGAACAAAGGCTGAAGATAAAATTTGATGTTACTCTAGCTTCTTCCACTCAGTAATTTGTAAACAGCATTAAAACATGTAAGACACAAGAATATAAACCAAAAAAGGGTTGCATGATTGGTTGCTCCCTACTTATACTACTTATAAGTGTTACTATTAAGACTTGTTCAGTCTATTAAACTAATTAAACTAGAAGTCATTTTAGCTGAGAACTAAGTATGAGCTAAATTCACAAGGACTATTTTTATATATTCAAATACTAAGTCATTTAGATGTCCTTAAGTGTTTTGATAATCTTTATATATTATTTAACTATACCATTAAAAAATGTATTTTATAGGTTTTCTAAGGCAAATATAGAATATTAAAGGCCAAAGTTTAAGCAAGTATAAATTGTTACGAGATGCTAGAACTTCTGACAGTTTTTTATAACAGTGTTTCAGGTGAAGTGAGGACCTGTAATTTGAAGGAAGGATGGGTCAAATGTATTCTCTAACTTCTTAGGGAACATACTTTAGATCTGCTATGATCACCTGCTTTACTAGCAACACTTCTCCACTATTTCTGTTGACTTTTATGACTACTGAGGGAGGAAATAGTAGACATTTAAGTGTTAAACACATTTTTGTTTGACAACCAAAACTCATTAGGTTCATCATGTTTGTGCTCTGCGGTGGCTCCTTCTAGGAATGTTCTCATAGACTTCTTTTCAAAAGAATAAAAAGGCTGAGCTATATGCGAATTAATTTAGTTTGTCATAACATGAAATAGGAAAAACATGAAATAGGTTTTTAAGCAATTCGAAAACTATATAAACAGATCATAAGATTAAAACTATGTACACATAGGTCATAAAGTATAAAACACAAAATAGAAAAAATATTTGCAATGTATGTAAATAAAAAGTTAATTTCTTTAACTTATAATGAGTTTTACAAACCAGTAAGGAAAAAAATGCAAGCACCCAAGAGAAAAATATCAAATGATATTAACAGGCAGTTGAAAGAAAAACAAACAGAATTACGCTCAACTTCACTCATAATTAAATAAATGCAAACCAAAGCAAATTACAATTTCAATCATCAGAATGGTAAATGCAAAATATTCTGATAATACACTATGTTGGCAAATAGTTGATAGTAATGTAAATCAATATAACTTTTTGAAGGGCAATTTTCTATCAAAATTTTAAGTGCTTCTGTACTCTGAACTACAATTCTACAGCTAGAATTTATCCAATGAATAAACTCTCAAAAATTGCAAGGTATATTCCAATGCACCTACTGATTCATCACTGGTAATAAAAATCTGGCATGACCTAAAATATCTGGTTAAATAAATTATTATATAGCTATTTCATTCAAAATTATTTAGCATTGCAAAGACAGATTTACACATGCTGTTAAAAGAATGGAATCATACATGCTGTTAAACTAGGTAAAAAAAATGCCATGTGTATTATTTCTATTTATGTATATAAAGAAATACATACAGTTGCCCCTTGAACAACATGGGGGCTAGGGGTGCCAACCCCTGCACAATTGAAAATCTTCATATAAGTTTTGACTCCCCCAAATTTATCTACAATAGCATACCATAGCAGAAGCCTTCTATGTATGTATGTCTTACTGATAACACAAACGGTAGATAAACACATATCATCTATTACATTTATATTACGTATTATATACTGTATTCTCATAATAAAGTAAGGTAGAGAAACTGTTTTTTCAAGTAGTTGTAAATCTCAAAAAATTTTTCCAACATATTTACTGAAAAAAAATCACAAATAAGTGGACCTTTACAGTTCAGACCTGTGTTGTTCAAGGGTCAACTGTATAAACTTTCTTCAAAAGAAACTGTTAAGTAGACAGGCAATTAAGGCAGAACTTCAGGAAAAAGCATTAGTAGAGACTTTGTTTTTCATTTTACCTGATTTAAAATTTAATTTCACTGTATATATAATTATGAATCTGTTATAATGTATATTACATTATTTGATATACCTTATCTATATATTATACATTAGTATATAATTACATTAAAACATATCATTAGTATATATTTATATTATGTTAATATAAATTATATCTCATATGTTGTATATTATTATCTATAGTATACTATTATAATTGTATAAGAACTTAAATGTTTATATAATATATATTATAAATAATACATTATACATGTAATATATCTTATATAATATATATTTATATAATGTATAATATATTAACATATATCATCCACATGGAGATATCTTTTTAAACAAAAAACTGGAAAAGAATGGGTTTCCAATCTGTCTAGATAGCATTTTAAAATTTATTTTTTAATAAAATACAATACCATAGTATGGCAAGTTTGTTTTCCTCTCTCAGGAACCTTTGGCAAATGTTTGAAGGTATGGTAAAGAACTTTAAAACAAATACCATTCTTGGCACAACCACTTGGAAAACAGTTTTGTCATCAATGGTTTGTCATCATCTATGGAAGGTAAAGAACATATGCTATTAACCAGCAACACCCTCTTAAATATAGACCCTACAGAAATGTGATCATATATTCACCATGATCTATGTACAAATATTCACAATGTTCACAATAACAAAAACAAAAACTAACCTGGAAACCCCCAAAATACTAAACAATAGAATGGCTACATCAATTGCATATATCCACAGAAGGCAATACTATAATGTTATGAAAATAAATGCACACAATACATTCAACATGGGTCAACTGCATAATCACATGCTGAAATGAAGAAAGGTACAGAAGAAACATGCAGTATGAATCAATTTATATTATGTTTAGGGATGTGTATACAGATTGTAAAACCACAGAAATAACTATCACAAATTGTTTGGGAGTGGGATGAAAGGGTTGTGAGCTAGAAGGGCCATACTGAGCAGATTCTGGGGACCTGGCAATGTTATGTTTTGGGACCTAAATGGTGATATGTCAGATATCTGCTTTGTAATTTTCATCAAAATGTACATGTTTTAAACATTTCCCTGTATGTTATGTATAATAATAAAAACTACAAAAATAAAACAAAGTATCCAATACCATTCTGCATCAAAACCATGGTTCGCACAGACAGATTTACACAGATTACACATAGACAGACATATTCTGTCTATGATTCAAAGCATATCTTATGTTAGTATTCACGATGTCACCCTTAAGCTTGCAGGATGAATTCCAAGATTTGGACATTTATAACTCCAAAATAAAGTATAGAGAGACTGAATATGGAACTGTGTCTAAACAGTCACAATAAAAATCAGTACCAGTACAGGGCACAGATCCTGTATTTAGATGAGAAGATGGAACTTCTGATCCCTTTTTCATTATTAGATCTTTAATATTCATTCCTAAACCAGATATAGGCTACTCCTTTTCAAGATTATATTTCCTAATGAATTTCATGAGTTGCAAATCCTTTTAAATAATCATACTAATATTTCCTTCCCATCATCATTGCTCATATTCGCTTAGCCTGCATAGAAAGAATCTGAGAGCTGAACAAAAAAAGTACATGAAGCACATCGGAGGCTTAAAGTCATTTAGCTAAAAAAAATCTCTTCTCAACTCATGCTCCACACCCAAATACATGGTGGTGGTGATGATGGAGGAGGAGGAACAGAAGCTTTGAATTGCTATGGTACACACAGACACAGACACGCACACACTCATCAGTTTGTAAAGGGGAAAACCCCTTTAAAATAATAGCTATGTGACAATTTTCACTTAGTATTTGTAAGTACATTTTCAGTTACACGTTTAACACAATTACAATTTTAATACCAGTATTAGAATGTTTTATAACCCTTTAAAATGCAGGTTTCTACCCACTAGGAGGACTCATCATCACAGGGAATTCCAGAACTCCATCCATGGGTTTTGGCTGGCCACATGACTGCCAGCAAAAGATTGTTTTTCCCAACCTACTATGCATAGCCAAGTGCCTAAATTTTGGTCAGTAAAATGTAAGCATGTGTGTGCGTGCGTGTGTGTGTATGTGTGTGTGCATGTGTGTTCCACTCTCTAGTCCCCCCTTCCCACTGACTGGAAAACAGCAAGAAGTAAAGCTACTGTCTCTGACTCACAGATGAGAGAACCTCTTGATGGGAAGGAATGGCAGAGCTGCCTGGTGAACATGAGACAGACCATTTCTGGATTTTTTGTCTGAGTAAAAGATAAATGTCTATCTTACTTAATCATTGAAATTTGAGGATACCATTAAAGTAGATTTTCACATAAAAGCTTAAATAGTCAGTTAAATTATTTGTAGAAAATTCTTAAATCATGGCTCATACCAAAGCAAAAATAAATGCTATTAGTTATTAGGGGATTAAAAATAAAACCTTACGGACTGAAACACGTTATCTATTATTTTTATGTGCATGACCTTGTGATGGTAAACACCTCTCTAAACATTATATTATAGGTAAAAGTCACAAAGAAAAAGACTAAGATATTCGATGGTAATACATATTTTAAGTAATTGAATGTCAGCACAATGATGAATAAAACTACAGTGTAGCTGACAAACTGAAGAGATCAATTTAAGGTTTGTGTCTGTGATACATGAAAAGCTCTTAAAATTGGTAAGTAAAAGACATTAGAAAAATGGCACAGAAGATTGTATTATACTGATTCTTGTTTACATGCCACAGAAACAACTCTGATTAGCTTAAACAGAATGAATTACTGGGAGAATACAGGAAAGCTAAGGGAAAAAGTGGATGTAGAAAGGACAGAAGAGGTAGTTTCAGAACTACTTGGTAGCAGGAACTACTACACGGTCTTCCCTGAGTGCTGCCCTGTAGAGAGACTGAGGTGGAGGATGGCTCGAAGTTTGCTGGGGAGTGCTCTCAGGAGATCCACCTACAGGGGAAGAATAAGGCAGAACTGGGCAGAAGACGACCCACCATGAGGATGCAGCTGAAGCCTCAGCCAATCCTACAGGGGCTTTTTTTAGAACAGTCCCAAATAGTGGTAATGGCCCTTGTCTTGTCACTGAATCTTTAGCAAGTCATGCCCTGGGGTATCCCCAGGCAGGCAGTTCTCTAGTGAGAGAGGCAGTGAGGTCTGAGGAGCTAACAATCCCAGCAACTGGACTTAACTTTCTGCATCATACCATTCAAAATTCAAAACTCTTAAGAGAGCCAGAGGACACATTTGGTCATGTGCTCACAATTTGGCTGGGGTACACAAAATCCTCTAATATCATATCCTTTCAAAACTGCACAGAGCACGGTCATTCCCATACCCCACAAAAAAACATTTGTACGCTATTACCATGACAAGGAAGAATGGAAGCCAGACTTCCAGGATACAGCAAACGTCTACTACGCATATCAATAGACAATTAAAAAATAATGATTATATAAATGATTTAGAAACTTTAAAAAATTCACTCTCACTAGCAGTTCATGATCTGAAGATGAAACCATTTTTTGCTAATCAGATTGACAAAGATTAAGAGTGATGTTTCTCAGAATTTTTAAGGGTGGTGGAAGACAGGCACTCAAATACAATGCTGATAGAAGAATAAATTGATACCTTTCTGAATATCAATTTTGCAATGTATTTCAAAAGTTTTAAAAGTATACATACATTGCAATTTCATTTCTAGGAACTCATCCTAAGGAAATAATCAGTTATAAAGAAACATATGTGCACAAAGACATTCATTCAATCATTGCCTATTCTTTTAATTAAGGTATCATTGATATACAATCTTATGAAGGTTTCACATAAGCAACATTGTGGTTACAACATTCACCCATATTATCAAGTCCCCCCCACATCCCTTTGCAGTCACTGTCCATGCATCATTGCCTATTGTATTTATAAAGGAAATAAATTAAACATTCAAAAATAGGTGCTGGATTCAGTGAATTATGATAAATCCAAATAATCCATTATGAAGCCATTAGGAATCATGCAGTTACAGCATATTTACATATACAGAAAGATTTTCATGTTTTTGGAAAGTTTTAAAAAATTAGAAAAAAAAACATACAATAAAGCATTTTGTAATGTAAAACAAAAGGTAACAGGATGATGGCATTATAAGTACTACTTCCCTTCAATTTTTCCTATTACTTTTCTACTAAACACGTATTACTTCTTTAGTTAGAAAAATATTTTAAATAGCTAATTAACTGACCTAGTAAATATGAGATTTTTTACTTATAGAATTTTATATTCTTAAAATTAGTTGAAGTAGAGGTAGATGTCAGTTCAAATTTCTTAAAAAACAAAAAAACACTTTTTGACTAATCAGAAGAGTTGATACTCAGCAATGTCAAAAAAAGACACAGGCCCAACATGGTATCACTTCTGCTAAGTCAGCTCACTAACCCAGGGCTTAATACCTAAACCGGATACAGTTTCAATCTCCTTCAGAAATATAGTCAGTCTGGCATTTTCTGGTCACCATCACCAATAAACTAATTTGTCACATAAACCCTCTCCATCTTCCCTAAAAGATGAGATCATCTGCATTATAAGACCCTCTGCTATTTCCTCTAAGAGAAAATAAGTTGTCTAAAACAATCCCTTCTTTCCTTCTGTTAATAACTCTTTTCTACTCTCCTGTCTGTACCTTCCATTGTGTACAATCCCTCAGATCATCTCTCTACTTGCTTGAGGGGATGCTGCTGATTTATGAATTGCTTAATAAAGCCAATTAATTAAATCTTCAAATTTACTTGGATGAAATTTTTTTTTTAACAGGTCCATATTCAAAGTTGGATGTGGTAGCCCAGTATTAAGTATAAACAATTAATTACTTGAACTCTAATAATCTGTTGTTACCTTACAGGCATCGTTTGTTGTTTTTAACTGGGATATTGAACCTAATAGTTTTGGCCCACACTTAAGGGAAGATTAAGTTATTTGGAAAGGACCCAGAGGAAAGTAATAAAAATAATTACATACTTAGAAATTGGGCTGTATAATGACGTTCAAGAGGAAATCATTTAGAAAATAAAACCAAAAATAACCTAACATTTTATGGGTTATCATAACCTCTGAAGAACAGAAGCAAAAAATGTGAATTGTTAGAATAATAATTTAGTTTAGCCATTAGGAAGAATGTCCTGTTCTTGAGTATTTGAATGTTTATTACATGTATACTATTATGACTGTAAGGACTTGTAATCATTAGAATTACTAAAGAAAAAATGCTTTTTCTTCTAAGTGGCAGAGTTAGAATAATTACTCTATTTTTCAAAGTAGAGACTTCACTAAATAATCCTTTAAAATACCATGTTTATGGTTTTTTGAATTTCAGACATCTTAAACAATTATAGAAACATATCTCACTTATACTTATGGTTTTTGGATAGTGAAAAAAATGGGTTAATCATTAAGGAGCAAAGTAGAGGATAAAAAATTAAGATTTTTTTCATAAGTAGTGAAGAAACTATAGGTATGAGATTTAGTTACAGGATATATTACAATATTTGACTCCATAAAGGAGGAAGGCAATTAGATGAATTATTAAGGGCTGTATGTTTTATAAGTGTTGCTGTGTGTTTTAAATCTCCAGTCAGGGAGAGTATAGTGGAATACTTTATATTGCACAATATAATAGTTAAGACAAAATATTCTTCTACCATACTTTAGTATGTAATATATATTTAGTATATAGTGGTTTTTAGTAAGAAACCATTAGTTTTAAAGGGCCCATAGGAGGAAAAAAATGGATTTAAGATGAATAGAAAGAAATCCTGAGTCTGTGTTGTTTCATCTTCCAAAAATGTCACAGTAAAATAATGATACCAATAGCTGCTTTAAAAATCCAAAATACATAACAGAAAAAAAGCCTATATACTATTCAAAAAATCACTTAAATGCCTCTCAAAAAACAAAACAGCAAAATTTTAAACTAAACAGGTTACGCACACACAAAAGATGGGATTTAAAAGGTTTGCCTTAGCACTATTTCTGTTTTTAAATAACCTATTGAAAGTTCTAAATATTTATTTAATGTTTATATCCATTAGAGTGTACTATGAATCAGACAGTGTTCTAAGCACATGACATATATAGTTATTTATGTAATCCTCATAATACTATGAGATAGCTACCATTATTACTCTTATTTTACAGATAAGGAAACTGAAGCACAAGGTCACACTAGTCCAAGGCCACATGACTAGTAACTACTGAAGCTGAAATTCAAATCCAAGTAATCTGGCTATGGTGACCAAGATGTAACCACTAAGTTATTTTGTAAAAGTATTTATGTCATATATTAATATTTGATAACAATTTTGAACTTTAAAGCTTATAAATGTTCACAGCCTACAGAGTTAGGAACATAAATCAGTGCACAGAGAAAGCAATTTTTCCAGTATAAAATTAGAGCAGAAGAAATTTCCTTCACTAGTTTTATGACAAATACATACATAGGTGGAAGTGAGGAATGAGAAAAGATTGGACTAGGTTTATTTTAAATGCATATATAAGACTTCTGGGTAGAAAAGATGGCACAGTGGGAGGGCAAGGTGGAAACCTCTTCCCATGCGCACCCAAGGAAGCAGCTAGAGCAAATACAACTAACTCTGAAAACAACCTGAAGATGCAGAACAGACCATCTACACCTGGGGAAGAATAGAAGCCCATATTGAGAAGGGTAAAGTGACAGAGCCATGACTGACTGGGCCCCAATCCCTGCCCTGATCTCAGCCCACAAGTGGGAAAGAGAGGAACACAGTGGGGAGGGGATAAGCTCACAGGAATCCTGCACATCTTGCCCTGGAGATCTCTTCTGGGAACACAAGTCCACATTGCACTGAGCTTTGGTGATTAATGGGGCTGGATACCAGGGAGAGGTGGAGCACTCTGGAGGTTGAGACTCCTGTCACTTGTGAAGAACAGTCATGTTCCATGAGTCCTGCTGAGATCCAACACAGAGATGGCAGTTTGAAAGATTAACCAACAGTGGGAAGTATGCCAGAAGGGCAGGGATTGGAAGGAGTTCTCTCTGCAAGAGAAAAGGAAGGTAGATGATGCTTCCCCAACCCTCCCACAGCACAAATGGTTGGAAGCACACAGTAGCCAGCTCAAACACTCCATCTCCCTTGCTGGTGGCTCAGATCTGTGGTGTGTTCTCTTGTGCAAAACCATCGGTCCAGCTCAGCCCAGCAGTGTCAGACTTGCTGCCTGGCAGGAAGAGGTAGACTTTGCTACCTGGCAGGCAGAAGGAGGTCTTTCCAGCTTTCCTTGCCCTCCCTCATTCCAACAAGTCAGGCGCCAGCAGAAATCAACAAGAAAAACTCCACAAATACTTTGTCTCCCTCACTGGCGGCTCAAGCCCATGACACACTCCCCTGTCCACCCACCTCACTTGCTCCATGTGGTCCAGCAATGGCTGCCACTTCTGCCTGTCAGGTAGGGGGTGGCCCCACCCACAGCAATCCCAGCAGAAGTCCCACATGGCAAACAAAGGGCATGCGAAATGCAACAAAGGGCAAAATGAAGATTTCACAGAAAAAGTCATAAGATGCTCACTGACCACAGGAAAAAGAATTGATGATCTCACTGAGAACTTCAACAAAGAGATAGAAAATATGAAAAAGAGCCACTCACGGCTGAAGAATACAGTAACTGAAATGAAAAATACAATGTAGGGAATGAATAGTAGACTGCTGGAAGTAGAAGAATCAATGAGATACAAAATAGAGAACAGGAAACAATCAAGCTAAAGAACAGAGAGAAAAAAGAATTTCTAGAAATGAGAAGATGCTAAGAGAGCTGTATGACAACCCCAAATGAAACAATATTCACATAATAAGGTCGCAGAAGGAAAAGAGAGAGACAAAGGAGTAGAAAGTCTCTTTGAAGAAATAATAGCTCAAAACTTCCACAATCTGGGGAAGGAAATATACACCCAGATCCTGAAAGCAAGGAGAGCTCCTAACAAAAGGAACACCAGGAAAATAACACCAAGACATGTAGTAAGCAAAATTGCAAAGATTAAAAATAAAGACTTTTAAAAGCAGCAGGAGAGAGGCAGTTACCTGTAAGAGAAACTCCATAAAGCTATCAGCAGATTTCTCATAAGAAACTTTATAGGCCATAAGGAAGTGGCATGAAATATTCAATGTATTGAAAGGGAAGATGCCACAACCAAGAATCCTCTACCCAGCAAGATTATCAATTAGAACTGAAGAAGAGATTAAAAGTTTCCCAGGTAAACAACAGTTAGAAGAATTCATCACCACTGAGCCAGCCTTACAGGATAAGTAAAAGGGACTTCTGTAGATGGAAATGTTTCTTAAGCCTAAAAGTTTTTCATCAGTGAAAATACACTCACAGTAAAGGTAGTAGACCAATTACTTACTAAGCAAGTATGAAGTGAAAAAAAAAAAAGTAAAGTCAAATATGCACTAAATCAGTGAAGGGAAACCCAAAGGTGTAGATTATGACAGCTTATACATAAAGTGTGGGGAAGGAAGAATGAAAAAGTAGTGTTTTTAGATTATGTTTGAAATAGAATGACCATCAACTTAACATACACTGTTATATATTCAGGAAACTATCTTTGAACCCTATGGTAACCACAAAACTAAGGCCTGTAATAGATACACACAAAAATTTAAAAAAAGAAATCCAAGCATAACACTAAATAAACCATTATGTAACAAGAGAACAGTATAAGAGAGGAAGAAGGGAACAGAAAGGAGCTACAAAAACAACCAGAAAACAAGTAATAAAATGGCAGTAAGTACATATCTACCAATAATTACCTTAAATATAAATGGACTAAATGCACCAATGAAAAGACACAGGGTGGTAGAATGGAAAAAAAACCAAGACCAGTCTATATGTTGCTTACAAGAGACCCATTTTAAACCTAAAGACATACATAGACTGAAAGTGAAGGGATGCAAAAAGATATTTCATGTAAATAAAAGGAAGAAAAAAGCAGGAGTAGCTGTACTTATATCAGACAAAAAAGACTTCAAACAAAGGAAGTAACAAGAGGCACAGATCGACATTAACACAACCACAAAGGCATTAGTCTAACAAAAGGATAAAACAATTATAAATATCTATGCACCCAACACAGGCCCACCTAAATATATAAAACAAATACCAACAGACCTAAAAAGGGAAATAGACAACAATACAATCATATGAGGAGATTTTAACACCCACATACATCAATGGACAGATCATCCAGATAGAAAATAAGGAAACAGAGGCATTGAATGACACATTAGACCAAATGGACTTAACAGATATCTACAGAACACTCAAAAGCAGTAGGATACACATTTTTCTCAAGTGCATATCAAACATTATCCATATCACATAGGACACAAAAAGTGCCTCATTAAAGTAAAAAAAAAAAGACTAATATTGTATCAAGCATTCTTTCAGATTCCAATGGTATGAAACTCGAAATCACTTACATAAGAAAACAAAAAACCAAAACACAAGGAAGCTAAACAACATACTTCTAAATAATCAATGGATCAATGAACAAATCAAAAAGGATATCAAACAATATACAGTGATAAGTGAAAACAAAAATACAATAAATCAAAACATGTGGGATGCCACAAAAGTGGTTCAAAGACAGAAGAGTGTAGCAATACAGGCCTGCCTCAAGAAACAAGAACAATCCCAAATAAATAGTCTAAACTCAAAATTAGAAAAAGAACAAATGAAACCCAAAGATAGTAGAAGGACAGACATAATTAAGATCAGAGCAGAAATAAAATTGAGAAGACTAAAACAATAGAAAAAAAAATCAATGAAACCAAGAGCTGGTTTTTTGAGAAGATAAAACAAAATAGACAACCCCCTAGCCAGACTTACCAAGAAAAAAAGAGAGAGGACACAAATAAAATAAGAAACAACAAAGGAAAAGTTATAACTGACACCACAAAAATACAAAGGTTAAACAGAGAATTCTATGAAAATTAAAAGCTAATAAATAGGACAACCTAGAAGAAATGGACAAACTCCTAGAAGAGTACAACCTTCCAAGACTGACCCAGAAAGAAATAAAATCTGAACATACCAATTAACAGTAACTAAATTGTATTGGTATTCCAAAAACTCCCAACAAACAAAATTCCAGGAATACATGGTTTCACAACTGAATTCTATCAAACATTTAAAGAAGAGCTAATACCCATCCTTCTTAAAGTATTCCAAAAAGTAAACCAAATTCTAAAATACATCAAAAAGATTATCCATCATGATCAAGTAGGATTTTCCAGGGAAACAAGGATGGGACAATACTCATAAATCAATCAATGTGATATACTGTATTAACAAAAGGAAGGATAAAAACAATATGAGCATCTCAATAGATGATGAAAAAGTCTTTGACAAAACTCCACACCCATTCATGAAAAAACTCTTAACAAAAAGCTGACAGCTTTTCTTCTAAGATCAGGAAGAAGACAAGGATGTCCACTCTCACCACTTTTATTCAACACAGTACTGGAATTCCTAGCCACAACAATCAGACAAAATAAAGAGATAAAAGGCATCCAAATTGCTAAAGAAGTTAAACTGTCACTATTAGCAGATGACATGATATACAGAAAACCATTAAAGATTCCACCAAAAAATTATTAAAATAACTGGATTCAGCAAAGTTGCAGGATACAAAATCAATACACAGAAATCTTTTGTATTCCTATATACTAACAAGAAACTGGCAGAAAGAGAGATCAAGAAAACAATTCCATTTACAATACCATCAAAAAGAATGAACTATATAGGAATAAACCTAACCAAGGAGGTAAAAGACCCATACACTGAAAACTATAAGACACGAATGAAAGAATATAAAGAAGACACAAATAAATGGAAGTCCATCCCACACTCATGGGTAGGAAGAATTAATACTGTCAAAATGGCCACCCTGCCCAAAGCAATTTACTCAGTGTCATCCCTATCAAAATACCAATGGCATTTTTCAATGAACTAAAGCAAATAATCCTAAAATTCATATGGAACCACCAAAGAACAAGAATAAGCAAAGCAATCTTGAGAAAGAAGAACACAGCTGGGGGGATTATGCTCACTGACTTCAAGCTATAATACAAAGTTACAGTAATCAAAACAGTATGGTACTGGTGCAAGTACAGACCTATAGATCAATGGAACAGAATAGAGAGCCCAGAAATAAACCCATGCATAATGGTCAACTAATATATGATAAAGGAGCCATGAAAATACAATGGGGAAAAGACAGTCTCTTCAAAAAATGATGTTGGGAAAACTGGACAGCTACATGCAAGAGAATGAAACTGGATTACTGTCTAACTTCATACACAAAACTAAACTTGAAATGAATTAGAGACCTGAATGTAAGACATGAAATCATAAAACTCTTAGAAGAAAATGCAGGCAAAAATCTCTTAAACATAAGCATGAGCAATTTTTTTCTGGACATAGCTCCCTGGGCAAGGAAAACAAAATAAAAAATGAGCAAGTGGGACTACATCAAACTAAAAAGCTTCTGTACAGCAATGGACACCATCAACAGAACAAAAAGGTAACCTATGGTATGGAAGAATATATTCATAAGTGATTTATCTGATTAGGGGTTAACATCTAAAATACATAAATAACTCATTTGCCTCAACACCAAACAAACAAATAATCAGATTAAAAAATAGGCAGAGGACCTGAACAGACATTTCTCCTGAGAAGGAATACAGATAGCCAACAGGCACATGAAAAGATGCTCCACATCACTTATTATCAGCAAAATGCAAATCAAAACAATGAGCTCTCACCTCACACCATTTAGAATGGCAACCATCCAAAAGACAAGAAATAACAAGTGTTGGCAAGGATGTGAAGAAAATGGAACCCTCCTACTGTTGGTGGGAATATAAACCAGCCCAGCCAATTTACTTCCTATAATGCTATGGAAAGCAGTATGGAGATTCCTCACAAAACTAAAAATAGAAATAACATGTGACCCCATAACTCCACTTCCCAGATTTTACCCAAAGAAAACAAAATCTCTGATTTGAAAAGATAAATGCATCCCTATGTTTACTGCCTATTTATAATAGCCAAGATATGGAAACAACCAAAATGTCAATCAATAGATGAATGTATAGAGATGTGGTACATATACACAGTGGAATATTATTCAGCCAAATAATGTCTTTCTTTTTTTAAAAAAGAAAGAAATCCTGCCATTTGTAACAATATGGTTGGACCTAGAGGGTATTATGCTAAGTGAAATAAGCCAGGTGGAGAAAGGTAAATACCATATGATTTCACTTATATGTGTAATCTAAAAACAAAACAGAACAAAATGAACAGAACAGCAGTAGACTCAGAGACACTGAGAAGTGACTGGTAGTTACCAGGGGGGAATGGTTGGAGTGGCTGAGGTGAGTGAGGGGGAAAAAAGGCACAAAACGTCATCGTGACATTAGTTGGTCACAGGGATGGAAGTGTAGCATGGAGAATACAATCAATGGTTCTGTAATATTTTTCTATGTTGACAGATAACATCTGTACTAGTTGGGGTATTTATAATGTGTATAACTGTTGAATCATTGTGTTGTATATTAGAAACCAATATAGTATGGTATATCAACTATAAGTTAATAAAACATAAATATATTTATCATGAACTTACTGCTTGGATAAGCAAAACATAATTTAAATTCAATAAAGCATTGGGTTGTCTTTTTTGAAAGACATAATTTACAAATATGAATTTAAATATTGTTTAGAGAAAAGCACAATCAGATATTAATGTTTAATTCTATGACTTACTTTAAAAGTTTTGTATTTTTCACTAGAACAGAATGTGATTAGGACTTAGGTAAGAAAACAAAATTGTAACATTTACAGCATAAACAAGCTTCTCTAGGGTAACTTTTTTTTTCCATGATGGGAGAATCACTATTTCTCAAGAAAAATGCCACTAGCCTAATCTGTATTCTGAATGCCAGCTAGTAAAAAGGAAAGGTATAACCAGGAAGAATGTGAACACAGTTCATCAAACTAAAACTCAGTGGTTAAAAAAAAGGTTGCAGAGGATGACTAAAAAGGCTTTATATGGTTTTGTACCTCACATGTGTTAATGATGCAGATATGAAAACTGTGGGTTTCCTCTTTGGACATTTGAGCATTTGTGATATGATAGGCTTAAAATAAGAACCTAAGCCTCTTCTAGTTCTAAACTTCTAAGTACATTCAATACATAGTACTGAGTACATTGATATATTGCCAAAGGATGACTTTTTGATAAAAGCAGAAAGTGAGCGAAATGCACAGAGTACCTGTCATGGCACTGACAATGAGTCTGTTCTCTTTAAGGTTAGTCTCTAAATTAACATCTGGTAAATCTGACGAGTTTGCTGACAGTGAACTAAGGAGACCACCTCTGACAGCCCTTCTACAAGCTGCGGTTGCACAAGTTGTACAGTTGCTCCCTTCTCACTATCCTTCCATTACGTTGGCTAACAGATGTTAATAAATTCAATACATATTCACATCTCGTCTTTCTCCACCTCTTGGCGTAATTTAACAGAGCTGATCCTATTTCAAAAATGCGTTCATGGGGTTTTCTTCTCATTTCTCAGGCCACTCCTCCTTTTATTTGGTCATTAAATGTTGGAATTACACAAGGTTAGATCCTAGACCTTCTTTTGAACTCAATGCATTAGCCACTAGTCCATGGGGCTATTTAATAAGCTTAAATTATACAAAAAAATATTGAGTTTCCTGGTTCCTAGGCATTTCAAGTGCTCAATAGCCACAGGCAGCTCATGGCTGTTATATTGGGCAGCACCAATACAAGACATTTCCATCACAGCAGAAAGTCCTATTGTACAGCGCTGTGCTATACCACCCCCCCTGAGCGATCTTATTCACGTTCATGTCAGTTTCCATCTTTTTGCAGAAGACTCCCACATCTGTAGTCTCTCATACAAATGTCTCCTCTGAGCACAAGACCCATGTAGACAAATACTTTGACTTTTCCACTCCCACTTAGATGTCTCAAAAGTACTTCAAGTCCATGATGCCAAAGACCAAATTTTGCATATTTGTCTCCAAACGTAGTTTTGGAATTTTTTTTTTTCCCTCACTAGTGCTGCTATCATCTAACCCCAGGTGAACAAGTTAGGAAACTCAAGTTATCCTTTATTCTCCCTCATTCCTTTAACTCATTTCCAAATCCTCTGATTACCTCTTAAGTATCTCTCAAATTTTTCCCCTTCTTCATCTCCCTTGCATCCCCATAAGCCAAACTTCTATAGCTTGATTAGTGGGAAAATCTCCCTGGATTCAAATCTTAATTTTGGCTGAGTGACCTCAACTAAGTTCCTTAAACTTTTTCCTTAACCAAGGTTTTTATTTGTAACTTGGGGGTAATAGTATTCTTCAATAGTGTTGTTGTAAGAATTAAATAAGATTATGCATGTAGTTGAACACAGTATCCAGGACATAAATTCCCTATAAATGTTATCACTATCATCTCATGCCTAGATTACTGAAACTGTCTTTCCATGCTTACTCTTGTTCCTCACCTATCTGCTGCCCACAATATAACTAGAGACTTTTAATAAATGTAAATCTTATCATATGCCGCTCTATCTCCCTGGAAACCCACTAATGGTTTTCTAGGGCTTTTAAATTAGAAGACTCATCTCTTATCACTCTTGCCCATTAACCCCTGTTCTTTAACCAAACTGGCTTCAAACTCCTAAATCTGATTATGTTCATTCCATCAGGGCTTTTGCCCACAGTATTTCCCTTTTCTGAAACTCCCCTGTAAATTATAGTTTAATCTTAGTCATCCTTCAGAACTCTGCTGAATAGTCACTTCCTCCCTCAGTGTGTCCTTCTGTTTTGCATTCTCATTATACCATGTTCTCTGCCCTAGAACTTATCAGTGTGCAATTACATACTTACATAAGTGACTACTATTTATTCCTATACAAATATTTGTTTCTTCACAGACATCTCAGACTGACCTCCTGGTATTCCTCCCACCTGAGCCTGCTCCATTCACCAGCTCCTCCATCTCAGAAAATAGCAAAACCATTCTTACAGTTGCTCAGGCCAAAACCCTTGGTTTCTCTTTCACACTCCACATCCATCAGCAAATTCTACTGCTTCCCCCAAATTTGACCACTTTTCCCACATTTCCATTGCTACCCATTATGGTCAAAGCCAAATCATCACTTCCTGGGTTTTTGTGGTACCTCTTAACACATCTCCTTTGTTCCTTGACTCCTCACTTAACCCCTTGTATATTTACAAGGTAGCTAGATTGAGTCTTTAAATACATGTCAAATTATGTCATTCTCCTATTCAGGCCCTCCAGCAACTTGCCACCTGCTAGGGACTGAACTGTGTCTCCCCCAAATCCATCCATATGTTGAAGTTCTAACCCATGTGCCTATATTAGAGATTGTGCCTTTAGGGAGGTGATTAAAAATAAATTGGGTCATAAGGGGGGAGCCCTGATCTGCTAGAACTAGTACTACAAAAGAGACATCAGAGTTCTCTCTTTACAATGTGAAGACAATGAGAAAAGTTGCTGTCTGCAAGCCAGGAAGACAGCCTTTTCCAGAACCTGCCCAGGCTAGCACCTTGATCTTAGATTTTCCAGCCTCTAGAACTGTATGACTAAATTTCTGTAGTTGAAATTTTTATGGCACCCCAAGCTGACTAATATACCATCCCACTCAGAGTAAAAGCCAAAGTCCTTCCAGTAGCCAAAGAAGTCCTGCGCGTTCTGGTCTGTCATGTCCCCAACCCCTTACACTCTCTGAACTGACCACCTTTGGTATCAGTTAAACAGCTTAAGCCACATCGTCCTACATGCAATTCCACAAATATGTCAGACATGCTTCATCTTTGGACCTTTGCTTTTGTTCTGCTTGGAACACTTTTATCCCCCAAATCCACATCATTTACTTCCTCACATAAATGTCACTATCTCAGTGGGGCCATCCTATGGAAAATTCTGCCACCTGCTTCTCACACACGCTATCACATTCCTCTTTACTTAGCACTCACTACTATGATGCCACATTCTTTTATCTATTTATTTATTTGCCATTTCCCTCACTAGACTATGAGTTACAAAAGAGAAGGGTTTGTCTGTCTTGCTCATCGCTATATTCCCAGAACACAGAGCACCTCATAGTAGGTGCATAACCATTTGTTCAGTTCAATGAATGTTGAGTTCCAACAGCCACAGAATTAGTTGTGCAAACTCTGTAACTTTTTGATGTCTCTAGGGTTCAGCAAACGGCAACGTTCATCCCCATCAATAAATACTTTAAATACATAAATAGAAATAAATAAATAACAAGTGATTGAAGAAGCCGTTGTTAATCTGTTTTTAGGTAGGGCCGTGGGTGGAATTTAGGTTAAAAATGGATTCTGTTGCTTAAGAAGCAAAGAAATTACATTCCCTTACATTTTACAGAAAATAGGGCTGCTGAGGGATACCTTTCTGTTGTAATTAAAAGAGGAATTCTTCACGACCTAAACCATGCCGAAAACTTTCCAGTTAGTTTCAGTTAGCTGCTCTCACTGTTCACTTCTGAGGAGAGCTTCCTATTTTTTGAAATGCCTTGTTCAACATCGCCTTGAAACACTAAGTTATCACAACTAAGCTCCTTTCTCACCTTGAAACATCACCGCTTTTAAAATAAAGGTGTAATCGAAGTGTGGACACACCCACTGCATCACGGCTGGCATTAGTTTCTGGTTATGCAAATGTAACGCGGCCAGACGGGTGAGCCTAGCGCCCCAACGGCGGCGCGGAGGAAATCCTGCCTCCCCTTAGGCTCAGGCCTGGAGTAAGTGCGGGAAGTCGCGGCGGACCGCTGCGACCTAGCCGTGGGGAGCACCCCGCCCGCACCTCCGGAAGCACCTGCGGGCCCGACGGGAAATCCCCGGGCATCGTCTCCACCCAACGGGGAAGGCCGGCGGCTCCGGCACTGCCTCGGGTACCACGCGCCTGAGGGGAAGCGGCTCCGTAGCCCTGCAGCATCTCGCGAGATTTCGCCCGCTCAGCCCAAGTACTGCGAGTTCGGAACCTTAAAAAAAAGGGCGAGCGGGCAAGAGCTGCCGAAGCCAACCCGTGGTGGCAGCTGCCGAGGCGGTATCAGCAATAGTCTCCAGTCCAGGCAGTGTCCGCGGGCCCCTTCGCCGGCGGGCTGAGCTCCATCCGCAGTCTGACCCGCGTAGGCCGGGCCGCGGCCCGCTGACGCGCAGCGACAGGGGCGGGCAGAGAGGGAGGCGGTCGGGGGGCCCTCTCCTCTCCGCCGCAGAGCGGGGCGGAGGAAGGAGGTGGAGGGTGGGAGGAGGACGACGGAAGGGGAGGCTGCGGCGCGGAGGTCTTCCCGGCGGCACGCAGCCGCGCCTGCTCCCGAGCCCGCCGCGGACCCGCCGCACGTGAACCTCGCGCGGGCCGCTCTCCCGTGCGGCCCCACCGGAGCCCAGCGGCGCAGGGGCACGGAGGCAGCGTCTGCCGCGCGCTACTGCGGACCGCGGGTGGGCGGGCGGAGGGGCGGGGAGCCGCGGGTCCCGCCTCCCGCGTGCTGCAGCGACAGCTTCCACCGCGGCGGCCCCGCCGAGGCTTTAAACAGCGGGCCCGCCCCGCGGCCGCCTCACTCGCGCGCTAAGTCGGCGACGGTCGCTGTTCGCGCTGGTCCGGGCTAGCATCGGCGAGCGGGCCGCGGGGAGGGCGACTCCACTACTTGGCGTCGCGGCCGCGGGCGCGGAGGGCGCGCAGTTCGCAGCGTCCGCCAGGCTCTGCGGGTCCGCCCGCGGTCGGGCGGAGATGGAGCCGAGGCCCACGGCGCCCTCCTCCGGCGCCTCCAGGCTGGTGGGGGTCGGGGAGACGCCGCCAGCCGCCGGGATGGACCTGCCCGGCACGGCCGTGCCTTTGGTGCCGGAGGATGCTGCGGCCGGGAGCCGTGGCGGCGGCGGGGTCCGCGGTGAGGGCGCCGCAGCGGCCGGGGACGTGCTGGGAAGACCCCTGGGGCCCACCCCGAGCCAGAGCCGCTTCCAGGTGGACCTGGTTTCCGAGAACGCCGGGCGGGCTGCTGCTGCTGCTGCTGCGGCGGCGGCGGCGGCTGGTGCAGCGGCGGGGGTCAGGGAGACCCCCGCGGAAGGGAAAACCAGCGACGACAGCGGGCCGGCTAAGGGCAGCGAGGAAGCCAAGGGCCGCTTTCGCGTAAACTTCGTGGACCCGGCTGCCTCTTCGTCTGCAGAGGAGAACCTGTCGGATGCGGCGGGGGTCGGAGGCGACGGGCCCAACGTGAGCTTCCAGAACGGCGGAGACACAGTACTGAGCGAGGGCAGCAGCCTGCACTCAGGCGGCGGCGGCGGCAGCGGGCACCACCAGCATTACTATTATGACACCCACACCAACACTTACTACCTGCGCACCTTCGGCCACAACACCATGGACGCCGTGCCCAGGATCGATCACTACCGGCACACAGCTGCGCAGCTGGGCGAGAAGCTGCTCCGGCCCAGCCTGGCGGAGCTGCACGATGAGCTCGAAAAGGTGAGCTCTTCCGGCCCCTTCCCCGCAGCTCTCGCGCCAGCCCTCCCTCCTTCCCCAGCCACTGATCCGCGCTAACCGCGGGATGTGGTCGCTGGCTTTCCGCGGGCGAGGTTGCGGGAATGCTCGTACACGACTCGCTGACATCTGTGGGTTCAGCTGTCAAGCGTGGAATTGCAGAGGGACGTAACTTAATTTCTTAAAAAGTTTGCAGTGGGTTAGGATAGTTAATAGGTAATACAGGAGAGGCTTCATTGAACGGCCTTCCCCATCCAGTTCTATACCTCGTGTACGCTTGCTTTCTCACCCAACGCTTCACAGTTAGCCATCCCTCAGAATGACAGTTGTTTCTTGTGGGCCACGGAAGAAGACGTGCAGGATATGTAGGTGAGGATGTCTCTGTCTCTGTCTCTATCTCTGTCTCTGTCTCTCACTCCCCCTCTCCCTCTCAGAGAGAGAGAGAGAGTGGAAAGCACCGACCGTCTGTGTCCTTATGCACATCCATTAAGGGCGCCCAGGAGAGGAAACGTGTGTGAAGGGAAAATCTTAACTGTGTGTTTGTGGTCTATGAATTATTAAAACTCAATTCTTACAGTCTTGAATATGTGAAGGATCATAAAAATCTCACTTCTTGGAATGTGCTGTTCCCAATAATGGCACAAGTCCATTTTTTATAATGTAAACCTTTTGGGAGAGGACTGTATAAAAGAGAGGTTGAGGGGCTCGGTGCAGTCTTAAAAAAAGAGAGAAACAGGAGAATTGTTTTTTTCTATGGAGGATGTCCAGAAAGACCTGGGTTCTTGAGTAAGTAGTTACACTGTGAACAGAAACCATCCCTATAAAGTCTATTGATTTCTGTAATTACAAGGTTTGTGGCCACATTCAACTTTTATTTCTTTAGGTTCAAAATTGTTACTTTGAGGTAACATTGATGCTTTTGAGATTTGATTAACAAACTTTTTTATGAGTTAGGATTCCTTGAAGTCTGCCTTTACAAGTGTATAATGACTACATTGATGGAATTTTGTGAATGTGAAGAGTTGGTACCATATTGGTTGAAATGTACATAGTGTGGAAAGATTTGAATACAGAAAGTATGTGATTTCTTTTGGGCATGATTATTTGATCTCATACAGTCATTTCGGTCAAGACTGTACTTGTCCCAGTGTTTACAATAATTAGAGGTCCCAACCCTTACAGCCTATTGATTCTTTAAAAGCTTGGCATCATTTAGTTTTGGAAAATACCATCCCTATTATTCCATTGTGGTATTTTGTCATATCACAAGAAAAACAATTTTTAAAGCACTTCTTTACTTACACTCCTGAAGTTTCTGTCATCTATTTTTTCCGTTCAAAACTCAAAATTTTTGTAGATAGGTAACTAGTAACTTTCCTTTCCTTAGAGCATTTTTGTTGAAAATATGTAGATACGTTTCAGATTGATTCATACAAAGCTGTGTAGTTGAGCAGTAAAGCAGTCTGTATTTGCCCATAAGTTTTAGAAAAGGTTTTTTAATTGAGGGTTATTATATACCTTGAACTTGTAAGCCTCTTAGGAAAGTTTTTTTTTTTTTTTATGTGAATAACAATACACTTTACTCCAAAACTTCAAGTTTTTGTTTTGGCAATTTTAGTCCACTTACAGTGTCTAAAAAAAGAACACCTGTATTGTTAGGTGTATAGGAGTTGAAGAAGTCACTCAAGTCTCAGCTTCCTCAGCTTTCAGGGTTATTTTAAAGATTAGGAAAAAAAATGCATGTAAAGACCCATGTCAGTGCCTGGAAAATAATGGTTAGTGTCATTATTACTTCAATCTCCAATTGGCTCTTGGAGAAAACAGAGTTAAACTCTAGGATTTCAATTTTAGATTCACTTAATTCTTACATTATTAGATGAATGTAGTGTATACAGTGTTATGTTCAGGGTTTCAGTTATGTGGCATCTAGTATAATGAATTTTTTGTAGTTTCTTCTTTTTTTTTTTTTACCTTCTGTCACTTGGGTACTTTATGGCCAATAAAAGATTTATTAGGTTAACTTGGTATAGAACCTCATATTGCAGGTAATCGTGTTTAGAATTTAGCAAATGGTAGACAAACCTGTCATGGTCAGGAGTACAGATCTGGCCGTAGAGATCTACCACTGTTGAGGGAGGGCAGGAGGAGGTGATGGCATAGGTTGGCCAGATCCCCAAAAGTTTTTCCTTACCCTGTCCAGACTGACTTCTACCTCCTGAGAACCTTTTCTAATACTTCTAGCCCTCCGTGGATCATAGTATTTGGAATTCTGTTACTTTTAATTCTAGCACATGATCGATTGCCCTGTGGTCTGCTAGAAACTCTAGAGGAGCCAAAAAAAAAAAAAAGACAGCCACCCCAGAAATTTGTTAGAGGAAAAGACTGTATTGTCTTCCTTCTACTTGAATTCTTTCAGTTGCCCAGCACTGTAACTTTTTAAGTATTTTGCCTGAAAATCCAACTGAAGGGGAATAGTTAAATCCATGGTGCATCTCGCTGTATTATGCAGCCATTGTAAGGTCAGCACTCACGAGTTTCCCATTTATCAAATATTTATTGGAGAGAGGAGTTTCTTAGGTCTTGGCCACATGGCTCTGGCACTGCAGGATAATGCAGTGATCGGCGAAGCAGATGTGACTCTGCCTAGACATGTGCTAAGCAAATAGTTGCATGAATAACATAACTACAACCTTTGGCTCACCTCCTGCCCCAGTGCTGTGAAAGAAAAGTGTAGGATGCTAGTTAGGATATAATAGTACCTAATTTTTATTGGGGTTAGGGAGGCCTTTTTTTGGAGAATTGAACCTAAAATCTGAATAATTGATAGGGCAAAACAGTGTTCCAGGCCAGAGGAACAGCGTATGTAGAGGTAGTGAGCTGAGAGAGAGGTGTATGCAACAAACTACATGGAGGTCAGAATCAGACTTTGTTATAAATGTAGTGGGAAGTTCCCAATTTGTGTAACACAGCAACATGACGTCTTTGGTTTTACCATCTCTTGACTGCTGGGTGTAGAGTGGACTGCAGTGGCAAGAAATGGAAGCAGGGAGATCCAAGCTACTATTGCGGCCTGGGTTATGGAGAATAACGGCCCCTGGCAGAATATATTGGATGTCAGTGGACGGGATGTGGGAGTGAAAGAGAAGTTCATTCCCAGGGTTCAGACTTGAGTGACTGAATAGATGGTGGTACTGTTGTTGCCTGAGATGGGAAAGACCGGAGAAGGAATAGATTTGTGGGGGGAAAGCAAAAATTCTGTTTGAGTAGCTTGTAAGACATCTTAGTCCAGGAGTCATTGTTGAAGGAGAGAGAGGGGCAGAGTATGTTTTGTATGTATATAAAATGCATATTGCATATATAATACATATACATTATAAACATATCACATACATGTAATATGTAATGTATAGACATAAAATATGCAAAAATATATGGAAGTGTATAGTATCTAAAATTGTGGATGACATTACTTAGGGAGACTGGGTAGATAAGAGAACAGAAATAGAGTCTGGGATTGGGTCTACAAAATGTTACAGGAACTGTTATAGATTCAGGAGCCATGAGCTAAGGAAACTGAGAAGGGTCTTCTAGGCTGGTGAGAAACAGCCAGGCGAGCAGTGTCAGGGAAGCAGAGAGAATTTTAAAGAATGCAGAAACTCTTCCAAACTGATGGCCAGAATTGATTTGTTTCATTAAGTTTCTCAAAAAATAAAACTGAAGTAATTATTTCCTGTCCACAAGGAAAAAGTAGAACGTAGAGGGTAAACAAATGAGTATTTGATGGACAACTTGATTCTGAAAGGTGTAAAAGTACAGTGGTGGGTCGCCCATAGGATCTCCTGTTGGATTTAAAGCATCATTAAAGCAGTTTTAAAGGCAGCGTTACTGTGGCATAGCTGCCCTTAGCCTAGGCTCGGGAGTCCTGCTGGCGGTATGCCATCTCATTTTATATGGCCACTCTTACAGCCTTTCTCGTTAATAATAATAAATAAAAAGGGAAGGCAAAGAGGGCAGTTATACCAACTATCTTTTATGTTGCACTGAGCTTGTTCGTGTTTTTCATCTAATTCCCAAGAAATAGGTCTTAGACACATTTTACTCATGATAAAATGGGCTCATAGGAGCTGAAGAAAGTGCTTAATGTCACTGTCATAGAAACTGGTACAGCTGGAATTCCCACCCAGGATTGTCTAACGGGAATGCCAGGACATAGTAGCCAGTCTTCCTTACCTCCTCTTATCTGTCCACCTGACCTGCTGAGATGGCAGGGGTGTTGAGGGGGACATGTTGGGGATTGCCAGCATCATTCCCCCACCCTGACATCCTGAACATGGGATGATTATGAATAGAAATGAGGAGGAATTCTGGTGATGATGTGATTATTGATTAGTACGACTGTCTCTCTCACTAGGAATTGGGCTTGTGTCACAATCATCTCCATACAGAGACTAAGTACTCAATAGATTTGTTCATTGAACATGTCAGGATGGGCAGTTCCTCCTTCTTACAATGATTTTAAGTAAAACTCTTAAACAAGTATGTTACTTGTATAGTATTTAACTTGTGCAGCCGCTTCTCTGAATGGGCTGTATTGATTCTTGGACAAGAAATTCCGCTTACTCTAGTAATCACTTCAGCACATAGCTTGCTTGAGTCCTTGACAGTCACCTGCAGGAACAAGCATGGGTCTTATCCCTGGGGTAGGGAGTAGCATAGTCCTGAGTCTGAGTAAAGGTGGGACCATGATAAAAAATCCTTGCGTGTGGCAAAGTTAAACTTGGACTATTTCACAATTTTGGTGGGGGATCCACTCTGCTAACCCCATGACAGCTGAGCTGGTTACCCATAATACTGTATGATATCCCCAACTATGCAACTGACTGTCTGGGTAGAGGGAAAGATATATTTGGGGATTTAAAATGTGGCAAAAAATCTGTACCCTGGTATCATAATTGATATCTTCTTTATATTTGTGTTAACCATTTTCACATTCCCAATCCTTTGGAACTGGAATTTAAAGGACCAAAATAGTGTTTCTTGGTTTTTACGTGTTTAGCATTTTTTTCCCTGTAATTTTTAATTTCATGTTCATATTTTTGTTTGGAAAGTCTCTAGTAATAATCAAATTGGTTCCATGCTGAAGTGAAATGAATAGGAAGTGACTTACTCAACACATCCCTCTTGAGCACCACCAGCAGCACAGTTCTAAGGGCTGGGGATACGGCAGCTGAGCTAGTGCTAGTTACATCGTTTAGATTAACTGCTGTTAAGAAATTAAAGGTGGATGTATGGTGATGTCTGGGGTGGTACTCTTTGAAGGCCTCTCTGGTATGTGAGCAGATGCTAAAAGGGAGT
This sequence comes from Manis javanica, assembly GCF_040802235.1. Classification (NCBI taxonomy): domain Eukaryota; kingdom Metazoa; phylum Chordata; class Mammalia; order Pholidota; family Manidae; genus Manis; species Manis javanica. Next base: position 56,251,463 of record NC_133169.1, on the reverse strand, counting down.
GACGGAGCACCCCTTGCAAATACCTGGGGAAAGACCACTCCAAGCAGAGGAACTCTAAACGCCAAGACCCTGAGATGGGAGTGCACTTGGCAAGATTGAGAAACAAGGAGGCCAACAAGGCTGGAGGACCTAGAGAGGGAGTGATGGAAGAGGTCAGAGCAGTAGCGAGGAACAAACGGCATAGAACCTTGTAGATTCGATAAAGACTCAGCATTTTACATGAGTGGTGTGACCTGCCTTGCATTTAAAACAGCACCCTGATTGCTGTGTGTAGAATATACTGTAAAAGGTGTAAGGGCAGAAGCTGGGAGACCAATTAGAAACCCATTGCAGTGTTTCAGTTAGGAGGACGATTTTTACTAAGGTAGTAGTGTTCACTACAGCGAGGGGTGTTGACATGCTGGAGATGCTGAAAGGTAGAGCTGTTGGGGTCTGCTGATGGTTTGGTTGAGGGGTGTATGGAAAAACTGATGCCAAAGTTTTCCCCCTGTTTAGAATAGAGCTGATATTTTTGGAGGTGGGGAAAGACTGAGAAGAGCAAGTTTGGTAGGTGGACTGAAGGGTTGGGTTTCATTGTACAAATTAGTTCTACTGTGGAGCAAACATTTATGAAATCGCAGCTAGTGGTTTGTGACATAATAGAACTTATGAAAGCAGGTTTTAATTTGTAGCATAAAAATGTGCTTATATGCTCTACATTTCAGGTAGAACTATGAAAACCAGTAGTTGTTCAAATAGGGTACCAAAGGGTAGGGAGCCAATGGGTTGATTTCACAAAATGAAAGAATAAGGGATGGAAAAGGAAAACTACTTAAAATACTGGGGTTAAAATACATCAGTGGTTTTCCATTTAAAGTATGAAATCTATCTTCTGCCAATGGCCTTCTTATTCCTCCATTTTTCACTAGAATTTGTATCAGTGCTGTCTTAAAGCTATTATGAAAAACTTGGAGCTGATGCAGAACTTGAGGATTTCTAATTAGAAAAGGGGGAAATCTGAAAAAGCAAAAATAACTTAGTGGAATGTTGTCTCTGCAGAAGCTAATTGTGGCTGATGATCCGTAGTGCCCTTGAGCTCAGAAATTTCTGTGTTTTAGTACCTTCTTTATGCTGTTCTTGAGCACTAACAAATTAGGTAGTCATCTAGGTTAAGATTTCTGCAAATCTGTGGGATGGTTCTTTGTTGGGTTGATGTAAATTAGTTCATTCAGTTACCTAGCTTCTAACAGTTCAGTGTGGGAGTCATTCTGGAGCTTTTTTGCAGGTAGGTGGCTTGTTAGGGCAGGCTTGATGACCTCAGTGGAGGAGACTTAGAGGACCCCTGAGGACTGACTCTCCCCCATCATTTCACCTAAACAGTTGTTTTTAAAGTCACCAGGGACTTCCATTCTTATCACTAAGTACAGGAAACTCCACCCCCCCACCCCCCCACCGGCAGCTTTCAACCTTCAGCAGCATTTGATGTTGTTTTGAGGTCTTCTTGTCCCTCTCGGCTTCCATAACACTTCTCTCTCCTTTTTCTCTTCTCCATCTCTGGCTGTTTTAGACCAGTGTCTTTTGCAGTGCCCTTCATCTGTGCACTGGCTCTCCGCAAGGCTCGATTCTGGCTTCTCTCCTCCCTCTGTCTCCCGTCTCTACCTACACTAGATCCTCTGTAGGCTGATGCCTCCCAACATTTCGTCTTCTACCCATACCCCTGTTCTGAGTTCGGGGCATCCACTGTCTACTGGATATTTTTGCTTCATGTCTCAGAGACACACCAGACTCAGAGACATGTTTTTATACCTCCCTTTCCAAAAAAAGTAGCCCACCCAGGTCTTTTCCAATGTGTCCTGTTAATCTCTGTGAGTAGTACCACTATTCATCAAATTATGCAAGTGAGGTACATAGAAACGCCCTTCCTTTCATTCCCCCAATCCAGTTCACTGAGTTCTATCACCTTTATTTCCTATACATTCTTTTCAACTTCACTGTTGCCATCCTAGACCAGATTGTAGCATGTCCCTCTGCAATAACCTTCTAACTTGGGTCACCACATTCACTATGCCCCCTCATCACTGCTGTGTCCAGAATGATCGTTTTAAAAGAAAACTGATATGTCATTGCCTGGCTTAAAATTAGCCCTGTATTGCTTGGTTCTGACCTGCTGCTGCTTCAGTGTTTTAGTAACTTGGTGGTATGGTACTTCCTCTGGCCATAGGGCCTTTGCCCATGATACTATCAGTAAATGCTTCCTCTTTTCTCCCCTATACACTCACTGTTATCTTTTTGGTTTTAAAATTTCGCTTCAATCCTTATTTAGAGAGGAAGTCTTTATCCTCCAGCTAGGACAAATCCCATTTCTCTTAGAGCCGTTGCTTCAGGTACTGATAGTCTATTTATTAACGTGGTTATATGAGTCAACTCAAATTGACTTCAATTCCATGAGATGTAGACTTAATGTGGCTGTTTATCATTATGTCCCTAGTACCTTCCCCTTTATATAGGCCTGCAGGCCCTCAGTCAATAATACATGCTGAAAAATAGAACTAATTCTTTTATAAATTAATGTAGTATGAAAGAATCTTACTCTTTTACATACCATATATTTGTTTCCTGGAATCTCTAAAGGACTTTTGACAGGCAAATTGCCCTAATTTGCACATTTGGAGTTTAAGATGCAAAAGAGCTAAGTAACCTGTTCAAAACCAGGACTTGTGACTGGCAGAGCCATGGTTGAAAGTTGGAGCAAACATTCTGACTCCCAGTTAGAGTTAATTCCAGTAACCTACAGTTAAGTACTATGTAAGTTCTTGTTATTTTGGTGATATTTTTTTCTTTTTTAGATACTTGTGACAGTTGCTTTTTAGTTCATTGAAGATTATGTAGAAAAGATTTGGATTCCTCAGTTTTACTGTGTGGATGTTTCTTTTCCTAGTAGAAAAATCTTCCAAAAATTAAGTATAAAAAAGTTTCTTAAAAGTGGACTCTTATTGTTTTATTTTTTTCATTTCCTCTGTCTTTCCCTCTCTGTAGCTCCAGAAACTGTGACCTAAATTTGTCAATGTTTTGGGGTTGCACTTTTCAATACTTTAACCACTAGTCACATTGTGGATGTCAAGCCAAGTTTAAATTAAGGTTAAAAGTTCAGTTCTTCAATTACGCAAGCCACATTTTAAGTGCTCAAGACCCGCGCGTGGCTAGTGGCTGTCATACTGGACAGTTGCGACAGAGCATTGCCATTATCGCAGAAATCTCTTAGTGCTGTCAAGGGAAGTGTATTTAAAGAAAACTTTTTTCCTCCACTCATTACTTCTTCCCTTCCTTCCTTCCCTTTTTCTTCTACATTAAATAGTCAACATTAGTTTAAAATTATTAAACATTTTCTTCTAATTTTGCATGGGATCTTTCCTTGAATAAAGGTGTCTAGAACATCTTTGACCCTCATGAAATGTTTGTTGAAACAGTGGAATCTGTGTCTTTATCTGAGAATGGAGATCTGGGTCTTTATTCAGAAAAGCTGTGACAGATTTCTTAATACTGTGTAAAAGTTTGTTTCCAAAGCACTCTTAGCTTTCATATCTGTATTTGGTTTTCAGATCTGCCTTTGGACAAGGTAGATTTTCCAAAGTCTTGGAGTAGCAGTCTCATTCTGCCAGGTTGTAGTCTGCCTACAGCCACTTAACTAATACTTGGTGAGATTGGATCTTTTTGAAACTAGATTGCCTTCTCACTTTCCTTTTCTTCTGGACAAATGATTCCTAAAGAATCTCTTGGAGAAAAATTACAGAATCCTTTCTCCCAAAGAATATATATATATAGGTCTTTTTAAAAAGGCTTTCCTGGTGATTCCCAGAGAGCCAGGTCAAGAACTAGTGTCCTAGAACATTTGAGAATCTTAAACACTGTGATTATCCCTATGACAGTAGCACATAGTTATTTTCTTTGATGTGCTAATTCTCATCTTTGAAATAACCTTTTGTAGGCAAGTGCTAAGTATCAAAGATCTGGCTTTAACCCTTCAATAACTGGATAGTAACTTGCATTCAGTTACCAATTTCTGAACATCTACCATGTTGTAGGAGCTCTCTGTAATCTGCGCTCAATAACCTTCCAAAGTAGTTAGTTGGCAGTTAAGACAACTCAGGCTGATAGCAAATTGCCCAAGTCTCATAGCCAATAAGTGGTAGATGCTGAGTTTAAACCTAGGCATGTAAATGAAAACTCACATATGAGGTATCAGGACAAACATATATGTTGCTTATTAAGTGGTCTGTAAAAATCCTATAGGGAAGTTAGACATACAAGTACTAATTGATAAATTTAAATCCTAATGAGTTCATGTGGAATAGGTGAACCTAAATAACTGCTTCTCTTTTATAGAACCTAATGGTTTCAGACATAAACACTCAGGCTTTACTATTGCAGAAATTAAAGTTCATGATAAATCTTACTACTGGCTTACCTATGGATTTCTAGAAATAATTGGTTTAGTGTGTAGGTTTGGAGAAAGTACTATACTGTTTCACCTATTTCAGTCCCAGTTATTTGGCAGATTTACTGACCAGAAACAAAGCTAATCCACATTATGGAAAGCAATATGGAGGCTTTTCAAAAAAACTAAAAATAGGAATACCATATGAGCCAGTAATTCCACATCTGGGAATTTACCCAAAGAAAACAAAATCACCAATTTGAAAAGAAATATGCACCGTCCCCCTTTTATTGCAACATTATTTACAGTGTCCAAGGTATGGAAGCAACCTAAGTTTCCATCAATAGATGAATAGATAAATGGATAAAGATGTGGTGCATATATACTATAAAATATTACTCAGCCAGAAAAAAGAATGAAATCTTGCCATTTGCAGCTAAATGGATGTACCTTGTTTATATTATGCTAAGTGAAATAAGACAGAGAAGACATGCCATATTATTTCACTTATATGTGGGATCTAAAAAACAAAAACAAAACAAATGAACAAACACAACAGAAATAGACTGAAAAGTACAGAGAATTGACTGATGGTTGCCATAAGGGAGAGGAGTTGGGGGATGGGTGAAATCCGTGAAGAGGATAAATAGGTACAAACCTCAAATTATAAAATAAGTTAGTCACAGAGATGGAAGTGCAGCATAAGGAATATAACCAATAATATTGTAATGTCTTTGTATCTTGACATATATCTACATGGTGAGAATTTAGTAATGTACGTAATTACCAAATCACATACATCTGAAACCAACATAATACTGTATATCAACTATATTTCAATTTACAAAAAAGATACAGCATTTGAGCAAAATAACAACAATAGCAATAAAAAGGCTTTCACATAGAAGGGATTTACCCCCATCTGCACTTGGGAACTGTAATGTTACACTTTATATATAGTTTTTATAAGTATATCTATCTGGTTTCCAGATCCAGGGCAGGTTAAAAGGGAAAATGAACACTGGGAGACGTGGGTCCAGAGATTCCAGCATGTTGTAGAGACAGAAGATAAGAAAATCATGAAAAGCAGAAGCAAAGTTCTCAGAGAAGAGCAGTCTTGAATAGCCCTTTAGAGTGGGCACAGAGAAGCAAGACCTGAGCTTGGTCACCACAGCATCTCCATTTAGCACAGTGCTGTTGCAAAATAACAAGTGTTTTAAATCTTAATATAAAGGAAAGTCAGTGAAGTACACACTTTTGGAAAATTTCAGTCTCAAGTCAACCTAGAGTATCAAATTTTAAAGGACTGAGAATTAATCCTTTTAAAAACAAACACTATTAAAATGTACTCCAAGGGCTTTATTGTACTTTGTTTACATAAAATGTTTATTATTACTTCATAATGAGAAAATATAGAAGCTTTGGAAAATAAAGTACGTTAAAAACCTCTAATCCATTTTTGCATTTTTATGTATATTTTTAACTACAATTTTATATCCTACTTTTCCACATATCACTGAATAACCAATCATTAGTAAATAAGTAATCAAAGTTTCCTATATCACCCACAGAATCTTCTATTTAAGGGAATGCTTGTATGATACTCTCATACCATATGGTACATGGTGCATGTACATAACTTGCATTTTCTCTTGTAGACTATTTAGAGCATTTACATGTATTGTAATTTGGTTGTAATTAGGCCTGGTATTATACTATTGGTTTTCTGTTTTCTTACCTGTTTTTTTTGTTCCTCTTTATTACTTGTTCCAATACTCTTTTTCTGCCATATTTTGTGCTTAATCAGATTGACTAGTTTTTTAAAAATCTCTTTGTATTATTATTTCAGTAGTTGCACTACTTAGAATATCGAATTTCTTCAGCTAAAATATAGGAACCTTAAAATAGTACCTTACCATAGTGCTCTGATTGTCATATATATTACAAACCCATAAAACAGTATTGTAGTTTTTCCTTTCAACAGTCGTACAGCTTTTTAAAAAGAAAAGAAAAATAGACATACAATATTTTAGACTCACATTTACTTCCATTCTTTTTCATTTCTTCTTATAGATCTGTGTTGCCATCTGGATACTGTTTCCCATCCTTAAGTACTTACTGTAAGGGAGGTCAACTGGCAACCAAGTTTTTTTGGTTTTTATTTATCTGAAGATCCTTTTATTTCACTTCACTTTTGGAGAATAGTTTTGCTTGATGCAGACTTCTTGGTTGACAGGGTTTTCTTCTTTCAGCCCTTTTAATGTACAGTTTCAATGTCTTCTGGCCACCATTGTTTCTTTTTTTCTTTTTTTTACCATTGTTTCTGATAAGACAGCCATTAATAACATCACTGCTTATCTGTATATATGATATGTTGTTTTTCTCTGGTTGTTTTCAAGATTTTTTCTTCACCTGTGGCTTTCAGCAATTTGTATATGAGGGTGTTTCACTGCTGCCTCCTGCCATTTCCATTCTGTTGATTCCATCCAGTGAATTTTTCATTTTGATTGTGATTTTTTATGGTTTCCAGTTACTTTCTTTTTTAGCCTGGCTTTTTGGGGTAGGGTACTATATGATTTAGTGGTCAGCTGAGATTTCGGGCTTATCCTCGATTTGATTCCTTATTTTTTCCTAGAGATACCCACTTAATTTCCATTTCCGCTTTGGGCTCTTTTTTCTAGTATCTCAAACTAGTAAGGCTTCCTGCCATTTAAATTACATACAGTTGGGGAATACTCATGCTTAAAAAAAGGCATCAAACTCAGGGTTTTCACCCAGTGGAGCTGTGTCCATCAAGAGTATTTCCTTCTCTGTTTTTTGTTTTTTTCCATCTGCTCTAGGTTCTTTTCCATGTATATATAGTTCAGCTGTTAGGGATTTAAATCGTGGCATTTCCAATACTGTGACCTTCAGAAAAAGGAATTGCCACCTTTGATCCTCAGTTTCCTTCCGTAGGAAATGGGAAAGATGATCATTTATAGTGGGAAATACCATATTTTCATGTGAGAAATGCATGAGATACCAAGTGCATGCCATATACTAAATGTAGTTTTTGTTATCACATGGTTTGTTCTTCATGTATATTTCTCTTGTAATATTTTACACTTTATGTGATATTTCTAGTCAAATATATCTTTGACAACTTGGCTAAAACTAAAATAATTTAACCACATGTAAGTCTTAGTTATTTATTGAGACTAGAAGATAAAAGTTTTCTGGTAATTTGAATTAAAATTATTCAAGCTATTTCTTGACACTCGCAAGTTGTGTGAGATTTAAAATGATGCAAAAATCATGGTGTTTTTTAATACGTAGTGTTAGTCAATCTTGAATGCTTAGTAAAGAACATGATGGGGTAGGTAGAGGATTGAATTCTTTGACTGCTGTCATCAGTTCTGACTTGGTTCATTGTAAAGTCACATGGTCACACCATCCACTTTTATCTGTGGCACTTGAGTTTTGAGCTTTGCATTAATGCCACTGGATATTAATGGACCATTGTTAACCAGAGCAGATTGGATTCCTGTAAAACAATACTTTGTTTTGAGAGAGCAGTCTGTATGGGGAGCATTACATTGAATACACCAATCACCGACAGCACGGATAGGAAACGTTGGTAGCTTTGGGGTGATACAATTGGCTAGTACTTAATGAAAAAATTGTTAGAATAAACCCAGCCACTTTGGCATCTAAATTTGCATATTTATGCATCTATTTTCAGTTACTAATTTGGCTGTGTTTCATGATACTAATTTAACACTTTAGCATGTCTTAGTTTTAAGCAGATATTATTAAACTATCTGAGAAGTCTTTACCTTTAAAGTATCTTTATTAATATTATAGTTCAGAATTTTATTTTTAGGACTTAAATAGCATTTTTTGGTGAACTTTTAACATATTTGAAGTGTAATTTGGGGTTTATTTAAATCAATAATAATTGCTTGTAAACAAAGAATAAATTCTTGTATATTAATAGTGCCCCAAAATAAGGATCCCTACTCCTCTGGCTGTCATTAACAGTGGCTTATTTAATGTATTTAAATAAAACTGGGCCCAGCAGCTTTGCCTCTTTTCTCAGACCGTGCAGTCTAGCATTAACCCTAGCTGCTGTAAAGTGCTTCTGTTGCCACTAAAGAAAATATCGAAGGGATGCACTAGTAGCACCAAAGAAGTTGCAACACAGTTCTAGTAGTGGGATCATTGGTCATAAAAGCCACATTCTTTGTACTACCCTTTGGCTTGTATAGGTGATTAATTTTTACCACTGTGTGGAATGGTGATGCCATTAACTGTACGTTAAAGGTCTGTGTTTTTGTTTTATTCTTCCAGAGGTAATCTTAAAATCTGCTAATAGCAAATTTTAAGAAATGATATAGTTGACTCTAGATTAATGATGTTTTATAGTATTTATTTTTGTGTATTTGTTTAAATCCAGTGATTTAAACTCATGATATGAGCAGTTGCAGTAATAGATCATTTATTTGTTGTTTATAATAGCCAGAATCAACAGTTACTTTGTTATCATGCATTTAACACATTTCCTTATTTAGTCTTTTAAAAGGTCTTTTTTTTAATTGTGGAAATAACAGAGAAAAACATAAAACAAATGTAAACAATCAAACAAACACCTATATTATCACCACCCAGATCAAGAATAAAATATTGCCGGCACCCTAGAAGTCCTCTGCACACCCATTTCTTATTCCCCCACCAAAAGTAGCCACCGTCCTGACTTAATTAATGGTGATCGTTTCCTTGGGTCTTAGTCTTGATTTTTTTCTTTCAAATGGCTTTTGTCATTTTTATATGTTCCTGAAGACTACTGCTCTAGGTTGCCTGCTTTAAAGTTTTATATAAGTGGAGTCATATAGTGTATTTTTACCCATCATCTTTTGCTCATTGTCATGTTTGTGTGTATTTATAATTCATTCATTTTTATTGCTATTTATTTTCCATTGTATAAAATGCTACAAGTTATTCTGTAGTTATGGATGTTTGGATTGTTGCCAATTTTTTTTCAGTTTTTAATAGTGCTGATATGAACAGTTTTATACAGGTGTCTTGCTTCCTACAAGTATTGTATGTCTGTAGGGATATACCATAGAGCAGAATTGTTGGGCTAAAGGTTACTCATATTTTCACCTTGAGAAGATAATGCCCAGACTTTTCTCCAAAGTTGTTTACCAATTTATATTCCCACCAGCAATGTGTGAGAGTTTTTGTTTTATATACAGTCATCCATATTTTCTCACTTCATCTCCTAAAACAGTATGGAGGAGGTAACATTATATGCATTTTACATATGTGGAAACTGAGAGCCAGAGGGGTCAAGTAACTTGACAGAGTTCACATATGAGTAGCAGAGCTGGAATGTGAACCCAGATCTGACTCAGGAGCAGACACTTTAAATTTCAGTTCTATTTTAGGACATTATTTGGACAACAGAGATTACCCATTAAGACTCAGTATTCATTCACTGTGTCTTTAATAAAAATGACAGGAAAGGTCTGTGCTTTTGGAGACCTTCCATTTTAAATCATATTAAAGGAGTGCAGGTGGTTGCATAGATTACAAAAACTGAGTAAATGAAAAAGGTGATTATAGAGTGTGATATGTGCTGTGGAGGAAATAAAAGGGGCACCGATGAGCAGAAACTACTGACTGGTCTGGGAAGGAGAAGGCTCCATGTAATTTAAGCTAAGACTTAAAGGAGGAGGAGGAGCTGGTCATCTTCAAAATGCCCTGCAGAGGCAGAGGCAGCAGCAAGCAAAATGTCTGTCAGGAGAAAATACTTTAAAATCAGTATTTCAGCAACAGAGAAGTGTACATCAGATATTTAGTTAGAACTCTTAGTAATTTTCTAACTTACGGAATAGAAGTTTGGAGGTATCATAAAAGATATATAAAAAACTTCCAGGAAAAAATTAATAGAAATAGGAAAATGGTCTTTGGAAAAATACAGAAACCTCACTTCTAAGACGGACTAATATTTACCTTTTCTTTAACCATGTCAGATCTTTCTATGTGTGGTAACAAAATATTGAAGACAAGTATCAAGAATTCTGTGTGACTAGTTTTATTTTTCAAATCTTCCTGAAAGGGCCTGAATGTGTAGGTGGACACACGGGTCAATAGGTTGCAGTGGTGAAGCATATAAAGAAGGAAAGAACCGTGTATGACCTGCCACATTGGAGTGAAGGGTTTGCTAGCTGGAGTAGCTAATGTGGGTTTTTACTGGAAAAAGAGTATCCTAGATAACATAGAAACTGAATGATTGGCCTATTTTACTTACCCTCTCTACCACAATAGCCTACAAATAAACTTCCAAAATTAAATAACACACGTAACTCTTTCTAGTACACAATTTTATATTTAAACATCTGCCTCCCCAGATGGATTGTGTCTGGGTACTAGCAATTCTTTCTCCTCTGTAGATGGTCCATTGCAGCTCTCTGTAACAATCCTGCAGGAGCAGTTTCATAGATACTGTTGACCCTGGGGGACTTTCTACAAGGCACAAAGAGATTTAAAAAAAATCCCTTTTGGTGCTGCCCAGCACAGCACTTCTGCTGTTGTTTTTATGAGGATGGTGTCAGAAGCCTTAGCTTCTGTAGATTGAGAAGCAGAGGAAGGGAGGGGAAGATGAAGCAATGTGTAGAGTGAAAATAGCTGGGAATTTGGAAATTTTAGCAAGACAATTTTCTATGTTGGGTTATTTAGCTGTCTTTGTACCCTAGCCCAAAATAGAGACCTAAAATGATTCACCTTGGCTCACTGTAGTATGTGGAATCAGAAGATTCTCTTCCCTGCCAGGTTAATAGCTCCATGATTTTGAGTAAGCTAAGTTCTCAAGACTTTCCTCATTTGTTAAGTGGAGAGAATAATACCTACTTCTTAAAAATGTGCCAGTTTAGGAAATTGGATACTTAGGGAGGGATCTGCCACACAGTAGGATTTCAGCACATTGTGGCTGTTATTAAAGTAAGCCAGACAGATGCTGAAGGTCTCCCATACTAAGAGTTCTCAGTTTATCCCATAGGTAATGAGTAACCAGACCTATAATATGTGCAAGTATATTTTATAAAAAATTCTTACTTCTTGAAGGCAAGAAAACTACTTCATTGTATTTTGCAGTGTTTCTGAGCACCATGATTCTGTTATGTAGCACAATAAACTTGAATTGATTGGGTTGGATTCTATGCCAGTGTTCACTTCACCCCTAGATATCCAAATCAAGTACTTCTTAACCTAGACACTAATTTTTATTCAGATTTGAACTCTTTAAAAATAGTGGGGGAAAAAATCATGCCTTTCAATGTATTTTCCAAGTGATTGTGTAGTTATGGGAAATACGGAATTGCTCAGAAACACATGGAAATAAAGCGTATTTAACTACTCAGGCAGCTTGTTATGCCACTAAATAAGCTTTCCCATCTTGTTTTTCATTTAGTGAAGCATTAATTTGGGATATAATTTAAAACTTAACTGCTAGAGGGGATTATTGTTTCAGTATTATTTACGTGTGATCTCCCTTAAGGCTGGACTTGTGACTCTTTTGGTGGTTGTTAAATACCAGAAGTTTTTTTAGTATTTACATGATGTGGTCTGCCTGAATAATTTGAAATTAGATAGCCTAAACAAGGATAAGCATTTTTGTATATTTTTATATCTCTATATTCTCTATCAAACTTAATACCCTTACATAGCACCTTCTTCGGAATAAGCAATTATTAAACATATTAACATATTTAAAGTATTGTTAAATACTTTATGGCTACATATCCCCATCCCCACCCCCACCCCCAATTTCTATCTTGTTCATGTTATTTTTCTGCCACTTTAGATTATTTCCTAACGTTGATTTATTGTTTTAAAAAGTACATCAATTGTGGCTGGGATCCAGATTTTATCTCATAGATCAAAATGGGAGAAAGCAGTGTAATTCCCTAGTCTTTGTTTGATAACTAAGTGTTGAAGAGACTCTTAATATGTAATTGCTGGGTTGGAGAGGCTGAGAGAGTGGTATTTCAAGAAATGTTTTGGGAGAGAGCGTAGTCAGCAGTGTTATATGCTGTTTTAAAAATCCAGTGAGACGGAGACTGAAAAATGTACATTAAGTTTGGCAGGCAGAGTCTTTGGATATGTTAAAACTGTCCCAGTGTCGTAGTGGGGAAGGCCAGGTTGGTGTGCGTTGATCAATGTGCTGTAGTATTTCCGCAAGCTTGGTTGGGCATTTGTGGGGTGGGGAGCTGAGGGGATGAGGCAGTTGCACTAAAAAGTTAACCATGGTTAAAAAAGAAAGAACGATCAGGTTGAGGTAGAACTTTCAGTATACAAGGGAGAGAGGAGATGATGGGAACTACAACTTCTCTGTTACTCTACAAAGAAATACGTAGACACCAGCGTTCCCTTTTACTCTTGTATTTTCTGTATTCTCAGAGAAGTGCTCAGCTCCTCATGTTTCTCGTAAGTTTCTCTTTTCATTCTTTTCCCATAGCTTCACCCACTAGCTGTTGATCCCCCGCCCCTCTCCTAAGCTCCAATCATGAATTTTTTAACTGCCAGAGAGAACTCTTTAACAAATTGTCTCATCACTCCTCAAAGTCAACATGTTCAAGTAAACTAGTAATTTCCTTTTCACGCTGATATAATTTATTAGCATCTCTATTTCTTTCATTAAAAAATCCTTCCAGTTACTGAGGGTCTATTTGTGTCTTCCATTGTTTCCTCTGTCTCTTTCTCTCTTCCCCACTCCATTGTTACCCCCCCACCCCCACCAATCCCTGCTCCCTAGACTCAGAATCACTGCGCTGCTCTTTGAAAATTTATTTCACCAAATGAATTCATTTGGTATGCTTCATTTGATATGGTGTTATCCATCCATAAAATCATGTATTATTTTTGATGTTTCTACTTTGCTTTCCTATTATTTCAGGAAAACAACACAAATATAAACTCAGTTTCATTATATTTAAATCTACTGATTGAACTATAAATAATAAAAAATATTTTATTTTAATTTTTGAATTGTATTTTAGAGATTAAAAACAAGCACTTTTAAAAATAGAGCTTCAGAACTTAATGAAGAGATAAACTTTCATTTTATGTGGATCCATGTTTATTTTAAAATACTACTTCATACACTAGAAAATCTTTGTTTTTTGAATATAGTTGTTCATAGTACAGTGGAAACTAGCATAATTACTGCTAAATCTGAAACTTTGAGGTGGTATTCTGATGAACACTCATAGTAAAAATTTTAAGATGCTGGCATGCTTTTGCATTGTTGAAAAAACACCTACATCAATACTGTTGGAAAATACAGCATATTAAGTATACACATCTTTAATTTTCTTTTAATAGATAAGGGGAGATGTCTTTTTGTGTATATTAGAGACTTTAATACTTTAAATTCTCCTTTCATAGATTACCTGCAGAGCACTAAATATCCTAGAGTGAAAACTAAGGAATTTCTGTCTACTTTAAAGTTAATTGAATTAACAGGTAAACATTTTTGTTTTGGCTTTATTTGAACAGCTGAGCTTGTCAATCCCCATGAGGAATCTTTTTTTTTTTTTAATTTGGGATCATCATTGATGCTCAGCCATCTAGAGCACATCCAACAGTGGAAATGAAGCCGAAGTGTGTTGCTATTGTGATTGAACTACAGAGACTCCTGGTCACATTTTTTTAACCCTATTGATACATAACAAGTTTGATAGTTACTGGTTCCAAGTTATACCAGAGTCTAAGGGAGGAAGAGGCATAACAGTAGTCAGACACAGACAGACTGCAATGACAAGTGACAGTCTACAGTCTGATACGAAAGAAGAGATGAGAAAAATAACCAGAAGTAGTCATTTCAAAACGTATTTCATGACACAGCAATTCTACTCCTAGGTATATACCCAAGATAAAACATATCCACACAAAAACTTTTACACAAATATTCACAGCAGCCTTAGTCGTAATAGCCAAAACATGGAATCAGCCCCAATATGCATCAACTAATGAATGGATAAAGAAAATGTAGTATAACCATATAATAGAATATTATTTGGCAGTAAAAGAGTGAAATACTGATACATACTGTAACATGGATGAAGCTTGAAACGTTATGGTAGGTAAAAGAAGCCAGACACAAGGCCCCATATTTTATTATTTCATTATTCCATTTATGTGAAATGTCAGAGTAGGAAATGCATAGAGACAGAAAACATGATTGCCAGGAGCTAGAGGACAGGGGAAATGGGAGGGACTGCTAATGTGCACAGAACTGCTTTTTAGGGATGATGAAAATGTTTTAAACTTGATTGTGATAATTATACAACTTTGTGAATATATTAAAAATCTTTGACCTGTGCACTTTAAATGGTTGAATTATGTGGCATGTGAATTATATCTCTAAAGCTGTTATAACATAGTAGATTGGGCAATTAATTTTTTTTAAGTGGTTCATTTTTAAGTTCTTAGTGTTCTAGGACTTTTCCATGTATTTTACATAGTTGAAATTATAGCTGTCTGAATGCAAACACAGGATTAGTTGAAAGTTTGATTATTTTTCTCATCATTAAAAAACCTAAGTAAAATAATTTTTTAAAAATACTGAAATTTTTGCATCTAACTTATAGTAATGCTTCTTCTAGTGCTTTAAAGTCTAAGAATTAGTGGTGGTTGTATAAAATATGGAATCTAAGGACTGATTAGGTTGATAGCACTTTGAAAAAGCATATAGCAGTAATGCAGTAAATTGAATTAAATGAGTGTACTGGATAACAGATACTGGTCAAGGAAAAAAGGGAAGTTTGGATTATGACATAGATTTTTTTCTGTTACATGGAACTTGCTACAGCTCATGTCTGTGAAACATTTTAAGAATTCACTAGAAGGTATGAACCACCTAAGAATGGCCAATTTTCAGGTTAAATGATAATTTGGTTGGCTCTCATGTATTTAAAGAATTAGGGTGGAAACACAGCAGGATTCTGTTCCCTGCTGTTGAGCTATGGGGTCAAGGAAGAACTATGGGGATAGTTTCTAGGTCTAGACTATTTTCTGTCTCCCAACACTTCCCTCCACCCTTCATGACCTGTGTAAGGCACTGTCACTGGTTTGGAAATTCGTCCTGTGCCTTGGGTGTGTTGGGACTGAACAAGAGCTGAGAACCAGGGAAACAGAGAGAGAAGGTACAGAACAAAAAACTAAGCACAGTAGGATCAGATGTGAAACTGTAAAAACCTGAGAAGACAATGCTAGTTGTGAAAATGCGTGGTATCAACCAGTTCATGTCTGAATCTGAGAAGGACTGCGAGGGAGGAAGTGAAGAGCACTGAGTGGCAGGCTGGATGGATGCAGATGAGGAGTGAGTAAAGGGAGGAGATGTGAGCGGATCTCGGGGACCATGGGAATCCTGCCGTCCTGGGGCTTCACAGGGAGAACTGTGCTCCTTATGAGGAAGAGGAGTTTTAAATTGTGAACATTGGATTTCAGATGCGGGAAGGATGCCAGCAAGGCAGTATGAAGCTGTGGCTGGAGGGAGAGGCAAAGTCTGAAGTGACTGGCCTTGCCGGCCTAAACTTAGGGAACGGTATTATTGTGTCCTCCATAGACCACCAAAATGTAGTTAACATTTGAAATTATTAGAATGGGTTTACTGTCATGATAAAATTTAAATTTTTCAAACTCTGAATAGTTAAGGTTTTCGTCCACTTTATTGCTTTACATTTTCCTCATGTAAAATATTCCAAATCCCTTGATTCTTGGAAATCTATGTCCTCCTAAACATGGCTACATGTATTTATTGATATTTGTTTTTATCACATGATTTTACATTTTGACTAATTCTTAAGCATAATTCACATTTTCTTTTAATAACCAGGAACCTTTTGAGGATGGCTTTGCAAACGGGGAAGAGAGTACTCCAACCAGAGATGCTGTGGTCACATATACTGCGGAAAGCAAAGGAGTTGTGAAGTTTGGCTGGATCAAGGGTGTATTAGTATGTACATATAGACTTAATTGTAAATATAAAGCGTTCCTTTTTATTATAAAACTTTCCTGATATTTTCATCAATTTTCAAGAGAACTCTTCTTTCTCTTTTTCAGACTGTTTTGAGGGTTTCATGAACAAATTAATAACTTGTGCCTCCTTTCCTTGTAGATGCTAATTTAGAAAAAGGAAATGTGCTATATTAATCGAATTATGCTTGATTACTTCTAAACTATATTGTATTGCCTCTTGTGAAACTCACATATTGTCCCTTTTCAGAAATTAAGTATGAAGTTGTTAAACTGATGGAGCATCAGAATCGAGAAAATTGAGCAGGCAGTAGAGCTGAATTACATATACCACTTCTTTCTTGCTACCACATTCTCTTTTGGAGAGAAATGTTTAGAAGTTAACAGGCAACAGAATAAAGGAGAAATACTTAAGTGTTGAGGTCACTTCAGTAGACAGGTTCAGGTAATTAAGCTTCAGATTTATTTCTGTTTTTCAGTGTTCATATGGTCACTAAGGATTTGACTGGAGTACACAGGCTGAAGTAACCTTCATTGGTACTTTGCAAGGACTTAAGTAGATAGATTTGTACTGACATTTAGGGGAGAAGTAGAGGGAAAATCACAGTTTTAATAGTAACTTTAGTGCCTAATCAATAGAGTGAATGTGAAGCTCCAGGTGGTATTGTTTGCCTGTTCTTAGATTTTAGAACATAGCCTTCTAAAATACTATGTATGGGCATAATAAATAAAAGTAAAAATAAATTGGGGAAACTGTCTTACAAATAGCTTAGATTTTTGAATGATGTGTGAACAGTTGGTGTTTTGTGTTAATATTAAGCAATACTTGAATTTCCTATAGAAATCATGAAATGAGGAATTCAAAAGAATAAGTAAAAATTAATTTTAGTTGTATTGATAAAGGGGAGCATGAACTGCTCTTTTTATGGTTGAAGTCTTAAAATATTCCTTTTAGCTGTCTTGTTCAAGTTGCTTCTGCTGATTCATATAAATGTGATACATACACACACACTTGCATGCACACACACATCCATATATTACATTATACTTAGCTCACATTCGACCTCTCATTAAGCTCTTTAAAAATCTATTAAAGAAAGGGTGAGTGAGGTAAATAATTTAAAACAACTTTGTGTAGTTTTTAAATTGTGTTATCCTAGTTCGGGCTTGGTTAGCACTTCTGTGTTCTATTTGATACTTTTCTTCATCTCTGACTTGGTTTCTTTTTCTTTCTTAGGTACGTTGTATGTTAAACATTTGGGGTGTGATGCTTTTCATTAGACTATCTTGGATTGTGGGTCAAGCTGGAATAGGTAAGTGAAATTACCTACTGTTCCATTCATTTGAGAATGAATAAAGTCGCTGTGTGCGTGTCTTGGCTCTGAACCTCAGCATTCGAGCAATCAGTCATTCTAAGCTATGTTCTCCTTTGAATCAGGTGGTCTTAATGTAACTTTTTCCATAATTCTGATTTGACTTTTCTAAAATGAGATAAAAATGAGGTAATTTGTAAGTTGTAAAGTAAATTCATTATACTCAGACTAATTAGTTCTCCTTATGTCAGGTTTAAGTAGGAGTGGTAAGTGTTCTCAGTGTCTTTTCTTTTGCCTTAAAGGTCTGTCCGTCCTTGTAATAATGATGGCCACTATTGTGACAACTATCACAGGATTATCTACTTCAGCAATAGCTACTAATGGATTTGTACGAGGAGGTAAATTCCATCTTTTCACATCATCACCAGATTACTGGGACTAAGTAAATTGAGATATAAATTATTTTTTTGTCTTAAAAAGTATTTGAATTATTTTTTACGTTAAAGAAGCAACATACCAGTTCTGTATAGGCAAGGAAGTTGCTACTAAGCACTTTAAACTAGCATGTTTGAATATAAGTATATTCATATTATATATTCTTATCCCTCCTTATCCCTATATGTATTTTTATATTTATATTCAATATAAAATTTTATATTGACCCATATACAAACATGTATACTTTAAATTATTTAGGATATTCAGTGTTATTTGGTGGCAAGAATGGAGCTCGTCACTGGGTTTCTTCTTCATCAGGCTGCCCCTCGTTGCCTCCTTCTGGGCTTTAGCCCTTGGATTGGTAGCATGCATCCTGCATTTGTCAGTATTGTACTGGTATAACCTCATCCCTCCCCACAGGGAAATTTAGGCAGAGTTCTTGCCCCATGATCTAACAGCTTGTATGAATTATACCTGGGGCTCATCTACTCTCTCAACTCTAGCTGTCTTCTGTGGAGGGCCTTTTTCATTAGAATCCACAAGATCTGCCTTGGGAAATTTTACCATCCCCAGGGAGAGCACCCAGTGTTGATTTAAGCTTTCCTGGATGAAAGTTTCCTTACCTAAGTTAGCCCAGCCAAGAAATTGTCCTTTAGGTAATTATTCTACATAGTAAGTGAAAAAGGAAAGAGAATTAGAATATTCCAACTTTGTAAACCCTTTATTCAATTAGCATATCTGTGAAGTATTATTTCCCAACAAAATGAATCTGAATCTCGTAACATCTATAGCTCCAGGAAGCATTTTATAGAATGTGCAGAAGAGAGTGGAACTTACTAAATGATGCTATGGGGTGATAGCAAATTTCAGACTGGGAATCACTCTGAAACAAGGAATAGTTCTTATTCAACAGAACTTCAAGGAAAAAAAAAGACAGAGAGGGAGTTATGGTTTAAAACAAACTTTAGGAGACTCATAGGTATGAGTTCGTTTGCTGTTCTTAAGGTTAAACTACTTCGTCTTTCAGTAGGATAGGACTAAGAGTGCATGGGTTGAATCTTCTCTAGCGGGCCACTGAGGACTAATTGTGAGTGCCTCCCTTGAAAGGCTACATAAAGAGATGAAGAATAGAACCAGAACTATCCAGAAGGTCAGGGTGCCAAGGATTCCATAGGAGAAATGGAGGGATACCATGGAAATAGTAATGTCTGGAACCCATCTTAATTTTTTATTAGCTGAAAGTTGATTATTAAGGGAATTAATAAGGAAATATTTTTTTACCTGAAATATTGCTTAAAGGCTGTGGATGGATGCTCTGATGAGTATTTCAAGTTGAAGAGCTCCCTTTTAAACTTGTTAACATTGTTACCATAAAGAACTTTCTTGAGGTAGTGCTTGCCAGTTCATTTACCTTGGTTCTTAACTCAATTATAGTATTTATATTTTACTAATATTGAGTAATAGTGTATTTTCTAAGGCATTTCAGTACTTCCAAGAACTGAAACACATACAAATGTGTCTACTTTTCCTAGTGCTGTGTGTACTTTTTGCCATAGGTGGTATTTAATGTTACTATTTATTACTAAGTAATCTTAACATTGACTTTAACAGTACATTTTATAAATTAAACAGATACCAATCTACAAAAGTATACTGCATTTTTAATATGAACTAGCTGCACTTATAAACGAATGTAATAATATCCAATGATGAAGTCTAGGATTAAACATAATATGGAAACATTCAGGGTTGCTAAAAAAAGAAGAGTCAAAACTTAGAAAATAAAAATTACTTTGTTTCAGGCTTGATTAGATCTTAGTAATGACATTTGGGTTACTGTTTAAAGCTCCCAGCAGCTGGTCAGAGAGTCATCCCATCAGTTCTTGGCCTCCAAAGAGTGAGAATACAGTGCCGAGTAACTGAGGGAGGCACCCCTTCACCTGTGTCTCTGGCAGAGCCCTTGCCTAACAGGCACAGTTCATGCTCTACAGATTATTGCAGCAGGCCGGGAGCCCAGAGTGCTTTCCTATTCTGCCAATCCTGTGACTCTTGAAGACATGGATTTTACAGAAGTCACTTGGCGCACATGAGACAGGTGCTGTACTCAGGTGGTTCTGCTGGCTGGCAGCCACTTACACAGAGGCCTGCAGCTCCTAGACTGCACAGATCAGAGTTCTTCCATCCTCAGATAACTAATCTGTGAATACAGACTGATTTAGGAATAGAGGACAATCACATGCAGTCTGGATTTTGAACCATATTGTGTTGTATGAACTGAGCAGTAGAAGGGAAACATTCTCAAATCACTTTTGTTTTGGAGCATTACATTAAAAGCAGAGGTCAGTACACTTTGAAATAAAAAGCCAGGTTACATCAAACCTCAGACAGGTACTTCTGAAAACCTAAAATCAATATAAGCCTGCCTATTCCATGACTGAGATGAAGTTTTTTATTACTTGTATTTCAGTCAATCAACAGATAATTATTGAGCTCTTGTGACAGGCACGGGTTTGTAACAATGAAAGTCAGACAGTATCCTATTTTCCTGGAGTATAGTGGCAATTATTTTTTGAAACCGAACTGCTAGGCATGATTCCATAATCTTGACATACATTATCTGACTTAATGAGACACTGTCATTAGTCATGTTTATAGTTTGTGTGGGTGAAGAGAGCAAAAATGAAACAATTTTACTAATTTTTTTCAACAACATTAAATTTTATGCAAATTCACTGGTGAATCTTTAAATGTCTACAATATCTCGGAATTACCTTTCTGTACTCTTATCTTTTTTTTCCCTGAAAAAATTGAAGACCTCTTCAATTTTACATATAGATAAAGACAAATATTGGAAAACCTTAAGATTTTTCACATGTTGTAAGTGACCGAAAGTGCCTTCTATATTGGTAAAAAATCAGATTATCATTAATATATTTTTTGTTAAGTCCATTACATAAACTTCACTTATTCCTATTATCACCAACACGGAGTTCTAAGTTAGAGTTCAGCTCCTTAGCTCTTTACTTTTATTGCTAATTTTTTCTCAAATTGTAGCTTTTCAGATCAGTGAAACATTTGAAGAAGTGGTAAAAAGCAGTTCTGTAATAGTTGTATTAGGAGGTTTTATTAGACTTGAACGCTATTTTCGGCTCATTGAAACACTTTATATGCCACAAATAGCTCAGGTGTGAACCTGGCAAGTAGTTATAATTTTTGACTTGGGGTTTTCTCCTTGATTCACTTGGTGACATTTCAATTTCGCCAGTCTTTAATGATTAAAAAGTACTTTAAGTTGGTTCCTGTAATTGTCTGCTGCAGAATTAGGGCTATATGTCTTTGTTCTTCAATTTTAACTTATTAGGGAGATCACTCATAATGAAACTAGAGCACCAGGAATCACAGTCCTGGTCTGAAGATGCCATGTTTGTCACTTCCCTTTCCCTATTTGACTTAATAATGGCAATAGAATAGAGGAAACTTACGAAACTAACAGGCAAAAAACTCATTATTGCATATTTGTGAGCAAGGGTAATAGAGTGTATTTCCTAGAATAATGACCAGAATGGATGTTGGATCCATTTGGATGCATTGTAACCGCATTGTATTCCCAAAACTGTTCTTCGGAATTTTACATAAAAGTGGCTTTGGACGAACTGTTTAGTGACACTACAGAACATAGGAGGTTTACTACTCTGACACACAAAGGATGCTGGTATATTTTCTAATCAACACCAGTGAGCTCTGAACAGTAATTGCTAGAAAGTGTTCTTTCTCACTGATAAGTTTATTGCCTTTGTGTTGTCTTCACCTTTTGAATTCTTTCTTCCTTAATATACCAATAAAACTTTTATTTTACAAAATTTCTACAGACCTATAATTTGTATTTTAAATGAAACTACCTTTAAACTACTCTTGGAAGGAAGTTTGTTATATCACAGGATACATAGCTGACTCGTATTATGTATATCAATCATTTCATCCAAGGGAAATAAAAGATGTCTGGTTTAAAGTTTTCATTGTCCTGTTTGGTGGGTAACAACTCATTGAAGCTTTATATTAGTAGAAATTTTGAATCTTTTGATGATCGAATAATATCAGAACTTAAGTAAATAAAGACAAAAGTATTGATAGTTCTATCAGTGTATTATACAAACCAACAATTAAGTTCCCACCATTCTTATTTTTTCTGATTATAAAAGTAAGACATATACATTGTGAAAAATTAAGTGTGAGTAGTTTAAATATTAGACTTAAAAATCCTAGCATTTCTATCCCCAGTGGTGTGGGGGGGGCAGGGGGAGTGGAAACACTAATTGAACTGTTAAAAATATATTTCTTCAGATATTTTTCATTTTTTGTTAAGGTATAATTTAGGTAAAATTCACTTTTTTTGGTGTGCAATTCTGCAAATTTTGACAAATATAAATAGTCATGTACCTATCACCACCACAGTCAAGATAGAACAGCTCTCTCACACCAGAAAACTCCCCTGTGCCCCCTCAGCTCTTCTCAACTACTGATCTGCTTTCTGTCCCAATAGTTTTGCATCTTTTAGAATGCTGTACAGATCACATGGCATGTAGCCTTCTCAATCTGGATTCTTTCACTTATCTGAGTGCTTCTGAGACTCACCCACCTTGTGTGTATCACTGGATGATTCCTTTTAACTTCTGAATCTTATTCCACTTGTAGACATACCTACATTTGTTTCTCCATTTCCCAGTTGAGGTGTTTTTGGCCGGCTGTAATCGTTTGCATAGTGGTCTCGTATTACTGAGATAAATGTTAAGGAATGGAATTGCTGGCTCAAATGATAGGTGCATGCTTAACTTTATAAGAAAGTGCCAAACTATTTTCTAATGACTATCATTTTGCATTTCAACTGGCAATGGATGAGAATTCTAGTTGGTCCACTTGCACATACATCTGCATTCTCATGGCCACTGGTAATTTTCAGTTTTGCTTTGTTTTGCTGTTTTAATATGTGTGTAGTGTTATCTCATCGTAGTTCTTTGTACTTTCATAATGGCTAAAGATATTGTATATCCACTACCCTTGTATATCCACTACCCTTCAGATTTTATTTTATATGTGTTCACTTTTTTACCCTATAGTTGTTTGTAATTTGTATTTTAAATTGAACTACCTTTAAATACTCTTGGAAGGAAGTTCATTTTCATAGAAAACATGTGCCAAAACTTGATTTTGTTCAGTTCTTTCCCACACCTGAGGCACTGAGGATGTCCTGGATCACCTGTTTGCTGTGATTTTTCAGCATCATATTGGACAGTAAGATTTCTTGCAGTTTTCTCAGTAGTTACGATAAATGAAGATGAAATAATCCAAAAGAACTTGAACAGGTTTGTTAGTGTTTCTGAAATTTCAAACGTTTTCCACACTAATATAAAGCATTTAGCCCACACTAGCAGGTAGGAAGAGCCATGTGGTCCTAAACTGAACCATGCGTAGGGTTTTTTTCTTTGTTTTTTTGAAGTATAATTGAAATACAACACTATAAGTTTAAGGTGTAGAGTACAATGACTTACATATAGTGAGAAATGATTACCATAGTTAAGTGTAGTGAACATCTACCATCTCATACATACAAAACAAAAATACATGTTTTTTTCCCTTGTGATGAAAACTTTTAAGAGTCGTGTGGTTTAAGAAATGTCTTTTTGTGGCATAATTACTTGTCAAATATCCAGTGTCTGGTCAAAAGAAAATAACGAGTGCTTCTACCTTCCTGCTCAGATTTTTTGTCTTTGCATATATTGTTTTGAAGATGCTATTTAATTGGAGTTCAAGTCAGTTCTGAGTGTTCGTGATAGCAGTGTCTGATAATGTTCCTTTCTATGAGATTGATTAGTACCTCTGTAG
The DNA here is from genome assembly GCF_040802235.1 of Manis javanica. Taxonomy (NCBI): domain Eukaryota; kingdom Metazoa; phylum Chordata; class Mammalia; order Pholidota; family Manidae; genus Manis; species Manis javanica. The sequence goes on along the minus strand of NC_133169.1, from coordinate 56,227,400 downwards.
TCCTTCAAAAACAGAACAGGGTGTTGCTCCTGGCCATGATCACTCAACATTGGTTAATAATGGGTTTCTCATTGTTACAGTTCTTGTCTGCAAAAGCTAAGGTAAATACTAATTAATGCATTACTTAAAAAATTGGCAAGTCAGTTTTTAGTGTCAGACCTCACTGAGATGTATCAAATCATGCACTTAAGTTAAAAAAAAAACCAAAACGAACTTCAGGGTGAAGTCTGTTTTTCATAAAATGTTGAATATTTTGCAATAACTTTTCGACTCTGTACCATTCGTGAAATTCTGAATTTTAGGTAACAGCGAGGAAAATGTTTTTAGTATTTTGCTTTAGTTTAAAATGAAATTGTAAATAGGACTTTATTTTTTCCAGAGTTTTTAATGAGTTCTTACAACAGGAAGAGATAGGTGGGGCAATCATTTTAGTTTGGATTTTACTTGTAAGACTAATTAACACATCACTTGGGTCTTTTCGTGGCTTTACTGTAACTCACCTATTGCTTGATGTCACCAACCTTCTGGAATCCCAGCATACTCAACGTAAAATGAGGAGTTTGGCCCAAAGATTGAGATCCCTTCTAGCACCAGCGTTCTATGAGGTCACACATATGAACCACAGCCAAAGAGTTTGGAGTAGGTAGTGGGTAGTGATGAGAAATTTGGGGTCACAACTGTTTCTTTTCATTTTATGTATGTTAGATGCTGATCCTGAACTAGGATTCAGTTTTTTGTTTTTCAAAAGGACACATAAATGGATTTAATTGCCTGTTTAAAATAATTTTCATTTAGCACATAGTCCAGCTTAAAAGTAACTTTTGATTCTTTTGGTTAAGTAGTCAGTTGATGAACTTGCATAGGGACCTCTTTAATCTTCTCTTGAAGTCTAACACACGAGTATTTATTTGTTGCTGTATGATTTTGACTAGAATACAGTTTTCACATTTTATAAAATGCTAGTTGATAATAGATTGGTAGCTTACTAAATGAACATTATTGAAGTAAAATTCACATGTAGTGAAATGCACAGGTTTGAAGGTTATACTTCTATGAGTTTTGATAAGTTTTTGTGTCTTACCTCAATATAATGTTTTTGGAATCCATCCATGTTGTTCCAGTATTTTGTTGTGGTATTCTACTTCTGTGTAGCGTCCCACTTAATGACTATATGACTTGGCAACGACTTGGCAATAACAGTAAACAATTTTTTATTTAGTACCTGTTGATGGATATTTGGGTTATTTTTCATATGGGTCTATTCTGAATAAGCTGACAGGAACATTCTTTTTACAAGGCTTTGTGGTTGTGTGTGTTACCATTTTGAGAGCATACCTAGGAGTGAATTTGTTGATTCATGGGGTAGGTGTGTGTTTCATCTATAAAAAAAAAATGCCACATGGTTTTATACTACCATCAACAACATACAAGACTAACAGTTTTTCCGTATTCTTGCTAACACTTATTTCAATTATAGCTGTTCTTATGGATGACTCATTATGAAAAGCATCTTTTAATCTGATTAAGACCACATGTATGTCTTATTTTGTAATGTATTCAAATGTTTTGCCAATTCTTAAATTGTTATCTTTTGATTTGTAGTTTTTTATATATCCTGGATATATCACATGTCTTAATGTATTTTTTCCAGTTTGTGACTTTCCTTATCATTTTCTAAATCATGTTTTTTGAAGAGTGGAAGTTTACCATTTTGTTGCAGTCCAGATTTTCATGTTTTTTTTTTATGGTTACTATTATTGTTGTGTCTTGAAATCTTTGCTTATTCCAAGGTCATGAAGATATTCTCCTTTGTTTTTGCCCAGAATCTTTATAGCTTTTGTTGTTATATTTTTTTACTATAAATGGTCTCAAATTAACTTTTGAACATTATATGAGATCGAGGTTGAGGTTCTCCCCTTCTTTAGCTCTTCCTCCCCCTGCCCCACCCTGTACAGATAACCACTTGCTCCAGCAGCATTTGTTGTAACAACTATATTATCTTCTGGATTATTTTTGGTATTGTTGAAAAATCAGTTGTCTGTATATTGTCTGGACTATATGCTGTTCCATTGATCTGTTTGTCCTATTTTGCCATTTCTTCCCTGTCTTGTTGGTTAGCTTTTCAAGTCCCAAGTCTTCCAACTTTTTTGAAATTGTTTTGGTTCTTTTAGACCCTTGCATTTCCACATAAATTTTTCAATTAACTATAACAGTTAATACTAAACAAAATGAAATAAAAACAGAAACAAAACCTTGTGGGGGCTTTAGGATTTCAGCTTCAAAAAATTTATTTGGGAAGAATGGCCATGTTATAACACTGAGTCTTCTAATTTATGAGTATAATTTAGATTGTCTTTCATTTTTCTCAGCAGTGTTTTGTATTTTTCAGTACAGAGGTCTTGCGTATATTTTACTAAATTATCCCTAAGTATTTCCATATTTTTCATGTTATAAATGTTAGTTGTAAATTTTATTTTTTTATTTTTTTGTTGCTTATATATAGAAATACAGAAGACATTAGTATCTTGACATGGTATCCTTGCTAAACAAAAAGTCATGCCATCTGTGAATAGAAATGGTTTATTCTACTTCTTTGCAATCTTAGGATTTTCTCCTTTTTATCATCTTTTGAATTTAACCACCTCCAGTACAGTGGTGAATAGAAATGGTGTGAGAATAGAATCCTTGCATTGTTCTCAGTCTTGGGGGAATGAGTTCAGTATATCATTAGTAAGAAGATGCTATAACTATGGATTTTTTGAAGATGGCATTTGTCAGATTAAGAAAGTTCTATTTCTTAATTGCTGAGACTAGTTATCATGAATGGATGTTGAATTTTGTCATGCTTTTTCTACATTTTTTGAAATGGTTATAATGGATTTTCTCCCTTATTCTGTTATTATCAGAAGTTAAGTGGTTTTTTTGAATCTTTTTGAATATGTGGAGGTTTTTATTACAAGTTTAATTTCTATGCCAGCAATAACATTATTTCAGCTTTCTGTTCTTACCATAGTTCTAGCATGTTTTTATTCATTTCATCTAAGGTACATATCCATCTAAGTTACAAAATCCAAGGAATTTATCCATTTCATCTAAGTTACATATTGATTGCAATATAATTTTTAATATTTTATATTTTTAAGCTTTTAATGACTGTAGGATTTATGGTGATGTGTCCCTGCTTTTGTTACTAATTGGGTTAATTTGTTTTTTTTGTTCTTGTCTAGCTCATTTATCAGTTTTACTAATGCTTTTTTAAAATAACTTTTGGCTTTTTTGATCTTTATCATTTTCTGTATCAGTGATTTTTGTTCTTTTCTTTTTTTTTCTTTGAATTTTACTTATCTTTTTGTTAGCCTTTGAAGGTAGAGTACTAGATCATTGATTTTCTATCTTTTTAACAGAAGCATTTAAACTAAATTTTCCCATAGTTCCTGCCTTAGGTATTTCCCACTAATTCTGATGGGTTGTGTTTTCATTGTCATTCAATTGAAAATTCTTTTTAGTTTCCTTTGTGGCTTATTCTTTAATCAATGCATTACTTAAAAATATGTTGCACAATTTAGAGATATTTAGAAATCTTTCATATGTTTAATTTTAATTTTGCTGTGGTCTGTAATATCCACTGTATCATTTTAGCTCTTTGAAATTTATTGAGACTTTTGTCAATCAGTTTTTAATCTTAAGTTCTTCATTTTCCTAGTTAAGATTTTGGTTATTGATTTGGAATTTAGCAAGAGCTAGAGCTACAGGGACATATATATGTCTATATATATATTAATATATGTAGTCATTATTTAATAATAATGGAACCCAGTATATATGCTGTTGTCATTACTTATAATCTCTGGCATATGACTTATTTATGTTCTCTACACCCAGAAGTTAGGGTGCTTTATGGCCAAATTATGAGACCCTAGTAGGAACTTTTTTTCCTATCTGACTTTTGAGTTTGCTTTACCAGTAGATTTTTTGAAAGAAAGTAATTTTTTTTGTTTTCTATTGCCTTTTAATTGATTATAATTCTTTATCATACTCCTAAGCATTTTCAGCAATAACAAAAGGGCTGATTTTGTTATGTGTATTGTACTTGGATAAGCACTGAAGTTGGAGACCTTAGTTTCAGTGCAGCTCTTCCTTTACTGCTTGCATGACCTTGGTCAAGGTATCTAACCTCTCTAAGCCTTCATTTTCTTCTATGTAAAATGGGAATGATAATAGTAATTTGCTGTAATTAAATAAACAGTGTAATTTTTAACAAAACAAAACTTAAGTGTAAGATATTACCTACTTGTTGTGAATTGGTAAAAAGACCAGTCTTTCAGTGTCTTGGATCTTTAATGCTATCCACTTTGATGCTAAGGAAAAAAACGAAGAAAGCTGCTCTTAAAGCTGGCTGCCTGTGGGAAGCAGGAGGGAGAGTGGGAAGGAATAGAGCAGAAAACTGTCACTTTTCATCAGGAGTAAAAGTATAGGAAGATGAGCAGATGCTTTTAATATTCTTCATTATCCATATGTCTCTTCTTATTAAGAAAAATAAAGCCGAATCTTTTAAAAAGTAACAAAACTGGGTTTGAGGTTTTAAATTTTAGGTATCCCAATTTATAGAAGATTCCAAATAGTTCTAAACTGCCAGAATTTGCCTACTTATGTCCATCATACTGAAGGTGAATTTCCCCTTCCCATTATTTTTCCCCATGTTAAATACATCTTAAGTTGCATATTTTCTTCTTAGTAATAGAAAGACTTGAAATTTCATAAAGTTAAATCTTTAAAGCACATAACAACTTAATTTCGTGCTTTTATAGGTCCTATTGGTGATGTTTCTCATTCTGTGGTTTATACTGTCAACTATTGAAACACGAGAGTGTTGACTGATTTTCAGTTAACCTTTCATTGTGGCTTAATTTTCTCATCTATAAAATCAGGCTAAATATTTGCATTAATTCATTGTTGTATTGGGATTAAATAATCTACATCAATTTTGAAAGCATTAAATGTATGTGATAATTATAATATTCTAGAGATTTTCCTTGTGGTTAATTAACAGTGTGGTTTATTGTCTTCAAAACTTACTCTAAGATCGTTATTTGACATAAGAAATTGTTGCTATGTAAGTCCATTTAAATTTTTAGTGTTCAAAAATATATCTGGGAAATTTTAAAGTCACTTTATCTCATAAAAAATCCCACAAGATGAATACTGAATGGGCAAGTAGTATTTTTTTCTTCAGGATTTTCAAGGTGATGAAATTATTCTTTGGTAAAATGAGTAGCTAAGGAATTTGGGCAGTTGGGTTTAAAGTGTAGAATATTTTAAGAGAATTGATAGAATTAACTAAAAAACCTAGAAAAAACCAGTATTTTTCCAAAATGAACTTTGCATGTTCAACATTTTATCAAACTATAGAATTTTTTGTTGCATTTGTCTTCATTATATTAGGAGAATAGTAGAAATAAATATTCAGTTTAATGGCATTTTATTGTATGGCCTTAAGAATTAGTATTTCATCAGTATGTAAAAAAATATATGTAACTTCATGTAACTTATTATTGAAACTTAAGTTTTAGTTTATGATTAAGATTCAGAGGCCAGAAATAAATCAGAATTTAGAAGAGATCTTGGAGACTTGAACTTCACATTAGATTGACTCAAAATCGTGATAGTGATTTATTTTTTTAGCTAGAAAATTACTTGTTTCATGATAGCTCATTTAATATTCTTTACTCTGGCATTTAGCCAGGATTTATTAGAATGCAAACTATATTTATTTAGGATGCCACAGTATGCTGTTCCCTGCATTTTCTTGTGATACTTTTTTTTCCTTTTTTCCTTAGTACTCACTTTGCCAGCAAATTATCATACTAATTTAAGGAACTGAAATCATGTCAACTGAGATTTTAAAAGTTACATTAAAATTTAAAATGTTACTTAGAAAACCACTGGGAGATTATCTTGGTATCTATGACTATGAAGACAAGGCTGTTCCCCATTTAAAGCTTTAGAAGAAAAGCAGGGATTTAAATAGCAGGGTGATGTTATACTTGATAGGGGGAGAATTCTGTAGATGTTGAGAACTGTTAACAAATGAAGTGGGTTGTAAAGAATTCTTTCTGGGTGTTCTTTCCTGAAAATTATGCTCACCCACTTGCTTGTTTATTTAACTACTGTGCTTGTGGAGTCATGTACTTTGTGAAGTCTTCTGTGTAATTAAAAAGATGGTTTGACATTTAAAATCCTAACTTTAGTATTTTCATTGTTTCTTTCCTTTTCTTTAGGAGGAGCGTATTATTTAATATCTAGAAGTCTAGGGCCGGAATTTGGTGGTGCAATTGGCCTGATCTTTGCTTTTGCCAATGCTGTTGCAGTCGCTATGTATGTGGTGGGGTTTGCAGAAACTGTGGTGGACTTGCTGAAGGTAATCTGACCTTTCTTCTACTCACTGGTTTACCAAACCTTTCCGAGGGCTTATGTGCCACTCACATGTTAGATGGATGCTAAGAAAGCAATGATGAACATTAAACTCACTTTTTCAGGAAGTTTAGCAGGGGAAATGGACAAAAAAATTACAGGATGTTAGAAGTGGGTTATTATAGGAAACCTTGGCAGCACAAAGGGGGAACCACTTAGCTTACCCTCCAGAAGTGTGGGCAGCAAAGGACTATCAAGGGAGGGTTTTCCAAAAAGGGAGTCTAGATGTTAACAGGCAAATGGGGGAGGTGGTGTGTGGTGTGAGGGGAGCAGGGAGAAAAGGAAACAAAAGCTTAGAAGGTCATTAAAGTGCTTTTTAAAAACTAAATATTTCTCTATGACTGGAGCACAAAGTAGCAAGAAATATAAGACTACAGTGGGAAAAAAAGGATCAAGTCAGGAAGGGTCGTCTTTGCTGTTAAATTTGGGTCTTAATCTTGATTGGAGTTGGGGGCCATGACCTCATCAGTTGGGGGCATAAAGAAACATCTGACCACAGTGTAGAGGATGGATTTGAGGAATCACAACTAGAGATGAAGGATCATTTAAAAGGTGATTGTGACTATCCTGGGAGAGGAGATGGTGGCATACTAAAACAATGACCAGTGGGGCTGGAGAGGTATGGGTGAATTTGAGACACTTTAAAATGGTGAGTAAGTGGACTTGATGATTTAAAAGGGATGTGGGATTTATAAAATTCAAGTTTATACATGGATTTCTGAGTTAGGAATTTAATTGGAAGATAATGCTGTTTACTGTGAGATAGAGAACACAGGACAGTTTTATTTTGGATGTCTAATTTGAGGTACCAGAGGTATATCCAAGTAGAGCTGGCCAGAGAGTAGTTGATAATACTGCTCTGGAGTTAAGAGAACTGGTTTGAAAAGAGTCATTGGGATGTGTGTAGGTAAAGCAGTAGAAGTAGAATAGGATTCAGCATTAAGTGAGAGGCACCTCAAGTGACACCTGTAGTTGTTCATGTCGGATTAGGTTGTAGGTCTCTTCTTCTGCACTACTAAGTGGTAAAGTTGGAAGTGTAAAATCTGAAGACTGACACATTGGCATTGACCTAATGTGACCTTTCTGTATAGGCTTAAAAGGATGGAGAAGAGGAAGGGCTGTAAGTAAGCAAGCAGTGTAGTTTTTAAAAGTTCATATTCTTTCATTACTCAGTTTAGTGTGTTTTAAATGTTATTGATATTAAACCACAAATACTTTGCCCATGAAATAAAAACAGGGTGTATCTTTGAACAACTGCAACGTCAGACTATTCAAAGCATGGGTTAACTAATCACAATAAATACAAAATATATTTCTCCTATGTAACTTTAAATCCTATTAGTACTACTTAGTCAATTCTCTTTTTGATTTATTAAGTCAGCATTAAATAGAGCATTTTCCCTTCAATCATATTTTTGATGTTATTAGATACTTGAATGGCACATCAGTAGTACACAGCTACTCATTCCTTTTCCATGGGTCTCCCTATTCATTCCTTAAATAGGTATTTATTCAACCTCTTCACGTATGGTTCTGATAAGTCTAAACTGTTTTAAAAAGAATTAAAGAGTTTCTCTAAAATAATATTGCTCATTACATTTATAATCTCTTCTAGGAACATTCCATACTTATGATAGATGAAATCAATGATATCCGAATTATTGGCGCCATTACAGTGGTGATCCTTTTAGGTATCTCAGTAGCTGGAATGGAGTGGGAAGCAAAAGTAAGTAATGATATAATTGGAATACCTGTAAATATTTAATATATGAACTTATAGGGCTTTCATTTTGGGAGCACTATAAAGTGTGGTGATATTTTTAGGTTCTGAAGTTTCCTAAGGGGCTATTTCAAGAGAAATTTGTGTATAAGGTTATTTTCTATTTGCAAGTCAGGAAGTATTTGGAGATAACAGTTTAGGGGGACCAATTAAACATTGTACTTTCTAAATGTTTGGTTTCGTACCTCCCCTTTCATCTCCTAATCTGACCTACATTGTGTAGAAATGCTCAGGTCACTGTATTAACGGAGCCTAAATTAAACTGTTGGCTTTGTAATTTATTTAAAAGTCCATTTTAAAAGATAAACACAGGGATAATAAACTTGAGGTTCGTGCCCATAAGAGATTAGAGAAGCTAATCTTGCTTGCTGTTGAAATCTCAGAAATCATGACTGCCAAAGCCGGAACCACTGTTCTCTGGGAAAAATTGTTGCAGTGGCACATTAACCTGTAGGCAGAGCACCCAAAAATATTTCTCTTTGAGAGAATGTGCCACAACCCAGTAGTAGTTTTCTGAGTAATGCATATTCACAAAGGTGCTGCTGAGGAACTCTCCCCATTCAGGTTTCTTCATGTTTACTTTTTTAAAAATTAATTAATTTATTTTGTTGTCATTAATCTACAATTACATGAAGAATATTATGTTTACTAGGGTCGCATCTTCACCAAATCCTCCCCCACAAACCCCATTACAGTACTGTCCATCAGCATAGTAAGATGCTGTAGAATCACTACTTGTCTTCTCTGCGCCGCACAGCCCTCCCCGTGCCCCCACCCCACAGTATACATGCTAATCGTAATGTCCCCTTTCTTTTTCCCCACCCCTATCCCTCCCTTCCCTCCCTTTCTCCCCAGTCGCTTTCCCTTTGGTAACTGTTAGTCCATTCTTAGGTTCTATGATTCTGCTACTGTTTTGTTCCTTCAGTCTTTCTTTGTTCCTATAGTCTTTGGGTTTGAGGTGAGTCTCTTGTAAGCAGCATAGAGATGGGTCTTCCTTTTTTATCCATTCTATTATTCTGTGTCTTTTGATCAGTGCATTCAGTCCATTTACATTTAGGGTGATTATTGAAAGATATGTACTTACTGCCATTGCAGGCTTTAGATTCGTGGTTGCCAAAAGTTCAAGGTTAGCTTCCTTAGTATCTTACTGTCTAACTTACCTCACTTATTGAGCTATTTTAAACACTGTCTGGTCATTCTTTATTTTTCTCCCTTCTTATTCCTCCTCCTCCGTTTTTTGTATGTTGGTTGTTTTATTCTGTGTTCTTTTGTGCTTCCTTTAACTGCTTTTGTGGGTAGTTGATTTTATTTTTTGCCTTTAGTTAGTATTTGGTTGGTCTGCTTTGTTTGCTGTGATTTTATTTTCTCTGGTGACATCTATTTAGTCTTAGAAGTGCTCCCATCAGAGCAGTCCCTCTAAAATACCCTGTAGAGGTGGTTTGTGGGGGGCAAATTCCCTCAATTTTTGCTTGTCTGGGAATCGTTTAATCCCTCCTTCATATTTAAATGATAGTCATGCTGGATACAGTGTTCTTGGTTCAAGGCCCTTCTCTTTCATTGCATTAAATATATCATGCCATTCTCTTCTGGCCTGTAAGGTTTCTATTGAGAAGTCTGATGATAGCCTGATGGGTTTTCCTTTGTAGGTGTCCTTTTTCCTCTCTCTGGCTGCCTTTAAAACTCTGTCCTTGTCCTTGATCTTTGCCATTTTAATTATTATGTGTCTTGGTGTTGTCCTCCTTGGGTCCTTTCTGTTGGGAGTTCTGTACATTTCCATGGTCTGATTGGTTCTTTCCTCCCCCTGTTTGGGGAAGTTTTCAGCAATTATTTCTTCAAATACTCTTTCTATTCCTTTTTCTCTCTCTTCTTCTTCTGGTACCCCTATAATGCGGATATTGTTCCTTTTGGAATGGTCACACAGTTCTCTTAATATTGTTTCATTCCTGGAGATCCTGTTATCTCTCTCTGTGTCAGCTTCTATGCGTTCCTGTTCTCTGGTTTCTATTCCATCAATGGCCTCTTGTATCTTATCCATTATGTTTACAAATCCTTCCAGAGATTGTTTCATTTCTGTAATCTCCCTCTGGACGTCTGTAATCTCCCTCCAGACTTCATCCATTAGCTTTTGCATATTTCTCTGCAGCTCCATCAGCATGGTTATGAGCTTTATTTTTAATTCTTTTTCAGAAAGACTGGTTAGGTCTATCTCCTTCTCAGGGTTTGCCTTTGTGATCTTGGTCTGTATCAATTTCTTCTGCCTTTTCATGGCGATAGATATATTTGTGGGGAGCTGGCGCGTGTGTTGGGTAAGAGAAAGTCCCTTCTTGCCAGTTTATGGCCTTCCTCTCCTGGGAGAACAGCGACCTCTAGTGGCTTGTGCTGGGCAGCTGCGTGCAGACGGGGTTTCTGATCTTGCCAGGCTGCTATGGAGTTTATTTAGCTCTGCAGTTGCTGTAGGCTTGGCCTGCCTCAGGCTGCTGCTCCAATATGGCAGAGCCGCGTTGGAGGGGGAACAGGCGGGAGGCTATTTATCATGGTGAGGGGCCTCTGAGCTGCACTGCGGGGGTTCAGGCGCCCAGAGTTCCCCGGGGATTCGCAGCTGCTGGGCTAAGTGTCCCAGGGTGCTTCTGTCCAGCTGTGGGGTCCCTGTACCTTTAAGACTTTCAAAAAGCACTCGCTTTTCTTTGTCCCAGGTAAGCCAGCTATGGTGACCCGCTCACAGGTCTTACTGTCCTGTTTCCCTAGTTTTCAGCACCCCATGCACGCATTGTGTGTCTGCACTCCAGTGCGGATGGCTGGGGCTGGGTGTTCAGCAGTCCTGGGCTCCCTCTCCCTCCCTGCTCCGACTCCTCTCCTCCTGCTGGGAGCTTGGGGGAGGGGCGCTCGGGTCCCGCCAGGCCGCAGCTTGTATCTTACCCCCTTCGCGAGGTGCCAGGTGCTCGTTGGTGTGGATGTAGTCTGGCTGTTGTCCTGTGTCTTCTGGTCTCTCTTTTAGGATTAGTTGTATTTGTTGTATTTTCAAAAATATATATGGTTTTGGGAGGAGATTTCCGCTGCTCTGCTCACGCCACCATCTTGGTTCTCTCCTCTTCATGTTTACTTTTATAAATCCTATAAAATCACATATTTGTGATACATATGAGCTATGATAATATTTACCAGATCATAAGTTAGGGAAGTCAGAAAGAATTTTTTTCAAGATTATTTAAGTCATTAATATATAATTAAATTATTTACTTGTACATGTAACAAATAGACTACTGAAAAGAACAGAATTTCATACTAGGCGAGACAACATTAGCATATAAGTAGTTCTTATTTCTACAGATAACACAGGTTTGTAAAACAGATGTCAAGGAGATGGAATGTACAGCATGGTGATTGTCAATACTCCTGTATTACATATTTGAAAGTTGGTGAAAGATTATATTTTAATACTTCTCATCACAAGAAAAAAAGTTTCCTAACTATGTATGGTGACAGATGTTAACTAGGCTTATTGTGTTGATCATTCCCCAATATATACAAACATCAGATCATTATACTGTACACCAGAAATTAATATATTATTACATGTCAATTTTATCTCAATAAAACAAAACAGAGTGGAGGAGGAGAGGTGGTGGGGTTCATAGATTGTTCCTTTCTTCCAGACCCATTGCTAGTTGAATTTCACTCCTGAGTACTGTTTCCTTCGCACACTTTTTCTGCTTCCTTTCCTGTAGCCATCACACATTCAGCATTGTACTTGGACTCTGTGTGAAACTTGTGTTTGTAGCAAATATGTTCTTCATGTCAAGTTTGTACTGCTATGGCAGAGGAGACAGGAAAGAATGGTACAAAGGATGAAAAGTCTACAGTGTTGGGAATTCATAGTGCTTTATGGTCTGTGGGAGGGTGCTTACATCTTTAATTCATTTCGGAAATGGATGGTCTGGTCCTACGGATGCTTTCCATTTTTGCCCCATGTGTTGAACATTCTAAGGTAGTTCTTTAAAGACTCTTCATTTAATAAAAATTTATTGAGCACCTACTTTACACTTGGCCCTGTTTGAGGTACTGGGGAAACAAGACAGAAATCCTTTCCCTCTTGGAAGTTATATTCTAGGGAAACTGAGTCAGTGTGTAGTCATAAGAGATTTTATTCTGATTTTTGATGTTTAAAATTCCAGGCTCAGATTGTTCTCCTGGTGATTCTCTTGCTTGCTGTTGCTGATTTCGTCATAGGAACATTTATCCCACTGGAGAGCAAGAAGCCCAAAGGTTTTTTTGGTTATAAATGTAAGTAAAATAGAGTATTTTTTTGAAGGTGTATATTATTACATTCTGTTAGTAAACAAATGTAGCACATTGTAGATATTTTGTGATATAATTGAGTTTGATGTAGTGACTTACCTAATTGACAATTCCGTTTAGTTCTGTCTCTTTTATGTATGTTACAGTTGGAGTTAAAAAACACTTCTATTTACATCTTTCCTTTTTCATTAAGCAACAAAAGATGAAAGAATAGAGAAAAATCAGTGCTATTGAGGAAGGGTGCTTTTGTCCTCTCTAATTTGGGAAATTTGTAACTGAAATGGTACCATTTGTTCTGACATGGCTTTTTTTATTCTTTCAGTTGTATTTAAGCACAATAGTCTAAAAGTGCCTAAGACTGTGAAAGCAACTGTAAATGTTAGTTTCTTGGTGTAATTGCAAGTTGAGTTTTTCTATAGTTTACATTATAACTTGTGTGGGAATTTTCCAGTTTTCATCTTCCATAACCCTTTTCATGCTGTATCTAATTGTCACTACTGGTGAAATTTACTTGTCGTTTATTATTTCCTAAAGTGTCTGTCTGTATCCATCCTCACCCCCACTCCATCCTCACCCCACCTAACTGGGCAGCTCTGAACCTCTCTCTGCAAGGTAAAGTGGAAGTGGGGAAGAAAAGTTGCAACAGTACCAGAGAGGCTTATCACTCAGGATAATAGATCTGCCTGTCTTCAGTTGATAAAAACTTGTTTTGAAGCCCTGCAAGAAGAAGCCTAGCTGTAGTTTTCTTGAGTTGTTTAGCACAGAGCTCCTGATAGAGTTACGTGAACAGATCGACTGTTAATTGATGCACATGTTCCTTCAGGATGTCTTACTAGAAAAAAAAATCAGCTGAACTAACCTGTGGAGCCAGGAGACCTACTTGTACATTTTGATGTAATCTATGCTCCCTAATTTATGTCATTGACTGGTAACAATATACAGTCCTTGGATCATAGCACTGCTTATATCAGACACTGACTTAGTTGGCTGGACTGTTTTCTGATAAGAATTGTTTCAAGGTTCTTAATCAAGGACACCCATCTGTTTGTGCCTAGTGGTCCTGGATTGATCGTTTGTCTAGATTGATTGATTGTCTATTCTCATTACTAGTGCTCACACCTACTAATAAACTGGGCTTTAAATTCTTGATTTCCTCGACTGAAGGACAGTGTCTCCACTAGGCATGCCAGAAGTGAACGTATCATCAATTAAGCAGATAATTTTCTGTATTTTGTGCTTTCATAATTATATTTGTGTTTAGAAGGTTCCTCGAGTTGGCTTTGTCTGATTTATTTCCATAGGTAGAGGTTATCATTCTGCCAGGGATGCCACGTGAGCAATGTGTTCTCAGGTCAGTGTATCGGGAGACTCACAAGATGTCCATTTTTCCCATCTCTGTGATGGTTTTTAACTTTGATAACTTGGTGAAAGTGCTACCTGAGAACTTTCTCTTTTGTGAGTGTGTAGACTGTTCCCCATTGTGCTTTCGCTTCCTTCTTAATTCCTCTCATCTGGATTCTGTCAAGGGCATGGCCAGAATGGTGCTGGAGCCAGCAGGCACTTCTTTAGTCCTCTGCCTCTCAGCAGAATTATGCTTAGTTGTCCCATCTCTTAAAATATTTTTCTTGTTTTATTTGATGTCAGACATGTTAGTGTTTTACCAACTCACTGGTCGCTGTATCTACTACTCCTGTTAAACCTGCTCATCTGCCTGTCCTGTAAATGTCAAGAGTCGCACAGAGTATGGTCCTGGGCTGTCTGACTAGGGTTGTTCCTTTGGAGATAACTGGTCTCAGGGCTCAAATATGGTACCAAGAGAGGGACTTGTTTCTATTCCTGGATTTCTCCTTTAGACTTCAGACATTTGTATATATCCAACTGCTTTTTTGATATCCCTCCTACCTTAACTTTCTCAGGCTTCTCCATCTCAGTTAGTGGAAGAAACCAGGATTTCAGTGTTTCCTACCTGCCCTCTTATTTCCTACTCCTTCTCTGACTAGTACATTATTCTCCCATCACTACGTGGAACCACCCAGTAACCCGATTGGTCTCCCTGCTCCCTATGTTAATGGGAAGTTTAACTATGGACGGTCCACTGTCCACACTGTGTTCCTGCAAGCATTAATCATATTGTGTCATTTGCATGTTTCTAGGTCTACCTTGGCTTCCCATTATATTTAGGATAAAATCTAAACTGTGGAATTTTGTATAATCTCACCCCACTGATCTCTCTAATCTCATTTCAGTTCTCCCCCTTACTTTGGGAGCTTTATATGCTTTTAGTTTCTCAGAAAAGCTAAATCTTTTTCCCACCTTGGGGCCTTTACACATGTTGTTTCTTATTGCTGGCATACTCTTTTCCCTGACCATCACATGGCAGGTTTTTGCTCAGTGAAGTCTCATCTTAAGTATTATCTCCTAGTTATCTCTAAATTTAGCCTTTTGTAGCCACATTGAATTAGATTCACTCTCATTCTTTATCACTACACCTTGTTTCCATCAATACATTTAACTGCTGCTTGTAATGAATGTTTCTTTACTTATTTTGTGGCTCCCCACGGAGACTCTCTAAGTTCCATGAAGGGAGGAACCATGTCTAGCTTGGTGCTGTTGGGGCTCCAGGCCCTTGAGATGCTAGATGGCTCCAGTGCAGACCTGGCGCATGGTAGACACTTTCAGTACTGGATGGCCAGATGGACAGATGAGAATTAATGTGTGTTGCAGTGTCAGTGCCTGTCAGAGTAGATGGAAACAGTAGAATTAATTGATGCTTTCGTTATTGTTGAAAAGGAAAGGCCCTTTACCTAGTTGGCTTTAGCTAACATTGTGGAAACTTGGTGAATAATGCAGCCTCAAAAATCAAACAGGTCACCGCTAGGAAATAGAGAAAGCTGTACATGATATATAAGTTGGTTGTAAGAAAAAAAATGGTTCCAGATTAAAGTGAGGTTCCCTTTGTTTTCCTACATCCTTTCTTTCTTCTTTGACCTCTGATATTGAGAGGTTTATCCATGCTTTGATTTACATTTGGATGAATAACACCAATCAAGTAGAAGTGCTTGAAACATAATTAGTAAGGTACACAAATAGCAGGGCAGGATCCAGGTCAAACCATCATTTGATTGTAAACTGTCCACTCATGCAAGAAAAGAGGGGCGTCAGTACTTGAATTAGGAAGTATTCAAGAACTGGCCGTTTACTGGAACTGAAGAAAAGTCAGGGATCATATATAACATGCTTACCACTTACTCTTGATCTAAATTATTACAGTCTAACGTGCTACATTAATTGCCAAAAATATTTTGGTCTTTGCAGCTGAAATATTTAGTGAAAATTTTGGACCAGATTTTCGAGAGGAAGAGACTTTCTTTTCTGTATTTGCCATCTTTTTTCCTGCTGCAACTGGTATTCTGGCCGGAGCAAATATCTCAGGTGATCTCGCAGTAAGTATTATAAATTACTGTGTTGATTATATGTAAAAAATGGTATACATATATTTAGTTTAAAAGATAGACTTAAAAAAATCTTCTTGTCTTCTAGGATCCTCAGTCAGCCATACCCAAAGGAACACTCTTAGCCATTTTAATTACTACGGTGGTTTACATAGGAATTGCAGTATCTGTAGGTAAATAGCCTTACATTTCTTTTGTTTCAGAAATTTCATGATGTACATACTATAAATATTTATTTTCATACCATTATATTTCTAACTTTTAATATCAGAATATTTCAATAAAAAGACATGGGAGTTTCATACTTTAATTCCAAAACAGTTTTAAGTAAACTAATAGTGATTTTATAGACATTTTCTAAACCACCAATGTCTATTATTTCTCTTCTTAGGATTTTTATTAACTCTAGGAAATCAGAAAATTATATAAAACTTTATTTGCAAACTCTTAAATTTTAGAGATATATTTATAGAAAATACTCACATGTAAAAGTAAGTGAATTTTACTCTCATACTTAGAAATTTTTAATATTTTTGTTTTTGGTGGCTATTTCTTGCAGTCTTACTAAATGAAGTTTGTTTTAAGAACATTAAGCAATGCCTGGCATTTTTTACCATAAAAACTGATTTTGGTGAATAGAACATACTACATTAAATAAACAGTGTTACTGTTTGAATAAAAAGTCTTAAATTGAATGAAATGATTTTAAATCATTTTATTACATTCATGGAATCAAAGCATTTTAGAACTTGAAAGGACTTAAATAGTCTCTAAATCCCTGTCTTATAGACTAGAGATTAAAAGCATAGAGGTTTTGCTATAAACATAACCGGCACTTGCTTTTATTATAGAATTATTTTCATGGCAAAGAGGATTGTTTTCAAATAAAATTTTCAGAGGCTGTTAAAAAAGTAGATTCTCTAACTGAAACATTCTAGTCAAGAACAAAATTTAATAGCCATTAATTTATATATCATTTATATGCAGTGGTTATAGATAAATTGTCTCAAGTTCATTAAACTTCCATGAAACTATATACTTTATCCAGAAAACATATATTCTTGAAATGTAAGCACTGTATTCATTGTCCTCTAAAAATCAAGTTTTACAGTTCAATGTAAGCATACTCCCAGTATAAATTGAAGTTTAATACCAGTCTAAAGAATTACATACTGCAAATTCATAGACTATAGAATATAAGGTTCCCATAATGTCTCAGTAAGAAAATTGTATTTTTCCATGTATTTATTGGGAAGTTACAATAGAACTGTTTTTACAAACTGCTAATTTGCATAAATGTAATTTTGAAGTTTCACTATAAACAAGAGTTAGAAATGCTATTAATAAATATTATCATGGTGGTCTAATTTACCATTTAAAAAAGGAATTGCATTTCATTTATCCTTACAATCCACATGTTAAGTCCCTGAAATTCACTTGGAAAAAACAAATGCTAATTATATATATAAGCTTAGCAAAATGTTTTTGTGTTCCCCTAAAGGTACCTAGCATACTCGTGTATGTTATACATAAGTTAGCTAAAGAAAATTTAGTTTTAATTTAAAGAATGGTATAACTGATTATGTTTCAAATGGGGAACTAATTTGTCAGAGCAGATGAATGTCTTCTCTTAAGTGCTCTAACTGCTGGCCCTCAGCTCACTGCATTCTGTGCGCAGGAACCCTTGGGGCAAGAGGAGGAGCCCATGGTCCTCTCCGTTTTTCTCTGATGCTCAGGAGCTGGGCCAGTAGAGACTGCGCCTACCGCAGGGGCCCTGCAACTGCTTCAGAGCAGTGGAACCTTCTTCCCCTAAGCAGTTCTGTCGTAGCACATGGCAGTGTGAAACTCCTGAAATCATAGCTGCTTTAGGGAAAACAAAAGGGTAGAGGTGCTCTACCCTCACCTCCCAAGGAGTTTCAGAAGTACCTTTACAGAAAGATGGTTTTGCAGACACTGCTCTGAAAGTTTCATGAAGACATTGAAGAATAAGGGACTTTCTTCATGTAGTCTGTCTAGTCATTATAATCCCTTTCAAACTTAATTTTCTGTTTAGTTTTTGCTGTGATGTCTATAATTTTTACCTCATAAGTGATGAGATAGTAGTGTTAAAGTGCTTAAAAAGTAAAACTATATGAAGATTAAGGAGTGGTAATTACTACTAATTGTATATCACTTGTTATTCCAAATACTGAAGTGCTTTTCTTTCAAGCTTTTCAGTGTTTATTATGGATGTTTTCAATTTTGCATGAAAGTAGAGAACATATTCTAATGAGCCCAGAAGAACCATCACCTGGCTTCAAAAAAGTTATCAAGAATTATCTGTAACATGGTTAATCTTATTTCATCCATTCACTCTGCTCCATGGGTTATTTTTAAGCAAATCTGAGGTACCACATATTTTCTTATTATCAAGGTAGACTACTTGAGACAAAGGTTTAAATAGAATTACCATTCATTAATGTCCAATTGTTTTTCCTCACAGAAGATAGGTGTTACCTGAAGTCTGATCTTTGGCACATTCCAAATGTATAATATTTGGAGTATAGGAAAACATTTCTGCCATTGGAACAGAATGTTTCATATTTGTTTCAACACAGTGTTTTATGTTTGTTTAACCAAATAGGCCAGGGAATTCTTTTGCTAGTGATTATTTTTCACAACTATGTTTACAAGGTTTTTAAGTGTGTATGAGTAAATTATGTGTATATACTACTCTTAATGATGTTCTTTTTCACCACTTAAATATTGAGGATCACAATGCTTCCCAAATTCTGTTCCAGGTATGGCTGTCTTACCTGTAAAGCAGTGTATGCTATAATAAGCCAGTATATATGCAGTCAGTCCCATAACTGCCTGTGGTTTCATAGGTGATTTTGAAATGGATGTAAATGTTAGTTATACTACTTGTTCTCAATGTCGCTTGTGCTTCAGGTGCTTGTGTTGTTCGGGATGCCACCGGGAACGTTAATGACACTATTGTAACAGAGCTAACAAACTGTACTTCTGCAGCCTGCCAATTAAACTTTGACTTTTCATCTTGTGAAGTCAGTCCTTGTTCCTATGGCCTAATGAACAACTTCCAGGTGAGCACCAAATTTATATTACACAGAACATACTTATCTAGGGGTCAGGCTGCTATCAGATCTGGAAGGGAGGACTTTTAATTACTTTATACCAAGTTACCTGTTTAAAAAGACTAATGGTAATGAACTAATTGGACAAACAGAAAAATATGAAAGGGTAAAATCTGAAGCTGTTCAGGAATAAAATGGCTCCTGAGGATAACACTTGTGTGACAGGGTATTACGTAGGACATACACAGAGTACGCTGTTAAGGAAAGAAGGAAGCAGCAGACGTGTCTCTGTTCTGCTCCACTGATCTTTGTCCCTCCACCAAAACATGGGTCTGAGGCCAGGTAGGTGGATTCTTCCCACATTATCCTTTTTCAAAGTTGTAGTTGTTTTAGTTCCTTTGATTTCTCTGTATAAATTTTAGAACAGTCTTAATTTATTTACAAAAATTCCTGCTGAAATTTTGATGGAACTGTATGAAACTTCTATACTGATCTGGGGAGAATTGCCTTGTTTACTACATTGAGTGTTCCAGTGCATGAGCAAGGAATGTTTCTCCATTTTTTTATACCTTGTTTGATTTCTTCCATCAGCATTATGTAATTTTCAGAATACAAATTCTGTACATATTTTCTTAGCTTTACACCTACATATTTCATTTTTATTTTGAACATTTTAAATCCATACTAATTGAAAGGAGTTCAGTTTTCTAATTGGATGTGTCTCCATGATTGCTTTGTGTATAAATATATATATATATGTGTGTGTGTTTTTTTTCGGTATCAGTAGTGTTACTTAATATGGCCCATATAGTCATGCTGTGCTAAACCACACTACCTTTTAATAGAATTGTTAATGGGTGCTTGCAAGTTTACAACCTTTTAAAACATATGAAGTATGTAAAGATAAGTATTACTTTTCAAGTATTTGGAGAATATCAGTCTTTCTGCCTTTTATTATTATCTCTATAAAGTACTGAAAGCAAAATGAAATTTTTGTAAAATTTACAGGTTTGTACAAACTGAGAAGAGATTGTCTGGAGGATAATTTTGAGAGTTGCTTATTAAGTCCTAGGATACTAGAAAAAGAACATAGAGGTGTAGATTCAAGAGATTAAAACAATCTATGATAAATTTATATAATACAGTTGTACTAATTCAAACTGAGAAATAAAATTTTGCTTCCTAGTGTTTTTTTCAATATTATGTAAACATAAACAGAATGGTTGAGTATTTAATGTATTTCAGAACAGTATAAATTTTATGTAGAACAATTAAACTTTACAATAAAATCTTGTAAATTAAATTTTCAGTGGCATTATTTTTATTTTTCTGTTGTATGGTTTCAAGCAGTTGATTGCACTTTCAGTGGTCATAAATATTGAACCCAATTATGTAATAGAAGTTTGTTTTCTAGTCACAAGACTAGGCAAATCGTAGGAATGAAAGAAAGTATTCATGTCCAGCTAATGATTCAGGCCAATTCTGACATTGATATTGTGTATGAAAAGCACAAAATGTTGGTCTCTGCTTGGTGGTTGCAAGTGCCAATTAGATTTCTGTGTTGTTGCCTTAAAATATAAAAGTATGTTGTCTTTATCACATCTAGTAGGACTCATCCAAGCAAAGAAGAATTTGGTATATGTAAAGTTGCTTTTCTAATTTAAGTAAAATTTTTTTAAAAACTAAAGCAATATAAAATGCAAAAAAATCCTGTAGAAATGCAAATTGCTTGTGATTTGGACAGTGAAAAGAATGGTGAATAGAACATTATCTGAGCAGCATATAAGTTGCAGTCCTGTCATGAAATCTATACAGAGCCACACTGTGTATAATGCTGTTTTGCATACAATTGACTTTTCATACTTAAGGAGGAAAAGTGATTTGAGTCATCCTGTTTGTATTGAACTTTTAGTTTTGAGATATAATCGTATGTTTCATATTGTTTTTCTACATGGTAATGTTTTCTGAAACCTCTGACTCACCATTACTTAATAAACAAAATGTGAGCTTCTTTGCTTTGTCAGTCAAAGGCCTTAAGTGTCATACCCAAACTTATGTCCACTGTTTTCTGTTGAGACTAAACTGCAGTGATTTCATGTTTGTGTACGTACACATGCACACATGCCTGCTGTACTTGGGTCTTTTATTAGGTGCTTCATTGTGCTTGGAATGCAGCTGCTTTTTCTTTTATACATCTAAATCTGCTTGGTTTCAAGGAAACCCAGCTCCATGAAGATTTTCTTCAACCCCAAGTCATCAACACACACACATCCCGATCACACAAAATATCACCGTTCATCTTACTTGCAACTTTTTTACCTTTCATTAGCTTTTGTCTTTTTTCCCCACTATTAGGAAAGGACCATCTTTTTTTTTTTTTGATCTTTGTTTCTGCTCTATATCGTGAACAACACAGATATTACCATTATTTGTATTCATTATTATTATCCTTCTACTCATTTTACCATAAAATGGTCAGAAATGCAGACGTGATTGGGTAAATATATGACTAGAAGACAGGAAGCTCACAAATCCTGGAAGCACAGTGTTCCAGATGCTAAGCATGAAGCATTATCTACCTCAATTCAGAGGTAATGGAAGCAGAGAAAATGGCTGTTTTTCCTCAAAACATGGAAGATGAGAAAGGTTACAGTTATATGTAACATTGGTTGTGTCAGTTTGCCTTACTCCAAGAGTATATCACATCTCTGTTCTCCACTTTTTTGTCCATTTGTCTCCTGTCTTCTTCACACTTATTTGAGGTTTTTACTAAGAGGCATGAAATTCTGTATAAACTGCTGAGTATATATAGCACAAATCAAGTCTGCTCATTTTTTTTACCTTAGTCTAGCTGTCCTTTACAATGTCCTTCCCTAAAGACATGGCTGGCAATGCTAGATAATCTAGCACTAACTGAAAAATATTGATTATGAAAAATGTATGGCATCCATGTAACTACTACATTGTTTAAAGGGCTGAATGGAAAATCATCTTCACAAGTTTGTTTTTCTCCCTAAGAGTCTCAGAGAAGTCAATGCTAATATTTCTTAAAACACTTAATGTGTTCTTCATTTTTACCACTAAGTCTTCTGGAAGATACAGGGAGAGACATTTAAGTGAAACAAGATGGTTTATGTACACATGAAATCAGAATTACGCATTATGGCCAGTGGTTGTGCCCATAGCTAACTTTACATCTGGTTTAAAATACGAAGTCATAGTCAACTGTGATGGTCTGGGTCAGTGTAAATGAAAGGTAAATCCCTACTAATGAAGTAATGAATCTAGGCGATGATCATTACAATGGATCAAGCTGATAGTGCCTGAACCCATCAGACACTCTTCCACCTTACTAATCTATTTGCACGAATTTCAAATGAACACTACAGTGAATACCGGTGTACCTACCCCTTCACTTGTATTCACTAATCATTTATATTTTGTCCCATTTGCTTTACCTTTGTATATTCTTATTCTCCTCAAACATGAAAATAAATTATATACATAATGACAGTATGGGGTATTTAAAACATCATGTACTAGCACAGTACAGTTGTCCCACCTAATACATTAATAAACACTTATTTAAATTTATTTTCCATATTTATATTTCCCCACTTGTTCCAGTAATGTCCTTTATAGCTATTTTTCCCATATCCATGATCCAATCTATGATCACCTATAACATTTAGTTGTCATGTGTGTTAGTTATCTTAAAATCCTTTAATCTAGAGGAATTCTAGCCTGTCCATTTTAATGTTTTAATACATTGACAATTTGAAGAGTCCAGGCAAGTTACTTTACATTGTGCCCTTCAGTTTGGATTTATCTGATTGTCTTCTCGTGATGTAAGTCATCAATCTGTTTTTTAAAACCATCATAGAGAAATATTTTAACATAAACCAGAGAAAGCAATATGATGTACTTAATGTGTACATTTTCCAGTGTCATCAGTCATCACTGCATGGCTATTTTTATCTATCTATTTATTTATTTATAATGCCCCACTTCCCAAATTACTTAGAAGCAAATCCTAGACTTAGATCTTTTCAGCTGGAAGTCTTCCCACATTTAGCTCTAAAGTTAAGGACTCTCTTTAAAAACAAAAAACATAACCACAGTATCGATCTACTATCTTAACATCAAGAAGAAACACCAGAATCCTAAGTATATCACAGCACCTTGAAATGTTTTTGCTGGAAAACTTGTATCTCAGTCTAATGAACTGTTTTGGTCTACCTGCCTGTGCACTAGAAATACAGAGATGAGGGGAGCAGAGTAAATGAGACAAGTTGGAGATACCGTCAGCGGAATCCAGAGGGTGGGGTTTCTCTAGGAGAAATGACATAAAAATAAAATGGAAAGGAAAGGGTGAACTGGTAGATTGAAAAAGACTTAAAGGATCTATCAACCAAATGTAACGTGTAATCCTTCTGTGGATCTTACTTTGAACAAATTGTGCCTCAAAAGCAAGAAAAGAGGGACAGTTTAGGGAATTTGAATGCTGATTATTGAATATTTAAGGAATAACTCAGTTTTTAAGCTGTGACAATGGCTTTTGTAGTTTAATTAAAGTTCTTATCAGAGGTATTTACTGAAACATATATGCATGAAATGATATCTGAAGTTTGATGCACAGTAATATGGGGATTGGTCCTGAGTTGGTCATTGTTGAAACTGAGTGATAGATATTCAGTGGTTTAGTATGCTATTCGCTCTGCCATTGTGTGTCTTTGAAATTTTACCAAATAAAAAGATGTTTTTAAAGTAAGGGCTAGTGGTAAATCTTTTTCAGAAATTTAAAATGCACATAAACATTGTTATTGTTTATCACAAAATTTTCCCTGATATTAGCCATCTTCATTGAAATAATAAAGATGTATAAGTACTTGAACTGTTTGTAAGACTTATTTTTCCATTGTCACTTTTTAAGGTGATGAGTATGGTGTCAGGATTTGCACCATTAATTTCTGCGGGTATCTTTTCAGCAACTCTTTCTTCTGCATTAGCATCCCTTGTGAGTGCTCCCAAAATATTTCAAGTAAGTATTTTCATATTACAAGCTTTACTAAAGGGGAAATTAAGATAATACATCTTGATTTTAGATTGTTAATATTTTCAAATTATTTGTTTACTTCTGTCAACCCCATATATGTATATGATACCTATGCACATATTGAAACAAGTATATGTGATTTTATGTATATGAATGTGAATATGTATTCTTGCATAAACATTTGTGCATTAACTTACTGTCAGTGTAATCTTTGAGTTGTCTTTTTGGAAATAGTAATGGAATTTTGTTTTTCTGACTTAATTTGTTGGCATAAATGTTTATATTGTCTTACTGAGGATAAGGAATACAGTTCAAGACATAAAGTAGAAGAATTTAAGGATCTTGCCCTATTAGCATGATGCCAACCTATATGCTTTATTTTACACATATATGAATGCCTGTGTGCCACACATTGTGTTAGCTGCTCAGGATATAAAGATGAACAAGACAGACATTATCTCACTTTAATGAGCATTCAACAAATAGCTGATAATAGGAAATTCTTTCTATTACTAAATCAAACAAATGTTGTTCTGTAGCCTTATTCCTAATGTAGTACTAGCCAGCGAAAACAGTAAAGGTGTAGAGGTCACATATATGTCATATTCATCAGGCTTCCAAATTTCTTTTATTTGTATGCCTGCTCCTCTGATTTTTTCTTCATAAAAGAATTTCAACATGGGGGTGGCATAAGGCAGACAAAAACTTCGGTGGTTTTTCTAAACCATCTATCTTTTGATGCTTAAAATGTTTGATCTCCATTACAGTTTGTAGGTGAAGCAGTGCAGCATGGGAAAGAAAGAGGACTAAAAATTAGAAACTTGGGTTCCATTTCTGATTAGCATATTGTAACTATAAGCAGTTCTGTATGTCTAACTTCATTGCATTTCATTTTAATGTTTACAATTTCTTCACTAGGCTCTATGTAAGGACAACATCTATCCAGCTTTCCAGATGTTTGCTAAAGGTTATGGGAAAAATAATGAACCTCTTCGTGGCTACATCTTAACATTCTTAATTGCACTTGGCTTCATCTTAATTGGTTAGTCATATAGATGGTGTGCTAATGTAGATTTTGGTGCATTTATAGTATTAGTTATAAACATTGAACTATATTATAAACAGAACATTACTCTGTCTAGTATACTAAGTTTCTTTCTGATCATATGAATGAGTGTTTAGAAAAATACAGCAGATAATAGTGTTCAGTGTACATATTGGCTAAAATTATTTTTTAAGTCCCCGGTAGGGCTAAGGGAACTCCTAGTTTCTGTCCATAAAACAAATATGGTAGCATAAGGAAAAGGACTCCAGTGTCCTCCATGAAGGTAGAGCCTCCACTTTTTGCCACTTTTGTCTCTGGTCACCACTGAGCTAATGGGTTTTTATTTTAAGTGTAATTTTACCACCAAGTGTGGAAACTAACTGTCTTACAATGCTGCTAGGTATGTATTTGTTATGGCTACTTTTGGAGAACAAGTTGCCGGTGTTTAGTGAAGTTTCCCACAATCCAGCAGTTCTCCTTAGTGGTATGTACCCTAGAGAAACTGGCATGTAGACCCAAAGAGCCATATATAAGAATATTTTCAGTGTCATTAATCATTAAACTGAGAAATGGAAGCAATCTGAACACCTATCAACAGAAGAATGAAACTGCAGAATAATACTCAGTGAACCAACTTGGTTTTCATATATCAGTGTGGATGAATCTCAAATATAAATGTAAAAAACCAAATTGCAGATACATGTAAAGTATGATATTATTTATGTAACTTTAAAAATACCCAAAATAGTAAAACAATGCTTATGGACTATATAGGCATGTGGTAAAACTATATAGTATTACTGGAAAGAATATTCCAAATTTGAAAGCATAAAATTTAAAGGGGTTTCGCTGTGTACATAAGACTTGATTTCTGAACAGTAAAGTATATGAAGTATATATGGCAAAGTATCTGTACTCATTAAATCTGGATGGTGGATATTGGATGTTCATTATGCTATAATATAAAGCTTTGAAGGGATTTCATAATTTTAAAAAGTTAAAAAATGTCAAATATGTCAATAAATACACCTACTGTTTCTTTTGCAGCTGAACTGAATGTTATTGCACCAATTATCTCCAACTTCTTCCTTGCATCATATGCACTGATCAATTTCTCAGTATTCCATGCATCACTTGCAAAATCTCCAGGTGATTTTACATTTAAAAAAATTTTATAAATATGTTAATATTAATGTCTTTGATTTCAGAGAAAATTAAACCAATTTTAAAAAGTGGTATATGTGAGATTAACATTTATTAATGTTCAGTCTCTTTTTACAGTTGAGTCAAATTGAGTCTTCGAATAACTCTTTGTTATGAAGTTTACTGGTGATATTCTGTTTTTCATCTTCAAAGCATTTAAGATAGCAATCTCAAATTCTGACTTAACACTGTGAACTAATTACTCTGCTTTCTTTTCCTGTTTTTATTGTCTTTTAGCTGTTTTCTGTGTCAGTTCTAAGAACATTATTATGATATGTTTAACCTGTACATATATTTTCAACACAATGAATTCTATGGAGTTCCTATACAAGGGGTTCTAGCGACTGAAAAAGTACCCATATGCTTCTGCTATGGGCTTCGGGTTGTAAACCATAACAACAGTGAGACAACAATGAAGGAAATGAGGGAACAAAGCACTGTTCCTTCTGAGGATCTAAAAGTCTCTTAGAACAGAAAGATGAGTATGAGAAGTTAAGACACAAATATCGTAGCTTCAATTTTTACTTAAAGAATATAAATTTTAGATGGTGTGGCTGTAACAGGACAACATGGGATTCTTTATTATGACTGTCAATATTAGTATCTTAGTTGTGATATTACAGTGTCATTTTGCAAGATACTGTCTTCGGGAGAAACTATGTAAAAGTTACTCAGAGTCTCTGTATTCTTACAACTTTGTGTGATTGCATTTATCTCAAAATTGAAAGTTTAATTTTAAAAAAGTATTGAAATGATTTTTTAAAATTTGGCTATGGAACTACCTATGAATGAAAATTTTAAAACATGGTGTTCAGCCCTTTTTAGAGTGAGTGCAATTCATAAATACTTCACCAAATGGAAAGATATGTATCAATAGTCAACGCTTAGTTTTCCAGCAAGTAGATGAATTTTTAATGATTCTCAAGAACATTTTGTTAGAATTATTTTGTATATTAAAATACGGATGTCCCATGCTAAAAAACATAAAACAGAGCCATGCTCTTAAGGACTTAATTTGAATATTACTTTCTTAAATCTTCTCTATTTTTAGCATTCACTAGGGTAGGTTGGTTTAAACTTTTTGGTTAAAAAGTTTAATACAGAACTAGTATGAATAATGTGGAAGTAAACAAATATGCCTCCTTGTGGCCATTAAATATCATGAAATTGTGATCAGTAATGTTCTATGACTTTACTGTTATACGTCAGCCTTACACTTAATGTTTAAAGTCCTCTCAGGATAACAGCCACAAAGAAAGTAATTTTTTGCATACATATATATTGTTGTCTACAGCAGATGAGGTATCTGAGTGACTTTATTTATCTTTTTTATTTGTTATTGTTAGGATGGCGCCCTGCATTCAAATACTACAACATGTGGATATCACTTATTGGAGCAATACTCTGTTGCATAGTGATGTTTGTCATCAACTGGTGGGCTGCACTGCTGACATACGTGATTGTTCTTGGGCTGTATATTTATGTTACTTACAAAAAACCAGGTCAGTAGTCTTTTTTATTTAGTATTTCAAGCTAGTAAACATCTAGAAGTTATTCATTATTTTTCATATCTAAGCATAATCTTTTGTGTATTTTGAAAGGTACCTTGTATAAAACCTAAAATACTTTATTCCCAGATACATGTAGTTTTAATGAAATAACTACTACAAGACTTTTATTTTGTGGAATTATTTTTACCCATAAATTAAATTTAATCCTCCTTGTAGAAAAAAAGCAAGTTCATCTAATTTACATTCTGTTGCAGTCAATATATTTTAAAATCATTCTTTGAAAGGATTATATTTGCAGTTCTGTAGTGGCTGTTAACCTAATAAGCATATGTATTAAGTACTGTGGTCTTAGTATTTGCTGTAGTATTATAGAACTCACAAGATACCAGAAGACATAGCATCTTCTCATCAAGGTAATGTATAGCAGGGAAAATAGAACAAACACGTTTTTATTAGGAAATAGTTAAACGTTACTTAGCATGAGTCAGACTGATAAACTACTGGGTGTGTCTGCACATAAGGAGATCATGCTAGAGTATATTAGGATTTGTCCAGTGTTCAGTATGGTAACCTATAGCACAGAATAAAGATCCAGGGAGAAAGGGTTGAACAGTTTTGGTCCAACAGAATATATTAAGAAGAGATTATAAGTAGTTGCAGTGTAGTCATTTTAAACAGTGAGGAATCATTTTGTAATCCAGATAAGAGACGGTAAGGTTTTAGATTAGAGTGATAATGGACAAAGAAGATATTGTTTTAACCATTTTAGATGCAATGATTTCTCTAATGTACCTGTCAAGTTTTTACAGTAGCAAATGTCTAAAATCATATTTGGTGTCCAGGCTGTTTACACAATAAGGAATAAAATTTTGCCTGTTGAAATAATTTACACGCTAGTAAGTACTGTAAATGGTACTTTCAGAGACCCAACATCTTGCAGAGATCTGCCTCTTTCCCATTAGACATTTGACTACATAACAATAATTTTAAATGTTTTGTTTATTTTGAGTTGCATGCACAGCATGTTTGCAGCCCTGTCACCATAGACTTTTTCTAAATTGTATTTTTTCTTTAAATGCAATTATAGTTCGTATTAGCATTGTCCTGGTGTCATGCTATGGACTTTACCTACTGAAAGTTCTGAATGCAGTGGTTTGTTTTACCAGTTGACTTTTTAAATATGAAAGCACTGTTTAATTCTCTCTGTCTTAAATTGGTTATTGATTGTTATTAATATTGTTGTTAATGCTGCATGAACACTCTCTTTCCACAGATGTGAACTGGGGATCCTCTACACAAGCCCTCACTTACCTGAACGCACTGCAGCATTCAATTCGTCTTTCAGGAGTGGAAGACCATGTGAAAAACTTTAGGTAAGCAATAAGTTACAGAGGAACATTTTATCGTAGGCGACACTGAGTTCTTCACCTACTGTTCAGTAACACTTTCGTGTGCTGATGTGATGAAAAGTTCTCTGAAAGCATATAATACTGTTTTCTGTTTTGGTTGGATTTGGGCAATTTCTTCAAAAACAAGCTTGAGGTTTCTTGGTTATCAAAATTTCAAAAAGATAAATTATCATACACCTTACCAAAAATGTTATGGTAAGTGATGGAGATCTCTTGTTTGAAAACTTCATAGGTGTCAAAAGGTGAACACTTTTTTCCTTCTTTGGCCACTGAAGTTATATAACTACTGTATAATTACTAAGTATGAAGTTCATAGAGATTTTTAACATGCCTCATTTTGTAATTTTACTATGGCACCAAATAATTTCATGTTAGTTACTTCTGTCTCATCATTGACTAAATGGAAACCAGTTTCAGTGATAAAGAATCAGTGCCTTAAACATCATTTATTACTATTTTCCTCAATAAATGGCTTTATATTTTATCTTAAAATAGTTTATCAGTAATCAATTTAAAAACTATTCCTTAATTTAACCTGGTTCTTATAATTGGTTGGTGAGATTTAGTTATTAAAGCACCTTCTCTAAATCCAGAAGTATTTACTTATGTAGTCTTAGGAATTATAGATTATTATTTATACTTAAACATAGGTTTATCATTTTTTAAAAAAATTAATAAACAGCCATTTTCATATTCTGTGAAACTATGAAATTTTGTTTCAGGGCTGTGAGCAGGTGACTTTCTGTAATCATGATAATCACTTTTTGGCTTTTGCATAATAAATAAAGACACGTTTCATATTTATCCTTGAACCAAAAGGGAAAAAATGTTTTTTAAGGAAACTTGAAGACTGAATAAGCACTGGAAGAAAATTGCTCTACTGAATTTCTCCCAATGAGAAAAGCTTTTGTGTGTCCTTCTGTTACTCTTTTGGGTACCTCCTCTCCCAGCCCCCTTTTTCTAGAATAAAAAGTTCCAGCAGGTCACAGATCCTCAAATTTGGAGTAGAGAGAAATTGGGAAATAAAAAAGGAATAAGAGCACTGGGAAGGACACTTATGAATTTCAGCACAATTTCAGTAGTTGATACCAAGTATGGTGGAAAATAGAAATCATTCCTTTATGTAAAAAGTTGTATCCCAGAACTGAGAGTAGGACCAAGAGTCAGGTTAATCTGCCATCAATAAAAGGCTTGTTGGTCTGACTTACTGTGGTAATGGGAACATTTCTTAAAAAGTATTTTCTTCCAATATGGTCTTACTGAATTTTTATCAGAATTATACATGAACATAATTTAGAGAGGAAAAACCTAGGTTTGTCATGAAAATTAGTAGCTGCCCCACTTCTCATGTCCCTATTTCTCATACTACATGCAACCACTTTCAGCTGATTAGTTTTGATTTGCTTCAGACTCCCAAACAACATGCTTGTCTTACGCTTTTTAATTTTTAATTTTAGGTATTACTTGTTAATGTCCTTCATCCATGTGTACACACACACACACACGCCCTCCCCTTTACCCCATCCTCTCAGTATATTTCTATGCCATTATTGTGATTAGATCATACCTGGTATTTATACTTTTATGACTTTTTAAACATGCTTCAGAGCTGAGCCATGTAGTCAGTTATGATTGCTTTTTATTTCCTCTGAGCAGCTTTCTTGCTTTCTCTAGAGCCAATAATCTTTCTTTTTTTAGTTTCCTGCTTGTCACTATCAGCCTTTACCAAATTTGCTAAAAGATGTAGTTTCTATTTCCTTGAAGTGTTTCTCACTGTTCCCTGTTTCTCTAGTTTAGGTTCTCAGATTTAGGCTTGTCTGCATTATCTGTGATCCTTCGCCAGGGAGGTTCTGCATTGGTGGGTGGGGCTTATCAGCGAAGCCCTTAGTGTAGATTAATGTGGCTTTGCTTGTTCTTTGAGAAATTTAAGTCATTTTAAAGACTTTATTTTTTGACATGATTACATTTCCCAGAAAGGAATCTTGGTCTTCTGCTTATTGATAAAAAGTCCTAGCTACCAGAGCTGTGAGCTGAGTGGGGAAGGAATGCAGAGGTCTTAGGATTCAGCATATAAATGTTCTCCCCACTTCCCTATTAAAGTAGCTGCTTCTGCCCTGAGCTGTTGCTGGGCTCCGAGACCAGAGGCATTCTTACAAGTAAGCCGTAGCCTAACAGGGTGGCGGCAGGACAGGCAAGTTGCTCATCATAGTGATGTGAATGATTGCGTTGATCTAGGTGTTTCTCACACAAAGGTCAAACCGTTCCTTTACTTTCTTTAATGCGCTGTCCCTGCCGCCACCAGAGGGACCTACTGCCTCCAGCGCCTAAGCACCCTGGTGACTTCTCGGTGCACAGTCAGTCTTACGGTTTCCTCTTATGCTCAGCCAGCCTTTTCCTGATTTGTCAAACCCTTTATTCTTCTTCCATCTGCTTTCTAGCTTTCAGTATTTCAGTGCTATTATGTCTTCTCTTGTTCTCCATATTTTTTGTGATAAATTCCGATTATACATAATCATGGAGATCTTTGAGGAAAGAGGTAAAAAAGGAAGGCAGGTGTTCATACTTTCTCATTTATACTCAGTCATCCCTGATATATTCTGTACTATATCTTTTTTGGTTTGATAAAACTATACCAAATTATGCCTTTGTGGTATATTTGCTATTTAGTAAAGATAGGGGCTACAAGTTAATTTCCCACAGTAATAGGTTATATTAGAGTGTATGTTAAACCACCCTAAAAAAAAGCTGAAAAAATACAGTGACTAAACAAGACAAAAATTGGTGCTATGCGATGGTCCAGAGGCAGGTTTCTGTCTCACGGCAGGTAGGCAGACTTGCTGCATTTGGCCTTCAGGTATCACATTCCTTGATCTGTCTTATCAGTCTGCCTTTGCCCAGTAAGTGTTTTTGTCCATGTGGTCAAAGTCATCACTGCATCCATCGTCTAACTTACAGGAGAGGAAAAGAAAGTACGGAAATGGCCAGCTTCCATTTTAAAGAATATGATCTGGAAATAGGAACACTGTATGGGCTGTGTACATCAGTCCCAGGGCCACTCTGAGCTGCTAGATGAGCTAGGAAACATAAGCTCTAGCTGGGGAACCATGAACCTGCTGACATTCAGGTAGAGAGACTGGACTATTAACAGTCAGCCATAGAGGATGATTTCCTGTTTAGTTTCCACAAAGCAATTCTTCCAGACAGAATTGGTTTTTCAGCTAGCTTGCTGAAATTCCAAGACAGTTTTTTTAATTCAGATTTTTATGTTAATTGTATAAGAATAATTAGGAACTACCCTAACAAGTAATTTAGTGATTAAGTCAGATATTTTATCTATTTGCTTTCGTTAAAGTTTTTTTTAAATTATATAAGTTCTTGTTTTAAAGAATTTTTACTAATCTGTTTGAACTTATAAAATGGATACTTGAACACTTTTTCATCAAACAAGATCGATTTCCATTTCTAGTCAGTGAAAATCAAGAGCTACAAATATATGAAAGTCCTGCCACTGTCTTGTGTTTGCAAAGGCAAACTGAATTCAATTTCGGCTTCAGCGTAATTAATTAGAATTAAAACTTTTAGTCCAAATAGAAATCTTCTCTTTACCATAGGTGGTTTTACTGATACAACAACAGTGATTTAGATTAAGCTAGATAAGAAAGTGCGGATACTATAAAGTATAGGTAATGATGAGGTGATCAAGCCAGAAGAAAAGTGACCCCTTTTGTACAGGACAGCAAGGTCATGCCCTCAGGAACTTCTATGAACTTTCTGAAAGAAATGCAGTATTTATTACCTTTAGAAGATGAAAGCCATTACATGTTTAACTAGCATGGCCATTTTTTTCTGTTAACCCAGAATCTTGATTTATAATATTACCTGTTATTATAGAAGGACATTGGCATGATGTTTATAACAAGGTTTTTTTCCTGAATTTCTCATGTATAAGAAACCTGGGTTAAAAGTCCTTTTCTCTAAATGAGAATCCTGTGGCCTGTGACCTTGAAGACAGCTGCATAAAGGAGATAATAGTGTAATCAAATATTCTTAGAGAAGCAACTTAAAATTATGTCCCCAAAGCCTAAACTTCTCTCTGTTTTTTTCTTTTAATTTCATATTAGGCCACAGTGTCTTGTTATGACAGGTGCTCCAAACTCACGCCCAGCTTTACTTCATCTTGTTCATGATTTCACAAAAAATGTTGGTTTGATGATCTGTGGTCATGTACATATGGTAAGTGTTAGTTTTTATAGTAAATCTTTTTTCACTCTGTGTATATAATTTGTAGTCTCGGGGGGTTCTAGATGTGAAATAATTTGACAAGATAAATCCATTGGATTTGCTTGGGGTTTTTTGAAGGTAGTTTTTTTCTTCAAAATCTTTTGCTTTATATTATTCAGCCATAAGAAGAAAACAAATCCTACCATTTGCAACAACATGGGTGGAGCTAGTATTATGCTCAGTGAAATAAGCCAGGCAGAGAAAGACAAATACCAAATGATTTCACTCATATGTGGAGTATAAGAACAAAGAAAAAACTGAAGGAACAGAACACCAGCAGAATCACAGAACCCAACAATGGAGTAACAGTTACCAAAGGGAAAGGGACTGGGGAAGATGGGTGGGAAGGGAGGGATAAGGGGGAAAAAGGGGCATTACGATCAGCACACATAATGTAGCAGCGGGGGGACACGGGAAAGGCAGTGTATACAGAGAAGACAAGTAATGATTCTAAGGCATCTTACTACGCTGATGGATAGTGATTGTAATGGGGTATGTTGGGGGGACTTAATAATAGGGGGAGTCTAGTAACCATAATGTCTTTCAAGTAATTGTACATTAACGATACCAAAAAAAAAAAATTAAGAATTCAGATAAACTTCAATTTAGCAATTCCATTTCTGGGACCCCTTTCCATAGAAATAAAAAGCACAAATATATAACTAGGAAAATGAATTAAATTTAAAAAATTACTTTTGCCTCTATAACTGTCTAAAATTTCACTCTTAAAAAAAAGATTTTGAAATTTTGAACGTTTATTGTTTTTCTTATTTATTATGATATTTCAGCAAACTGTGTTGCCCATGTAGATAAGTTTGGCCAAAACAAATAGCTTCTTAATGACTAAGGAGCCTATATTAAACCCAGTATGGGTTTTTCTTACTGATAGTTCTCATAGAGTCTTGAGAACATTAGGAACATTTATTCACCAGAAAAAAATGTTGGAAGAGGTAGACAATTCATGGTAAATATTTAGTATCCAGTGTCTAAGCACAGTGGATTGCTGAATTTCCAAATTCAAGCACTTTTAATTGCCCATTAATTTTTGTTTTGACCATTATTAAGAAAAATTATTAAAAATAGTGTTAAACATTCATCCAAAAGCACTTTTCTGTTTTTAGCATCTGGGCAATTGAAAAGATTCTTTAGAATATTTATTTGTCAGATTAGCTTTTCTCCATAGTGTCCAAGTTCATCTTGTTCTTGGGGCTAGAAATGTGTGTTGGATGCCGGCTGTCTGAGCCCCTGCTAGAGTTGCTCTTCACTTGTGGCCCCAGTGTAGCAATGCCATTTTGGGGAAACACTGAGACACTGGCCTGACTCAGGACCTGTGGAGTTTTCAGTGTTTCTCAAAGTTGGGGTCTTGAGCAGAAGTAATTACAAATGGGGCAGTTTTCCTATAAGGAAAGATAAATTGTATTTTTCCTTATTCATGTGCAATTGGTTCATGTGTAATCTTAAACTTATTTTTACATTTTGCTTTATACATTTGTGTATAGTACATTTTATGTTTTGCTTGCAATGGTCAAAATAGAATTGCAAATTTAAAAAGCTCATTTCCTTTTATTTCATCATGTAACAGAAATAAGAAGAAAAAAATACATTTATGTTATATAGCTCACATGTATTTTCAATGATACTTCCATATTACCGAGAATTAGTAACTCAGATGTTTGGGACAGACAAAAAGAAGGTGGGAAACAAAAAACAGAAAGCACTTATTTGTCTATGTAATCTCTTCCATTTTCAGTAATTTCTACTTTCTCTCATCTACTTAGTATAAAAAACTTACTGTTTATTTTCAGTCTGTCCTTTTTTCTCTTCTCCCTTCTACTGGCATCCCCAATGCATTAACTATTCTATCAGCTCTATCTTTCCATAATCTTTAAGTGTTAGAAAACATTCACTGACATGAAAATGAATGCTGCTGTACTTTTCTCCCTCATCCCCAATGTTTAGGCTCCTTGTTTGAGCCAGTTTAAAAGGATGACCTTTATAAATGTGGAAAATAGATTACCTTACAATTAAAGATACTGTTAATACTTTTACCTTAAAAGGGCCCTCGAAGACAAGCCATGAAAGAGATGTCCATTGATCAAGCCAAGTATCAGCGATGGCTCATTAAAAACAAAATGAAGGGTTTTTATGCTCCAGTACATGCAGATGACTTGAGAGAAGGTGCACAGTATTTGATGCAGGTAATTTGTTAGCGCTTTAAATAACAATATTTCAGTTTTTTGTAAGCATTATAAAGCTTAGCATTCTAGGTTTCATTTTTCATATTCATTCAAATGGTCAATTTAAAATATCTTTATTAAAGTAGACTAAGATTTATATAATTTTAGAGCTAAATGAGTTATAGAAACAATGTGCTATGGCTGACAGTGAAGAACCAGTTTGTAAATATCTTAGCCTGTTTCTCTAAGATTCTTCCCATTTATTCTGCTATAACTCACCGGGTTTTTTTGTTAGATTGTTAAGTAATGGCGGTCCTTATTTTTTTTTACATTCTAGTTCTGTTCTGTATTGTATTTCTCACTATTTATTCACTAGTACTAAACTTAGACTTCCCTTTTGGTTTTGTGTATGGCATAGCAGCCAGAATATGAGATTTGGAATCAGTCCTAGGTTTAAGTGATAGCCCTGCCACTTCCTTATTATGGATTTTGGATTAAACAAGTTATTTAATTTCTCTGAAGCTCAGAACCTCAGCCAGCCCTAAAGGTTCTGGAGGAAATAAACGGGTGGAGACAGTGTTTGCCAACTTACTTTTATAGGAATCCTTTTCTTCAAAAGAAAGCTTGACCCAGTCACTGTGTTGATGGTAGAGCTGCTTTGTTGCAGTAGAGGTGGGAGGCCTGGAGTGCTGTCACCTGAGTCCTTTCTGTTTTGTTTTTCTTAAAATTTGACAAGCACAGGGCTAAGAAGAACCTAGGCCATCCTCAGGAATACTAAATGTGGGAGGGGTTTGCTCTGCAGACATAAAGCTTTATCATAAATCATTGTAATGAAGGTACTGTGATATTAAAGTAGCAATGGACAGTTAGACTAATGGAACAAAACAGAAAAAATGGGCCATTCATACAGGAAATTTAATATATGACAGAGGTGGAATTGAAAGAATAGGTTGGGACAATTGATTATCCATGTGAAACAATAGTAACAGTTCCTTACAAAGACCACACACAAAAACCATTTCCAGATGGATTAAAGACCTAAATATGAAAGGTAAATTCCTTTAAACTTTTAGAAGAAAATTCAGAATAATTTTATGAACTTTGGCTAGGGAAGAACTTTTTAAAAATGAGGTATAAAAAGTTGAACTATGAAGAAGAGATCAGTTATTTTTTAGTTAAAATTAGAACTTTGTACATCTGAAGAAAACATGAAGGCAGAAAAAGCCACAGACCAAAAAGATACCAGGAAAAGAGCATATTATTAGCAAAGAGTATGGTCCAGGGTATATAAAGAAATACTACTACATAAGAGAGGGGAAAAAAAGGGAGCAAAAATATAAGAAAAGAAGAGGAAACCTAAATGACAAAAATTAAAATCACAGTAAAGTTCTGTTCCATTCCCATTAGAATGACTAAAATTAAGTCTGCCAATTCCAAGCATTAGAAGTGTGGCTATCCTAGGATATTACATACTTAAGTATGTACCTTAGAGAAACTTTTAATACATGTGAAGAACGTTGTATGTAAGTATTCATAGCAACATCATTTGTAATACTGAAAAAGAAATGAAAGTGACTTCAACAACCATCAATCACATAATCGACAGCTGTAAAATCCTGCAGTGGAATTCTCTGCAGGGGTGAAAAAGGAGCTGCTGTACATAGCAACGGAGATAAACCTCAAAAACTGAAGGCGGAGAAAGATGTGAACAATATGAACATATTATAGATTTTTTAAAATATGTAAATGAAAAATGTATATGTATGTATGTACATATACCTAAATAATGGAGTACATAGTAAAAATATACAGCAGGCATGAGAAGGATACATAAGGTGCTTAATGTTGTGATGTTTACTTTGTGATGTTTCTTAAGCAAAGTGGTGGATACATGATTATTTATTCTTTATTCACTTCTTTATGCAAAATATTTAAATATTCAAGTAAAATTCTATCCCTGGTCATGAGGTTGTTTCTAGTGGGTAAATCTTGCTTGTATTTGTACATTTTATAGGAACATTTTGATAAGTGCTTATGTATTTAGTAAATCTTTTGAAGAAAATGAAGGAAAATATTCCCTTAGAACAATGGTTCTTAAACTTAAGCATGCATCCCAACCACCTGGATGACTTGTGATAAGAGACTGCCAGACCTGACCTTTGGAATGAATGATTCAGTAGGTCTGGGGTGCAGCCTGAGAATTTGCATTTCTGTAAGCTTGCAGGTGCCCCCGCTGCTGCTGGTCCAATCCAGGCACTGCACTCCGAGAACCTCCACTTTTGAGGGTTTCAGTAGTATCAGTGATAATATCATCAATCTGATGAGGGTTCGGACCTGTCTGCCCCGTCATTGCCTACCACCTAAGGTATTCACCCCGGTGGGTAATGACAGTAGTGTGGGGCAGGGTTAGGATATGTACAGCAGTGTCATATCTGTAAGCCTGGCAAATGTAAGCACTTATGAAGATGCCCAGGAGATTGGCTTTGTTATAGTGGCAGAGGTATATGAGGAACTATATAACATAGCCTTACAAACAGGTGAGTTGCCTCTGTAGAATAATCATTCAAACCAGTAGTATAAATTGTCACTGAGAGTATTTATCTTCGCTTTGTACATTCTGGAAACCAATTATAAAAAGTGGCAAATGTCTGTATGTCTGGAGGTTTATAATCTTTGTCAAAATAGTTTTTTATACATTGATTTCTTTCTACAGTAACCTGTTTTCTAATTCTAGAGATGCTGTTCTTTGATGGTTTTGTTATGCTTTACTATGTCATACATTCTGACTTTTCATTGCTTTGTCCCCTGAGTTGTCTAGTTACTAATTATAATCATAAACATTTATTTATCATTAAATTACCAGTAAGTATCCAGCCTCCACAACAGAACTTGAGATTCACTAATTTTAGAGGTGGTCTAATAGATACCTTGCTTAGGGAGCCCCTTGTCAGTGAGACATTAGCACTGCTAACTTCTTTGTGTATTTGGATTTGTCTTTTAAATGGCAGAAACCACTTGATTGTCAGTCCAATTTTAGAGAGTTCATTTTAAAG
Organism: Manis javanica; assembly: GCF_040802235.1. Lineage (NCBI taxonomy): Eukaryota > Metazoa > Chordata > Mammalia > Pholidota > Manidae > Manis > Manis javanica. The sequence goes on along the minus strand of NC_133169.1, from coordinate 56,188,592 downwards.
ACTAAAAGTCTCTTGTGGTCAGGTGACATCATGGTGGCCTTAAAAGTGAAGTGATTTCATTTAGTCTCAATGTGGAGATAATTTTGCCTTTTTTCCTGGGCAAAAAAATAGCTTAAAATTATACTGTGTAATATGTGCTAAGTGTTTTCTGATACCTTGTCTCTATCAGCCACATTTTGAGGTAAACAGTGATGTTTTTAAATTCTTCTAAAATAAGTAAACTGGAATAATTTTACATTGTCAATAAGAATATTTGGAAAAGTAAATTATATCCATGTCCTTACAGCCTCATCCTAAATGTATATAATGCCATGAGATGTTAACTAATGATAATTTAAGGCATATTACTGTTACTAAACATTTCAAAATTGACCATACACAACATCTAACCAAAACTGCAATTTTTTTCAGTAATTTTTAAAGTAATACAAGTCTCATGGCAGGACTTAACTTAAATAGTTAAGTGTGGCATTTGAAAATGTTTTTACTATTAGTGAAAGACAAAAAAAAAAGCCACATACCATTGGGGAAACAGCTATCTTTTATGGTGCAGTAAAAATGATTATTAGATACATAGAAAAATGTTATAACAAACTAAATGCATTTCTTGGCAACAAATTCTGGTGGAAGATGCATGGAAAACATTACAAAAAGCTCAAAGAAATAAAGAGCACAGTAGGAATGTGTGATTGAAACTAGAAATATGTGTAGTAAGCTTCAGATGATTGCTATTCTGCCAGACCAATTTCAATTATGAAATTCCACAAAGCAGTAGTTTTCTCTGAACCATTTAAAGAAATATGTTCCAGAGAAGACGTATTTTCAGTAATAAATTATTCCTAAAACACATGCTGTTTTATGGAAACTGAAAATGTTACTTCTCATTAAATAGCTACTTTGATTAGAATTTACAAAGGATTTAAGGGTGAGTGATACTTGTGAAATGTCTTTGCTCATTGAAGGGGAAGTTATTGAAATAATGAAGTTGAAAGCAGAAGTGCACAGAGTGCCACAGGATGTTATTGTTAATTTCATAAAAATAAAACCTTTTAATTGTTATAAGTTTGCTATTGTTAATTTCATAAAAAATGAACCTTTTAAATGTAAGAAGTCTGATGAGAAAAGGAATAACTGACAGTATTTTGTACTATCAGGAAGTTACTAGTGATCTTCTGGCTTAGTTTTCTGAAAGCTATGAAACTTAAAGATAATTTCTTGGCTTTCTTTTACCAAAAAAGATAGGGGGAGTGGATGAAAATATACTATGTGGTTAGTGGCTACCTTGCTACCTAAGTTTTAAAAAAGAAAAATGAATATTTTTTATCTGAAACTTGAAAAGAAAGCATTGTTTTAAATACTGAGTGGAAAAAAAATCTTGTTTTTTGAAAGAAACTTGTATACAGGTCAGTTTGAAAATGAATGTAAACTTTACATGGTTAGAAATAGTTCTTTTGTTCCCTGATTATCTCAAGTCCTTAGGACAATATCTAGCACAGGGTCAGCACTTGATAAATACTTGAATTAATTTAGTTTTTTTGTAAAAATATTAAGTATGTCACCTGTAAAAACAAGTGCCACATCACACCATATACAAAAATTAACTCAAAAATGGATCACTCTCCTGAATGTAAGAACTAAAACCATAAACCGCTTAGAAGAAAACATGGAGGTAAATCATCATGACCTTGCATGTAGCAATGGATTCTTAGATATGACATCAAATGCATGAGTAACAGAAAAAAAAAAGTAGATAAATTGGACTTCATCAAAATTAAAAACTTTATGTACCAGAGGGCATTATCAAGAAAATTGAAAGACTACCTACAACGGAAGAAAACATTTGCAAATCATGTATCTGATAAAGTTTAATATCTAGAAGATACATTAAACTCCTAAACAGAAGGATGCCCAATTTTTAAAAGGGAAAAAGGACTTGTGTAAACATTTCTCCAAAGAAGATACAAAGATAGCTAATAAGCACATGAAAAGATGCTCAATATCACTAGTCATTAGGGAAATGCAAATCAAAACCACAATGAGATACCACTTTATACTGCTAGGATGCCTGTTATTTAAAAACAAAAATAAAAACAAAACAACAGGAAATTACAAGTGTTATGAAAGATGCACAGAAATTGGAACCTGTGCATAACTTGTGAAAATGTAAATGCCACAGCCACTATGGGAAACAGTTTGGTGGTTCCTCAAAAAGCTAAGCATGGAACTAATCATATGATCAGTAGTTCTACTCAGCCGTATTCCTAAAAAAATTAAAAGCAGGGAGTCAGAAAGAAACTTACATGCCAATGTTTACTACAGCATTAGTCACAACAGCCAAAAGGTAGAAACAACCTAAATGTCCATCAGCAGATGAATGTATAAAAAAAAATGTATGTGTGTTTGTACACACATATACATACATGGAGTATTAGCCATAAAAAGGAATGACTTTCTGAAATATCTGGGATAAGCAAATTCAAGAGACAGAAATAGATTAGTTATTGGGGTCTGGAAGGAGGAGAGAATGAGTAACTATTACTTATGGTTACAGAATTTTTGAAGTGATGAAGTTTTGAAAATATGTAATGAAGCTTAAAAATCAGTGTTTGAAATCTTACAGAAGAAGAGATTTATTGGATTTGGGGACATATCTGTTAAGCATACTGAATTGCAACTCTTGATAAAGTTGCAAGAAAAACTGATAAACAGTTGAGGAAGGAACTCAACTAGCCAAATTTCAGCAGAAGCTTTTACATGATTGGAAGAAAGAATTCAAAATTTAGTATTTATATGATTCAAAACTGCAACCAATAGTGAATGCCTTCATTTGGACTTTTGCCTCTAAGTTTTAATGCCTATAAAAATACATAACTGGGAGTACCATTGTATCATGAGTTTTATAAAAGGTTAAATATATTCCATCATCTTCCTCTTACTAAATACATGAAAATTTTGATAAGTCATTAAAGTACAATAATGTACCCCTACAACTTTTCAAGTATTTAATTTTATCTTCTACTTTTGTAAATGTTTAATCTTAATATATGATTAATGTATGTATAATTTTAAATATGCATATATTAGATGCTCAAGAATGTTTGCTGGTAAGGATACATAATTTAAAAATGTTTGAGGCTGTCCATTTGGAAGGTTTCCTCATTTAAAATAAATTTTGTTGAATAGCGTATCTTTAAAGTTATATTTTCCCTACATTTTAGGCTGCTGGTCTTGGGCGTATGAAACCAAATACACTTGTCCTTGGATTTAAGAAAGATTGGTTGCAAGCAGATATGCGGGATGTGGATATGTATATAAACTTATTTCAGTAAGTATCCTTTGAATCCTGTAACTCAGTTGATTCAGAAAATGTTGATTTTGAAAGTTTGCACTGGTTTTTGAAGCCTGTTTGTACTATAGTCGCTTCTGGTGGGAGCATAAGTTTGAAAAGAATTACACAAGATTATCCGGATTTTAAACTGATGTCTATTGACAAATTTTGGATTAATTGATCTCTCTATATGCTTGAACATTCACACATATATAAGCATTCACACACACATATATAAACATTCACACACACGTTTATACTCTGGTTTCCTATTTATGTTAGTGAACTTCATACCCCTACAGCTGTTGGGAAGCAGCATCCCTAATGTTTTTAGACCCAGGACCTTCCGAATTGCATCGTTTTAATATCTGATGCTGAGGAAGGCATTTCATCACTGATGCCAGCCTCCGGTTTAGGTTTCAAGCTTATTTTGCAGTAGCCTTTTGTTTACCCATTAAGTTATTTACATTACTTTTTAAAAATGTATTTATATGCTTTATTTTTCCACCTCCTTCAAGTATAGTTCTGAGTTGATTCACTTTTTAATGGTATTTCCAATGATCTTTATCAGACAGCTGATTTTTTATTGACATCACTTTAACTTCCTGTGTATGAATTGGTTACTGGGTTCTTTTTTTTTTTTTTTTTTTTTGAGAGGGCATCTCTCATATTTATTGATCAAATGGTTGTTAACAACAATAAAATTCAGTATAGGGGGGTCAATGCTCAATGTACAATCATTAATCCATCTCAAGCCTAACTCTCGTCAGTCTCCAATCTTCTGAAGCATAACGAACAAGTTCTTACATGGTGAACGAATTCTTACATAGTGAATAAATTCTTACATGGTGAACAGTACAAGGGCATTCATCACAGAAACTTACGGTTTTGATCACGCATTATGAATTATAAACAATCATGTCAAATATGAATATTCATTTGATTTTTATACTTGATTTATATGTTGATCCCACATTTCTCCCTTTATTATTATTATTATTATTATTATTTTTTTTTTTTTGAGAGGGCATCTCTCATATTTATTGATCAAATGGTTGTTAACAACAATAAAATTCAGTATAGGGGGGTCAATGCTCAATGTACAATCATTAATCCATCTCAAGCCTAATTCTCGTCAGTCTCCAATCTTCTGAAGCATAACGAACAAGTTCTTCATGGTGAACGAATTCTTACAGAGTGAATAAATTCTTACATGGTGAACAGTACAAGGGCATTCATCACAGAAACTTTCGGTTTTGATCATGCAATATGACCTATAAACCATCAGGTCAAATATGAATATTCATTTGATTTTTGTACTTGATTTATATGTTGATCCCACATTTCTCCTATTATTATTATTATTTTTATTTTTAATAAAATGCTGAAGTGGTAGGTAGATGCAGGATAAAGGTAGAAAACATAGTTTAGTGCTGTAAGAAGGCAAATAAAGATGATCAGATGATCAGGTGTGTGCCTATGGACTAAGTATTAATCCAGGCTAGACAAGGGCAGCAAGACATCCACGGATACAGAAGATTTCTCTCAAAGCAGGGGGGGTGAGGTTCTGAGCCTCACCTCTGTTGATCCCCAAATTCTCACCTGATGGCCCCCCTGCGACTGTGCCTGTCTTAGGTTGTTCCTCCCTTGAGGAATCTTACCCGTCTCTGGCTAACCAGTCATCTTCCGGGGCCATGCAGGGAAATGTAAAGTTGGTAAGTGAGAGAGAAGCCATATTGTTTGCAAAGGTTAGCTTTTTACTTCTTTGCAGATTTATGCCCTGTGGCTTCTATGCCCAGCACTTGTCTCGAGGTATCTTTACCACCTGGAGGAATTATGATACTCGGTAAATTCGATATGAGGCACGAATTCTATTTAAGGTTTGTAATTAGGAAGGAAGAAGAAAAGCTATAGATGTAGCATATGAAGGAAACTTGGGAGGATTGATTATTTCTTTGACATATCTTCTTGTATAGTACCTTAAGTATGTATAGGTTTTAAACTACTAACTAATTTGCACACACATATTAACATAATAGGAATACGGTGACATAAACAAAGCAAATCTATAATTACCAGCCATCTCCAGTGAAGCCAAGAAAACCATTTAGGCACCCTAGGCATTTGTGAAAATTTATCTATGATATGATGGATATTGTCCAACTGTACTTGAACCATCAGACAAATTAAAGCAGCCCATTTCTGGGATCTGTTCACATCCCATATGTTCTTTTAACCATAGATAGTCTATAGTCATGAGATTTTGGAGTGCTACAACTTGCACCCCTCCCAACTCCTGGTTGAGTTCCAACAGTACAGATCCGGTCAAATTCGTTGTCTCACTGTATGCACATGCCAGCCTAGACATCTCCCTCCTCCTTCTTATGGCAAGTCCAGGAGACGGTGGGCTGGATGCAGCCACAACCGCAGCATCGTCCGGATCCCTGTGGAGGCTTTTTGATGATCATCCCCCGGCACGAGTCCTCCAGAGAGTGCTGATGCCGGAAGCTCCTCCTCATATCGTATCTTAGTTCATTTTCTGGGTATCCAAGCTAGGCCTTGATCTTCTGCGTAGAAACAAACAGACCCTTTGCCCACACTTTGACATGCCCTCTATACCACTGTGCAGAACTCATTGGAGGTCAGCACACAGTAACTGCTTTTTTTTTTTTTTTTTTTTAATTAAGAGAAAGGAATATTATCAGAAAAGAGTACCTCCATAGCTGATCATCTGACACCCTTTAAGTGATCAACATTAAGGATATTTAAAGCATGCGTTGATCTTTGATTTACCAATAGTTTTATCCTGTTAAGGAGTAATCCCCCTTTTCTTTCTTTCTTTCTTTTTTTTTTTTAAATTTTTAATCTACACTTACCTGAAGAATACTATGTTTACTATGCTCTCCCCTATATCAGGTCCCCCCTAACAAACACATTACGGTTACTGTCCATCAGCTTAGCAAAATGTGGTAGAGTCACTACTTGTCCTCTCTGTGTTGTGCAGCCCACCCTCCCCTTTCTCCCTCCCCCCCATGCATGCTAATCTTAATACCCCCCTTCTTCTTCCCCCCCCTTATCCCTCCCTGCCCACCCATCCTCCCCAGTTCCTTTCCCTTTGGTACCTGTTAGTCCATTTTTGGGTTCTGTAATTCTGCTGCTGTTTTGTTCCTTCAGTTTTTCCTTTGTTCCTATACTCCTCAGATGAGTGAAATCATTTGGTATTTCTCTTTCTCCGCTTGGCTTATTTCACTGAGCATAATACTCTCCAGCTCCATCCATGTTGCTGCAAATGGTTGGATTTTTCCACTTCTTATGGCTGAGTAGTATTCCATTGTGTATATGTACCACATCTTCTTTATCCATTCATCTACAGATGGACATTTAGGTTGCTTCCAATTCTTGGCTATTGTAAATAGTGCTGCGATAAACATAGGAGTGCATCTGTCTTTCTCAAACTTGATTGCTGCGTTCTTAGGGTAAATTCCTAGGAGTGGAATTCCTGGGTCAAATGGTAGGTCTGTTTTGAGCATTTTGATGCACCTCCATACTGCTTTCCACAATGGTTGAACTAATTTACATTCCCACCAGCAGTGTAGGAGGGTTCCCCTTTCTCCACAGCCTCGCCAACATTTGTTGTTGTTTGTCTTTTGGATGGCAGCTATCCTTACTGGTGTGAGGTGATACCTCATTGTAGTTTTAATTTGCATTTCTCTGATAATTAGCGATGTGGAGCATCTTTTCATGTGTCTCTTGGCCATCTGTATTTCTTTTTTGGAGAACTGTCTGTTCAGTTCCTCTGCCCATTTTTTAATTGGGTTATTTGTTTTTTGTTTGTTGAGGCGTGTGAGCTCTTTATATATTCTGGACGTCAAGCCTTTATCAGATCTGTCATTTTCAAATATATTCTCCCATACTGTAGGGTTCCTTTTTGTTCTATTGATGGTGTCTTTCGCTGTACAGAAGCTTTTCAGCTTAATGTAGTCCCACTTGCTCATTTTTGCTGTTGTTTTCCTTGCCCGGGGAGATATGTTCAAGAAGAGATCACTCATGTTTATATCTAAGAGGTTTTTGCCTATGTTTTTTTCCAAGAGTTTAATGGTTTCGTGACTTACATTCAGGTCTTTGATCCATTTTGAGTTTACCTTTGTATATGGGGTTAGACAATGGTCCAGTTTCATTCTCCTACATGTAGCTGTCCAGTTTTGCCAGCACCATCTGTTGAAGAGACTGTCATTTTGCCATTGTATGTCCATGGCTCCTTTATCAAATATTAATTGACCATATATGTTTGGGTTAATTTCTGGGGTCTCTAATCTGTTCCACTGGTCTGTGGCTCTGTTCTTGTGCCAGTACCAAATTGTCTTGATTACTATGGCTTTGTAGTAGAGCTTGAAGTTGGGGAGTGAGATCCCCCCTACTTTATTCTTCTTTTTCAGGATTGCTTTGGCTATTCGGGGTCTTTGGTGTTTCCATATGAATTTTTGAATTATTTGTTCCAATTCATTGAAGAATGTTGCTGGTAATTTGAGAGGGATTGCATCAAATTTGTATATTGCTTTCGGCAGGATGGCCATTTTGACGATATTAATTCTTCCTAGCCATGAGCATGGGATGAGTTTCCATTTATTAGTGTCCCCTTTATTTTCTCTTAAGAGTGACTTGTAGTTTTCAGAGTATAAGTCTTTCACTTCCTTGGTTAGGTTTATTCCTAGGTATTTTATTCTTTTTGATGCAATGGTGAATGGAATTGTTTTCCTGATTTCTCTTTCTATTGATTCGTTGTTAGTGTATAGGAAAGCTACAGATTTCTGTGTGTTGATTTTGTATCCTGCAACTTTGCTGTATTCCGATATCAGTTCTAGTAGTTTTAGAGTGGAGTCTTTAGGGTTTATTATGTACAGTATCATATCATCTGCAAATAGTGACAATTTAACTTCTTCTTTACCAATCTGGATTCCTTGTATTTCTTTGTTTTGTCTGATTGCCGTGGCTAGGACCTCCAGTACTATGTTAAATAACAGTGGGGAGAGTGGGCATCCCTGTCTGGTTCCCGATCTCAGTGGAAATGCTTTCAGCTTCTCGCTGTTCAGTATAATGCTGGCTGTGGGTTTATCATATATGGCCTTTATTATGTTGAGGTACTTGCCCTCTATTCCCATTTTGCTGAGAGTTTTTATCATGAATGGATGTTGAATTTTGTCAAATGCTTTTTCAGCATCTATGGAGATGATCATGTGGTTTTTGTCTTTCTTTTTGTTGATGTGGTGGATGATGTTGATGGATTTTCGAATGTTGTACCATCCTTGCATCCCTGGGATGAACCCCACTTGGTCATGGTGTATGATCCTTTTGATATACTGTTGAATTCTGTTTGCTAAGATTTTATTGAGTATTTTTGCATCTACATTCATCAGGGATATTGGTCTGTAATTTTCTTTTTTGGTGGGGTCTTTTCCTGGTTTTGGTATTAGGGTGATGTTGGCTTCATAGAATGAGTTTGGGAGTATTCCCTCTTCTTCTATTTTGTGGAACACTTTAAGGAGAATGGGTATTATGTCTTCTCTGTGTGTCTGATAAAATTCCGAGGTAAATCCGTCCGGCCCCGGGGTTTTGTTCTTGGGTAGTTTTTTGATTACTGTTTCAATTTCTTTGCTTGTAATTGGTTTGTTTAACTTTTGTGTTTCTTCCTTGGTCAGTCTTGGGAGGTTGTATTTTTCTAGGAAGTTGTCCATTTCTTCTAGGTTTTCCAGCTTGTTGGCATATAGGTTTTCATAGTAGTCTTTAATAATTCTTTGTATTTGTGTGGAGTCTGTCGTGATTTTTCCATTCTCATTTCTGATTATGTTGATTTGTGTTGACTCTCTTTTTCTCTTAATAAGTTGGGCTAGAGGCTTATCTATTTTGTTTATTTTCTCAAAGAACCAGCTCTTGGTTTCGTTGATTTTTGCTATTGTTTTATTCTTCTCAATTTTGTTTATTTCTTCTCTAATCTTTATTATGTCCCTCCTTCTGCTGACTTTAGGCCTCATTTGTTCTTCTTTTTCCAGTTTTAATAGTTGTGATGTTAGACTATTCATTTGGGATTGTTCTTCCTTCTTCAAGTGTGCCTGGATTGCTATATACTTTCCTCTTAAGACTGCTTTCGCTGCATCCCACAGAAGTTTGGGCTTAGTGTTGTTGTTGTCATTTGTTTCTATATATTCCTTGATCTCTATTTTGATTTGTTCATTGATCCATTGATTATTTAGTAGCATGTTGTTAAGCCTCCATGTGTTTGTGAGCCTTTTTGTTTTCTTTGTAGAATTTATTTCTACTTTCATACCTTTGTGGTCTGAAAAATTGGTTGGTAGAATTTCAATATTGTGGAATTTACTGAGGCTCTTTTTGTGAGCTAGTATGTGGTCTATTCTGGAGAATGTTCCATGTGCACTTGAGAAGAATGTATATCCTGTTGCTTTTGGATGTAAAGTTCTATAGATGTCTATTAGGTCCATCTGTTCTAGTGTGTTGTTCAGTGCCTGTGTGTCTTTACTTATTTTCTGCCCGGTGGATCTATCCTTTGGGGTGAGTGGTGTGTTGAAGTCTCCTACAATGAATGCATTGCAGTCTATTTCCCTCTTTAGTTCTGTTAGTATTTGCTTCACATATGCTGGTGCTCCTGTATTGGGTGCATATATATTTAGAATGGTTATATCCTCTTGTTGGACTAAGCCCTTTATCATTATGTAGTGGCCTTCTTTATCTCTTGTTACTTTCTTTGTTTTGAAGTCTATTTTGTCTGATATTAGTACTGCAACCCCTGCTTTCTTCTCACTGTTGTTTGCCTGAAATATGTTTTTCCATCCCTTGACTTTTAGTCTATGCTTATCTTTGGGTTTAAGGTGAGTTTCTTGTAAGCAGCATATAGATGGGTCTTGCTTTTTTATCCATTCTATTACTCTATGTCTTTTGTTTGGTGCATTAAGTCCATTTACATTTAGGGTGACTATTGAAAGATATGTACTTATTGCCATTGCAGGCTTTAGATTCGTGGTTACCAAAGGTTCAAGGTTAGCTTCTTTAGTATCTTACTGCCTAACTTAGCTCGCTTATTGAGCTGTTATATACACTGTCTGGAGAGTCTTTTCTTCTCTCCCTTCTTATTCCTCCTCCTCCATTCTTCATATGTTGTGTGTTTTGTTCTGTGCTCTTTTTAGGGGTGCTCCCATCTAGAGCAGTCCCTGTAGGATGCCCTGTAGAGGTGGTTTGTGGGAAGCAAATTCCCTCAGCTTTTGCTTGTCTGGGAATTGTTTGATCCCACCGTCATATTTAAATGATAGTCGTGCTGGATACAGTATCCTTGGTTCAAGGCCCTTCTGTTTCATTGCATTAAGTATATCATGCCATTCTCTTCTGGCCTGTAGGGTTTCTGTTGAGAAGTCTGATGTTAGCCTGATTGGTTTTCCTTTATAGGTGACCTTTTTCTCTCTAGCTGCCTTTAAAACTCTTTCCTTGTCCTTGATCCTTGCCATTTTAATTATTATGTGTCTTGGTGTTGTCCTCCTTGGATCCTTTCTGTTGGGGGTTCTGCATAATTCCATGGTCTGTTCGATTATTTCCTCCCCCAGTTTGGGGAAGTTTTCAGCAATTATTTCTTCAAAGACACTATCTATCCCTTTTCCTCTTTCTTCCTCTTCTGGTATCCCTATAATACGAATGTTTTTCCTTTTGTATTGGTCACATATTTCTCTTAGTGTTGTTTCATTCCTGGAGATCCTTTTATCTCTCTCTATGTCAGCTTCTATACGTTCCTATTCTCTGGCTTCTATTCCTTCAATGGCCTCTTGCATCTTATCCATTCTGCTTATAAATCCTTCCAGGGATTGTTTCACTTCTGTGATCTCTTTCCTGACATCTGTGATCTCCTTCCGGACTTCATCCCACTGCTCTTGCATTTTTCTCTGCATCTCATCCCATTGCTCTTGCATTTTTTTCTGCATCTCTGTCAGCATGTTCATGATTTTTATTTTGAATTCTTTTTCAGGAAGACTAGTTAGGTCTGTCTCCTTCTCAGGTGTTGTCTCTGTGATCTTTGTCTGCCTGTAGTTTTGCCTTTTCATGGTGATAGAGATAGTTTGCAGAGCTGGTACAAGTGACCGCTGGAAGAGCTTCCCTTCTTGTTGGTTTGTAGCCTTTTCCTGGGAGAATAGCGACCTCTAGTGGCTTGTGCTGGGCAGCTGTGCGCAGACAGGGCTTCTGCTTCCTGCCCAGTTGCTTTGGGGTTTATCTCCGCTGTTGCTGTGGGCTTGGCCTGGCTGGGGCTGTTCCTCCAAAATGGTGGAGCCCCGTTGGAGGGGGAGCAGCCAGGAGACTATTTATCTCCGTAAGGGGCCTCTCTGCTCCCTGCTGCCCAGGGGGTTAGAATGCCCAGAGATCCCCAGATTCCCTGCTTCTGGTCTAAGTGACCTGTCCTGCCCCTTTAAGATTTCCAAAAAGCACTCTCCAAACCAAAACAACAGCAGCAACAATGAGAGAGGGAACAGAAACAAAGAGAAAAAAAAAAGGAAAAAAAAGGAAAAAACAAGCGATTTTTTTTTTTTTTTTTTTTTTGTCCTCAGGTGCCGGTCCCAGGCACCCGCTCACTGGTCCTGCTGCCCTGTCTCCCTAGCACCAGGGTCCCTGTCCTTTCAAGGCTTCCAAAAAGCACCCACCCACCGGTCCCGCAGGGAAGGAACGCTCAATATTCTTTGTCCTCAGGCACTGGTCCCACGCACCCGCTCACCAGTCCCGCCGCCCTGCCTCCCTAGCACCGGGGTCCCTGTCCCTTCAAGGCTTCCAAAAAGCACTCGGCAAAAAGAGAGAAAAAAAAGGGGAAAAACGCGCGATTTCTTCCGTCCTCAGGTGCTGGTCTCAGGCACCCACCCACCGGTCCCACAGGGAAAAATGCAGGATATTCTTTGTCCTCAGGTGCCGGTCCCAGGCACCCGCTCACCAGTCCCGCCGCCCTGCCTCCCTAGCACCGGGGTCCCTGTCCCTTTTAGGCTTCCAAAAAGCACTCGCAGAAAAGAGAGAAAAAAAAAAGGGGAAAAACGCGCGACCTCCTCCGTCCTCAGGCACCGGTCTCAGGCACCCGCCCCCAGGTCTCGCAGGGAGAAACGCGTGATATTCTTTGTCCTCCGGCGCCGTTCCCAGGCACCTCCTCACCGGTCCCGCCACCCTGCCTCCCCAGCAACGGGGGCCCGTCCCTCTAAGGCTTCCAAAAAGCGCTCGCCAAAAAAAAAAAAAAAAAAAAAAACCGCTCCGGTTTCTCTCCACCCGCCGGGAGCCGGGGGGAGGGGCGCTCGGGTCTCGCCGGGCTGGGGCTTGTATCTTACCCCCTTCACAAGGCGCTGGGTTCTTGCAGGTGTGGATGTGGTCTGGATGTTGTCCTGTGTCCTGTGGTCTCTATTTTAGGAAGATTTTTCTTTGTTATATTTTCATAGCTCTATGTGTTTTTGGGAGGAGATTTCCACTGCTCTACTCACGCCGCCATCTTGGCTCCGCCTCGGTTAGTGGGTTCTTTTTATTCTTTTGTTACTTTGTCTTTTTGATTTTGCTCTGTTCATTTAATTATTGGTTTTTATGTATGTATCTTTTTACCACAAATGTTTTTTGGAACTAAGTGAGTTATTTAATAAGAGTAAAACTTCTTTTTATTCTGCCAGATTTTTTTCTAAGCCTTGACAAATACTTCCTTTTTCTAGTATTCTGGGATTTGCTTAACAAGTCTCTATCTGGTTCACACTATTTAATAGAGGATAAATACTCCCATTCACTATACCATACTCAGTTGAAGAATAGTCTTTTTCTTGCCTAATCTACTGATGAAATAGAACTGTTCACTCCTCCTCATAAAGTATTTCTTCATAAATAAATGTGCTTTTTTTATTCAAGAAATTACCCTTGACAAAGTAACTCTAAGACCAGATTCAAATTGTATTTCTCTGAATTTTGGTGTGATTACCCTTAACTCACTACTTATTTCCTCTACTGGAACTCCTGTCATACCTGTATTATTTGCCTATGTCACAGATGAGTTTTGTTATCATGGCTTCCTTGAAACATCTTTGAAGAAGTAACCAGATCTCATACTTTACTTTTTAAAACAACCTCTCTCTGCTGATAGTATAGGATAATCTTTAAAACAATCTCTTTCTACTGATAGTATACAATGAATAAGATTCCGAAGTAATTGTGAAATCCTTTTAGTAATTTAAAGCTCTGCTGGTTTGTCATATATTGTGACTGCTCTTTGGCTCTAAGTTTATATAACTTTTTAGGAAACAGGATTTCATCCTACCTTTCTAATTCTGTTCTCTGTACCTTGTATATAGGGTGATGAGGGAGGTGTGGGAAAAGATTAAATCATGTAGGACATGAGCCATGGACTACAGTTTTTCTCTCTCGGGATGAAAGACCAGTGAGATAGAGTATTATCCTAGGAAACAGAAAAGTGACATTTTTGCTTCCTTATTAGCTACAGTTGCTCATAATAGGGGCAGTAAAAGAAAGGAGTTCTTTGACTCTGACCTGGTGGACACTGAAGTGAATGTTTGCTCTGACAGTCCAGTACTGCCCTAAGTGTTGTACATTAGCAGCCATTGGAAGACAGGTAACAGAGCTCCCTGCTTTTCAGACCCCGAGGAATTGGTGGCAGCCTGAAAGCAGTGATACTGCTTATCCTTCTGTCTGTGACCCTTAGGTTTTAGTTGTGATTCTAAATTCTTTGAGCAGTTGAGGTACACTGTACTATGTTTTTTATTAACAGTGTGAAGGATCTGAAACCACAAATCAATTTCTGTATCTTACAGAAATTACACAGCTTTATAGAAATTCCTAGGTTTATAGCAAAAACATTAAGCTATTTTAATCCAAAGTAAACTCAGGGATTTTGATTCAGTTGATTTATTAGCTTTTTTAAAGTACTTGTAGTTGTTTCTTCTCATGTTAACTACGTCTTTCAAGATACAACTGAGGAAGGTTAACATATCTTCTAATTTCTTCAGTGAATCTCTTTTGACCTTAAATTATCATAGGAATCAGGCCAATATGATTTAACAAAACAAAACAGTAACAAAAGACCTTTTACAATGGCATATTATACCCTAAACATGTTCTTCTAATTAGTAGGAACAAAAATTTGATCATTTTATTAGATTTTAGCCTTTTTGTTACATATAGCTATAGATTAATATATCACTTTTGTATGTATATAGTGAATATTGGTCACTTTATAATTAAAATTAATAATTAAAGACAAAAGCTAAGTTGGTTCCCATTCTGGAGAAAAACCTGAAGTTTTGGAATTAGAAATTCTTTCAGAAGATTTGAGAACTTTGGTCTGTGTGATTTATGGTCTTAATGAAGTTTCTAGAATTTAAGTCTGGTCAGAGTTTTCTTTGAGGTTTTAATGTACTTTGTGTGTCTATATGATGTTCCCATTTGTGTTTAAAAAAAATTAAAAGGGCATATGAATACCTTCCTGCAAATGCATATAAAGCCTTTGGACTACTTTTTAAAATAGTTTTGTAAAAAATTTTAAATTACTTAAAAATATTCTTTTCTCCTTTCAGAGATGATGCCATCACACTCTACAACCTGCTTTCATTCTCAGTAGAATTTATTTTCTTTGTCTTAATGTATTCCTCTTAGCTTTAATGGTATAAGCCTAAATTAAATGTGATGGGATTACTCCAAGTTGTTTTTCCATAATTTTAGTTTGTTTCTAATAGGATAAAAATATAGTTACTACTTTAAATAGCTGCTGTAAGTAGAATATCAAGACTGTGAGGATCTACACTCAAGTAGTTTTTAAGAATATTACAGAAAAAGGGAAATGGAATGGTATAGGATTTGAAATTAATATTATATGGTAATTTTTAAAGCATATTTTGAAAGAGGTGTTTAAAGCTGATATTAATCTTAGCGATCCTCTATTCTTGCCTTTGTTTTGCAGAAGAGGACACTGAAAAAAATTTTTGTGAATTTTTTTTTTCTATTATAGTGATGCCTTTGACATACAATATGGAGTAGTGGTTATCCGCCTGAAAGAGGGTCTGGATATATCTCATCTTCAAGGACAAGGTAAATCTGGTTTGAAATAAGATTTTTTATTTTTAAAGTTTACTTTTAAAATCTCCCTTGTGCTACATAGCTCTCTTTAGACCCCTGACACCATATTCTTTTTCTGTCCCCTGTCGTTAATTCCTGACACCCACTAATCTCTTCTCCAACTGTAAATTTTTAAAGCATTATACATAAAAAATTATGTATAATTATTGTAAATTATTTAATAATTTTAATATTTACTGTCTGTTCTGTGGCATGTACTAGTTGTATGGCATCTTAAGGTCAGATCTGTTTGGCTTTATTGAAGTCTTGTTTTCTCTTTGTACCAACTTTGATGATGGTTTACTGATTACTAATGGGGAGAATAAAATTCCATCCAAATCATGAGTTCAAGAGAAATAAACATTAGTTATGATTGTAGTTTGGCCAAATTTGTAAAAACACATGATAAATAGCCCAAAGGAAAAATTACTATGACTACCAAATGGTTAGATATTTTCATGTTTATGAAAATCATGCTTTGTACATAGAGGTATATTAATAATGAAAAACTAAGCTTTGTGATACCATTTACTCTGTCATCAGAAAAGACCCTATAAATCACATCCTTTAACTTTTTCATTTTGACATAATTACAGATTCACAGGAAGTTGCAAAAAATAGTACAAAGAGTTCCTGTATATCCTTCATCCAATTTCCCCCAGGGGTAACATCTTATGTATCTATAGTCCTTTATCAAAACCAGGATGCTTTATTCATATTTTACCAGTTTCACATACACTTGTGTTTGCGTTTGCACATGTGTAGTTCTATGCCATTTATCACATATGTTTATTCATGTAACCAGCATCACAGTCAAGACACAGAAATGTTTGTTCCATCATCACAAAAATCGCCCTTGTGCTACATAGCCCTCTTTACAGACCCCTGACCCCCATATTCTTTTTCTGTCCCCTGTCATTAACCCCTGACACCCACTAATCTCTTCTCCAACTGTGAATTTTTAAAGCATTAAAAAAGTTTTTTTCAAGAGAGGCTTAAAACCTAATTAAGGTATACCTACTGCTTTTTCCAACTTTATTAAAACTATGGAAAATTCCATACCCTCTATTGATTTCCAGGTAGTTTAACAAATATTAAAAGCTTAAGAAAATTTGCATGCCTAATATTTTACCCTTATTAATTAATTAACTAAATCATCAAAATTAGCTAAGCCTAAACAGTTGAGGGGCATGTAATGCACTTTTGTCATCTCTGTATGTAGTTAAACTATTGTAACCTTCCCGTTCCCCCCACCATCTTAAGGGTGTTGTGCAGTTTTGAAAGGAATGCTTCGAGGTCTTTATCCATGTAACACAAGAATATGGCTTGCTGAAAGTGCATTTTCTTACCCTGGAGTAGGTCTTACAAAATACATTTCATTTCTCCCTTGCTGTAACATTGATTGAGGTTTAAAATACCTGTTAACTATGCATAATTATTATGAGTTGTGTTTCCTTTCACTACCCAAAATATCACAGTTTCATTAATAAATTATATATATATTAATAAATTATATATGAGATTTGAATGTGATTGGAGCTTTAAGAAAATATTTTCATGTGTTTATAATCATGAAAACTGTTTTGAAAGCCATGTTACTCCACCTTAGGGTTTGGAGACAGGAGTTTGGTGTAGCACAGAGATCACAAGCACAGGCTTTGGAGTCAAATCCACTTTAAAAATCCTACTTTCCTTCTTAGTAATTTGTAGGCTGGGCACTCTGCTGACTTCCAAGGCTCAGTTTCCTCATCTGTAAAACATGATCACTTAGGGCTGTCATGAAGATTAAAAAGGAGGCGTGGACTGTGAAGCTCTTAGCATACAGAGCTGGCACTCAGGCTTACATAGTTTCTATTACTACTTCTCATAATATACACAAATAAGGGATTAGGATTATGAATAGAGTACCAATTTCATATTATGTTTCTCTTTGTGATAAATGTCTTTGTAGTGGAACTAACTCCTTCCCAAAAGTCAAGAGGTGAAGAAAGTGCTTTAAAAATTAAGAAATGGTACTTTAACCATGAGTTTAGGAAAGTACTGACCCCTAGTTTTGGCTCTGCTGCCATGAGTATAATTTTTCAGTGTTGTCTGTCATCTTACATGTGTTACGAACATCTGTCACACTTTACATGTATAAATGAGAGTAGAGTCAATTCACATTTTATACATCATTCTTCCGTCTGCAGGGTTCTTGGGTTCCGTGAATCTCCCTCATGGCTGATTCTCCAGCACTTAGTTCAGATCTCTGATGCTTAGTGGTAGCTCAGAATATTTGAGTGAATTGTCAGTTCAGATGATCACATTTGTTTATATAAGAAATCACTTATAAACTTACAATTTCATAGTAAACTTTGCTTAAAGGTGTCATTTAATTATTATACTTAGATAATATTTGTTACTTTCATGTCTCTAGAAGAATTACTGTCATCACAAGAAAAATCTCCTGGTGTCAAGGATGTGGTACTAAGTATGGAGTATAGTAAAAAATCGGATTTAGATACTTCCAAACCATCTGGTGAAAAAAGCATTACACATAAAGGTAATTTTTATTTAAACCAGAAATTTCATTAATGATCATGTTTTAATTTTTGGAGAAATGGTGTTTATTACATAATAAGTCTTATAAAGTGACCTGTTCTCAAACTTGTATTGTTCTTTTCTAGTTGCTTAGGTAAAATTCATGTCTTTCAAAACTGGCTACAAAATGACTAGATCTCAGAACAGAAACCATGCCAGTTGATTATATACTAGTATACTCTTATATGTTATTATTTATACTTGTTTTAAGTATAACATGTTAATTTGAAGCATTGGTGAAATCTTGGAAAGAAACATGGTAATTTTAGAGTAATGTAATATAGCATATGATAACATTGAATGGAATGAAGTTTATAAAATTAATTTACCTAGTTTTTTTATAACTCAGTACTTAAATACCACAGGTTTTTGTTATGTACTGAAATATTCAGAATGTTTTTATGTCTATTGCAGCTAGAGTGGTTCAGATTAAATAGTGTAGTAGAAAAATCAAGTATAATTTTATTCCTCAATTTAGCCTCTGTGAACAAACAACCTATATGTATTTGCTTGCTGAACTATTTGTCCATAATTACAGACATAATACCCTGGGTGGCTCTTATGGTTTAAGCCACAGAAAGATTTCCAGATCTCACAAAGCTTGCAGTTAATTCCATCTATAAACCTGTGCGTCATGTTTATGAGAAGGAACGAGGGATGACTTCCAAATCTTACTCTCCCACCCTCACTCTCCTACCTCTGTTCATTCTAGTATCTCCCTCTGCCCTATTTCTGGTGACACGCAACAAGAAAAAAATCTGCACTGTAAATCATCAAACCATATCATACTTTTTTGATTCCTGTAAAATAATTATCATTCTTTTTCTGAAATTGATAACCTCAGACAGATCCTGTCTCTCTGAAATTGATCACTTCTAGATTATTTAGAAGCATCGATGTTGTTTCTGACATCTTTCCTCTTACCTTGTTTGAGTAGAGTTGTAGTAGAGAACCATTTTTCCTTTCAGTTCTTTTGTGCTGGCTTGATTATAATTCTTTTCTGTTTCATGTCAAAATTATAAAATTGATTATGATAATGTTCTTATGTTCCTGCATTTATTTTAGTTTATAATATACATTCCTTCATTTCCTGCCTTTTTTTTTCTTTGTCCTTTTCTCTTTCCTAAAACAGATCCTTTCTTTACAGAATCTACTAGTAATTCATCAGTAAGACTGTGATGTTAAAGGAAGAAGTAATATTTATCAGGCATCTACTCCGTGCCTCCCACCTTGTAGTAGATGTTATCCATACACTAGCTCATGTCATTATTTTTATAATAGAGGAGGGAACTGGGTCAGTATATTTCTACTCATCTTTTTATTATAAAGATGTAAATGCCTTTAACTTACTTAAATCATTTTTAAGAATCAGGATTTCCTTGACATTTTCTGAGCTCTTTAAAATAAATACACGGTGTCCATAGTTATATCCATAAATGCTTTTGATTATCATCAAAGGCAGATACTATCAAATATCTGCTTTATAAGAAAAATATTTAATACTATAAAATTAAATGTAATAATTGGAATGTTTCTTGTTCCATAACAGGCATACGAAATTAGTGTTCAGAAGCAGCATCAATTATATTTTGCATTTATTTACTGTTGACTCAATTTAGTCTCTGCTAATTTCAAAATTAGCATGAAAACTATAGGAAAGTTTATAACCTTAAGAAATCTTTAGAATTATAAACATTCTGATGTAGTATTTATACAGTCATAGATATTTGGTATGTCTGTCTTGGTCATTGAGGGATACAGTATGCAAGGGGATAAAGCAGACCACCCTTTGAAATCTTATTTTGTTCTTGGCACTGACTGATAAGTGCATTATGATGTAACAACCTTAAGAGGTAGGTATTGTTCACCTTTTTTACAAGTGAAAGTAACTAGCTCAGGCTCACACAACCAGAGAAAGGAGTAGAGGTGTATACTATTGGAATCCTGGGAGTCTGACTCAAGGGCCCACTGCAGTCTACCCTTCCCTGTCCAAATTGAGAGTTTGATATGCCTTAAACAAATAATACTTATATTAAGAAAAAAAAAATTGAGATTTCTTATACATAACAGAAAAAGTGTTAACCCCAGGAAACTATGTATAGCTATTTAAATATAAATGGACCAATATATGCATATATTCATTCATATACACGTACCTCTCTCTCTCTCTATATATATATATATATATATTTATTTATTTATATTTATATTTATTTGAAAAAAATCACAGCTGTATAACCTGGCATTTTATGTAAACCAAAAGACTGTCTCTAATCCAGTTCCTTAATATTTCAAGTGATGATTAATTTTTACAAATAGTAAATATCCATTGTTTCTAAAATTACTTTTCAATTAGTTGCACAGTAATGCAGTGGTATGTTTAAGTTTTGTAAGTTATCTGCAGCATCAGTGTTTTAATGTCATATTGCTACTTTATAAACTATAGGTTGATAACACCTTTTCAACTGATGTCACGTATGAAAATTTAAAAGCTTAAAAATTCTGCTTAAGTTTTTGCCATTTTTACAGGAATAATATTTAGGGGTGAGTGTTAATCAGTGATCCTGTTGGAAGGGTCTCAAATAGGTTTGCCTCTTAAAATCCTGAACACTCAATGTAGAAGATACCTATCTTCAGTCTTATTTTTCACCGACTGTTCCTTCATACTATGTTTTGTTTATAAATGTGGTCAATTTACATTTTCATTATTTTATTAATATAAAGGCAATTAACTCATATTTTGTGTTTTTTAAACATAATCTAGATGAGGAAGAGGATGGCAAGACTCCAACTCAACCACTGTTGAAAAAAGGCAGGCCATTTTTCATCATTTTGTTTTAATCCCTTTTTTCATACTGTTAACTCTTTAACTCCAATCTTCTTATTTTCTTTTTTTTAACCTTAGTTCTTATTTCCATGGTGAGGTGATGTTACAGTTATTTATTAAATGCAGATTAGAAAAATTATCATTAGCCCAACCAAAGAGTTAAATCATCCCAGGAAAAGGTGATTATATCAAAGACAGATTCTTTTAAATCATCATAGCATTTCTGAAATACTCAAACCCTGAAAGTTGATATTAATTTTTTAATTTAAACTGCATGGTTTAGATGATATATAGAGACACTGAAGTAGGTTTCTTTACAGTGTCACTTGCATTCTTTACCATCAGTTGTACCTAGCCAAGTCCTTCATTTTGATACTAATGTATTTTTAATTTCAAAAATTGCAATATTTCTCACAGTCCTGCTGCGTTTGGGAGATACACAGTCATGTCAACGTACATGAATTTTATGAGAAGGAGATAGAGGTGAGAGTTTCGGAGCAGTGTGGTTTGGTAGCCATATTATTTCATCATGAAAAGTCATTTGTCATGTTTTGTACATCATGGCAGCATGAAAAGTGAATGATAGGCTTTCTGAAAAAGTGATCAGATTTCCTCCTGTGGATTTCTGCTTTTAAAAGTTTGGTCTTGAAATTTCATAATAGCTATTTGCTTGCTCACAGAGCCAATGCTGATTTTTTTTTTTATTCCTGGGAATATAAATGGGAACGCCCTTGGTACATGATTCTTTTCCCCTGCAGCAGATGGTTGTCCTTCCAAGGAGTTCCCACTATCTTTCTGTGGTTCAAAGAAAGATGTGTTTACATGGCTTCAGAATTGGGTGACACGTTTTGAGGGGTTAAAAGTTTAGGTTAAAGATGAGGGAATTTTTCCTTAGACTAATGGGTTTCACAGTGGTAGTTGTAAGATTGTATTCATATGTCTTCCACTCCCGTGTGTCTTTTATATCACAGATAACAGCATTTTATGTAAAAAATATTTTTGTACTGTAAACAAACAAGAAATTTTAAGGAAACAAGATTACAAAGGAAATATGTTCATGGAAAAGACATAAATTTAATTTGTCCAGTTAGTCCTAAACAGCTTTTCAAGAATCAAAGTCGAACAGTTATAATTTTGATTAAATTTATGATTCTCTTTCATTCAGAATGTTTAAGAATACTAGAAATTAGGCAAGATAATTTGGATGAGTTCAACTGTTGTGAAGATATATTTATTTGTAACCATTTAAAAAATGCTTGAACTCTAAATGACTGAAAGCTTATTGATGGATGCCATATTCAATTATCTGCCTTAAAAACATTTGAATACACAAGTTAGGAAACTATAGGAATTCAGCAAAAGGGTCTTTAATATATATCTCTCTTACATCTTATTTTTCTTTCATCCTTTAGAACTCAAAGGCCCTGCTGCACCTCTAAATGTAGCTGACCAGAAGCTCCTTGAAGCCAGCACACAGTTTCAAAAAAAACAAGGAAAGAGTACTATTGATGTTTGGTGGCTTTTTGATGATGGAGGTATGGTTGTTAATATATTTTTTGACAACTTTAAGTATACTGAAATTGGGGGGATAGTATTGAGAAATGGTTTGTGCTTTTCACCCATGCATCCCTTCAGGGGTGTCCTTAGTTGGCCTATCTCTTCACTGTCCTGCAGTTTCAAAGTCGCACAGTCCTTCCAGAAGCTTCATGAACTTAACGTTTTTTTCCCCATTATTTCAGACTTTTTTGTAGAATGTCCCTTATTTCGGAGCCAGTTGATGTTTCATCATATTTAGTCTCAAATGATATATTTCTGGTGGAAATAGCCCTGAAGTGACGCTGTGCTCTTCTGTCAGCGTCAGCTTGGGTGGCACGTGACGGTGATTGATTGGTCTCATCACTGCTGAAATTAGCTTTGACCATTGCATGAAGTGCTTTTCACCAGGTTTATACACTGAAAAGTTCCTGTTTACCCCTTTAATAATTACAGCTATTTGGGGGATGGGGAAATCCTTTGAGACTAGGTAAATATAAAATTGCTGCTGTAACTTTGATCACCATCTTTGGCATTCACTGGTGTTTCTGCCTGAATTTGTTGTTGTTTGTGGTCCCCAAATGATGGTTTTCCAGTCCCATAATCTCTTCCTCATTAATTCATTGGCATTTTACTATAAGGAAGAGCTTTCTCTTTATTTCAATCTGTGTAGACTGATAGATTCCTATTTTATTCAGTAGGACATGATATGTCATTTTCATTATTTGTTTTGATGTTCATACTGCCCTAGGTTTGGCCAGCAGGATCCTCGGTACTTCTAAGACTGACTTCTGTATCATTTGTCATGTTCCAGTCATTCTTTATTTTCCGATACATTAAGACATTCAGGCTCAGTTTTGTACTTACACCAGCCATTGAATCACTCTTTATCTGAGGAGCCCGGATTCCTTTCTGTGGAGAATGTTGTCCAGAAACAAAGATCAGGGCATTAGATACGCTCATTGCTTCCAGGGCCTCCCTGTTCCCCGGCCTTCTCGGTGGGCCCATCTAGGAAACGCAAATTTTCTTTTTTGGTATGTGTATTTGTATATGCAGGTATACATTGAAAACCAGTATCAGTCCCGAGCTGCAGCGTTCCGCCCAGCTTCTTCCTTCTTATATTTCTCCTTTCAGTGAGAAGCCTGGCTCCCGCTGGCTGCAGTGAATATTCTCATGTCCTCAGTCCCCTTGTATGTGGCTCATCTGACTCCGCCAGCAACTAGCCTGCTTCCCTGCCCTCCTCGCATGAGCCCTGACTCCTCTGGGCCTCCCTCTGTGGGCAGCCTGCCTGATGGCTTTTTGACTGAGTTACTGAGGAAGGGCAGAAAGAAAAATTTTAAGATTGAGCTGTAGTAAACATGTTTCTAGAGACTAAATTGAATTAAAAGTTTCTTAATTGAGAAATGAGCATTTAGTAAATGATTTGTTTTATTTTATGATTCAGGTTTGACCTTATTGATACCGTATCTTCTGACTACAAAGAAAAAGTGGAAAGACTCTAAGATCAGAGTATTCATTGGTGGAAAAATAAACAGAATAGACCATGACCGGAGAGCGTAAGTCTGTTGTAAATTGAGGGGCCTTTGTCTAGTAGTATACTTCATTATTGCAGTGTAGATTTGATAAAAATTAGACAATCCAGAAAATGTCAGTCATCTGGCTCTACTCTATACTGAAGCTGAAAATTCTAGTAAAATAAAACCTCATTCTCTTCGATTTCATTGTCTTGTTTAAGTTGTAGTCTTACTGAAGTAATATTTTTAAATATATTGACATTTTAGAAAGTTTATTAAATACTTGGGACATTAAAGTATTATGTAGCTTTTTTTTTAATCAGAAGAAAGTGCACAAAGGTTCCGTCTTCATATATGGGATACATTTTATAAACATCAAGACCACAGAGGTGCAGACACCGTTGTCATTCTCTCTGTCTGTAGTGTTGTAATTTGAATTCTGGTTTCAGTGCTTCTCTAAGTACCCTGTGTCTTTTCTCTGCCCTTCTCAGTATATGTGGTACCACTTTGCTCCCAGTTTCATGTTCAGAAAGAAGAGTTTTGATCATATGGTTCCTCTGCCCCAAATACTTTTAATTTCTTCTCTGTATTCTCTCTGTTCTTACCGCCTGTTTCGCCCAAATGCCTTGTATTCAGTTAACATTTCTGCACCTGCCTGGAACATGCATGTGGTTTTAGACTTTTACTCCTTCGCCTTCTTTGGTCTCCTTATTATAAATAGCTTCTCACTTGCCTCCCTTCTCTGCCTCCATTCTTTAAGGCCCAGGACTGTTGTTACTTTTTCACAGCACCTTACCTAATAGTTTTTTACCCTTTTCCCCTCAACTAGTTGTTACATTTCCTTCCTGAATCAGAATCACTTGATAACAAGTCATCACATTATGGGACTTGATACTCATTTTTTTATCTTAGATTTTAGTTTTGTGGGTCCTGTAACACATAGCAGCCACTTAGTAGATTTACACCAGAATTCAACTGGGTGTTTATTCATTATGCAAGAAATACTAGTAATAATTTAAAAGTTAAACCTGTAGCTAATCTGTTTCCTAATATCTTAATTTAGAAAATTAATTTTATTAAAAATCCTGTTTTGTTCATTGCTTTCCCTGTATGTATGTTTCCACCTTTCTGTTGTTGCCACCAAGGTTTCATTGCCAACTATGCCTCCAAAAAGCTACTTATTTACTGAGAAATCAGAGGCTTGTTGGAACAACCTTTCTATGCCTGTCCCAGTTCCAAAAAAAAAAAATGCCATGAACTTAATCTGCTGTCAGTTATAGCTTCAGTTCAGCCCAAGAAGTCATATTTGGGCTTAGAGGTTTGTATTATTCATGGATGGAAGATTAATCCAAAAATAATTAAATAACTTCATTACTTTTTACTGAAATCCATATACTTACCAATATAGTTGGACTAAATTAACTTTTAAAAAACTAGTTGCCATTCAAATTTCATTATTAATGTCTTGCTCTGTCCATTCATTATTGGTACTAGAGGAGAGTCAGAAAAAGTAAAAGAATGTAACAGAAGTCTGTACTTAGGGAGTTTAGATGTCTACTCTGTGAATATAAAGGATGAATTAATTCAAATGGACTTTATGTAGCACCTGATAGACTTTCCATATAAATCTTGGTTTTCAGATATGCAGATTCAGCCCTGAGTAGAATAAAAATACTTATATAAGCCTTCATGTATGTCAAAGCTATTCATTTTTGTTCTAGGATGGCTACTTTGCTTAGCAAGTTTCGGATAGACTTCTCTGATATCATGGTCCTAGGAGATATTAATACTAAACCAAAGAAAGAAAAGTAAGTTATTGGATAAATTACATTGTACAAATTTTTGATCCTTTTATGGATGACCTACTCAGACACTCCAGCAGCAATTCCAGATCATTCAGCTTAAACTTAGTACCTGGAGGTTTTACCAATAATGAGTTACATGGGAAGTTCACTTTTTTAAGTCTAGTGCTGATATTTGGCATGCTTATAAAAAATATCAAAGTAAGTCTAAAGGGCTTTCAATATTCAGAGAAGAATTCAATTACTGCTTTAAAAGTAATTTCTGAAAATCACTGATGCCACAGAAACTCTATATGGTTCTTTAAATTTCCATTCTTCATTCCCACATTCATTACTACCACTCAGTGAAAATTACTTTTCACTATTTTATTTTAGTAATAAAATAGGAGAATCTAAGAGTTTGCCTCTTGTAGTTGCATTCAGAATTCTCAAAAGTCAAAGAAAAGTAGACTCATGGAATATTCTACCTGAAAAGGGTATATAGACATTGTTATAATTGTATGTGTATTTATATTACCAGATACAATTTTAATTCTTCTAGGGTAAATGTTGACTAAATGATGAACATTATAATTGTCCTGAACATTAATAATGTATCTTTTTTGGATCTGGAGATTAATTCTGCATCTCCTGAATTAATCTGGAATTGCCGCAGGAGTGTTTAGTATGTGCCTTTTCCTCCCTTCAAAATATTCTAGTACGTTTACTTATACTACTTTTATTCTGTGGTACTTGAACTGGGAAAGCCTTTAAGTGCTTTGAGTAAAGAAGTTAACTCACTTTGAATTATTGCCCCAAAGGTTCATTTTGGCTACTGTGATGAAGATTTATTCAGGTCGAAGGGATGGGCATAGGATCACGGCTAGATACAGAGAGATCAGTGTTAGCAGTTAAAATTGCAATCTGCTACTGTAACACTGTTCTAAGTGTATATTCAATTTGAGAAACTGGTGATTGCTCTTCTAAATACATTGCCAATGTGATTGCTGTAGTTATGGTATTGAGGGGAATACAGTAGATGGAAAACTCTTAACTTTCAAGGTCTAATTTAGTGTTTAAGACCTTACTGTTAAGCCATCCAAAATAAGGTTGTTGGTATTCTGTCTTTTTTCAAGTATTGCAGTTTTTGATGAAATGATTGAGCCGTACAGACTTCACGAAGATGATAAAGAACAAGATGTTGCAGATAAAATGAAAGAAGACGAACCATGGCGAATAACAGATAATGAGCTTGAACTTTATAAGACCAAGGTATTCTTCCCCTTCTGCTTCCTGTGCATTAACATTCCTTGTCACTTTTTAACTGAAGACATAAGTAAGTATCAAGAATGGCACTTTGTTATGGAGGAATCAGTTGTGTAAATTAAAACTCCTTTAGTTGGATTTTTATGTAGACAGTGTTAAGCATTAATTGTTTTAAATTAGGAAACAGATACTTTAATTACACCAAAATTATTTTGTTTTCTTTTTTGTCTACTTACAGTTTTATCAACTGTGCTAGATTCCAGTTTTCAAATGGTCTAGGATGACTTTGTCCTGTTTCATTTCAGACACACCGGCAGATCAGGTTAAATGAATTATTAAAGGAACATTCAAGCACAGCTAATATCATTGTCATGTGAGTAATACCTGTACTAAGATTCTGAGTATTCCTTTTATCATAATGCAATTTGGATTAATTTCTATACCAGATACATATAAATAATCTGGATCCTCACACCCAAGTTCCCACACACAGACTTGACTTACAGACACATCGTCCTGCCCTTAGTAGCTTTCCCTCCACTGAACCAGGTTGACTAGAACTACTTGAACCCAAATTTTCTCAGTCCTGGAACCTGGGTTCTTGAATAAGTAAGGAAAACTCAGGCCTCTAAAAACATGCCAAATGATGAAATAAAGTAATACCAAAGGGTTGTTATTTTGATTGACATAAAACACTTAATACACCAGAAAGTTTTGTTTTGCTGCTGCTGATCAAATATCTGTAGTGGAAGATGCTAAAACAGAAATGCTCTATGGAGCAACTGGTCTCTGCTACTACTATCTACACATAGAAATGAAACCCAGAGAGATTAAAAGAAGATGACAACCAATATGTAGAATTAATTATGTTTGAATTTAATTTATCCATCTCTAGTTTCTACTTTCTAATTCAGATAGAAACATCATTTCTCCCAAAAGAATTCTATCCTTATTGAAGAAGGAGAAATTTGGAGTTCAATGTTAGATACCAAATGAGTTAACACTTTAGAGAAATATTTGCTATTCTTATGAAGACATTCTAAAAATCTTCTGTTCAGACTTGAAAAAATGGGAATAGTGGTATGCGAGGGTAGTAGTTGCTGTAGTATGTGCAGAATTTCACCACAGTCAAAAATAGTAATTTTTAGTTTCTATTATTATGACTTAATTTATAATTTTTTTAAATTGTATTCCTCTCAACATAAGTACATTTTCTTTCTCTTTTTGGTACCAGGAGTCTCCCAGTCGCACGGAAAGGCGCCGTGTCCAGTGCTCTCTACATGGCGTGGTTGGAAGCTCTATCTAAGGACCTGCCACCAGTTCTCCTGGTCCGTGGGAATCATCAGAGTGTCCTTACCTTCTATTCTTAAACGTTCTGCACAGTGGGCAGCTCTCCAGATGGTACTTCAGTGCCTAGTGAAGTAACTGAAATCTTCAGTGACATATTAACATCACAATGGCAAACTGTGACTTTTCTTTCACTATTTAATTAATTTGAAAGCACACGGAGAAGTCGCTCCGTTGATATGGGTGTGGAGACTTCAGTTTTAGTCAATTCTGTATCTCAATCTTAATGAACGATGATTCCTTGTTGGACTGAAGCTCACGAGAGTAAAATTTACCTTTGCTACTTGAAAAGCAATAAAAGTATGTTATTTTTTGATTGATGAAAGGAGTACAAAAAGCCTTTAGCCTTGAGGTGCCTTTGAAATTAACCAAATTTCATCCATATATCCTCTTTTATAAATTTATAGAATGTCAAATTTTGCCTTCAGCTTTTACTTTTATTTCTATTGTCTTTCACCTTGAAATGGACACTGCTTTTCTTCTTCCATTGACCAATTAGTGTTGAGTACTGTATGTTTTCTATTACTTTTATAAAAGTATCTGTTAGGTATAAAGGTGAGAATTAGAGCAAGGTAATGAAAAATGCAAAAAAAGAAAAAATAGGAACCAAAAGTGACCCCAAGGTTAGGTTTATATATGTATAAATGTATATCTAGGGAAAGAAAGGCCCAATAAACTTTTTTTTTTTAACCTCTAATTGGCTCTTATTTGTATCCTCATTTGATTATTATTTCTTGAAACCTTAGGGAAGGTCAAAGATTTATCCAGTACTTCTGTATACTGTGCTAAAAAATTACTACTGTCATTCTTCAGACAAAAATCCTCACAATTGTTATATTCATTAGAAGAAAGATCTCTCATAATTGAGAGTTTTCCTTAAATCTGAGGGACTTTGAAATGCTAAAAGGCCTTTCTGGAGAAAAATAAGACAAAACAATGTCATTTAATAGAATATTTCAATAAACACTACATGGAATTTCACTGTACCAATGCTTCATCAAACGGTTAAATGGACCACTGGTTTCTTAGTGAAATGTTTTTGGGCTTAATTCTGTCAATTGTCAAGTATACTTAGTCTTAATTAATATACTCAGGTTTGAACAGATTATTCTGAACATTTAAAATTAATCCATTCTTAATACTTTAAAACTTTTGTGTTAAGAAAAACTGCCAGTTTATGCTTTTGAAATGTCTGTTTTGACATTGTAGTCCGATAGTACAATTTTGACAGTGCATATGTACTGTTACTAAAAGTTTTATATACAGTTATTAATGTGAATTTTCTCATTTTTTATTCAAGGAAGGATTTCCTAAAAACATTTCAAGGGATATACATACATGTGTGTGTATATGTATATGCATACACATATGCATATATGTATATATAATGACATTTATGTTGCTGGTTTTTTGCATTTTAAAGTGATCAAAATTCATTAGATGAAATTTTTTTTGTTTTAGTAAACGTAAGCTCAAAATTAGATTGAAAGATACAAGTTTCATGGAGAGCAAAGGTGATTCTTTGAAGAGCATGTAAATTCACAGAATTATCATTTGATTAGGAAGTAGAGAATATTTTATCTGAAGTACTGTTCAGTAAGTTCATTGGTATAAGTTTCAGTGGGGAGGAATTTATGCAGGTTTTCATGAATCTTTATAAAAATCTATGAAATTATTGTCAGTGCAGTGTTTCTGCTGCAAGAAGAGTATGAACTAAATTGATACACAGAAATGAAGATCTGATAATTTTGAATTAAAAAATGTTAAAATGAAGCAATTGTTTTTCAAAACTTTTTTCCTGCATTATAACTGACAGCATTGTTCCATTTATTGC
This sequence comes from Manis javanica, assembly GCF_040802235.1. Classification (NCBI taxonomy): domain Eukaryota; kingdom Metazoa; phylum Chordata; class Mammalia; order Pholidota; family Manidae; genus Manis; species Manis javanica. The sequence continues at coordinate 56,158,453 of NC_133169.1, read as the reverse complement.
AGGTTTTGTTGTGTTTTGGGGGAAAGAAAGTAGAAATGTCATACTATTCAGTAAACAATGTCATGTTTTAACTTCTTGAATAGATAATAGGGTGTAAACTGAGTGCTGCTATCTTGAAATGTGCACAGGTACACTTATTTTTTTTTTTTTAAGTTTTTCCCATTCAGGAAAACATGATTGTGATCATACTACAGGAACCAAATGTCATACGTCATACATATGTGTATAAAGTACATAAAATATATCTAAATATGCATACTGGGGGGAGGGTGATATTGTCTGTGAAATAATGTAAGAGGCTTTTCATCTTAAAAAGAAAAATAAGCATTACTTTCACCTAACACTAGACACCAGGTCAAAATTTTCCAGGTTGTTGGATTGTCATAAATTCCAACAATTCTAAGAGATGCTTGCTAGTGTTGAAGCTTTTCTACTCTATTTTATTTATGCTGAATTTGATTATTTTAATGCCAAATTTTTTTTTAGTTCTGATCATTAGTGATAACTTGGAAATAATTGTGCATCGGCACTTGGCAGTTCATTATTCCTGTAGGTAAAAATTCAGTGGGCTTAGAATGGTGGTGTTAAGCTGATAATTAATGGTTAATTAAATGAAATATTTATTTGTTACATTATTTCATTTGTACTTTGTTTCCTTTTACATTCTTTTTATATGCTTTCTGACATTACATATTTTTAAAGACTATGGAAATAATTTAAAGATTTGAGCTCTGGTGGATGTTTATCTACTAAGTTTGAAAATGTAATATTTTGATAATACTGTACTATAACTGTCACACAAATGCTTTTCTAATGTTTTAACGTTGAGTATTGCAGTCGCTGCTTTGTACAAAGGTTACTGCAATAAAGGAAGTGGATTCATTAAAACTATTTAATGTCTACTCTTGTATTTCATCTATTTTATAAACATGTCAATTCTGTGATTCAAACTCATTTATATACCTATTATTTCATTGATGTCTGAGTTTTTAAATGGCTTTTATTTTAATATTCATGTTTTGGAAAAGTGGTTTGAAATTGTTCACTAACCCCTAAGCCTTTGGAATAATCATTGTTGATACTGACAATGTGAGCCATTTAAGGTAAACCTTTTTTTGATTTTTTTTAAAAATCACTTCACTTTTCTAATTCTGCTTTATCTTAGGACCAAAGCATACATTTATCAATGAGGAAACTAGAAGATTAAAATGAATTCATAGTCCCGGAATATAATCTGATTATTTTCTTCCTAAAATGTTTGACTAAGCTGATTTACAATTTTACAAAGCATTATCACTTCATTTGAACATTACAGTAGGTGTGTTACACATGCAGGACAGGTATTTCTCTTTTAGTCTTCAGAAAGCGGTTGGAGCAATGTAGGGAGTTTCCCAAGATCATGTGGTAAGTTAGTGAAGGATGTTGGCCTACAGCCCAGATCTTTCATCTCCAGAGATATCTCCTCTACAGTCATTGCTGCCTGATCTGTAACTTAGAGGTAGGGATGGATGGGTGGTCTCCAAACTCATCCCTATCTGCCCAGCAAGAATGTGCAAATCAGGTAATGCAAATTATAGTTAGAAATATAGATTGACTACAGGTTGCCTTAATAGATCAGAAACAATGATGTACTGTATGATATTTGCCTCTCGCTTATTCTCCAATAAAAGCCAGTTTACTCACCTCTTTGGGGAGTTAAAAGATTTCAGAGGTAACCATGAATGTGGCATTACTAATAGAGCATCCAACGGTTTTCAAAACAGGAATGAATTCATCTTTGAACCAGCAGACAGTGTTTGTTCATTTGCCAAGAAGGAAAGGTAAATGCATTAATAGTTTCTGTCCTTATACATCAACAGGTTGTTTGTAGAATTGGAGCAAATAGACAATAGTTTAATGTTTAACTGAGTAAAGATGGCACGAGTCCTAGGATACAGGCATCCGAAGGTACTGTTGAGTTTAGCTAGTTCAGTTAGTAGATATACAAAATGTGTTGGTGTGTTAGCCAGTTTGACACACTTTTTTTTGTAGACTTCTTTACTGAAAGAAGTGAAGACCCAAGTCTTGTGGTTCTTTGTAGAATCCAGAGGCAATAATCAGGTCTGATTTACATGTGATAGGAATTTCAACTAGGCTATTACATGGTAGCATTGAGAACTTGAGCCCATTTTTTTCCCTCTTGAATCTACTGTTGAATTTTGTGTTAGACAAGGTAAGAGTTAGGAACTCGTTTGAGGAAAAATGTGGAGGCCTCTAAATGGGTTACTTCCCAGTGTGCATCCTTCCTGTGACTGCCCGCCTCCCAGGTCAGGAGCTTATTCCCCAAACAAAGATAGTGTGTTGTCAACACACATCCTTTGTTCTACTTTATTAGGATCGGAATTGCCAAGATGCTCTGCCCACAGCTACAAATGAAGATACATTTACTTTTTTTGATCCACAGAATAGGATCAGTGATCCATGGATTTTGCATGTTAAAAATGGGCCTCCTGACTCAGTACCTGTCAGAATTTCATCAGAATGCCCCTGAAGCCTATGGGATGCAGAATTGTGGATTTTGTTCTGGAACTGTTAACTGATCCAGCCTAAAGAAGGGAAGCAGTTTACAGGGTAATTTTATAACTCTCTTTTGCCTCTAATAACAGATACAGCAAAAAAGAATTTTAAAATTAAGCAGTGTTTTTTGATTTACATGTGGTACATAAAAGGCATATAACAACTACTGTAAGATGTGGTTATACTTGATCTTTTACATTCTAAACAGAATTAAACCCCAATTAGCCATTTTTAAAGGAGGTAGTCACAATTTGAAAAGAAGCTAAAGAAGTTTATCTGGATGACCAATAAGCCACAGGCTTTTATTTATTTATTTATTTATTTAATATTAAGGCATCACTGATAGACTAATGAAGGTTTCACATGAAAAACATTGTGGTTACTATGTCACTACATTCACCCATATTATCAAATCCCCCCCTTAACCCACTGGAGTCACTGTCACAGGCTTTTATATTTAAGCCCACAACATTTTTAAGCCATGAAGTCTTTGAGTCTCCAAGAAATATTACTCCTTAAGAATATTTAAAAGATGGCAAGGACAATTTGGGAATAGAGGGGGAAGTTATGCCCCAGGAAAAGAGGTCCGTGGATCATGGCTACAGGTCTTGCAGTCATACTTCCTTCTGGGAAGCAATTGTGAAGAATGGAAGTCAGTTGTGTTTTTTTTTTCTCAATTTAAAAATCTGTTTATCAACACCTATAGCTGCAGGGTGCCAATCTCAGGCATAATTGATGCCTCTCAGGTAGTCTTCATGGCTTTCCCATCAGTAAAGATAATCCTTTGTTTATTGTCTATACACACCTGTGAGGTTAACACTGTTGACATAAATTTCACACTGGGGTGTTTCCAGAAAATTGTTGGTAAGGAAGCACAGGTGTATTATGTCTTGAAACACTAATTAGGAGAATGGTTCTCAGACTTTGGTGTGCATCAGAATCACCTGGAGGGTTGATTAAAACCCACTTCGCTCCTGCCAATCTCTGTCCAGACTGAAATCCTGCCCCTGCACACCAGGTGCTTCTCAGTGTGAGCTCCCTCATGATGCCTTTGTCCTCTGCCCCTGCCGTATCTGCTGGGTTTCCTCTGCAGGGTACGCCTATGTCCGTCTCTTCTCACACCAGCTGTGAAGTAAAAGGATGACCTCCCTTCTGGATTCCTCAGTGTTGCCCCTTCATATTCGGTTTTCATCAGTAGCAAGAGCAGATGCCAAAGCCAGCTAGCAGAGAAAGGAAGCCCAGAAGTTCAGGGACTCATCCTAGTGTGAGCAGGGACCCAGAACAATGTCAGGAGAGCTCTGTCTCCACCTTTCCCCTCTCTCTGGGTTGCCTCTCTAGGCTTGACTTGATTCTTCAGGTAGACTGTCAGCACCAAGTGTGCTCGATGGCATCTGAAAAAACCATACTCAGTCCACGTAGTTGGGCAACAACTCTAGTGAACAGGTGGTATGTTGGCAGCAGGAATAACCTCATTATTTGTCAGGAGCCATATCCTCTCCCTTGGGTTTGCCCCTGGAGTCTGGGGTTTATGTAGCCCAGGAAATAAGGAAAGGGGCTCCAATCTTTGGTCCCCCATGGCTGGCTGCTGCTCCAGATGCTGGATTGTTCACGTTCCTGCATTTGATTAAGAGGGGAATGGCTCTGCAGGCCAAACCTGGGCTACCGACACCTTTACTAGGTTCCTAAAGCTCTGCAGCCTAAATGTTTGATATCCACTTTGTCCCTGCCTTCCACCCCAGGCCAGCAGTCGCACAGCTCTGCCCAACTCAGTTTTGTGTTCAAGGGCATCTGATGGGATTCCCGACTCCCTTGTCTGCAGCAACACCATTTGCAGATCCCCTCTTGTGCTTTCCCCTTTGGGTAGTGTCTCTTCAGAGCTATCTTCCTACACCAGTTCCTTTTGCCTTGACAGTGGGCCTTCCTGGTTCGTGGGAAAATGCAGAAAATCTCGGCGAGTAGGCTCTAGATCCCAGACGTGTCTGCTTTTCCTACAACATCTAAAATGCAGTAACCAGCTAAACATGCAATAGCAGTCTTCTCTCACCAGAAATAGGCAGATTCTACTTTTTTGAAAACAACTGAAAACTATCTAGTTTGATGTTTCCTGTTATGCTGCTTTAAATTTTGAGCAGCTCACCCTGTTACACTGAATACTGTGCCCAGGCAATGGTAACCAAACAAGTTGTGAGAAGCACAATGCAGGATTTACTTCTCTTTGGAAGGACACTCACTGGTCCACAGCCTAAAGGGGAAGAGAGCTGGTGGGCACTGGTGGCATTAGCACCAGATAGCTCATTACAGCAGTTCAACTGAGAGAGGACAGGGAGGGTGAACCAAGTGAGCAGCAGGAAGAATGGAGAGTTTAGATTCAGAAAACATACAAAGAAAGAATTAAAAAGGCAGTAAGATACAGTATGGAGAGGAGAAGAGACTGGGGGATGAAATGAAGGTGACATCAAAGCTTCTGGCTCATGCCAAAAGTAGGTGCTGAAATTGATAAAGCAGGAAGCGGAACAGGTTTGGGAAAAGGTGTGCACGTGGGAGGAAAAACAGAGCCGTTCAGAATATGAGTTAAAGGCAAGATACAGGGTCTGGGAACCAACATGACAATTGGTAAAATAATTTACCAGTAAAATCATCAAGTTCAGAGCCACCTTTAGATTCTGTTCTTAAATTATATTCAGTCCATTCTATGGTTACTGATTACTTAGGTTTTCTATTTGCTGCTGTGTCAATTTTAGTAATTTTTCATTAAATATTTTTATGTACTAACTTTTTTTAGCAGTTAGGTAAAGTATGCTTTTATCATTTCAAAAGCTTCACATTTAACATCCCTTTCCTTTTTTTACATAGTTTCTCCACTTGATTGTATTTATTTCTGTTCCTGAGAAGAAGACACTTATCACTCTCATTAATCTTCTCAGGTGTCATGGCCAAAGAAACAAATGTAGAGACACAATTAAAAAATATTTTAATTCTAACCTCATTAGAAATGACCTTAATCATGTGTAACTTTTTTTTCTCAGAATCCCAGAGAAGTACACTGCAAGATAGCAATCTGTGGAGATAATCATTGGTTTCCAAAAGCTACCACTGTCTCACAAATGGCAGTCTGTGGACAAAGGAAAACTCATGCTCATATCTCTGACAGGCTTAGCTATTTCAAAATATCCAAGTAACTCTTCTATTTCTAATACCGTGGCGCAACGCAGCTCCTTGGCAGGAAGCTGCCCACTTGAGCTCAGGTTGCCCAGAACTGACATGGTCTGTTGGAGGAAATCCTGACTTGAAACAGCCGATAAACAAGAGCTATCTCTTGAACTTTTAAAAAAGTGATGAGGAAGACAGACACCAGTATAATTCAGAAGGAGAAAATGCTATTTTCTGCTTACTACAGGAGACCATATAAGGTTAAGCAGTTGAGTGTAAAAATACTGGAAGGTCCTCCTGTGAGAGGAAACAAGTGGAGACGTGGCTTTCTAGAGAGACTGTCCCCCGTTCCGGTTCTGACTCGGTTGCTTACTCTGATCTCAGCCTCTCTAAGCTTTGTTCCTCAAATCTCAACAAGGATAATATTATATCCACATCAGAGGGGCGTTGTGAGATTTAAATTAAAATATGTAAAAAGGTGGCATATGGGGAGTGCTCAGCTGGTTTGAGCCTCTCTAATGTCCCCCATGTCTCCTGAATTAGGAGGAATAAGGAGTTAGTACTCAACAATCCGGGAACACGAGTGACTCCCCTCCCTGCTTACTGCCCAGGACAATCCAACACCCAATCCTTTTGATGATTTTCTCCTTAACATGGCAAATCTCTACCTCTCTCCAACCAGCTTAGCTATGATGTCCACTTTCCAGCAACGTGAGACTGGCCCTGATAAGCCTGCTCCAAGCGTGATGACTGTAAGGAGAGTCTGGGATTATAGGGCCAGTGCAGGGGAAGAATTCCCATCCCTGGAGGTGGACCCTGCTGATGCCGGCCACGCAATGGGCTCCTCTCTCCCTTCACGTCCCTGAGCGTGGTGGGTGCGTCCCTGAGGAACTAGGCCACCTCAGAGCTATGCCCACCAACTTGCATCCTTATACTGTCCCTCCTTTGCAAGTTCCTCAGAAAACCCAAGCAAAGTCCTCAAACTGAGTCCGAATCTTCATTCTCACTAGTCCTGTAACTCAGACCCGGCTTTTGTGGATTAACCAGGATCAATCATATTTTTCTCACATGATTGCAAAAGTTTTCTCACTTTTCTCTCTGACTCCCATGTTACATCATTTTGATCCGTCACCACACCCAATCCAGGTTGACCTTTCCAAAAGATTTAATCCAATTGCTTTTCTGCTTAAAACTGCTCCTTGACTCCCCATTTCACCCAGATGTGCTCCAAGTAGGTCCGCATCTTCTGAATCCTTTGTGCCTCTCTCGGGTCATTTTTGGCCATCACTGTGCCCTGCCTTTACCTCTGTGCCTCGGCTGGACCAAACGTCTGCTCAGGGGGCCCTTTGGCTTCTGGCAGTTGAATGTGCCCTTTTCTCTGGCTGGTTTCTCCAAGAGGAAGCTCAGAACCACCTGCTCCGGGAATTTTTCTCTGGCGCCCCCAGGCTGCATTAAGGGCCCCTCCTCTCGGCTGGGCTCCTCCGTGCTCGCCCACTGCCCCCTCTCGTGACCTCACTGCCTGCTCTCCAGTTACTTTGCTCTGTTCTGTGTTGCACACCAGCCTGGGAGCTCCCTGAGGGAAGGGACTGTAGTCAGCACTTACGACAGAGTTGGCACTTCATGTCATTGAGCGTGTGAGTAAGCGCATGAAGTGAAGGAATCACAAAAAAACTGTTTTTTGTCTATGGACCCTATGGACGGTGTAATTTATTTTGTTTCCCCTTGACGATGACTGATGGCTGAGGACTCCCAGGAGTTTCGGGCAGATATTCCAGGTATTAGGTCTACTCCTGGTTTATCACATCCTCTCTCCTACTCCACTCTCATCCCTTCTTCTTCACTGATACTACTGTAGGATCAGGACATTTTAGGAACTCAGAGGGGGTGCTGAAATATATTAAAATTAGGTTTGTCTTACCATCGTGAAAAAGCCAATGGAGCATCTGCCATCCATGCCGTAAATTGAGTGTCTGAGCACCCAGTGCCTCTCAAATCCATGTTCTTCACCCACAAAGAGAAAATACTATGTATTTCCCAACTGGCAAAATCTTGCTCTTTCTGGCACAGCTCAACCTTCGCTGTGAAACTTCTCTGACATCCAATTGCCAAACTCCTTTGGCAGCTTCCTTACCTATTCTCTTGGGCCAGTCCATTGTTCTTTATTTGATTTCCCAAGTAACTCATTTAGTTTTATATCTCCAGTGGCTGATCTTAGTTGTGAGCAGCTAGGAGGTTTTGGTACAGGAACTTTAAACGAATGAATGAAAAAACTAATTATGTAAAGAGGTAAGGCTGACTGGGAGTAGATGAACAGAACTAAGGCATGGAGCCTTTTTAGGACTGGAACTTTCTGAAATGGGTGATGTGGTTCAGTGCTCTCACTGCAACAACTACATTAAGATAACTTGCGTAAGATGTTTCTTATGTGCTTGAATTCTTGAGGCCCAATTTTAAAAAGTTACTATTTCAATGCATTAATTAGTTTTGTTTCCTTCATGTTAATCATTAGGATACCACTGTTTGAAGAGTGGTCATTTAATACAGGGTTTTTAATTTATTGCATACTTATTGGTGGTCGTATCCCAGATACTTAGCACAGTGCCTGGCACATAGTAGTAGATTCTTGGTAAATATTTATGGAATAAATCAATAGAATCAATTTGTTTAAAAACAGCCTGATTTTCCATTTTGTATGTCAAGCACTTGTTTACAAAGGTCATACAGTATCACTCCCCTCCCTTGTTCCAATTAAGCAAATAAGTGCAGGGAGGTGAAGTGATAGTCCTAGGTCCCTGGCATTATGGTGGGGTCCTTCAGGACTTGGTTTGCTTCTCTTCTTTCTGCTCCTGGGCTATTTGACCATTTCCATTTATGTGACTTACAAAAACAAATAACGCTACAGACATTTATTAAACTACCACATCCCAATTATTGTGCCAGATGTCGAGGACATAAAAAGGAGTAAGACACTGTCCCTGTCCTTGAGGAATTCACAAACTCCTGTTGTAAGTAATTGCAAAGTAATGCCAAAATGCAAGAACAGTGTAGCAGATTTTGTTTTAATGCTCTAGAAAAACACTTGTTGGAGGGAAAGGTCAGAACTATTGGCTGTTATGGGACTTGAGAGTTGTTGGCTACCTTTTCCATCTGCAAAGTCCAGGAGCCAAGGATGCAAAGAATGGTGCAGGTTATGGGTGCCTGACCTGAAGGAACTCATGGGTAACAGCTAGCAACTAATTCCCTGTGTCCTCATTTAATTCCCAAATAGCCAATAACCATTTTCTATTAGTATACCTGTTTTACATAAGATGGGCTGCCAGAGTTAGGTGAAGCCCTCTCCAAGACCCTTACTTCAACCTCAAAAGTTAGGTGTGCTGTGCTGTCAGGTGCCCTGAGACCAAGCCATCACCTGGAGAAGAGATGCCCTGACCGCTGGAGAACCCAGGATTCAAGGGGGCCTTCACTGTCCCAACACCGAGGCCCAAATGGTCCAGGCCCAGCATCTAGGAGGCTGAGCCTCGGGTAAAGGGGTGGCAGGCGGTGGAGGAGGGGGCGCGGGGAGACCAGCGGAGCAGCGGGTGGGGGAGGAGCGTGGCGGGGAGGGAGTGCGTGCGACCAGGAGAAAGAACTGGGGGAAGCCTGGGCGAAGGGGACTGGGAAGCTGGGGCGGAGCAGTGGTCCTGGAGGCCCGGGAGCGACAGAGGCGAGCTGGGGAGAGGCGCTCAGCGGGGTCCGGGAGGGCGACGCTGGAGGCGGAGAAGTTGAGACGAGCAGGGCAGGGGGTCAAGGGCCGGGGCCTGGGCGAGGGGCGCCCCAGCGCGGGCGCGGGCAGGAGGCAGGGCGCACGGCGCGGCGGGACAGCCCCGGGGGTCCCTACGGGCGGGGGGCTGGTTGCGAACGGCTCGGGGCCGGGAGGAAGGCAGCCCGGCTTTCGCTAGGTGCCAAGCGTTTGCTTAAGGAGTTGGTCACCGGCTCGCCCACGTCCGGGCCCCTTTGGACGCTTCTCGGTCAGAGGCTTTTGTTCTGCGCGGATCAGGGACAGTTCGGCCCCGCAGGTGTCCGCTGTTTTGAGAAAACGGGAGGCAGGAAAGTCCACGGGCGGAAGCGAATCCTTATTTATTGTCAAACAGCCTCTGGGCGGTGGTTGCGCAGACAGGTGGCCCTGCAGCAGCCGGGTCTCGGGTCCCACCCGCACGCGGCCTCCGCCCCCCGGGCGCCTCCTGCCCGCCCGCCGCCCGGCCGGTGCCCCCTCTTCCCGCGCGTTAGCGTCACGGCGCTGCCGACTGAGCTCATTCCCCGTCTGCTCGTCCCGTTTCTCAGGTGTAACCATTTTATTTTATTGGGGGAGGAGGTGGGTGTTTTGAAGAAAAGAAAGTGACTTCCAAAGATTTGCGACTTTTAAAGCCAGATCTGCCCTCCTTCGACCTCGGTTGGCTTTGACTCCATCCCGCGGGTGGGACCCGGTGGCGGGGCCTGGGCGCCAGGAGCGCGGGGCGGGTCTCCGCGCTGGGGGAGCCGCGTGCCCGGCGTGCCCCGCGCCCGGGACGCGCCTTTACCTGACGGCGGCGCCCCCGTGTGGCTCCGGCGCAGGGTCACTGGACTATCTAGGGGATTTCTGAGCTGACAGGAGTCGCTTTTGTTTTCTTTTTAGCACATTTTTGTCCCCCGCGGAGTAGAAAGTTTCCAGCTTTTCTCAGCCTACCATGGACTCTGGCAGAGGAACTTAGTGAGTATCCAATTTCGAGTGTCCCCTACTGGGGACACAAGTTAGGGTAGAATTATTGAAGGATACCCCAGGGCTACCCTGGCCATGCAAATGAGAGGAGGGATTAGGGAAAAGCCCTAAATTGAATACCCACTAGGTGCCAGGCATTTTGCATCATTACTTAATCTTAGAGGATCCCAATTGAAGTGGGGATCGTCCCATTTTACAGAAGAGGAAACAGAGGTTCTCAGAAGCCCAAAGTCTTAAAATGATGTATAGCCAGTGTTTAAACTGGACCTTACTGACCCCAGGGCTTTGCACTAATGAGACGTCTCACAAGAGTGGCTGGAGAATTCTCTGCTCAGTTCCCTCTGCTAGAGATGCCATACTCCTCAGAAAGTTCCTTATGCTTTAAGTACCATAACCTCATATTTGTATGGCTCATCTGAGTTATGTGGGCCTGTCACTTCTGCTCTCTGCATGGGTAAAGTATGCTGTATTTTCACATTTAATCTTGAGAATAGTTCCATGAGATTATTATTTTTTTAATTTCTGCTTTATTGGGGTATAAATTGACAACTAGAGTGATAAGATATTTAAAGTGTACATCATGGTGATCTGATATACATTGTGAAGGGATTCTTCCTAACCAGTTAATACATCCATCATCATTATTATTATTGAGAGTTAATTTGTAAAATAAAGTGAGGCCTAGGGAGATGAAGTGACATGCTTAAGATGATGACAGCCAACAAAAGATTTTTTTCCCGAAGTCTAGTGATGTAAAATCCATTTTGATTCTCATATCAAGTTGTCTTATATTTGTCTTCATCGACAGTTTTTAAAACATTTCTCAAACGAGGGGGTCAGGTGATATCTAAGGCTGTTCTACAGAGTTCTGATTCTTAAGACTTTCCATATCTGTCTCTTCCCCTGAGTTGCCAGTGCTCTGGCCTGGGGATGCCAGGCTGCATGGAGAGGCTGATGACTTCTCCTTGGTCACAGGGAAGGTCTTTGCCCCACCCAAGCCTGGCATGCAAATTCCTGACTTAAAACTTTTAGGGGCAGATATTTGCTATTTGCTGCTTTTAGCCCCTTGCCTTTTCTTTGATGAAAGCTCAGAATTTCCCTCTCTTCCTCTCATTTCAGTGGGACTGATCCTCTCCTGGGTTTGGGGTTGCTCACATGACTCTGGCTAGTCAAAGGGATTGGTACAAAAATAACCTCGTGGTCCAAAACAGGCCAATGGCAGGCAGCCACCAGTTTTGCTAGCCTCTTTTCTAGCAAAGAAATTGCTAGAAGGAAATTGTGCTTTTCACCTGGGTTTGCTAAAATGGACTGAATGTGCTTCCTCCAAAATTCATATATGACTCCCAATGTGACTGTGTTTGTAGACAGGGCCTTTACTGAAGTAATTAAGGTTAAATGAGGTTATAACAGTGGGGCCCAAATCCTGTAGGATTAGCATCCTTATAGGAGGGGAGAGACACTCTCCACAGGCACATATCAAGGAAAGGCCATGAGAGGACACAGACAGAGTGGCCATCGGCAAGCCAGGGACAGAGTCCTTGCCTGGAACCGACCTCTGCCCCTCGGAGCTTTTCTCTTTGACTTGCCAGCCTCCAGAGCTATGAGAAATACATTTCTGTTCAGGCCCCCAGTCTGCGGAATTTTGTTTTGGCAGCCTGAACTAAGACCGTGGTAAAGGACCAGCTGGGAGCTACGGGGCATCCTCCCTGTCACCAAGTGAGAAAGCCAACAAAGGCAGGAAGAGCTGTGAACAGGACAGGGACATGGGTCTGGATGCTGGACTGTACAGTAGGTAAGCCAATTTCTTTGCTTAAACTGAGTTACTGAGCTGTAAGTCGTATACCATACAGTTCACCCCTTGCGGGTGTGTAACTCAGTAGATTTTAGTATTATCGCAGACATGTGCAAACATCACCAGGGTCCATTTCAGACATTTTCATCTCCTCAAAAAGAAATCCCATCTCCTTGAGCTGTCACTCCCCTATCCCCCCAACTCCAGGCCTCAGCAACCATGAATCCTATTTCTATCTCTGTAGAACAACCTGTTCTGGATATTTCTTATAAATGGAATCTTATAACGTACAGTATTTTGTGTTGAACTTCTTTCACTTAGATTAATGTTTTCAAGGTTCACCCGTGTTGTCCCATGTGTCAGTACTTCATTCCTTTCTGTGGCCAAATAATATTTCATTGTATGTATTACCACAGTTTGCTAATCCACTCACCAACGGATGGACATTGGGGGTGTTCCTACCTTTTGGCTTGTTATGAATAATGCCGCTGTAAACATTTGTGTCCACCTTTTTGGGTGGACATGTTTTCATTTCTCTTGAGTATGTAACTAGGAGTGGAACTGCTGGGTCATGTGACAACTGTTTGTTTCATTGTTCAAGGAACTGCCAGACTGTTTTCCACAGTGGCTACACTGTTGTGCATTCCCCCCAGCAGTGCATGAGGGTTCTGATTTCTTCATTAACACGTACCCTTATCTGGCTTTTTCATTCAAATCATGCTAGTGGGTATGAAGTAGTAACATCTCATTGTGGTTTTGATTTGCATTTCTCTGATAAATGATGATGCCAAGCATTTTTCCCTATGCTTATTGGCCACTCTGCTGGTGAAAATTTTTCAGATCCTTTGCCCATTTTTTTAACTGGGGTATTTGTCTTATTGCCTTGTAAGAGTATTTATATATCCTACATACAAGTCCCTCATCAGATAAATGATTTACAACTATTGTTCTCTGTTCTGTGGGTTGTCCTTTCCCTTGCTTGATGGTGTCCTTTGTTGCACCAAAGTTTTTAATTTTAATTAAGTCCAGTGTATATGCCTTTATTTTGTTGTTTATACTTGCAATGTCAAATCTAAGAATCCGTTGTGAAATCTGAGGTCATAAAGATTGATCCCTGTGATTTCTTCTAGTAGTTTTATAGTTTTAGCTTTTCTATTTAGGTCTTTGACACAGGTTGAATTAATTTTTGTATATGGTGTGAGGTAAGAGTCCAATTTAATTTTTGTGTGTGTGGCTGTCCAGTTGTCCCAGCACCGTTTGTTGAATGAGGCTATCCTTTCTCATTGGCATTCTTATTGAAAATCAGTTGACTTATACACACGAGTGTATTTCTGGATTCTCAGTTCTATTGCATTGAACTATATGCCTATCTTTGCACCACTATCCTTGATTGTTGTTGCTTTGTAGTAAGTTTTGAAATTGGGAAGGGTGTGGTCTTCTTTTTTAAGATTGTTTTTGACTATTCTGGATCACTTGCAATTCCCTATACATTTTGGAATCAGCCTGTCATTTTCTACAAAGAAGTCAGTTGGGATTCTGAAAGGGATTGTGCTGAATCTATAGATCAGTTTGGGGAGTATTGCCATCTTAATTATGTTAGGTTTTCAAATCCATGAACATGCTTTTTTTTTTTCCATTTATGTAGATCCTCTTTATTTAAAAAGGTGTTGCTGTTTCCAGAGTACAAGTTTTGCACTGCTTTTGTTAAATTTATTCCTAAGTGTTTTATTCTTGTTGGAGCTATTGTGAATGGGATGATTTTCTTGATTATATTTTCAGACACTTCCTTGCAAGTGCATAGAAATACAATTCATTTCTGCACACTGAACCAATATACTTTTGTTAACCTTAATCCTGCTTGACTTACATATTTGGTACTTGGAACTGAAAGAAATGTTAACCAATATTTTTCTCTGGACTATGGCATAACTGGCTTCCCCAAAGTTTGGGATGTAAATACATTTAACAGTGTTTCTGTAGAACTTTCACATGATCCTATTTGATCCCTGCTCTCCTTGGGAAGTGTGCAAACTGGGGTTTTTTATCTGCATTTTAAAGGTGAGGAAACAGGCTTGAGAGGCCTGTTGACTAACCCAGTTTAGTAAGGGGCATGTCTGGGATTAGAACCCGGCCTTCTAAACCCTAGTCCAATGCCCATCATTTAGTGTCATCCTGAGAAGCTAAGTGGGCTTGACAGATGTCCTGTCCTCATGTGCCTGCCAGGAAGCAAGTGCAGGGCAGGAAAACACTGCCCCAAATAATGACAAAGGAACAGGGTCTCAGACAGTGAATCATGGCTGAGCTGAAACTCAAGGGATTAAATATTCTAGTGCCCAGCCTAAGGAAAAATTATTTTCAACTGCAGAATATTTTTTTTTAGTCTTACTTTTAAAGAATATGGAAAATGGACCTACTTCCCCCATACCCCCAAGAAAGGTTCAGAACATTTGTGATAGAGAATTTACACTGTCTTAGGAACTATACAAACTTTTTAAACTGCAAGGCCAACCGCTAAGGAGGCCAATTTGGCAATGCATTTTTTAAAATAAACATAATTATAATGAAAGTTGAAGCAAGGGAAACTCAGTAGAGTGTGTGCTATCTTTGGCACATATCTAAACACCTAAGTTAAGGCCAGTGAGAGAGGGCCGTGACTCGGGTTGAGTGCTGAAAAATTTCTTTGTAATTGCTCTCTGCTGTAGGTCATCATTTTTTTAAATTGAAAAACTGTTTCACCCATGTTTTCACACTTCCATAGGGCTCTGACAAATGGAATGGTCTTCATTAGTCGTGTCTGTTAAGTTAAAAGGGAGGATGGTCACAAAACTCTCTGTCTTACTCTTGACTCAGATTCAAAAGTCAGCTCCGCTAAGAGATAAACGTATTTTCTTTTCATTCTTATCTGTATGTGTGTGATGGAGAGTGGTGGAGAGGAAACAGACAGTGCCAGTAGGACCTCTGTTGTGGTTGAATCTGCCGGCAAGTGCATGGCTCACGACTGGAACGCGAGGCCCCTTGTGGCTCCCCTGCAGGAGGGGCCCTAGTGACAGAGGTAGGGGGTTGTAAGCCATTTTGTAATGATTTGTAGTAGGGAGGGGTTAGGAAATTCCTCATTCGTTAGAGTCCTCCCCTGTTACACTAACAACATTTTCTAATGAACCCCATGTCTGCGCAAGAACTAGAAATCCTGTTTATGATTATGGATTCTTGCATGTGAAGATCACAGAGAAAGAAGCTTTTTGTATTATTTAGAAATATGTGCACACATATTTTCATCTCTATAAACCATCGATGATGCTGGCAGAAAAGGCACAGATACAAATATGAAACCCAAGTTGAAGGCCAGGCTGGCATTTAGAGGGAACAGCTACTAAGTGAAGAGGTGCAGAGCTCAGAGTAGAAGGGTGAGGCAGAGAGGATAACCAGCGCTCAGTCCACAAGCTGGGAAATACGGCACACGCGCCTTACCACCCCTGTCTGTGACGTGCTGGCCCACGTCACAGTGACACCCAGCTGCCCCCCGGAGTGCTTTCGCAGCGCTATCATCAGAGCTGTGTGGAGGACAGCCCCGCTGCTGAGTGCTCATCAGAGGCCCGGGACGACCTGGACCCCAGGCACCACCAGCGGGGACTTCCCTCCTTCACCACTGCTGGGGGGTGGGTAGTCGGCCTCCCTAGAGGTCTCCCTTTCCCTTTCTATCTTCCTCTGCGCTGTGAGGTGGGGAAAAGAGCCCGAAAGATGCTCTGACTTTATTTCGCTTAGGTAATCCTCCCCTTTCCCCTGCCACTCCTTATCTTCCCAGTGCCTTAGGACAGTTCCCGTGCACAAAATTGAATCTCACTGCATTCTGTTAAAATGCACCTGCAGTCTCTCTTACCGCAGTGCGGTTCTGTTTGCCTCAAAACCAGCGATGGCGCAGGGTGATTTTGTGCTCCCTTCCCACTTAAGTGGCCAGTTCTCCGATTTTGCATTTGAAGATCCAGAAGGAAGTTATTTTTAGCTTAGGCCCTGAATGTGGATCAAGTATTTATTTGGCCATTGAGAAATGTTTAGCTGCTCAAGTAGAAATGACTGCTTTCTTGAGAGACCATGAAAGGCTAGGCCAATATAAAGATCCTTCAAAATTCTTTTAAACACCAGTTTCAAGAATGCAAATATGAATATTCATCAAGGGAAAAAAATGCTCTCTCCAGCACAAATTCAAATACAAATTAAAGCAAATTTGAACAGCCATTTACAACTGGTAAGTGGGGAAACATCTTAACATGATTATCAAATATGCAGTGTGTTTCTAGTGAATCTGATTCATTTTTACAGCTGTCTTGGGAAGCAGTATGACGATATTAATCAGCGTTCACCACTGGATCTTAGTGAGCGCAACTCTGCAGTGTAAATGGTGGCCCTGCACAGAAAAGAGTTTCTTGCTTCTGTTTTTTTTTTTTTTTTCTGAAGGACACAAAGCAAAAGAAGTTAAAAACTCTTTATGAAGATGTGGAGGACTTCCAGTGCTGGTGATATGACAGCCTTGGATACCCAAAAACCCCATTCCAAACATCTTGAAATGGTAGGTAAAATATAAGAAGTATCAGTTAAAACAAGTAAATTAGAGTTACATGTATCAATATGACTAAATTTTAAAAATATGTTAGCAAAAAAAATTCTACATATAGTATGATGACATTTAAGAAAAAACAAATGCTAAATTCCATATTGCTTTTTGATAACTATGTCTATAGAAAAAAATATAAAGTCAGCCCAGAGATATTACCAACTCCACATTCCTGATTACCTCTTGGAGGGAGATAGGAGTATTTATCAAGAATGGACTTTCTACCATATCTTTAAATATTCTTTTAAAAATAAAATATTTTTTTTAGAAAAAATTCAAAGATTAATAAAGGTAGCTGGATTCTAGAAATATCTTATAATAAAGATATTCACTTTTAACAACAGATAATTGTTAAATTGTTTTAGCAACAGAAACATCCTTAATGTGCAATTAATTTGGGGATAATTAAACAAATCATTCCATTTACATTTTATACATTATTCAGCTAATATGTTAAAAAATGAGCATTTATAAGGCCTGGGGTATACTCAGAATAAAGCTAGGCAGTTTAGTAAACACAGTCTCCATAGAGAAGTTCATTCAAACAAATATCATCCTAAAATATAAATTGTTAGAAAATTAATCTAAATCTCTAATAGTTCTCAAACTTATGAAGTGCTCCTTCTTTCTTAAGCACAGCAAAAGTTCTTAATATTATTTTTCTGTTTCTCTGATTCTCATGGACAGGTTAGCTACCTGGAAGGTCTCTCTCTCTCTCTCTCTCCTCTTCCTCCACATTTTTAACTTGACCACCAAGACCAGTCCCACAGACAACCTTTTCTTTCCTGCTCTCTCAGGTTCTGGATTTTTTTTTTTTTATTGCCACTGACCCTGACCTCTTTCCAATATATATCACTCAGTCATGTTCCAAAGCCTTTCATTCTTCATCTATTGTCTCAATTCTGCAAATTAAAGTCTCAGGAACTGAACTCACAAAGAAGGAATTCTTAACCAGTGGGGGAATGAAAGTGGCTGTGAACACACTGCGTTCATAACTCATTTTTCCTGCTAGTAAAAACAAGCAAACCATGTGTGACCTATTGTTGAGCAAAGAGAACTTCACTCTAAAATTCATGTTTGCTATGCTTTGTCTACAGTCTCAAACTGACATGGGTCCCCATTTCAAGTATAAGGTGTCTTAGGTATTTGGATTCACCTTCCTGGTGGAAAAAAACATTAACATAAAAGATAAAATATAAAAAAATATTTAAAAATGTCAAAGTGCTGAATGCTAAGGAAATATGGGCCAATATGTGAAGGTGGGAACTGAAAAATCAGATGCATTTTCCATATATACCCAACATGAGCTTTAGTTTCCAGGACCTCAAAAGGCTCCTGGGATAGCAGATAAAGTACATGGCACACACAAGGTGAGGAGTGTAGCAGAGACTCTCAGAAAATGCCAAGACCTTCAAGGTTCACGCTCTCAAGTTAAGGGTGACCTGGAAATTAATTTGTCTAAACTCTTGAGTACAGGGGATATAATGGCAATGGTTGGAGCAGAGTAAAGGAAAACATACAAACAAAAACAACCTATAACCAGAAACTCATTTCCTCGAGGACTTGCATCCCAAATTTACATTATGTATGTAATTCAGAAGACTCTACCTATGAGCTTAATGTATAATTACCCCAGAATAGTAACTCCCTGAGGTACCAGGAAGAAGCAATACACATCTTTTGCGAAGGTCTACTCTTTATCCTACACCTCAGTGAATTCTTATAAATGATTTTCCCAAGGGAAGTAAAAAAAGTAACCAGATTCAGTGTGATGGTTAATTTCACATGTCAACTTGACTGGATTAAGAGATGCCCAGAGAGCTGGTAAAACATTATTCCTGGGTGTGTCTGTGAGGGTGTCTCTGGAAGAGATTAACATTTGAATCAGAAGACTGAGTAAAAAATATCTGCCCTGAACATGTGGGCAGACACCATCCAGTCCACTGAGGGTCCAAATAGAACAAAAAAGATGAAGGAAAGGCAAATTTTTGCTCTCTCTGCTTGAGCTGGGAAGCCCATCTTCTCCTGCCCTTGTACATTGAAGCTCCTGGTTCCTGGCTTTTGAACTCAGACTGAGCTAGACAACTGTCATTCTTGGTTCTCCAGCTTGCAGACAGCAGACTGTGGGACTTTGTGTCCTTTATAACCATGTGAGTCAATTACTATGATAAATCTCTTCTTATGTATATATTCTATTGCTTCTGGTTCTCTGGAGAACCCTAATACACTCATCATAAGCAGGAACTTGCAGAAACAAAAAAGAACAGACCCACAAGCCTCCTCCTGGAATTTTCAGACACAGAATATGAAAATATTTACTTTACTAAACAAAAGAAAAGACAATTGGGAAAATGTCTGCAGGGAACAGGAAGCTACAGAACTTCCTGACGTAAAAAAATACTTAACATATAAAATGTTGGATAGACAGATTTAATAGCAGTCAATAAAACTGCAGAGAGGATTGGGACATCAGAAAAAGTTACTCAGAATGTACAACAGAGATGACGATATGGAAAACATGAAAGAGAGGATTTGAGAAAGGGAGGACAGAGTGAGAAAGTCAAAATACATTTATTAGGAGTTTTGAAATAAAAGAAAGCATGGCATGAGAAAAAGACAATGGCAGAGATTAGAACACAGACCTAGATGCTCAGGAATGAGAAGCAGGATAAGCAAATTCAATCATAGGTATTTAAAAGTGAAACTAGAAAATCAGTATCAGGAATATTTAAAAAGTGACAAGAATTTGTGACAATACAAACTTTGAGGGTATTATGAAAAGTGACATAAGTCAGAGAAAGACAAATACTGTATGATGTCACTTGTGTGTACAATATAAAAAAGCCAAATTCATAGACACAGAGACTAGAATGGCAGTTATCAAAGTCTGGAGGTGGTGGAAATGAGATGTTGATCAAAAAGTACACATTTCTTTTATAAAATGAGTAAGTTCTGAGGACCTAATGTCTATCATGGTGAGTATAACAATATTGTATTATACACTTGAAAGTTGCCAAAAGAGTAGATTTTAAATGTTCTCAGTGGAATAGTAAAAACAAAAAGGTAATTATATGAGGCGATGGATGTTAACTAACCTTATTGTGGTAATCATTTCACAATATATACATGCAATAAATCATCATGTTGTACACCTTAAACTTATATACTATGGTATGTCAATTTTATCTCAATAAAACTGGGAAAAAGTTGTTCAAAGTAAAAGCAGCAAGAAAAAAGCTTGATCACTTTGAAAGAAATGCTAGCTAAACAGCCAGCTTCTCAATAAAAGTCAGAAAATAATGAAGCCTTTAATGTGTTAAGAAAAAATGAGTGCTAACCTAGAGTTCAACACACAGCAAAATATCTTTAAAGTTTGAGAGTGAAATAAAGACATTTGCACACACACAAAATTTGAGATCCACCCCCCACTCCCAACCATCATTACAAGAGAAACTCCAAAGGTTATACTTGAGGCGGAAGTAAAGTGAATTCAGAAAGAATGGCTTAGATATGAGAATAAATGAAAGGAAAATGGATAAATTTATGGATAAATCTTAGCATTGACTATAAAGCAATAATATCTTATGTGGGTCTTTTTTAAAAAAGCAAGACAGAGTCTAAGTAAACACTTTAAATAGAAATTTGGATAGTGTCCAGATTAGAAAAGTGAAAAATAATATGAAAAATACTCCAGCAATTCCCAGAAAGGCAAGAATAGATAGAAAGAAACTCTTCATAAAAGAGCAAGAACAAATAGAAAATACAGAGATGTAATTACACTAAGCTTAAATGAATCATAGCCTCCAGTTAAGAGAAGAATGCATGCCTGGGTACACAAAACCCCAACCATCTGTTGTTTAACAAGAGACATATTTAAACAAAAAGGATAAACAATGGTTGAAAGTAAAAGGGTTGAAATAAGTACACCTGGTAATGTCTAATGGAAAGAGGACTGGTGTAGCTATCTTAATACCAGACAAAAGAAACTTTCAGACATAAAGCATTACTAAACAATGAAGCAGGTTGATCTTAAAGGAGAATGTTCAATTTTACACCATATTCAACCCATATTCAACCTCCAGCCACCTTCAGGCCCCAAGACTTACTTGCATTAATAACATATTCTTATAATAGATAAAGTCAACATTGACACACCTTCCAGGAGAAATAGACAAACCCACAATCATGGTAGATTTTAACACACCTCTCTGCATTTAGTGCAAAGAGCAGAAGACTTCAAGGAAACATGAGAAGAGAGAAATAATGGGAGAGTTATGTTTGTCTTTTTCTTTTAAAAATTGTTCTTGTCTCACACCTGTGAGAATGGCTAGTATCAAAAAGGCAAGAAGTTACTAGTGCTGATGAGGATGAGGAGAAAAAGGAACCCTTGTGCACTGTTAGTGGGAGTAAGTTGGTGAAACCACTATGGAAAACAGCACAGAGTTTCCTTAAAAATTTAAAAAAAGAAATACCATGTGTTCCAGTAACTTCATTCAGGGTATTTACCCAAAGAAAAAATAATCACTAATTTGAAAAGCTAAACACACTCTTACGTTCATTGCAGCATTATTTACAATAACCAATACATGGCAACAGCTTAAGTGTCCATCCACGGTTGAATGGATAAAGAAGATGTGGTATATATACACAATGGAATATTACTCAGCCATAAAAAGAATAGAATCTTGCCACTTGCAACAATATGGATGGACTTTCAGGGTGTTATGCTTTGTGAAGTAAGTCAGACAGAGAAAGACAAATACCATATGAGTTTGCTAAAATGTGGAATCAAAAAAAAAATGACAACCAGCTCATAAATACAAAGAATAGATATGTGCTTGCCAAAGGCAGAGGTTGGGAGGGAGGACAACTAGGTGAAGGTGGTCAAAAGGTAAAAAAAAAAAGGTCCCATTAATTTTTTTTTTTTTAGGAGAGCAAGGTACAGGCTTTTATTTAGAGATAAAGTGAAAGGACAGAGTTCCCGGCTCACGCCAGGAAGGGACAAGAGTCCCCCATTAATTTTTTATATTTAGAATTACAGTTGAACTAGAAACAGGATCTGAGGTGAGGCTTCCACGGCTTCGTGTCTTGGGGGGCTCTAGGCCCCAAGGTTGCCCATCCCTTTTCAAACCTCTCGGCACCTGGGAGTGATTAAGAGCAGCAGAGTGAGAGGAAAGAACGTGAGAAATCAGGTGTTGGCATTTTTTTTCAAACATTCTCCTTCCTGCCTTTTCCAGCAACTCTGGTTTTGTGAAGTCCCTTGTGCTGCTGTAAAGTAAACCAGCCTGCTTCCCCTGCAAGAGGGCCATGGCTGGCCGTGGGCTCTGTCCTCTTTGATCCTGATTCGGGAGGGAAATGACGTGGAAAGGAGATGGAATCTCAGGGCTGGCATCCATTTCGCTGGTGGAGACAAACACACTTCCAGAGATGTGAAAAATCCCACTTGGTTTAAGTCATTTTGCTTCCTGCCCAGGACGTCTAAAGGGGCCCTTGTTCTCTGTGAGCTGGTGTGCATTTTATGCTGGTATGAGGTAAAGGCACTTTATATTATTTTATTGTCTGTGCAAAATGAACTGTCACCTCCCACATTATTACACAGGAGTCTTACTCTCTTACGTGGTATCTGAGGAACACAGCCAGGGGCAGGAACTCTTAACAGAGACTGAACTAACACCAAAGTGTGGAAGAGAGCTATTCCAAGATGGATGGTTTCCGGGGCCGGGTGAGGTGATGGAAAATTAAAAAGCCAGACGTCAGCAAATGGAGAAAGCGTACCTCTTCTCCTGCTTCACTCAGGATTTCGGGCTTGCTTTTGCAAAGTGCCTGTCATACAGACTGTTTCCAAAACCACTTTGCAGTTAATAAAAAGCTGTTTTGGCATTTGTAGGTATGTGGTAATAAATCGTGGCAGAGGCAGAGGGAAAAATCACATTCAGGAGATGACACTGCCGTCAAGTGTCTTGCAGTGGGAGAGGCTGAAGAGCTGACTCCACTCTTACAGGGATTTAGACGGCTCTGTCAAACAAGGAGAGCCACGTTTTGAGCAGTGACCACAAAGTGTGGCTTCTTAAGCTTTCCCCACTTCTCTGTGCCCCCTGCCTGTCCAATCTGCCAGGTGGAGATACCGAATCACACACAAATTGACACACATTAGGTCAGTTTTAAGCATACGATCGTTTAAATCCCCCTTATCCACAGTTTGTCTTTCTGCTGTTTCAGTGTTGCCAGTGGGGTGGAGGCAGTTGATCCTGACAAATAAATGGTTGCAAAGTCAATAGTAGCCTAAGGATGGATGCACCGCAGCGCCTATATCATTCCCCTCGCCGCATCTCATCACGCAGCTATTTATCATCTCACATCATCATAAGAGGAAGAAGGGTGAGTACAGTACAATAAGATATTTTGAGAGAGGGAGACCACATTCACATGGCTTTTATTACAGTATCTTGTTATATACTTGTTCTATTTTACCATCATTTATTGTTAATCTCTTACAGTACCTAATTTATAAATTAAACTATCATAGGTATGTATGTGTAGGAAAAAACTAGTATATATAGAGTTTGATATTATAGGTGACCTCAGGCATCCCCGGGGGGTCTTGCAACATGTCCGCTGTGGGTAAGGGGGTGGGGCGGGGGCTGCTGTATAACCAAGTTGAGGGCAAAAGCTTGAAGGTGGATACACGTGGTACAAAATTGGGAGAAAAGATTTGACTAAATTTAGCCTAGACCCATAATTAAATCTCCAGCTGCAGCTGCCTTCAGGCCCCAACAAGAGATTCTCAAACACTGAACCTCTATAAAACAGAGTTTATTCTGGAAGCTGAAATAGAAACTGAAATTCTAGTTTTACAAGGTAGAAGAGAAAAAGCTTTCACCGTTTTACCTTGTTGAGGGCAATTTTTCTTTGGTGATTGTGAATTGGAAACAGTAGATGGCGATGTTGCCTTTATCTCGGGGGAGAAGAGCTGTTTGTCAGAAACCGGTGAACTGAGACGAGCACGTGCCATCTGGGGTTAAAGTGTTTCAGTCGTGTTAGAAATGTACCTATTGTATCCCACTAGAAGCTAAAGAGTTTATCTCAGCTTTTTATGAGCTTTTTTATACCTTTCTGCAGTGTTGAGGTTGTGCTTTTATATTGCAAGGGGTGACCAGAGCAGTAAGTGCAGGGAAGGAATTTGTGTGAACCCCAAGCCTTCTGCTCTGACCTGATATACCCATCCAAGGAGGCAGTCAGCAGCTGACAAAATCTAACAAATTAAGTTTTGAAAAAAGAACTCCATATATTTGTTTCAAAGAAATGGTAGATGAATTGCAGAGTTGGTACACTTCCACAATAGTACATTTCAGGAACTAATAATAAAAAAATGCAATAGCAATAATAATACTACAAATGTATCTACTATTTATTGTTTGCTATGAGCCAGGCCCTGTGTCAACTGTGTTACACGTCTGTTATTTTGTAATTCTCAGAAAAATCTCTAAGGAAGGTATCGCTAGTCCCATTTCACAGGTGAGGTCGCTTTGAGAAAGTGGAAGGATTTTTTTCCCAAGGTTAGTCCCTGGATTGGCTAGGATTCAATGTTTAGCTCCTCTGACTTTTTGCTGGCTTCCTTATACTATAAACAGAATTTCTCTCACTTTTGTAAAGCCAGTCAAGATACAGGCAAGTGTATTTTCAGAATTAACCTTCAAAATTTAGAAAGGAGAGACATAAATTTCAGAAATGGGAAATAAGCCTGTGGGGTTAAAGGAAATACTTAAAATTTTTTTTTTAGAACTTTCTGTACATTAATCAAAATAATCAGATCTGGTTTGTGTGTAAATGTGTGTGTATGTACCTATAGCCGAGGTACTGAGCACTCCGGCCACATGATCACGGCTGAGGTAGTCTATAGACTCAGGCCTCCCCTAATTCACGGCCCGCTCCTTTTCCAAGCCTGGCTGCATGAGGCTGCCTAAGCTGTAAACTGTGAAGGTCACTGGTTGATTTTCTAAACAGAAGCGTGCCTTGCCCATCACGTTTTCTAAGCTCAGCAAATGGTGAAGAGGAAACGATTGAGCATCAGGGGGCCGTGGTTGGGGGTGGCAGGGTGCATCATGGTGCCTGAACGTTTCCCAATGCTCTGCTTCAGCTTCCTGCCCCGTGCAGTGAGCGCTTCGGAGTCGGTGGGCCCTCGATCCTTTCTGGGCACACATTTCTATGATTTCACTTCCCGTCCTGGGCCGCAGGGTTGCCTCGGAGTGGCCAACTCAGCGTTCGCCGTCACTGTTGTAGCACAGAACCCACGTGGGAGCAGCCAGCTTTGTAAGCCCCTCGGAGGGGAGGAATCACCCCCCTGTCCTCTTCCCTCTAAGGACTCAGCTATAAGCCAGGCCTCACGAGGTCATTTTCTAAATCCACATCTCAAAAAAACCACAGGTGTTCGGGAACCACAGGGCGGAGGGAGCCTGGCAGGGGCCTTGCCTGGAGCCACGCTGTGGATCCTGGCAGGGCACAGATGGGGGACCACCTGCCCTCGCGGGGGCCTCCCTGCCTACGCCCCTGCTGGGCAGTGAGGCCTGGCTCCCGAGCTTCCCGGTGGGCGCCGAGCCTCTCGTCCCATGCCGGGGTTTGTGGCCTGCGCCTGTGGCCCCCCGAGCCAGGCTCGCTGTGCCTCTGTGAACCGGGCCTGCAGCGCGCGGCTGCAGAATGAGTCAGGGCCAGCTGCGGCCAGACCCCGGAAAGGCAACCCTTAATGAATCCGGATTATTGCAGCTCACACCTACAGTGTACGTCGTAGAAAACAAATGCAGCGGGAAGTCATGAAGCATTAACTGGGGCTCCTCGCCTCTTTCCACCGCTGTGTTCTTGCCAGCTGGGCCGAGACCAGAGCCTGGCGTGGTCGCTCAGGCTGGGCAGGAGAGTCAAGAGGCAGCTGGAGAACAAAGACAGAAAAGTCTGAACATTTCGTTTCAAAAGCGCTGGGTTCAGGTATTTGAGGAGCTTGAGACAGTCACAACCCGCATTCATCTGTCCCCTACGCGGCGCTGTAAAGGCGCGCAGCTGGGAAAGGAGTAAGAAGCTGGGACATGCGAGGAAGTTAAGAGCTGGAGTGCACTGTGCGTGTGGTGACGGCTGCAGGGAAAGGAAGATTCTGCACCCAAGCATACCCTTGTGTTCCTGGGCCAGACCTCAAGAGGAGCAGTAACATCCCCCGTGGGTCTGGTGGTCTCAGAGCAAAGTTACCCTGTGCTTGGAGTCCCAGAATGCAGTCCTGGGAAGCAACCCCATGTCCCCTGTGAGGCCCATGGGCCTGGGGAAGCTCTGGAGGCTTCGGCAGCCCAGCCGCGTCCCTCAGTGTGCTGTGCGAGGCAGGCCGGACGTTTTGGTGGCCCTCTGACTAGGGCCTAGCAGGTAGCAGAGAGAGAGCCTATAAGCCCTGGGGGCCTAGGCTGTCAGGTGGGGTTGGGCGCAGAGTAACCTGCTTGGGCCTGGCACCTGAGGCAGAGTCCCTGGATGCACCAGAAGATGCCCACGTGGCAGCTGGTGGCAGCCAAGGTCCGTGATGGGAGAGGACTCTAGATGTCACCGGGACTCGGGCAGGGAGGACTCCCAACTCAGGACTGATAAGTGCACTGCTCTGCTCTCTGTGTGCCACAGCCTGGGTGCACCCCTCAGCTCCTCTCTCTCTCGGGGCCAGGGTTTTGAAAGTGGTTTTGTGTGGATAATCTTGTATTTTATTTATCATGTAACTTGTTGAAAATTATACTTTAGCTTCTTACAGTCTCTCCCCCAGACTGAATACCATTGGCAAAATGAGCTAATCAGGCTCCATCTAGCCGCATTATTAGAACGTGTGTGTGGTACTTGTCACCCTTTGTCCTTGGTTTGCAGTTCCAAGAGAGGAAATGTGCCATTTAATGTTCTGTTTCAAGAAGATATTATTATCACCACTTTACCCATGAAGAAGGTGAGGTTCAGAGACGGCAGGTCCCTTGCCCCAGGCCACACAGCTAGGGGTGGTAGAGATGGGATTCACACTCCAGACCTACATGTTTCCCAAATCTTCACTTTCCCATCACACCACACAAATTTCTCTACTACTAGTCTGGGTCAAACATCAAGTTATATATGAAGAAATAATCCAACGTAGTATAACTTTCCAGGTCACACACATGAAGAAACAGAAAGGAAAAACTCCACCGAATTCCAAACAAAACAAACTCAAACCCGTAAAGTAATAACTGCTTCTTTCCATGTTTTATCCACAGGCACCCCAAATACATGTCCTACGCCCAGCTCATTCCCATTCCCATTCCAGCTTGCTTTTCCTCCTGTATTTCTGAACTTGGTTGGTGGCAGTATCAGCCAGGCAACATCCCCCGAACCTAGAAACAATGTTGTCATTTGTTACCTCTTTTTCTCTAACCCTCCTCTCTGCTAGTTCCAGGCTATTAGCCTTTTGAGTTGGAACAGTCCTCAGGAAATCCTTTTCTTTCCATTTTTCCCCTCTGCTGGTGGGTTGGAGTAGTTTTCAAGCTTTTTATTCCTTTGCTTACATATTTCCTAAAATAATTTTGAAACTCTGTAACCCCCCCCACATACTATCAAGCTCTTCCCTTTAAAATGTTTCTTCATAATTGCAGATATTTGCAAAGGTTCTAATCCAGCATGTTGCAAATACTGACATTAGAAAAGTATTTCATTCCTCATCATTACTCTTTAAAATGTATCCTATAAAGTCAAAATAGTAGCGATTGATATCCACTTCATTCATTTTAAGAAATACATGTTTCAGTAAATGGTGTGGTACAACTGGAGGTCCATATGAAAAAGATTTGAAACTCAGCCATGCCTCATATTGTATGCAAGAATTAACTCAAAATTATAGACCTAAATATAAAACCCAAAACAATAAAACTTCTAGGAGAAAACATAGAAAATCTTAGTAATATTGAATTAGGTAAAGTGATTTATAGAGGTGACATCAAAATCACAGTGCATAAAGTTTAAAAAATGGATGAATTAGACCTTATCAAAATTAAAAAATTTTGCTTGGTGAAAGGCAGTGTTAGGAGGCTGAAAAGACCCCCAGTTATATCACACCATTTATGAAAATGTATTTCTTAAAATGAATGATTGGGAGAAAATATTTTGTAAATCATGTATCTGGCAAAGGACTTGTATCCCTCCAAACCTTATAATAAAAAAATTAAATTTTGACCAAATATTTGGCCACTTCAGCAAAAAAGTTATATGGACGGCAAGCACATGAAAAGATGCTCAGTGTCATCAAGGAAATGCAAATTAAAACTTTCATGTGATGCCATGTACACCATTAGAATGGCTATAATCAAGAAACAAAAAAAACAATACCAAGTGCTGGTGAGGATGTGAAGCAACTAGAATGATCATGTATTTCTAGTAGGAATGTAAAGTGTTATAACTAACAGTTTGCAGTTTATTAAAGTTAAATAGGTACTTGCCTCATGACCCAGCAATCCCAGGTATTGTATTACTCTCAGTTATTTACCCAAGTAAGAAGAAAGCCTGTGCTCACACAAAGACCTGTATGCTATATTCATAATGCCCCCAAATTAGAAACAACTAAAATGTCCTTCAACCAGTAAATGGATAAACTGACATAAAGCACACAATGGAATACTACTCAGCAATAAAAAAGAATCAACTATTGATGAGCACAATAAAATATTTGAAGTGAGACCCCCAAAGGTTGTAGGATTCTACTTATATGACATTTTGGAAAAGATAACACTGTAAGAATAGAGACTATGTTGGTGGTTACCAATGGTTGGAATTTAGGGATAGGGCACATATGAGGCTTTTGGGGGCTGATGCAGCTGTTCAGCATCTTGATCATGGTAGTAAATATATTTGTCAAAATCCATGGGTGTATAAACTGCAGAGGGGAGATTTTACTGTATGTAAGTTAAAATCTACATATGTATGCTTATGTACAAAATATATGTTTTTAATAATTGAAGATTTTTACATCATCACTTTTTCTCTTTAAATTTGTATTCCATTTTACCCCTCCAAGAATTTTATCCTAATGTAATAGTTTTCATACATGAAAGTGTCTTGTTGATAACTCCATTATACTTTTCTTTCACAAAGTATATAAAAATTGAAAATTAAGACATTTTAAAAATTTTCATGTGGTCATAAATATATGTGCAATTTAATCCTGAGAAAGAATAACAAAGCTGGAGTATTACACTCCCTAACTTCAAGCTCTACTACAAAGCTACGGTAATCAAAACAATTTGGCACTGGCACAAGAACAGACACATAGATCAATGGAACAAAATAGAGCCCAGATATAAACCCATGCATATATGGTCAATTAATATATGATAAAAGAGCCATGAATATACAATGGAGAAAGACAGCCTCTTCAACAACTAGTGTTGGGAAAACTGGACAGCTACATGTAAGAGAATGAAACTAGATTATTGTCTAACTCCATACACAAAAATAAACTTGAAATGGATCAAAGACCTAAATGTAAGTTATGAAACCATAAAGCTCTTAGAAGAAAACATAGGCAAAAATGTCTTGAATATAAGCATTCTTTTTTCCTAGACACATCTCCTCAGACAAGGGAAATAAAATAAAAAAATGAACAAGTGGGACTATGTCAAACTAAAAAGCTTTAATACAGCAAACAACACCATCAGCAGAATAAAAACACATCCTACAGTATGGGAGAATGTATTCATAAATGACTCATCTGATAACAGGTTAACATTCAAAATATATAAAGAACTCATATGCCTCAGTACCCAAAAAACAAATTACCCAATTAAAAAATAGGTGGAGTACCTGAACAGGCACTTCTCCAAAGAAGAAATACAAATGGCCAACACATGAAAAGCTGCTCCACATTGCTAATTATCAGGGAAATGCAAATTAAAACCACAATGAGATATCACCTCACACTAGTTAAAATGGCCACTATCCAAAAGACAAGAAACAACAAATGCTGGCAAAGATGAAGGGAAAGGGGACCCTCCTACACTGTTGGTGGAAGTATAAATTGGTGCAGCTGCTATGGAAAGCACTATGGAAATTCCTCAAAAAACTAAAAATAGAAATATCATTTGACCCAGCAATTCCACTTGTAGGAATTTACCCAAAGATAAAACCCCTAATTCAAAAAGATATATGCACCCCTATATTTATTACCTCACTATTTGCAATAGCCAAGATATGGAAACAACTAGAGTGTCCATCAGTAGATAAACGGATAAAGAAGAGGTGGTACATATACACAATGTATCATTATTCAGCCACAAAAAGAAAAGAAATCCTGCTATTTGCAACAACATGGATGGAGCTAGAGGGTATTATGCTCAGTGAAATAAGCCAGGCAGAGAAAGACAAATAGTGTATGATTTCACTTATTTGTGGAGTATAAAACCAAAGCAAAACAGAATGAACAAAACAGCAGTAGACTCATAGATGCTGAGAAGTGACTAGTAGTTACCAAGGGAAAGAGGTTGGGTGGGTGCAGGGTGGGAGGGGGAGTGGGATAAAGGGGCACAATAATTTGCAATCACAATATAAGTTGATCGTGGGGACTGTTGAACCACTGTGATGTACATTTGAAACTAACGTAAGATTGTATATTAATGATAATTGAATTAAAAAAAAGGACTGCCATACTTCTCCTCCTGGGTAAGTATTATGGCCATGAAGATGGAAAGTTGGCACTGAGATGTACCTGCACAAATAAGCCTTCCTCCATTAGTTTTCCTCAAGCATTCACCCTCCCCAGTTTGCTGCCTTGGAAGCCAAAAACCTCTTCTTTTGTCTTGTCACTTCTCTACAAATTAATTGTCCTTTGTTAAGATGCTATACAAGCCCCAAGTTCTAACCACTGCTTTGAGCTACTCATCACTGAATTTCTCCTATGTTAATGCATGCTGCACATGTTAATAAACTGCTTGTTTTTCTTGTTAGAAAAAAAAATCTATTTTTGCAATTTAAAAATGCTGGTTAGAGTGATTTCTCCCATTAAAAGTAGTTCAAAGTGGACCAAAACAGCAGAAATAATTTATAAATTTTCATAATGAATAAATATAAATTTATATAAAAGGATATTTACATAACAAAAACTTTTTTTAGAAACTTATCCCCTAATAAGAGGATGCTTATATTGTGAATTTTCCCTTCGTTTGCATCTTCTTCCTCTCTACTCCAAATCCTCTCAGCCAGGGATGTTGCACTGTAGTGAGATTTGGGGGTGGGTGAGGAGTGCTTTCACTCTGCGCTGTGGGACAGCAGTTGCCTGCCCTCCCCATCTCTGCCTTGGCCATTCTGCAGCTTTCATCTGTGGTGTCCCTTCTAATCCATCCCCCACCAAGCCATCAAGTCTCTGTCTTTGTCTTAATGACAATCTGGACCATTTTTCTCCTTGCTTCACAAAATTCACTGCCCACATCATCCCTGTGTCCTCCCACCCTCCACACACCAAACTTTCTTTACCTGCTATATCCAAACTCGTGGGCTGCTGCCTTGATGATCTGGCTCATGTGCACCCCCTTGTCTGCCCCCATCTCTGCTCTTACCACCCTGCCTCCCCTTCTAGTCTGAGCATTCTGAGAGCATATCCCATACATTTCCCATCTCTCTATTCCCTTGACTCCCACAGTGCCTGCCATGTAACAGGCTTTGGGGGAGCAGCAGAAAATTAAATGTCAGAGAAAGGGAAAGAAGAATATTGCTCTTCCTTTCTAGATTTGCCATAAAATGTCGGTGTGGAGAAGAAAGAGAGAGCCCTTACACTTATCAAGCCTTAGAGTTTATAGGCTCTTACAATGATTGGTCCACACCTGGGTGGCATTTTAATAATTTTATGGAAAGGATAGGCCAGATGTGGGCCTTGCCTTCCTGGGCTATAAAATCTGATGGGAAGGGGCCACGTGTGTGTTCTCTCCATCTCTTCAGACAGGGTGGGTTTGAAATATATATTAAATAACAATGCATTGCCAGAGGGTCAGGCTGGTTTGTTAATCTTGGCACTTGGGTTAACCATAATGATGTTAATAATGAAATTCTCTTTGTGGACACAGCTCCTTTTCATCCACAATATGACATAAAGTGTCTTTGAGGTCTCATTTTATGAAGGGGAGAACAAAAAGAATGCTGGTGCTAGGAAGTTCCAATACTGTGTTTCCGCCGAATTCATCTTTTAATTTTGCTTCCATTAAAAAAAAAAAGCTCAGATGGGGACCTTTCCAGCAATAGGGACCTTTCCTACTCTGTCCAAGGAGACTGAATGGAGGGAGCAATCGCCAAGTCACTGTCATCGTGTAAATTTGTACAACAGCCTCAGCCTACAGGGGAGGCCTGCCTGCTGTACCCTGGATTCCGCATCAACTTCTTGCCCCCCAAAGGGGCCAGATAAGTCTCAGAGGGCAGGAAATGTCATGGACTCAAGTGACGGCATTGGTCGCCAGCCCTCATGGTGGGACCAGGGTCCGACCACAGAATGCCTTTGGGCTGCCAGCTCTCATCCGCCAAAGAGGCTGACATCCTTAGAATAGTTCAGTTTCACTTCTGGTAAAAATATGCAAGTCTTTATTCAATTTGGCATCTCCGTTGCCTCTCCAGATAATATGTCACAGACACATTTGAGCCTTTTGGAAGCACTGGGGCTTCCTGGCAAGGCAAATAAAGGAAGCCATTAGCAGAGGCAGCCACAGGCCCATGAGCTGCTTACCATCCATTGTCAGCTTGACCTACCCTCTCGTCCCAGGCTGATAGTTGTTCTATGACACAAAGCTTTGGCAGCTCTCTTAAATTACTGAAGTTCCTGACAGCTTTAAAGGGCTCAGTGTGTAAAAGTTTAAATTCTGTAGATGGAACAAGTCTGGAAATTCAAGTGGAGAAATTTGCTGGCTCTCTTAACTGAAAGAAGACAGTGCTCTATCCAGATGGGTGGGATCAGGGTCACAGAGAAAGAGCTGAGTGTTCAGCAATAAGAAGAAGAAAGACTGCTCTCCGTTCTCTTGCAGCCATCTGGGTGTGGTGCAACCCTCCATTATTACATGCCCTCTGTTTCTAAGGAAACAGAGACATATGAGTGTACTGCCTTGGCCTGATGGTAGTGGCAGCTGGGAAGAAGGAAGTGGATTTGGAGATGGGGGTTGGATGGGGGAGGGTCCGGGTTTCCAGAGGGTGGAGGGGCAGATGTCTCAGCCTTTCAGGGTCCAGGTCTCTGAAAGTAAGAAAGATACCATTTTCTGGGAGAGGCAATTGTGTTAAAAGGAGCCAGCAAGCCGAAGGGTATGCCCAGTGTCCTAGGGGGACGTGGCCGGCCCATTGTTGTGGCGAGGAGGGAGTGAAGTACTTATGCAAGAGGGGTGAGAAAGGAACAGGACCCTGACCTGAATCATCCTTGTGCTTCGTCTATGATTTCCACCTGTGGCCATAGGGTTTCCTTTTAGAAAGAGTTGCAGCCCCTTGAAGCATTATGCACCAACTGTATTTCTTTATTCTTTCCCCCGTATTCACTCACAATGTCACTGAATGAGATCTGTCCTGGTGAAGGAAGTGCCGAGAGGTTGCAAGCTTTTTAGTTAAGAAGAACGAGGCAAAAATGAGTCAGGACAGGAAAGAGACTCATTTACTCGGGTTAAGTTGGGAGGGACTGTAGGAATGATCTGGATACAACATTTTTTTTCTACAGATTAGGAAAACGAAACAAAGCAATACAAAAAGTTTCTTGCCTGGGTCACACAGCCAAAGTAGCAGGAGAATCAGAATAAGAATCTATGCTTAATGATTGCTAATTCAGTGCAATTTCTCCTTCACCAGGCTGTTTGAGCATTGGGTCCATACTGTGTGTGTGTGTGTGTGTGTGTGTGTGTGTGTGTGTGTGTGCGCATGTAAGTGTGTGTGAGAGGTGAAGATGGGTACCCATGGGCCCCAGCACACCCACACACACACCTCAAGGCTGGTCTATACTAATCCTTAGCAGTAACACACTTGGCCTTTGGTGGGCTGTCTGATCTCATAATGTGCACACCCCAGCCTGGCTGTGGTGATGGACAAATATAGCTACACCTGCTCTTCTGGCTCGCATGAGCAGGCTGACTCACTGACTTTACAAGCTGCCGGCTTGTTTAGGGAATGGTTCACTTCCCCTGGAAGAAGTCACTGACTCTTAATGTATCATGTCCTTTTGATTGTTGGTGGGAGAGATCCAGGCCTGTCCCCACTCGGCCTACGTGATACATGGTCTTAAGAGTGGGCAGCAATGTGAATTCCTGCTCTGAGTAGGGCTGTGTCTTCCCAAAACCTGTTGTCCATCTCGCCTGCTCGGACTCTGCCTCATTGTGGCAACAGGCCTCATTTGGCACCATCCCAAGGGGCTTATTGCCCCCCCCCCACCAGACAGACACCATGAAGAAAGATGTGAAATTAGCTTATTAAGCACCAATTACTGTACTGTTTAAAAATGTAATTTCAAAAAAATCTCCTATGCACATGCATTAGACATATTAATGCCAACCCAGGGACGATTAACATGTAGAGGACCTCACTGCACTGCACCTTAATTACGCTTCATTTGCACCAAGGAATTGAGATTTGAGGTTTAATTCTTTCTAAACTGTGCTTTGGCTGGCCTTGCCAGGATCAGGTCATTCAACAGCAGTAATTCCTACCCAGATTCTCTGCAGACACTACCTATTCAAGGCATCATGTTTCACTGTCTCTCT
The DNA here is from genome assembly GCF_040802235.1 of Manis javanica. Classification (NCBI taxonomy): domain Eukaryota; kingdom Metazoa; phylum Chordata; class Mammalia; order Pholidota; family Manidae; genus Manis; species Manis javanica. The sequence continues at coordinate 56,123,876 of NC_133169.1, read as the reverse complement.
TTGCTAAAGCATCTGCTGTAGGTGGCATTGTTCCCTTCCCACTTAATCAACAATTTAAATTTTCCCAGGAACGAAGAGTGGTCCCTAAAATTTCTTGAACCACTCTGGCTTCATCTGGGTGCTTGCAAATGCCGCCTGGTAGAAGCTGAAGGATGACTTAATACAAATAAAGGTGGGTGTTCTGAATCTTGCATGGTGGTCTCCCCCACTTGCCCTGGAGGCGGCATCCCACATCCCACCAAGAACGTGATGTAGACAGAAGGGATGTGACTCTCACAGGCAGAAGCAGCTTGTGGGCACTTTTAGATAATGCAAGAGACGTTTGGAAATGCCAGCTCTTTAAACCTCACATTGTCACAGAGTTTATTGCTAGAGTTCCACAGTAAACGCTTCTTCTACTCCCCCCACAAACGAACATTAGCACAGTTTGCAATATTGATGAGTTAGCCACAATGCCTTTATAAAATGTGCTTTTAAAAGTCAATCTTAGGCAAAGGCTCTCCCCACTTTTTGTTTTTGTTTTTTTAACCCAAGAGTGTTTTCTGACTCCAGTTCATATATTAATACCAAGACTCTCTTTCCTGGCTGGCTTCATTCCATGACACCTCACTCTCCAAGCCAATTTTGCTGCTCAGGTATTACACTTCGTCTTTATTATATGGGCTTTTTTCTTTTCTGTACCAAGAATGACAAGAAGAAAAATAATTAATACTTCTGAAAAGTTGCCCCAAATAAACTTCTGGAGAAGGGAGCCCAAACACCCTGGGTCAGGGTAAAGCCCTCAGGCTCACAAGACCCATACTTTGCTTTCCTTTGATCAAGGCATAATTTGGGTGTGTCCCTAAGAACTTTACTCTTTCTAGAAGGTTTAAGGAGGGAGCAGCTGGTATGATTAGAAAAGGGAGCTGACATTCTGGGTTGGCAGGAATTAAGTACTGTTTGGCAGCTATCTGATCACTGAGGTATAGAAAAAAAATTAGACACATCATTGAATGAACGAATTTTGACACATAAACACTAAAGATGTTTGGAGGTGACACCAAAAGAATTAGTTCCACCTCTTCTAACCTAGACTGTCCATATAGACAAAAGTGAAAGAGCCGGTCAGTCATTTGAGTGCCTTGGTCTGAGCACAGGAGACTGTTAACTGCAGGAAAAGTAGTGCCAAGCCAGCAATAGAGGTTGACAAATGCTGAGCACCTTCTCCATGCGTGACTGTGTGCTGGGAGGTTAAATGAGGTTACTTCATTTGACCTCAGCAGCAATTCTGGGGAGGTAATGAGTAACCCTTCTTTGTCACTGAACTGAAATAATTTGCCAGTGTCACAAAGAGAGGCATACCAACACAGGACCTCGAACCCTTATTGTCTAATTCTGAAGCCCATGTCTTTGTCCTTTCTTATATTACCCAGGGTTAGCCCAGATGGGGAACAAAATGGGTCTCTTCATGTCCAGTTAATAGGAGCTTCTTTACTCAGTGAGAAAGACCATTTAGAACTCATGTTTTCTGGAACACTCAGCATTTCCCCACATGAAACCCACACATTCAAGTAAATCCTGGCTCCAAATTTAAATAAACAATTTCAAAAGCACTTTTCATACTTAGAAATGAGGATGAAATATTCCCCCTCCCCCAAAGGCACTGTGATAGACTGAATATTTGTGTCCACCTCAAATTCCTATGTTGAGGGTCAATCCCCAAAGTGATGGCATTTGGAAGTGGGGCCTTCAGGAGGTGACTCCATCACGGAAGTAGAGCCCTCACAGAGGGAATCGGTGCCTTAAAAAAGAGCCTCTAGAGAGCCCCTTGCCCCTTCCAACACGTGAGGACAGGGACAAGACAGGCCTCAGTGAAAGAGGAAGGGGGCTTTCTGCTGGGGCGCTGACCTGAGACTTTTCAGTCTTCAGAACTTGAAAAATAAATTTCTGTTGTTTATAAGACACCCAGGCTGTGGCATGTTTCCTATGGGAACCTGATCCGACTGTGATACGCACATAAGAAATTTTACCTTCCTCTGCCAACCAGGAGAGAACATTCTTTTAGACCCTCTGCTGGGCCAAAGGGGAGCTGTATCTTATTTTAGCCTTGTGGTAACTTCCCCCTGAAGCTGCTAAGGAGTTAATGTCTTTGTGCATCATTTTTTAGTGGTTAACTCCCTGGGAAGGGAAAGAAAAGCTTAAAACCATTCGGGAATCCTGTGGCCCATGTTCCCCTACTTTACATAAAGACCATAATTTCCGAGGCAAATCTCTAATCAAGTATTGGCGGAAGGGCCTCCCTCTGGCTGTCCCCCAAAGTGCCTTCCTGTGCCTTTGGGGGAATCCTTCATTCTTGAGCTTGGAATGTCAGATTGCTGAGTCTTCTACAACACGTAACAGTGTCTCACTTGGAGTTTGACGAAGGATTGCAACTCTCTTTTGTGCAGGTAGAAAGCCCCGAGACGCCTTCAGAGCTCTCATGCAAAAACCTGCTCACAACACAAAAGCTCAAAACTTCAGAAAAAGGCAACTCCACAGCAGGAACCATTTTCTTGTTATTTCGTGTCATCTGTTTCTTGTTATATCTTATCTGTGCCTCATCCTTTATTTTGATCAGTGTGGTTTTATTTTTGGACCCTTGTCTTTCCGATCTGTGGGCCCTCGCTGAGGTTTTCCAAGTGTGTTCACCACCATTCTCGTCAGTGTGCGTCTCACAGGGGGTGGTTTGGGTTTTTAACCTGGCTGCTCGAGTGTAAGCGCTGCCGGATCCGCAGGGCTGGGGCTGCACTTAAAGCGCACATTTGAAGAGTTTCAGGCTTTGTGGGGCTCCGCTCAGCATCTCCTGTGGGGGCCGCTTTAGATTGCCTTTGTTCTTTGCACCATCCTTGCTGCAGATACGGTTCATGACTCATCAGAACTGGAGTGAAGTTCTCATCACCTCTTTCAGAAAAAACACCTCTTCTTTGGGAGCAGGTGGTAGGAGGGGTCCATTCTGCTGCTGGTTTAAGAACTAGGATTGGAGAAGAGATGTCACAGACTATCAGGACATGTACTGATTGCTACCAGGATATTTACTAATTGCCAAATTATTATTTTGCTTTCCAACACATGTCCTTTCTTTCTTCCAGAAGCTAACAGTACTAGTCTCTGTAACTTATTTTATGTATTGCCAGATCTTTCTATCTGGCTTTTTCCTTTTCCTTTGTGAAAGGCTAACCACATGGTGGTTATGTTTTACTGATCCAAATTTCTTGATTTTTTTTTTCCCCCTTGTGCAGGGTATGGGGAACCAGATGAGCTATGACACTTTATTTCCAAGGTCCTGGTTCACTTTCTGCATGTGGAATGGACGTGTAGAGCAGGCAAGGGTTCTGAAAGCCAAGTGGTCCTTGGGGGACTCTTGGGTTCGGATGCATTTTCTTTGCTCAATAAAGCCCACATGACTTTAAATATTAACAGTCCTCACTGGAGATGGCAATTAAAGGAAAATATTTTTTCTGTCCCTTTATTAGGTAATTTTGACACTAAGCCAGGCTGTACTTTAGGGCAACAGCTTCCCGGTAGGCAAACATATCCTAATAGGACTCATCTCAACCCAGTGGAAGGGACAGTTCAGGTCTCCAGCTTGGAAGAAATGTATGGTGGTTTAAAGAAACTCATTCCAAGAAGCCCTTTACCCTCTGTGGAGTGCCTACCAGGGCAGCCAAGAAGGGACACACTGAAATTACTTGGTATTTTCCCAATGTCATTGCTTAAATGATAGTAAAGGCTGTTACCCCAGGGAAAGTCCTTGCTGGCCGGCAAGCTCAGTCACCAATCAGGGATGCTCCTTGTCTCAATATCATCTTATACTCCTTAATTTTTCCTTTACTCCTGAATCTATCTTATCAATAAATTCTGAGGGCTCTGCCTCAGATAAATTCGGAAGCAGCTCCTTCCCGCCACCTCCATCATGTCTCCCGGCATTACCGTGGTGACCTCCTCTCTGGTTCAGATTTTGCCCTTGAGTCTCCATGGACAGTTGACAGACAAACTTGCTAGAGGGGAGATCAGCTCATTTGATTTCCTGCTCAAAGCCCAGGATGGCGTCCCATTTCACTCAGAATAAGACTCAACTCTAAGTCAACTCAGTTTCTTTATCAAGGCCTCCAGCCCCTTCACATCCCCTAGTTCTCCAGAGCCTCCTCTCTCTGTTTTCTCTGCAGTCCACTCATTAACCTCTCATTCCCATGGACATGCCAATGCAATCCTTTTGGAGTCCCCTGAACTTACTGTTTTCTCTGCCTGCAAGTTCTTTCCCTGGGATTTTGCACGGTTGGCTTTCTGTCACTCAGGTCTCAACTCAGCCCTGTCCCCACCGTTCTCCACAAGGGTCATCACTGAGGTTACTACCTTCACTGTCCCTGTCACTAGCTAATACTTTCTTACTCTTACTTCTTTTCTGCCTCCCCTCTAGCATAGATGTTACACAATACTGGGACCTTGGATATTTTTTCTTGCTAGATGTGCAGGCCTTAAATTAATGTCTCCACATTGTAGGTTCCTAATATAGTAAACATTTTTGAGGGAATGAAGAACACAAGAGTGTGTACTTACTGATACATATGGGAGATGGTAAACTGGGCAGAAAAGGTCTTGCTGCCTAGTCATGCTGTATTTTTTTCCTTCAATCTTCATTTATTTATTCTGTTAAGAAACATTTAATTGCTTACTATATGCTAGGCCCTGTTCTAGCTCATGTTCATAGAGCATATACCAAACAAAGCCTGCGCCCTCGTGGACATGACATTTTAGGGTGAGGACACAGATAACAAATACACAGGAGATCACATGGTTATAGTTGCATGAAGAACTCTGAAGCAGATTAAGAGAAGAGGCAGCATATATGGGCAGGCATGACAATTTGCTGTTTTAAAAAAAATAAAGTGTCCTTATGAAGGCTTCTTTCTCCCAAGGTAACATTTCAACAGAATGAGACTAGTGGCTGTCTGAGGGAAGAGGGTTCCAGGCAGGGCATATCCACAGACCCTAGGCAGAAGCCAGCCCAGAATCTTCCAACAGCAAGGTCAGCAGTAGCATCACGGAATGAAGGAGGGGGTGAGTATGAGATAAAAAGTCGAGGGCAGGTCACAATGTGTCTCGTGGGCCATTGTGAGGCCTGTAGTTTTTATTCTGAGCAACATGGAGAGCAATAAGAAGGTTCTGAGCAGAGCAGAGAAGTAATCAGACATATTTTCAATGGATCACTGTGGCTGTTGTGAGGCGAACCGAATGTAGGTGGGACAAACGTGCAAAGTAGGCAGTTTGGAGACTCTTGCAATAATTCAAGTAAGAGATGACAGTGGTTTTAGCTCAGGCATCTGCAGTGTAGACCGTGAAGTGGTGACATGCCTGTATATGATCAAGTGGTGCCTCCAGGACTTGTAGAGGGTGAGAGGAGATGAAGCAGGATGATTCTTTGAACTGTGGACTGGAGGGTCTCAGAGGTCCCACCCAGCCCTGAGATTCCTTTTGCACCTGATATGCGGTAGAAATAAGCAGCAGCTTGTTGTTCCAAGTTTGAGAAGCAGACATTGCAAAGATTCCTGACAAATGAAACGAGATTGGGACTTACAGCTGAGTTGACTCACTTGGGCGGCTGGATTTTTCCTGAGGGGCATGAGAAATCACACCCAGTTAGGTTCTCTCCAACGTTTGCTTTATCACACGGACACTGATGTGTGTACAAGACCTAATTTCCCTTTTGGTGTTGATGACTGAAAAACTTCATGCTATATTTTGTTAAGTCTTTGATTCATAACAAATACCCCCCTAACAGTGTCTTATGCAACAGTTTACTGGGTCAGCAGTTTCTTCAGGGCTCAGCTGGGTAATTTTTCTTGCCTGGTTTACTTCTGTGGCTACAGTCATCTGGCAGCTCAGCTGGCACTGGTTGTCAGCTGGGCCAAGTGTCTGCAACAGGCTAGCCCAGAGCTCCTCAGATGGATGGTGGGTGCCAATGGGGCGCAAGTAGAAGCTGCAGGCTACCCTGAGGCCCAGCCTCAGAAGTTGGTGTCACACCTACTGTTCTCTATTGGTTACAGTGGGTCACAGGGCAGCCCAGTTAGCTTCTCTATTTGGAGGGAACTACAAAGAATGAGTGACCATTTTTTATATAGCAACGTGCCAGATCTGTGGTTTAGAGAAAGTATACAGGGGTTGATGGAACAAATTTTGTATCAACCTCATTCCTGACTCCTTTAATGTTTTATGCTTGTGTGCACTTTATTTCACTTTTCCCCTCTCCTTATTTATGTTATCTTGCTGTCTTTTATAAACATTGCAAAACCATCTTTATTATTGGTATTTATTATACCTCGCTATAATTTACAATTGGCTTTTTTACTTCTCTATTTGGGAAGCTCTGTTTTAAAGAACGTTGTCCTTAGCTTTGTGTGAATTTCTTCACAGCCTCATGCGATCTCCAGATTAGTTATCAGATCCTTGAGGGAGCTACTGTCTTTCCCCTCTGAGTCTGGCTAGCACCCTCTCCAAACACTTCCTCCATCTTCATTCAATAAAAAGAGGATGTTGGCACGTAGGAGCGAACAAACCACAGGAACTGCCTCCATGTAGCTCTCTATTCTGGTTTCATCTCTGTGATTTGATGGACTCGAAACTTATCCACTGGAAATAAATGAAAACTCTAGAGCTGGAGAATTTAGAAGAAGCATGATCTTTGTTTGTGGTTTGCTTCCTCCCCAAACATAGCTGGAAATGGAAACAGATCCAGCTGTAAAAATGAACAGTGATGTCCTTACCAGTTGGAAAATCATCCATCACCATTGGTTTCTGTGAGGGGTTCTTGCTATCTCTTTCTCTTTTTTTAAATTAAAGTATCATTGATATACAATCTTATATTGGTTTCAGATAGACAACACAGTGGTTCAACAGTTGCCCATATTATTAAATCCTCACCCCCTCTGGTGCAGTTACTGTCTATCATACTAAGATGTTACAGAATCTTTGACTGTAGTTTCCATGCTGTACTACCATCCCTGTAACCGGCTTATATTGTGACTGTGAATTATTGTGCCCCTTTATCCCCTTCACCCTCCCCCACACCCACCACAAACCCTTCCCTTTAGTAACCACTAGACCCTTTTCAGTGTCTGTGAGTCCACTGCTATTTTGTTCCTTCTGTTTTGCTTTGTTTTTATACTCCACAAATAAATGAAATCATATGGCATTTGTCTTTCTCCACCTGGCTTATTTCACTGAGCATAATACCCTCTAGCTCCATCCATGCTGTTGCAAATGGCAGGATTTCTTTTCTTTTTATGGCTGAATAATATTCCATTGTGTATATGTACCCCCTCTTCTTTATCCATTCATCTGTTAATGGACACTCTGGTTGCTTCTATATCTTGGCTATTGCAAAGAGTGAGGCAATAAACATAGGGGTGCATTTATCTTTTCAAATTAGGGATTTTGTCTATGGGTAAATTCTTGGAAGTGAAATTCTGGGTCAAGTGGTATTTATATTTTTAGTTTTTTGAAGAACCTCCATACTGCTTTCCATAGCGGTTGAACCAATTTACACTCCCACCAACAGTGTAGGAGGGTTCCCCTTTCCCTTCATCCTTGCCAGCATTTGTTGTTTCATGTCTTTTGGATAGTGGCCATTTTAACTAGTGTGAGGTGATGTTTCATTGTGATTTAATTTGCATTTCCCTGATGATTAGTGATGTGAAGCAGCTTTTCATGTGCCTCTTGGCCATTTGTATTTCTTCTTTGGAGAAGTGCCTGTTCAGGTACTCCAACCATTTTTTAATTGGGTCATTTGTTTTTTGGGTATTGAGGCATATGAGTTCTTTATATATTTTGGATGTTAATGCATTATCAGATGAGTAATTTATGAATATATTCTCCCATACTGTAGGATATGTTTTTGTTCTGCTGATGGTGTTGTTTGCTGTATTAAAGCTTTTTAGTTTGATGTAGTCCCACTTGCTCATTTTTTATTTTGCTTCCCTTGTCTGAGGAGATGAGTCCAGGAAAAAATTGCTCATACTTTTATATTCAAGAGATTTTTGCTTATGTTTTCTTCTAAGAGCTTTATGGTTTTATGACTTACATTTATGTCTTTGATCCATTTTGAGTTTCTTTAGTGTATGGAGTTGAATAGTAATCCAGTTTCATTCTCTTACATGTAACTATCCAGTTTTCCCAATACCAGTTGTTGAAGAGGTTGTCTTTTCCCCATTGTATATTCATGGATCCTTTATCACATATTAACTGACCATATATGTATGGGTTTATATCTGGCCTCTCTATTCTGTTCTATTGATCTATGTGTCTGTTCTTGTGCAGTACCATATTTTTTTGATTACTGTAGCTTTGTGGTATAGTGTGAAGTCAGAGAGTGTAATACACCAGCTTTGCCCTTCTTTCTCAGGATTGCTGTGGCTATTCAGGGTCTTTTGTGGTTCCATATGAATTTTAGAACTATTTGTTCTAGTTCATTGAAAAATGCTGTTGGTATTTTGATAGGGATTGCATTGAATCTTTAAACTGCTTTGGGCAGGATGACCATTTTGACAGTATTGATTATTCTCATCCATGATCATGGGATAAATTTCCATTTATTGGTGTCTTCTTTAATTTCTCTCATAAGTGTCTTATAGTTTTCAGAGTACAGGTCTTTCACCTCCTTGGTTAGGTTAATTCCTAGATATTTTATTCTTTTTGATGCAGTTATAAATGGAATTGTTTTCCTAATTTCTCTCTCTGTTAGTTCATGGTTAGTATATAGGAATGCCACAGATTTCTGTGTATCCTGCAATGTTGCTCAATCTAATTATTAGTTCTAATAGTTTTTTGGTGGTGTCTTCAGAGTTTTCTATGTATAATACTATATCACCTGCAAATAGGGAGAGTTTAACTTCTTCCTTACCAATTTGGATACCTTTTATCTTTTTGTGGTGTCTGATTGCTATAGCTGGGGCCACCAGTACTATGTTGAATTTAAGTGGTGAGAGTGGACATCTTTGTCTTCTTCCTGATTTTAAAGGAAAAGCTTTCAACTTTTCACCACGGAGTATGATATTCTGTGTGGGTTTGTCTTATAAAGCCTTTATTATGTTGAGGTATGTTTCCTCTATAACCATTCTGTTGAGTTTTTTCATGAATGGGTGTGGAATTTGTCAAATACTTTTGCAGCATCTATTGAGATCATCATATGATTATCTGTTTTGTTAATGTGGTATATGGTATTGATTCATTTATGAATAGTATACCATCCTTGCCTCCCTGGAATAAATCCCACTTGGTTGTGATGGATGATCCTTTTGATGTATTTTTGAATTCAGTTTGCTAATATTTTGTTGAGGATTTTTGCATCTATTTCATCAAGAGATATTGGTCTATTATTTTATTTTATTTTTTGTGGTGTCTTTGCCTGGTTTTGGTGTTAGAGTGATACTGGCCTTGTAGAATGAGTTTGAAAGTATTCCCTCCTCTTCTGGTTTTTGGAATACTTTAAGAAGGATGAGTATGAAGCCTTCTTTAAATGTTTAGTAGAATTCAGCTGTGAAGCCATTTGGTTCTGGACTGTTGTGTTTTTTGGGAGCTCTTTGAATGCCAGTTCAATTTCATTGCTGGCAATTGGTTTGTTCAGACTTTCTGTTTCTTTCTGGATCAGTCTTGGATGGTTGTATTTTTCTAGAAAGTTGTCTATTTCTTCTAGGTTATCCAATTTATTGGCGTATAGTTTTTCATAGCATTCTCTAGTAATTCTTTGTATTTCTGAGGTACCTGTTATGACTATTCCTTCTTCATTTCTGATTTTGTTTGTGTACTCTCTCTTTTTTCTTTGGTAAGTCTGGCTAAGGGTTTATCTCTTTTGTTTATTTTCTCAAAGAGCCAGCTCTTGGTTTCATTGATTTTTTTTCTATTGTTTTATTCTTCTCTATTTTATTTATTTCTGCCGTAATCTTTATTATGTCCCTCCTTCTGCTAACTTAGGGTTTTATTTGTTCTTCTTTTTCTAGTTTATTTAATTGTGAGTTTAGACTGTCTAGGATTGTTCTTGTTTCTTGAGGTAGGCTTGTATTGCTTTGTACTTCTCAGTACCACTTTTGTGGCATCCCACAAATTTTGGACTGTTGAATTTTTGTTTTCATTTGTTTCCATATATTACTTGATTTCTGTTTTGATTTGTTCTTTGATCCATTGGTTATTTACAAGCATGTTGTTTAGCCTCTATGTGTTTGTAGGCTTTTTTGTTTCCTTTGTGTAATTTATTTCTAGTTTCATACCCCTAACGATATCTTTTGATGAGCAGAAGTTATAGATTTTGGCAAAGCTTAATTTATTCATCTTTTTCTTTTATGGTTTTGCTTTAAGTTTTACCTTATACATTTAGATCTGTGATCCAGTTGGATTGAAGTTTTGTATATGATGTGAAGTAAGAAACAAGGCTTATATTTTTAAGATAAGTATCTAGTTATTCTAGCACTATTTACTGAAAATATTGTATTTTTCTTATGAAGACTCCTTATAAAAATTCTGAGTACTTATGTATTACTTTTTCATTGCTGCTGTGACAACTTATTACAAACTTAGTGACTTAAACAACATAGATTTAGTATCTTTCAGCTCCATTGATGAGAAGTCTGACACAGTATCACTAGAATAAATCAAGGTTGGCAGGGATGTGCTCTTTTCTTGAGGTTCTAGAGGAGTGTGTGTTTCCTTGCTTTTTCCAGATGCTAGAGGCCACTCTCATTCCTTGGCTCATGTCTCTGCTGTGGGTTGGACTGTGTCCCCCCAAGAAGATATGTTGAAGTCCTGACCCCTGGTAACTGTGAATGTGACTCTACTTGGAAATAGAGTCTTTGGAGATATAATTTAAATGTAAGTTAGGTCGTCCTACTGGAGGAGAGTGGGCCCTCAATCCTGTATGGTTGGTGTCCTTGTAAGAAGAGGCACAGAGACAGATGCATGAGGGAGAACTCTGTGCAATAATGGGGGCAGAGACTAAAGTGCTGCAGCTGAAAGCTGAGGATGCCATGGGTTTCTGGGAAGCTACCGGAGGCTAGGAAGAAGCAAGGAGGGATTTTCTCATACAGGTTTCAGAAGGAGCATGGCCCTGCTGACTCTGAGATTTTGGACTTCTAGATTCCAGAACTGTGAGACAATACATTTCTGTTATTTTAAGCCACCCAGTTTCTGGTACTTTGTTTTGGAAGCCCTAAGAAACTATCAGAGCCACCTTTATCTATCTTAAAGCCAACGGTGATGGCCCAACTGCTTTTCACATTGCTTTTCTCTCACACTTCTGTCTTAACATCTTTCTCTACTGACAATCAGGAAAGTTTCTGTCTTAGTCTATTCAGGCTGCTACAACAAAATGCAGTAGACTGGGTGGTTTCTAAATGAAATAAATTTATTTCTCATCCTTCTGCAGGCTGGGAAGTCCAAGATCAAGGTATTAGCAAATTTGGGGTCTTGTGAGGATCTGCTTCCTAGTTCAGAGGTGGTTGTGTTCTTGCTGTGTTCTCACATGTAGGAAGTGGGCAAGGGGCTCTCTGGCTCTCTTTTATAAAGGCACTAACCCCAATAACTTCATTATAAATAAATACAAGTTTGGATAAGTTATTTCATCCTGAAATGACTTCAATCAATGGTAACTGGTTTTTACTAAGATTACCTGATCAATTTATTTTTCTTTAACGAACTAACACAAATCTAACAGACATGATATCACAACTGCAAGTTTCAGATTGTCTTTTAAAGATACTTTCTAATCATCATTTTAAAAAGCAATATGGTATGTGATTTCTTTGTGAAGATTTTGACTCTATACCTGTAGGATGAATGAAAACAATAAACTATCCTAATACTATGCAAAAGAGCATTTTTAGCTTGGGAAATATTTCCAGGATAGCCTCACAAAAAAAGTGCTTTATCTCAAAACAATTTAGGTGACACTGGAAATAGCATGCTTTGGAATCTGTGTTAAATGATGTATTTATTTTTAAATATGTTTTTTTAAGGATATTTGATATATAATATTATATTCATTTTAGGTATACAATGTAGTGACTTAACAGTTATCTACATTATTAATTTCTCACCCCAGTAAGTGTAGTTACTATCTGTCAACATAGAAAAATATTACAATATTATTGGTTATATTCTCTCTCTATGCTGTACTTTCATCCTCTTGACAAATTTATAATTGGAGATTTGTTTATCTTTATCCCCTTCACTTATTTCAACCCTCTTCCATGCTAACCATCAGTCTCTTCTCTGTGTCTATGAGTCTATTTCTATTTTATTCATTTATTTTATTTAGATTCCACATATAACTGAAATCATAGGGTATTTGTCTTTCCTGCATGGCTAATTGCATTTAACATAATGCCCTCTAGGCCCATCTATATTGTCATAAATGGCAAGATGTCCTTCTTTCTTAATGACTGAATAGTATTCCACTGTGTGTGTGTATGTGTGTATACACACACCACATCTTCTTTATCCATTCATCTGTTGATAGATGCTTAGGTTGTTTCCATATTTTGGCTATTGTAAATAATGCAGCAATAAACATTGGAGTGCATGCATCTTTTTGGATTAGTGTTTTTGTTTCCTTCAAGTAAATTCCCAGGAGTGGAATTGCTGGGTCATATGGTATTTCTATTTTTAGGTTTTTTTGAGAAGCCTCCATACTGATTTCTACAGTAGCTGGCCTAGTTTACATTTTCATCAGCAGTATAGGAGAGTTCCGTTTTCTCCACATCCCCTCTGACACTTGTCTTTTGGATAGTAGCCGTTCTTACTAGTGTGATATCTCATTGTGGTTTGGTTTGCATTTCCCTGATGATTAGTGATGTTGACCATCTTTTCATGTGTCTGTTGGCCATCTGTAAATCTTCTTTTGAAAAATGCCTATTTTGGTCCTCTGCCTATTTTTAAATTGGGTTATTTATTTTATTTTATTTTACTTGGTATTGAGTTGTATGAGTTTTTTTTATATTAACTCCTTATCAGATATATTATTTGTAAATTAATTTTACAAATTTCAAAGTATTTTTACAAAGTATTATTTGTAAATAATTTATTTATAAATTATTATTACAAAAAGTTTTACCAAGTATTATTTGTAATTACTATATTCTCCTATATAGTAGGTTGTCTTTTCATTTTGTTGACAGTTTCCTTGCTGTGCAGAAGCTGTTTACTTTGATGTAGACCCATATGTTTATTTCTGCTCCTGTTTGCCTTGCCCAGGAAAACACACCCTGCAAAAAATTACTAATGCTGATGTTCAAGAGATTCCTGCCTGTTTTCTTCTGAGAGTTTTATGGTTTCATGTCTTACACTTAGGTTTTTAATTCAAGTTTACTTTTGTGTATGATGTAAGGCAGTAACCCAGTTTCATTCTCTTGTCTGTAGCTGTTTAGTTTTTCTAAAACCATTAATTGAAGAGACTGTCTTTTTCGTATGGTATATTCTTGCTTCCTTTGCCTTATATTAATTGACCATATAAGTGTAGGTTTATTTCTGGATTATCTGTTCTGTTTCACTGATCCACATACCTAGTCTTTTGCCAGTCCTCTACTATTTTAATCACTGTACCTTTGTAGTATGGCTTGAAATTAGGTTGTGTGGTACCTCCAGCTTTCCTCTTCCTTCTGAAGATTGCTTTGCCTATTCAGAGTCTGTTATGGTTCCACATAAATTTTAAGATTATTTGGTCTAGGTCACTGAAAAATGCTGTTGTTATTTTGACAGGGATTGCCTTGAATTTGTTCATTACTTTGGTCAGGCTGGCCATTTCGATGACATTAATTCTTTCTAACCATGAGTATGGGATAGCTAGCTTTCCATTTATTTGAGTCTTCTTCAATTTATTTTATCGGTGTCATGGTTTTCAGAGTATAGGTCTTTCACTTTGGTTAGGTTTATTCCTAGGTATTTTATTCTTCTTGATGCAATTTTCAATGGAATTGTTTTCTTGATTTCTTTCTATTAGCTCATTAGTAGTATATAGAAACCCAACAGATTTCTATATGTTGATTTTGTATCCTGCAGTTTTACTGGATTCAGTTATTAGTTCTAATAGTTTTTGAGTGGAGTCTTTAGAATTTTCTATATATAGTATCATGTCATCTGCAAATGGTGACCATTTAACTTATTTCTTACCAGTTTGGATGCATTTTATTTATTTTTCTTATCTGATTGCTGTGACTAGGACTTCAAGTACTATGTTGAACAAAGTGGTGAAAGTGGACATCCTTGTCTTATTCCTGATTTTAGAGAAAAAACTTTCAGCTTCTGATTGATCATGATGTTAGCTCATGACAATATAAGGCTTTGGGTGAGTTTGTCATATATGACCTTTATTATATTGAGGTATTCCACTCTATACTTTGTTGAGGGTTTTTATCATGAATGGATGTTGCATTTTGCCAAATGCTCTTTCAGCATCTATTGAGATGATCATATGGTTTTTATCCTTCCTTTTGTTAATGTGGTATATTATACTGGTTGATTTGTGGATATGGACCATCTTTGCTTCTCTGGAGTAAATTCTACTTGTTCACAATGAATGGTCCTTTTTAATGTATTTTTGAATTTTGTTTGCTAATATTTTGCTGAGGATTTTTGCATCAATATTCATGAGGGATCTTGGTCTGTAGTTTTCTTTTTTTGTAGTGTCTTTGATTTTGGTGTTAGAGTAATGCTGACCTTGTAGAATGAGTTTGGAAGCATTTCTTCCTCCTCAAGTTTTTGGAATAGTTTGAGAAGGCTAGGTATTATCCCTTCTTTAAATGTTCAGTAAATTTACTCATAAAGCCATCTGAGCCTGGACTTTTGTTTGTTGGGAGTGTGTTGATTATCAATTCAATTTCATTATTAGTAACTGATCTGTTCAGATTTTCTTTTTCTTTCTAGGTCAGTCTTAGAAGATTGTATGTTTCTAGGAATTTAGCCATTTCTTCTAGGCTGTTCAATTTATTGGAATATACTGTTTCATAGAATTCTCTTACAATTCTTTGAATTTCCATGGTGCTGGTATAACTTATTTTTCATTAGTTTTTTAAATTGTGAATTTAGACTGTTTATTTGGGATTGTTCTTGCTTCTTGATGTAGGCCTGTATTGCTATGTACTGCCTTCTTTGAACCACGTTTTGTGTTGCCCCACAAATTTTGAACTGTATATTTTTGTTTTCATTGTCTCCATGTATTACTTGATTTCTGTTTTTATTTGTTCATCAATCCACTGATTATTTAGAAGCTTCTTGTTTAGCCTCCATGTGTTTGTGGGGTATTTTTTGTTTGTTTTCTTCATATAACTTATTTCTAGTTTCATATCATTGTGGTCTGAGAAGATGCTTGGTACAATTTCAGTCTTTTTTAGTTTATTGAGGTTCTTTTTGTGGTCTATTATATGATGAATGAATATTCTGGCATATTCTGGTGAATGTTCCATGTGCCCTACCTAAGAAAAATATGTATCTTGCTGCTTTTGGGTGGGATGTTCTGTTGATATCTGTTAAGTCCATCTGATCTAACATCTTTCTCAGTGCCTCTGTTTTCTTATTTATTTTATTTCTGGATGATTTGTCCATTGATGTAAGTGGGGGTGTTCAGATGCCCTAATATGATTGATTTTCAAGTCTCTTTCTCTTTTAGGTCTATTAGTATTTGTTTTACATAGTAGGTGCTCCTATGTTGGGTGCATAGGTATTTATAATTGTTATATCCTCTTGTTGGACTGACCCCTTTATCATTTTGTAATGTTCTTCTCTGTGTCTTGTTATTTTCTTTGGTTTAAAGTCTATTTTTTCTGATATTAGTACTGTTATTCTTTCTTTTTTCCTCCCCATTATTTGCATGAAATATCTTTTTCCATCCCTTTACTTTCAGTCTATATATGCCTTTAGATCTAAAATGAGTCTCTTGTAGGCAGCATATAGATGGGTCTTGTCTCTTTATCCAATCTGTCATTCTCTTTCGATTGGCACATTCGGTCCATTTATATTTAAGGTAGTTATTGATAGTTGTGTACTTATTGACATTTTATTACTTGTTTTCTGGTTGTTTTTATAGTTGCTCTGTTCTTTTCTTATCCTTTTCTTTTGTTATTTGATGGTTTTCTTTAGTGTTATAATTGGATATCTTTAAAAATTTTTTTTGTATATCTATTATATGCTTTAGGTTTGTGGTTACTGTAAGGTTCATATTTTCCTAAATATATAGTGGACTATATTAAGTTGATGGTCACTCTATTTCCAAAACAATTTAAATGTAATTCTTCTGTATTCTTCCTCCTCCTCCACAGTTTATGTATTAGATGTTATAGTCTGCATTTTTTGTGTATTCCTTGACTGATCAGTTTTGTGTATAGTTGGTTTTACTCTTTCTGTTTTAACTTCATACTTATTTGTTAAGTAATTGGTTTACTACCTTTACTATGGGTTCATTTTCCACTGGTGGAAAATATTTAGGCTTAAGAACATTTCATCTACGGAAGTGCCTTTAAGAACTGTGTAATTCAGGTTTAGTGGTGGTGAATTATTTGAGCCTTTGTTTATCTGGGAAACTTTTAATCTCTCCTTCAATCTTGAATGTTACCTTGCTGGGTAGAGGATTCTTGGTTGAAGATCCTTTTGTTTCAATACAATAAATATTTTATGCCACTCCCTTCTGCCCTTAAAGTTTCTGCTGAAAGTCTGCTGATAGCAGGTTTTTGCCTCTCTCTAGGTGCTTTCAGTACCCTCTCTTTATCCTTAATCTATGTCATTTTAATTGTTGTATTTCTTGGTCTTGTTTTCCTGGGGATCCTTTTGTTAAGGGCTCTCTATTCTTTCAGGATGTGGTGTATATTTCCTTCCCCAGATTGGGGAAGTTTTCAACAATTACTTCCTCAAAGAGACTTTCTACTCCTTTGCCTCTGTCTTCTCCTTCTGTACCCCTATAATTTGAATATTGTTTCATTTGGATTGGTCACCCAGCTCTCTTATGATTCTTTCATTCTTACAGGTCCTTTTTTCTCTCTGTTCCTCACCTTTGTTGTATTCCTGTTCTCTAATTTCCATCTCATTGATGTCTCCTCTACTTGCAGCAGTCTGTGACTCATTCCTTCCATTGTACATTTCATTTCAGTTACTGTGTTCTAAGTGGCTCCTTTTCAACTCTTCTCTTTGTTGAAGTCCTCCCTGAGATCTTGAATGCTTTTCTACAGATCAGTAAGCATATTGATGACTATTATTTTGAAATATATATCAAGCAGATTGGTGATCTCTGGTTTCATATAGTGCTCTTTTTAGTATCTTAATATGTACTGTTGTTTGGAACATAGTCCTGTGCCTCCTCACTTTGTCAGGGTTTGTGTTTCTTCCTTTGTATTAGTCAGATCCACTATTCCTCCCAGTCTAAAGAGTAATGGCTTTATGAACAAGGTATCCTGTGGTGCCTAAAAGCTCAAGATTCTTTGCTCACCTGTGCCAGTTTTCCTTTGCAATGGATCCCCAGTTGCTATGGTAGGCAGGCTCTGGGTGGGGCTGCCTTTCTGCCTGTCTGCCCTCAGTGGCTGATCTCTGTCAGCAGAGGGTGACAGCTCACCTGTGCTATAGCCCTTTATGAGCCAACCAGCAGCACTTGAACTTGGATGGTTGTGGGTGGGATTGCCCTCTGCCTACCCTGCTGGGCTAACAGGGTTGGCCTGGCAGAGGTGTACAATGTGGGGCTGGGCCACCAGCAAGGAGGAAGGAGTGTTCAGAACTGGCTCCTGCAGGCACCTCTCCAGTTGGGCTTGAGAAAGGGTTGAGAAAGCTGGAAAAGCCTCCCTCTGCCTGCCAGGCAGCTGAATCTGACCATTGCTGGGCTGAGTGCCTGGCAGACTGGTGAATGCAGAGAAGTACCTTGGGGTTGAGCCACCAGTGAAGGGGATGGAGGGTTTGGGGCTCTTGCAAGTGCCTGACCAGTTGGGTGGAGGGAGGGCTTGGGAAGCATCATCCACCTGCCCATTCTCCTGTGGAGAGAGCTCTATCCAACCCCTACCCCTCTGGTACTCCTCCCACTGTTGGTAAATCTTTCAAACTGCTGCCTCTGTGTTGGGCCTCATCAAGACCTACAGAGCATGCCTGTCCTCCACAAGCAGCAGGAGTCTCAGCCTCCCAGAGTGCTCCAATTCTCTTGATGTCCAGCCCTGTTAATCACCAAATCCCAGTCAGTGTGGACTCATGATTCCCAGGGCAGATCTCCAGGGCCAGGTATGCAGAGTTCCTGAGCACTTATCTCCTCCCTGATTCGTTCCTCTTCCTCCCTCTTGTGGACTGGGGTTTGGGAAGGGCTGGAGTTTCAGTTGATCATGGCCCTGCCACTTAACCCTCCTCCTGTGGTCTTCTTTTCTTCACCAGGTGTAGGTGGTCTGTTCTGCAGTCTTCGGGTTGTTTTCAGGGTTAGTTCTATTTGCTGTATTTGCTTCCTTGGTGTGTGTGTGTGTGTGTGTGTGTGTAAGTTCTACCTTGTCTTCTTGTTCTGTCATCTTTTTTCCATTCCTGAATACCACAGGTTTTGAACCACTGTTTCTGTTTTCATTTGTCTCCATTCATTGTTTGATTTTCTCTTTGATCTGTTCATTGGTCCATTGATAATTTAGAGGCATGTTGGTTAGCCTCCACTTGTTTCTGTTTTTTTTTTCCACTTGTCATTGAGTTCTGTTGAAGTCTGAAAAGACGTTTGATATAATTTCAGTCTTCTTAAGTTTATTGAGACTTGTGAGCTAACATGTGATCTATTCTGGAGAATGTTGTGCACTTGAGAAGAATGTGTATTCTGCTGATTTTGGGTGGAATGCTCTGTATATACCTATTAACTCCATCTAGTCTAAACATTTCAATGTCACTGTTTTCTTACTGATTTTCTGCCTGGATGATCTATCCATTGATGTAAGTGAGGTGTTAAAAGCCCCTTACTATTATGTTACTGTCAATTTCTCCCTTTAGGTCTGTTAGTATTTGCTTTATATATTTAGGTGCTGCTATGTTGGGTACATAGATATTTAAAATTGCTTGTTGGACTGATCCCTTTATCGTTATGTAATTAATGTCCTTCTTTGCTGTTACATTCTTTGTTTGAAGTCAATTTTGTGTGATATATGTATTATAACTACAACTTTCTTTTCATCCTATTTGCATGATTTATCTTTTTTCATCCCTTCAGTTTCAGTCTTTGTGTGTCTTTAGATCTGAAATGAGTTTTCAGTAGGCAGCATATAGATGATTATTGTCTATCCATTCAGCCACCCTATGTCTTTTGATTGGTACATTTAGTTGATTTATATTGATAGGTATGTAGTTATCGCTATTTCTGGTTGTTTTTGTAGTTCCCGTTTTCCTTTCTTTCTTTCTTGCTCTCCTGTGATTTGATGATTTATCTTTAGTGTTCCTTTCTCTTTATTTTTTGTGTAACTATTATAGGCTTTAGGTATGTGGTTACCCTACATTCATATGTAGCTTCCTATATATGTAACAGTCTATATTAGGTTAATGGCCTCTTAATTTCAAACACATCCCTTTTCCCCCTTCCTGTGGTCTGGGATCAAGAACGGTTTGGATCCCAGTTGATTGAGGATGTTCCCTTTTATCCTTCTCAGTGTGGTCTTCTCTTCACTCGGTGCAGACAGTCTGTGAAGGTCAATTTCAGAGTTAGTTGTATTAGATACAGCTGCTTCCTCTATGTACATGGGGGGAGGTTATCACAGTGACCTCCTATTCTGTCTTCCTCCTCCTATATCCACTGTTAAATGATTTAAAAAGTACAGAACACATATAGGTCAAAGATGTATGCAAAGAAATTAAATAAAGTTAACTACAAAATATGCATGTAGAAAAATAAAATACTAAATCAATAGTTTTAGATATGCAATTTAAAGTAGTGTGTAACTAAATAGGCAGATAGTAAAAATTAGTATTTTATACAATTCCTAAAATATATAGATTCATTTTGGACCCAAAATGAATAAATAAATAAAGTCTTTCTCTTTTTTAATAGTATCATTTGAGAAAATAGGGGCTTATCTTACACTTGGGGTTGCCTCATATGCAGGCATACCAGTCACATTAGGAGGCAGGATTTGTTTGAAGGCTTGTCAGGCAACAGCTATTGAATGGACTCAGGACCAGAGGCTCAGAAACGCAGCTCCTCATCCTGGCTCTCTCTGGCTCCCACGTGATTTCAGTTTCTTCCTTTGAAGAGTGAGCAGGCAACTAGATTCCTTGCAGTATACATGGCTGCTATTAGGAGCACCCTGGAGGGACACTCCCATGTCACAGGCTGTCCATTCATCGGCCCTCAAAGGCAGTGAGGAAAGTGGATGTTTGCAGTTTATGGACAAGATCTATGCTATAAAACAAAATTGCTTTTATTATAAGAGCAAAAAGGAACTCACTGAACATCTATAAACTTTCAGAGACATGGTTGATATTTTTCCTCTATTTTGTTTTTGCTGTAAAACAAATACGAGGACAAAGTTAGACACATTAGATAAAAACGAATTTAAAACAGACACTGCTTTTTTCCTATTCTGAAAACCATTTGTGTATAACATTTGGCCAAGGAGACAAGGGTAGAGAATTAAAGTGCCAGGTTGCTGGAGAAATAGTTAGCTGACATAGCTGGCATTTGGAGAAGCTGGCTTTTTAAGATACAAATTGGTTTTGTTAGGCCAAATGCATTTATTTTTTCAAAAATGTCTTGCATAATTATTTATTCTACACAAAGCTTCACGTACATGTACTCAATCAGCCCATGGAACAGTTTAGCAGAATATTGTCAGAAAAGCAAAGGATGACAGCATGGAAAGAAACTTAATTAAAGTGGCTGACACTAACTACAGCATTTGATTGATCTCTTTTCCAGTTAGCTGAGCTATGTCTACCCTTTCTGGGGGCATTTGGGCCTAATCCTCAGGGATCATGAATGGTTCTTCTTATTGCAGTTTTCCTTGGCCCTTTGTGAAGTGCAAAAAACCAGCTCCTGGGCAAAGCAGACCCCACCTTCTCTTGAGAGAGAAAGAGGCCTGGCTGTGGTTACCTCTCCTGGGACTGAGCCCAGCACAGCCCTGCCAAAACTAGGGAGATGGGGAGGATGCAAGAAATGATGAATAAAAGTGGCAAAGCTCTTGTGAATGGCAGACCCACCCTGGCTTAGTTATGCAGTGGTAATAGAGGGTTATAGAGATGGGACTGGGGAAAATTCGGGCTTCCTTCTTCCTGACATCACTAAAGCAGCTGTAGGTCTATCGTATGCCCTGTATTCTAGGCCCTGTGCGTGGAGATTTCCATACTTCTAATCCTCATGACCATCCTCAGAGTAGGGTAGATATTAGAGTTCTTAAGAATGCAAGTGACAACTTATTCTGACAATCAAAGTAGTTGATAGCAAGGATAGCTCAGAGAATTAGGGGGAAAACTGAAGAACCAAACTTAGAAAGAAGACAGCATGATCAGCTCCTCAGGTCTAGATTGCAGGAAACAACCCACCATTTCACTGGGGTGCTGTTTGAATCGATTCAAGAACTGTTATCTGTTCTTTTAAGACTCAAATTCCAGGGAGAGAGAATCTGAGTGGGGGCAAGTGGAGATCCTTGAAGTCCTAATGTGACTGTACGTGATGGTGGCTGGGGAGTTAAGCAAAGCGAAATTGGTATGTTGCACAGAGAGAACTGGGAAAGGATGCTGGAAATGCAGAAAAAGCAGATGTGGCACAAACAGACTCAGAAGCATCACATAACTTGAATAGTAATACCCAGCAGATGAGTGGCAGCCAGGAAACAACCCCAATTTTTGCCTCAAAAGGTACCTTATCCCCACTCTGCCATGCTACATCTTGGGTCTCCATGTGGACAAGGATCACGTATATGGTTCATTTTGTTGCTGTTTGCAACTAAGTGACTAAAATAAAGAGAGATTGGAGGG
Source organism: Manis javanica (assembly GCF_040802235.1). Taxonomy (NCBI): domain Eukaryota; kingdom Metazoa; phylum Chordata; class Mammalia; order Pholidota; family Manidae; genus Manis; species Manis javanica. Next base: position 56,101,922 of record NC_133169.1, on the reverse strand, counting down.
TATGCTGAGTGGGTATGGGTGGGAAAGGAGAAAATTTGACTTCGTTAGCAAAAAATTCTCTTGATACTTTTCTCAAATACCTTCCTGTCTAGGTATCCTTGACACTCCTTTCTCCTGGCTTTCCTACTACTTCTCCACTTTCTTTTCCTCACAGATGCTCTGACAGCTCTATTCTATGTCTAGATATAAGAGTTTACAGGGCTTAGCACTAGGTCTTCTTTTCTTTACCAAATCTCATCCGTGCACCAATGACAACTCATTAGCTACAGGCTAAAGGATAAAGTCCAGGAAGATCAGCATGACCTTAAGGTACCTCCTGACAATCTTTTGTTCTTCATGTACTGTCTTATCATTCAAGGCCCCCTGACCAATATTTTTGTTGTGTTCCAATATGCCATCCACATCACGACTTCTGACATTTGTGCATACTAGTCTACCTTCCAGAAAACCCTTCTTACTCTCTACCTTGTACCCAAACCTGCCTCATTCTACAAGGTCCCACTCAGTTCCCACCAGCTCCAGGAGACCATTTCCAATAGTTCTACATTTAAATGACTACTCCGTTTTCCAGGACAAAGCCACTGGTCTGAGCCACTCATTATGGTCCTTCACCACATCATACCATGTGGTTATCTTGCTTCTCTCAATTGATGGTAAACTTTAAGAAGGAAAACCTTTTTGGGGCAGGATAATAGAAACCCAGCAAATATTCATGTAGTCAGTTTGTTTAAAAAATAACTGTGTAATCTCTCTCAGAAGAGAAGTTATGAGGCCTCTTCTCCCACCCATGAGACCACAGAACAAGGGGCAGCAGCTTCAGTCCAGGCATAGATTGGGGACCCCCTCATGCGACAGATCCAAATCACACCCAGACTTCCCAAAGAATCTTTCCTGGGTGCCATCCATGGGGCTCCCAGGAAAGGTGCACAAAGTAGTGTAAATCAAGAAAGTCTTCCAGAAAGAAGGGAAAACATCTCCAGAGTGATCCTGAGCAACCTGTCCAGAGGATGTCCAGTGAAATCGTTACAGGAACACACCCTCTCCTTGGGTGAGGGCCAGCTCCCCATGGTGGCCTGTGCTGGCCCATTGCTACCATGGTGGAAGACTGCATGGAAAGGCTTAGAATCCTCTCCCTTCCTTTATTTATTCATTAGACATTTTCTGGCCTTGGCTCTTTGAATCACCAGAATGACTAAAATAAAAGGCTCATCCGAGGTCGAGTTTCCAGGGGCTAGTACACGACCATGGGTCTTAGGTCCCTGCCTTAGGCCTGAGAGTCACAAATGGTAGGCCTGAGGCCCTAATTCTACCCAAGAGATGGGGTTCCCTAAGTACAGGGCTGCTGGGCTCAGACAGGAAGGAAGGGGGTAAATCTAGGAGCGGAAGCCCAGGCAGCTTCAACAGGCCAAGGGGTTGCTTTTTTGACACATTCTCAGGAATTGGCCATTCATAGCCTCAACGACTGTTTCATTATTGGAACTCACACATGTAGCCGTAGTTGTCTGGGGAAGGCTCTGAACGTTAACTTTCCCTATGGTTTGCTCAGAAAATCCATGTAAAGCGTTTTCCTGTTTTCCTTTGGAAAATGTCTACACTATATCCTGATATTTAATCTGTAGCCCTAACAGGGGTGACTGATGTGAGCTGTTGGTTCTTGGCTGTTTCAAAAGTAAGCCAACTTAATCTAGTAATATCTTTTTTAGGCTCACAGGAAAGGAAAAAAAAAAAAGACAGTTAAGAAACACAAGCAACTAGTATGCTTTCCTTCAGCATTCTTAGTAGAACAAACCTGTATGTGTTTTTAAAGTTTTGAAGGTCTGGTTTAAATAACATGTTTAACTCTTTGAAAGCCAGGGCTGTTGCTTGCTTTTAAGGATGTATATGATTTAGGTGGGGTCTCCTCTGCAGCAGCTAGCACCTTGGCGTACTAGCAAGCACACACATCTCCGCTCTATTGGAGGCTGGGAGCGGTTACACCACGGGTGGGGCAGACATAACAGAACGCAGTACTTGGAAAACATTTTTGGATTCAGTGTGAGCCAAACCATGGGAACTGGCCTATATCCTCAGGGCTTCAAAGGGATCCAAATAGGCTTACCATGTAGTGGAAATATGAATAGCACCAGACTACAGCCGGGCAGCCAGGGTTCTGGTCTCAGCGTGATGGAAACTAGCAGTGCAATTAGTTCCATTATAACTCTGGGCCTTGGTTTCCTCACTTGCAAATGTGGCTAGGTTTCTAAAGGCCTTTCTAACTCTGACATTTCATGACACCACCTCCTCCTAAAACAGCGGACCAGATGTCTGCGTTCTCCTTCATGTCTGGTTCCCTAGGGGCCTGTATAGATGAGGGCTCTGGCTGTGTTTGTGGCACAGATTTCCAGGCTGTAGCCCAAGACTCCAATCTGTGGAGAGCAGTGTGGAGATTGTAAATGCTCGTGAGCACCCCAGGACTTCAGAGGTGCAGACCACTTAGGAGCCATGTCCTGGGTGCTCTTTATCTGGATGTGGTCCTACAGTTCAGTGGGGAGGCCACAGTCCAGGGCCATGCTTAGGAAGCAGCTTTGTGTGAATATGGGGGCACCTTCTCCCATCAGTGATTACAGACCCCCCGGCGGGCAGGGGGAGGTGGAGGAGGAGCTGCTGACTGGTACGAGGTGCTCACTGTGTGCTTGGCCCTGTGCTGGCAGACTGCCTGTCCCGTATTACTCAGTCCTCTCAGCTACACTGTAGGGAAACATCATCCTGGGAAAGACACCAAGCTCAGGGAGGTTACTTGGCTTGTCCCGGGAGAAGGAATTCAAACACAAGTCTGCCGAGTGATGTCAGCATTGTGATGGTGGGACCTGTTTCTTTTTTCTGCCTCCTTTAATTTATAACTGGACACTCCTAACCAAACAATAATGGTATGCTCTAATGCCTGGCACATCATACCAGGACACGGGGAGATTTCCACCCCGGTGTGCATCTCGAGGTGGGAGGACAGGACCTTGGAGGGGGCTGCAGATCTAAGGGAGGTGGTGAGCCCGTGCTTCCCCCACTCGCCAAACTCAGGTCTACCTGACCTGAAGGTCTCTTTCTTACCTGCAAGGTGTTCCTGCCTCAGTGGCTTGCGACAGTGAATTTAAGGAGCTGTGCATTGTATTTCAGGACTTCACTGCTCTGTACATAGTAAGGATTATCAAGGAGAATTAGGTCAGAAACTCATACTTCTATTTAAGCAAGAAAAATACATGGTTTTGTATTTATTTGAGAAAGCAATCACGCTTTAAAAAAGAAATGGAACCAGGAGCTGAATATCAAAGGCAGGCTGGCCAGACGGCAACCACATAGTCACCCGTACTTCCTGTAGGGTGTTAAGCCACCTCCGTCTTGCCCATGTCTCTTTAGAATAAAGATTCCTAAAGTTTCCCATTTATTGTTTTTAAACATGGTGCTATATTGAAACCCTTCCCAGTGGATTTGTCTATGTCTTTAAACAGCTTCCAGTAATCCCCTCAAGGTCATAAAGGTGTGTGACTTAGATTCTTTCCAGTCTTTGGAGCATGAAAGACAGTAGCTGTTTCAACAAATTAGATATATTCTCTTGTGGACTCTTGTGAATTAGGAGTACAAATGGGTCACAAGTGGCAGGGAAAGGAGTGGATGGAGCTCTCTTTCAAAGAGAAGGGAAATTTTCAGATTTCCAGTCCATTCTTGAGAAACATAAACATTTCTGAACTGTTAAGTTGAGCCATATGAAATTGCCATTTTCTAGGTCAGATGTGGCCAACTATGGGTAATTCCTCTTGGTTCAGTTTAAAATGTGAATTAACTTGTTCCTTTGAAGCATCAAGGATATGAACCTAAAGGTTTGTATGACCCAAAGAGACTGCTGCTCTGTACATTTTTGTTGTATTCCCTGCCCTTCATCCTGAAACAAGAAGGCAATTAATGCAAAATAAAATCTAAAAAAATCTGAAGGATACATAGAAAGGACAGATTGCATGAATGGTCCTGTTTGGCATTTTTCCTAGATAATGAAAAAGGTCAGATGTTTGGAGTAAAATCCTTATATATTACCCTGAATTATTTTCAGTGCTCATGGTTGTATGTACTTTCATCAACCACATATAAGTCACAAAACCAGAGAGTACTAAAAAGGACTACATTTTTAAAAGTTCCAAATCTAAAAGCTAGTAGAAAGAGATTTCATATCAGCTGAAGACTAAATTATTGCTTATTATTATTAATACATGTACCCACTGGACATGGTTTATGTGTCTGGGCTCACAGAAAACTGTACAAGAGTAAAGTGTAATGTAAGTTAGTCAAGGGAATTTCTAAGGGGACAGTTACTGGGAATGACAGAATGGTACAGAACTTGTCATTTGCAGCTAGTTACTGAAGAGACACAAATTAATCACGGCCAGTCAGTGCTCACAGTGAGAGAATTGCAGTTCAACTACCAAGGGCTGACTGAGAAGGGTCTTCCTGGGAGGAGCATCTTGAAGTAGTCATTTCCTTCTAGCACATTCTTCTGTGTCAAGCCCCTAATGGTCTTCTATCTTTCCTGTGTAAAGCACCTAATAGCGTGGATTCTCCAGCTTCCTTAAGAGGAGGTTATAGCTAAACTAAGAGTGTTGTCCAACATTCAAAGTTAGAGTCAGATTTGGTTCCAGGTAATTTCATATTACAATGCTCATGCTGTACCAGTAATCGATGCCAGATGAAACTGAATATGCATGGTAAGTTTTAAAGGATGCCCCCAAGGCAAATACTTTCCTTATTCCATGCAGCTAATTTCTGATTGGCAAAGAACAGCATTAAGATCGGTCATATTTCCTTGTTTTCTTGTTCCTTGGATGAAAAATATAAGCACACAAATTCTCAGACCTTGTACTGAATTAACTTCTAAGCCATTTCTGTGCTAACTTTAGAATTATATTGAAAGGGAGTTCCTGTTAAGTAATGCATCCATTCTATCAATCTACTTCTCCACTGAGGAAAGTGTATAATGTTGCAAGAGATAGAAAGCTTTGTATTATTTTTGGTGAAGATGCCATTTGGCTGGGGGTGTGTCTTCTCTGTACGGTGGCTTAAAAATTTAAGTTCAGGGAAACCTTAAAGAAGGAAGACTGAATGTTTCACTCTCTCACAGGTGCTTTAATATAGTGGCACTTAAAGCATATGTGAGGATGAAGTGATGACATTCTGAGGTGTCCAGGAAGATGGGTCCGAAATGGCTTAGAATCTGGGGGTAACTGCTTGACGTGTCCTCCTCTTAGAGTATGACTTTCAATTGTCATCATTAGTGGCACGCTCCTGCTCACAGGTATCCTTGTTTTCCAGGATATGTGGCTGGCTCTCCTCCCGGTACTTCCCTACAGGTCCCCTTAAGCAAAGGCCCCAACCCCTCTTGCAGACGTAACAGGGGCTGTAGTCCTGAAACACTCTCAGCCAGAAGAATACCCCAAAATAAGCTTTATTGCAAGAAAAGTGTCGTATCTGATACATAGACCTACAAAAACAAACAAAACCAAAAACCGTCAGTTTTTCCTCACAAACACTTGATTACAAATTTACAGTTTCTTTTTTTTTTTAGTTATTAAAAGATGAAACAAAAAGACCCCCAGCTGGCTACAACTGGTTACGAATCTTTGGTCAGCACAGGTGTGAGAGGAACAACCCAGAGGCAGCACGTGTGTTGGCCATTTCACAGATGCGGTTTGGTTGCTGGTCCAGGGACAGGTTCTTGGGTTGAGAAGAACACGGACATGTACTCTTACTAGCACGTCCTGGTACAATATCTTTTTAAATGACTAAAGCAAACTAAACATCAATTCATTGTACAAACATCTTTCATACACAATAGGCTATGATAAAACGAGGCATATGGTGTATAACTACAATATTAATGAAAATTCTAAAAAAAAATGGATTTAAAAAACAACAACATATATTCCTTGGCTGTACTGCATGATTTGTTTGCACATATGGCAATCCTGAAATAATAGCTTGAACATAATAAATGCACCATTAATCTAAGACAGCACCAAACACTACAGAATGCCAGGTGGTCCTCGTCAAAGGACCAATGGCTCTTGAGCTGCCTACAGTACCACAAGTACGCAGCACACCCTGGGTCAGAATGAGGTGGTGTGGGTAGCACACATGCTTCCTTGAGGTCACGAGAAGGAAATACAGTACGGTTTGGCCTGCAATGCTACTGGTCTCACAAGCAGTCAAGGTATTTTGCTACAGTGGTCGTGCTTGATCTCCTGTTGGCTGGTGTGCCTGGCGATATGAAATACTGTCACCATGAGCTGCTCTGGCTTTGATCTTCTTCCTAGAGGACCTAATGACATTTCTGTCTTAAATTATCAATTACACCACCCATTAAGCTCTGGGAGGCTTTCTTTAAAATAATCAGATGTGTACCAGTTGGACGACTGGCAGAAAACCAAAGGAAACATCTCTTGGATTTACTGAATTTTTAAAAAGCACCTCTAAGAGAAATAGCTCAACTTTATAAATCTAAAGAAAAACAAGTGAGTTTCCCTTTTTGTTTACATAGTTTGTTCATTTCTCCATATATTACTGCATTAAAAATAAATAAACATCTATATTTTTTTTAATTAGCAACTATAGCAAAATACCCAAAGTGTTACAGACTGCTAACAGGAAAATAAAAAAGCTCACATTATTTTTGTGCATTTAGTGCCATATGCTGATCTCTTGAACGTCTGGTTTTCTTTTTTTTTTTAATATATTTTAAAGTGAAGTTACATAAAAAGTACAGTAACCACGGTTGCCTTTGTACTCAAATCTTTGGCCACACCAGAGTCTAAATAATCCCTCTCTGTGAGGGTCAACATTCTGAAGTCTGAGACAGGGAGGAAATAAACAAAAGGTGTCTTTTTTTCCTCTTTAAAGATTAGCCACTGATTGTTCAAAGGCCTCTGAAGGCTGGCTGAGCAGGGGTCTGCATCTGGAACCACGTCTGCAGGCCTTAATAGAGGTGAATCTGCAGCCTCATTCTGAGAGCCTCCCCGAGCTCCCCCAGGAGGTAGTCGTCCTCGTTGCGGTCTTCCAGTTTCTTAAGGTCCTTCTTCTTGTAGAGAGGGACGCTCGTGATTTCCAGTGTGTAGGTGCCAGGCCCGGGCTTCCTCTTGGCGGTGTGCAAGTAGCTGAGCCCGTTCCGCTGGTGGATGCGGAAGACGCCGTCGTCGTTGCCATGGGAGATGACGTAGCGGATATGGTCGTTGAGGGGCTCGATGGCGGGCATGAGCTCTAGGATGTGCTCCTTAGCGCCGAGGCCGGAGAGGTTGAACTTCATGTTCACAGGGCTGTCCATATCCACGCTCTCCAGGTTGATCGGCTCCACCTGGACCAGGAGTAGGAAACCGTGTGGGAGGGGCAGCCACAGCGCACACTGGGGGTTCCCCACCTTGCGCTGCATGCGCGCGGCCCTAACATCGTCCCGCCGCGCGCCCCCCTCAGCCCTGTGGCTCCTGCCCCGGGAATCTCCAACCCTCTCGCAGTCCTATCCAGGCCCGGTTACGGGCCGAGCCTACAGAGCGTTACACTTCATCTTTTTGATGGCTTTATGGACTATCATGATTATTAGTAATATTGAAAAAGTCAATTTAGGAAATGATTTTATTCTCCTGGAATCAAAATGAAAAGTGCAGCCAACCCCAGCAGCAAGGACCGTCCCCAGAGGCATCTTCACTCCAAGGCCCACAGGCCAGGAGCGATTGTGCTTCCTGGGGGCCCTTAGTGCATGGGGAGGGGCCTTGGGGTTGAGCCAGCTTCAGAAAGAGGTCAGTGGGGCTTGGCTCCAGCTGTACTGAGTCTCACTTCACCGGTGGAATGGAAGATTTAAGAATGCTATTTTAGTCAGGCAAAAACTGGTGCTTTGAGTGGGTACCTGTTAAGTGAGAACTTGGCTAGGGTGGCCCAGAAGTGCCCATCCGTGTTCAGACAGAATCACATCCCCAGTACCACAAAGAGAAGGTTTCATATGCAGAAATGTCTAGATTTATAGTTTGGGGTACTTGATGAGCATCTGAGTTATCTTTAAGTGTCACTTAGGTACCTTAATCTACTTAAGGTAAATGTAACACTGGCCTGTTTTGTTATTATACAACCATCATTATTATGGTTCTGGCCAGAGACATCTAGTCTTACAGATAAGGAAAGTTTCTGAGGTCCAGAAAATGAAGCGAGTTGCCTGATTCATACAGCCAGGTACTTGTTGACTTGATTTTCTTGGTGGGGGACTCTTACAATGCCATCTCTGATCTTTGGGGAGATCAACATTGCTAGATCCTCATTTGGTGTCATTTACTGAACATGTCAGGCACCATTCAGGTACTTCACAGTGTCAACCCAATTCTCCTGTCAGCTTCGGAGGTAAGTAGAGAGGTCAGCACACATGCCCCATGTAACCCCATATAACCCCATATACGTGATGGCATACAGATAAAATCTTGTGACAAAACAGAGTGAGGTGTACTCACAGCAGTGGCTTTGGGTTCATGGATCCCCCTCTTCTGTCTGCTGTCTTTCTTGGAGTAGCCGTTGATTTTGCACTCATAGCATGCTTCCGGGGACAGAGCGTTTTCCTCCTCGACCTCTGTATCCAGGGACAGGTACTGCCCTTTGTTGAATCCCATTCCTGAGACACAGTGGCTATTTGCAATGAGGAGCAAGGTGTTAGATTCTATTAACTTGACTCGTTTTCCAGGGGTGGAGCAATGACTTTTCAAAAATAAGAAACCAACAAAGCAAACTCAAAGCTCATCAACAAAGAACCCTAACATTCTTAGTAACTCTTTTCATCAACAATTAAGATTTTCCCTTACTTTGAACAGCAAAATTCTTCTGAACGTGAAGCCCAGGCTTCCCCAGTTTAATTAGACTGAAGGACTTGGGTATAGTTGAGTCAAGAAGGCAAAACAAAGTATGCATTTCCAAAAAGGATGCTAAGGGAAGTTCTGTTGCTTTATCACTTGAAGCCTGTATTGCTGCTCCCAACAAAGGTCTCTGCTTCAACAATGGAGATGTCTGAACTCCTGTTTTAGTTAGGAAGGGAGTCGATGAGAGGGCTTTCAGTGACTTGTTTAGAACAAGACTTTTATTTCAAGTGTCATTATGTACCCATGGTGGATGGATTAGTCCATGTCCCTCAGTGACTGACTGACTCCTAAATTCCCATCTTCTCTGCTCTGAAGGCCCCGAGACAGCTGCACTCAGAGGGAAGCAGCTCTGTGGCGATGGGGCCACACCAACTAGACACACCCTCCCTGTGCAATACAAAGCAGATGTGGTGACAGGGACAGACTCCTTCCTTGGGGACTGCTGGGCTAGCACCTACCAGCATTCACAGAATAATTTGGGGCAAGGCCACTGCCACTTGGCCCTCTCAACCCAGGTGTCTGTGACAACACGTGAGCTGCATTTTTAAACATTTGCTTGTCTCTGGCCTTGAGGGATCTGACTGACTCAGTTCAGGTTACTTGTATAAGTTCACGTCTCCTGCTGACCCCCAAAGAGGCAGCCTCATAGTACAGACACATCTGTGCGTCTTTGGGTGCCTCTTCCCTCAACCTAGGTGTTCTAACCAGTGCTTCTGCCTCTTGGGTTTTTAGTCCCTGCCGGCCAGGAAGCCTGCACGCAGGGAGGGACGCCTGCCTGGGACCACTCTGCTCTCCTGCCTGCGGGGATGTGGCTGGTCTTACCCCTGTCCCACTCTGTAGTACCCCGGCGGGCAGCCACAGAGGTAGCCGCCTTCCGTGTTGGAGCAGCCATAATTGCACGGGTTCTTGGAGGACGAGCACTCATTCACGTCGTGGCAGGCGCTGGAGAACTGGTCGAAGGAGAACCCCGAGGGACAGGCACACTTGTAACTCCCCAGGGTGTTGTAGCAGGAGGCAGAGCCGCAGGCATTCGGATTGGAACATTCGTTCTCATCTGGGAACAAAGGGAGAAACTCTTTATGGGGCAAGGGAGGTGAAGCAGAGCCCCGTCAACATGCCTGGATTTTACAGGGGAATTCTCTCTCAAACCATATTTTTAAAATGTTTACTCTGATGGCTGATTCGCAAAGCATATGAAATTAAAAAACAAAACCCAACAACGCTCTCTAAATTACAGCTTTTGAAAAAACCTTGCCCTACCCTTTTGTGATCCTTTTGTGCTGTTTCTGAATGCATTGGCAGCCCCTGGGGAAGGATATTTGCAGTTTGCCTACTGAATAACTCTTCTGTGCTCTGAACAGATTACTTCAAAGGCCTGTAGCTCAGACAGACTCACAGAGACAGGAAGTAGATTGCTAGCTGTTGGGGGGCTTCCGGGAGGGAGAGATGGGAAATGACTGTGATGGGCATGGAGTTTCTTTGTGGGATAGTGTCTGGTTACACATTCTCGAGAGAATGTACTGAAAACCATGCAACTGTATCTCTTAAAAGGTGAATTTCATGGTAGTGAATTATATCTCAAGTTAAAATAAGCCTGTATCAGTATTTGTATCCATCTCCCCAGCAATTCCCGAAGTCTTCATGATATATATGGAGAAAAAAAATATAAACAATTTAAATACCCTAAATGAAAATAGCTGAGTTAACAGTATTTAATTGGATCTACAGAACCAATAATCTCATACATTTTCATCTGTTTGAGAACCCATGAGGGGCAGACCATGCTTTCTGGGGATGGCTTTGCATCCAGCCATCGGCTGTCATAGGTTTTACTACTTTAATCAATAACATGACACTGCAAATGCCTGGCAGCATTTGCTTTCAGTTGCTCCTGACTGTGCTTTTAACTTTGGAGATGACAGTTTTGCTCTTAAATGGTTCACCTAAAGCATGTGGCTTCATTTCTTTGGGCTTTCTTATAATCCAAATCTCACCCTGGGCACAATTTGTTCCATGGAAGTCTTTCAAATTCTTGTGACTCCAGTGGGGCACAGTGTGACTGTTGACCTAACATATGACAAGTGTGTTTCAGGCCATGTGAGGGAACAGGCCTGTTTGCAAGTAGGGGTGTGCCTGGCTCACAAAAGCTAGAGGGAAGTGCATTTATCTACAGGAGCTTGGTGACATTATGGGAGATGCAGATGGAGTTGCAGGGAAGGAGCTTCTCAGACAGGAAATTAAACTCCCTCAAATACAGCACAGAGGTTATGGGAAGGGGATATGTTATTAAGTACCTTTTGTATCATGATTATAGTTCCAGAGTTTCATCAGAGCACCAAATGTAGAACTGTGGATCACTGGATAGAAAATCTGCTATGATTACCTAATATGTACAAATTCTCAGCCTTCATGGGAAGAAAGTATATAAATAAATTCTTAATAACTAGATGGCCTAGGACAGAAATATAACTGCTATTTTATTTGTGTGTACAAAGACTTGGAATTCTGCCACAAGGCTCATCTGCTTTAATAATGAAATCTGACATTTATATGCAGTGCTTCTCTCCAAACAGAGAATGTGAAGTTATAATTTAACAAAACGATCCTGCTGTGCATATGGTCTTAGACATTGTATTAAGCAGAAAAATTACCAGGCATAACCAATTGAGTAAATTGCATTTAAACATACAACTGACAGGAATATTTAAAAATATGTAATATTTTTGGAAGTACCACGATATATATCCCCTATTTATATGCTATAAATGTACATCATGGTATATTTAGACTCCAATATCTGACTTTTGAAATATGTTCTGTTTGAGACATAATTTGAGCTGACTCCAGCCTAAGTTCTGTCTGAATTCTTTTCAAAAGGCTAGCTGGAAGTTATGCAAAATAAGCAAAACCTTCATATATTAGGACATAATTTTTCTTCATATGCAAATGGCAGTAATATCTGCTCTTTATCAGTTTTGAATAATTATATAAATGCTTATAAATATTTCAGAGTGTTACCTGCATCTGAACAATCTATATAGCAGAATGTTATACATATTGTGTGTAACTGGCTAGAAATTTCTTAATGTTCATTTGAATTAAAAGCTTTTTCATTATTTGTTGATAGTTTTTTGTGTTATTTTTCTTAAATAGTAGTATCAACAACAATACAAGTTTGCAGTTTAGTATTATTTATATTATCTGTTGCACTGACTCTGTCCTTTTACTAGGAGAACCCAGACAAATGAGTCTGAAATACTTCATTCTGTATTGAAAGACTGTATGAATAACTGAAGATGTCTCTTACATATAATGACAGATAAAAATTATTTGTGGCATTTCAATTTGTATTTTGTCATAATTCTTCTACTTTTATTAGTTCCTGATGAGTTATAATTATAGTCCTGCCATATTTTTGAGTTAAATGCCAACTGTGTTACATAGATTCAAGGCAAGAAAGGCAGCATTTTTATTAAAGACCAGCTGGATTCCTCAACCTTGCACAGAATAACCTAGAACCTTTCAAAATGAATCTCTGCTACATCTTACTCAGGGTCTGCTGCTTACAGATGCCCATTTTAGCAGAGCAAGCTTGCAAATTAATACGTGAGTTTGGGGAAATATGCTTCTTTATATTTAGTTTGTAACTCACCTTCAAAACCACTTACCTCTCTGTCCTTGGTCTCTCCTGATTAAAGGCACCCTAGCTTCTAGCCTTAGCTGCCCGCTGCTCTGGGGTGACCACTTTGCTAAAGTGAACACTCTTGAGTTCACACAAAGGGGATCTGTGACATACTACATAGCCCTGATTTAAAGTCACACCATATTTGGTGAAAACCTGTGCAGCTATTTTTGCACTAGATATTTATAGATACTCCATATGATCACTTGAGTCCTATTTAGGCTGACACTTAAAATATCAGAGCATCATTATTTTGCCTTAAAGAAGTAATGCAGAGGGCCGTGTTATTTACTAAATAAAGTGGTGGCCTCATGTTTTATAAAGATGATGTAATAGAATTGTTCTGCACTGTTTAAATAGCTATCTAAAAAGTACTGTTCCCTAAATTTTGAAGATTGTGCCTACACTTTACCTCTGTTTGTGAATCAATAAATCAGGGCATAAGGACTTTTGCAGCATTTTTTTTTAATCTATGAGGAGAAAAGAATTTAAGTTGTGAAATTATCTGGATTGGCTGCCTAACTTATCATTTTGATAATCCTTTAACAGTTTGTCCTTCACCTCTGGGTCATTAGTGGTTTTGCTCCCCTCCTGCACCCCTCCTGAGTGGGGCAAAGCACAAGACCACAGCCTAATTGTGAGTTTCCCAGACTTGGCTTCCTTCCTTTGAAATTTATCTTGATTTTCTTCACAATTCACTGAACTGTCATGAGAAATTTCTTTTGAGGAGACCACAAAGGATAAAATCGGATTAATTTACTTAGTGGGGTCGTAACAGTAAAATATTTGAAATACATGTAGGGTAATATAAATCCCTACAGAGGAACCGGAAGCACCCTGCCCTCTCTCTGCAGGCCCATTGCTCTCCTTTCTGCTCTGTTGGTGTCACAGTGAGCCAGGTGCCAGGTCTATGAAGTGCATCCAAATGGAGCCAAGAAATGAGGCATCTGCTCAGTTAGTGGGCTGACTATTCAAGTTGAGAATAACCTTCTTTGACCAATCTCTCCTTAAAGGAGAATTTCCATGCATATTATCCATGCAAGGACCAGAGCTGAGTAACTACACATTTTATTTTATAAACACTTCTGCCCGGAGTTTTCAACAGAATTTTGCAGTAACTAGATACTTATTCTACCTTAAAATACTTGGCCTCCTTTATTAAAACCGTGTGACTGGAAAGCACAGCTGGACGGTCCTCATTAAGTTGATCTGAACTCCTTTAGATTTGCATGAGGGAGGTGGATGGGTAATCCTTCAATCCCAGATCTAAAGATACTAAATTATTGATAAAAAGCCTCTGATCTTGGCAAATGAAGGTGATGATTCTTGACACCAGTCTCAGAAACTTAAGATTACATCCAGCAAAAAATTAAAATGATAAAAGCTCTAGCTGAGTTAACTTTTTAGGTCTTAAGATGACGTTTTTTTAATGGCTATCTTCAAACATACACAAATGTGGAGACTAGTAAAATGGGTCCTCATGCATCAGTCCTCGGTACTGGTTTTTAAGTTCTAGGATTCAAAGTCTACACTGAAATGTCAACCTTCTTGATGTGTTCATTTTACCCAAAGATACTTTAAGGTGAGAAAAGTAGAGCCTCTGTAACACTGTGTGACAAGTGAGTGCTCACCCACACACTGATTCCACTGGTAGTGCTGAATGTACCCTTGAGGGCACCCACATCTGTAGCCTCCCAGTATGTTCTGGCAGCCGTGCTGGCACCGATGGTTTCCATCACACTCATCAACATCTGTAAGAAAAAGCCCAGCAAGGTCTTTATATAATCATCCCTCTACTCTTCTTAAATGCACTCCAAATATAACCTGGGGTAGTTATTACTGGAGGAACAGACAGACACACAAGACACACAGAGAGGTTGTGATTTTTCCAAGTCACATGGTTATTAATTAGTGGTGGTGAGAAGAATGGTTCTAAGAAATCACCTCATTTTTATGCTCTCCACCAATGCTTGAAAAAAACATCTTCATTTCAGCAAATCAACAATAGTGACCACAGATACTGTGCATTTTGGATGAATTACATGCATATGGTATGATTTATTTGGTAAGTAATATAAATATGTTTGCATTCCATATTCCATTAGACTTAAAAGTGACTGACATGTAATCCTCAGTTTTGGTTAGAACCAGCACTACAGAGATACCTGAAAAATATAGTTGTTTTGTACATAAAACATTATTACTATTCAAGATTAATTAGATGTGAATTTTAAGTATTTGAATATGCTATTTTTAGATGTGTTGTTATTACACATTATGGAGTGCTTCTTCACACAAATACAGTCTTTTGGAATGACAGCTAAGGCTTTGAAATCTACCCATAAAGAGTGAAATAAAATCGGTATGTCTAATGGGTGTGTAACAAATTTATGAGGATAATTAATGAATGTATCTTATATGGATGGTCACACGTTGAGCTCACATGGCAAGCAGCTGTATGTTCAGAATACTTTCAAAGTCTCAATGACTTCAAATATAAAATATTAAAATGAAAAATTTTTCTTAGCTGCAAATTAGATACATATAAAAGTCCTATAAATTTAAACATTTTAGAATGTTATCTGTAGAATTCAAAATCATATTTCTAAGATTAAAGAGTGACTAACATCAGTTAAGACGTAAACTGTGATAGTCTAAAAAATGAAAGGGGATGTATATAGTCTCATAAACTCTGGCATGGGTATGTTGTAAAATATACCAATCCTGATACATTTGTCTTATACATAAGCACTTACAATGGAAATACTGAAGAACCATGTAATATTTTATTGACCACAGACAGATTCTTACTTTATTCCCATTTAAATGTTCCCTTGGACTTCATAGGAAATACTTATTGCAGGGAGAGACTTTATAGCACATGCCCATTGTGGAAAAGAGTAAATCGGGAGTCTCGGACCAAATTAAATGGCAATAGCCATCAGTTTTCTCCTCTGCTTTCCGTACATTTCTCCAATTCTCTATAATAACTGGTTCTTTTTCTTACACTTAATTTTTACACATTTAGGTATCATGGAACAAAAGTCTAATTTTTTTCCTGGTATACTCGTACACTACTTTACACCATATGAGGTATGGAATTCTTTTTCAGTTCAATTCTGTTTGGATCAATAATTAGGAAATATGCAGCTATTTAAAAAAGTTATTTTGTTTTATCGCATTCAAGATTTCCTCTGCCCCTAAAAAAAATGACATATGAAAATGAATGAAAATTCTTTCTTTTGAGATGATTGCAATTTCGCTTTCAGTGGCTTGTAAATTAAAATAGTTTGCTGTATTAGGTGAAGGTTGTTTTTAGCAGATAAACTCACCTTCACAGTTCAGTCCAGAAGCGTCGAGAGAGAACCCTCTTTGGCACTCGCAGCTGAAACTTCCAGGGGTGTTCTGACAGATCCCCTTTGCTCCGCAAAGTGAAGGCTGAGAACCACATTCATTGTTGTCTAGTGAAGCATAAGGGAAGACAGTGTCAAGATTCGCCATTACCACATGACTCCAATTTCACTACATGAAGGAAAAAGTGAAGTAGGAAAGCCTAAGCCTTCACTAAGTGAAGACTGCATTTTAGGGAAATGTTTGCCAGAAATCACTATCACAGTCAAGACAAAAGTGAAAAAAACCAAAACAAAACATATTTCCAGAGATTTGAAATTAAAGCATATTTTGGGTTGATGGAGGTCATGGTTTTTGATAAATGGAGGCTGAAAGTCTCTTAATATGTGTCTTCTAACATTAGAAAACAAAGAACACAGCATGTTTAGTAGCATATTTCTAAATTAGTGTTTAATCATATTTTATCTGAACACAATGGTTATATTTAGAATGCAAGCTACAGGCACTGCTGGAATACTACTGTGCACGTGCTTGGACTATATAGGTCTTTTTCCCTTTAGATACTGTTGTGAAAAATAACTATATTATTGGCAACATTTTTAGGCCACTAATTATGAGGGGTTGGTTCTCAATGTAAATGCTGAGTCAGTATTCTACCATTTCAAGTACAGTTTTTATGCATCTGCCAAAAGTTTGCAAAATTTCCCATCTGTAATTTTGTCTTACCAATACAAGCAGTGTGATGCTGTGTGAAACCAGGTGGACATTTACAGGTAAAACCTCCCAGAGTGTTGGCGCAGAGGAACTGGCAGTTGTGCTGTTTGGTTTGACACTCATCGAGGTCTGGAATGAACGAACGAGAATACAATGAACATCAGAGTGGCCCTCGGAGGTGTGAATGCTCTTTCAGGACTATTTTGTTTAGACTCTTGCTGGAAACTTTATTATAGACTTCCATATGCACATGGCAAGTAGTTTCTTTTCACAGACTTAAGCAGCATAAATATTACGGACCATTGTGATAAGCTGGCTAAGGTGATACATAAGTTTTTTAAAATAAGAAATTAAATGAACCATAGTGGTTTCCATGAACTGCTCTTACACTAATATCCAAAAGTTATAATTCTTGCATTCAATGCACAGCTTAGTACATGGCTGGTCACTTATTCCTATAAATGGGGGTTAAATACAAATAAAACAACCTGCAATCTGATGAAGACAGTAGTGTAAATATTGAGTTAGGTTCTCAGGACCCAAATGAAAACACCATCACAAACACAAGATGAAGCAAAAACACATTGTCTATAATTCTAGCCATTAAACAGAATAGATTGTTGGACTAAACTAAGAGACAACTCAAGATGTGATTTTGTTTAGACCAGAACTTGGTATGGGAAAATAGTTGCAAATAAATTTACAAAGCAATATAAGATATAGATGAGACCAATTCATTATTTTAAAGCTTAACACACACACACACACACACACACACACACACACACACACTTTAATTGCACTCATTTACAAACAACATGCAAAATTAAGCTGACTCATGATGGTTCACTAATAGGTCCAAGGGAATAGTACTGCTTGCTATTATTTTATTTTCTGGTGTTTCTTGGGGAAAAAAACTCCATCTTGTTGAAAAGAATCTGTATTTCAAAACTTAATTAGGAATTCCCTCAGTTATTAGTCTCATACTGATAAGGTTTACTATAAAATTGAATGTATCAATATAGTACTGGAGCTATTTTAATTATCTAATGTTAATAATTACTTTTAACCCTACCCATGCAAAAATTTCATATTTACGCATTCATTGCAATTTTCTTCAGTAAATGTAGAATAGGGTAGTTTAGAGAAATCTTAGGTATATAACAAAATAAACATTATTTTAGTAATTTGTTTCAATCTCTATTCCCCCACCCCCAAATTTTACTTTACAATTTGTGTGGTTTGCTTTAAGAGAGAAACTGCCATAACTTGGGATTTAATTCCCTCTGCCTCCTACCATGTATTCTTGCGTAGCATTTTCTATGAATAATAACATGGGCCCTCTGAAGATGCGCTTTAATGAAGGTATGCATGTGACCAGCTAAATTTGAATCTGAAAGAAAGACAAGGGCCACACATGCCTGGGCCTCCTCACTCACCTTTGCACGTCTTTCCGTCTTCTTGCAGGACGTATCCCCGGGGACAGGAGCACTGGTAACTCCCCTCAGTGTTCTTGCAGATGAAGTTGCATGGTTTCGGGGACTGGGAACATTCATCAAGATCTGAGTGAAAATAACGTTAAGAGTCAATTCTTGGTTAAAAGGAACATCCAGCCTCTTTTCTCCCGCTCTGGTCTCACTTTATCTTTTTCTTTTACTCTCCAACTGGACATGGGAAACAGCCAGAGAGAAAAATGATGCATAGAGTAGTTTTCTCCAAGGCAACATACTGGTTGATGTTATAGGTCGATCTGTGACAAATATTATAATATCTGAACAATTGTCTGGGTTCAAGAAAAACCCATTCTATTCTTTAGATGAATGTATGTTGGTTTACAGCTTGAGAATCATAAACTTAAAAGCAAAAGCAAGTTTCTTTAGACACGTGGATATGGCAGAAGTTCTCATAAACCCTCTTAGCTGACACTCCCTCTGAGCACCTGAGGGACCACAGCTTATGCTGGAATCTTCCACTTGCCCCTCCCGATCCAGTCCTCATCCGGGTGCACCCTGCTCTCAGGCCAGGAGGCCGCACTGCAGGGACACCATGCAGAGGCTCTCGTGCTCTCTGTCTTCTGCCTTGTCCTTATTCCCTCAAGTCCCTTCACCTCAAGGTGGGCCTGGGCTGACTGGAGAGGGCTCCTCTCAAGGCAGCCCTTAGCACAGAACTTTTTCCCTGAAGGTTTCAACCACTTCCCACCCCCTCCTTTCTTGGCCCAGCGGTGGCACAGCCCAGCGCACAGCAGTCTCCCTGTGGTTCCCACACACTCTGCCCACACCTTCACAGATGGTCCCTTTATTGAAAACAACCCTCTTAGACTGGCCTCATTTGAATATGCCACCTCTTTTCTGCTAGGACTCTGGAGAGGGAACAGTCTCCATTTCCTCCAGAAAACATATTGACTGATGCCCACAGAATGCAGAAAGCTCGTGATTAATAAACAGCCTGTTCTCTCTTATGCTCCTGCCCAGCCAAGTGAGTTGAATGCTTACTAAGAGTTGGTTTGGTTTTTCTTAGCCTCTTCATGCCAGGTGCACTTGGTATTAAAATAGGTACTTTAATGGAATATCAGGTATGTTGATGAAATATGAAGGAGAAAAACAAGTTTTGTCTTCCATGAAAACTAAGTTGAATGCTTTGGACAGACTCCATTAAGGCAAGCCTGCCTGCCTCCCCAGATGCACAGAATCAGTGTGGGTGAGACAAAAATTAAAGGAGAAATAGAGGTTGTAAAAATGTGGGAGCTTTCTGTACTGAGACTGCTTTGCAAAGGGAAACCTTAGATGATGCTTACTGGTATGTTTTATGCAGAAAACAGCCATGAGGAAAAGTAAGCATTCCCTCTCTCTATGCAAACACACACATTCACAATCAGAAGTCCTTTCCTTTTATCAACAGTATGACAAACATGCATTTGTACATTTTAAGTTGACATAAATGTTGAAAGTATATTTTAGATGGTTTCCTGACTGAACAAACCTTGAGATGACCATTCTGTGTCCCACATTATTGAATACCTGTGATATTAAGAACCACAGTATGAAAGTAATGGCATTATTTAAATAAAGTCTCCATTCTACACCTCCTAACAAAGGTGATCTACCAACAGTAAGTGACCCATAGGAAGCAGGAGCGGGCCAACCCCCAGTCACAGAGACGCCTGGCCGTACCTACGCACGAGGTTCCGCTGATGTCTGTGGTGTAGCCAGCCTTGCAGAAGCATCGGAATGAGCCCATGGTGTTGACGCACTGCCCGTTGGTACACAGGTTTGGCATGACCTTACATTCATCAATGTCTGGGGGCCAAAAAACCCCATGACAAAACCGAACAGAAATTAATACATATGTGAGGATACAACTGGTTGGGAACAGAGAGGAATTAAGGAACTGACATGAGATAACTAACAACCAGCTTCATTATAGTGCTGGACTCTTTCCACGATTCAGGCAAATGGCAACATGGAAGGGGAAGAAAAATAATCTGAGGTGATAAGAGATAGACAAATGAAGGCTAAGGGAAAGCCCTTTTTTTTTTTAAAAAGTCTACTCATTCTGCAATCTAAGTATGCATTATATTGTGGGGATCTAGAAAGCTCCCTCTCTGAAGTTCAACTCATTTGGAATTTGTGATAACGTACTATGGATTGGCCTCAAAGTCACTCTTGCATTAGACACCATGAAGAAAGGGTGTCATAGCATTTCTCAATGGGATCGAGATTCTGTGTACTAATAGAGGAAAATGGTCTTTTCCAGGACGTTAGTATATTATTGACCCATACAAAAAAAAATGGAAACAGAGTAACAGTGGGTCAGAGGCTAGAATTATCTTCAAAGTCAAAGCCTTTAGATATAAACTTCTTAAATGAGGCAGGGCATCTGGGTAAAAAAAAAAAGGAAACCACTAAATTATGTGACTTTCTGGTTTTCAAACAGAATGAGTTTCTCCGCACACTCAAATAAGCAACACTTACTTAAAGCAAGGATCGTTTGAAGATTACAAGCATGAATTAATGTTCACTGTACTGATAATATGCATGGAATCCCTCAACTCCTTACCTCTTCCATCAGTGGTGTATCCTGGGCCATGAGGGCAGATCTTTTTGTACTGGGCAGTTCCAGGAAGCGGGCAAAGCTCACACTGGTGACCCCAGCCTCGCCCCCCATCACAGCAGCATTCTGACTTTGTGACAAGGTTGCGGCTGCTGGATGCCATCTGACACATTGTCTGCAGTACCTCGGCAAAGCAGAGTCCCTGTCGATTGTCTGCAATGACAGTGTAAGCTCATAAGCATCGAAGGGGTGGAAGTGACACTTCATTTCCTGAGCTTCAAATTAAACAGGACGATCATTGTTTTCCTTCATAGCAGTAATTTTGTAAAAGGTAAATAGTCTTTTAAAAGAATGATCACAGTGCTTAAAACAGCTTAATGATTAAGTCTGGTTGTAGATTAAGTTCACAGAAAGCTCTTTCACTATAGACCGTTTATAAAATTGAACAGAAGTGGTACTATACTTAATTGATTTATTTTTTCTTCTTCAATCCATCAGTGACTAAATGATAGTAAAGTCTCATTCCTGTAGAATCCAACTAAAAGGAAAATCAAATTGTTTTTCTTTATATAAGCAAATGAGTATCAGGATTTGTTGGGTTTTTTTAAAACACAAAATTGCTTATGGTTGTTGAAAAAGGAAGAAATGACTTAAAAATTCAACAATAACAGTTGGTTAAACACATTTTAGTTCAAGCATTTGATGGGATAATATGCAATTATATAAAACACCTGTAGTTCCAGCAAGCACCAAGAATTGGATAATTGCTATTATTTAAAAATCAACAGCAGTGTAGTCCAATAGAAATATAAATGGGAGCCTCATATGTAATTCAAATTTTTCTAGTGACCAAATGAAAAAAGGAAAAGGAAACAGGTGAAATTAATTTTAATGACATGTTCTATTTCAAGATACACTGGAGTTCAAAGTGTAAAAAATAATACAAAATATCCCATTAATAATTTTTATACTGATAACAGGTTGAAATAATATTTTTCATATATTGGACTAAATACAACGTATCATTAAAATTAATTTCGGGATTTGTTTTTGAAAAGCAAATTCTAGACTGTTACAGTCATATTCAGTCTAATCTACTTTTTCTACATCTAAAAGTCTATTCAAACATTTAGATTAAGTACATATGTTTTCAGTATAAATAAAGGAGTTTCTCTAATGTAAACAGGCAAAGAAATCTTTTAATATTGTTTTATGAGCCATCAAGGTGAAACTATCAATAATATGCACAGAAAAGTACACTTTCTCATCTTTTCTATTTCCAAAAGATTGCTAGTTAGTAAAGTTCTAGATTGGAGATGATAATAAAATATATTTTCTTAACTAGCAATTTCCTAGGATTTGAAGCAGGTGACACCGTTCTGAGAAAAATCCGATATGGCTGAAACATGTTTTACTCCAGGTCAAGGGACTGGTGCTCTGCTCTTGCATCCCTGCTCGCCTTACACTTCACTACTCCCCACTTCCATACCTGCTTGTAATGAACTAGAAAGGTTTATAATGTGTGCATATTAGCATTAAAATACAACAGGCCAGAGACTTAAATTTCCCACAAAAATATTTTGTAAAACATTTTTCTGTGCCATAAAATAAAAATTAACCTTCACTGCATTTTTGAAATGTGGCATTTAATTTAATATATTAATGCAGCAGAGCTTACCTCACATAGCAAATATTTTCTTTTGGAATTAAATCATCCCCTGATGTAAGTCTTACTAAAGTCACATTTTCCATAGAGCTTAATTAATCTTAATTTTGGGAAGACTATTTAAGGTAGTTATTTATATTACCTTACCCACAGACGTGCATATAACACACACGGACAAATACGTCATTTTAATAGATGTGTACCTTTAGGAAGAGGTAGGTGGATTACTCAGATTGGGGGATTTTTTAGCAGACAGGGATATATATGTAGGGCTATTCTGTGACAATATTATAAAACAGAAATTTAAAAAATTGAAGAAGTAAATCATACTTGTATATCAACTCACCAAGGCATTCAGTGCCTGAGGAACTTGACTGAAATCCTTCATTACACTCGCACCTATAGCTCCCAATAGTGTTAACACAACGCCCGTTTTCACAGATTCCTGGCTTGGTCCTGCATTCATTTTCATCTTTAGAAAAACAAATAATATAAATACTGAGATTATAAAATTATAATTTAGGAATTGTTTTTGAGTGGGTCATATCTTATTTAAAACTTCTTCACCAAAATACTAATATGGGGGGTAAAAACTAGGCATGTGTGGATATGATTTATTTTCAACTTTACCTCATCCTTCCTGGTGGATTCTTTCTTAACAAGGTGTTTTTTTCTTTCTTTTCTCTCTCCATTTGCATTGTGGTATTTGATGGAGAATTGGAAAATTGGCCTCCAGAAAGGATAAACTTGCTCCAAGACACTAGACATGGAGGGGAAGAACTCAGGGGGAAGAGGATGCCAGTTTTTGGGATATGAGAGAGAGGCTGAGGGCAGATGGGTGGTAGGTGTGAGGGAGGAGTAGAGAGTAGGGTAAAGGCCACACAGGCCAGCCACACACCTAGACTGGCCTTGAGTACAATCACAGGAGCATGTGATGTGTGAAGGTGGTTAATGGGAGAAGGAATTTAAATAGTACTGTTGTTTTGGTTGGTGACAAATCTAATCAGAGCAAGATTATTTTATGAAAGTTCTCTACATCCTTACTGAGTTTGATATTTTGTAAATTTTGAGATTTTCTTTTGAAGCTATGTTGTTAGGAGCATTAGAGAGCTCATGACAAATCTTTTTATACTTTTTAATTTTTTAATCTTTAATTTGTTGATGGCTATGTTGCATATGCTTTCTTTTTATCCACATATGCTTAGAATATCTTATTCCATCTTTTTATTTTCAATTTCTCTCACATTTTTATTTGGCACATTTCTTGTAGAAAGCACCAAGCTGGAGTTAAAAAGAATTTCTAAAGTACATACCTCTTAACCAGCAGTTTAACCTATTTATATCAATTGTGATTACTGATATGTTGGGATTCTTGACTGCCATTTTATATTGTTCTGTATTTAAAATGCTTTTGCTCCCTTCTCTCAATATTTACTAAATCAGTCTAGTTTCCCGTGCCCTCCTCTTATCCCCAGCTCACATTTAGGTTATAATCTTCTTTCTCTTCTACTGGCAACCATGAAACAACTTCACCACATGCTCTTAATGGATGCTTGCCTATTCATGCCAAGACCTATCTGTTTCAAAAGCTTCTGGCCGTAATAGGTGCCTTGGCATGAGTTACTTCTTTTCACTCACCACTGTGCCACCTGCTGTGTCGATGCCATCTAGAAATTTTGGTTTGTTACCTATTTTTATGTATTATCAGAATCTATTTAAACCAAGTAATGAGGTTTACGGGCTTCTTGGCTCACCATTGTTTCATGTATCTACTACTTTCCCTTGATTTAAAAAAATGTATGGGAGTACACAGTTTGGTAATCATTTCAGAGAGGCTAAAATACAGTTCTGACAATGTCATATTTTTGTTTGGTTTCTCACTAGACTGTAGAATTTCAGTTCAAATATTTCCCTTAGAATATTTTTGAAAATATTGCTACATTGCTTACTTTTACCTGCTGTTACTGTTCATTTGCAGAAAATCTGTTTTTTCTCTCTGGAAGCTTAAAGGATTTTCACTTTGCTCTTAGTGTTCTGAGATTCACTGTGATATATCTTGGTAATAACATATCTTTTTCTGTTTTAGGGGAAAAATTACAGAAACTTTATATATAAAAGTATTGAGGTATTTTTAAAAACTGTATAGTGTCTTATTTTTAGAATGTGAGGGTTCAAGGTTTGACTTTTGATCTAACCCTATTCCTAATGCTGTTCAGCTTTATTCTGATTTGTATTCTAGTTTGAATTATTTTTTTCAAGAAGAGCTCTTGCTGGATATACGAATGAGTTCTTCTCAATATATATGATATATATAACATAGCTTTTATACTTGAAAGATAACTAGATGTGTCTCAAAATCTTAGATTACTTTTGCTTTACTCTATTAGCATGGAGAATTACTGAGAGAACATGAAAAATAGTAGCCTGATATTTTTCTACCTTGTGTAGTTATTTTCTTTTTCTGCCTGGTTGCTGGCAGCCGACCTGTTTTTTCTCTTTCTCTTGAAATTTGTAGGTGTGCCTTGGTTTGATGTTACACCCCGTTTGAAATTTTGACTTCCAGCATTCCACTTTCTATCCTTTGGCAATTTCTGGGTCACATCAGGATTGCCAATTACTGACCATTCCGTGTCCATCACTCTTTCCTACACTCACTCCACTAGACCTGCTCAGCGCCTCCCCCAGTGCGGCATGACAGGCTGCAGACAGCACACAGACAGGACACGTCTCACTTTAATTCATGACCCAAATCTCATATGGGCACTACTACCCCCTTGACAATCCTATACACATCCTAGTGGGTCTACACACCCATGTTCTAAAATGCCTACTACACAGGAAGAACTTCATGTCTCTGCTACGGGCCTCCTGTCTGCACTTCACTTTTGACCTTCCATTTTTGCAGTGGATGAAGGTTCTCTGGTTTTTCTCAGAAGCCAGTCCTTTTGCTCATATGCTGGACTGCCTTCCAAGATTTCACAATTCTCCTTTTCAACGAATCATTCCCTCAGTCTATATTTTCTAATGACTGCCAATCTCTCTTAATAACATATTACCTTCCAGTTACTACTATATTTTTGTTCCCCTTCAGGGAACAAAAATATTTCTTCCTCCCTTCTTCCCTTCCTTCCCCTTTCCCTTTCCTTGTTTCTGACTCTTATTTTTATGTCCAGTTTTATTTATTGAGGTAAAATTAACAAGTAAGATTGTAAGATATTTACAGAGTACAAGGTGATGACTTGATATACAGATACACTGAAAAGATTCCTTCTGTGGAGCTAATGAACACATCAAACCCCTCATATATTCACTTTTTTTTTTGGGTGAGAATATTTAGGTGATATTCTCTTGTCAAATTTCAATTATATGATTCAGTGTTATCAACTATAGTCACCATGTTATACGTTAGATTCTCTGTCCTTATTCATCTTATAACTACAAGTTTGTACCCTTTTACCAACCTTTCGCTATTTCCCCCACTCCACAGCCCCTGGCAAACATTTTTCTACTGTTTCTGTGAGTTTTTTTTTTTTTAAGATTTCACATGTATTACCATGCAGTATATGTTTTTCTGTGACTGGCTCATTTCACTTACTATAATGTCCCTCAGATTCATCAATGCCATTACAAATGATGATTTCCTTCTTTTCAAAGGCTGAATATTAATCCACTATATACCTGCATCTACAGATCTATCATCTGTCTATATCGCATTTTCTTGATCTATTTATCCACTGACAGACACTTAGCATAGTCTCCATACCTTGGCTTCTGTGAATAATGCTGTGATGAACATGGAAGTACAGACATGTTTTTCAGATAATGTTTTTGTTTCCTTTAGATATATACAGAGAAATGGGATTGCTGGATCCTATGGGAGTTTTGCTTTTAATCTGAGGCAAACCTCCATGCTCCATGTATAGTGGTTGCACCAGTTTACAGTCCTACTGACAGTGTACAAGGGTATGGTGTACAAATATTCCCTTTTCTCCACATCCTTGTCAACATCTGTTATCTCTTGTCTTTTTTGACAATAGCCATTGTAACAGGTGTTGAGGTTGATTTCATTGTGGTTTTAATTTTCATTTCCCTGATGATTAGTGATTTAAGTGATTTCAGGTACATGTTAGCCATCTGTATGTCCTCTTTGGAAAAATGTCTTTTTAGGTCTCTTTTTAAATCAGATTGGGTTGTTTTTGTGATGAGTTGTAGAGTTCCTTGTATATTTTGGATATTAACCTCTTGAAATGCAGTTTGCAAATATTCTCTCCCATTTCACAGGGTGCTTCTCATTTTGCTGATGATTTCCTTTATTGAACAGAAGCTTCTTGGTTTAAGTATTGTCACTTCTTTATTTTACTTTTGGTGTCAAAACCAGAAAATCATTGCCAAGACCAATGTCAAGGAATTTACCCCTATGTTTTCTTCTAGGCATTTTATGATTTCAGATCTTTCATTCAAGTTATTAGTCCATTTTGAGTTGATTTTTGTATATGGTTTAAGATAGGGGTCCAATCTCATTCTTTTACATGGGACTGTCCAGTTTTCCCAACAACATTTATTGAAGAGACTGTCCTTCCCCTGTTGTTATTCATGGCTCCTTTGTCAGAATTTAACTGATAATTATACACACCTGGGTTTACTCCTGGGCTTTCTCTTCTGTTCTATTGATCTGTGTGTCTTTTTATGCTAATACCATACTATTTTGATTACTATAATTTTATGGTATAATTTGAAATTAGGAAGTATGATTTGTTCTTTTTTCTCCAGATTGCTTTTGTTATTTCTCAAGGTTGTTTTCTCAAGATTTGTCTTGTGGTTCCATACAAATTCTCAGAAAGAATGATGTATGGTTACTGTCTCCAATTCCTCACCTCTGATTCTTTTTCTTAACCCATGTGTGCTTTGCCTACACAGAAACTATTCCTGATGAGGCCACCAAATCTAATTATTACTTCACTGTCTATATCTTACTCTACATGGCAGCAGCACGGTGCATAAGTGACTCCTATCTAACTCCTTGAATAATCCATTCTTTTAACTCACACAATTCCACACTGACCTGGAACTTCCTATCTTGCTAGCTTCCGAATCTAGCAATTTTAGTCTCCTAAATATTTTAATCACTTTGAATTCTGGGGTGGCCAGAGCTCAGTCACTCCTTGTTCTGCTCTCTATGTTTCCTCTCTGTGTTCTTACTGAATCCTATGATTTTTTTTTTAAACACCCACCTATTTGCTAGAAATTTATAGCTATGCCTCATAAATATATCTGCCTGCTTGATGTTACCAGTTGGGAAGCTAATGCACATCTGACCGTTAACATGCTCAAAACAATTTCTATTGTTCTGTACCCCCAACCACACCTGTTTCTTCCAGTCTTTTCCATATTAATAGTAGCATCATCCAATCACTTATTCATGTAAAAATCTTAGGACTCATCTTTTATACCTCTCTTCCTTCATCCACCACATACAGTCAGTCCATCAGCAAATACTGTGGGGTATCTCCAAAGTATATTCTGAATTTTTCCATTGAACCGCACTTCTACAGTGCTGTGACCTTTATCCGTGCTCCCCTCATCTCTCATCTGGGTGAGTAAAACATCCACCTAAATGAGCCCTGCTTCTTCTCCTATTCCCTTGCAAATACATTATCTACAAGGCAACCAGAGATTTAAAACAAATAAACTGGACCATAAAAACAACTAACATAATTGAATTTACTATATGCCAAGCACTGTTCTAAGGGGTTGACATGAATTTAGAGGTTTAATTCTCCCAAGAATCCTATGAGGTAAGTATTCTCACAGTTCCCATTTGTTTTTAGGTGAGAAATTTGAGGCACATAGTGAGGCCAGCTTGCCCAAAGTCACAGAGCTGGTAGGTAAGAAATCACATTTCTCATACCCATCAGCCACACTCTGAATCCCTCTGCCATGATGTGCTTAGCACAGACCCAAACTCTTTGCCATGGCCCACTGTGCCCTGGCCCACCTTTGGATCTCATTTCAAGCCACTTGGCCTGCTCAGACCCCAGCCCCTGAGGTTTCTGCTTTTGGGGTGTTTGCTCATATTGCTTTTTCCCTATTTTTCATTTCGAGGTTCCAGCTCTCAGGTCACCTCACTGGAGAACCCTTCCTTGAACGTGTGTCCCAAAGAAGCCACCATTCAATAACTAATATTGCATTCTCTTAAGAAGACTTACCACTTCATGAAATTCTCACGTTGATCATTTTGTTATTTGTTGGATGTCTGTTTTCTCCCTGACCAGAACATAACATGGGAGCAGGGCTGCAGGAGGCAAGAGGGAAACTTGTCCTTCTTAGTTCATTCTGGTATTCCAAGAACCACAAACAAAGCAGGGGTTCAATAAATTAATAAATCAATGCTCTGTAACACTTTTTCATGAGGCAACGGGCTCTTGTAACATTCAGATATAAGTATTTTCCACAAGATTTTCCTTCACAAATACTCAAATAAGTTTCAATTTCTTTCTTTCCAGCTTCCTCTTTTTCCAGGATTTAAGCATGTATTTGGATTTCTTGTCTTCCGCCTCAATCATCTTCCTATTAATCAGTTCCATATCCACATTTCTGATTGTTTGCATCCCTGTCTACTTGTTTTGTGCTTCTGATGTGGCTTTAACATCTGCAATCATTTTTTTCGCCCTGAGTTCTGCTAAATCATTACCTTTTGGTATTGTTTTATCTTCATGTTCAGCCTCTTCCATCTATTTGAATTTTTCTTTAATGGCATCTCTTAGAGATTACCAAAACTAATTTCTAAGCTCTCCTTCTGTTCCTGAGGTGTTTTCATCTATTGTCTAATTTCCTTTCTTCTTTTCTCCCCAGTTGGTATACATTTGTTGCAGTCTTGTGTAATTATTCATCTTTGATTTTCTTCAAGTTCAGCTACTTGGTGAAAAACAGTGAATCATGTCACCAGTGCTGAACCGGGCACAGGCTACAGTTTCGATTCACACTTATTGTAAGAACATTTTCTGGCTATATTGGTTATGTTCTCTGCCTAGGGCACGTGCACCCAAGATTTCAGGTAGTTTAAGAGGTCCGTGTGGTTCTGAGGGAAGCTCTTTAAGTCTTAGCATGTCACTGTGTTTTCTCTTTCACATCTACATTTCTTGACACAACAGTGTGGAAGTGCACTGGGCATCCACAAAACCATTTCCTATTTCTTATTTGCCTGTGGCCCCAATCTTCTGATCAAAGATCATTGGATGAACTTTTAAAACTGGGGCAGTTACTGAGAAAGACCTGCATTCCACCAAAGTCTAAAGAATATACCACTGAACGTTTTCTGTGTTTTTGTTTGAAATTTTTTATTTTTTGAAAGATACTCTTCAGAGTCTGTAGTTATGACCCCCCCTCTTCACTTAAATTAAGACAAATATTCTCCCTCCTCTGCCGTATTTCTAAAATCTTCATGGGGTGGAAGTGAGATGACACATTTTTATTGCATCATCTTTAAAACAAAGCTTTTAATATGAAATGTCAGTGGATTCCAAAAAAGTATTCTGATGGCATTTTCATTAAAATTTAACCATCTTGGTGAATTTTTTTCTGTTGGATTTTTCTATTCATTCATTAAAAAATAATTACTAGGGCATAATATATTGCATAAATTGACTATGTCTGATTCAGTTTATAATTTTCTGTAGAGGTTTTCAATATCCTTAATAACTTCAATTTTTAGCCTGTAATATTTTCAGTTTCTACTGCACTTGACATATTTTGGGTAAGTTTGTTGGACTCCCAATTTCATTGTACTCAGCACTTAAATGATTTTTTTGTGGCTTTATCTTTCACTCTGACATTTTTAAACAATTTTTATTTATAATATTTTGGCTGTTTATTATGGAATTTCTAATTCTAAAAGCGTGTCTGAGTAAAACTTCTCTACAAAGAGTTTTCTGATGACTGAAAAAGTTTTGTAGAAATTTCAGTTATCCGCATGGTATCATGAGAAGCTTGAGGATCAGAAAAGTTTTCAAAACTATCTTTTACAGTGTCTTTCAACAGTGAAAATATTTAGATTTATAATGCTCCCCTGGGTCTTGTCTTTGAAAAACTAAGTTGGTAGGGTCATAAATATTATTAGAGCTAGAAACACCCTTCTCTTCTTTCCACCCAAATCATAGATTCTCAGTCTATAGAGGAGGAAACTGAGGCAAAGAGAATTAAGTCACTTTCAAGACATGCAGTTCAGTGGTGGCAGATTCAGGACCAGAAACCTGAGTTCTTAAGTTGACCACAATGCCTACCACCTCTTCCCAGGAAACACATATAAAGTTCAGCTAGTTACAAAGATAAGAAACTTTCATACAAGTCTAAGTATTTTAGCCAGATGAAATTAAAATGTATGTACATATTCAAATAAAATAAAGAGAAATAAATGAAAATGGATCTCATGTACAGTAAGTAGGCAGGATGGTTAAGGGTGTCTTCCATACATTTTGTTTCTACCCTTCATATTTGTTAGCATTTGCCCTGTGCAAGGTTTTGAGAAACACATATTATTCTATAAACATGACATTAGAAATCTAGGTTTATCTTCTGCATTTTCAGATCTTGGGAGAATAGTGTTTTTGAAAGAATCACTGTGTAACCAAACTGATGTAATCTATTTTTAACTTGATTAAGTAGTATATTTTGAAAGAAATATATAATAGATTAATATAAACTAGGAAATCTGGTTATAGTCTGAGGAGTTGTTGCAGACACTTAAAAACTAGTCTTATATTGCTCATGGAATTCAGGAATTCACTTTTGTAAAATACTAAAATAGCAGATAAGGTTGACTCCACTTCAGACCAGTGACCTCTAATCTCAGTATCTTCCCTGGAGATAATTCCTTCTATGAATTGGAGTTTACCTTTTTAAATCTTTTCTTATTTTTGTTCTTGCTTGCATATATACCCACAGAAAACTTAGGGTATTATTTACAATTTTAAAATGTAACATATTGTATACATTGCTCTATAACTATAACCTTTGAGTTCTTTCCACTTCAATACATATACACTTACATATTATTCCTTTTAACTACTTAATATTTCATAGCTTTGATGTGCCACATTTATTTCAATACCCTCATGTGACAGGCATTTAAGTTGTTTATTTATTTATTTTTTTGATGATTGCTACAAACAAGGCTGTGGCAGACAACTTTGTATTTCTCTTCCTGAGGTAGATTCATTTTCAAAAACAGCCCTTATTAATTTACTTGCTATAAAGTTTGCATGTTTTAAGTGTACAATGACTTTTTACTAAATTGGAATCATAGTTATCCCACAATCCAGTTAGGATGTTTCCATCTCCCACAGGGATCCCTACTGTCCCTTGCAGCCACTCTCCATTCCAACTCCTAGAACTAGGCCATCACTAATAGATTCATTTTTAAGAAACTGTACTCTTATTTTTTTTAAATGTGAAATTACTGATCTTCAACTATTCCTCAAACATTACCCATATTTTTCTAGGTATTAGAGATTAGAAATGGAGCAACAGATTCTTAATTAAGGATGTGGAGCCACCTTATCTTGAGGAGGAGGAAGACTATAGTGGGCTGCAGTATGCCAGGTGACAACATGGGGGAAAATGTGCTGAGGGGAGGGACAAGGTGGTCATGACCAGCTCTCATGGCACGAGACTTTGGCATGCATCATGAAATCGTAATGGCTTAAACTCCTGAAGTCACCTTGGAGATCCAGCCCTACTTCTTCTCTTTAGGGATGACTCATGTTTACAATTATGGCCAAGTCACAGAGATACCTAGCCTGCAATAGGGTTCTGGAGTTATCTGCCTTCATGCTCTCCTCATTCATGGGGTGACACAAAAATGGGAACATGAACACATACTTTTATTCTGCTACATGAATAGAATTGTTTCAAGGAGTTTTTCTATTACTTCTAAATTCAGTGTTTTAGATTTACAGGACACAGAATCAGGAAAAAGCACGAGCACATATGTTTTATGATGGGCACGGCTGCCGCCACCTTATCCGGACCTTTTATATGCCATGGACCCGACAGGGAAGCAATCTGGCTCTGACACCACCTCTAACAGCTGGAGAAACAGGTGGCTGGCAGCAGGATGGATTGGGAACAGTGCTGTAAATCGGTCTTGGAGGGAGAACATTCAGTGAGCAGACGCCACAGAACCTTACCTACGCAGCCTTCCCCATCAGGCCTCCGGGTCGTCCCAGGCGGGCAGATGCACATGAAGGTGCCAATCAGATTCTTGCACATCATGCCTCTAGATTCACAGTCATGCAGCCCTTCAGCACATTCATCCAGGTCTACAATACAGTGGTAATGGGAAAAAATAACAGCAGAATGCTTTCAGGAGCAGGCTACTGTTTAGTACTTCTGAATCATATTTCTGGTTTTCTGGCTCTTACAAGGTAATCTTCTTGTCTGACAGAGACAGGAGGAGACCAGTCTTCTGTCAAGTTGGCTGTATTCTATATTTATAAGTTTCAGCACTGGTCATCATGATGAGTTCGGGCAAGGGCAAGCTTTCCTTTAATAAGAGCCCAAGATGGTGACAATGGTGTGCCATCAACCCATCTTATCTTTGCCTTGACTGGAGAGGCCATCAAGTGTCTTTTGCTATGAAGGCTGGAACTCTATCAGCAAAATACTGTCAGATACATTTCTGTAAAGCCCTAGAAGAAGATAGCTGGGAAGTATAAAGTCATTGAAATATTTTCCCAGCACGGCAAATAGAGTTCTCTTGACCCCCTCGTCTGTGGTCTTACCTTTGCACATCTTCTGGTCTTCTCTGAGCGCGTAGCCAATCGGGCACGTGCATTCATAGGACCCGAAGGTGTTCATGCAGCGGAAAGCACACAGCAGCGGGTTCTGGGTACACTCATTGATATCTGATTGAAGAAACAGGCAAGCATGTGCTCAGCCTAGAGTTCTAATTATTTGTTTAAATAAACACTGATGTTTTTACTTGACAGCCATACAGAATGTCACAGGATAACAGAAAGTGCACTCTGGTATGGGTATACAACAAGCTCATTCTCTGGTAGTAATAATGATAAACCTTGAAAAAAAACACACACAAAAACAACTACCTGAAGTAGTTTTCAGTGGTGAGTTGAAGCCCAGTGCACAACCAGGAATAAGCTCCTCCACCTTTCTCCCCCTGAAATTACCCTGCAGATGGCAATGGTTCAGCGATGGCACCTGGCAGCTAAATCTCCACTAGGAACTCCCTGAGTTTTTGTCCAGAGGAATCAGGGGACAGTCAGCCTTGGGGCACCCAAGGCTGCAGAAGAGTGAGGGGGAACCCCAGAAAGGAGAGGGCTGTAAACTTCGCCTGAGGTGCTGACTTAACTGTGCATGTGTGGGATAAAATCAAAGAAGCTAGCCACTGAGACTTAAAGACAGAACAAATCTCAACCACTGACTTCTACAGGCCTGACAGGCTGTTTTTATGATCGTACAAAGGCATCAACTTTCTTTGGTGTAATATAACTGATTCCAGAAGATCTCATTCACAATATTCAGGTATAATCCACAGTTAACTGGCATCCTAGAGAGCCAGGAAGACGTGATCCAACTTCAAGGGAAAAGGCAGTCAGTCAGTCGATGTCTAATCTGGGATGACCCAGAATTACCAGATAAAGGCTGTAAGGTGGCTACTGAAACTATGCTCATTGGAGTAAAGGAAAATATATCTGTGATGAATATACTCATCAACAGAACATCAGAACAACATAAATAAAAGCTGAAACATCGTCAAAGAAACCCCTTCTCCATCAAGGAGAGATAATGCCCAAGAAAGGTATCACTTGCCTTCACAAGTCATCATGGGCCCTGGCTCAAAGCCGTCATTGCAATGGCATTCAAAACTCCCAATGACGTTGGTGCAGGTACCATTTCCACATGGATTGCCGATTGAACATTCATCAGTATCTGAAAAAGAATAAGAAAGTGCACAAAATCTGGAGAAGTTTGAGTTTAATAGCAGCATGCTCGTGAATATCCAGCTGGCCCACACACACTTCCAGGATCTGCGCAGGGCACACATGACTCTTGCATCCACCTTGGGCTTGGCTGACGCTGTGCAGTGCAAAGGACCCTGAAGGATCAAGAGTGCAATGTTCCGAGCCCCCACATAGCCGCGCTTGCCTGAAAAATTACAAGCCCAGTGAGGGAGGTGGTCTTCTGCTACAAGAGCAGGTGTGGGAAGCCATAAAGTAAAACGGATCTCTTTCCTCGGTGAGTGGTTTTGGCAACTGTGAATCTCCAGACACATCAGTTTGTGTAACTGGTTGAAGGCGGAGTTTGGACAGCTCTTCCCATGTTCACATAAACCAGGTCTAACGGAAAATGGATGATGAGAGAAGAGAAGAGTGGTTACTAGCTCCTTCTCCTGGCTTTGTAAATCCTACCACCACCCAGGATGCCTAGAGGCCTTCTGCTGAATACAAGAGGAATAGCACTTTAAAAGCATGTCATGCGGAGTCCATACTCACCCACGCAGCGTACTCCAGTGTAATCCAGGTTGTAGCCCATGGGACACTCACAGCGAAAAGACCCGTCTGTGTTGATGCACTGACCATCGGCACAAATGCCTGGACTCTCTAGACACTCATTGACATCTAAAGTACAGAATTGCCTGTAAATTTCCTTATATAAAAAGGTATGCTGATACCATCTGTATCTATGCAACAGAGACTTAAAATTTCTTAGACATGTCAATGTTTCTTTTACCAGAGAAATAATGTATTTCACATACCACAAGTCTTATGATAAATATAATGCATATTATATACAATAAATGTATATGCACATTAACTATAATACACTGTTATATAATAAAATTAGCATGATTTACAAAATAAATGTACAATAATATATATTAGAAGAAGACTATAGGAATAAAATACAACAAACCACACCTTCACGGGTATCATGAAGACTAGGAACAGTTCCATGGCCATAAGGACACAAATCCTGGAATGCAACTACAGAGAAAAATACAGATTTCCCATTATCGAAGAGGTTTAATGATCAGAGAACTTAAGAACTCATTAACAATATACAGGAAATTAGACTAATTATCTTCTGCAAAGGTGTTTTTTACTAAGAATCATTTATTTTCCCTTTATGATTTGTTTCAAAAGCAACACTGAGCATATTTAGAGAAGGCTGCCTGAGCTTGCCCAGCTCCTTCCAGGATGCCACCTGCTGAGGGCTTCTGACTCTTTTCTCATTCAATGCCAAGGAGCTGGAGGCCCCCCTACCCAGACGGGACACCAAGCCAGTTTAGAGTATGCTGGGAGCCGCCCAACATTTCAGCCACACTAACAAGACCCGCGAGGCTCTTGGTCTGTCCCTGCAAATGGCCACTGTGCTGACTCGGCTTCTCAGAACATCACAGGATCCTGAGAGGCACAGCTGTGACGCAGCACCCACGTGGAGCTCCTGCAGTAATGTGCAATGTAACTAGCACCCCTGCCCTGCACCTCTCCAATTCATTCCTCTGAAAGCAAGTAATTCCAATTTTGGGGGACAAATGAAATAAGGTGCACCTCTACCTGCACTTACACATGACGAATACAGAAGTCGAGGACGTGCCTCAGATCAGGTTGCTCACTGAACCATCACAGTGTATACGTGAGGGGTTAACTTCACCCTCAAAATAGTCATCCATTATGCAAACCAAATTCTGACAAACATTTCAACATTAGCACAAAACAGTGTTTTATATCTCTGCTCTTACCTTCATCGTCTTTGGGGCACAGCTCACAGGGGTCCCCCCAGCCCTCTCCTGGCATTTTACTGCAACAGCATTTTGCCTTTGTGGTGTTAAAAGCTTTGGGTACAGAACACTTTCCATTCTCAAAGTTTGTGAAGCAGAAGCTCTGGCGAGTATCTAAATCAAGAAAACACACACCACAGACCCCCTCACCGGTCATTTGCAAAGAAGGAATAATTTGCATGTGACTGTCTCTGACAGCGTTTCTGATGGGCCGCACATATGATGCAGATTAAGATCAGCAGTTAAGGCAGGTCTGGAAGTCCTTCGCTGCTGACTTACTTGACTTGCCAATTTAAATTGTCCTGTCTATGAAATTTTAATCATTTAAAACGTTTAAAATATTTTTATAATGTACTTAGGAAATGTAGACATCATCAAAATGATTTCCATATCCCTCTTCCCACTATTACATTATTGCCTAACAAAAATAATCTAGGTCACTTTCTGTAAATTAAATCCCATGAAAAGCAACTCACAATCCCAACGTATAAAAAAAACAAAAATCTATGCCAACAATACAATGAAACTGGTGAAACAAGTTTTTTTAGTATGAAATTAAAAAACATGTAGAAACAAAGCCAATAACTCAAAATACCTTAAAAGTTGTCTAGCACATACACTTTTGAGACCTGTATTTTTAACTTACAAAGATACAGATGCCATGGATACATATTTTGGAGTAACAAACACTAACACGATGGTGTACTGTTCTAGCTCTGAAGTTTCCAAAGGCAAATTACTACACGGGAGTCCTCGCAAAGCTTACCAAAGCATCTCCGGCCATTGTCAGACAACACAAAGCCCGGGGGGCAGATGCACTGGAAGCCCCCAGGAGTATTGGTGCAGGAACCAAAAAGACAGATGTTGGGGTCTTCGTCACATTCATTGATATCTGAGAGAACAGCAGGAGAAGGTATTAATTTAGTAAAATCAATACACTGTTTAGTATCTGACGCTAACTAGTTTGTCCACACTACAACATGCCACTAGCCCTTGGCTATTTAATACAAAATGAGATTATACTGTGTGCACAGTTAATTTGTTCTTTAAAAATAAACTGCTACTGCTTCATAAGTCAGTGACTGTATCTGGACTCAAGCAGCCATATGCCTCAGATGCCCAAACTGATTGCCAGCTCCTTGTACTTGATCTTGCAGGGGTATGAATGATGCCTACCTGACATGACCAGTTCAGTGTCTTACAGGCTTCACAGCCACAGCTGGCCCATTCTTGGATGCCCCTCTCAGCAATTCAAGTTGGGATCCTGGGGTCACCTTTGCTCCACTCCCTGACCTTTCACACTCCATATGCAGGCAGCCTGTGGCCCATTCACTTCTACCTCCTCTGTATATTCAAACTCAATGTCATTTGCCGCAGGGATTACGGTAGACCTCCTGATTGGTACACTGCCATCTCTTCCCTTCACACTGCCACCAAGCTCTTTCTAAAACATGCATCCATTTGAAAATATGTGCCCATGGAACCAGGAGGACTCACATATTCTGAGAATTTTATCATTCCCACTTTGCCCCAGAATGTTTCCTGAGAAAGAGTAAGGATTCCTTACCAGTGGTGTTTGGCCTTTTTTCATGGGAAAGCGCTTATTTAAGTGGGTTACTGTAACTAACTGAATAAACAGCACACAGTTCCAGACACATTGGAATGTAAGCTTCATGAGGACATGACGTGTGTGTCTGTCTGTCTGGGTCACTGACACACCATCAGCTTACTCTAGAATAGTGTCTGGCACGTGCTACATTCTCAGTTTGTATTTGCAGCGTTTCAGTGAGTCATGTCACACCCTTTCTAAGAACCTGCAGTGCCCCACGCCACCTGCAGGACTATGCCTGAGCTTCTTCTCTGTTCCCTTCTCTCCTTTGATTAGCAAATTCCTATCCAACATCTAAGAGCCACCTCGAATGTCACCAGTTCTTTGTGACGGGCTCCTCCTATGGTGTTCCTACATCCTGAACACACTTCTGGCACAGCGTCTGTCTCACCGGATTGTAAGGAATTGTTACCAAACAGTTTTACTTATAAAACATGCCTTCTCTTTTGGGCACTAAGTTGCCTGGAGGCAAGGTCTGTATTTTTGTATTCCTGGCACCTAAAAGCTACCAAGCATTTATTATAATGTCCACTGAATGCTGGAGTGGATTTGTGTGCCTCTTGTATGTGTGCATTTGTATACACATGTATATAGCATGTATTTGTGTGAGTGTGTGATTGATTAGTTAGCAAGCGTCTCATTTGGGAAAAATTGGTAGAAGACATATAGGCTGAAGCAAATATTCATAAAATGAAGGAAATTAATTAAAAACTATTTTTTTTCAGAGATGCAAAATAGCATTGATAACATTGGATAAGGGAACCGAAGTGTAAGTTAATCACATATTTTTTTTTTTCCAGTAAGAGAAAAGAGTCTTTATGATACAGGGAAGCATCTATATCACCACTTCCCTCCTAATGGCTGACATGCTGCTACACTTCATTGTTCTATAAAGGGATGGATCACAGGGATAATGAAGTACTGAGATGAAATATGGATAAAGCAAACAGAAGAAAGTATCTTAAACTTTTAGAGAAACTTCTTACTAAGATGCTTCTAGTATTATTATTTAACTATTAAACACACAGACAATCTTACAACAAACTATACAGATCAGACAAAAAAGGGAAAAGATAGACCAAATTGGAATGACTAGACAGATCCATTATATGTAATTATATGGTCTTCAAAATAATAAATTTGGTGAAGTAAACTCTTTCCTTCAGTTCTGTCTATATAAGTCCCTTGCATGTGAAGAGTAGAGCTACAGTATATTTTTTAAGAGATTGGGTACCCCAAAAGCAAAAAATCCATTAGCAATCATTTCACATTAGAGGATCCCCACTAAGATGCTGGTGCTTCTGAATTTCAACAAGACTGTAAAAAATAATTTATATAAAAGTGAAATAAAGTAACTGTAAAAAGGTCAGCCTTCATCATGTCCACCAGGCAATTCTGGGACCCACTTTTGATGTGGTTACAGTGTTCTTGTGTGCTGGAAGAATTTCAACAGAAAAACATCTGTTACAACAGATGGATTCATATTTTCTGTTTTGACATGAGGCCTTCCCGAGGAAAAAAGTCTTAACAAACAGCATTGTCAGGATTTTGTGCTTCACATTTCTAGGACTCTAGACACCTTTAATAGCTGTTTTAAAATTGGTTGCCAAAGATTACAATTTCTGTAGACACTCTTTAAATTCAGTAGAAAGTCTCCGTTGACATTTGGAAAAAACATTAGCATGCGCTGAAAATTCTTTGACTAGTATAAGATTTCTGTTAATGAAAAATCCCACATCCCTGAGTTCTTTATTCCCACCACTCCACCTTCAAATCATTTCTGATTGTTCAATAAAGCAGATGTAGGCAGCTTTATGTTTAATTCCTTGAGTCAGCATGCTCGCAGTGGTTTGGATTCGGTATTATTTCCACAGAGTCTGTACCAAGTCTTATTAGACTGAACAGCTCGTGGACCTCAGGAGTAAATGTGAGCCTTACCAATGCAGTTCTCGCTTTTTACTTCATACCCTGGGGGACAGATGCATCTGAAGGATCCCTCTAAATTCTGACAGGTACCAGGAGAACAGGAGCCAGGAAGGGCAACACACTCATTAGTATCTTAAGAGAGAAACAAGACAAGGAATGATTTAAATATGACATACTTTTTGCCAAATGATGTTAACATGAATTCAGCATGGGCCTGCCAAGTTGAATCTGATCTGCCAGGTCACTATGGACAAATACGCCCTGAGATACTCTTTGACATCTCAGTTATTACTCATCTGGCAAGAGGCTAATTGTCTAGATTTGTTTCCTTTGTCTATTATTTTTGAGACTTGGTTGGCCTTAAGCTCTATGCCAATAAAAACACTGCATGC
Organism: Manis javanica; assembly: GCF_040802235.1. NCBI lineage: Eukaryota > Metazoa > Chordata > Mammalia > Pholidota > Manidae > Manis > Manis javanica. The sequence goes on along the minus strand of NC_133169.1, from coordinate 56,061,831 downwards.
AAGTCATTCCCAATTGCTGACTTATTCCTTAAACCAAAATTTCCCGTGATTTCTTATCTTGGTCATGTGGTTGAGAGGATCTAATGAAAGGTGAATGAGTTCCCAGATTGGAGGCGGGGGGCACACCATTATTTCAAAAAACAAAACATAAAGACCATTTATTGTTTGGATACTTACCTATACAGTTCTTGCCATCTGGAGTAAGTTCATAACCTTCATTACATAAACACTTGAAGGAGCCTATTTCATTAAAACACCGTCCATTTCTGCACACCTGGCCGAAAAAGGAACTGCATTCATCTATGTCTGTAAACAAACAGGGGTCAGCTTTTCAGAGGGAGCACTTGTATGTATATTATGTCACAAGCTGCAACTTAAAAATACAGTTACTGGCATACATTTACAGGAGCCCTACAGTTCCTCATTAACATGCAGAAGAATGACTCATGCTATCGGAATCAGGTGACTAATGAGGTTATATTTTCAACCAAAGGGGACATTTTTGATATTCATTTAACTCATATATTTATAACCAGACAAATGTTGAAGGTTTAAGGTGAAGCTTTCCATCTTTTCCAGTTGAGAAATACTTGTTTTGCCAGAGGCAAGAGAATATATAGGTTTGACTTGACTGCCTAGTTTGTAGATGACTTTATTTGGAGATAAGCTAACTGCATTCAAAGGACAAATAAATACAGAAAAATCAGTGATATTAAAAACACTTTAGAATTGATGACAAGTTTTGCTGACAGAACACGGAACTTGAAAAAAAATCTTTAAAGCATTAGGTTTTCAGTTGAGCTTCAGGTTGATGGCACTGGGGAGTTTTCTGCATTGTTTGAATATTGTACTTTGATCAGAGCCATGTCTGTATCTTTAGTAGATCTCCCTGGCTGTACAAAGGGTCTGAGAAACTATGAACAAGAAGGTGAAAGCTGAATAAAATGTCCAATTAGCTCTAATATTTTCACAGTTGCACAAAATTTTCACAGAATTTTGAAAAATAAAGGAAACTTAGAGGAACATATGTTGGGTTCATTTAAGAAGTGGGTTTGGGCTGTGATGGTCCCGTAATGGTAGAAAGCCTAAGCTACCTTCACAGACCTTATGGGATCATGTGAACTAAGAAATGTTATTTTGTAAGGCCTGGTACTGGTAAGCAAGAAACTTTTGTCGTCATCTCTCTTATTATCTCTGCTACCAACAATAGGGACCCCCCTCCACTCACAATCAATTCTTATTTCAGCCACTGTCTGTTAGGGGCAAAGGCTAAAATCCTATACCATCCATAGGGCATGGTTTCATTTTCCACTGAAAATCTAGAGTGGTTCATAGAGATCAAATAGGTTTCTGAGGCCTGACTTAGTCACCATACACTGTTTCTGTGGGAAAAAGCATCCCTGGCTTGAAAAACTGACAGAAAATGAAGTTTCAAGACACAACATGTTCTTAAGCTGGAGGCTGTTAGTATTTGAATATAAATCAAGAGTGAATTATGGGAAATACTAATAGTAATGCTGAAACAATGACAGGTCTATCTTCGATCCCAACGACTGATAAAAATAGCCCAAAGCCCTAAAGCAGTCCCAGTACACTTACTACCATCTGCCTGGCTTTCTTCCAGAATCAGCTGTTGACTGACAGACGTACTCTATGTAGCAGATTACCTTCTGATTATTTAAGCCAATATTATGTCTTTAGTTAACTAGAAATTAGTTAAAATTATGTATCTTTGGCATACATTTGCAATTTTAATACTAAAAATACTTATTCTTTGGTTTTATACTTTATGTCAGTACATTGCGAGGAAATGAAATAGCAATAGAGGAATGACTGAGTACTTGGAACTTACCGAGGCAGTCATTATTGTGAGTGAGCTCAAACCCTGGGTAGCAGAGACAGTTATAGGATCCAACAGTGTTTTTACAGGTCCCGTTTCCACACGGATGCCGCTCACACTCATCAACATCTGTAAAAAGGCAATGGTTCAAAGTTTTCAACTAGAAAAACATAGCCTAGTAAACACATTTTTTTAGACACTATTTACTTCCTTAGATTTTCCTCATTCAAAACTGGGAACCCATATTTATTTTAAGGAAAATAAGTATGAGGTAGAGAACATTCTAAATAATAAAATTATAAGTTAAAGTGCTGTTTAATGACCTACAGGCAAATACAGTACTCAGGACTAGCCTAGGAAAGCATAACTCTTATTGGAGCTGTTTCAATGAATAGGTTTACTTAAAAGGAAACCCATCTTTTGACACACTAAAACAGTTTGTTCCCTTAAACATGATAAACACTACCCCAGAAATTTACATATGTTAATGTGATTGGCACAATAAAGATAAACTTTAGTTTCTTAAATTTTAGGAATGGAATCCAAACCGAAGGATTCTATTAGAGCTCAGTATTACTGGCTTTCAAAAAAAAACAGATTTAAGAAACTATTTAGAAGGGTCATCCTCAAATGAGAGCATCTGCTAGACTGGAACTTACAGGCTGCCAAAACCCCTCGCCCATGCACCAAAAGGTATTGCTCCTTAGGGAGGAAGCTTCTCTTATGGGGGGCACACCAAGGAGTCTGGCTCACTTTTATCGTGGACTCATTGTTAGCCTGAGGGTGGATTTTCTCCATGTGAACTTCTGAATCATAAATCTCACATTTCTTTTTAGCAAATCATATTCTCTCTCTCGGTACAGCCTGTTGCAGCACGTGTATGCAAGCACGCTAGGAAAATTCACGCAGACAGGGCCAGACCCTCTATGTATCCTTTGCACAAGCATGCCCTAGGGAATTCTTCCCACCACAAGGGAGAATCCAGAGAGGAGCTCTTAGGAGGTGAAGTGGGAAGCCAGCCTTCTGCAAGTGGTCCTCCGGGTGCAGATGCTCCATAAAGGAAATGTTCTACCATGCTGAAATCTGGCTTTATTACTCTTAGATTGTATCTTAACTACCAAAAGAGTAGATGCACAATTCTAGCTTTTTCTAAACAGAGAACATGCTAATTATAAACAGCCAAGTTTTAAATTTAATTTTCCTTCTTCAAGTGCAAAGCATGGAGAACTCTTTCAGTAGAGATACAACCAGGAGCTGACAGCAGATTTAAGGAGCTACGCAGAGTTCCAAGGCGTCCAGCCCATCTGCCTTTGAAATCATATTAATTGCCACTGTGAGCAAGTACTTCCTGAGCACGATTATTCTGTAACTAACCAGTACATTAGCTACTGGGACTTCGAGTTTTGCTACATTTGCTTCCAAAAATGTTTAAGAGTTAAAACACATGAAGAAGTTGTTCATGTTTATATTCAAGAGAGTTTTGCCTATGTTTTCTTCTAAGAGTTTTATGGTTTCATGACAGCAGCAGACTCACAGAACCCAAGAATGGACTAACAGTTACCAAAGGGAAAGGGACTGGGGTGAATGGGTGGGAAGGGAGGGGTAAGAGGGAAAAAGGAACATTATGAATAGCACATATAATGTAGAGGGGGGCACAGGGAAGGCAGTATAGCACAGAGAAGACAAGTAGGGACTCTATAGTATCTTACTGTGCTGATGGACAGGGACTGTAATGGGGTATGTGGTGGGGACTTGATAATGGGGGGAATGTAGTAACAGTGTTGCTCATGTAATTGTATATTAACGATACTAAAATAAAAAAAAAGAGTTAAAACACAGAAGCAGCAGCTAAGTCCCAAGTATTCATGGGAAAAATGTATTTTTATATATGTAGGTGTGTCTCTACATTTGCGGTCTCTCTTCCTACGCCTTTGTATTATGGCACTCAGAAAGGGTTTCTTGAGCGGGAACAGAGAAGGGCAAAGGGCAGCTTGTACTGTGGTGACTTCCATAGAACCGTGAGTGTCCCAGAGCGCAGGCTGAGCAAGACAAAGTCATCTGGGGAAAAAGATTGTGAATACTGAACCAATGAACATATGTGGTGTGTGTTCCTGCTTGCAAATTTCACACAATAAAACCGTAAGCAATTTAACAGAGCTAACTTTTTGTAAGACTGTTTGTGACAGAGACAAGGCAGTTACTTGTGGAAAGTGGCCGAACTTAATCTCTTCTGGAGACTCAGTGCTCCCTGGCCCCTGTGTGTCAGCCCCCTCCTCACCCATGCACATGGTCTGGTCCTGAGAAGCCTTAAAGCCATTGTGGCAGATGCACTGGTAACTTCCTTGCAAATCAACACACAGGCCGTGACTGCAAACATTAGGAATTTCTAAACATTCATTGCGATCTAAAACAAAAAATAGAACACGTTAGACATATCTGATTTTTATTAAGATTCCTCCGTTTTTTTCAGAGGCGTGTTTCCATAACCTGCTATTAATTATTGCAGGCAGGCTGAAAATGAACCATAACTACAGCTGAATCAAAATAAGCAAGAGTTTAAAGCATCCAAGCCTCTTTTCTTAGAAAAATTATGCAATTTTGTAAAGTTGATCGATCTCTCGAGGCTACTATTTTATTTTGTGGTCCAGTCTAAGGAAAATCCATTGAAGACGCTTCTTTCCCTAACAAAATAATCTAAACTACATGGTGATATAGGCACAATATGAATGAATAGACTTACTTAGAAAATCTTTTCCAAACTATCTTTGAAAAATTTTTTTGGTAGTCAAGCATACATAATGTTTTCATGTGGGAAATCTAAAGGACATTTTGCTCAATGCCGAAATGAGTCAGTCTCTTTCTTACCGACACAGGCTCCATTGGGTGAAAGCTTGAAGCCCGCAGCACACTCGCAGCGGTAACTGCCAGGGCTGTTGATGCAGTCCGCATTCCGCTGGCAGAGATTATCGCCATTGCTGCACTCGTCAATATCTGAAAGGACAACAGTTCCATTCAGAAAAGTTTCATCAGTGCATTTAGTATTACATGCACCTAACTGACTGGGTGATCAATTCCCCAATGCTCAGCAGAAAGAATAAAAATCACAACAGTGTCTAAAACCATTTGTGGCTTACCAAACTTTTTTTTGGATAAAGTTCATACATCATGCAGATTACCTTCACAGACCAGGAGCAGGTCATTGTAACTGAATCCTGTAGGGCACTCACAGCGGAAACTGCCAATCTGGTTAATGCACACACCATTTGCACAAATGCCTGGAATCTCTTTACATTCATCAATGTCTGAAATTGAACAGATATGGTCAAATATATGTGGTTCCACTTAATGGATTTACTATAAAACCTTGAATAATGCTATGTGTATACTGGCAATGAGAACACATATTCAGCATCACAAAAATCAATTCTATGCTGGTATGAATGATTTTTGTGGTTTATGAAAGCACAGAGGCCATAAAATGGATTGTTTCCTTTAAACAGTGAAGGAAAAATTTAAGTAGCGGATCAAATATGCCAAGTGATTTTAGTGTCAATATACCAAATGAACTTCCTACGGAATTAAGCTGCTTCTTCAAATTATGTATTAGGTTCCACTATCTGCTGGTACTCGTGATAAAAAAAAGCTAGGTTTTCTTAATTTTATGTACTTTCTTATATATACATTGATAATGTAGACTTAACCTTTGAGGAAGAAAAGTAGAATGAGCAAGAGAAAGTATATTCAGAAGGAAATAATTTGTATAATTAATAATTCTGCAAATACCTAAGTAGATTAGCAGAAAGGGACACTGCAGAAATACACCAAAAACATAAACATGTACTTATGAAAATAACAACTAAATGTTAAAATAAGATAGATTGTTTAGAGTCATATAATATAATATTCATGACAGGAAAACTACAGGATTAGCTTGGTATGTATAAAATCTTGAGATAGTCACATAACTCTCCTAACTTAATCACCAGACCATGCTGATGGATTAATACCATTATTAACACTTGGTTAGAGTCTGTAAACATGTTATGTCTTTCTTGTCTAACTATATTATATTAGATCAGAATCTTGATTATGTATTTTATGGTAGTTTAAACTTTAAAAACAGTGAACAGATTTTACAAAAAGGTACATACATGTATTTAAATCAACAACCTGGAAAAACTTACCAACAGCTTTTCCTGTGTGAATGTCAAAGGTGAATCCAGGAATATTTCCACATATGGTTTTAAAGTCAGCTTTAAAATACAAACAATGCAAATGTATCTTAAAATTCTCAAACTCCTTCAAAATAAGATTTTACATAGTATCACTGACAAATATGTTTTATATTATTCACAACTAGACATTTTCATTCCAATTATATTTATTTGATAAGTGTCAACTTCTGTAAGGAACAGATGTAGGTCTTCTTTATCATTACTATTATTATTATCATCATCAACTTTTTATTGCTGATATTAGAAGATAAATCATTGCAAAATTAAAAATATATATATTAGGCATTTAAATTCTTTTTTACTTTTGATATGCAGACCTTTAAAAATGATCCAATTTTGGCAGATTAAAAAACCAAATTAGAGTACCAACTTAAAAAGGGATTGTGAATCATACCAGGGCATAGGTGTGCAAAACGAATTCATGGTGGTGAAACAGGTTAACAATGAATAATGAAGGAGACAGTAATACCTCAGTTTTTAAACAAGCAGGCCTCTTTGTTGGACTGTGAAATTTGAGGCATCGAAAACAATGCATCATGGAATAAAATAGAGACTGTAAGAATTACTCCCACACATAATTCACCAAACTAACAGAAATTTCAAAGAATCCTAATTTTTGACAGCTGGATCGTTTCTAATGCCCACTGCTATACAAGTAAGTAAAACTGGGAAATAGTGTTAGGTTAAAACAGATACTGAATACTACACTCCATATACTGTCAGGGGAGGGACACTGTCCGTGAATCCACCAAAATTCACCCAGCATCCAGAGCATGTAATTGCTTGGAAAGGTGCGAATTGTAACATATATAGTTGCTCCTTGAACAACATGAGTTGGAACTGTGTGGGTCCCTTATGTGTGGAGTTTTTTCAATAAATTTAATGGAATATTTTTGGAGATTTGCAGTAATCTGAAAGATCATTTTCCCTAGCTTACTTTATTATGAGAATACAGTATGTGATCCATATAACATACAAAGTATACATTAATCGACTGTGTATGTTATCAGCAGGGCTTCCAGTCAAGAGTAAGCTATCAGGTAGTTGAGTTTTGGAGCAGTCAAAGGTTATACATAGATTTTCAATTGTGCGTGGGGATTGGCAATCACCCTATCCCCCATGTCGTTCAAGAGTCAACTGTGTATCATCTCATTTGTCAGTATCACTGTATGAATTAGTCACTGTCATTATTTATTACGCCTATTTTATATATGAGGAATCAGTTTCAGAAAGGAAAAACTTTTTAACCTAAGGTTAGACAATAGGTGGCAGAGCTTCAATGTATTTACTATTAAGGTATCATTGATATATAATCTTATGAAGGTTTCACATGAGCAACATTGTGGTTACTACTTTCACCCATATTATCAAGTCCCCCCCACACCCCATTGCAGTCACTGTCCATCAGCATAGTAAGATACTATAGAGTCACTACTTGTCTTCAGCAGAGCTTCAATTTAAACACACATCTGTCTCTCAAAACTAAGCCCTTTACTTCCTCTCACACAGGAAAGTGATGTTTAATTTCTCAAGTCATGAGGTTCAATTTCTAACTGATGGAATATTTAAATTAGAGAATTGTGAAGATGTTTTTACTTGTTTTTTTCTGAACAAAACTATGGCAAGTTAGGGCAAAGAAATCCACTTGCCCAATGAATTTGAGTCACTGAGAAATGGCCCACATGTCACTTTTCATCACTCTCCATTTTATTTCATCATCACATTACATGAAGCATTTTAATACATACATTCTAAGTAATATTTGATAACAAAATCCACAACTGTTCCTTCCCATTTGTCCTAGTGGTTCAACAGTTAGTATCTACAACTATTAAAGGGATCAGTTTCTAGGTCATAAAAGAACCTTGGTGGGCAACAATTTTAAGACTATTTTTTTATTTTTTGTTCTTGTTTCTTTTATCTTTCAGTGTTTCTTTCAAAAGAGTCTGTGCTTGTGAGAAAAAATTTGCCTTGTAAAGACCAGCTCTGCTTCTGCCTAAAAAATTCAGATATATTTGAGGGAAAGGATATATAAGGACCACTTTGACAATAAGTTGCTTTTATGTAATGTTTGCTCATCAAATCAATTTTTTGCATACTCTGCAAGATTGAACTGAAAAGAGATACTTACTGCACTTGGACTGAAAGTACAAGTTTTTAAAACAGAATATTATACCTTCTGAGTCTAGCACAATGACACACAGTTGCTCAATAAGTATTTACTCTATGAATAAATGAACAATTAACCAGCATGATTTAAGACAATGGGTTTACCTGGACTGGTGCTATACACTGTATCAGTTTGGCAATGGGGCTTCTTTTCAGAATGCACACTCCTACTCCACAGCTATCACAGAGACTGGTGTTCCTATCCCAAGGAGGCCCACTGGGGAAACAGCCATATGATGCTCTTGGACATTTCCAGACCTGAGCATGTTTGGTTTTAGTATGTGTTTGCTTTCATTACAGAGTCACATGTGTGCATGCACTGCTGCTTGGCCTGCAGCAGGAGCAGGAGCTGTGTGCTTACCTGTTCCTGGAGTCGGGCATGGTTCGCAGGGTTTGTTCCAGGCTTTGCCCACGTTATACGTGCAGCAGCACATCCTCTTGGTCACATTAAAAGGCAGCTCATTCTCACAGGTGGTTCCATTATAGCTTCGGTAGCAAAAGCTTTTTCTCATGTCTACATACAGAAAAACAAGCCCACTGACCAGTCAGCAAGCAGCTAATAATGAACCCACACACCTGGAGACACCAGAGTTTCTCCATCAGCACAGCTCTGAAAAATCTCTTGATAATTGGGAGGTATCTTAAAATAATTCTTTAAGTTGAACCAAAATCATTTTTAGATTAATGTGTCTCCTGTTTTTAAATAAGGGATTTCATTTATAATTTTCTTGGGCAACGCAGTTAATAGACATTCGTTTCTCTATTCAAAAGCATTTCTTCAATCTAAAAAGTATTACATGTTAGATTTTAAATTTTTCCATATTTGTCAAATAATGTTCATTTTATATGAATAGAAAATAAAAATTATTTAGGAATGTATCATTTAAAATGTGATGGAATTTCTTATCTCATACTGATGCTTTTTAAAATACTTATACAGCCAAAGTTTAAAATATGACACAGAGCCAGAAGTATATAAGACTTGGAAATATGTCATCATTCACAAAGATTTAATTCCAAGTTTTCTGATCAAAATTCTGAGACATTAGTGCCTGAGACCTAAGTGTTAGCTGGGAAGCCAGCAACTGGGACCTAATTAGTCAGAGACTTTTACCTACCCATGCAGTTGTGGCCTCCGTTGACCTGCATGTATTCAGGTGGGCAAATGCAGGTGTAATTTCCCAGAGTGTTGTAGCAGGTCCCAGGCCCACAGACGCCAGGATGTGCGAAACACTCATCAATATCTAGAGTAGGCAAGAATAGCCATTAATTAATTGAGGTATTTTTCCATGCATTTTTGATATTTAAATTACCGAACAAGCCTACAGCTGATTCCCTAAATCCCTATACTTTACAAAAATGTAGAATTTAAGGCAGTTATATAGGAAATACCTTCAAATGTGAATTTACATTAATATGATGTAAAGTATGTCTTTCTTTGAAAGAAAAATTTCCAATATTCAAATATGTAAATGATCAAAAGAAATTATTCCAAAGTGGCAAAAGATAAAACTTTCATATTCTTAATTGGAACTGTTTTAAAGTCTCCTTTCCTCTTAGGTCATTTTAACTAAATTTTGGTGCCACCTTAAACTGAATGCAGTTAGGAAAGACTTTCTCTTTATGGCCCCTTTCAAACTGGTGCCCATTTAGAGATTCTAGACACAGTGTGGCTGTTTGCTATTCTCTTTATTAAATGAATCATATTTCTTTCAGACATGTTCCATGAGAGGTTAAAATGGAGTTATGTTACCTGTTTGATGTTTGCTTTCAGAAGCAGTCATTCAGTTATTCCATAATTAAATACTGAGATTCTATTATAAGCTAGAACTTGTAGCTATGAAGATGAGTAAGATGTGGACTTTGCCTCAAGAAGGTCCCTGTCTAGTGGGGAGATAGGCCCCGAAAAGGCTTACTATAGTGCCATGTGAGGAGCAGGGGGATGGAAGCCAGGGAGGTGTCTGTATGACCTTTGAATTTCTTCACCCTGTGCCGTTTAACATTTGAAAAGTACTGAAAAAATATTAACTTAATAGTTGCATTCAAGCTTACCTATTTTTCCTATGTAAAATATAACTTCTCAATATGTGAATTAATAACTTAATTGATATTGAACATTTTCTCACTTCTTCGGCTTTCCCCATATCCAAACCACCCATTTACTCGGGGGAAAATAATAATAAATTAAAGCAAGTAAGTTGGACATTAATTTCTCTATCATCATACAAGTTAGTGGCATTGATATGAAAAGAAAAAAGCTATGAACTGGTCCCAAGAGATCCTCTGACAGGATTTGAGGATGGACTCTTTTCTCCAGACCTGACCAGTAATTTTATTTTAAACAGCACTGGTCATTTTTAGGTGTAAATTCACCTCACCTTCACAGATGCGGGTCTCCTCGCTGAGGTAGTAGCCTTGCGGACACTCACACTGGAAGCTTCCGAAGGTGTTGATGCAGTTTCCACCCTGGCAGAGACCTGGTAACTCCTGGCATTCATCAATATCTGCAAAAGGGGAGACAGCTTGCTTACAACAGCAAACACTTTCAGACACGGGATCCTGTAAAACCTGCAGTCTTCCACACACTATGGATGCACATTTAGATGGATTTTCTGGGCTTTGTCCAGGAACCTTTGCTAAAATTTGAGAAGAGTGATTAAAGCAATTTAGGGATAATTATAAATTTGAGGAACAACGGTAAAAAGTTTATCTGTAGAGAAATTAGGCATCAGATCACCGCAAAGGATCATCTTTCTGATTTCCAAGTGATTATTCAGCATCCTGGTGATCGACTGTCCATCTGTAATTTTGCAAAATAATGTAGTTGGGGTTGTTCCACACTAACTTTCCTACCAGCTTTTCTCTAAAGTAAACTCTTTATCTTGTTTAAATCTGGGTGACAATTAGAGGTGTGCTTACCTTCTAAGATGATTGTGATGGGGTTAGGTCTGAAGCCCTCACCCCCAGGACACAGGGTGTAATATTCAGCTACAAAACAATGGAAAAGAAGAGATTTCATATCTGTGTCCAAGGGGCTGAGACAATTAACAAGCATTTAGCAACTGCCAGGTTCAAAACGCGTATCATCCTAAGGGGTATATTATCTGCTTTTTCCTTAGCACCCTTTCAAGTACACTTAAAATGATACTTTGACTTGAAGTAATATCATGACTTCATAAATTACATACACAGTAGAATAACAAAAAAAACCCTCTGTGTTCAGTTAAAGAAAAAACTTTGTAGATAATTTATATCACAACTCTTCTGGCTAGTAAATAAAACCTCAAAGACTCAACAATTCAACAGTTTCATCTATGTCCCTGTCAGAGCATACATTTCAACTTAAGGCATCATATGATTGATTTGAGGAGTATAACACATCTATGAACCTGAATTACAACAACCTCTGAGAGGAATGGCCTTTATCTGTGGTACCATGGAAAAATGATGTTATTGCCATTCATATTGGATTTTGGTTTAACAAATGTTTTTTCTTTTTATCCTATTGTGAAAAACAACATGAAGAGAGGAATTCAAATTCCTTTTACATAACACACCCTTGGCTGGTTTCAGCATAGTCCCTGAAAGTCATCCAAATGCAGACTTTGGGCCCTATTTCCCTGTCCCCAGCACAAGATTAAAATGGCAACTGGTCTTCAGCTACCAGTTTGTTCCCTTGTTCTGCCTCAGCACCATACTCACTGCTATTGACAGGGGGGCACGTCTCACAGGGGTTTCCCCAGGCCTTCCCCAGGGAACAGCAACAGGAAGACCGGCTGACGCCCACCCCAATCTCAGTGTTGCAGGACAGACTCCCGTCTCCTCGTGGACCGAACTTCAGGTAGCAGTTGCCCACGCGGTTGTCTGCAGAGCAACAACACAGGTGCTTAAAATGGCCCTTGCCAGGTAAGAATCCCTTTTTAGAGAAAGGTTGTGCAAATGATGAAATTCACAATCTGTAGGTTCATTTTCATCCTTAGGCCAAAACAGTCTCTTGCTTTAAACCTTTTCAAGATTGAGTCGTAGGAATTAAATCTATTACGACAGTCACCTAAATTGAGAAATCCATATAGACCATGGACTAAACAAGGTAGTAAGAAATGACTCGTTTGGGACATTCCAGACTTTCTGAGTGCAAGAAATTTTTCCTGTCATTAATCTATATGATGAGTTTATCAATAATGGAAATAAGATCTAGGATAAGCTAACTTAAAGCTATGTATCATATCAAAGAAATATTGGTAACCCCATTTGCTTCCTCTTCTGCCTATTATCTCCATTCTCCCATGGTTTAGTTTGAATTCGCATAGCCACCTTTGTGGATTTGAGGAAAGACAGTCTGCAACAATTTTAGAGAGGCTCTTTCAGAGATTGATGAATCTCAGACTTTTTCTTGTTTATATGCAATCACCATTTAGACCACCTCATCAGTTCCATGACTTAAAGTACTACCTTTCACCTGAGGTCTCTCAAATTTATGGTTCCATCTTCCTCTCTCCCCTAATGAAGGGGAGACCTGTCTGCCAACTGCCTGATTTCTCCCTGCAGATACTTAACCTTCAAGTTAATACATCTTATCCAGACTCTACTCTTCCCTCTACATACAAAACTTGCTTACTCCTCTCCTAGCCTTCTGCATCTTCAATGCAGACAAATTCCATTTTTTTCAGTTGTGCAGGCCCTAAACCTTGCAGGCAGTCATCATCCCTGATCCAGTCTAGTAATAAAGTCTGTTAATTGTACCTTCAGAACATATCTGGAATCTGATTACTTACCACTGCTTCCATCACCACAACCTGAATTTCAAGCCACTCTCATCCCTCACCTGGGCTGCTGCAATGCTTGCCTGACTCATCTCTTGGTCTCAGTCCCTGACCCAGTTAGAGTCTGTTTTCCCCACCATACCCAGAGCAATCCTTTGGAAGCATTGCCTCCCATCAGGCTACTTCCAGTGGCTTCCCATCTCAGTCAGAGTAAAATCTAAAGTCCTTACCACAGTCTACAAAGTAGTTTCAATCCCTTGGACAGCTTTTTATTATTTTACTTGTCTTTTCTCATTTTTTCCCTCCAGTTTGTCTTGGTTGCTGAATCTCAGGTGCAGAGACACAGGTTAGCTCACGGTTCTCTCCTTACGGGGTTTGTGTTCATATCATCCCTCCTTCTTCTCTCCTTCCCTCTCATTCTATTTTACCCCTATTCTCCATTCCCATTTCTTGTTACCTACCCAACAATTTGAATGTGTTTAATGTAATGTTGTCTGTGTTCATAAAATTAGTATTTTTATGTGCACATTTTAAATTTGCATAAATGATATTCTGTCATATATCTCATTCTCTTTTTTTTTTGTAACATCCAATCTGTTAACTCCATGGTGTCCAAATGCCATCCTTTTTTTACCAATCCACTCTCTAAGTATGGTTTCTGAATCCCTGCCACCACAAGTACTGTGGCAGTGAATGTCTGTACCCACATCTCTGTGTGGGCCTGTGAGTTATTTTCTTTGACAGCTAGAGCCAGGGGAGGAACTGTTGGTTCACAGTTTGCGTATTCTAGGCTTTGGCCTCAGGAATAACAGTCACCATCATCCACCACGTGCATCCAATGGACCTTTTAAATTTTTCATATTTATAAGTGACTTAGAAGATAATTTGCAGAAGATACAGTGAAACAACTGTACTAGAAATTTTAATAAAAATGTAATTGCACTTCTAGGAATTTACCCTAAGAATGCAGCAGCCCAGTTTGAAAAAGACAGATGCACCCCTATGTTTATCGCAGCACTATGTATAATAGCCAAGAAATGGAAGCAACCTAAGTGTCCATCAGTACATGAATGGATAAAGAAGATGTGGTACATATACACAGTGGAGTATTATTCAGCCATAAGAAGAAAACAAATCCTACCATTTGCAACAACATGAATGGAGCTAGAGGGTATTATGCTCAGTGAAATAAGCCAGGTGGAGAAAGACAAGTACCAAATGATTTCACTCATATGTGGAGTATAACAACAAAGAAAAACTGAAGGAACAGAACAGTAGCAGAATCACAGAACCCAAGAATGGACTAATAGTTACCAAAGGGAAAGGGACTGGGAGGATGGGGGGGAAGGGAGGGATAAGGGTGGAGACTTCATATTATCCAAGTTCCCTAATTCTTGCCAGTCTATTAAGTATAAAGTGATATTTATATAGTTGTTTTGACTTTTTTTCTTTTTCTTATTACAAATGGTTTTGGGCATCTATCTATGTTTGGTAACTTTCGGAACACTCCCTTTCATGAGTTGCCTTTGATTCAAGGAAGCTTTTAAGAACTACTAAGGCCCCAGTGACTCCATTTCTGAGGGTGAGGAAGGTATTAGGAACTTTTAAGGTTCCAAATGGGATTTTCCAGTGTACCTAGGGTTGAGAACCACTTAGTGATCTGGGTTGTTTGCCCCTTCTAAGATTCCTCATAAGCTGCCCTCCACTACTCTTCTCCCACTACAGTCTCATTGCTGTGGCTCCACATTCTCTACCACAGGCCCTTAGCGTAGACTGTTTCTTTTTGTAGGAGGCTTCTCCTCTCAGAGGTCCAGTTGGCTTGCTCTTTCCTTTTGGGGCTGACTCCCCATCTCAACATAAGACTTCTCCAACCACCTCTAGTGTCAGAAAATATTCTTGATTTTATTTGTCTCTCTGCTACCAGAATGTAAACAAAAGCAGAAAATTTGCTTACTCTGTTCACTATTGAAGTGCCAGCCCCTAGAATAGAAGGTACTCAATATTTACTGAATGGATAATTTTGAAAGACAAAGTCAGAACTCAGTAGTAGCCATAAATCATAACTAATACATTGTTTGAAATTTGGCAATAGCCTATAAATTGTGTATAAATCACAGTAGGAAACATTCCCTCCAAATACTTTAGGCCTACAGGGAAGCTGACACTGAAGACAGCAGGCAGAGTATTACTACAGCAAGGACTTTTTTTTTTTTTTCATATTTTCTCAGGAAATTCCCCAGACCATTTATTCCTCTAGGTAAATACTCACTAAGGGGCAGAAATAGGGCAGATGGCAAAAACTGGACAATTATTTTCTAAAGATCAGAGATGTCAGGAATGTGTGATGGAAAATTCTGAACCTTCATTACTGCTTTCCCCACTTCTCTCCCATCTCCCAATGTGTTTCCCTCTAGTAGTTTGACTCATGAAATCTAGTTCTCTCATTCTTGTCTTCATCTATCTCAGGCCTACATGACCCATCTCACAGGGGAGAGAAATATATATCCCAGTGGCTTTACCACCTGGGACTACCCTGGTGGATGCCCTGGTGGGAAGGCAGGCAATGCAGGACACTATCTCAGCTCTGCCCTTTGCAAGCTCTGAAACCTTGAACAGCCTCATTCCCAAGTCTGTGAGAAGAGGAGGTTAGAGCAGATGTCTTGAGAATACCTGTTTCAAAATAACAACTTGAAAGACAGACATGATACAAATGAACACGTTTTGGTAATCTGGAGTTACTGAAAGGAATGAACTATTTTGTTTTCCAATTAATAGTAGCAAATACTCATCACAGGTCATTACTAAGAATTTGAATATTTAACTCTCTATAATTTCTATTTGTCCATTTCATATAGCTTTTACTTACCAACACAACCTACACCAGTGGGGTTCAGCTGGAAATCAGGTGGGCAGTTACACTCATAGCGACCTGGAGTGTTGACACATAGGCCATTTACACAGTTTATGGGATCTGCACATTCATCGATATCTAGGAAAGACATTTAAAATAGCCAGATCAACATCTTGAGTTTCTCTATGCATATTTCTGTTTAAAAGAATTTGGTGGAATTTTTGCAAGTTAGTAAAGATCTTTAGGAGGGACTCAACACAAATAAAATAAAGATTAAATTCTTGTATATACCAAACACATGTCAATAGACATGTAGATCAGTCACATGGTATTCATAATATCATTTAATGTCCTTAATTGATAATTAAATGTTGGAATTGTGAAGAAAATAATTATGATTGATAATTAAATGTTGGAATTGTGAAGAAAATAATTATGTCACTGTGCTTAACTAAAATTATATATCTGTATCTACATAGATACATGTACATACATAAAAAAATACTTTCCTAATTTCATGCTGGATATTTAATATTAAATTGTTTATATGAAAATGGATCAATTCCACAGTTAAAAATAAATAAATCAGAATGTGTAATTTTCTTTTTTAAAAACCATAAAACCCAAGGCATAGCAGTCTAATAAGCAGAACACTAAGCAGAAATTTGAGGAATTTTTATACTTAGCATAACTATTCGTTTCAACTAATAAGAACATGAGGAATCCCTGAACTGGCCATACCTGTACAGTTCCCTCCTGTTCTGTCCAATTCATAACCATCATCGCAGATACAGTGAAACATTCCAGGCAAATTATTACATGTTCCAAAGACACAAATATTTTGGAAGGAGCATTCATCAATATCTGAAGGTTTTAAAAAAAACAGTGATCTTTTGTTTTCAAAAACATTTTGATTTAATGTATAATGTATATTAACAACTTCTTCTATCCCCCCAGATGTTTTTATGTAGTTAAAAACTTTTAAAAATTTGATTAGGTAGGTCACATCAATGGCAAGCAACTAATGTTCCTCTATGGAACAAAGCTATAGAAGAAATATCATTTTATTTTATTGGCATTATTTAACTGTCTTGGGTTATAAAACACTTAAGAAAGAATGGGCCTAAGGCATAAAAAAATACAAAAAATTATGAACATATCAAAGGATTGTGATTGTAAAATGCTAAAGATAAAAACAAACTCAAAGACTCTAATAATTTAGTGCAAACATGTTTTATAAGCATCTACAACATACAAAATTTACAATATTTTAAATTTAAAGACCTTATTAAAATGATTTAACTTTTTAAAACTTTTTTACTCTATAATTTGATTTGTTATCATAAAGTCAGTTGTAAATAGGGAAAGAACTCTTTTCTTAATAGCATGTAGTAAGTTCATCCACTGCTCCATATTCGTACAAATTTCATTGCATTACTCTATTGCATTTAAGTCATAAATTCAGGTTATGAAACTATTCTATGAAGCTTTAACTCAAAACCAGTAAGTGAGAAGTTATCACTCCTCATTCATATGAAAATGTGTGCAGCTGTAGAAATAATCTGTATTTCTACTCATAGGAAGAGGCTGGACATTCTGGTACACAAATTATCTCATGCTCTGAGAATGCAGAGCAGGCATGTCATTTTAGCATGTTAGGATGACTTGTCTAGTCAAGTCTGCCTTGAGTCAATGATACATTAAGTTTAAAAGGGTCTTCTGTTGATTCAGCATAGTTAAAATAATGAGTTTCAACCACCTAAAGTAGGGTTTTAGTTGTGTTTAAAAGTTTAATTGATGTGTAAAGGTATCTTTTGTGTCTTTTCTTGTGTTGGGGCAATAAAGTTATTCTCTTTATATAAATGAATATGGACATTAAGCTATCTTATAATTGAGTTGTGTTAATCTATAATTGAAAATGGAATTATTATCAGCTCTCTGAGTATGCATTTTCTGTGGGGGCCCGGCCTACGGCCGAGGCTGAGCCCCACTCTAGCTGGACAATGCCCTAAAGATGACGCCTGCTTCCTGCTCACCACCCTTTCCCCTCTTCCCTGTTGGGGATTGGCCCAGCAGACTTCCGTACCCGTGCACAGCTCGTGCTGCCCGCTTAGAGTGGCGCGTGACACCTATCCGCTTAAAGGTCACGCATGATACTGTCCCGGATTGGTTGGGTGACTGAATATAAGGGAGCCCGCCGGGAGGGAGAAAGAGCTGCCCGACAACTGCTGTAATCACTGTGAGAGATTAGACAATAAAGCCTAGAGAAGAATCAAGACCTTGGGCGTGTTGCTTCGGTCCCTGAAGGGTCGCGACAATTTTCCTTTCAAATGATCTTTATTAGAAATACCTTCCATTTAAATAATATAATAGTTGTCTAAAATAAGGTATTTTAAAAGAATACTGTCTTGTTCTTATGAAATTAATGCATACTCAGAAATTCAAACAATACAGAAAGGTATTGCGAGCAACCAGGAAAGATAGGGAACAAAACAGAAAATGACAGCAAACCCAAATATCACTAATAAATGCTTCCACCCAGAAATAGTTATCATTGATGAACATTTTGCCAAATATTTCTCTAAGCACATTCACAGAAAGTGAAGCTGAAATGATTTCTAGTCATGAGGTCAGTTTTTCTTTATCTTGGCAGTATCTAAAGTACTTTCTAATATTAAGAACTGATGAAAAACACTAAAAATTTATCATCTTTTGGCTGTGTTAAAATCATATATAATTCTGGATGGTGTTAATAGATTCTCTACAATGAATAAGAAAACTAACATTCACGTGTGCTTCCAATTCCTTTGTGTTATTTATATTATTTCAACTTTTTAATGTTTATGGCATGGACAACTCTACAGTATTTCATACTAATTCTTACTTAAAGGAATCAAAAGGTTTTTACAGTAGCTTCTCCATTTATTTCCTGATTGCGTTTCACTGCTTTGAAGTTTTTGTTTGTTTTTTTCCTACACGTGTTTTCTTTCTGAATTATTTCATGTATGAGAGTATGCCTTACTGCCTTTGTGATGAGGTACAATATTCTTTAGTCATACATGTCCTCAGAACTTTGTAGGCATTGGCCTAGTATCTTCTAATACCAAAAGTTTCAGTTTTGCTCATGACTTGCCTTTTCTATCTGGAGTCTGAAGAATCCTTCTCTACGACTAAAGTGGACAAATGTAATAATGAGTAAATACGTAATAAGGCTAAGTCTTTGTCTTATGATTTACACCTTTTCCTATACATTCAGTGCTTTCTTCTTTTTCAGGAAAATGCTTGGTAAATACTTTTTTCTACTCAATTTTTGGGGGCTTTTCACTTCAGAGACACCAGTGATGTTAACAGTTATGGTCTTTGTCTTCTGTGTTAATTTCTTTCTTCCACCTTTTTTTTTGCTCACTGCAGTTTCCTCCAGTCCATTCTCCATGTTTTATCTCTTCTGTTCTTTGCTGCTTCTATTTAAAAGTTCTCTAAACTTGCTATATTGGGCCCCATTTTTCGTTTCCCTTGGGTCTGCAATCCCCCTTTCTGTCTTTTGCCTCATTTTGCTTTTATAATCTCCTGAAACTTGTTCAACCATATCTGTGTTTTTACTAAGGTCACCTACAGCATGGGGTACCAGTGGGAAATTTGTTTTTTGGCTTGTTTTCTACCCTGGGTTGGTCCTATCTGCTTTTGGACGTTTTTATTGTGGTGGTTGTTTCCACAGGATGTCTGCATAGCTTTTGCTTCTTTTCGGTGTGTGTACACATCCCTCAGTCAGCTCTTTCAAGAGTTTTTGCAAACTGATAAGGTTTGGATGGGAGTTTCTTGACATCCTCCCTGTCTTATCTGGGCTTTACTTGGAAGACAGCTCATGGCATGGATTCCACGGACACTGCTTTTCTGTAGCCCAAACTTTCTTGAAGTGGGGTGATTGGAGATGGGAAGTGCTCCATTGTGCTCATTGTTGATGAACCTGGCCTTTGCTTTCTCTTCAGATATTATAATGAAAGGTCTATCTCTGGGCTCACTCCATGTGATGGCATCCTAATCTATCTCCAAAGAGGTTCCTGCAGGTTTTGTATTCCCCCATTTTGGTTGAATACTGGGAAATGGCCAACTGTAACAAGGTTTTAGACTATTGACAATTCTGAGAATTTGTGGTGAGAAGTAGATGCTGAGTGGAAAATGTTGGATCAGAGGGTCAATTCAGAGGGACATATATTAATAATAAGATGGGAAGACATCAAGGAATTAAATTAGTAAGTTTCAGAAACACTGTCTAGAGGAGCCAGATCTCACAGAAGAGAGAAGACAAAAACAAGGAGAAATAGGGAGGCACCATGGGACTTCCTTTTCAGGACCCAGAAGTTGGCATTTAGCTAAATAGGGCAGAGAGTGTCACTGAGGGTGAGTCACACATGTGCCACTCTCAGCTGCCCTGGCAATTGGGATTTCCATCCATAGTAATGACATACCATGAAAAACCAACATGTGAAGGAAGCACAGGAAATAGAAACTGCTCAGCATCACCTTGGGGAGGTGCAGGGAGAAGTTTTAGAAGGGCCTAGGCCACAGATAAAGGAACAGAATCATAAAGGGGAAACTCTGTCTTATGCATAAAGAATTAATTTTTGAAATTTCATGTTGGCAAAAATGTCTGGCTACTGCTGACTTGTTCCTTTTCCCACTAACTCTCGTCCAGTTGACATGAGTAATAAATCATGTAATGCCATAACCACATTGACTCACATTTTCTGCTAATTGGCTTCAGTGCTTAGAAAAACCATGAGTGTGTGTGGCAGGGTAGGAGGGGGTAGAAAAATGAAGCTCATTCTATAGCTGCCTTGCATAGAATGGATTAGATTCTGCCCAGTCTAGCAGGTGAATGTAGAAGCATGAATGTCTTCAGTCTCTAATATCCAGAGCCTCTTATTGTGTGTGATTCTCTCAAAATCGGTGGGAGTCTATGGCGAATCCCAGGCTCTTCAGACACTCTTTCTCCCATGCCACATGTGGTAGTGGGGCCACTAGGTTCTACCCCGAGGCATCCCAGAGTGTATAATTTGGCGTGTGTGTGCGCTGATATTTACTATTTCTGTTTCTTTGACTAGACACTAGTGCAGGGAGAGCCTAAAATCTGGTTTCATTTTAGAATCTTTGGCCAGCAGTTACCCGAGTTATATATTTTTTAAAGGTTTTCTACGAATCACGAATTTTGTTAAAGCTTTATGGTTTATGAATTGTTTTCAATCTTTTTCCTTTATTCATTTATAGTTTCATGGACTCCCTAAGGATACCCAGTGGCCTAAACTATACGGAAAGGGAACTGAGTTTCTAATTTAAAAGAAAACCCAAACTCTTTTTCTTGGAAAGATATCATACTAGTCACAAAGTCCCCTTTCTAGGAGAGGGAGAGAATGTTATAACTTAGAGGAAGGAGACATTCCTACTAGGCCAAAGGTGCAGCCCTGAGGAGGCCCAAGGAGGGCTTCCACTCAGACAGACATGCAGACAGTGAACGAACACCTGGAGGTAAATGCCAAAAATGTGCTACTCAGATTTTGATAAACTCGTTAAGTAGCAGTGACCGGGGGAGGTGATATATCATATTGTAAAAGATGAATAGTTTTTCCACGTGTCATTCATTTAGTTAAAAAAAAGAAAAAGAGAAATGGTTTAAAACAAAACAAAAAAAAGAGAATGAGCCCAACTTCCAACTGTTGGCTCTTGGCCAGGAAAACTTCATAAGAGATGAAAGCCGCCTTCATCATTATCCGTTCGGCAAAATAATCCGTGCTTAGGCGAATGACTTTTATATATGCAGCATGTGCTGCGTATTCTGCTTCCAGGTGGAGCCTGTTCCAGCCCTCTGGGTGGTTTCCTTGGCTGCAGTGGCTGCAACTTGGAAGCGAGTCGCAATCCTGGGGACCCACCTTGGCAGGATCGGCTGTCGGAGGCTGGAGTGAAGCCCATCTCACACTCGCAGCGATACGCACCGGGGACGTTGAGGCATTGTCCGTTCTCGCAAAGATTTATGTTTTCTGCACACTCATCGACATCTGGGGGCGGGGAGCAAATTACATCTCTATTAAATTCCACATGTCATGACATAGTTTTTCCTTCCATTATAACTAGATCAATTTTAGCGGCTTGAGTTACGGCTCATGAACACAGAATCACAATTAATCATATTCACCTAACAGCTGGCGAGTAAGGCTATTCACCTGGACGCTAACCTTCACCTGATTAACAGAGAGTGCGCGGGCATCAGGCGTCTCTCACATCTGCCTCAGTTCCCTCTGACGCCATCAGTAGACACCAACTCTATTAGATATGACCAAGCACGTTGGGGTTAATCTTAAAATGGTGTGCATTCACTTGAAAACATCATAGTATTAGGATAAACAACTGGTTCTTTCACTGGTTCAAGTATTTTTAAGCAATTTACGGGCACTCTTTAGGAATGAGGCAAGTTCCTTTCCTGTCATTATATTCTTACTAAGACACTCCCATCTTAATTATGCAAATGGACCTAAAATACAATTTATTTCATTCTGTCAGATGGAAAATGTGGAGCCAGCAAAGAGCAATGTCTACCAAGGGCCTAATATTTGCCAGGCAGTGTGCTGGTCGCCTGACATGCATGTTTCCATTTTATCAATGCTGTGAGATTTAGAAGACGAAGAACCTGAGGCTAAGAGCGGCTCATGGAGCTGGGGGAGTCGCTGCCAGCTACTCCGTGGGGGGGCCAGGATCTGAGCACAGCTGTGTCTGACAGGAAGCCACGCCCTTTCCTTCACACCACTGTGCCCCCAAAAGGCTAGGAAAGATGCAGTGTCAGAGGTTAAAAAGTAATAAAATAGTATAAAAATGTTTTCTTAAAGACACAGTTGAAAATAAGTCTGTGCTTTTGACATCAATAATTAGAAATGCGAGGCTTTCAATTTTGGGTTTAAAGTGTGTATTGAAATTCAACTGAGAAACAGCTATTTTAAAACTTAAGAGTCTCATACTTTATGTCCACCTAGAAGATGTTGCCTTTTAATTGAGTCAGATGACTGGTCCTATGAAGAAGGAATAGCAGCTAAAAACTGCGACTAACATTTATTGGGTGCATATGATGTGTTTTTCCTAAGCCCTTGGCTTGTGTTAGGCCAGATCTTTTCAGCACCATTTGGTAAGCTGAGCTTTTGATAAACCCTAAGTCACACTGACTGGGTGGGTTGCAGGTCTTCAAAAGCTGAATGTTTTCCCCATATCATTCATTCAGTGATAAAAAAAGAAAAAAAGAGGTGGTATTATTATGGTTACTATGCCTGTTTAAAAATGGGGAGTGTAAGGCCGTACTGATTCAGTAACTTACCTAAGGCCACACAGCCAGTGAGCAGTGCGGGCAAGATCTGAATCCAGGTGCTCTGATTCAGACAGAGCCTGTGTTTTTTTTGACCA